>NC_136919.1:79802304-81202571 GCF_949752795.1 Hyperoodon ampullatus
GCAGGCGGATTCTTAACCACTGTGCCACCAGGGAAGTCCCCAATTATGATTCTTGATAAACCACTCATGTAACTAACTGGAACCTTGCAGTTTTTGCCTTTACAGACCTCCCCCATTTTGTAGTTTGGTGGAACACAGTTCAAGTGCTTCTTGAATCTGTGTCTCCTGGGCTGCAGTCCTAACAAACCCCAAATAAACATCTTTTTATTTCAATCAGGTCTCCATTTCTCAAATTTTGGTTAACAAGTCTTTGCTCAACGTGAGTGACTCTGGTAGTGGTGTATTTTCCCAAGCCTCTCCTCTGTTCCCCTTCTCTAGAGTTATCTGTCTTGTACTCTCCCTTTCCTGGATCTGTCTGCATCTCTTTTTCCATGGCCTTTTCTTCTTCTGTGACCCCTCCTAGTCATGAAATTAAATGCAGAGCTTTAAAATCAAAGCTGTGTATATACTCACTTCTTTCTCAGTCTTGCCCACGATTCAAGAATTCATTTACCGGGTACTCAGTTTTCTTCTTTACATGCTGCGATTTGTCACGTGAACCCTCTGCTTAGAAGAAACAGATCATGAAACCAGGTACATCCCTGTGCCCCACCCCCAGAATGCTCTGTCCACTCCTCCATTTATCTAAATTAGTGTCTCCTCAGTATGTGGTCTGCGCTCTGCTTGTAGCAGAATCACTGGACTCCACCTCTAACCTAAAGACCGCCAGGGGGCAGGTCTTAAGAATCTGCTTTTTAACAAGCTGCCCGGGGTGGTTTAATGGCCCTGATAGTTTGAGAACCCCACACCCTGGTCAACAAATGTCCACACAATTTCCACCTCTTCTGCCCACCACGGCCTCACCCGCCTCTGACATTCCCATTTTCAGAATTGCTATTTATCTTATCCTGCCCTGCCTTCTTGATGGAAACTTTAGAGCAGTGAGGAAAAAAGAAGAGGATCAGGTGGTGAGCACTTGTCATGTGCCAGACATTCTATGAGATCCAGTGAAGTAAATGTTATTGACCTTGTTTTACAAAGAAGAAAATTAAAGTTCAAAAAGTTGAGTGACTTGTTCTGGGTCACACAGTTACTAAAAGGTGGAAATAAACTTACAGCCTTGATCCTTTTTTTTTTTTTTTTTTTTTTTAGCTCCAAAGCCTCTGTTCTTCTCCTGACACAGACCTTATTCAACTGAGCGTCAGGGTTGAAGCATAGCCACTTTCCATATGCTAAGTCCCAATGTATGTTCCTTTTTCCCAGTAACCTGAACTTAATAACCTGAGCTTTCCCTTGAACCTTTACAGATTTTTCTCATTTTATGCCCTGTCCTCCCCATTCAACATATGTCTATCTAAAAGTTCTTCTCTGGTCTCTTCTCTTTTCTCACTCTTCATACTGACCTCAGTTTTTGACCTATATGCTGGATGCTCAAATCTGTCTCCAGCCCAGACTTCTTTCTTGAGCTTCAAACCCAGATGCCAGATGCCATAGGTACTAAAGTTCAACAAGCTGGACTCTATTTCTTGGCCCTATTCCCATCTACAGACCATCTCAGTCACTGTGGCAGATTCTGAGGAAGTGCTCTTTTAACATCTCTTCCAGCCTCTATCTAGTGGATATCCCCAATGCAGAAGCCAGAACGCTCCTTCTCTTCAGCTCTACCTCTAAATTTTCCAGAGCCCAGAGCTCAGTCCTACACTTATACCTTAGGTGTTCTTTCAGTTCAAAGGCATTCAATAGCATATTTTTGCTGATGAATCCTGAGTTTCTCTACCAGATCTCTCCCTTGAGGTTCAGACTTGTATATTTGACCTCATAAGGGCAGTCTCCATGTGGGCATCTAATGAGCATCTCAGTATGTCCAGAGGAGAACACAGATCCCTGCTGCCTGCAATGCTCACCTTCCACACTGTAGATGACTTACTCTCCTTCAGATCTCTGCTTGGAGATGCCTTGCTCTACTCATCCTATCTGAAATAGAGCATGCACTGTCACTTTAGCCCACCTAATTTTATTCCCATTGTATTTGCTTAACAGGAATTAGGTTATTGTTGTCTCATTCCTCCACTATAATGTAAGATTTCTAAGAGCAAGAACTCGTTCACTGCTATATCTATGGTACCTAGAAGGGTTCCTGCACATAGAAGTGCAAGAAATATTTCTTATTCTTAGATGCCCACTGCCACTTTCCCAATATAGGACACCATTACCTCTCACCTGGCTTGCTGCAAAAGTCTAAATGTTCTGTTTGTCTCCAATTCCAATTATTTTCCAAACTGAAGCCACTGTGACCTTCCTAAAATGCAAAGCTGTTCATCTGCTGCACTTCTTAGACTTTTTGGGAGGATCTGTGTTAGTCTGGACCCTGGATCTCGAGCATCAGAAACCCAGCTTGCTCAGGCAAAAAGAAATTCTAGGGTACAAGAATCTAAGAAACTGTTGAGTCACGAAAGTGTGGGATGAGCTGGGATGCAGTGGGATTTCAAGAACAAAGGGGATGGGGGATTCAAATGCTCCCTCTTCCCCATCTCTCAGTGATGTTTCTGTTATCAACTTTATCCTCTCTCCTTGCCCACTGGCATTTTTCACAAACAGAAAACACAGCTGCTCACAAGTTACAGGTTTTCCATCCCATTGTACAGACAGTGACTCTCCCTTTCTTTAGTTCAAGTTTAGTTGAAAAATTCCAAGTCAGAACTCCACTTGGCCTGTTTTGGGTCATATACCTAGTCAAGAAACAGTAACAGTGTTCAGGGAGTAGAGCAAGACACAGGCATTTTCTGTGGAAGCCCTTTGGCTGGAGTGTGGGGATGAGGTCCAGTTCCCAGAAAAGGGTGGAGAAGTGCTAGATGGACAACACACAGTAGGCTGTCACAGTCCCTCATTGCTAGAGGAAGGGCAAACTCCTGGCATGCTCCAAGACCCTGCCACGTCTAACTCCACCTACTTTTCCAGCTCAGCATGGGTCTTTCCCCTTCCCAGCTTTACCGACATACTATTGACTTAGAATATATGTAAGTTTAAGGTGGACAGTGTGATGATTAGATACATGTATATAATGCAAATGTTTACCACAATAAGGTTTGTTAACATCCCCCTACCTTCACGTAATTACAATTTTTTTGTGTGTATGTGGTGATAAGCATTTAAGATCTACTCTCTTAAAAACATTCAAGTATGTAATACAGTATTTTTTAAAAATTATTTAATTAATTAATTTGTGGCTACTTTGGGTCTTAGTTGCAGCAGGTGGGCTCTTCGTGGCCACACGCGGGCTTCTCGCCAGCTGTGGTGCGTGGGCTCGGTAGTTGCAGTGCGTGGGCTTAGTTGCCCCGTGGCATCTTAGTTCCCCGACCAGGGATCGAACCTGTGTCCCCTGCACTGGAAGACGGATTCTTAACCACTGGACCACCAGGGAAGTCCCTATGTTACAATATTGATAATTACAGTCATCATCCTGTGCATTTGATCCCCTGATCTTATTTATCTCGTAGCTGGGAATCAGCACGGGTCTTGATCTCTCAGTCTGGGCACCAGGCATCCTGAGCTCTACTTGTGCCTCAGAGCAGAATGTTGACCCCTCTATTTGGAATCTGTATCAGTTAGGTTCTCCAGGAAAAGAGAACCAATAGGATGTATATGGGTATATAGAGAGATTTATTTTAAGGAGTTGGTTCATGCAATTTGGGAGGTGGGCAAGTACAAACTCTAGCAGTTTGGAGACCCAGGGGAGAGTTACAATTCAAGTTCAAGGCCGTCTTCTGGCAGAATTCCTTCTTCCTTGGGGGAGGTCCATCTTTTTTTCTATTAAGGCCTTCAGCTATTTAGATGAGGCTCTCCCGCATTATGGAATCTAATCTGTTTTATGCAAAGCCTACTGATTTAAATATTAGTTCCACCTGAAAAATACCCTCACAGAAACACCTAGAATAATATTTGACCAGACCTGGTTACTGTGGACTAGACAAGATGACACATAAAATTAAGCATCAGAGAATGTTTTCCCTCCAACCTCCCAGGTCTTCTGGCTTATTCCTATCTTTCAGATTTTAGCTTAGTCATATCTCCTTTGAGAGCCTTTTGTGACCAACACTGGAGTAGGTACCTCTCTTTTGAACCCCATATATCAGCCTGTATTTATTAATATGACAGACTTATTACATTATATTACAAATGCCAATTTTTGTGGTTTCTTCCCTTGCACAAGAAGTAACTGCGTGAACATCAAAATTATTCACTATTGGATCTTTATGACTTTCATTGTAGATGACATGTAGGAATTTCTCAATAAGTATTTATTGAAGTAGTGAATTCTATGTGCTTCAAATTTCTACACTTATTGGCTACATCTTCTTTCTCTCTCTTCCTTCTCCATAACCAGAGCTGTAGCTTGACCTGCCACTACATTTTTGCCCCAGGGTTCTGAATTTTACCCAGGGTGCCAAATTTTAAATAATTGTGAAATTAATTCAACAACACATGCATGTAGTATCACTAAGTTTAACACCTAGTTAGAAAGAATAATTAGTTAAAACAGGAAACTACCAGATGGTAAGTATTATCAATAACACCCCTATGTGAGCCAAGACATGAATTGCAAAGTTAATTTGAGGGAATGTTTTATGCTTGCCCTGGCACCAAAATTGATAGTTACAGTGATGCTGGAAGTTCCATTCTACACAATAATTTCCGATGGCAGATCTATTAACTTTATTCAGTATGTGTGGGGATGAGAAGGCATAAAATACACTCACACCAGGAAGTGATCGGAAGGATAGATTATGGACCTGCCTTTCTGTATTCGTCCTGTTATTTGGAGCATTAGGATTTGAGGTTAGGCCAAAAAAGACTACAGGATTACTTACTGGTTGTAATCTGTGAAGATCAAGGAAATATGCAAATAGGAGATACGTGTCCACCAGCAGGTAGAGCCACCTCTAGTGCTTTCACTTGTAGGATTTGCAGCCATATGGGTTGGCCACTGGGAGAGAGAGTGTGAACTACTCTGGACAGTTGGTGCTGTAATGACGCCAGGTCTACCCAAAGATGTGGGTGTTTTACCATGTCTCCGACACTGAACATCAGCCTGGAGTTTTAGCCATAAAGGTATTAGCTCATGAAGTTCTTCACTGCAGAAAATCAAAATTTAAAAGAGGGCTCCCTGTTTATGTTTATGTAGCTTGTAATATTCAGCGCCTCAGACTTTTCTCCATCATTATATAACTGAGTATTTTTTGTCTGTCCAAAGTCCTAGTCAGACTCAGAGTTGCTTATGAAGCTCAGAGTTCAGTCATCAACCATTCCATTGACTTCTATTTCTTTGCTCCTGTGCTTCCTTCAAAGACCCTAAATTACATTTCTCAGAGACTTGAAGCATATGCTAAGGAGTCAGGGTCGTACCATCCCAGCAGCTCAATTTCTTGCCCACCCATGTGCTTCTCCCAGGGGCTGGCATTTGTGGAGGAGTGAAGGTCATATGGACATCACTGGAAGATCCCTCTCTGCCACCTGTTGGCTCTGGGGGTCTCAGATGCCTCACCAGTATGGCAATGGCCATATTGATGATAAAAGTTGTGCTTTCAATAGTAAGTAATGCTTTCAATAATAAGTAAGTAAATAAACTAGAATAAAATAAAATAATAAAATGTGTGCTCTCTGGAACTTCAGAAAACCTTGTAACTGAGTGCCAGCAGGTAAAATGTTAACATCCCTCCTTTGCTAGTATAATCATTTTCACTCTCTTCTCTGCCACATCTTCCAGACGCCCCCAACTTATCTATTGCAAAGAGTTTTCCTTTAAATGAATTAAGAGGCATTAACCATTGAGGTTTCTATTTCAGTTGCAGAAAGAAAATGTAATCAACAAGGAAGCCAACCTGGTATTCAGAGGATCAAAGGAGGTCCTTAGATTTATTAGCACTTCAGTCTGATGTCTTATAAATAGATTAAAATCAGGCTAATCTGGTATCATTTTGTCTTTTTGTGTGAGGGCTAGGAAAAAGTAAATTAGCTGAAGAGATCTTGAATGGGGCTTGAGTGGAGGTGTAAAATAAAAAGATGTAATTGCATGTCTCTAGACCATCTGTGTGTTTTGAGGGAAATTATGACTGAGAAATCATTAGGATGAAAGGAAGACAATATGACAGATGCCGCTCCTGAAATAAGATCCCATGTAAACCAAGTAATGGGTGTGTCAACCTTGGAGGAAGGGAAATGCCACACCACCCCTTGCATGATCGAGTGTACTTGTTTCCCATAGCTGCTGTAACAAGAATGCAAATTAATTATCTTACCATTTTGGAGGTCACAAGTCTAAAGTGTGTCCACAGGGCTGCATTTCTTCTAGAGGCTCTAGAGAAGATAGTGTGTCCTTGACTTTTCCAGCTTCTAGAGGTTGCCCACATCCCTTGGCTTGTAACCCCTCTCCTCCATCTTCAAAGCCAGCAGCAAGGCATCTTCAAATCTCTCTCTGACCTCTGCTTCCACTGTCACATCTTCTCTGACTCTGACCTTCCTGCTTCCTTCTTAAATAAAGACCCTTGTGATTACTACATTGGACCCACCTGGGTAATCCAAGATAATCTCCTAATCTCAAAATCTTTAAGCACATCTGCAAAATCACTTTTGTCCCGTAAAGTAACATTCATAGTTTTCAGGGATTAGAACATGGACTTCTTTGGGAGGTCATTACTCAGTGTACCAATTAAAGGATGTGAAAGTTATTTTTGTTTCCATGGTGAGTTTGGGGTCAAACTGACATGCAGCTAAACTGCTTCAGCAGTGGCCACTGCTGTCATGGTTTGCATTTCTCCTACAATTTCAGGGATAATACAGATCTAAGTGAGCATTGATCATATAACCAGAGCCTATCTCATGAGGTGTATTTAGCATGTGTTATTTTTTGTATTAATTTATCTTTTTTTTTTGGCTGCGTTGGGTCTTCGTTGCGCACAGGCTTTCTCTAGTTGTGGCGAGCAGGGGCTACTTGTTGCGGTGCGCGGGCTTCTCATTGTGGTGGCTTCTCTTGTTGCGGAGCATGGGCTCTAGGTGCACAGGCTTCAGTAGTTGTGGCGGGCTTAGTAGTTGTGGTTCGCAGGCTCTAGAACGCAGGCTCAGTAGTTGTGGCACATGGGCTTAGTTGCTCCGTGGCATGTAGTATCTTCCTGGACCAGGGCTCGAACCTGTGTCTCCTGCATTGGCAGGCAGATTCTTAACCACTGTGCCACCAGGGAAGTCCAGCATGTGTTATTTTTAATGTAAGAAAACAATAGCAAAGAGGTGTTAATGTTGAGTCATATATAAGCATACCTTGTTTTATTGTGCTTTGCTTTATTTTGCTTCACAGTATTGTGTTTTGTACAAGTTGAAGGTTTATGACAACCCTGTGTTGAGCGTCTATCAGTGCCATTTTTCCAGCAGCATTTGCTCACTTCGTGTCTCTGTGTCATATTTTGGTAATTCTTGCAGTATTTCAAACTTTTTCATTATTATTATATTTGTTATGGTGATCTGTGATCAGTGATCTTTGATGTTACTATTATAATTGTTTTGGATGCCACAAACCGCATCCATTTAAGACGGGTGAACTTAACTGACAGATGTTGTGTGTATTCTGACTGCTCCACTGACCAGATATTCCCCCATCTCTCTCCCACTCCTTAGGCCTCCCTATTCCCTGAGACACAAAAATCTTGAAATTAGGCCAATTAGTAACCCTACACTGGCCTCTAAGTGAAAGGAGAAGTTGCATGTCTCTCACTTTAAATCAAAAACTAGAAATGATTAGCTTAGTGAGGAAGGCATGTCAAAAGCCGAGAGGCTGAAAGCTAGGTCTCTTGCATCAAACAGACAAGTTGTGAAGGCAAAGGAAAAGTTCTTGAAGCAAATTAAAAGTGATGCTCCAGTGAACACACGAATGATAAGAAAGTGAAACAGCCTTACTGCTGATAGGGAGAAAGTTTTAGTGTTCAGAATAGAAGAGCAAACCAGCCATAACATTCCCTTAAGCCAAAGTCTAATCCAGAGCAAGTCCCTAACTCTCTTCAATTCTGTGAAGGCTGAGAGAGGTGAGGAAGCTTCAGAACAGTTTGGAACTGGCAGAGGCTGGTTCATGAGGTTTAAGGAAAGAAGCTACCTCCATAACATAAAAGTGCAAGATGAAGCAGCAAGAGCATGTAGAAGCTGCAGCAAGTTATCCAGAAGATCTAACTAAGATAACTAATGAAGGTGGCTACACAAAACAACAGATTGTCGATGTAGATGATACAGCCTTCTATTGAAAGAAGATGCCATCTAGGACTTTCATAGCTGGAGAGGAGAAGTCAATGCCTGGCTTCAAAGCTTCAAAGGACAGGCTGACTCTCTTGTTAGGGGATAATGCAGCTGGTGACTTGAGGTTGAAGCCAATGCTTATTTACCATTTTGAAAATCCTAGGGCCCTTAAGAATTATGCTCAATCTAGTATGCCTGTACCATGTGACTGGAACAACAAAGCCTGACAGCACATCTGTTTACAACATGGGTAACTTAATATTTTAAGCCCACTGTGGACCTACTGCTCAATGAAAGATTCCTTTCAAAATAGTATATTACTGTTCACTGTTCATTGACAATGTACCTTGTCACCCAAGAATTCTGATAGAGAGGTACAGTGATATTAATGTTGTTTTCATGCCTGTTAACATAACATCAATTCTGTAGCCCATGGGTCAAGGACTAATTTCAACTTTCAAGTATTCTTATTTAAGAAATATAATGTTTCATAAGGCTATAGCTGCCATAGATAGTGATTCCTCTAATCAATCTGGGAAAAGTCAATTGAAAATCTTCTGGAAAGGATTCACCATTCTAGATGCCATTAAGAACATTTATGATTCATGGAAAGAGGTCAAAATATTGACATCAGTAGAAGTTTGGAAGAAGTTGATTCCAACCTCATGGATGACTTGGAGGGGCTCAAGACTTAAGTGGAGGAAGTAAGGGCAGATGTAGTGAAAGTAGCAAGAGAATTAGATTTAGAAGTGGAGACTGAAGATGACTGAATTGCTGCAATCTCATGATAAAACTTTAATGAATAATGAGTTGCTTCTTGGATGAGCAAAGAAAGTGGTTTATTGGGATGGAAACTACTCCTGGTGAAGATTGTTGAAATGACAACAAAGTATTTAGAATATTACATAAACTTAATTGATAAAGCAGTGGCAGAGTTTGAGAGGATTGACTCCAATTTTGAAAGAAGTTCTACTGTGGGTAAAATGCTATCAAACAGCATTGCATGCTGCAGAGAAATCATTTGTGAAAGGAAGGGTCAATTCATGCAGAAACTTCATTGTTGTTTTATTTTAGAAATTGCCTCAGCCCACCCCAACCTTCAGCAACCACCACCACGATCAGTCAGCAGCCGTCAGCATGGAGGCAAGTTCCTCTACCAGCAAAAAGATTATGACTTGCTGAAGGCTCTGATGATGGTTAACATTTTTTGGCAATAAAGTATTTTTTAATTAAGGTGTGTACATTTTTTTAGACATAATGTTATTGTACACTTAATAGACCACAGTATAGTGTAAACATAACTTTTATATGCACTGGGAAACCAAATAATTTATGTGACTCTCTAAATTGCAGTATTTGCCTTAGTGGCAGTCTGGAACCGAATCCACAATATCTCTGAGGTATGCCTTTAATGTTAGAACTTGAAGGGATCTGAGAGATCATGTGATCCAATCCTCTTCATCTTACACATGAGGAGAAAGAGGTGCAGAGAGACCAAATTGACTTGCCAAGGTTACCAGCTAATTAGTGACACAAAATACCAGCACCCTGCTTCCTAGTTCTTTTTTTTTTTTTTAGGCAGAATACTCTTTGACTTAAATTGCAGCAATATCTTTTTGGATCTACCTCCTAGAGTAATGAAAATAAAAACAAAAATAAACAAATGGGACCTAATTAAACTTAAAAGCTTTTGCACAGCAAAGGAAACCATAAACAAAATGAAAAGACAAACCACAGAATGGGAGAAAATATTTGTAAATGATGCGACTGACAAGAGATTAATCTCCAAAATATACAAACAGCTCATGCAGCTCAATATCAAAAAAGCAAACAACATAGTTCGCCTCTCATTACATCACTTGGATTGTGAGTTAAGCTTGGGAAGCTCCCTGGAGTTAGTCACTGATGATCTGATCTTGTCATTTGTTTCCTCCAATATATTGGGTAATAACATTAGTTGCATTTAAAAAACAAGAAAAATAGAAGTAAAATCTCAATGAAGTTCACTGATTTAGGATAACCACTGTTTACCAATGTAGCTGATGCATAGAGTGATAGAATAGTAGCAAATGTATTTAAATCTCAGGATGAAGAAACTTTTCTTTTTGTAGTTTCAGAAATGTGGTCTAAGGAATATGGATAAAATGAGTGTGGAGGAAAATGTCTAGTTTCCTTGGACTTTTTAAAAATGCTTGTTTTACTTCAAAGTTTATAGAAAAGCATTTGCTGAAAGTCCACTGTGTGTAGGATGTTGTCCTAGGTTCTGTGAAAAAAATAATAAAAAAGTTTTTATTGAGATTTATTACTTACCATTTGAATTTCTCAAACTCCTAGAAATACAGAGAAAAACAACTTTAAATTTTAAAACACAACAATCTTGAAGTTGCAAAAGTAAGGCATTGAATGAGAATAATTGAATATGTGGCACATTAAAAAATGTGAAATGCAGTTCAAAGTATATTCATAACACTTTAAAATTCCTTGTGGATGGAAATCCATTTCCCTGCTTCCGTTGAAATGCTTGATCTGCCAAAACTAGATTAGCCAAAGCACTAAGGCGTGGTTAAAGTATGGAAATCCAGTATTTTGCCAAATCCTAACACAGATGGGAAAAATAAGTACCAACCCTCACACCTTCTTGAGCCCTTTGCCATTTGGGTTCATAGTTCTTACAGGCCTGATTTGCTGATTCCTGGCTTATTTTTCCTGCAGTGTTTGTTAAATCAGTTTCTCCAGTACAATAAATTGCCCTGAAAGAGCAAGACAGTTTGCTTTGGAAACCAAATGAACCCTTTCAGGTCACTTGGTGTCTTGTGATACAATTTATTTGAAACTGTATTTTGCAATATGGAAATATTTAGGAAAATTAGTAAACTAGAGATGATATGTATAATTTGACTCAGAGAGTCACTCACGTTTTTACTTCTTTGTAGCTTTGAAATCATTGAAAGGGGACATAAAAAAGAGAAGAGGAGAAAGATTGTGCTGGAAAGGATGTTTCTGAGATGAGTTAGGAGTGGTGGCTGAGAAGCTGGGCATCTTGAAAGCCCAAATTGGTTTCAGACCATAACTCCTACAACCTGCAGGTCTGAGGCTTTTGCAGAAAGCTGATTGATGGTAGCTGCTGTCTTGGGATGACCAGTTCAGGCTCTGAGATTGACTGATCAGTCAAGCAATTTGGATATGGGCCCGGGATCAGAAATTGCACAAAGGACGATGGCAGCAGTGAGTAGAGTGAATTTCATAAGTTGTCACGATTCTCTTGAAGCACTCGTCCTGGGTCTCTGTGCAGCCTTGAACTGAATACCATTGAATTCCACCTGGGGGAAACAAGAGGTCATGGTAGATGAACCCCTTGGCAGGTACAACCTACCCGGCCTCAGTTGCTTCAGATAACTAACAGGTTAAGAAAACAAAGACAGGGCTTCCCTGGTGGCGCCGTGGTTGAGAGTCCGCCTGCCGATGCAGGGGACGCGGGTTCGTGCCCCGGTCCGGGAAGATCTGACATGCTGCAGAGCGGCTGGGCCCTTGAGCCATGGCCGCTGAGCCTGCGTGTCTGGAGCCTGTGCTCCGCAATGGGAGAGGCCACAACAGTGAGAGGCCTGCGTACCGCAAAAAACAACAACAACAAAACCCAAAGACAAAGGAAAACAAAGCAAAAACTCTAGGTCTACCAGGATACAATCATCTTGCCTTTTGAGAACTCCCACCTTAAGTTATTCTAGTTGTGTGCCTTGCAATACAAAAGCTTTGAAATTGTAAAGCCAAATAGCTTTCAAACTCAGTTCATAAAGCTATGCAATTGCCAGTTTCTGTGTAGAAACTTCTGAAATGTTAGCTTTTTAGAAACTTCCTAATAATCATCCCCCAGTTTTGCCAGGTCATGAGTCATTCAAAGGGCTGAATCCACAGAAGGGTCATTTAGATGTGTAAGGGCTTTTTAGGAATGGAGGTGTGTCGTTGACCTCATTTAATTTTCCCCCAATTACAAGTGGTAATGCATGTTCACTGTGGAAAATGTGGACAATACACAAAAGTGCAAAATAAGTGACAACAATGTCCTGTAATCTTAGCATTCCCAGTTTCAGTTGTATGGGGGAGAACACAAATGAGCAATTCTCTAAAGGCAGCAAAACTTGGTTGGAAACTTGAGAAAACAGTAGCCTTTCAACTGTGGGCGATTTTGTTCCCCAACCCCAGGACATTAGATAATGCCCATAAACATTTTTGTTGCTACAACTTGGAAGATATTACTGGGATGTGGTGGGTATAGGCCAGCAGTGTGCTAAATATCCTACAATACACAAAATATCCCTGTATAACAAAGAATTATCCTGCCAAAGTGTCAATAGTGTTGACAAACCATTGATAAAACCATCAAAAGCCTAAGTTCCAGTGGTATTTGTTTTGCATCAGCATGCAATGGCAGACTTTTCATGTTAGGAAACTGCTCTTCCCACAACATTGTAGTTATTCCAGGTCCTTGACCCAACCAAGATCTATTGTCAAGATTTTGCTGTATAAGCTTCCAAGCTCTTTCTTATGTGCAGAGTTTTTATGGTAAGTTGACTAGATGGCTATCTGTCCACCTTCAGGAAGAGAAGTCACTGAGAGCTAACATTTCATGGCTCCAGGGGGGCTTGCCCCCTTTCCTCTTCAGTAAGGAAAGGGTTCTTGACTGGTATGGGTGAGAGTCAGAGGGCACTTGGGGCTCAGAGAGGGGACATAGGTTGAACAAAGCTCAAGTAACCCTGTTAAAACCAAAACCCCAGCAGACATGACCCCAAATTTTCTTCCTCTCTCCCAACTGACTTTGATTTCCTCTAATTTTTTTTCTCTGCTTCCATTTCCATAGAGAAATTTAGAGTTTTGCTTTGTGGATTTTTATACATAAGTGGCATACTATATGTACTGTTTTGCAACTGACTTTTTTTCTGCTCAACAATGTTTTAAAGATTTTTTTCATGTTAACAAAGGGATCTGGTTCATTCTAAGTATTACATAGCAATCCATGGTCTGAATATATCATAGTTTAACACCTATAGACAAACATTTAGATCATTTCCGTTACTTTACTATTAAACATAATGCTGCAGTGATAACCTTGATACATGCCTTTTTGTGTTACATGTAAGTATTTCTCTGCAGTAGATGCCAAGAAATAAATTGCTTTGTAGACAACTGTGCTCATTTAAAATTTTAACTGAAATTCACAAATTGTCTTTAAAAAAGTCAAACCAATCTAAACTGTCATTAGAAAATGTATGAGTTCCCGTTTTCCCAATTGTCACAACCCTTGATATTATAAAACTCATAATTTTTAGCAATCTGATGGGTTAAAAATATTATTTCTGTAATTTGTATTTCTTTGATATTTACTGATGGGTTGAGCTGCTTTTTATGTTTTTAGGTTAAGTCATTTATATCTCCTCTTCTGAAAATTGCCTTTCTATTTCTTTAACAAGTGTTTTTTTTTTTGATTGTTGGTCTTTTAAAAAATGAGTTTTTTAGAAGTTCTTTATTCTGGGTAGATATTAATATTTTCTTGTTATGTCCCAATTATTTTTGCCCAGTTTATTCCTTATCTTTTATAGTTCTGGGGTTATCATTCATTTCATAAATTTTAAAATACTGATATATTCAAATTTATCATTTCCTTTATGATTTTTGTCTTTTGGATGTTAAGGAGGCCTCCTCCCTTTCAAGCTTAAAATATGTTCTTCAATATTTTCTTCTAATGTTTTCATCTTTTGGATTTTTATGTTTCTCTCTTTAATCCATGTGGACAAGGCCAGCTTCCTGGGCATTAAACCTGTGTGATTACACAGAGCCCTGCACTTAGAGGGAAATTATGTATTAATTTTTTGTGAGGATGTGAATGGTGTGAATGAGGCAGTATATAGATTTCTTTAGAAATGTGTGCTCTGGAGTTAAGTACTCACATTTGAATTAGACTACAACACTCCTTAACTGTGTAACATCATGCAAATTTCTTAATCTTTCTATGCCTCAGATTTCTTATCTTTGGGAATAGCGACAAGATCCAGCTCATATCATTGATTTATTGGTGTGATGTAATCTAGGTAAAGCCCTTAGTATAGCATGTAGTAAATGCTCAGTGAATGTTTGCTCTTACATAAGGAGTTTTCCTGTGCTTATTTTAGTTAAATGTTTTTAAAGTGTTATGACTTACCTTTAATATAGACCTCTTTTATACAATACTGTCCAGGTTTTGTTCTGCAGGTTCCAAAGTCCAAAAGACATCCATGGAAGGGGATTGAGAGGTTGCATGATCTACAAATCACACCTCCAACACCTCCAAATACAGGACAGAAAAAAGAAGGGAAAAATAGAGATGGACACCAGAGTCAGAAAAAAAAGAGAGAAAAGAGAAATCCAAAAATAAAGCAATGATTTTCAACTGTAAAAAGTATGCAGTATTTTATAAATTGATTCTAAAAAGTCACATAAATTTAAAATATTTTTATTTGGAGAATTTAATAGGGGGAATTTCATAACATATGCTACATTAAAGAACTAGAAGCACTCTGAACTGATACTAATAAAAAAATGAAGCCAGATGGGCTAAACAACTTTGTTGGTTAAAATGTATTCAGTTCCTCAGAGCCTAATTAAATCAAACCAAAGTTATTTAGCCAGAATATTTAATTTCAGCCATTTATCCACTGTTAGGTCTTCATTTCCATGTCTAAGGAAGAACATTATATATAGTAGGTTCTCTGTATTTATTGTTTGATTAATATTTACATATTGGTAATCTTCAGTACTCAAATTCAGTGGCTTAAAAGTGTTATTTATTTTGGTTATGTAGAAATAGCCCAGAGATTTTTGACCTTGGTCAACATAGATAAGATTGGAAGACATTAACTGGAAGATCACTTTCCAAATCTGACTATGCATCAGATTTACTTAAGCAGTTAAAATGAACGCAGATTTCCACAGCCTCCACAGAACCTGAGTTAGAATCAATAAGAGGTGGGGCCCAGGAACCTGTACTTTAGATATCCAGAAACAGTGGAGGGCGTGTGATTTGAATGTAGATGTCTGGACCAGTTTTTGAGAACCACTGGTTCTATTGAATTCAGGAATCTCCTTTATAATAACCCCTGTAGGAGGCCTTGCCTAGTGATGGAGAGCTCATCATGATTAAACCAGTGCAGATTGTTAAAGAATTCTGCTGAAATTGAGCTGAAATTTGTCTTAATGTTCATAGTTCCAATCTTTTAATATATGAGAACCATTGCTGTTCCACCCCTATTCACTGGTTAACTCTAAAGAAGAGTTTACTAAACATTTTGTGCAATGTATTTTATATCTCTGACATATTGGGGATTAGAAGAGATCACTTTTAATAGAAAATAGTCTGGCTGATGAGGCTAATTAACCTCTGTTGATTATTCTCCCCAGCTTCAAACTCACCTAAAGATATTTTGGAAATATCACATTGGTTTTGTCATTGAGCATGACAGAATTTGAATCCATAATCAATGATGAACCAGCAAATATTTTTTAAAGAACTAAGCTTATGCCAAGGATTCTGCTAAGCAATTTACATTTCCCACAATAAATCTTTCAGGCAGGTATTATAGTTGCCCACATTTCACATAAAGGGAAACTGAGGCCTTAAGATTTTAAATAGCTCACTCCAGTGGCGGAGACAGGAGTTGAAAGAGGTCTGTTGAAATCCAAACCCCTTGTTTTTAGCAAGCACACCATGTCACTGAAGTTGCCTACCTTTGTGTATCCCAAACCTTCTGATGTAACCTTCTTCTTGCTGGAGATTTTGACTCTTCCAAGATTCAGGGGCAGTCTCCTGCCCAGAATACTAGGGCTGCTTGCTTCTTCAAGTCATGCCTAAGGGAGTTTTCCTCCTGGACTCGTGATTTCTCGATTCATAACTTTTCCTTAGTGATCCACTACATAGCTCAGACCTTGGTGCCAGTGCCCCCCCTGCCCCCGGTGGAGAGCTTATATGATGCCAGATCTTTCTCTGCCATGCCTAAGGCCCCTGGACTGTTTTCCTGGATGAGATCTGCTCTAGTTTCTTTCTCTCCCTCTCAGATGGTCCTTCTATCTTCTGATTCCACACCCAATATCCACAGCCTTCTTCCTAAAATCTTGGCCCTGACATTCTTTACTATAGCTGAAGACGATGCCTTAACTTTTAGGCTTCCTGCTGACTGTATTTGTTCCATTGCATGAATACTTATAAATATGTTCACAGATCCATTTCCTTTCTTCCAGTCTCTTTTTGTCTGAAAATTTATTGTTGGTTTTATTAATATAACTAACATATGATATATTCCAATTTGGCAACTAAATTTAAAGTTTCAGGTTTTATGTTAAATTAATAGTTTCCTCACATGATTAATTCTGAAGTATCCTATTCTACTTTATGATCTTATTGTGGGGAAAATCTACTAGACTATATTTAATTACTCAAATGCATATTATAAATATATATGTAATTATTTAAACATTATAAATCATGATGATGGTGATCTTTTTAAAATAACCATCCCTTACTTCATGGACGCTCCTTACTTCAAAATTTCTCTTTAGGCTGAATTTTCTTCTTTTACCCTCACATCTTCCTTGTGTATTCAACAAAATTAATGCAATCTCCTGCCTGAGTCATTTTTTTCATGATATCCAAGACAGGGAAGATGTTCTCTTGAAATTTTTCATCTATTCCTATGTTCCCTTCCACATTCTTTACAGAAGAGAAGTGTAAAGATTTAAAATGCAGCAGAGACCCAAGCAGTTTGAGTTTGTGCCTGCCCTTTCTGCAAGGGGTAATCAAAACTCTATTGCACATTGTATATAGTAATGAGGGTAGTGTGGGAAGCAGAGACTACAAACAAGTGGTCCAGGGGCTAGACCTGGTCAGTTTAATTTGCATACTGCTTTCAAAATGTTAACGTTTAAAAAGTTGGGAGAGTTTTCGTGCAAACCTGAATATCTGGCTTCTCCTGAAGAATCAGATTTGGCAGTGTTCGGCTCTCCTTTCTCCATGTCAGCTGGGTACTGGCTGCCCTCCTCTGGTTTTGTTACTGGATGATCCCCCCCACCCCCACCCCCATTTATATTATCTGACTAAACACTTAAGGCATTTGAGATGGTGATCCCAGTATTAGGTACCAAAAGTCTCTAAGTCTCAGTATTAGAATTTTATTTACCTCTGGGATACCTTTTGGATTCTTCCTACTGACATGTGGTCTCCAGACCAACAGCATCAACATCACTTGGAAGCTTGTTGGAAATGCAGACTCTCAGGCCCTACACCTGACCTGCTGCATCAGATTGTGCATTTTAACAAGATCCCCAGGTGACTCATATGTACATTAAATCTTCTGACTCTAAGAGACCCTGCCCTGTTAACCCCTGGGTTCAGCATAGAGCAGCCATCTTCATTAACCATATTACCATTTCATTGGGAAGGAGAATTCCCATGTGCTTGAACATGCCTGTTTGGAGATATTACCTTCATGAACATCTACCTAATTTGAAGGGCCTTAGGAATTCTGTAAAAGGGATTGAAAGCTCTCTGTTATGTGGTTCTTTTATAAATGAAGGAATATTATAGTTGGTGGTGATGAGCACATAGAGAAAGTGCTGGGAGAGCCTTGTCTATGCTTATTTGGTCTAATTAATTCATTTTTGGGGTCATATTTATAAGGGCTTCCTGCCTAGATTGATTAGTTCCAGCTTAGTGATAATAATAGCAACATGTGGACCACCATCTACCAGCTCAGTTTACTCATGTATAAAATGGGAAATAATAGCATTTAGCTCATAGGATTGTCATGTGGATTCAGTGCATTCATACAAATAAAATATTTAGACCAGTACCTGGCATATAGTAAATGCTGAATAAATGTTACCTCATTGTTATTTAAGGGTTTACTCAGGCTTTGTTTTAAGGACCTTTAGTACTTTATTTAAGGCCACCCTCCACTTATATTGTAATTCTGCAATTTCTTGAGTAATTTTTCCTCTTTTTTGATTGATGTTTTCTTAATGACTTACCACCTAAGAGGCAGAATAAGATAAAAGCACCACCGAAGACAGTCCTTCTCATTCTGAGATTTCTAGCCAAAAAAGAAGATGGATGGAAAGACATGTACCACCATTAAATCTTTCCTAGGGAAGTAATGAAGTTGTACATTTGTTAGCTATTATAAAAAGGGAAATCACTAAATAAGTTTCATTTCTTTCACTAAGAAACTATAAAGAAATTCATTTTGTGAAGGAGGAAAAACAATGTACCTGTCTATGTCAAAAATTCACCATAAAACTTTTCTTAGTTCCAGAACATTTTAAGTTTAGCTGTCTTCTTATTATCAAATACCATTCCCTCCCTTAATAATTTCCCTGAATTGCAAAAATAGGAAATAATATAGATAACGTTTCTAGAATAATATCGTGTTAAAAATACTCTTAATTATTAGCCAAAAAATTTTTATTTATGCTTCCTCATAAACTACTGCTTTCATTGCAAATGATCATATTTAGAAGGAAAGTATTTATATCATAGTTGACAACAGTTAACACTTATTAAAATGAAGAGAAAGAAATTGTCAGATTGGCTAAAATATAACAGTTCAGTTATGTATAGCTTACCTGCCTTCTTCATAAATGTACTGTGGGAATTTTCTAGGTCTGAACTTCTTTAAAAGATAACAAGTAAAATTTCTGATGCAATAAAGTTCGTTATAACTGAAACCAACAAGTCTTTGATCCTCTAGATTCCAAACAGTTTAAACAGTAAAATTTGCCCAAGTAAACAGGAAAAATTTTCACCGCAACACCCTGAACTACATGGAACTTAATTGCTTTATTTATGAAATTAACATAATAAGACTAAGTCAGGCATTTGTTAAACTAATTAACTGTAAATATGGCTAAAGATTTCTATGTTCACTATGCTACAGATTAATTAGTTCACATACATATAGCCATGTGGACATTCTATCGGTTCATTATATAAAGTACTTGATCCTGATATTTTTTAAAATGCCATGTAATCTTTATAATAGAACTTGGTGCATTCAGAAAGCAATTTGATTTTTTTTTAACATCTTTACTGGAATATTATTGCTTTACAATGGTGTGTTAGTTTCTGCTTTATAACAAAGTGAATCTGCTATATATACATATATCCCCATATCTTGTCCCTCTTGCGTCTCCCTCCTCCCCTCCCTATCCCAACCCTCTAGGTGGTCACAAAGCACAGAGCTGATCTCCCTGTGCTATGTGGCTGCTTCCCACTAGCTATCTGTTTTACATTTGGTAGTGTATATATGTCCATGCCACTCTCTTAGTTCATCCCAGCTTACCCTTCCCCCTCCCCGTGTCCTCAAGTCCATTCTCTACATCTGTGTCTTTATTCCTGTTCAACCCCTAGGTTCTTCACAATGACTTTCTTTTTTTTTTTTTAGATTCCATATATATGTGTTAGCATATGGTATTTGTTTTCTTAATTTTTTTTAACATCTTTATTGGAGTATAATTGCTTTACAATCGTGTGTTAGTTTCTGCTTTAAAACAAAGTGAATGAGCTATACATATACATATATCCCCATATCTCCTCCCTCTTGTGTCTCCCTCCCACCCTCCCTATCCCACCCCTCCAGGTGGTCACAGAGCACCGAGCTGATCTCCCTGTGCTATGCGGCTACTTCGCACTAGCTATCTTATTTACATTTGGTAGTGTATATATGTCCATGCCACTCTCTCACTTCGTCCCAGCTTACCCTTCCCACTCCCCGTGTCCTCAAGTCCATTCTCTACATCTGTGTCTTTATTCCTGTCCTGCCCCTAGGTTCTTCAGAACCATTTTTTTTTTTTTAGAGTCCATATATATGTGTTAGCATACGGTATTTGTTTTTCTCTTTCTGACTTACTTCACTCTGTTTGACAGACTCTAGGTCCATCCACCTCACTACAGATAACTCAATTTCGTTTCTTTCTATGGCTGAGTAATATTCCATTGTATATATGTGCCACATCTTCTTTATCCATTCATCTGTTGATGGACACTTAGGTCACTTCCATGTCCTGGCTATTGTAAATAGAGCTGCAATGAACATTTTGGTACATGACTCTTTTTGAATTATGGTTTTCTCAGGGTATATGCCCAGTAGTGGGATTGCTGGGTCATATGGTAGTTCTATTTGTAGTTTTTTAAGGAACCTCCATACTGTTCTCCATAGTGGCTGTACGAATTCACATTCCCACAAGCAGTGCAAGAGTGTTCCCTATTCTCCACACCTCTCCAGCATTTATTGTTTCTAGATTTTTTGATGATGGCCATTCTGACTGGTGTGAGGTGATATCTCATTGTAGTTTTGATTTGCATTTCTCTAATGATTAGTGATGTTGAGCATTCTTTCATGTGTTTGTTGGCAGTCTATATATCTTCTTTGGAGAAATGTCTATTTAGGTCTTCTGCCCATTTTTGGATGGGGTTGTTTGTTTTTTTCTTATTGAGCTGCATGAGCTGCTTGTAAATTTTGGAGATTAATCTTTTGTCAGTTGCTTCATTTGCAAATATTTTCTCCCATTCTGAGGGTTGTCTTTTGGTCTCATTTATGGTTTCCTTTGCTGTGCAAAAGCTTTTAAGTTTCATTAGGTCCCATTTGTTTATTTTTGTTTTTATTTCCATTTCTCTGGGAGGTGGGTCCAAAAGGATCTTGCTGTGATTTATGTCATAGAGTGTTCTGCCTATGTTTTCCTCTAAGAGTTTGATAGTTTCTGGCCTTACATTTAGGTCTTTAATCCATTTTGAGCTTATTTTTGTATATGGTGTTAGGGAGTGATCTAATCTCATACTTTTACATGTCCCTGTCCAGTTTTCCCAGCACCACTTATTGAAGAGGCTGTCCTTTCTCCACTGTATATTCTTGCCTCCTTTATCAAAGATAAGGTGACCATATGTGCGTCGGTTTATCTCTGGGCTTTCTATCCTGTTCCATTGATCTATCTTTCTGTTTTTGTGCCAGTACCATACTGTCTTGATTACTGTAGCTTTGTAGTATAGTCTGAAGTCAGGGAGCCTGATTCCTCCAGCTCCATTTTTCGTTCTCAAGATTGCTTTCGCTCTTCGGGGTCTTTTGTGTTTTCATACAAATTGTGAAATTTTTTATTCTAGTTCTGTGTGCCACATCTTCTTTAGCCATTCATCTGTCAATGGACATTTAGGTTGTTTCCATGTCTTGGCTACAGTGCTGCTATGAACATAGGGGTGCATGTATCTTTTTGAATTATAGTTTTGTCTGGATATGTGCCCAGGAGTGGGATTGCAGGATCATATGGCAACTGGGGACCTGCCATACTGTTTTCCATAACGGCTACAGCAACTTACATTCCCACCTTGGCATATTCATTTTTCAATTCCCAGTGCTTAGCCTGCACTGTGCCTAGGCCATAATAAGCTCTCAGTTAATGCCAGTTTTCTTCAATCCCCTCTGGACGTTTTCCTTTTGCTCACATACCTTCCTTGTAAGTTTGTATTTGGCCCTGAGGAACCACTATTAGAAAAGTATTTCCTTGAATCAAGGTGACATTATCTGATTAGTCAATCTGTAAACATATGTTTACACAAATATAAACTCTTAGGTATTAATTATGAGGATATTTTCCTTGATATATATTATCTATATCTCCTTTCCTTTAATGAGGTTTTTTTTCGAGTCTCTAATTGATATCTGTAGGAAATAGATTTTGGTGAAAGCAATCAATATGGAAAGTGGGGCCCTGAAAGTAGCCACTGGGGGTCTTGGAGTTTCGGGATAAAACTTTCCATCTGAGATGCCCTAAGAAAGGTGACTGGATGCAAAATAATGATACTCAAATCAATAGCAGTACATACTGTATAATTCCATGAAACATATGAAATTCAAGAACAGGCAACATGAGTCTGTAGTGATTGGATGGAATAGTGGTTAACTCTGGGAAGGAGGATGGACTTGAGAAGGGGCTTGAGAAAACTTTCTAGGGTGAAATGAAAATGTTCTATATTTGATCTGGGCAGTAGACATGTGTTTATGCAAATGTAAAATGATACTGAGCTGTACATCTTAGATTTGTACATTTTACTGAATAATACCTTCAGGGGTTATATGTTTTCATTACCCTCTTCATTAGGGATAAATCAGTGGGAGTGTTTTGCAAGCACCTCTATATGAATTAGGTTTTTACTGAATTGTGTAAAGGGAGTGACATTATTCAATAAATGTTTATTCAGTTTCTACTATACTCCAGACATACTGATTTCAATTTTTTTTCTAAATCGTTCTGGTAGAAAAGTGAAAGTTAAGTTGGCAAAGGTGAGACTGGGAGCAGAGAGAAAGTTAGGAAAGTGTTGTATTAACTCTGTCAAGAGATGATAAAACCTGGAATCAGGGCAGAAGCAGGAGGGATGAAAAAGGGGAAATGAATGAGAGAAATGCTAAGAATTAAGTGTTCACTATCTTAATGCTAATGGTCTTGAGTCAAGGAATACCTTAGTCCTAACTCTCTCTACTATAGCACTCCAGTTAACACCCTTTAAAAGAATTATCTCTTTATATTCTCTCTCACTAGATTGTTATCTACTTGAGTGAAGAAATGCCAACTTGGTATCTCCAGCTTCTAGTAGGATGCCCGGCACATAATAGGTGTTTGATAAATGTTTGACAAATGAATGAGATATCTTTGGTGGAGGGAAGATCAGAGGAAAGAATCTCAGAGTAGTATGGGGGTAAGAGGTTGTGAGAAGGATAAGGGACATTGAGTGACAAGGATGAACAATGTGGTTGGATGGACTCTCCTTGGGCTGCTGTAGACTGAGGTCCAAGGTGCTGATTAAGGCTTGAGGAGATGAGCAAACTGATTTTTTCTAGGGGTTGTTTTTCTGTCTCCTAAGATAGTTCTCCCCTGGCAGTAAGAAGGAAGAAGTAGCTGGTCTCTAGGATGCACCCTTCTGAATGAAATCCTAGAATCCAAACTAGCTACAAGTCCAGAGTTTTTAAGGTTGGATAGGCTGGAGCACCTTGGGAGAGCTCTATCCAGGCAAATCAGGACAGGATTGTCTGCCTCCCTGGATGGTCACCTCTGTGGTAATACAAAGACACTTAATGACCTTAAATAATTCACTTCATCATCCTGAGCCTTGATCTCCTCATCTCTATAACTAGGGGCTAGATTATAATGTTCTATGGTTCTACTGGTTCAAAAACTTGGTAGCTGCATTTTAGTTCTCCATGTAGAGAGCAGAAGGAAGAACTCTAAAACCACAACTTAGATAAAACCTCCTTAGTAGCAGGAAAGGACATTTTGTATTCTATGAACCTTGATTTCTCAGCATAGTAAGAGGAGTGTATATGCATATAAGGGGGCTGGTACCTGTCACCATGGACACATAGATACAGACACTGCAGAGTACCACTAGTGAGTCACATTTAAGGTGCTCTCCTCTGTTTTCTGGTAGATTTTGTGATGAAGAGAAATGTGAAGGTGCATAATTTTACATTATGCCCAGGAGGGTAAAATCAGGGTTAAAAAGTGCTCTAATACTTTTGAAGATGATTTACCTGTGGAGCCATTGTCATCCTAATCTCTGCTAAGGACTAATGCTGAATTATATTACTTTGAAGCTAGAAAACATTACCAGCAACCTGCTTAGGGATAGAAACATTTTTATTCCCATTTGGGGAAATTCAGAGAGCTTACAAGATTTCCTTAACATGACACATTGAGTAAATGAAGATCTGGGACAAAAAACAACCAAGCGTCCTCATGCTTCATGAGGTTGCTTCCTAAAATACAAATAGAGTCTGAACTTCCTTTACGGGTGACAGATATGTTACAGTAGTAAATGAATGTTATAATTTATATGCAATAATAACTAGAATTTATAGCAGTTTAAGATTCTAAACCAAACTTTAGATATTGCCATTTATTCCTTTATTCAGTAATTACTTATTGATCTCCTACTATGCATCAGACACTGAATAGTTAAAGCAAAAGCAAAAAAAAAGATAAACAGTAGCTTGCCCTCATGCAGCTTGTATTCTGTTGAGAGAGAGAGAAAATCAGAAAGTAAATATACATACATATAAACAAATTAAATAATATCAAATAATGATAAATGCTATAAGAAAATAAAATAGGGAAATGTGATAGAGAGTGATGACAGATAAGAAATATCTATCAGAGTCCCATCAAGTGTTATGGATTGAATTGTGTTCTTCCAAAATTTATATGAAATCCTACCACTGTACCTCAGACTGTGACCTTATTTGGAAATAGGGTCATTGTAGATGTAATTAGTTAAATCACATCATTAGAGTAATTCCTAATTCAATACGACATGAAGGAGAAATTTGGACACAGACACACACAGGGAGAACATCATGTGAAGATGAAGGCAGAGATTGGGATGATGACTTTATAAGCCAAGGAATGCCAAAGATTGCCAGCAAACCATGATTAGCTAGCGGAGAGGCATAGGACACATTCTCCCTCACAGGTCTCAGAAGGAGCCAACCCCGTCCACACCTTGGTCTTGGACATCTAACTTCCAGAACTGTGATATAACAGTTTATGAATTATAACTTTCTGTTGTGTAAGCCACCCAGTTTGTGGTACTTTGTTATGGCATCCCTATCCGACTATTACATCAGGAAATGGATGGCGCACTCAAGGTAAAAGAGATTTTAATGAAGGAAAACCAGCAATGGATGATGAAACACCCCAGACCCCAAAATAGGAAGTGACTAAAACTCCTGAGCCTGAAGGGATGAAGGGAAGGAGCCATTAGTGGAAACTCATGGGAGGTGATAGCTATAGAACTTTGGTAAAAAAAAATGGCCACCACCAACCAACAACTCAGCATTGGGAGAATCAAGGAAATACCCAGATCTTTCTTTCCTTCTGCACTTCTGTTTCCTGCCATTGCTTCCCATTGGCAAAACCCAATAGAAAGAGAGAGCAAAGAGGCCTGGTTGATGTATTCTATGAAGGTCAGCTTTCTGAGGGACAGGTTAGAATGGAGAAGAGTAGACAGGATATCTGGAGGAACAAACGAGGACTATTTAGGAGGGGTTAGAGAAGATCTTTTTTGAGGATATGGCATTTGAGCTGAAAACTCAATGAAGCAGTGATCATAGGGAAGTGTGTTCCTGCAGAGGGAACGGTAGGTGTAAAGACCCTGAGGTGGGAATGAACTAAGTAATTTGAGAAACAAGAAGGAGAGCCAGAGTGCTCATAGTGTGGTGAATGCAGGGGAGCATGTACTTGGTGAGCTGAGAGCTGGGCAATTGTTGGAACTTTTAGGACCTCATAAGGTGTCAAGAAGAAGGTTAGACTTGTATTGTAATTGTAATGGGAAATAAACAGAGAATTTTAAATGATTGAGATGTGATGTGATTTGCATTTTGAAAGGATCACTTTAACTGTTTTGTGGAGCCTGGTTTTAGGAGGGTGAGTGTAGAAGCAGGGTGCTTGCTTAGGAGGTGATAGCAGTACCCAACTGAGACATCATGGTGGCTTGGACAAAGGTGGTAGAAAAGAAGGTGGAGCAAAGGGGACAGATTGAGGGTCTATGTTGAAAATAGGGAAGACAGGGCTTGTACGTCAATTTATGTGGGAAGAAAGGAAAACTGAGGAATTAAAGTTGATGTCTGGGTATTTTGGCTTGAGCAATTCAGTGTTTCATATTTACAGAGATAAGGAAATCAGGGGAAGAGCAGATTTGAGAGGAAAACTATGAGTTCTGATTGGGATACATTAAGTTTTAAATATCCTATAAACTTCCAAGTAAAGATTTAAAGTACCAGCTGGCAATGAATCTCAAGCTCAGGAGAGAAGTTAGGGCTGGAAATATAAATTAGATGTGTTATTTAAAGCATATATATGAAATTGGCTAGAACTGCCTACTTCAAGATTATATATAGAGAAGAGAGGTCTTTTTCTGGCAATGTGGAAAGCTAGAGATTCTGAAACTCATGCCTGCTGCGTGACATCTAAAAATACTCAACAACAACAAAACAAACTCTTTTGAAATAATCAAATGAGCCCTTTAAGAAACTAATGAAAATTCTTCAAGGTTAGGAATAAAGAGGAACAGGGCTTCCCTGGTGGTGCAGTAGTTGAGAGTCCACCTGCCGATGCAAGGGACATGGGTTTGAGCCCTGGTCTGGGAGGATCCCACATGCCGCAGAGCAACTGGGCCCGTGCGCCACAACTGCCGAGCCTGCGCGTCTGGAGCCTGTGCTCCGCAGCAGGGGAGGCCGCGACAGTGAGAGGCCGGCGCACCACGATGAAGAGTGGCCCCCGCTCGCCGCAACTAGAGAAGGCCCTCGCACAGAAACGAAAGACCCGACACAGCCATAAATAAAAATAGATAGATAGATAAATAAATAAATAAATAAATAATTCTTAAAAAAAAAAAGAGGAACAGGAGAACCTGGAGGTAAATGTCGTGGACTGAATATTTGTGTCCTCCCAAAATTCATGTTGAATTTGAAGCCTTAGCCCCCAATGTGGGTATATTTGGAGGTGAGGCCTTTGAGGAAGTAATTAAGGTTAAATGAGGTCATAAGCATGCTACCCTGATCTGATAGGATTAGTGTCTTTGTAAAAAGACATTGGAGACCTCCAGCTTCCACCCCCTTCCTCAGTGTGAAGACACAGGGAGAAGGTGGCCGTCTGCAATCCAGGAAAAGGGTCCTCACCAGAAATCAAATCTGCTAGAACATTGATCTTGGACTTTTAGCCTCTAGAACTGTGAGAAAATAAATTGTTGTTTAAGCCACTCAATCTGTAATGTTTTGTTATGGCAGCCTGTGCAGACTAAGACAACAAATGAACCTTGAATCCTTTGCATATATTGAAGCCACTGGATATGGGTGGCCTAGAGCCTTGGAACACAAGGGATATTGGAGACAAAGTCTTGGGTCAGTGTAGGACATAGATTTTACTGGAAACCACCTTACATAAATCCAGGACATAGAAAGAGCTATGCCCTTAGGTAAAGGGTGAACTAGAAAAGGAAAGCTCCTGTCTCAGAAGCAGACAGCAATATTGGGCATAGTACTGAATGGAGATTAAAGAAAAGAACTGTCTCCTCCTAACAATCTCTTTCATATTTGGCTGAATTTATATTATTTTCATGGTCCTAAGAACTACAGGCTAAAGATTGTAGTTTAAAGTAGATACTGGTGTCCTCAGGCACAGAGCAAAATCAACACAAATTCTCCTTAGAGGACTTTTTCTTTGTTTTAGGCCTCAGAGAATTCCCACAAAGTTCAAGCAAATTTAAAACACATGAGAAAACAAGCTACTTTGAACAAAGGTAGCAGAAACAATAAGCAGAATTAGAATTGTAAGATATTCAAATTTGGAATTACTGTATATAGAATACAGAAAAGTATGTTATTGCTTAACAAAATAAAAGGAGGAAATAAAATCTGACAAAGAAATAAAAGACTACCAAATTGAGCAAGTAGATTGGGAAAAAAAGCAAATTGAATTTCCAGGAATAAAACATATACTCTTGAATTAAATATTTAGTGCCATGTAAGGGACACTAGTGGTAGGGTTTACTGACGTGAACAAAATAAACAAAAATATTTGACCTCATACAGCTTACCCTCTAGGTGAGGAAATATATAAAATTTAAAACATAGTGGAAGGGTTCAAGAGCAGACAATTCAAGCTTAAGAAAGAATTAGTGAAATGGAAAATAAATCTAAGGAAGTAACATAGGGCTTCCCTGGTGGCACAGTGGTTGAAAGTCCACCTGCAGATGCGGGGGACGCGAGTTCGTGCCCCAGTCCAGGAGGGTCCCACGTGCTGTGGAGCGGCTGGGCCCGTGGGCCGTGGCCGCTGGGCCTGCACATCCGGAGCCTGTGCTCCGCAACGGGAGAGGCCACAACAGTGAGAAGGCTGCGTACCACAAAAAAAAAAAAAAGAAGTAACATATAATTCTACCTAGAAATACAAAGGTATGAAAAATGTGACAGAGAGATTAAGTGATAGAGAGGATAAGTAAGAAGGTATAAAAGACAGTAAAGTTACAAAAGGAGGTAATAGAATGTGTGAAAACCAATTTTCAAAAGTTAATGGTTGATAATTTGTTAAAAGTCATGACTGTCCAGGTTCATATTACAAAACTAAGATGTTAAAAGTGGCCTGAGACAAGAATATACAGTGGAGAAAAGACAGTCTCTTCAATAAGTGGTACTGGGAAAACTGGACAGCTACATGTAAAAGAATGAAATTAGAACACTCCCTAACACCTTACACAAAAATAAACTCAAAATGGATTAAAGACTTAAATATAAGGCCAGACACTATAAAACTCTTAGAGGAAAACATAGGCAGAGTACTCTATGACATAAATCACAGCAAGGTCCTTTTTGACCCACCTCCTAGAGAAATGGTAATAAAAACAAAAATAAACAAATGGGACCTAATAAAACTTAAAAGCTTTTGCACAGCAAAGAAAAACATAAATAAGACAAATAGACAACCCTCAGAATGGGAGAAATGGGAGAAAATAAATGCAAATGAAGCAACTGACAAAGGATTAACCTCCAAAATTTACAAGCAGCTCAGTATCAAAAAAACAAACAACCTAATCCAAAATTGGGCAGAAGACCTAAATAGACATTTCTCCAAAGAAGATATAGAGATTGGCAACAAGCACATGAAAGGATGCTCAACATCACTAACCATTAGAGAAATGCAAATCAAAACTACAATGAGGTATCACCTCACACCAGTCAGAATGGCCATCATCAAAAAATCTACAAACAATAAATGCTGGAGAGGGTGTGGAGAAAAGGGAACCCTCCTGCACTGTTGGTGGGAATGTAAATTGATACAGCCACTATGGAGAACAGTATGGAGGTTCCTTAAAAATCTAAAAATAGAACTACCATATGACCCAGCAATCCCACTACTGGTCATATACCCTGAGAAAACCATAATTCAAAAAGAGTCATGTACCACAATGTTCATTGCAGCTCTATTTACAATAGCCAGGACATGGAAGCAACCTAAGTGTCCATAGACAGATGAATGGATAAAGATGTGGCACATATATACAGTGGAATATTACTCAGCCATAAAAAGAAATGAAATTGAGTTATTTGTAGTGAGGTGGATGGAACTAGAGTCTGTCATACAGAGTGAAGTAGTCCAGCCACACCAGTCAGAATGGCCATCATCAAAAAGTCTACAAATAACAAATGCTGGAGAGGTTGTGGAGAAAAGGAAACCCTCCTACACTGTTGGTGGGAATGTAAATTGGTGCAGCCACTATGGAGAACAGTATAGTATGGAGGTTCCTTAAAAAACTAAAAAGGGAGTTTTTTAGTTTAGTTGTATGATCCTGCAATCCCACTCCTGGGCATATGTCTGGAGAAAACTCGAATTCAAAAAGATACACGCCTCCTAATGTTCATAGCAGCATTATTTACAATAGCCAAGACATGGAAGCAATCTAAATGTCCATCAACAGATGAATGGGTGAAGAAGATGTGGTATACTGTATATATACAATGGAATATTATTCAGCCATAAAATATAATGAAATAATGCCATTTCCAACATGGATGGACCTAGAGGTTATCATACTAAGTGAAGTAAGTCAGACAAAGACAAATATATGATATCACTTATATGTGGAATCTAAAATATGACACAAATGAACCTATTTGCAAACAGAAACAGACTCACATAGAAAACAAACTTATGGTTGCCAAAGGAGAAAGGGAGGAGGGATAAATTAGGAAGTTGGGATTAATAGATACACACTACTATATATCAGATAGGTACAATATATCAAATAGGACCTACATGTAAAATAGATAAACAACAAGGATCTATGGCACAGGGAACTATATTTAATATTTTGTAATAACCTGTAATGGAAAAGAATCTGAAAGAATACACCTGAAACATTGTAAGTCAACTATACTTCAATTTAAAAAGCTCTTAAAAAGAACAACTAAAAGTACTAATAAAACTGACAAACTCCTAATAAAATTATTCAAGAAAAAATAGAATGCAAAAATTAAATTATTCGACTGACTGTGGACTTATCAGAAAAACATAAAAGGCCAGAAGATTGTGGAACAATATAATTAAAGTACTAAGAGAAAAGAATTGTCAACCCTGAATTCTACATCCAGCAAAAGGAAATGTCTTTTAGGAATGTAGGCAAAATGGAGATGTTCTCAGGTGAAGAAAAAGCAAGAGACTTGTCACCAGGATACTTATTCTAGAAGAAATTCTGAAATTCTGAGTTCTTCAGACTGGAGGGAAATGATACCTGGGAGAAACTTAGAACATCAAGAATAAAGAAAGAACAACAGAAATAGCAAATATCTGGGTAAATAGTATAGACTATTTTCCTTTTCTTAAGTTCTTTTTTAAAAAATTTTTTATTTTTTATACAGCAGGTTCTTACTAGTTATCTATTTTATACATATGGGTGTATATATGTCAATCCCAATCTCCCAATTCATTCCACCACCACCCCCTTCCCCGCTTTCCCCCCTTAAGTTCTTTAAATACATGTGACAGTTGAGCAAAAAGTATTTAACATTGTCCGGTAGAGTTTTCAACATAGTACAGATGATGACTGTAATACAAAGGAGGAAGAGTGAAGGGTTCCATATGGTTGGAAGGCTTTTACATTTTATTTGAGGTGGCAAAATATTAGCTCTAAGTAGATCAAGAAAGGTTTGTATGTTATAATCATGACAGCAACTACTAAAACAATAACACCAAGATGTATAGCCTCCTGGTAATCCTAAAACAAATAGAAAATCAGCAAGGATATAGACCTGGATTTCTTTCAAGTGCACATGGAACATTTGCTAAGACAGATAATATAATTATTCATAAAAGGAATCTTAAAGTTTTAAAAGAAAATATTTATAATGTCAGTAGATTTTTGACAAAGGTCAAGAAAGTATAGTGTTTTTCAACAAACGGTGCTGAAACTATTACATGTCCATGCAAAAAAATTCACCTGAACCCATACTTCACACTTCATACAAAAATTAACAGAAATGCATCACAGAGCTAAATATAAAACATAAAATATGTGTACTTTCCACAAGAAAACATAGAAAATCTTTGTGAGTGTGAATTGAGAGTTCTTAGACACCAAAAGCATTATCCGTAAAAGAACAAAAACCCTGATAAATTGGACTTAATCAAAACTAAAAACCTCTGTTCTCCAAAAGATAGTCGCAAGAATGAAATGAAAAGTCATAGACTAGGAGAAAATATTTGTAAATTATATGTCTGAAAAAGGACTTGTATTCAGAAAGTATATAAAGAACTCTCAAGACTAAATGGTAAAAAAACAAACAGCCCAGTTAAAAAAAAATAGGCAAGGGATTTGAACAGACACTTCACCAAAGAAGATATACAGATGGCAAATAAGCACATGAAAAGATGCTCACTATCATTAGTCATTAGGAAAATGCAAATCGAAATAATAATTAGGGGCGGGCCCCAGCAGCTCGGGCGGCGGGAGGAGCGGCCGCGGCCAGGTAACCCAGCTTCGCGAAGGCTCTCGGCGCGCCGCGGCCCTCAGGCAACTGGGACGCGCCCGCGCCGCCGCCACGATGCCCAAGAGGAAGGTCAGCTCTCCGCCGAGGGGGCGGCGAAGGAGGAGCCCAAGAGCAGATCGACGAGGTTGTCAGCTAAACCGGCTCCTGCAAAAGTGGAAACGAAGCCAAAAAAGGCGGCAGGAAAGAATAAATCTTCCGACAAAAAAGTGCAAACAAACGGGAAAAGGGGAGCAAAGGGATAAACAGGCTGAAGTGGCTAACCAAGAGACTAAAGAAGACTTACCTGCAGAAAATGGAGAAACTAAAAATGAGGAGAGCCCAGCTTCTGATGAAGCAGGAGAGAAAGAAGCCAAGTCTGATTAATATCACACACCTGGTCCTATCAGTGGTCCCTGTTTCCCTTCTTGTACAATCCAGAGGAATATTTTTATCAACTATTTTGTAAATGCCAGTTTTTTAGTAGCTCTAGAAACATTTTTTAAAAGGAAGGAATCCCACCTCATCTCATTTTTTAAGTGTAAATGCTTTTTTTTTAAGGGGTGAAATCATTTGCTGGTTGTTTATTTTTTGGTACAACCAGAAAATAGTAGGATATTGAATATGGGAGGCTTTGATTGTCTTGGGTGTCAGCTTAACATTCCATAGATGGAGGGTAGCTTTTATATCCTATAATACAAAGCATATTAAATGGCAGTTTGGAGTCAGTTGTGCATTTAATGTCTTAAACACTTTAAATTACTTCTCTTCCCACATTGTTTTTGGTAGAATTGTTTCCTAAAGCAAACCACTCACCCCTTGATCTTAGCTCTCCTGGGCAGAATTTTGTGCACTCTGTAACATCTTTGGTCCTGGTAGTCCAGTTCTTCTAGTAACTGTTAATGTGCTGTGAACGATTAACAATTTGAGTATGTAGTGTATATGATATTAAATTGTGAAATTAGTGGGACTTATGATGTAACAGCATATCAATATTTGAAGATATTGGTACTTGATATCCTGTGAAGGAAAATTTGCCCCTAAATTTTAAGCTGGAAAGTCACTGGAATAACTGTTCAGAAAAGAATCACAACTACATGATTTCTTAGGTTTTTGGTACGTATGTTGAGAATTGTGTACAAATTGAAATGTCTGTGTACTGATCCTCAAAACAACCAATAAAATCTCAATTATGAAAGAAAAAAATCATAATTAGATACCAGTATATACTATTAGAATGGCTAAAATAAAGTAAAAAGAAACCCAACAATACCAAGTAATGGCTAGGATACGGATCACCTGGAATTCTCATTCTTTGTGGGAATACAAATTGGCAGTGTCTTGGAAAAACAGTTTGGCAGTTTTTTTATAATAATAAACATACACTTAGCATATGACCTAGCAATCTCACTCCTACGTATTTACCCAAGAGAATGAAAATGTATGTTCACACAAAAACCTGTACATGAATGTTTATGGCAGTTTTACTCATAGTTGCCTCACAATGGAAGCAATCCAGGTGTCCTTCAATTGGTGAAGGGGGAAACAAACTGCAGTAACTCCATGCAATGGAATACTACTCAACAATAAAAAGTAATGAACTACTGATACACAAACAACATAAATGGATCTCGGTTGCATTATTCTGAATGAAAGAAATCATACCCATAAGGCTGCATATTATTTGATACCATTTAAGTGGCATCTGGAAAAGGCAGGACTATAGTGGTTGCCAGGGGTTGAGTTGGAGGGGAGGGACTGACTACAGAAAGATAGCAAGAAGAAATTTTGGGGGGTGATCAAACTGTTCTGTACTTGTTTGTGGTTATAGTTACAAGACTATGCATTTTTGAATTTTAGTGGATATAAATTTAAAAATTAATGGGAAAAAAATCCCTGCGTGTTGGCAGGGAGAGATACTGGGAGTTACAAGAAACAATAAAGGGGGGGTATTCTAATTTATTATTTATATTGGGGGATCAGGGAAGACTCTGAGGAAGGGACTTAAGCTGAGCTGTGAAGAATGTGGATAGGAGTTGGCTAGGAGAGAGGTAAGGGAAGAGAAGATTACAGGCAGAGGAAATAGCTTATAGAAATACTTGGCAAGGCAAGTGAGGACTCTGGTTCTTAAAAGCTGAGAGAAAACCAGTGTGGTTGTAGCCCAGAGCACTAGGGCAAGAGTGATGAGAGGTGGGATTTAAGAGAGAAGGCCTTATGGGCCATTTAAGGATTTTGCCTTCTATCTGAAAACAATGGGATTTTGCTAGCAATTGGGAATAGCTTGATTAGATTAAGAATTGTGCTTTAAAAATAGGGCTGCATGTTGGAGAACAAATTGGAGAGGAGAGAAAGTAGCAGTTGGAAGATCTGCTTGGTGAAGTGACAGTTCCAGCATAAAAGAAAAAATGGTCTAGGGCCTCCCTGGTGGCGCAGTGGTTGAGAGTCCGCCTGCCGATGCAGGGGATACGGGTTCGTGCCCCGGTCTGGGAGGATCCCATATGCCGCGGAGCGGCTGGGCCCGTGAGCCATGGCTGCTGAGCCTGCGCATCCGGAGCCTGTGCTCCGCAACGGGAGAGGCCACAACAGTGAGAGGCCCGCGTACCACAAAAAAAAAAAAAAAAAAAAAAAAAAAATGGTCTGGGACATAATCCTTTCATAGACTGTATGTAATTGGCACCCTCCTTCTGGGAAAAATTAGCACTTTTAATAAATGGTTATGACAGTTTCTAATGAATTTTGATGAAATGAAGAGTTGTTCTGGTTAACTAGTGACCCATACAGTTGACTATCAGCTGACTATCAGTCAGGGATCTACTGACCTTCAACCAGACTTATTTTTCCTTTCTATATCTAATCCATTCTCTTTTCCTAGAAAATTTCCCTGCTAGAAATAGATATTTTAATTGACCTAAAAAGAGCATTTTTTTCTTGCATGCATGCAAGATTATAATAAAATGTTGACACATGTTTATTTTTATTTATTTATTTTTTTCTTTATTTGCGGTACACGGGCCTCTCACTGTTGTGGCCTCTCCCGTTGCAGAGCACAGGCTCCGGACACGCAGGCTCAGCGGCCATGGCTCACGGGCCCAGCCGCTCCGCGGCATGTGGGATCTTCCCGGACCGAGGCACGAACCCGTGTCCCCTGCATCGGCAGGCGGACTCCCAACCACTGCGCCACCAGGGAAGCCCCCGACACATGTTTATTTTAAAAAAAGATTTTAGCAGAGGTGAAATCATTTGCTGGTTGTTTATTTTTTGGTACAACCAGTATAAGATCAATGTCCCAATATTAACTGCTTTGCTGAATATCATCAATAAACCACTAACAAATATAAATTCTAAATAAAAGATGCCATTTCCAGTAGCAATTGGAGGAATGGGGGAATAAATACAACAAAAGTACATGTATACAATGGAATATTACTCAGCCATAAAAAAGAACAAAATAATGCCATTTGCAGCAACATGAATGGACCTAGAGGTTGTCATACTGAGTGAAGCAAGTCAGACAGAAAGACAAATATATGATATCGTTTATATGTGAAATCTAAACAAAAAGGTACAAATAAACTTATTTACAAAACAGAAGTAGAGTCACGGATGTAGGAAACAAACTTATGGCTACCAGGGGATAATGTCGGGGAAGGGATAAGCTGGGAGATTGGAACTGACATATACACACTACTATATATAAAATAGATAACTAATAAGGACCTGCTGTAAAGTATAGGGAACTCTACTCAATACTCTGTAATGGCCTATATGGGAAAAGAATCTGAAAAAAAAAAAAAGTGGATATATGTATAGGTATAACTGATTCACTTTGCTGTACACCTGAAACTAACACAACATTGTAAATCAACTATACTCCAATAAAAATTAAAAAAGAAAAAAGAGAACTACTATACATAAAATAAATAAGCTACAAGAATATATTATGTAGCACAGGGAAATATAGCCATTATTTTATAATAACTTTAAATGAAGTATAATCTATAAAAATATGGAATCACTATGTTATATATCTGAAACTAATATATTATAAACTATTACTCAATTAAAAAAAGATATGCAAGGTCATTATGAAGAAATTATAAAACTTTATTGAAGGGCTTCCCTGGTGGCGCAGTGGTTGAGAGTCTGCCTGCTGATGCAGGGGATGTGGGTTCGTGCCCCGGCCTGGGAGGATCCCACATGCCGCGGAGCAGCTGGGCCCGTGAGCCATGGCCGCTGAGCCTGTGCTCCTCAACAGGAGAGGCCACAGCAGTGAGAGACCCGTGTACAGCAAAAAAAAAAAAAACTTTATTGAAAGTATGTGGCTCTCCTAGGACAGCCATAACAAATTACCACAAATTGGTAGATTAAAACAACAGAAATTTATTCTCTCACAGTTCTTTATGGCAAAAATCCAAAATCAAGATGTTGGCAGGGCTGCAGTCCTTTTGAAAGCTCTAGGGGAGAATCCTTCCTTGCCTTTTCCAGCTTTTGGTAGCTCCAGGTGTTCCTTGGCTTGTGGCTGCATAAATCTTATTTCTGCCTCTACCTTCACAAGGCCTGTCTTCTGTGTCTGTCTTCTCTTCTGTATCTTATGACACTTGCTATTAGATTTAAGGTCCACTTGGATGATCCAGGATGATAGCATCTTGAGATCTTTAATTATATCTGCGAAGACCCTTTTTTTTTTCAAATAAGGTCACATTCACAGGTTCCAGGGGTTAATACATGGACATATCTTTGGGGGGCCATCATTCAAAAACAAAGAACCAAATAAATGGAGGGGTGTACCATGTTCAAAATAATGACGACAACTATTATAATGATGTCAATTTTTGCCAAATTGATCTTGCCAAGTTGATTCAATGTTACTGTATCTCCAAAGTTTTTTTCAATGGAACTTAAATAATTGGTTCTAAAAAGGACAAATAGCCAGGATACTTTTTTAAAAAACTGGGCTAGGAGATGTGATCAACTAGATATAAAGATTTATTTGAAAACTATACTAAAAAAGATCACATAACATTGACACAAAGATAAACAAACTGACCAATGAAACAGAAATTAACCTACAAATATATTGAACTTAATAGATGTGGCAGTGCAGATCCGTGGGGAAGGAATGATTTTTTAGGAGATGTTCCTGGAGCAATAGGTTATCCACACTGAAAAAACTGAAATCAGATCCCTACCTCACATGATATCCAAACATGAATTCCAGATGTATTAAAACCCCACATGTAAAAGCCAAAACTTTAACAGTATTTGAAGAAAATACAGAAAATTATGACAGTCGAGCAGGAAATGACTTATTAAGCAAGAAACAAAAGTACTAACAATAAAAGATAAAAATGATAAATTTTACTACATTAAAATTAAGAATTTTTTGTAAATGAAAAGATAATATAAAGAGAGTAAAAAGATATGCTGATTGTCCTTTATATGCCCCCATAACTTGCTGTATATTACACTACTATATACCCCCATCCTCACCTCCTTTACCTTCCAGTTTCAAGGGGCTTCTTGTCAATATCTCCTGTCCAAGGAGAGTTCCATCTCCTCAAAAAATGTCCTGCTGGTCATTCTTAATCACTTCCTTTTGGGAGTTCTTAGATTGTTTCCATACCTTTTGCTATTTGTAAAAATGCTGTGAAGAAAAGAAAAAAAGATGCTGAAAACTTAGAGAAGACATTGGATACATACAACAAAAGATAGGTATCCAGAATATGTAAAGAATTTCTGAAAAAACTAAAAGACCAACAAAATACTCATATATATTCTATTATATCTACATGTATTACTGTATCTATTAAATTATATTCTAATATAAAATTGGGCAAAATGCATAAGCAGGCATTCTAAAGAGGAAATGTGAACAAAAAAACTTGCTCAATCTCATTATTAATTATGGAAACACAAATGAAAACATTAATGAAGTATCACATTACACCCACTAGATTAGCAAAAATTTATAAGTTTTAAAATATTTTATTCTGCTAGGCCTGAGAAGCAACAGAAACTGTTGTTGGTGGTAGTGGATATTGGTACAAGCATTTTGGATCGCGATATGGCATTACCTAGTAAATTCCAACTTGTGCACACCATATGACTCAGAGATTCTCTTCCCAGGAGTAGATTCTGGGGCTTAGAGAACCTCTCAGCCTGTAGACAGCAGGCATGTATAAGAATGTTCACAGAAGCAAGGTTTGTAATGACAAGTAACTGGAATCAACCCACACATCCATCAATAGGAAAATGGATGAATAAAGATGTAGTCATAGGGTGGAACACCGGAGAACCACGAAGAAGGGTGAACTACAGCTGCTCACCTAAGCACGAAGGACTGTTTGAGACTTAATATTAAATGAAGAAAAAAGAATGACTAGAGGAATATATTAATGTTTTATAAAAAAAACTATGGTCAGTTTTTTCCTCTGTTTTTCACCTGTCATAATTGGCCTCAGCACTGTGTGAGGAAAGAATTTTTTGAGGCCTGCTTTGGACAGTAGAAAGGGCCAAGCTAGAAGAAAGGAAAATAGACATAGGATCTTGAATGATTTAAGACAATGGGTGAGAAAATACTGATTACAAGATCTACACAATGAAGACACAGAAGCAGAAGGGGAGAAGGTATTCAGCATCTGGAGGTTGGTTCCTCACGGGCATGGCTGTGGACCATGTTACTTCTGGTTGTTCTTCTGCTGGGATGGGCCTGGAATGACCGTTGAAGTGTGTGTCTCTGGCACCTTGGTTGCCAGGCTGAGTAGCCAGTATCTCATAATAACTATAAATGGAGCATAACCTTTAAAAATTGTGAATCACTATGTCATACACCTGAAACTTATATTGCACATCACCTATGCCTTAATAAAATACTTTTTTAATATTTTAAAATAAATAAATGAAATATCAAATTTGTGGTAAATTTTGTATGTGAATCTTGCAAATCTGGTAATTTTGCATATTTTGCCTTCTAAAAATATTTTCTTGTTCAGTCTTTCTAGTAGTTTGTCTATATATATGATTGGTCTTTTTACAATCTAGCCTCTAGGTTAATTTATCAAATATTTTCAAATTCTCCAGTATATGAATGTTTCTTATTTATCTCTTTTAAACTCATTCTTTTGGTTTGATTATATATACATTGGATCTCTTGGATTTATACTCCATAGCTCTTATCTTTTGTTTATCTCTTTTATTGCTTTTTCATTTTTTCCCCAAGTTCTGGGAGGATTGCTTGGGGCTTAGATTCCAATTCACTGATTTGCTTGAAACTTGACAACCAGGTTTTCTATTTTCTCAGTCTTTTCTGGTTTCATATTTTTTTCCTTTTTAATTACTGCTTATTCTGATGTTCAATATGCAAAATCCTCTTCAACCAATCAGAATTTCCAAAATTTCATACAGAAATATTTAATCTCATTATTCAGATTTCACCCAGATTAATACATTTTTTGACTTGTGCTACCTTTTCCTCTTTTCAGTTATTTACTGAATTAAAGAGGGAGGTCAGAGTTTGTCCAGTATTGTTGGTCTAAGTGCTTTTAGAGCTTATGTGGGTTTGAAGTTCCAGACCAGCTAAGCCTAAGATTAGCTGGGGCAGCAACCCCATTCTTTCTCTGGCAGAGTTGCCTTTATTTGGAGAGATCTATAGCAGCCTTTTAATTTTTTTCCCAGCATGGCAGTCCATTTGCAGTGTAAGATATTTGAAAGGACCCCAAGATCTCTGCTCCTTGTGGCTCTGCATGTAGTGCACTCCCCAGAGCTACAGGCTGATTCACATTTGCCCCTTACAAGGTCGCCGATGACTATTGTTGACTCCAGCCCTTGCTACTACAATGAGGGACATAGTCAGATTTTGCTGAGATCTCTTTTCATTTAATTTCCAGACTTCAAAGAAACCTGGGGTGATAGGTCTTTTCTTTGTGGTATTTAGCAAAGATTCCTTCATGTCTTAATTACCAGCATTGCCATGTTTCCTATTTATGATAGCTATAGGTTATTTCAGTAGAAAACTTGGATGGAATATAAGGTAGTTAAATGTATCCTCAAGTCACCATTTTTAGCTGAAAGCCATCTCTGCCTTTCTGAAATCTGGGACAGCTGCCAAATCAACACCCCCACGTACTAGTAATGGCTGGCAGAGTAGGGAATCGGGGGCAGAAGATTTATGCCCTATATTTATTACATTTCTCAGTCATCACCTACAAGCAGATGTCTTCTACAAGAACATCAATTTGGTGGCCAAGAGTGTCTTGGAAAGAGGAAGCCAAGATATTTTCCGTAATGCTTCATCTTCCAGTGTTTTTGATGTCTCAAATTCACCAGATCAATTAAATGTTCAATAATGGCCATCTGCTTTCTGCATTCTGCAATCCCATCTGTTGCTGCTGTCAGGGTCCTTCAGGATCACAGGTAGATACCTTTATAACATCTCTGTTTTACCCCCTACAAACCGTTTCTTGTTAATAAGATTTACCTTCAGGTGGGTGGAAATTTAAATAATTCCTTCCACATGTAAATTTTCTTCTTTTAAATTTAGATTGTCAGCATCCCATTGCACACGCCCATCAACTAGACTAAGAAATTTTGACAAGCATGCCCAGGTTTTAATAGTGACATCAAGTTTCCTTTTAAAATTCTAGACACACATAACTTGGCTTATCATTTTATATTTAGGTTTTATTTCCCATATAATTTTTTTCCTCAGGTACTGGCCAGATTTCCTCTTATTTTCAACTAATTACTGTGTAGTAGGCAGTGCTCAAATTCAGTGAGTTAGGAGCAAAACTTTTGGAAGCTTAGCCAAAGCTTGGAAAAAGCTTTGGCCAAAGCCTGGAAACTTCAGCAAGAAGAATGCCAAGACTTCAGTTATTTCTGGGAAGTACATGCAAGATAGGACACTTGAGCAGAGAAGCCTGTTAAGGGCTGAGGTTTGATACAAGCCCTACTTTGGGGACTTAGCAGGAAATCCTAGATGGAGTGACACTTAATGTAAGTGAACCCAGTCTTATTCATAAGAAGATTGCCAGGGGCTATTTTTTTTAACATCTTTATTGGAGTATAATTGCTTTACAATGGTGTGTTAGTTTCTGCTTTATAACAAAGTGAATCAGTTATACATATACATATGTTCCCATATCTCTTCCCTCTTGCGTCTCCCTCCCTCCCTATCTCACTCCTCTAGGTGGTCACAAAGCACCAAGCTGATCTCCCTGTGCTCTGTGGCTGCTTCCTACTAGCTATCTATTTTATGTTTGGTAGTGTATATATGTCCATGCCACTCTCTCACTTTGTCACAGCTTACCCTTTCCACCAGGGGCTATTTTACTGCTAACACTTATGAACAAAATTGGAAGCCTTCTAAATCTGTAGGTGACTAAACAAATTTGACAAGAGTAATAGAGTGCTAGTGATGCTACAGTACAAGTGGTTATTACCATTCAATAAACATTTATTGAGTGACTACTGTATTCCAGTCACTGTGCCAAAAGCAAAGTCTACCAAGATGCTTAAGACTTGCCCACCAAAAACCTGATCATTTGGGGATAAGATTATATTAAAAAGAGGAGCCTATAGAATTCTGTGATTCAACCAGTTGTGTTTCATCTAACTCCTTATTGATGTTTTCAAACGTTTGATTTTAGAAAATTTGAAACATATACAAAAGGAGAGAAAACAGTGTAATGAGCCTGGTGTATTCATTGCTCAGCTTCAAAAATTATTAATACACGGTCAAGCTCTTTTTATCTAGATTCCCTCAACTCTTCCCTCATTGAGATTATTTTGAAATATATCCTGAATATCATATAATTTCCTCTGCAAATATTTCAGTCTGTATCTCTAGAAAATAAGGACTCTCTTTTTTAACATACCCACAATACCATTATCATCACATGTAAACAAATTTATAATAATTTATCAATATTATCACATAAAAGTTCCCATAGAACTGATTGCTTGCCCTATTTTAAAAAACTTTTTTTTGTTTTTTTTATAATAACTTTTTTAAAAATTGGGGTATAGTTGCTTTACAATGTTGCATTAGTTTCTGCTGTACAATGAAGTGAATCAGCTGTATGTATACATATATCCCCTCCCTCTTGGACGTCCCTCCCTCCCCCGCTCCATCCCACCCATCTAGGTCACCACAGAGCAGCGAGCTGTGCTCCTTGTGCTACACAGCAGGTTCCCACTAGCTATCTATTTTACACATGGTAGTGTATACATGTCAATCCTAAGCTCCCAATTCATCCCACCCCCTCCCCTCTCCTCCCGTTTTCACCTGTCCTCTACATCTGCATCTCTATTCCGGCCCTGCAAATAGGTTCATCTGTATCATTTTTCTAGGTTCCACGTATATGCGTTAATATACGACATTTGTTTTTTTCTTTCTGACTTATTTCACTCTATATGACAGACTCTAGGTCCATCCATGTCTCTACAAATGACCCGACTTTGTTCTTTTTTATGGCTTAGTAATATTCCATTATATGTATATGTACCACATCTTCTTAATCCATTCATCTCTCGATGGACATTTAGGTTGCTTCCGTGTCCTGGCTATTGTATATAGTGCTGCAATGAACATTAGGGTGCATGTATCTTTTTGAATTATGGTTTTCTCAGGGTATATGCCCAGTAGTGGGATTGCTGGGTCATATGGTAGTTCTATTTGTAGTTTTTTAAGGAACCTCCATACTCTTCTCCATAGTGGCTGTACCAGTTTACATTCCCACCAACAGGGTAAGAGGGTTCCCTTTTCTCCACACCCTTTCCAGCATTTATTGTTTGTAGATTTTCTGATGATGCCCATTCTAACTGGTGTGAGGTGATACCTCATTGTAGTTTTGATTTGCATTTCTCTAATAATTAGTGACGTTGAGCAGCTTTTCATGTGCTTCTTGGCCATCTGTATGTCTTCTTTGGAGAAATGTCTATTTAGGTCTTGCACCCATTTTTTGATTGGGTTGTTTATTTTTTTGATACTGAGCTGCATGTGCTGTTTGTATATTTTGGAGATTAATCCCTTGTCAGTTTTGTTTGCAAATATTTTCTCCCATTCTGAGGGTTGTCTTTTTGTCTCATTTATGGTTTTCTTTGCTGTGCAAAAGCTTTTAAGTTTCATTAGGTCCCATTTGTTTGTTTTTGTTTTTATTTCTATTACTCTAGGAGGTGGGTCAAAAAAGATCTTCCTGTGATTTATGTCAAGGAGTGTTCTTCCTATGCTTTCCTCTAAGAGTTGTAGAGTGTCCGGTCTTACATTTAGGTCCCTAATCCATTTTGAGTTTATTTTTGTGTATGGAGGTAGGGAGTGTTCTAATTTCATTCTTTTACATGTAGCTGTCCAGTTTTCCCAGCACCACTTATTGAAGAGACTGTCTTTTCTCCATTGTAAATTCTTGCCTCCTTTGTCATAGATTAGGTGACCATAGGTGCATGGGTTTATCTCTGGGCTTTGTATCCTGCTCCATTGATCTGTATTTCTGTTTTTGTGCCAGGATCACACTCTCTTGATTACTGTAGCTTTGTAGTATAGTTTGAAGTCAGGGAGCCTGATTCCTCCAGCTCCGTTTTTCTTTCTCAAGATTGCTTTGGCTATATGGGGTCTTTTATGTTTCCATATAAACTTTAAATTTTTTTGTTCTAATTCTGTGAAAAATGCCATTGGTAATTTGATAGGGATTGCATTAAATCTGTAAATTGCTTTAGGTAGTATAGTCATTTTCACAATATTGATTCTTCTAGTCTAAGAACATGATATATTTCTCCACCTGTGTCATTTTTGATATCTTTCATCAGTGTCTTATAATTTTCTGCATACAGGTCTTTTGTCTTCTCAGATAGGTTTATTCCTAGGTATTTTACTCTTTTTGTTGCAGTGGTAAATGGGATTGCTTCCTTAATCTCTCTTTCAGATCTTTCGTTGTTAGTGTATAGGAATGCAAGAGATTTCTGTGCATTTATTTTATATCCTGCAACTTTACGAATTGATTAGCTGTAATAGTTTTCTGGTGGCATCTTTAGGATTCTCTATGTATAGTATCATGTCATCTGCAAATAGTGACAGTTTTACTTCATTTTTTCCAGTTTGGATTCCTTTTATTTCTTTTTCTTCTCTGATTGCCGTGTCTAGGACTTCCAAAACTATGTTGAATAACAGAGGTGAGAGTGGACATCCTTGTCTTGTTCCTGATCTTAGAGGAAATGCTTTCAGTTTTTCACCTTTGAGAATGATGTTTGCTGTGGGTTTGCCATATGGGGCCTTTATTATGTTGAGGTACATTACCTCTATGCCCACTTTCTGGAGAGTTTTTATCATAAATGAGTGTTGAATTTTGCCAAAAGCTTTTTCTGCATCTATTGAGATGATCATATGGTAAAAAACCTTTTTTTTTTTTGAATCACAGTCCAAATAAGGTCCGTAGTTTGACAATGATTGATTGTATTGAAGTTTCTTTTAATCTATGGTGTCTTCCTACATCTCTCTTTTTTAATTGAATTTATTTTTATCTTATAGTTTCCCACAGTCTGGATTTTATTAATTGCAGCCCCATGGTATATTTAAAGTGTTTCTTTATTTGCTGCATTTCATATAAATTGGCAGTTAGATTGAGAAGAGGCTTGATATATTTCAGGTTAGAGTTGTTCTTTTTTTTTTTTTTTGACGCTACTTCATTCGTGGCGTGTTTTTCTTCATGAGGAAAACAATGTCCTAGTGTCTTTCTTTTTTTATTTATTTTTATTAGTTTCTGCTTTATAACAAAGTGAATCAGTCATACATATACATCTGTTCCCACATCCCTTCCCTCATGCATCTCCCTCCCTCCCACCCTCCCCATCCCACCCCTCCAGGCGGTCACAAAGCACCGAGCTGATCTCCCTGTGCTCTGCAGCTGCTTCCCACTATCTATCTACCTTACGTTTGGTAGTGTATATATGTCCATGCCTCTCTTTCGCTTTGTCACAGCTTACCCTTCCCCCTCCCCATATCCTCAAGTCCTTTCTCAAGTAGGTCTGTGTCTTTATTCCCGTTTTACCCCTAGGTTCTTCATGACATTTTAAAAAAATTCCATATATATGTGTTAGCATACGGTATTTGTCTTTCTCTTTCTGACTTACTTCACTCTGTATGACAGACTCTAGGTCTATCCACCTCATTACAAATAGCTCAGTTTCGTTTCTTTTTATGGCTGAGTAATATTCCATTGCATATATGTGCCACATCTTCTTTATCCATTCATCCGATGATGGACACTTAGGTTGTTTCCATCTCTGGGCTATAGTAAATAGAGCTGCAATGAACATTTTGGTACATGTCTCTTTTTGAATTATGGTTTTCTCAGGGTATATGCCTAGTAGTGGGATTGCTGGGTCATATGGTAGTTCTATTTATAGTTTTTTAAGAAACCTCCATACTGTTCTCCATAGTGGCTGTACCAATTCACATTCCCACCAGCAGTGCAAGAGTGTTCCCTTTTCTCCACACCCTCTCCAGCATTTATTGTTTCTAGATTTCTTGATGATGGCCATTCTGACTGGTGTGAGATGATATCTCATTGTAGTTTTGATTTGCATTTCTCTAATGATTAATGAGGTTGAGCATTCTTTCATGTGTTTGTTGGCAGTCTGTATATCTTCTTTGGAGAAATGCCTATTTAAGTCTTCTGCCCATTTTTGGATTGGGTTGTTTGTTTTTTTGCTATTGAGCTGCATGAGCTGTTTATAAATTTTGGAGATTAATCCTTTGTCAATTGCTTCATTTGCAAATATTTTCTCCCATTCTGAGGGTTGTCTTTTGGTCTTGTTTATGGATTCCTTTGTTGTGCAAAAGCTTTTAAGTTTCATTAGGTCCCATTTGTTTATCTTTGTTTTTATTTCCATTTCTCTAGGAGGTGGGTCCAAAAGGATCTTGCTGTGATTTATGTCATAGAGTGTTCTGCCTATGTTTTCCTCTAAGAGTTTGATAGTGTCTGGCCTTACATTTAGGTCTTTAATCCATTTTGAGCTTATTTTTGTGTGTGGTGTTAGGGAATGATCTAATCTCATACTTTTACATGTCCCTGTCCAGTTTTCCCAGCACCACTTATTGAAGAGGCTGTCCTTTCTCCACTGTACATTCCTGCATCCTTTATCAAAGATAAGTTGACCATATGTGCGTGGGTTTATCTCTGGGCTTTCTATCCTGTTCCATTGATCTATCTTTCTGTTTTTGTGACAGTACCACACTGTCTTGATTACTGTAGCTTTGTAGTATAGTCTGAAGTCAGGGAGCCTGATTCCTCCAGCTCCGTTTTTCATTCTCAAGATTGCTTTGGCTGTTCGGGGTCTTTTGTGTTTCCAAACAAATTTTGAAATTTTTTGTCTAGTTCTATGAAAAATGCCAGTGGTAGTTTGATAGGGATTGTATTGAATCTGTAGATTGCTTTCGGTAGTAGAGTCATTTTCACAATATTGATTCTTCCAATCCAGGAGCGTGGTATATCTCTCCATCTATTTGTATCATCTTTAATTTCTTTCATCAGTGTCTTATAGTTTTCTGCATACAGGTCTTTTGTCTCCTTAGGTAGGTTTATTCCTAGATATTTTATTCTTTTTGTTGCAATGGTAAATGGGAGTGTCTTCTTGATTTCACTTTCAGATTTTTCATCATTAATGTACAGGAATGCCAGAGATTTCTGTGCATTAATTTTGTAATCTGCTACTTTACCAAATTCATTGATTAGCTCTAGTAGTTTTCCGGTAGCATCTTTAGGATTCTCTATGTATAGTATCATGTCATCTGCAAACAGTGACAGCTTTACTTCTTTTCCTATTTGGATTCCTTTTATTTGCTTTTCTTCTCTGAATGCTGTGGCTAAAACTTCCAAAACTAAGTTGAATAAGAGTGGTGAGAGTGGGCAGCCTTGTCTTGTTCCTGATCTTAGTGGAAATGGTTTCAGTTTTTCACCATTGAGGACAATGTTGGCTGTGGGTTTGTCATATATGGCCTTTATTATGTTGAGGAAAGTTCCCTCTGTGCCTACTTTCTGCAGGGTTTTTATCATAAATGGGTGTTGAATTTTGTCAAAAGCTTTCTCTGCATCGATTGAGATGATCATATAGTTTTTCTTCTTCAAGTTGTTAATATGGTGTATCACATTGATTGATTTGCGTATATTGAAGAATCCTTGCATTCCTGGAATAAAGCCCACTTGATCATGGTGTATGATCCTTTTAATGTGCTGTTGGATTCTGTTTGCTAGTATTTTGTTGAGGATTTTTGCATCTATGTTCATCAGTGATATTGGCCTGTAGTTTTCTTTCTTTGTGACATCCTTGCCTGGTTTTGGTATCAAGGTGATCGTGGCCTCGTAGAATGAGTTTGGGAGTGCTCCTCCCTCTGCTATATTTTGGAAGAGTTTGAGAAGGATAGGTGTTAGCTCTTCTCTAAATGTTTGATAGAATTTGCCTGTGAAGCCATCTGGTCCTGGGCTTTTGTTTGTTGAAAGATCTTTAATCACAGTTTCAATTTCAGTGCTTGTGATTGGTCTGTTCATATTTTCTGTTTCTTCCTGATTCAGTCTTGGCAGGTTGTGCATTTCTAAGAATTTGTCAATTTCTTCCAGGTTGTCCATTTTATTGGCATAGAGTTTCTTGTAGTAATCTCTCATGATCTTTTGTATTTCTGCAGTGTCAGTTGTTACTTCTCCTTTTTCATTTCTAATTCTATTGATTTGAGTCTTCTCCCTTTTTTTCTTGATGAGTCTGGCTAATGGTTTATCAATTTTGTTTATCTTCTCAAAGAACCAGCTTTTAGTTTTATTGATCTTTGCTCTCCTTTCCTTCATTTCTTTTTCATTTATTTCTGACCTGATCTTTATGATTTCTTTCCTTCTGCTAACTTTGGGTGGTTTTTGTTCTTCTTTCTCCAATTGCTTTAGGTGGAGGGTCAGGTTGTTTATTCGACGTGTTTGCTGTTTCTTAAGGTGGGATTGTATTGCTATAAACTTCCCCCTTAGAACTGCTTTTGCTGCTTCCCATAGGTTTTGGGTCATCGTGTCTCCATTGTCATTTGTTTCTAGGTATGTTTTTATTTCTTCTTTGATTTCTTCAGTGATCACTTCGTTATTGAGTAGTGTATTGTTTAGCCTCCATGTGTTTGTATTTTTTACAGATCTTTTCCTGTAATTGATGTCTAGCCTCATAGCATTGTGGTCAGAAAGGATACTTGATACAATTTCAATTTTCTTAAATTTACCAAGGCTTGATTTGTGACCCAAGGTATGATCTATCCTGGAGAATGTTCCATGAGCACCTGAGAAAAATGTGTATTCTGTTGTTTTTGGATGGAATGTCCTATAAATATCAATTAAGTCCATCTTGTTTAATGTATCATTTAAAGCTTGTGTTTCCTTATTTATTTTCATTTTGGATGATCTGTCCATTGGTGAAAGTGGGGTGTTAAAGTCCCCTACTATGAGTGTGTTACTGTCGATTTCCCCTTTTATGGCTGTTAGTATTTGCGTTATGTATTGAGGTGCTCCTATGTTGGGTGCATAAATATTTACAATTGTTATATCTTCTTCTTGGATCGATCCCTTGATCATTATGTAGTGTCCTTCTTTGTCTCTTCTAGTAGTCTTTATTTTAAAGTCTATTTTGTCTGATATGAGAATTGCTACTCCAGCTTTCTTTTGGTTTCCATTTGCATGGAATATCTTTTTCCATCCCCTTACTTTCAGTCTGTATGTGTCTCTAGGTCTGAAGTGGGTCTCTTGTAGACAGCATATATATGGGTCTTGTTTTTGTATCCATTCAGCCAATCTGTGTCTTTTGGTGGGAGCATTTAGTCCATTTACATTTAAGGTAATTATCGATATGTATGTTCCTATTCCCATTTTCTTAATTGTTTTGGGTTCGTTATTGTAGGTCTTTTCCTTCTGTTGTGTTTCTTGCCTAGAGAAGTTCCTTTAGCATTTGTTGTAAAGCTGGTTTGGTGGTGCTGAACTCTCTCAGCTTTTGCTCGTCTGTAAAGGTTTTAATTTCTCCATCAAATCTGAATGAGATCCTTGCTGGGTAGAGTAATCTTGGTTGCAGGTTTTTCTCCTTCATCACTTTAATTATGTCCTGCCACTCCCTTCTGGCTTGTAGAGTTTCTGCTGAGAGATCAGCTGTTATCCTGATGGGGATTCCCTTGTGTGTTATTTGTTGTTTTTCCCTTGCTGCTTTTAATATGATTTGTGTTTAATTTTTGACAGTTTGATTAATATGTGTCTTGGCATATTTCTCCTTGGATTTATTCTGTATGGGACTCTCTGTGCCTCCTGGACTTGATTAACTATTTCCTTTCCTATATTAGGGAAGTTTTCAACTATAATCTCTTCAAATATTTTCTCAGTCCCTTTCTTTTTCTCTTCTTCTTCTGGAACCCCTATAATTCGAATGTTGGTGCATTTAATGTTGTCCCAGAGGTCTCTGAGACTGTCCTCTGTTCTTTTCATTCTTTTTTCTTTATTTTTCTCTGCATCAGTTATTTCCACTATTTTATCTTCCACCTCACTTATCCGTTCTTCTGCCTCAGTTATTCTGCTATTGATCCCATCTAGAGTATTTTTCATTTCATTTATTGTGTTTTTAATCAATGCTTGATTCATCTTTAGTTCTTCTAGGTCCTTGTTAACTGTTTCTTGCATTTTGTCTATTCTATTTCCAAGATTTTGGATCTTGGAAATAGAATCTTGGATCATCTTTACTATCATTATTCTGAATTCTTTTTCAGGTAGACTGCCTGTTACCTCTGCATTTGTTAGGTCTGGTGGGTTTTTATCTTGCTCCTTCTCCTGCTGTGTGTTTTTCTGTCTTCTCATTTTGCTTATCTTACTGTGTTTGGGGTCTCCTTTTTGCAGGCTGCAGGTTCGTAGTTCCCGTTGTTTTTGGTGTCTGTCCCCAGTGGCTAAGGTTGGTTCAGTGGGTTGTGTAGGCTTCCTGGTGGAGGGGACTAGTGCCTGTGTTCTGGTGGATGAGGCTGGATCTTGTCTTTCTGGTGGACAGGTCCACGTCTGGTGGTGTGTTTTGAGGTGTCTGTGGACTTTTTATGATTTTAGGCAGCCTCTCTGCTAATGGGTGGCGTTGTGTTCCTGTCTTGCTAGTTGTTTGGCATAGGGTGTCCAGCACTGTAGCTTGCTGGTCGTTGAGTGAAGCTGGGTGCTGGTGTTGAGATGGAGATATCTGGAAGATTTTTGCCGTTTGATATTATGTGGAGCTGGGAGGTCTCTTGTGGACCAGTGTCCTGAAGTTGGCTCTCCCACCTCAGAGGCACAGCACTGACTCCTGGCTCCTCAATTTGGGATGATTCGTTGTCTATTCATGTATTCCACAGATACAGGGTACATAAAGTTGATTGTGGAGCTTTAATCCGCTGCTTCTGAGGCTGCTGGGAGAGATTTTCCTTTCTCTTCTTTGTTCTCACAGCTCCCGGGTCTCAGCTTTGGATTTGGCCCCACCTCTCCGTGTAGGTCGCCGGAGGGCGTCTGTTCTTCTCTCAGACAGGACAGGGTTAAAGGAGCAGCCGCTTCGGGGACTCTGGCTCACTCAGGCCGGGGGGGAGGGAGGGGCATGGAGTGCGGGTGGAGCGTGCAGCGGCAGAGGCCGGCGTGACGTTGCACCAGCCCGAGGCGCGCCGTGCGTTCTCCCGGGGAAGCCGTCCCTGGATCCCGGGACCCCGGCAGTGACGGGCTGCACAGGCTCCCCGGAAGGGGGGCGTGGACAGTGACCTGCGCTCACACAGAGGCCTTGCGGCGGCGGCAGCAGCCCCAGCGTCCCGCGCCCGTCTCTGGGGTCCGCGCTTTTAGCTGCAGCTCGCGCCCGTCTGTGGAGCTCCTTTAGGCAGCGCTCTTAATCCCCTCTCCTCGCGCACCAGGAAACAAAGAGGGAAGAAAAAGTCTCTTGCCTCTTCGGCAGGTCCAGAGTTTTTCCCGGACTCCCTCCCGGCTAGCTGTGGCGCATTAGCCCCTTCAGGCTGTGTTCACGCCGCCAACCCCAGTCCTCTCCCTGCGCTCCGACTGAAGCCCGAGCCTCAGCTCCCAGCGCCGCCCGCCCCGGCGGCCGAGCAGACAAGCCTCTCAGGCTGGTGAGTGCCGGTTGGCACCTATCCTCTGTGCGGGAATCTCTCCGCTTTGCCCTACCCAGGTACGTGGGGAGTTTCTTGCCTTTTGGGAGGTCTGAGGTCTTCTGCCAGCGTTCAGTAGGTGTTCTGTAGGAGTTGTTCCACGTGTAGCTGTATTTCTGGTGTATCTGTGGGGAGGAAGGTGATCTCCGCGTTTTACTCTTCCGCCATCTTCCCCGGAAGTCCGTGTCTTTTTTTTTGTGACTTTCATTAGAGGTTACAAAATGGTGATACAAGAATTCTATCATTCCTTTTTCATTTACCTTTTGAAATACTTCTATAAACAGAAACTTCCCCTCATCAACTCTTTGGTTATCCTGTAATACAGACTGGTTAGGAAGGGCAGGAAAGGCTTGATTCTGTCCCTTTATTTATCAGATTTCAAAACAATGAGACATTCCCCTGGCATCTTCCAAAGGACACCAATTAGTTTGGGTTTAGTATAATTATAAACTCACAGTTTTAAACATATATAAAGTATTTTAATCTATTGAAGTTATTATGCTTATTGATGGTCAAATATCCTATTTTAGCCCAGCAGAACTTATTGAGATTGCATCCTGAGTCCTTTTGACACCACCCTGGTGGTTTTCAATAGCTTCCTTGCTTTTTATTATTTTATTATTATTTATTTATTTATTATTTTGTTTTGTGGTACGCGGGCCTCTCACTGTTGTGGCCTCTCCCGTTGCGGAGCACAGGCTCCGGATGCGCAGGCTCAGCGGCCATGGCTCACGGGCCTAGCCGCTCCATGGCATGTGGGATCTTCCCGGACTGGGGCACGAACCCGTGTCCTCTGCATCGGCAGGTGGACTCTCAACCACTGCGCTACCAGGGAAGCCCTTCCTTGCTTTTCAGAAGAACAAGATGTCCTAGCATATATTTTACACTTCCTGTCCTAGACCCGAAGAGCCCTGGTTGTTTAGGAGGGAAATGATATTTAGAGATTATAATCTGGACACTAGGGGTGCTCATTGCTACTGAGTTGGTCATTGGTTCTTTGCCTTTACAGTGATTAGAAATAGGGAATATGTTTGTTTGTTTTGTTTTGTTCAGGTAAAAGACATCATGAATTCATACTTATCCTTTCAAGGCCAATTTATGACTTGGTTTTTACTTATCAATTATACATCTGTATCTCCTGGCAGTTCTCTATGATACTAGCCTAATTAGATGTTTTATTTTTCCCATACAGTACACACAGCAATCTCAGAGAGCAATTCTAACACTACCACCTCCACCGTGATTACTGAAAATGGTTGAAAAAAGTGTTTTGCAACTGTTTTTGTCCTTAAAATACATCTCTAATGTATCCCTTAGGAATATACAGTTCTTGTGTTTTAAAGTCCTTTGTTATAATTTCTCTCTTTGAGATTATTCTCCCAACTACGAATTGTTAAAGAGGAAACCACAGGCTCAAGATGACATCACTTGTACTAAAAAGCCTGTTATACCAGACCTAGATTTAATACCTCACATATTGCTGTTTGGACCTTCACCAGAAATGTAATCTTAATCAGCCAGTCTGGAATTTTCTGGTCAGCACCAGTGAGGTAATCTGTCATATGGGCCCCCTCCATCCCTTAAAAGAAGAAGTAATTTGCATGGTAGACTTCCTCCTTCCCTCCAAAAACGTAACTTGGCCTGAAAAAATATTTTCTTTTCTTCTGCTAGCAGCTTCCTTGCCCCATCCTCCTCCTGCCTACAAAATCTTCTATTTTGTACAACCCCTTGGGGTGCCTATTTATTAGGTGGGATGCTGCCCAATTCATGAATCCTTGAATAAAGCCAATTAGATGTTCAAATTTACTCAGTTGTTTTTAAACAATATATAGCCAGATTCATTTTTTCATATTACTTTCAAATTCAGAGCTTGTTTTTTTTATTTAATTTTGTTTGCATTTTTATGTAAAATATCTACATGTTTCTAAAGCCAAACCTACAAAACAAGGCATATTTAGAGAAGTCTTCTATTCTTGTCCCCTCTACCATGTTCCCTTCCTCCTCCTATAAAAAGCCATTTAAAAAAATGGTTTATCTTTTCATTATTTAAAAATATATAATTAAATAAATACGTCTATAATAATTATTCTTTTGGACCTTTGAACCCAGCCCAGCTACAAATGAATACAGTTGACTCAAAAACCCACACGAAGCAAAAGAACTGCCTGTGGGGCCCTACCCAAATCTCTGTCCCAGAGAGTTATGAGAAATGATAAATTATTGTTTTAAGTAACTATGTTTTGGATTGTTTGTTATACAGCAATAAATAGATGATACTGCAGTATATCCTATAGTTCATGTTATAATACTGTATAGAATATTAATATTTATCTTTTAATGTGTATCAGAAAATAGGTTTTTTTTTTCCTTTGAGAGTGTGAAAGGAAAATCAAAATGGAGTCAGTACTGCTAGGAGAGCTCTTTAAAATGGAGGCAGGAGGCCATTGTGATTTATGCACATCTCAGCCCAGTTGGGATCTAATCTTTGACCACTTATTGTCTTAATGCAGACATCTAGAACATCTGCACAATATTCCAAAAACTGAAGATACTTATTGGACCCATATCCTAAAATAACTAGTGACAGCCTACCCCTTCAGGACAAATATTTCTTTCAATTTTACCCAAGTGGCAATTCTTAAAACCCCAAATAAAACTTTTTGTTTTTTTGCAGCCTAAATACTGATTATTGTTTGACAAGAGTAACAGGTAGGCAGAAAAATCATCGTTAATTAATATTAATACCATAATTAGGCTGACATTGGAGGGATTTGCCCCACAATCAACTTGATTACAAAGATACTCTCAATGGAGAAATGGCATGAAAATACACCATTTCCTGGTGTTAGGGAGGAAAATAAATTTCCCTCTACTGTTCTGAGTTTTTGGCTGAGACCCCCTGTAATAAAAGACAGATTAAAAAGAGAAAAACAAGCAGAAGTTTAATAACACGTGTATCTCCTGTATACACGGGAGAAACCCAGGAAAACCGATTAACTCCTCGAAATGGCCCAAGCCTCCACCTTAAATACCATCTTCAGCTAGTGACAAAAGAAAGATTTTTGAAGTGAAGGGGAACCGGTAATTGGAGGATACCAGAAAAAGCAGGGTAAATAAGGGTAAGGTTTGTTATGCAGACTTAAACCTTATGATTTAGTCATCCTTCCATTCTTGGTACAGAGAGGGAGACACACAAATGGAGGTTCCCTTGATAAATTGTAAATTTCCCTTACAGAAGGGTAAATTCTACTCTGTTTTCAGAGCTTCTCTTGGATCTGCTGTTTCTCAAAATAATCAGCTCAAAACAATCATTATGCCAAAGAGATATATTTTGGGGTGGTACCTTCTACTACCCCTTACTGGATTTGTTTGATGGACTAATAAAGATGCTGCAAGAGTCTTTGGTTTATGGGTGAATTTGTATACATGGACTGAGGAGCAAGATTAGATTTCCTTCAAGGTGCCATAACCCATTAGTGTTCTCACCATTCATTCATTCAGACTGTTTTATATATCCCTTTAGGAAGAACTAGGAGTCCTGTGACTCTGATTTATTGCTGAACTGTTGTTTAAGCTATCATTACTTTTCTTGCTTGACTGCTTTTCCTTTCTTTCTGCATTCCCTCACTTCTCTAATTAGTAACTGCTTGAGTCTGCTCTTTGGAACTTGGGGAAGACCTAGAAGACTAAAGCCTTTTTCTATAAACAAGGAATGGAGGACACAGAGGCGCTCTTGTACCTGGGAAGCCCTGCAGGGTCCTGCTCAGTTTCAGTCCCCCTTTTTCTTTGATATTCCTTAATCTTGATAGGAACAGGAGCAAGACAAGAAAGGGAGTAAATTTTTGGATAGAGAGATTAATCATAGACTTGGCAGGGGAACTCTGTTTTAGGGGGACTTAGTTTCAACCCCATGTGACTAGGAAGCCATGACACTATTTGAATTGATGGAGATTCCTCTTTTTCTGTTGTCTGCATTCCACCACCTCTCTTTAGTTTGAATAAGCCTTCTTAGACAATATGGGTAGAGGAAGGCCCAGTGGGCATACTGGACTGACAATAATGCAGTGATTAATTGAAAAAAAAAAAAAAAGAAGCAAAATAAGAAAATGATGTGAGGACAGTGTTCCTGAGTTTGTGGAAAAGGCAGTACTAGTGATTTCTAGAGTGTACTAGTCTATAGCCATGAGACCAGTAGTGCACCTCCATGTGCCTGACGGGCATTTAACACTGTTGCATTTGCTTTGATGCTGGTGATTCTGTAGTTCTACCCATCATAAACTTCTCTCTGATTTCCAGTGCTTTGGTTTCTTTGGAACAAGCTCGCTGGTTAAACGCTTCTGGGAGACATGGTTACACAAAATACATAAATAGGTGTAGGGGAAGAAAAATAATTTTCCCCCTACCCCTCTAGGTTCTTGGCTGAGAAACCCCCTGTAATAAAAGACAGATTAACAGGAGAAAAACAAACAGAAATTTAATAACTTTTTAACCTCCTGTACACATGGGAGATACCCAGGAAACTGTATAAATCCCAGAAATGGCACAAGCCACCACCTTAAATAACATTTCCAGCTAAAGACAAAATAAGATTTTAGGAGAGTGGGGTGAGCAGTTATGGGAAGTTATCAAGCAAAGCTTGGAAAACAAGGGTCTGGTTGTTATATAGATTTATATGCCTTTCCTATTGATGAGTTTCTTACGATTTAGTTATCCTTCCCTTCCTGGTACAGAGAGGGAGACACCCTTAAAAATGGAGATTTCCCTTATAAATGTAAATTTCCCTTACAAAAGGGTAACCTATTCATTTATGGAGCTTTTCCTGTGTCTGCTGATTCTTAAAAATGACCATCTCAAGATAATCCTATGACAAAGAGACATATTTTGGAGTGGCATATTCTGTTCCCCTTCACAGGCCAACTGGCTTACAGAAGTATCTCCCTCTTCAGCATCATTTCTTGATTTATTTAATTCTAACTGGTTTGGTTCATGGGGACCATGCCTCAGAAAACTCTTAGGAATACTTTTAATAATAATAATTATCTCCCTGGTACAGTTGCATTCTCTCAAGGGTTTTAAATGCTTGTACACAGCCAGGGGCCAGCCAACAAATGGTCTCCTTCAGACTGGAATGACAAAAAAGATCCAAGGAACAAAGACAACGTCAGGATTATGAACCTGACATCATTTCCTGCAAAATATATACCACAGAGGCAATTATAACTTAGAATCCCTTGCAACATTGTCTTTGATCAAATCTCTTGCTTGGCCAGAGGTTGATCAAAAGGTAGAATTGTCAAACTGATCTCACATTAACCTTCCTTGGTAGATCAAGTGCCACTTATCTTGGCAAACCACATCAGCAAAATGAAACTTAACTTTTAGGTTTCATATTCTTGTTTATGTTCTATCAGCCCAGAATTCAGACCATCTGGCTAACCAGTTCATGATCGCCAAGTAACACAGGTGATCTCCTCTTCCTATGTAACCCCAGCCAATCAGATATTTTTATTCCTTATTTTCCTTGTCCCCTATTTTTCATCCAATAAAAGCTTCCTTCCTTCTGCCCCACCTTGCAGTTCTCCAGACTCTTTGAGAGTGGAGACGTCCCACTCCGTGAAGTGTTAAAAATTTGTTTCTATTGCCTAAATTGTCTTTTTTAATCATCTTAAGAGCACATATTGGGCATTTAAAAATATTGAATTGATCTATGCTAGGTCTTTCTAAATGCAGAACGAGTATTGAGCTCTCATAATCACCAGAGCAATTTTCAAAAAATATTTAGCTTTATGTTTAAACAGATCTACTGAATCAGAATTGTTGGGATATGGAGTCTGAGAATTTGTATTAAATAAAAGTCCCTCAGGATGATTTTAATGTTCAGCTAGGGTTGGGGACCAGAAGTATATAACAAGAAATATGAAAAGAATTTATTTTAACCCACAGAGACGTCAAAGGGATCCTGTTCCTCAGCATTTACTTTCTTTCCTTTGACTCTCCTAAAACAATATCCATAAATAAATATTGAAAGCAAAGAGATTATTGACATCGTTGCTATGTGTCATGCCTTCCATTTGAGAATGTTTCTGAGTTCTCGTTGATGTTTGGCAGTCTTGCCAGCACATCCTAAATTAAATCAGATAGCTGCTTCTCCTAGCAGGGCATTGGAATGACTCCAGCTAAGAATCGATCTAGTAACAAACAACTTTATTTATGATGGTATAAAAAGCCCAGCCTCAGAATATCTGTAATTAGGAAGAGTCCAACTGAGATTGAGCTGTGCTAAAATGAATATTCTCATCTCCTTCCTTTGCACACTGCGTACACACACACACACACACACACACACACACACTTCTTATTTTCATAGATTCTCATAGCCAGAATACTCAGTGAAAAATCATTTGGTCTATCATGGGGGCTTTTAGGCTTTTTGGATGAATAGAATATCCTGAAACTGTGATAATCCTAAGGGATGAAGTTGCCCTAACAGCCCTTGGAAGGTTAGAGGAGCTCCAGATAAAAGAAAATAGAGTCCTTTTAAAAGATGTTCATGGTACTGTCAATACTCTGGCATGTTCTTAAACTGAAATGGACTCATTAATAGGGGTCTACCCCCCACCCCTGCTCCCTGAGTCACCTAGCATCCCCTCCTGAATCAGCTAGGGTTAGCTTCAGGTATGAATGATACAAACCCCCATGTATTAATGATCTAAGATAGAAATTTATTTCTTTCCCATGAAAACAAAGTTCTGAGGTAAGCAGTCCAAGGCTGGTGTGATGAGACCACCATTAACAGGGACACTGACTCTTTTCTGTTGCTTTGCTATTGTCAAAAGGGGGCTTTTCTCTCATCCTTCAAGTATAGGAAGCCTGAGTTCCAGGAAGCAGGTCCACGATCTTGCCGGCAGGAAGAAGTGGGAGAGAAGAGAGCACAACTCCTTTTTAAAGGACACAGTGTTGGCCAGCCAGAGCCACACCTGTTTGCAAAGAGAGCTGGGATATGTCATCTTTATTCAAGTCAGCCATGAGGTTAGCTAAAAGCTGGGATTCTATTACTAAGGAATAACTGGAGAATAGATAGTGGGGAACAAATCAGTGATTTGATCCCATCTCTTTATAGGCAACCTTTGTTATTAATTTTTTGTGTAGCCTTCAAGAGATAGTCTATATAAATAGTTAAGCATACATGTGTACATATCCACACCCCTGCTTCTTTTTTTAAAACAACCAGAAGCCTACAAATTACACTTCACTGTTTCGTGTTTGTTTGTCTTCTGTGTAAAGTATATTCAGGAGATCAATTCCTATCTGTCAATATATAGATTTATCCTTTTTAAATGGCTGTGGAATTCCCCATTAAGGTGATGCACCATAACTAAAATACCACTCATGGCATTTAACTGTATTTTGGTCTTTTTCTACTAGTATAAATATTCAACAATGGCTATAATTCTAAGTTTGCTCACATGTGTAAACAAATCTATAGGATATATATATAGGAAAGGAAACACTGGGTCTAAATTTTGATAGCCGTTATCAAATTGCCTCCAAAGAGTTTGCTCCAGTAGTTTTTTGGGAAAGCGTTCCTAAAAGAGAAAATATTCTGAGATCTCACAATATTCTACCTGTACACTTGATGTACATTTACATTTTGCCTGGATATGGATTTCTAGGTGGAAAATAATTTTCTTTCAGAATTTTGAATGCTTCGTTCCATTGTCCTAGTTCAGTGTCATTCTGATTCCTAGACTGTTTTATTTAATACATAATATGTTTCTTTCTGAAAATGTCAAAGACCTGTTCATTCCTGGCATTGTGAAATTTCACAATGATGTGCTGTAGTTCTCATTTTCACTTATTGGACCACCCACTTGCTGGGTCTTCCAACCTGGATACATAAGACTTCCAGTTGCAGGAAATGTTCTAGTACCCTTTCTTTTATACTTTGCTCTATTTTCTCTGTTCTCTCTTTATGAAACTCCTATTAATCAGATGTTGAAGCTCCTAAAATGATCATCTAATTTTCATATACTTCATATCCTATTGTCACCTCTCTGACTTTTTAAATTCTACATTTTGGTGTGATTCAATAGCTCTGTCTTCCAAAGGGAGACTTATTGAAGTCTGAAAGACTTGAGTATATGCAGGAAATAAGCCAACAAAAGAGGAGAGATTGAAGATATGGGAAAGACAGAGGAAACTGATAGAACAGATTCCTGAAGGAGTAAAGAAGGAATGGGATCCTCAAATGGGTTCACTAGTTTTGCTTAAGATGAGGCAAAAAACCTCATTCTCATATATGCTAAGATTCTGCACCCAAGTTTCAACATGTGGTTTCTTTCTTTCCCCCAACAACACCAAGCAATTCTTGGACACGAGCTGGGTGTCTTACAGTTCAACTCAATTCTGACACTATATCCAAGAGATAGTGTCAGATCCCACAGATTAAGGGCTCAGCCCTACAAAACTGCCAACTCCCAATCACACTTCAAATGCCAGTGGCAAGTCCAGGTTATCACCTGTGCCTCTGACCAACTGACTATAAACGAGAGGTTCCAAAGATTCCCTCCCTGGTTCAGTTGATTTGTTAGAGTGTCTCACAGAACTCAGAGAAACATTTTACTTACTAGATTACTGGTTTTTTATAAAAGGATATAACTCAGGAACAGTCAGATGGAAGAGATGCCTAGGGCAAAGTATGGGGAAAGGATGAGGAGCTTCCATGCCATCTCAGAGAACATTACTCTCCCCAAATCCCCATATGTTCACCAACCCAGAAGGTCTCTGAACCCTGTCCTTTTGGATTTGTATGGAGGTGTTGACCTAAAACAAATAGACTGCCAGCTATTTCTCCAGCAAAAATGGGTTTATTCAGGATCAGCAGAGAATTGCAATTTGGGGTCTGCAACCATGGTGAGCCATGTGCAAGTCCCCCACAGCAAGGGAAGGAGAACTCTTTTTTAGAGGGGAAAAGGAAGTTGGGAGGGCCTTAGTAAACAGAGTCCATGGTTATTTATTAGTTAAGTCCATGCCAGGAAAGGAGAGGAGTCTTTCTTCTTCCTGTTGGCCTCTGCTATCATCACAGGGAGAGAGCGCTCCCCTTTCTGGTCTCCTGATTCTATTTAGTTGAGGTTTCTGTTTATTAATTTTTTGCAGAGGCATGAATGATTCATCATATAAGTATGATTAAAATTATTGGCTGTTGCTGTTTGATTCAACCTCCAGCCCTTCTCTCCTCCCCAAAGGTCAGGGGGTAGGACTAAAAATTCCAACCCTCTAATCACATGGTTGGTTCTCCTGGCAACCAGCCATCATCCTTAGGTGAATCCAAAAGTCACCACTAACATAACAAAAGGCATCTTTATTGCTCTCATCACTTAGGAAATTCCAAGAGTTTTAGGAGCTCTATGCTAGGAAAAATGGAGGAAGACCAAATACATATTTCTTATTATAAATCCCAATATCATAGATGCAGTAAGCAAAGCTATGCATAAGCACTAAAAGTGGCATTGTTTAGTTTTAAATGTGGGCTCAGAGTCAGAGATCTGTGTTTAAGTTCTGACTCTCCTAGTTACTAGCTCTGTAACCATGGCCTTGATGGTGGACCTCTCTAAGGTATGTGTGTATAGATATAGATACAGATATAGATATGTATGTGTATGTGTGTGTATATATATATATATCCATAAGGAGAAAGCAATAATAATATAATATTAGTTCATAGGGTTGTTGATATTATAAGGATTATAGGACAAAACGTATATAGAAAGGATTTAAGGGAGGAAGTAGAGATTGAGTGTATGGGCTCTTACACTTGGACTAATCCCTTTACTTTCTGTCACCATAACTACAAACATCTGTACTTGGGTTCATCATTCTATAGCCAGCATTTATTGAGTGCTTAGTAGATGTGAGTTACTATGATACATAATCATAATAAATGCTCATATGTTAGCAATCATATTATTTAGCACAGTACCTGGCACCTAGTAAGCATGTTGTGAATTTTAGCTCTCCAAAGATATGGTCAGATATAGATTATTTAAGTAAGAAAAAAGAAAATGATTTAACACCTAATAATCTCCACCTTCTTTGTGAAATATAGATCAAAGAAATCTATAAAAGTGTGGGTGTGAGTGTTTGGGAGAGTGATTGGGAGTGAGAAATAAGCTTAGATAAATGCAGTATAGCATTGTTAAATAGCGGTGGGGGTCTGTTGAGATTAGGCCCCACAATTAGCTGCTGAGATTAGCAGTTCCATTGTCATATCATTAAGAAAACTAAGTCATTTTCTCCAGCAGTTCTCATCAGCATGGAGGCAAATATTTGGACTAATCCAGGTTAGAAATTAGAGGATGACTGCCATGTTGAGATAAGGGGATAAAAAATGATGCCGCAGTAATTGTTGAAGCAAAGTCCCAGGGAGTCTAGACTAAATGGGGAAAGAAGTGAAGCCAGGGGGCTTCTCATATGTTTGGAGATAAAGTGGCATCAAGATGGACAAGAGGAAAGAGTGTAGACTTGGTGGAAGTATGGAAGTGAGGACATGGATACCTCAGATTTAATGTGAGTTTGGGCAGAGTCCTCAGGGATCCAGTCTTGAGGACAAAGTCATCTCAGATCAAGATCTCAGACAAAGATTTAAGAAATTAATCTTTAAAACTCTACTACTTGCTCTAGAGGTACAAAGCTGTAAGAATGATCAATCTGTGGTTCATTCAGTTTTGGAGGAGTCATTTATATATGTTCCACAAGAATAGAATAATTCTGTGACTCTGTGACTTCTTATTTATAACCTTAAACACTCAAAAAGACAAAAGTGATACAGGCACAAAAGTTTAAAAGGTAAATCTCTCCCCTTCTCCAATCCAGTTCCCAGAGGTAATCACCTTAGAGATGAGTGTTGTCCTAGTTTGGGATCCCCCAGAAATAGAGCCTGAGACAAGGGCTTGCAGGACTATGGTGCAGGTACTCCATGTGGAAGGTCACGGGGAGCAGGAGAAAGAGGGAAGAAAGAAGGGGCGGCTAATATATGGCGCATGATCAAGATTCTGAGTATAAATTCCACCAGAATCTAGAAATGTACAGTTTGACAGGTCCTCAAAAATTTAAACTTGTAGTTATCTTACGACTAGCATTTTCACTAATGGGTATATATATCCAAAAGAATTGAAACAAGGACTCAGATACTTATATACCCATGTTCATAGCAACATTATTCACAATAGCCAAAAGGTGGAAACAGCAGAAATGTCTATCAACAGATGAATGGATAAATGAAATGCAGTTTATACATGTAATAGAATATTATACTTCAAAGTTGGTAAGAGACAAGATCTTAAATGTTCTCACTACAAAAAAGAAATGACAATTATGTGAAGTGATGTTAGCTAACACTTTGGTGGTAATCATATTGCAACATATACATGTATGAAATCAACACACCGTATGCCTTAAACTTACACAATGTTATATGTCAATTATATCTCAATTTTTTAAAAAAAGGAAAAATGATTCAGATTTAAATTTTTAAAAATGTAATTCTGTTAGATGCTACAATATGGATGAACCTTGAAAACATTATGCTAAGTGAACTAAGCCAGACACAAAAGGATAAATATTAAATGATTCTACTGATACAAGGTACCTACAATAGACCAATTCACAGACAGAAAAAACAGAGGTTCCCACGGTCTGTGGGGAGGGGAGAATGGGGAGTTATTGGATTTTGAGTACAGAGTTTATGTTGGGGATGATGAAATGGAAATGAATAGTGGTGATGGTTGCACAACAATTTGAATGTACTTCATGCCACTGATTGTCAAAATGGTCAATTTATGTTATATATATTTTACCACAATAAAAAAAAAGAAGTATGCAGAATGACTCCCAGACCTGTCCATTCAAAGATTGCAGTTGATGGTCTGGAGCATTTATCCATTAGCTTTTATGCCCCATTAGTTGAGTGTTTCTCATGGAGGTGTTCACTCACTTGTCCTTCTGGGTGGTTCTTTTTGCAAGTCTCAGTGGGCTCCCTTGAGAATCCCCAAGGCAGAGTTTGGAAAGGCCACAGGCATTCTCTTTTGGTGGGACATCATCAGCTTGAGTCTGAGCTTGTGTGGAATCATCTACCACAACTGTGGCTGATATCAGAGATGGACAAAGGAAATGTGACATGGGGCCTCAAAAAGTCTCTGGCACAAGTATATGTTCTTTCAGACAATTCTCTCATGCATTTAAAAATATACAAATAAGGCTATCTATCTGTATCTATACCTACACACATTTCTACACACTGATATTTTTTTCCATTGCAAATATGAAATCATGCTATTCGTGTTATTTGCCGACTTGCTCTTCTTATAGACATATTTCTAACTTAGAGCTTATAGATGCACCTCATCTTTTAAACCACTGCAGAGCAGTCCATTGTACGGAGGTGCTATACTTTTTTAACCCACTGCAGTTGTGTTCCTACATTTATCAATAACAAAATGACTCTTGCCAAGGTCACTAATAACCTTCATATCTTTAAATCCAAAGAGTCCTTTTTTTTTTTTTTTTTTTTTTTTTGCGGTACGCGGGCCTCTTACTATTGTGGCCTCTCCCGTTGCGGAGCACAGACTCCGGACGCGCAGGCTCAGCGGCCATGGCTCATGGGCCCCGCCGCTCCGCAGCATGTGGGATCTTCCCGGACTGGGGCACGAACCCGTGTCCCCTGCATCGGCAGGCGGACCCTCAGCCACTGCGCCACCAGGGAAGCCCCAAAGAGTCCATTTTTAGTTCTCTTATGTGGCCCTCCCTTGCTGTCATCATCTTTGTTGTGTTTTTCTTTGATGTTTGTATTATGACGGGTATATTCTTTGCTTCAAGTCACACCTATTTCAGACATGATTTTAAAAGATTTAGCAAATGTGATGATACATTCAAAGTCAAATCGTGATATAAGATAGAATAGGGTTTGTTTTTCTTGCCCTTTTTTTTTTTTTAAAGAAAGTATGTTTCTCCAAGCTGTTTGCTCCTGAATTTTATGTAAGCAAGAAAAAATTCTCAAAAATGTTTGACTTGGGGCTTCCCTGGTGGCGCAGTGGTTGAGAGTCCGCCTGCCGATGCAGGGGACACGGGTTCGTGCCCCGGACCGGGAAGATCCCACATGCCGCAGAGCGGCTGGGCCCGTGAGCCATGGCAGCTGAGCCTGCGCGTCCGGAGCCTGTGCTCCGCAACGGGAGAGGCCACAACAGTGAGAGGCCCACGTACCGCAAAAAAAAAAAAAAAAAAAAAAAAAATGTTTGACTTGATGTTTGAAGAAGATATCTGCTAATTATAGTTTTCGGGCATGTGCAACAGAGTAACACACATGTGGATTACAGCATTCCATATTCTTTACTGACACTGAGTGAAATAGGCTATTATTAGTTGAGAATTATGTGGGCAGAATATAGATGGGGGGGATTTTAACAATTAAGTGAAAAGACATCTTTTTCTCCTTTCAGTGTCAGTACATTTTATTGTATTCCAAGAGCCAGTCTTATTTAATTGAAATCATTTCAGGAGACTTAGGAGTATTAATTTTGAGCTTCCATTAACTTTCAAAATTTGGGTTTGGCACTTGGGACTAAGAGTACAAAGTATAACATTTATATTAGTTGGAATGCAAAGAGCATAGGGGTGAAAAGCACAGGCTCAGCCATCCTGGGTGTTTTAATCAGCTTGGGCTGCTATAACAAAATACCATAGACTGTGTGGCATGCACAACAGACTTTTATTTCTCACAGTTCTGGAAGCTGGAAAGTCTGAGATCAGCATGGTCTGGGTTTGGTACAGGCCATCTTCCTGGCTTGCAGTCAGCAACCTTCTTGTTGTATTCTCACACAGCAGAGAGAGGAAGCTCTGGTGTCTCTTCCCTTTCTTATAAGGCCACTAATCCCATCATGGGGGCTCCACCTTCATGACTTTATCTAAGCTTAACCACCTCTCACAGGTCCTATCTCCTAATACTAACACACTGGGAGTTAGAACTTCAGTATATGAATTTGGGGGTGGGAGAACACAAACATTCAGTTCATAATACTGGGATGTGTGTTTTGGCACCTATTACCTGTATGACTTTGGTTATGTCACTAACCTTAGTTTTCTTATCTGTAAAGTGATAGTCACATTTCATAATCTCATACAGCTCTTGTGAGGATGAAATGGGATGATGTTTCTGAAGTTCTTGATGAAGTGCCTTTTGTTTATCTAGCTATTATTAGGACTCTTCTGTGACTACAAAGTGTCAATTACTCTTCAGAACCCTTTAGTACGGTGGTGATCAGTTGTGTTGAAAGAGGAGGCTCTCAGACACAATAGAACCTGAAACTATTAACTGTGCCAACAAGGACACCTACTTGGAGAGGTGACCATCTACACTTGTTGCATTCTGACAAGGTTTTAGGATGCACTAAGGATTCACAGAATGCTAACTGACAGGCAGGTAGGCCAAATTCATCACACTCTAACCCCCACAGAGAACTACAGAAGTGCAAGAAGCCAGAGACCTGATGCAAGTGCTTTTAACTTAGGATCCCACCAAGATTGGAGGGAATGAACAAGCTTCAGATGTACCCATGCAAATGGGTTTTATCTGCAGAGAAGCCCAGAGTGTCCTCAGATTCTCAAACGCGTCTCCAGTTCAACAAACTTTAAGAGTCTCTGAGCGTAAAGAAACTTACAGTGTTTTCCAGAGCATCCCCCTTAACTAAATTTCCTATACCCCATACTTCTGAATGAAAAACTTGTGTTTTTCTTCCCTAGGAAAAGATTAAATTCTATTTTGATTCTCAAGATCTAAAATTTGATAAATTAATACATTTTTTGGAGGGAGTTTTTAATTAAGTAACAGAAAAGAACTATCTGTAAATTAGAAAATAATGAAGGAAAAAGAAGCTGCAGTCATTTTCTTTAATTTTAATATTGCAGTGTAAACTGAATGTCCCCAGCTCACCAACGAGTGGCTATAAATGAGATCACTGGAACATTAATAAGGCCTGCATTTAGCTTCCTCACAGACCATATGTCAGGACCTCTGCTCATCTCCAGTTTTTTGGCAATTTCATGGGTATCTCGCTTGAGCTCAGGAATAAGTCTGCACATGTTCTAATTTTGTGTCATTACTGATGTCCATTGCTATTAGCCATTGTATTGTAATTCTGTGGCCAGGATCCTCAGTGGGAATGCTGCTTCCTGGCATTCCTGCTCCACAGCTGCCTTGAGATTCCTGCCAAATGTCACCCTGTGCTGTGCAGAGATTGCAGACATGCTCTTCTCTCTAAGTAGCAATTTGGCACATAGTGCTATTGTGTATGCAGTATGTCTTATAGGTTTCTCATCAAAATGCTTTAGCTTTCAGTTACAACTTCTCCAGTCTTCTCTACAGGGAGTCCCTGACAGGTGGGCTGGATAGCAGATACTTTTTAATCTTTCTTTTCCACATCACTCTTTTCTCTGTCCCAGATGACCATGAAAAAGGTCCCTGCCTTCTTCTGTGTGTGTGTGTTTGGGGATGGGGGAGGGGACAAGTCTTACATACTGAGTGACACAGGCAAATAAATCTCTGGAGTTAAGGATATGAGGATGTTACCAACATCTGCTTATGCTCAGCTTAGATACCTATTTAACTTTTTAATAAAAGTAATAATAAACCTTTTATATCAATTAGAATGCTTTGGGCTGCAAGTAACAAAATATTAAATTTACAGTGTCTTAAACAATAATGACACTAATATCTTCTACAATGTGCTCTGGATAAATGTCTAATGTAAGATTGTCTATTTTATTTACCAGTGTATCCCTAAAGCCTAGGACACCTGGCAAGAGTTAAGTGCCCAATAAATATTTTTTGAATGAACAAATGAATGTCCACACAGTTCTTGTGGCTTTCTTTCACAAGCACAGGAGAGTAGCAGCTGCTCTAAATATCATGTTGTAACCAAAACAAGAATAAAACATGCTGGAGGATAAAAGACTCTATCCATATGTACCTATTCTAGCAGGTCTTTCCAAGAAGACCTCAGCTAACTTCCTATTCTTCAATGTCTAGAAATAGATTACAAGCCCACTGCAGACCAATCACAGTAAGAGCAATATGGGATTGTCATAATTGACTTAAGTCAGTCTTGATTCATCTGATGAGGCTGAGCACTTTGTAACCTAAACAAAATTGGTAGCTTGAACGGAGAGAATGTCTGTTGGGTTGCTAATCATCAGTGTCTGCCATACACTTTCCAGTATTTCTAAACCCAGTTTTTGTATTTGTTCCATTTCCTCACTTGCAAACATATGTTGGTCATTTGAATAAAATAATCGACCATGTCCTCATTTTTAAAAGTCTCCCATTGGATAGAAATGGGCAGAGTATCTGGTCTGTGTATTTTCTAAATGAAGAAAAAAAGCCCAACAGTCCAGATCTTCATTATCCTTGGAAACTAGACTATAGCAAGGGCCTCCAAGTTGGCCTGCCTGCCTCCAGCCTCTTTCTGCTTTAATCCATCTGCCTCACAGCCAACAGAGTGATTTTTCAAATTCCAGACATGATAGGTTAATTTTTCTGCTTAAAAATTTCTGATAGCTCTCATCACCTCTCATCTCATTAGTATCACAAACAATGCCCTTCACAATCTTGACTCATTCTCTCTCTCCAGTGTCATCTTCAACTCCCTTTCTTACTCTCTTCAGCTTCATTTTGCCATGAAAGGCATTCTCACATATCTGTGCCTACTACAGTGGCATTCCCTCTTTCTGGAACATCTTTCTCATTTTGTCTGCCTGGTCATCTTCATTTTATGAGCTTTCCTTGATAGCTCTGAGAGTCACAAATGCAAATATCTGTAGTTATCAGGTGGATGAGTGAGATGAGGTAGGTATAAGGAAAAAACGTGCTTCTGATCATTGAACTTAGTGTCTTAGAGACAATAGGGAGTTGTGGAGACTGTGGCAAACTGGAGAACATATGCTAAAGGGGGCGTTCATTACTCAGCTCCAGCAGGTTGTTGCCATGATGGAAATGTGGGCCTTCATTTCCAAATATTCTGACTTCTCCAGAGAAGCCAGAAATGAATATTTTATGTGAAATCTCCTAATTTTATACACATAGAATTTTAATTTTTCAAAATATTGTAGACCAAAACCAAGCCAGGTAGAGTGGGCCATCTGTTTTTCATCACAGCCTTGGTTACACCCTCCTCTGAGCACCCATAGTATAGAAAATTGCTGAGTGGCAATTATGTAAGTTTCAATTTGATACTTTGATCCTGCTATCAGTGTAGCATATAATACAGTGGAGAATGGTTATTTGAGAATGGCTTGAGCTGTTCCATAAACCTTGGGTATAGGATGTCAGACTTCTTAATTCCTTCCCAGAGTCTGCCCCAACTGGCATTGGTATGACATACAATTATTTATTGTTTAGGGCCTTCATCCCCATCTCTTCCCTGTGGAGAACACCCCTAACTTGAACAAACTACAGTGTGGGACAAGGCCATGGTGGGGTTTCCTGTCATGCTTCCAGTTCCATTCAGAGGCAGGCAGTTCCTTTGCTCTAGGCGCATACTCTCTCTGTCCCACTCAGCCCTTGGGACTTGGCTGTGGCTTCCAAGGACATGGTACTCAGTAAGGAGGCATCCATCTTTAGGGTGCTGCGTGAGAGCAGAAAGCAGGTCCTCTCCACTGGTGGAACCACACCTCTCTCCTTATAGTCTGGGGGAATCCAGTTCTTCCCAGAGTTGGGCTGCTCCTCTCCTTCAAACTTGGAGCATTTTCCTTTTCAGACAATCTAGATTTTTGCATACCTGGGCTTGGATTTTGAAAAGCAAAGACCTCTTAAGAAGGAAGAGAAAGCTTAGCCCTTAAAATTAGAAACTCGGGTCCAACTTTTGAGCCTTTAAAGAAAACATTGCACAGGTTAAATGTGCCTATTAACTTATAACACTAGAATATCAATAAATCATGATGCTACATTTGTTCACACAAAAACCTCCCTTACATTGTATAGCTCACACACTTAGCAAGGCACCTGGTACTTAGTAGGTTCCCAACAATTGATCAATGAATTGACCTCAGTATACCAGGTTTATACTGAGAAAGAAAGGGTTGGAGAATGAGAGGGAACGAGAAAGAGAGTGAAGAGGGGGCTGGAGGAAGAGGACAGGCAGGAGGGGGAGGAATGAATAATTATTGAGTACTGATCATATTTTGGTTCTTTGTAGTTATTGCATTTAATCCCAAGAGAAATAATCATATAGGCATTTGCATTCATATTTTACGGGAGAGGATACGAAGGCTGAGTGAAAGGTTAAGTAATGTACCAAGATTACTGAGCTTCTTAGCTGAGCTGGGATTTAGACTGAATGCCTTTCACTCCAGAGTCCTGCTAATTATCACATCTGCCTTTCCAAATAGTCCCAACTAATCTGGAGATACTTGAGAATCTGGTGGAAGCTGCCTGCATTTGTTGAATTTAAGATAACAGAAAACTCGCCTATAATTGGCCTAGGGTCACCATGGAGTGAAATGCAAGAAGCTGAATGGATGAATTGGGAGATTGGGATTGACATGTATACACTAATATGTATAAAATAGATAACTAATAAGAACCTGCTGTATAAAAAAATTAAATTAAATTTAATTTAATTAAAAAAAAAAAAGAAAAAGCTGGAACCTGAGAGATGGTTTCTGTAGAGGCCAAATGTGACTGTAGCACAGCATGGCTTCTACTGAGCCTCTGAAAGGAGAAGTCCAAATGCCCTCAGTTAACCAGTTCTGTGCATTCTAATGGCTCTGAACTCAGTTTTCTTTTCTTTCTTTTTTTTTTTTTTGACTTTATTTTTATTTTTTTTAACATCTTTATTGGAGTATAATTGCTTCACAATGGTGTGTTCTGCTTTACAACGAAGTGAATCAGTTATACATATACATATGTTCCCATATCTCTTCCCTCTTGCGTCTCCCCCCCTCCCACCCTCCCTATCCCACCCCTCTAGGTGGTCACAAAGCACCGAGCTGATCTCCCTGTGCTATGCGGCTGCTTCCCACTAGCTGTCTGTTTTACGTTTGGTAGTGTATATATGTCCATGCCACTCTCTCACTTTGTCCCAGCTTACCCTTCCCCCTCCCCATATCCTCAAGTCCATTTCTAGTAGGTCTGTGTCTTTATTCCCATCCTACCCTAGGTTCTTCATGACATTTTTTTTTCTTAGATTCCATATATATGTGTTAGCATATGATATTTGTCTTTCTCTTTCTGACTTACTTCACTCTGTATGACAGACTCTAGGTCCACCCACCTCACTACAAATAACTCAGTTTCGTTTCTTTTTATGGCTCAGTAATATCCCATTGTATATATGTGCCACATCTTCTTTATCCATTCATCTGTTGATGGACACTCAGGTTGCTTCCATCTCCTGGCTATTGTAAATAGAGCTGCAATGAACATTTTGGTACATAACTCTTTTTGAATTATGGTTTTCTCAGGATATATGCCCAGTAGTGGGATTGCTGGGTCATATGGTAGTTCTATTTGGAATTTTTTTTTTTTTTTTTTGTGGTACGTGGGCCTCTTACTGTTGTGGCCTCTCCTGTTGCAGAGCACAGGCTCCAGATGTGCAGGCTCAGCGGCCAGGGCTCACGGGCCCAGCCGCTCCATGTGGGATATTCTCGCAGCAGGGCGCGAACCCGTGTCCCCTGCATTGGCAGGCGGACTCTCAACAACTGCACCACCAGGGAAGCCCTATTGTAGTTTTTTAAGGAACCTCCATACTGTTCTCCATAGTGGCTGTACCAATTCACATTCCCACCAGCAGTGCAAGAGTGTTCCCTTTTCTCCACACCCTCTCCAGCATTTATTGTTTGTAGGTTTTTTGATGATGGCCATTCTGACTGGTGTGAGATGATATCTGATTGTAGTTTTGATTTGCATTTCTCTAATGATTAATGATGTTGAGCATTCTTTCATGTGTTTGTTGGCAATCTGTATATCTTCTTTGTAGAAATGTCTATTTAGGTCTTCTGCCCATTTTTGGATTGGGTTGTTTGTTTTTTGTTATTGAGCTTCATGAGCTGCTTGTAAATTTTGGAGATTAATCCTTTGTCAGTTGCTTCATTTGCAAATATTTTCTCCCATTCTGAGGGTTGTCTTTTGGTCTTGTTTATGGCTTCCTTTGCTGTGCAAAAGCTTTTAAGTTTCATTAGGTCCCATGTGTTTATTTTTGTCTTTATTTCCATTTCTCTAGGAGGTGGGTCAAAAAGGATCTTGCTGTGATTTATGTCATAGAGTGTTCTGCCTATGTTTTCCTCTAAGAGTTTGATAGTGTCTGGCCTTACATTTAGGTCTTTAATGCATTTTGAGCTTATTTTTGTGTATGGTGTTAGGGAGTGATCTAATCTCATACTTTTACATGTACTTGTCCAGTTTTCCCAACACCACTTATTGAAGAGGCTGTCCTTTCTCCACTGTACATTCCTGCCTTCTTTATCAAAGATAAGGTGACCATATGTGCGTGGGTTTATCTCTGGGCTTTCTATCCTGTTCCATTGATCTATCTTTCTGTTTTTGTGCCAGTACCATACTGCCTTGATTACTGTAGCTTTGTAGTATAGTCTGAAGTCAGGGAGCCTGATTCCTCCAGCTCCGTTTTTCGTTCCCAAGACTGCTTTGGCTATTCGGGGTCTTTTGTGTTTCCATATAAATTTTGAAATTTTTTGTTCTACTTCTGTGAAAAATGCCAGTGGTAGTTTGATAGGGATTGCATTGAATATGTAGATTGCTTTGGGTAGTTGAGTCATTTTCACAATATTGATTCTTCCAATCCAGGAACATGGTACATCTCTCCATCTATTTGTATCATCTTTAATTTCTTTCATCAGTGTCTTATAATTTTCTGCATACAGGTCTTTTGTCTCCTTAGGTAGGTTTATTCCTAGATATTTTATTCTTTTTGTTGCAATGGTAAATGGGAGTGTTTCCTTGATTTCACTTTCAGATTTTTCATCATTAGTGTACAGGAATGCCAGAGATTTCTGTGCATTAATTTTGTATCCTGCTACTTTACCAAATTCATTGATTAGCTCTAGTAGTTTTCTGGTAGCATCTTTAGGATTCTCTATGTATAGTATCATGTCATCTGCAAACAGTGACAGCTTTACTTCTTTTCTGATTTGGATTCCTTTTATTTCCTTTTCTTCTCTGATTGCTGTGGCTAAAACTTCCAAAACTAGGTTGAATAAGAGTGGTGAGAGTGGGCATCCTTGTCTTGTTCCTGATCTTAGAGGAAATGGTTTCAGTTTTTCACCATTGAGGACAATGTTGGCTGTGGGTTTGTCATATATGGCCTTTATTATGCTGAGGAAAGTTCCCTCTATGCCTGCTTTCTCCAGGGTTTTTATCATAAATGGGTGTTGAATTTTGTCAAAAGCTTTCTCTGCATCTATTGAGATGATCATATGGTTTTTCTCCTTCAATTTGTTAATATGGGGTATCATGTTGATTGATTTGCATATATTGAAGAATCCTTGCATTCCTGGAATAAACTGCACTTGATCATGGTGTATGATCCTTTTAATGTGCTGTTGGATTCTGTTTGCTAGTATTTTGTTGAGGATTTTTGCATCTATGTTCATCAGTGATATCGGCCTGTACTTTTCTTTCTTTGTGACATCCTTGTCTGGTTTTGGTATCAAGGTGATGGTGGCCTCATAGAATGAGTTTGGGAGTGTTCCTCCCTCTGCTATATTTTGGAAGAGTTTGAGAAGGATAGGAGTTAGCTCTTCTCTAAATGCTTGATAGAATTAGCCTGTGAAGCCATCTGGTCCTGGGCTTTTGTTTGTTGGAAGATTTTTTATAACAGTTTCAATTTCAGTGCTTGTGATTGGTCTATTCATATTTTCTATTTCTTCCTGAATCAGTCTTGGCAGGTTGTGCATTTCTAAGAATTTGTCCATTTCTTCCAGGTTGTCCATTTTATTGGCATAGAGTTTCTTGTAGTAATCTCTCATGATTTTTTGTATTTCTGCAGTGTCAGTTGTTACTTCTCCTTTTTCATTTCTAATTCTATTGATTTGAGTCTTCTCCCTTTTTTTCTTGATGAGTCTGGTTAATAGTTTATCAATTTTGTTTATCTTCTCAATGAACCAGCTTTTAATTTTATTGATCTTTGCTATCGTTTCCTTCATTTATTTCTGATCTGATCTTTATGATTTCTTTCCTTCTGCTAACTTTGGGTGTTTTTTGTTCTTCTTTCTCTAATTGCTTTAGGTGCAGGGTCAGGTTGTTTACTCGAGATGTTTCCTGTTTCTTAAGGTGGGATTGTATTGCTATAAACTTCCCCCTTAGAACTGCTTTTGCTGCGTCCCATAGGTTTTGGGTCATCGTGTCTCCATTGTCATTTGTTTCTAGGTATTTTTTTATTTCTCTTTGATTTCTTCAGTGATCACTTCGTTATTGAGTAGTGTATTGTTTAGCCTCCATGTGTTTGTATTTTTTACAGATCTTTTCCTGTAATTGATGTCTAGCCTCATAGCATTGTGGTCAGAAAAGATGCTTGATACAATTTCAATTTTCTTAAATTTACCAAGGCTTGATTTGTGACCCAAGATATGATCTATCCTGGAGAATGTTCCATGAGCACCTGAGAAAAATGTGTATTCTGTTGTTTTTGGATGGAATGTCCTATAAATATCAGTTAAGTCCATCTTGTTTAATGTATCATTGAAAGCTTGTGTTTCCTTATTTATTTTCATTTTGGATGATCTGTCCATTGGTGAAAGTGGGGTGTTAAAGTCCCCTACTATGATTGTGTTACTGTCGATTTCTCCTTTTATGGCTGTTAGTATTTGCGTTATGTATTGAGGTGCTCCTATGTTGGGTGCATAAATATTTACAATGTTATATCTTCTTCTTGGATCGATCCCTTGATCATTATGTAGTGTCCTTCTTTGTCTCTTCTAGTAGTCTTTATTTTAAAGTCTATTTTGTCTGATATGAGAATTGCTACTCCAGCTTTCTTTTGATTTCCATTTGCATGGAATATCTTTTTCCATCCCCTTACTTTCAGTCTGTCTGTGTCTCTAGGTCTGAAGTGGGTCTCTTGTAGACAGCATATATATGGGTCTTGTTTTTGTATCCATTCAGCCAATCTGTGTCTTTTGGTGGGAGCATTTAGTCCATTTACATTTAAGGTAATTATCGATATGTATGTTCCTATTCCCATTTTCTTAATTGTTTTGGGTTCGTTATTGTAGGTCTTTTCCTTCTGTTGTGTTTCTTGCCTAGAGAAGTTCCTTTAGCATTTGTTGTAAAGCTGGTTTGGTGGTGCTGAACTCTCTCAGCTTTTGCTCGTCTGTAAAGGTTTTAATTTCTCCATCAAATCTGAATGAGATCCTTGCTGGGTAGAGTAATCTTGGTTGCAGGTTTTTCTCCTTCATCACTTTAATTATGTCCTGCCACTCCCTTCTGGCTTGTAGAGTTTCTGCTGAGAGATCAGCTGTTATCCTGATGGGGATTCCCTTGTGTGTTATTTGTTGTTTTTCCCTTGCTGCTTTTAATATGATTTCTTTGTGTTTAATTTTTGACAGTTTGATTAATATGTGTCTTGGCGTATTTCTCCTTGGATTTATTCTGTATGGGACTCTCTGTGCCTCCTGGACTTGATTAACTATTTCCTTTCCTATATTAGGGAAGTTTTCAACTATAATCTCTTCAAATATTTTCTCAGTCCCTTTCTTTTTCTCTTCTTCTGGAACCCCTATAATTCGAATGTTGGTGCATTTAATGTTGTCCCAGAGGTCTCTGAGACTGTCCTCTGTTCTTTTCATTCTTTTTTCTTTATTTTTCTCTGCATCAGTTATTTCCACTATTTTATCTTCCACCTCACTTATCCGTTCTTCTGCCTCAGTTATTCTGCTATTGATCCCATCTAGAGTATTTTTCATTTCATTTATTGTGTTTTTAATCAATGCTTGATTCATCTTTAGTTCTTCTAGGTCCTTGTTAACTGTTTCTTGCATTTTGTCTATTCTATTTCCAAGATTTTGGATCTTGGAAATAGAATCTTGGATCAGCTTTACTATCATTATTCTGAATTCTTTTTCAGGTAGACTGCCTATTACCTCTGCATTTGTTAGGTCTGGTGGGTTTTTCTCTTGCTCCTTCTCCTGCTGTGTGTTTTTCTGTCTTCTCATTTTGCTTATGTTACTGTGTTTGGGGTCTCCTTTTTGCAGGCTGCAGGTTCGTAGTTCCCGTTGTTTTTGGTGTCTGTCCCCAGTGGCTAAGGTTGGTTCAGTGGGTTGTGTAGGCTTCCTGGTGGAGGGGACTAGTGCCTGTGTTCTGGTGGATGAGGCTGGATCTTGTCTTTCTGGTGGACAGGTCCACGTTTGGTGGTGTGTTTTGCAGTGTCTGTGGACTTTTTATGATTTTAGGCAGCCTCTCTGCTAATGGGTGGCGTTGTGTTCCTGTCTTGCTAGTTGTTTGGCATAGGGTGTCCAGCACTGTAGCTTGCTGGTGTTGAGATGGAGATCTCTGGAAGATTTTCGCCATTTGATATTATGTGGAGCTGGGAGGTCTCTTGTGGATCAGTGTCCTGAAGTTGGCTCTCCCACCTCAGAGGCACAGCACTGACTCCTGGCTCCTCAGTTTGGGATGATTTGTTGTCTATTCATGTATTCCACAGATGCAGGGTACATCAAGTTGATTGTGGAGCTTTAATCCGCTGCTTCTGAGGCTGCTGGGAGAGATTTCCCTTTCTCTTCTTTGTTCTCACAGCTCCCAGGTCTGAGCTTTGGATTTGTCCCCGCCTCTGCATGTAGGTCGCCGGAGGGCGTCTGTTCTTCTCTCAGACAGGACAGGGTTAAAGGAGCAGCCGCTTCGGGGACTCTGGCTCACTCAGGCCGGGGGGGAGGGAGGGGCACGGAGTGCGGGTGGAGCGTGCAGCAGCAGAGGCCGGCGTGACGTTGCACCAGCCCGAGGCGCGCCGTGCGTTCTCCCAGGGAAGCCGTCCCTGGATCCCGGGACCCCGGCAGTGACGGGCTGCACAGGCTCCCCGGAAAGCGGTCGTGGACAGTGACCTGTGCTCGCACACAGGCCTCTTGGCGGCGGCAGCAGCAACCCCAGTGTACCACGCCCATCTCTGGGCTCCGTGCTTTCAGCCGCGGCTCGCGCCCGTCTGTGGAGCTCCTTTAAGCAGCGCTCTTAATCCCCTCTCCTCGCGCACCAGGAAACCAAGAGGGAAGAAAAAGTCTCTTGCCTCTTCGGCAGCTCCAAAGTTTTCCCGGACTCCCTCCCAGCTAGCTGTGGCGCATTAGCCCCCTTCAGGCTGAGTTCTCGCCGCCAGCCCCAGTCCTCTCCCTGCGCTCTGACCGAAGCCCGAGCCTCAGCTTCCAGCGCCGCCCGCCCCGGCGGGCGAGCATACCAGCCTCTCAGGCTGGTGAGTGCTGGTCGGCACCAATCCTCTGTGCGGGAATCTCTCCGTTTTGCCCTACTCAGGTACGTGGGGAATTTCTTTCCTTTTGGGAGGTCTGAGGTCTTCTGCCAGTGTTCAGTAGGTGTTCTGTAGGAGTTGTTCTACGTGTAGCTGTATTTCTGGCGTCTATGGCCTTTATTATCTTGAGGAAAGTTCCCTCTATGCCTACTTTCTGCAGGGTTTTTATCATAAATGGGTGTTGAATTTTGTCAAAAGCTTTCTCTGCATCTATGGAGATGATCATATGGTTTTTCTCCTTCAATTTGTTAATATGGTGTATCACGTTGATTGATTTGTGTATATTGAAGAATCCTTGCATTCTTGGAGTAAACCCCACTTGATCATGGTGTATTTTCCATTTAATGTGCTGTTGGATTCTGCTTGCTAGTATTTTGTTGAGGATTTTTGCATCTGTGTTCATCAGTGATACTGGCCTGTAGTTTTCTTTCTTTGTGACATCTTTGTCTGGCTTTGGTGTCAGGGTGATGGTGGCCTCATAGAATGAGTTTGGGAGCGTTCCTCCCTCTGCTATATTTTGGAAGAGTTTGAGAAGGATAGGTGTTAGCTCTTCTCTAAATGTTTGTTAGAATTCGCCTGTGAAGCCATCTGGTCCTGGGCTTTTTTTTTGTTGGAAGATTTTTAATCACAGTCTCAATTTCAGTGCTTGTGATTGGTCTTTTCATATTTTCTATTTCTTCGTGATTCAGTCCTTAGGGTCACTGAGTGCAGGGACTCTATTTGTTCTGCTGAATATTCCTGGTATCTAGAGCATTGCCTAATAATTAAAGAAATACATATCTAATAGTTATTGAGTGGTGACTAAATATTTGCTGTATTAATAAACACATATTTTAAAAAGTAAGCATAGCCTTTAACCTGGCATTAAAGTTTCTAGGAATATGTATGAGAAAAATAAGGATTATAAACCAAGAATCATTTATAAAGATATTTATCCCATTGTGATTTACAGCTTCAACAAGATAAAAATGTCAGTGGGGAAATGATGTTTAGCATAAGGGATTAGTATTCTAAATGTTAGCACATCCAGATGATAAGAGGTAGTAAAAAAAACATTGCGGAAGGTTATTTAATAACATTGAAGATGTTCATAAATGTGTATTATCAAATCAGGAAAGTTTTAACAATAGCATGACCTTTTTTGTTAAATACATGGATATGTGAAAATGCTTAGAAGAAAATGCTGCATATATATACAACAGAATGTGCACAGTGATTATTTAACTATGATGGGAATATAGCTGATTCTTTTTCATTTTTTTTAATACTTAACATGTATTGTTTTGTAATAAGGAAAAGAAGAATAAATGTTCTTTTGTTCAAGTGAGTGATTTGGGAAAAAACCCTCTCCATTTGATTACTCCTAATCAAATGTCATTTTATTTTGGTAATGATGGCTTGATAAAGATATATACTATATTAACCAAACTAAGCATAAAGAATCAATCTGTGGTACTTTTGTGGCAGATTGTGGGATGTTTTCCCACTGTGACTCCTGCAGCAGGTTTTTAAATGATATTTTAAAGATTACCGAAAAGAGTCACAAATTTCTATGTAAACTGTGGAAAAAAATCTATTGTATTTGAATTTAAGCTTCAACCTTGTATATCTTATACTCGGGAGCAGCAACTTAATGTTTTAAAAAACTGCTTGCCGGGCTTCCCTGGTGGCGCAGTGGTTGAGAGTCCGCCTGCCGATGCAGGGGACACGGGTTCGTGCCCCGGTCTGGGAAGATCCCACATGCCGCAGAGCGGCTAGGCCCGTGAGCCATGGCCACTGAGCCTGTGCTCCGGAGCCTGTGCTCCGCAGGGGGAGAGGCCACAACAGTGAGAGGCCCGCCTACCGCAAAAAAAAAAAAAAAAAAAAAAAAAAAAAAAAAAAAAAAAAAAAAAAACTGCTTGCCTACTTCTCTTTCTTTGACAGTGCTATTTAAACTTACCTATTTAAATTGCGGTTAAGCACACATCAATAGGATGCATGAGTCATATCAAAAGTTATGAGCAACAGCAATAGTTTTCTCAAAGATGTGCAGTTTTTTTTAAAAACATTAAGCAAAATGGCATCTTTATGCAATTGAATGGTGTTAGGGGCTGTTTAGAAGCAATGGAGTCTTTTGTTGTTTCCAATCTGTATCATTGTAGATGAGAAACAAATCAAGTCATCCGTTAACATAAAACATTTTTTACCATGACCCAGTTGATGCACATATTATTGGGCATAAATAAACTCATTGTCCCTAAGACATGATTCACGTTCCCTAACATGTTTTATATGGTCTAACTTTGTTTATCAGCAGTCTCCAGGTAGCTCCCTGGTTTCTCCATGGCAGATATTTGAATTTTTTCCTGCTCTTATCAAGCCTATGCTTTCACCAACCTGTCCCTTAATACATGACTTCAACACTTGCATTATTCAGAATACAGAAGGCACCAGAAGGAAAATGACTGTACTTTGCTTCACTGAAACTACAGATTTACCTACCTTAGCACCCACCAATCCACTTTCCTTCCTACAGTGAATTCCTCTATCTGTGCTTTGGATCTCATCTTCCCCTGCCTTCTCAGGACTATACTCCACAACTTAGACCCCTTTCCTTATCTCCAACTCTGACTTCAACCATAGGCATCTCAATATCCTCACAAGTAGCACATAGATAGCATTAATAAAATGGTAGTTCCCCATTTACTAAGCATTTCATCTGTACTGGGCACAGAGCTTTGAATCTATTAGCTTATTTCTTTCAACCTCTTTGTACGGTGGGTGTTGTTTTCCATATTATGCAGATGAGGGAATTGAAGCTCAGAAAGGTTAAGCACCAGATAAGATTATGCAACACACCTGTGGCAGAGTTGGGATTCAAACCAAACTGTCTGATTACAAGATTATATCTTAACTGTTGTGTTATTTTGCTCTTGTTTGTCTCTGAAAAACCCTCTCTTGGACCCAATCTCTATCTTATCATAGACAAACTTCCTGGAAGACCTGTATTCACCTGCTCTCTCTACTTCACTCCTTACACCTCAACCCACTGCACTTGGCCTGTGCAACATCGTCAATTACCTTCTCATTTCTAAAGCCAGAAGGTCTTCTGAGTCCTCTTCACAACTTGATTTGTCGGAGACTTTGACTCTGTTGACAGCTCTCTCCTTGAAACATTTTCTTCTGTGGACTTTCATAAAATACCCACTTTGCTAGTTTTTTCCCCTACTCAATCTTTGGGGTTGCGAATTACTTCTTTTTTTTTCTCTATCTTTGTGTTAAAATTCCTCAGATCTGTCTTTTGTTTGTTACAAATACAAATGTTTTCATTACAAATACTGTCCTAGGGATCTCATCCACTCCCATGGCTTTATGTCTATTTGCTGATAAATCCCTCATTTCTATCTGGAGCCCAGGTCTTTGTTCTGACCTTCAGACCTGAATATCTGCTGCCTGTTTCACATCTGACTTTACCTGTCCCTCAGACACAGAAGTGCAGTAGTGAAGTATTGGGAGCATCCTATCTAGACTCACGCCGGGGCTTGAATCCTGGTACCACCATCTAGGACCATGTGCCTCTTGGCCTCCATTTCCTCACCTCATCTGCACTTACTGAGTACACACACATAACATTTTTCTCTTTTTTAAGAAAAACAGGTCTTACGCAAATAAAGATACTACTATACCATTGAAGGTTATTTTTCAAATGATTGTGCAGGCCACCTGCCACTCCATCAAGTGAGAAAATAATGGTATGTTCTTTATTTTAATAGTCCACTATCCTATTTTTTATGGGTCAAAAACTGCAAAGGAGAGAGAAAGAGAGGTAAAGGAGGGAGGAGGAGAGGGAGGAAGAAAGGTTGAAATTTTTAAAAAATTAAAAAAAACCTGAATTTTCATAAAAATTTACACAAATTACTATTAATTAATGGTATCATTCAAGGTAATTAGTGTCAGTTATTCACTAAGAGGGACTTGTGGATTTCAAGCAGATTGGTACTCAGTAAACAATAATCAAGAATAGTGTTTCTCAAATATGGTGATCATCAGAATCACTGCAGAAAATTTAAAATATACCTATGTGAATTCCTCCCCAGATTTACTGAACCAGAATCTCTGGGGATGGGAGCCAAAATATGTATATTTTAAAGCTCTCAGCAGATTCTAATGATCTATCTTATTTGGAAATCACTGTGGAGCAGGGTTTTAACCTCCAATATAATAAAATAGTCATACCTTCTTTAGAACGAATGAAAACTATTTTTAGTGCTGTATGATATTTTATGTTTGAATACTGGATACTTTGAGAGAGGACTCAAAGGACTCATCATTAATGGCATTGACCTAGGTAAAGACTACATTTAGGAGCTTCAAGATGGCGGAAGAGTAAGATGCTGAGGTCACCTTCCTCCACACAGATACATCCGAAATACATCTACATGTGGAACATCTCCTACAGAACACCAGTAAGTTAAGCAAACTGAGAAGACAGAGAAACACACAGCAGATGAAGGAGCAAGGCAAAAACCCACCAGACCTAACAAATGAAGAGGAAATAGGCAGTCTACCTGAAAAAGAATTCAGAATAATGATAGTAAAGATGATCCAAAATCTTGGAAATAGAATGGAGGAAATATAAGAAACGTTTAACAAGGACCTAGAAGAACTAAAAAGCAAACAAACAGTGATGAACAACACAATAAATGAAATTAATAATTGTCTAGAAGGGATCAATAGCAGAATAACTGAGGCAGAAGAACGGATAAGTGACCTGGAAGATAAAATAGTGGAAATAACTACTGCAGAGCTGAATAAGAAAAAAGAATGAAAAGAATTGAGGACAGTCTCAGAGACCTCTGGGACAACATAAAACACACCAACATTCAAATTATAGGGGTGCCAGAAGAAGAAGAGAAAAAGAAAGGGACTGAGAAAATATTTGAAGAGATTATAGTTGAAAACTTCCCTAATATGGGAAAGGAAATAGTCAAGTCCAGGAAGCACAAAGAGCCCCATACAGGATAAATCTGAAGAGAAACATGCCAAGGCACATATTAATCAAGCTATCAAAAATTAAATACAAAGAACAAATATTAAAAGCAGCAAGGGAAAAACAATAAATAACACATAAGGGAATCCCCATAAGGTTAACAGCTGATCTTTCAGCAGAAACTCTGCAAGCCAGAAGGGAGTGGCAGGACATATTTAAAGTGATGAAGGAGAAAACCCTACAACCAAGATTACTGTACCCAGCAAGGATCTCATTCAGATTTGATGGAGAAATTAAAACCTTTACAGACAAGCAAAAGCTAAGAGAATTCAGCACCACCAAACGAGCTTTACAACAAATACTAAAGGAACTTCTCAAGGCAGGAAACACAAGAGAAGGAAAATACCTACAATAATAAACCGAAAACAATTAAGAAAATGGTAATAGGAACATGCATATTGATAATTACCTTAAATGTAAATGGATTAAATGCTCCAACCAAAAGACATAGATTGGCTGAATGGATACAAAAACAAGACCCGTATATGTGCTATCTACAAGAGACCCACTTCAGACCTAGGGACACATACAGATGGAAAGTGAGGGGATGGAAAAAGATATTCCATGCAAATGGAAATCAAAAGAAAGCTGGAGTAACAATTCTCATATCAGTCAAAATAGGCTTTAAAACAAAGACTATTACAAGAGACAAAGAAGGACACTACATATGATCAAGGGATCGATCCAAGAAGAAATAAAACAATTGGAAATACTTATGCACTCAACATAGGAGCACCTCAATACATAAGGCAAATACTAACAGCCATAAAGGGGAAATCGACAGTAACACAATCATAGTAGGGAACTTTAACACCCCACTTTCACCAATGGACAGATCATCCAAAATGAAAATGAATAAGGAAACACAAGCTTTAAATGATACATTAAACAAGATGGACTTAATTGATATTTATAGGACATTCTATCCAAAAACAACAGAATACACATTCTTCTCAAGTGCTTATGGAACATTCTCCAGGATAGATCATATCTTGGGTCACAAATCAAGCCTTGGTAAATTTAAGAAAATTAAAATCGTATGAAGTATCTTTTCCGACCACAACGCTATGAGACTAGATATCAATTACAGGAAAAAATCTGTAAGAGATACAAATACATGGAGGCTAAACAACATAGTACTTAATAACCAAGAGATCACTGAAGAAATCAAAGAGGAAATAAAAAAATATTTAGAAACAAATGACAATGAAAACACGACGACCCAAAACTTATGGGATGCAGCAAAAGCAGTTCTAAGAGGGAATTTTGTAGCAATACAATCCTACCTTAAGAAGCAAGAAACATCTCAAATAAACAACCTAACCTTATACCTAAAGAAATTAGAAAAAGAAGAACAAAAAAACCCCAAAGTTAGCAGAAGGAAAGAAATCATAAAGATCAGATCACAAATACATGAAATAGAAATGAAGGAAACAATAGCAAAGCTCAATAAAACTAAAAGCTTGTTCTTTGAGAAGATAAACAAAACTGATAAACCATTAGCCAGACTTATCAAGAAAAAAAGGGAGAAGACTCAAATCAATAGAATTAGAAATGAAAAAGGAGAAGTAACAACTGACACTGCAGAAGTACAAAGGATCATGAGAGATTACTACAAGCAACTCTATGCCAATAAAATGGACAACCTGGAAGAAATGGACAAATTCTTAGAAAGGTATAAGCTTCCAAGCCTGAGCCAGGAAGAAATAGAAAATATGAACAGACCAATCACAGGCACTGAAATTGAAACTGTGATTAAAAATCTTCCAACAAACAAAAGCCCAGGACCAGATGGCTTCACAGGCGAATTCTATCAAACATTTAGAGAAGAGCTAACACCTATCCTTCTCAAACTCTTCCAAAATATAGCAGAGGGAGGAATGCTCCCAAACTCATTCTACAAGGCCACCATCACTCTGATACCAAAACCAGACAAAGATGTCACAAAGATAGAAAACTACAGGCCAATATCATTGATCAACATAGATGCAAAAATCCTCAACAAAATACTAGCAAACAGAATCCAACAGCACATTAAAAGGATCATACACTATGATCAACTGGGGTTTATCCCTGGAATGCACGGGTTCTTCACTATATGCAAATCAATCAACGTGATACACCATATTAGCAAAATGAAGGAGAAAAACCATATGATCATCTCAATAGATGCAGAGAAAGCATTCAACAAAATTCAACACCCATTTATGATAAAAACCCTGGAGAAAGTAGGTGTAGAGGGAACTTTCCTCAGCATAATAAAGGCCATATATGACAAACCCACAGCCAACATTGTCCTCAGTGGTGAAAAACTGAAACCATTTCCACTAAGATCAGGAACAAGACAAGGCTGCCCCCTCTCACCACTATTATTCAACATAGTTTTGGATGTTGTAGCCACAGCAATCAGAGAAGAAAAGGAAATAAAAGGAATCCAAAATGGAAAAGAGAAGTAAAGCTGTGACTGTTTGCAGATGACATGATAATATACATAGAGAATCCTAAAGATGCTACCAGAAAACTACTAGAGCTAATCAATGAATTTGGTAAGGTAGCAGGATACAAAATTAATGCACAGAAATCTCTGGCATTCCTATGCACTAATGATAAAAAATCTGAAAGTGAAATCAAGAGGACACTCCCATTTACCATTGCAACAAAAAGAATAAAATATCTAGGAATAAACCTACCCAAGGAGACAAAAGACCTGTATGCTGAAAATTATAAGATACTGATGAAAAAAATTAAAGATGTTACAAAAAATGGAGAGACATACTATGTTCTTGGATTGGAAGAGTCAACATTGTGAAAATGATTCTACTACCCAAAGCAATCTACAGATTCAATGCAATCCCTATCAAACTACCACTGGAGTTTTTCACAGAACTAGAACAGGAAATTTCAAAATTTGTATGGAAACACAAGAGACCCCGAATAGCCTAAGCAATCTTGAGAAAGAAAAACGGAGCTGGAGAAATCAGGCTCTGTGACTTCAGACTATACTACAAAGCTACAGTAATCAAGACAATATGGTACTGGCACAGAAACAGGAATATAGATCAATGGAACAGGATAGAAAGCCCAGAGATAAACCCATGCACATATGGTCACCTTATCTTTGATAAAGGAGGCAAGAATATACAGTGGAGAAAGGACAGCCTCTTCAATAAGTAGTGCTGGGAAAACTGGACAGGGACATGTAAAAGTATGAGATTAGATCACTCCCTAACACCATACACAAAAATAAGCTCAAAATGGATTAAAGACCTAAATGTAAGGCCAGACACTATCAAACTCTTAGAGGAAAACATAGGCAGAACACTCTGTGGCATAAATCATAGCAAGATCCTTTTTGACCCACCTCCTAGAGAAATGGAAATAAAAACAAAAATAAAGAAATGGGATCTTATGAAACTTAAAAGCTTTTGCACAGCAGAGGAAACCATAAACAAGACCAAAAGACAACCCTCAGAATGGGAGAAAATATTTGCAAATGCAGCAACTGACAAAGGATTAATCTCCAAAATATACAAGCAGCTCATGCAGCTCAACATTAAAAAGTGAACAACCTAATCCACAAATGGGCAGAAGACCTAAATAGACATTTCTCCACAGAGGGTATACAGATTGCCAACAGACACATGAAAGAATGCTCAACATCATTAATCATTAGAGAAATGCAAATCAAAACTACAATGAGATATCATCTCACACCAGTCAGAATGGCCATCATCAAGAAATCTAGAAACAATAAATGCTGGAGAGGGTGTGGAGAAAAGGGAACACTCTTGCACTGCTGGTGGGAATGTGAATTGGTACAGCCACTATGGAGAACAGTATGGAGGTTCCTTAAAAAACTAAAAATAGAACTACCATATGACCCAGCAATCCCACTACTAGGCATATACCCTGAGAAAACCATAATTCAAAAAGAGACATGTACCAAAATGTTCATTGCAGCTCTATTCACAATAGCCCGGAGCTGGAAACAACCTAAGTGTCCATCATCGGATGAATGGATAAAGAAGATGTGGCACATATATACAATGGAATATTACTCAGCCATAAAAAGAAACGAAACTGAGCTATTTGTAAAGAGGTGGATAGACCTAGAGTCTGTCATACAGAGTGAAGTAAGTCAGAAAGAGAAAGACAAATACCGTATGCTAACACATATATATGGAATTAAAAAAAAAATGTCATGAAGAACCTAGGGGTAAAACGGGAATAAAGACACAGACCTACTTGAGAAAGGACTTGAGCATATGGGGAGGGGGAAGGGTAAGCTGTGACAAAGGGAAAGAGAGGCATGGACATATATACACTACCAAACGTAAGGTAGATAGATAGTGGGAAGCAGCCGCAGAGCACAGGGAGATCAGCTCTGTGCTTTGTGACCGCCTGGAGGGGTGGGATGGGGAGGGTGGGAGGGAGGGAGATGCATGAGGGAAGGGATGTGGGAACAGATGTATATGTATGACTGATTCACTTTGTTATAAAGCGGAAACTAAAAAAAAAAAAAAAAAAAAGACTTAGTGACAAGAGCTGTGAAGTAACATGCTCAAGGTCACACAGCTAGAAAGCAGGGGAGGTCACAGCCATGTGCAAGGACTCCAGAAAGAAAGCTGACAGCTGAAGGCTCTGCCCAGCAAGGCAGTGAAGGGTACATGAGGATAGTAAAGATGAGTTTGGAGGTGTGCACTAATTTGTATGTCTCATTCCTAGAGCTGTGGTTGTGAAAGCATCCAGCTCATTCCTCTGCTGCAGGTTCCCACTTTTCCTCTACTTTAAGCTATCTCTTTACTCTAAAGGGGGTGATGAAATTCTCAGATATGGGAAACAAAGAGCAGTCATGGGAATTTCCTCTGGTTTTGCCCAATAAAAGTGGCAGAGCGTTGGGTTGCTTGCAGGTATTATAATCTGGGTCACCAAGCACTTCTCCACCAACCTGTCATGGGGCTGGAAATTCCCCATGAGAAATCCAGTCTTTGAGTCTTGAAGGTGTCTGGGCTTTCCTGTTAAAAGACAAACATCTTTATAGAGATGATCATGCTCTCAAATACCTTCAGGGGCAAGGTAGGTAATTCACTTTCGAAAGGGGTGGGGTAAGGTGAATTGGTTGCTTTGGCAACCCGGGGACTGCTTGTCCTGCCCACAGGCATTTACAACATGGCATGGCCTATAGACTACGGACTTCCTGTCAAAGGGTAACCTGTCTTTTTTCTTCTTGATTGTCAAAGTTCATTGCAGAGGATGTGGAGAATAAAAAGTACAGAAAAGTCTAAGTCGAGTCTAAAAAAACCCAAAGCAAATAGAATCATCCATATTTTCCTCCCTCATAGGTACTATTGATATCTTGGCATATTCCCTTCCTTTTTTTATTCTTTCTTCCTGAATGTAAAAATCTGCTGCATCAGTGGGGTCTGCACTAAAGAAAACATTGGAACCTCTGTGAAGAAATACGTGGGGTAAAACTAAGGAGAGCGCGAGGTCACATTTTAGACTGAGAATTAGCTACAAATAAGACTTCAGGAGGATAAAATCTGGAAAGGTAGGTAGAAAGAGTAGAACTTAAGAGGATAAATTGGAGGTGAGGACAAGGATGCAGATTTGCCACAGGAAAACTGGCCAGATAAGAACTTCAGCAGGAGGCTGCCAGGGAGGGGCTGATGGAGACAAGGGGGCATGGAGAGAGCCTTTGGATGGGGAAGGGGGTGGAGGTGAGCTGTTAAATTAAAGGTCCTCAGAAGTCCTCTCTGTCCATTCCACCCCATCCTCCAACCAGTTTAACATAAACCAATCTGTTTCGGAAATTTAAAAAAAAATTAAGGAACAGGAACTCTTTTTCCAAGGAAATTCTTAGGAAGAAGCCATTTACATAAAGAGAGTAAAGTACAGCTGGTCTGGGGATCTTCTCTGGCCTCCAAACCCTGAGCCCACCCAAAGGAATGTATGAAACCCCACATCTTCTCCTTCCTATTTGGCCTCCCTGGGAGAAGCACTGTCCTCCCCTCAGATCTTCTCAAACTTCTGCAAGTTGCAGATCCCAGTGACCCTCATTTCATTCTTCGGCTCCCCTCTCCATTTGTTCAGCTTGATGGATCTCTTGTCGGGTTTCAGGTGCATATTGACTTTTTCAAAACTCCCAAGCCGTTCAGGGAGAAAGATTGACTGATTTAGGGTAGGGGTTGGGGGAGGAGGTGTAGCTATTTTCGATGTTAGTAAACATGACAGCTCGTTGAAGATTAACAGGAAATCGTGAATAAAATCATTGGGATCTGATAAGGGATTTTTCTTTCAGACAATCAAAGACTTTTTTCTCGTTATCTCCCTCCCCCTCCCCCAGAAGTGGGAGATGAACGTCATGAGGATAACACATTATTAGTCTCATACCCTTAACATAGATAAAAGACAAAAGTTCTTAACCTCCCACTGCCCACGCGGCCTCCATGCACTGTTTTTGCCATTCTGTCTTCTTTTCAGGAGGTGATAGTTTCCTTTAATACTTCCTACCTAATCCTCAATTTTCTTTTAAACATCAGATATTGGATAGGCTGGAACCTCATTTAGGCGGTAAAGAAGTCCAGTGCTTTGTGGCTGGGACCAGCCGAGGAGAGAAACATTTTTGATACAAAAGAATAATTCATTAAAGGAGGTAATGAAGGTGATTTAAACCTTCCACAAATACATCATGGAGTGAATAAAGCTCATGGCTCTCAATTTAGGGTCATGGCTGAATGAAATGTTGTCAAAAGTGAAAAAAAAAAATAAAACCAACTGCACAAATGGGTCAGAAATCTCAGTGGGGCTCAGTCAAGCCTGACAATTTAGAATTTGACAAGTAGAAGAAAAGGAGAATTCCATTAATATTATGAGAAAAACCCTTCTGGAATAAAGCACTGAATTTTCAAAAAAAAAAAAATCTACAAACAGTAAATGCTGGAGAGGGTGTGGAGAAAAGGGAACTCTCTTGCACTGTTGGTGTTAATGTAAATTAATACAGCCACTATGGAGAACAGTATGGAGGTTCCTTAAAAAACAAAAATAGAACTACCATATGACCCAGCAATTCCACTACTGGGCATATACCCTGAGAAAACCATAATTCAAAAAGAGTCGTGTACCACAATGTTCATTGCAGTTCTCTTTATAATAGCCAGGACGTGGAAGCTACTGAAGTGTCCATCAACAGATAAATGGATAAAGAAGATCTGGCACATATGTACGGTGGAATATTACTCAGCCATAAAAAGGAACGAAACTGTGTTATTTGTTGTGAGGTGGATGGACATAGAGACTGTCAAACAGAATGAAGTAAGTCAGAAAGAGAAAAACAAATACCGTGTACTACTACATAGATATGGAAACAAACAAACAAAATGGTCATGAAGAACCTAGGCGCAAGATGGTAATAAAGATGCAGACCTACTAGAGAATGGACTTGAGGATACAGGGAGGGGGAAGGGTAAGCTGGGACGAAGTGAGAGAGTGGCATGGACATATATACACTACGAAACGTAAAATAGATAGCTAGTGGGAAGCAGCCGCATAGCACAGGGAGATCAGCTTGGTGGTTTGTGACCACCTAAAAGGGTGGGATAGGGAGGTTGGGAGGGAGGGAGATGCAAGAGGGAAGAGATATGGGGAGATATGTATATGTATAACTGATTCACTTTGTTATAATGCAGAAACTATCATTGTAAAGCAATTATACTCCAATAAAGATGTTAAAAAAAAGACTACATTTATTAGTCTCCATTGCAGCAAGGGGTGACCATGTGACTACATTCTGCCAATTGCATGAGAGTGGAAATGAGGCATGCAAATTGGGGTCTGGCCTTTCAAGCAGTGGATTTTATTTTATTTTTTCCATAGGCCCTTTTGACAGCGTGGAGTAGACTAAAGGCTCCTTTTTAAAATATTATTTTTATATGCATCAAGTAAATACTTAGAATTATGAAGGAGACCAATTATATGACATACTGATATCAAAATATTAAAAGAATAAATTTGTGATACAGTGATATAGATGTTTATCAACACATTCAAGAACAAGTTTTAGCAGCAGGTTCATGGCAGAATTATGAACATTAGGGTTGCTTGGGGTGAAGGTGGGAGAGAGATTTCAGAGTAGGGTAATGCTTGGATTCAAAGCACTTAGGTTTCTCTGGGTTCTAAGAGTAAATGGACTCTATTCTCATGTTTTCTGGACTCTAGAAACTTCTAAGTTTGTCCCAATCCTACCCAAAGTCCTAATTCTCAAGCATCACTTAAAGGAAAATTATAGATGCATAATGGACATGGCTTTTCTATGAATTAGGAAGGTAAAGAACAGGTTCAGGAATGTTTTTAAGTAAGACGGGGACCTTTTAAAGTATTCTCACTCTGGTTTACTTGATTTTGTAAACCCAACTAAAAGAAGTAGTATTTCCTTTATTGGGCTCCTCAGTACTTAATTCATTTATCCATCCATCCATCCGTCCATTCATCTAACAAATATTTTTTGAGAAAAATGAATCTGCTATAGTCCAGACACTATACTGGGTTATCTAAAAAATGTTGGCGACACATAAACTTGCCAGATGTTGTGTAGTGGGTGTGACCTGTAGTGACAGGCCAATGGCACCTCAGCCTTAAGTCTGATCACATCTGCCTGTCCAGTTAGAACAAGATAGGAATTAGGTTTACAAAGCACTCTTAAAGGGATAGTGAGGAACTAGATAGTTTTTGGCTCCCTGTTTTAAGTTTGTCGTATAACTGCCTGATCTTTTCTGTGAGTATCTGGGTCTCTCTTTGAGCAAACTGCTGGCTTGTAATAGGTCAGTTCAGGGAGAGCATACAGTCATTCCTAGGAAATTTCCATAATAAAAAATTCTCTGTGACCCTAATGATTCAAACTGGCCACCTGACTTGCTCAAAATCACTGGGAAATATGTTGCATCCTAAATTTCCATTTATTTATGTCTGACTTAGCCTGATCTTTTAAAAACTGCATGGCACTTGCTATATTGAGTATTGCTATATTTAATGCTCACCTTGGAGTAAAGTAGAAATTATGTCCTTTTTAAAAAAAACAAAAAACATTTGAACCAGGTTGAATCAAAATCAGTTTTAAAATTTTAATTGGTTGATGGGAAAATAAATCTTTCTGAAATGAGCACAAAAAAATATATGAAAGTAAATCTTTCCTGGGAGAATCTACAATATGTCTGTAGGTTTAGTTTTTCTTTCCTTTCGGGCTCATCCTTGGACATTTTCTCAGGTTACCTGCCTATATCAGATCAAATGAAATGATGTATGAGACTGGCCTTGTAAGCACCACTGTTCCATGCAAAAAGAAGGCATTGCCACTGTCAACTAATGGCCTAAGAAGTCATTTCCTCCAAAAGAAAATAGGTGGTTTTCCCCATTATGTATCTGTTTATCTTTTACTTTTGGCTTGTTTATTCTTTTTTGTATCTGTGTGTAACTGTAAACCATTTATTAGAGAGGACTTTGAATCCTGTCTCTCAATTCTATCAAGTATTTTTCTTGGTGGATTCACTTGAGCCAAAGACTTCTAGATTTTCTGTTTAGTGGTTTACTGGATTTTTGTTACTTGTTACCCACATTCCCACAGAGAAGGGACTTCTGATAAATGGAAAATAATTTCATATCAGAAGGAGATAAATGTAACTGGCAAAGAAATGAATAGGTAAGATAAATGAGAGTTGTATGGCTGCTTCTGGACCTGCCTATTACCACCATATTATCCTTGATGTATTTAAAAGCTATCTCTATAACTAAGTAAATGGAAAATGGCAAATGGTTTATTTACCATTCTATGTTCTCTTAAATAAGGGGTTCAGATATTGGAGTGGTAAAATGTGGTAGGGTGGGAGTGTGTTGGATGGCTTTCTTGACACTCTTTTGAAAAATTTGCTTTACATTGGCAGTCTCTTTGCTAATCGTAATAGTAATAATGATAATTAAAAACTACTATCATTTTGGAGCACTTACTATGTGCTAGGCATTTTATATAAATTATCTTCACAACAAAAAGGGAAAATAGATGCTATTATTTGCTTGCCAATGCCTATATATGTGTGTATATATATTTTTATATATAGATATATAAAGTAGTAAGCATATAATGTTGATATAATTAGAGTGGATTAGTTATTTGCATTAGGATTTTGACAACTTGTAGGAGTTCTTTACCAGATTTCAAGCCAACTCTAAACCCTCATAAAAGTCTTGTGAGACAGGCTGGCAGCCAGCATCTTTATATAGGCAGGGCTTGAGCCTGATTCAGTTTTTTGCCTAGCACCTAACTTATTTTTAGAATGCAATACATAGTAATAAAAATAAAATAGTGAACAACAATATAATCAAAGTAATACAAATTTACTTCTCAGATTAGATGGGCTCTCACTGGAATTTCTTTTAGGGTGTCTGAGGTATTCCTTGTCTGGCAATAGCGATGGAATAAAATTACACCAATTTTAGATTTCTTTTGATAAAAATTATTCAAGCTTTCAACAGAATAGGTCAGCAGCCTCTCCCTGTGAGTAAGCCAGGCAGAGCTGGAGTCTCCACTGACTGCTTCACTCCTCCTGGCACATTTGCCTTGCCACAGTGAGCTTGTGTGTGCCCTCCACACCTGTGGGCATCCTCCAGCTGCGTCCACAATCCTCGGGTAACATTAATCACCACCCCTCTGCTTCCAGACCAAGTTAGGACTTGTTGGCACATGGGATGTAGTCAGGGTGTCACTGAAGAAAAATTACTTTTTGGGACCCACACAGGGCTCATGGCATCTGCTGCAGTATATTCTTCACATTCCCATATTCTGGGCTTCAGTCTTACAGCTCCACTGATGTGATATTGCTAGGAGCCTGGAATTCCTCAGATACAGGGAGACAGATTACTTTATCTGGCTCACAACAGACTCCATGTAAAAACACAATGTTAGGGTATTTAACTGACAATGAGAAATGTAACTGCCAAAAAGAATTTCTCTTAGTGAAATCTATATGAGAAGCTAAATCTTAATCAGAGGGTTGCTTGGTTAGCATTAAAGCAGGGCAGGGAAGTTAGCATAATGAGTTGAATATTTAAAGACCCCAGGGTCATGTTAGTCTGGGACAAGGAATCTTGTGGCCACCAAGATGGGAAACGGTAAATTCTTAAGCCAGAGCATTTCTGCCCGTGGAAGTTCCCTGCCCTGGAGATAACTAGTGCCTGCTGGAGACTGTTGGATGATGCTGGAAATATTTTCCCTGGCTACTGGCACCTCCCCAGTGCACTGCACTGAGTAGGCACTAAGAGAAAGTTAGTTAAACAACAAGCCCCTATAGCACATAGACGTAAATGCCTTTATTCTAATCCTACATTCACATTGGGAAGTGATCATATTTCTGAACTAAGATGCCAGGTAGTTTAAAAAAAATTCATCTAGCTAGAGGATAAATGTGGTAGATTAAAATAAGCCAAAAGGGGCTTCCCTGGTGGCGCAGTGGTTGAGAGTCCGCCTGCTGATGCAGGGGACATGGGTTTGTGCCCTGGTCCGGGAAGATCCCACATGCCGCGGAGCGGCTGGGCCCGTGAGCCACGGCCGCTGAGCCTGTGCTCCGCAATAGGACAGGCCACAATAGTGAGAGGCCCGCGTACCGCAAAAAAAAAAAAAAAAAAAAAGCCCCCCCCAAAAAGTGGGTGGGGTGCAAATCCCATATAGATGTTTCAATTTCATTTAATGGCTTATTTATGTAGATAAGAGCATTTTAAAAAACAGACACTTCCAGGAAGTTTAAATCTACCTAATATTCATAACTTAGTACACTTAAATGAATAATTTTTGGTGACATATAATGCTTGACTTACAGAAAATGACAAGATACAGAGAACAAACTAGTGATTACCAGTGGGAAGAGAGAAGTGAGGAGGGGCAAGATAGGATAGAGGGTTAAGAGGTACAAACTACTCTGTATAAAATACATAAGCTACAAGAATATATTGTATAGCACAGGGAATATAGCCTATATTTTATAATAACTTTAAATGGAGTATAATCTATAAAAATATTGAATCATTATGTTGTACACCTGAAATTAATATAATATTGTAAATCAACTATACTTCAGTTTTAAAAAATGACAGTCAAGAACTTTACACAGGAGCCGGAGGAAGATGGCGGAAGAGTAAGACGCGGAGATCACCTTCCTCCCCACAGATACATCAGAAATTCATCTACACGTGGAACAACTCCAACAGAACACCTACTGAATGCTGACAGAAGACCTCAGACCCCCCAAAAGGCAAGAAACTCCCCACATACCTGGGTAGGTCAAAAGAAAAAAAGAATAAACAGAGACAATAGGATATGGACGGGACCTGCACCAGTGGGAGGGAGCCGTGAAGGAGGGAAGGTTTCTACACACTACAAGCCCCTTCGAGGGCGGAGACTGCAGGTGGCGGAGGGGGAAAGCTTCGGAGTATCGGAGGAGAGCACAGCAACAGGGGTGTGGAGGGCAAAGCAGAGAGATTTTGGCACAGAGGATCGGTGCCCTCAGGCACACACCAGCCCGAGAGACTTGTCTGCTCGGCCGCCAGGGCGGGCGGGGCTGGGAGCTGAGGCTCGGGTATCGGCTTTCAGTCGGAGCGCAGGGAGAGGTCTGGGGCTGGCGGCAGGAAGAGACCCTGAAGGGGTTAGTGCTAGCCCGGAGGGAGTCCGGGGAAAGGGTCTGGAGCTACCGGAGAGGCAAGAGACTTTTTTCCCTTTTGTTGCCTGGTGCGCGAGGAGAGGGCATTCCCCTCCCTCCCCTCTGCCTGAGTGAGCCAGAGCCCCCGAATCAGCGGCTCCTTTAAACCCGTCCTGTCTGAGCGAAGAACGGACGCCCTCCGGCGACCTACGCGCAGAGGCGGGGCCAGGTCCAAGGCTGAGACCCGGGAGCTGTGAGAGCAGAGACAGGGAAATCTCTCTGTGCAGCCTCCGAGGCAGCGGATTAAAGCTCCACGGTCCATTTGATGTGCCCTGCGTCTGTGGAGTGCATGAATGGACAGCGAATCATCCCAAATTGAGGAAGTGGACCTTGAGGACAAGATTTAAGACTTTCCCCCCCCCTTTTTTTTCCTCTTTTTACAACGAATTGTCTCAAATTAAGGAGGTGGACTTAGCAAGATTTCAGACTTTTCGCCCTTTTCCTCTTTTTACAACGAATTATCCCAAATCGAGGAGGTGGACTTGGAGAGCAAGATTTTTGATTTTTCCCCCTGCTCTCTTTTTGTGAATGTGTATGTGTAATCTTCTGTGTAAGATTCTCTCTGTATAGCTTTGCTTCCACCATATGTCCCAGGGTTCTTTCGGTCCGTGTTTTTTTTTCAATAATTACTTTTTAATTTTAATAACGCTACTATATTTCATACTTTATTCTATTTTATTTTACCTGATCTTTCTTTTTTTCCTCCCTTCCCTTCCTCCCTCCCTCCCTCCGCTCCTCCTTTCCTTCTTTCTTTTTCTTTGCTCCATCCCTCCCTCCCACCCTTCTTCTTTCCACTTTCTTTTTCTTTCCTTCCTCCCTCCCTCCCTCCTGTCTTTCTTTCTTTCTTTCCTTCCTCCCTCCCTCCCTCTCTTCTTCCATTCACTCTTCCTTTTGCTTTCATTCCTCCCTCCCTCCCTCCTTTCTTTCCTTTCTTTCCATCCTTCCTCCCTCCCTCCTTTCTTTCTTTCTTCCTTCCTTCCTTCCTTACTTCCCTTCTTCCTTTCTTTCAATCTCTCTTTCTTTCTTCTACTAATTATTTCTTTCTACATTTTCTCACTGTTATTCTGAGCCGGGTGGATGAAAGGCTCTTGGTGCTGCAGCCAGGAGTTAGTGCTGTGCCTCTGAAGTGGGAGAGCCAACTTCAGGACACGGGTCCACAAGAGACCTCCCAGCTCCACATAATATCAAGCAGCGAAAATCTCCCAGGGATCTCCATCTCAACACCAGCACCCAGCTTCAGTCAAAGACCAGCAAGCTACAGTGCTGGTCACCCTATGCCAAGCAACTAGCAAGGCAGGAACACAACCCCACCCATTAGCAGAGAGGATACCTAAAAACATAATAAGGCCACAGGCACCCCAAAACACACCACCAGACGTGGACCTGTCCACCAGAAAGACAAGATCGAGCTTCAACCACCAGAACACAGGCATTAGTCCCCCCCACCAGGAAGCCTACACAACCTACTGAAACAACCTTAGCCACGGGGGACAGACACCAAAAACAACGGGAACTACGAATCTGCAGCCTGCAAAAAGGAGACCCCAAACACAGTAACATAAGCAAAATGAGAAAGCAGAAAAACACACAGCAGGTGAAGGAGCAAGATAAAAACCTACCAGACCTAACAAATGAAGAAGTAATAGGCAGTCTACCTGAAAAAGAATTCAGAATAATGATAGTAAAGCTGATCCAAGATTCTATTTCCCAGATCCAAAATCTTGGAAATAGAATAGACAATATGCAAGAAACAGTTAACAAGGACCTAGAAGAACTAAAGATGAATCAAGCATTGATTAAAAACACAATAAATGAAATGAAAAATACTCTAGATGGGATCAATAGCAGAATAACTGAGGCAGAAGAACGGATAAGTGAGGTGGAAGATAAAATAGTGGAAATAACTGATGCAGAGAAAAATAAAGAAAAAAGAATGAAAAGAACAGAGGACAGTCTCAGAGACCTCTGGGACAACATTAAATGCACCAACATTCGAATTATAGGGGTTCCAGAAGAAGAGAAAAAGAAAGGGACTGAGAAAATATTTGAAGAGATTATAGTTGAAAACTTCCCTAATATAGGAAAGGAAATAGTTAATCAAGTCCAGGAGGCACAGAGAGTCCCATACAGAATAAATCCAAGGAGAAATACGCCAAGACACATATTAATCAAACTGTCAAAAATTAAACACAAAGAAATCATATTAAAAGCAGCAAGGGAAAAACAACAAATAACACACAAGGGAATCCCCATCAGGATAACAGCTGATCTCTCAGCAGAAACTCTACAAGCCAGAAGGGAGTGGCAGGACATAATTAAAGTGATGAAGGAGAAAAACCTGCAACCAAGATTACTCTACCCAGCAAGGATCTCATTCAGATTTGATGGAGAAATTAAAACCTTTACAGACGAGCAAAAGCTGAGAGAGTTCAGCACCACCAAACCAGCTTTACAACAAATGCTAAAGGAACTTCTCTAGGCAAGAAACACAACAGAAGGAAAAGACCTACAATAACGAACCCAAAACAATTAAGAAAATGGGAATAGGAACATACATATCGATAATTACCTTAAATGTAAATGGACTAAATGCTCCCACCAAAAGACACAGATTGGCTGAATGGATACAAAAACAAGACCCATATATATGCTGTCTACAAGAGACCCACTTCAGACCTAGAGACACATACAGATTGAAAGTAAGGGGATGGAAAAAGATATTCCATGCAAATGGAAATCAAAAGAAAGCTGGAGTAGCAATTCTTATATCAGACAAAATAGACTTTAAAATAAAGACTATTAGAAGAGACAAAGAAGGACACTACATAACGATAAAGGGATCGATCCAAGAAGAAGATATAACAATTGTAAATATTTATGCACCCAACATAGGAGCACCTCAATACATAAGGCAAATACTAACAGCCATAAAAGGGGAAATCGACAGTAACACACTCATAGTAGGGGACTTTAACACCCCACTTTCACCAATGGACAGATCATCCAAAATGAAAATAAATAAGGAAACACAAGCTTTAAATGATACATTAAACAAGATGGACTTAATTGATATTTATAGGACATTCCACCCAAAAACAACAGAATACACATTTTTCTCAAGTGCTCATGGAACATTCTCCAGGATAGATCATATCTTGGGTCACAAATCAAGCCTTGGTAAATTTAAGAAAATTGAAATTGTATCAAGTATCCTTTCTGACCACAATGCTATGAGGCTAGACATCAATTACAGGAAAAGATCTGTAAAAAATACAAACACATGGAGGCTAAACAATACACTACTCAATAATGAAGAGATCACTGAAGAAATCAAAGAGGAAATTAAGAAATACTTAGAAACAAATGACAATGGAGACACGACGACCCAAAACCTATGGGACGCAGCAAAAGCAGTTCTAAGGGGGAAGTTTATAGCAATACAATCCCACCTTAAGAAACAGGAAACATTTCGAGTAAACAACCTGACCCTGCACCTAAAGCAATTAGAGAAAGAAGAACAAAAAACCCCCAAAGTTAGCAGAAGGAAAGAAATCATAAAGATCAGATCAGAAATAAATGAAAAAGAAATGAAGGAAACGATAGTAAAGATCAACCAAACTAAAAGCTGGTTCTTTGAGAAGATAAACAAAATTGACAAGCCATTAGCCAGACTCATCAAGAAAAGAAGGGAGAAGACTCAAATCAGTAGAATTAGAAATGAAAAAGGAGAAGTAACAACTGACACTGCAGAAATACAAAAGATCATGAGAGATTACTATAAGCAACTCTATGCCAATAAAACGGACAACCTGGAAGAAATGGACAAATTCTTAGAAATGCACAACCTACCAAGACTGACTCAGGAAGAAATAGAAAATATGAATAGACCAATCACAAGCACTGAAATTGAAACTGTGATTAAAAATCTTCCATCAAACAAAAGCCCAGGACCAGATGGCTTCACAGGCGAATTCTATCAAACATTTAGAGAAGAGCTAACACCCATCCTTCTCAAACTCTTCCAAACAATATCAGAGGAAGGAACACTCCCAAACTCATTCTACGAGGCCACCATCACCTTGATACCAAAACCAGGCAAGGATGTCACAAAGAAAGAAAACTACAGGCCAATATCACTGATGAACATAGATGCAAAAATCCTCAACAAAATACTAGCAAACAGAATCCAACAGCACATTAAAAGGATCATACACCATGATCAAGTGGGGTTTATTCCAGGAATGCAAGGATTCTTCAATATACACAAATCAATCAATGTGATACACCATATTAACAAGTTGAAGGAGAAAAACCATATGATCATCTCAATAGATGCAGAGAAAGCTTTCGACAAAATTCAACACCCATTTATGATAAAAACCCTGCAGAAAGTAGGCATAGAGGGAACTTTCCTCAACATAATAAAGGCCATATATGACAAACCCACAGCCAACATTGTCCTCAATGGTGAAAAACTGAAACCATTTCCACTAAGATCAGGAACAAGACAAGGCTGCCCACTCTCACCACTCTTATTCAACCTAGTTTTGGAAGTTTTAGCCACAGCAATCAGAGAAGAAAAGGAAATAAAAGGAATCCAAATTGGAAAAGAAGAAGTAAAGCTGTCACTGTTTGCAGATGACATGATACTATACATAGAGAATCCTAAAGATGCTACCGAAAAACTACTAGAGCTAATCAATGAATTTGGTAAAGTAGCAGGATACAAAATTAATGCACAGAAATCTCTGGCATTCCTGTACACTAATGATGAAAAATCTGAAAATGAAATCAAGAAAACACTCCCATTTACTATTGCAACAAAAAGAATAAAATATCTAGGAATAAACCTACCTAAGGAGACAAAAGACCTGTATGCAGAAAATTATAAGACACTGATGAAAGAAATTAAAGATGATATAAATAGATGGAGAGATATACCATGCTCCTGGATTGGAAGAATCAATATTGTGAAAATGACTCTACTACCCAAAGCAATCTACAGATTCAATGCAATCCCTATCAAACTACCAGTGGCATTTTTCACAGAAGTAGAACAAAAAATTTCAAAATTTGTTTGGAAAAACAAAAGACCCCGAATAGCCAAAGCAATCTTGAGAACGAAAAACGGAGCTGGAGGAATCAGGCTGCCTGACTTCAGACTATACTACAAAGCTACAGTAATTAAGACAGTGTGGTACTGGCATAAAAACAGAAAGATAGATCAGTGGATCAGGATAGAAAGCCCAGAGATAAACCCACGCACATATGGCCAACTTATCTTTGATAAAGGAGGCAGGAATGTACAGTGGAGAAAGGACAGCCTCTTCAATAAGTGGTGCTGGGAAAACTGGACAGGGACATGTAAAAGTATGAGATTAGATCATTCCCTAACACCATACACAAAAATAAGCTCAAAATGGATTAAAGACCTAAATGTAAGGCCAGAAACTATCAAACTCTTAGAGGAAAACATAGGTAGAACACTCTATGACATAAATCACAGCAAGATCCTTTTGGACCCACCTCCTAGAGAAATGGAAATAAAAACAAAGATAAACAAATGGGACCTAATGAAACTTCAAAGCTTTTGCACAGCAAAGGAAACCATAAACAAGACCAAAAGACAACCCTCAGAATGGGAGAAAATATTTGCAAATGAAGCAACTGACAAAGGATTAATCTCCAAAATTTATAAACAGCTCATGCAGCTCAATAGCAAAAAAACAAACAACCCAATCCAAAAATGGGCAGAAGACTTAAATAGGCATTTCTCCAAAGAAGATATACAGACTGCCAGCAAACACATGAAAGAATGCTCAACATCATTAATCATTAGAGAAATGCAAATCAAAACTACAATGAGATATCATCTCACACCAGTCAGAATGGCCATCATCAAGAAATCTAGAAACAATAAATGCTGGAGAGGGTGTGGAGAAAAGGGAACACTCTTGCACTGCTGGTGGGAATGTGAATTGGTACAGCCACTATGGAGAACAGTATGGAGGTTCCTTAAAAAACTAAAAATAGAACTACCATATGACCCAGCAATCCCACTACTAGGCATATACCCTGAGAAAACCATAATTCAAAAAGAGACATGTACCAAAATGTTCATTGCAGCTCTATTCACAATAGCCCGGAGCTGGAAACAACCTAAGTGTCCATCATCGGATAAATGGATAAAGAAGATGTGGCACATATATACAATGGAATATTACTCAGCCATAAAAAGAAACGAAACTGAGCTATTTGTAATGAGGTGGATAGACCTAGAGTCTGTCATACAGAGTGAAGTAAGTCAGAAAGAGAAAGACAAATACCGTATGCTAACACATATATATGGAATTTAAAAAAAAAAAAATGTCATGAAGAACCTAGGGGTAAAACGGGAATAAAGACACAGACCTACTTGAGAATGGACTTGAGGATATGGGGAAGGGGAAGGGTAAGCTGTGACAAAGGGAAAGAGAGGCATGGACATATATACACTACCAAACGTAAGGTAGATAGATAGTGGGAAGCAGCCGCAGAGCACAGGGAGATCAGCTCGGTGCTTTGTGACCGCCTGGAGGGGTGGGATGGGGAGGGTGGGAGGGAGGGAGATGCATGAGGGAGGGGATGTGGGAACAGATGTATATGTATGACTGATTCACTTTGTTATAAAGCAGAAACTAATAAAAAAATATATATATATAAAAAAAAAAAAAAAAAAAAGAACTTTACACAAGGGCTTCCCTGGTGGCGCAGTGGTTAAGAGTCCACCTGCTGATGCAGGGGACACGGGTTCGTGCCCCGGTCCGGGAAGATCCCACATGCCGCGGAGCGGCTGGGCCCGTGAGCCATGGCCGCTGAGCCTGCGTGTCCGGAGCCTGTGCTTCACAACGGGAGAGGCCACAATAGTGAGACGCCCACGTACCGCAAAAAAAAAAAAAAAAAGAACTTTACACAAGAAGAAGCAGAGACCCACAGAGTTGAAGACATACAAACTGTTAGAGGTAGAAGCAAAATATACACTTGCTTAACTTTCAGTCCAAAGTTGTTTGCGTAATTAAGTACAGCTTATTTTTCTTCTATCACCCAGTTGATATGCACCAAATAAAGAATGGAATTTGGGTTTGAGAGAGAGAGAGAGGGGTAAGGGGTAATTATTTTGAAAATGACACAATGTTAGGGGCCAGGGAACCTAAGTAGAGCCCCAGTGGAAGGTCCCAGGGTGCAGAGAGGACCATAATGGACATCTTCAATTCTGCAGTTTTTTTAGAACTGGTCAGCGGCTCTCGTGACAGATTTTGGATAACTTTATGTTCTATTACTTCAGCTACATTAGTTTTGTAATATACAAAACACTCATCATCAAGTACATGAGGGGAAAACAGAGCTGTGGGAAGATGATGACACTAAGACCTGGAGATCCTGATTAATGGATAACTTATGAGAATGTAGCAAACTCATTTTTTTTCATTCTATATTTATTGAGTACCTCTGCCCAGATATGCCCTGGGCATAACCCAGAGGACACAAAGATGAATAGCACATGGTCCCTGCACTCAAGAAGCCACAGTCCAGTGAAGTCTTTCACTTAATCAATTACAGTTACTGCATGATATACCCGATGATCCAAAGCTGTATAAGACATGGTGATAATATAGAGATAGGAGAACATAATTCTATTGGGAGTGGTCAAAGAAGGCTTTCCAGAAAAGGTGACCTATGAAGTGGGTTTTGAGTAATGAATAGCCTTAACCATGGCCTTAAGCTGTTACCTCATCCCACCACACCCCTGCTTCATGAACCCTGTGCTACCCAGTTTGCCACTCTTAACTGCACCATGGATTTTTCCTTAATTGCAATGCCTTTTCTCTATTACTTAAAAAATAAAAAAGCTTACTTGTCTTTCAAGGCCTATCTCTAGCACCCTCTAAACCAGAGATCAGAAAACTATGGCTTGTGAATCAAATTTGGCCCACTATTTGTTTTGTAAATAAAGTTTTATTGGAACATGGCCATATTCATTCAAGTATCACCTTATAGCTACTTTGGTGTTACAATAGCAGAATTAAGCAGTTGTTTCAGAGATGGCATGGCCTCCAAAACTATGTATCCTTGAGATAATAATTATTTAACTTTCATGTTTCAATTTCCTTATGAGTCACATGGCAGTAATTATTAAAGCTGCAGCATGTTTTTGTAATGATTAAATGAACTGTTGTATATTTGATGGATGCTGTGATGTGGCACCCTCATCCCTCTTCTGAATGAGGATCTGTTTCCTCAGTTGTCAAAAGATAGCACTTAGCTGTCAACCTTCTGCTGTGTTGGAAGAAAACTTCACCTCAGGTCATGACTCTTCTGGGGCAGCGCCCATCTAATGACTAATTACTCTGGCAAGTATGGACTTACCCCCCTACCCCCCAACTCAGATCTGTACCAGCACCAGAGGTCCCCATGGATCATGGAAATTCAGGCTTTTCCTGTGCCTGATCCTGCTATCTTCCTCACTCTTCCATAGGTGTTGATCTCAAGAGCATTCCCGAAACTCCTTCTCAGGGTCTACACCCAATGATCCCCGCCTGGGATAGTAGATACCAGGATTGGTCTCCAAGCATAGGCACTAAGGTGGCATTTTGGAGCTGATCACCATCTCCTGGCTGCCAATGTGAGTGCTGTCACTGGTGGGTAGAACATGCATAGCCCAGGCACCCGTGCAGTTGTTTCACCAGTCATGACCTACTAGTGGAAGGGGATGTGCTGGCTGATGCTCTGTGTCAGGCATTTGAGAAGTGAGAAGGAAATAGTAATCTTAAGGGCAGTGAATTGGCTGGCTGTGGTCAAGTTCCACTGATGCCCTGGAAAAGGGTAGCAAAAGAGCTGAGGTGGATTAATCAGCAATTAAATCCTAATTGTGAAGACCAGATGGCCTCCCTCGAAACATAAAAAAAAAAACCAGCTCTTATATCATAAATTGAGGATAAGGGGTTCAAATACGAGGACCAAGGCCAGAATTTAATGGTAAGAGTAGCTGAGGCAGGTTTGTTATGCCAAGGTTGGGAAAAATGGACCCCTGACACAAGGGATGGGTGTATCTGTGTGGGTCCCCCCCACCCTCCAAGAATCTTTAATTTCCAGATTACCCTGAGCCCTCTGAGCCTGCACAAATGGCCCACTCTTCCTCTCTGTTAAGGGCTAGATACACACACACACACACACACACTCACTCTCTCTCTCTCTCTCTCACTCTCTCTCTCTTCTCTCTCCTCTCTCTCTCTCTCCATGCTTGAAGTTAATCCTCTGTACTCATTCAGGATCTCCGCCATCTCCCCTCCCAATCACCAGGTCAATAACTAGGATTAAATCACAATATACCTCTGCCAAGGACCTACTGGAACTGCTAAGGGAGGAAAAGGACTATCCCCCTATAGCCTAACTTCAAGACTAGCCAACTGGGGAAGTATGCATGGGACTGGGTTCTGAGTGTGCCCGGCCAAGGTGGGTGGATGATAAATTTAGATATGAGAGTTTGCCAATACGAGAGCATTTGCCCACAGTACAGGATGTAATAATATCCTGGCAAGGACCCAAGAGAAAGGATGTGAATGTGTTGCAGGCTGGCTCCCAGAGCATGGAGAAAGCAATGCCCCATACTAAGTGAGGTAGAAATGATGGGATTGATGTGCCAGACAGATGGAGAAAGGAAAGAACATGTTTACATGTTCTTTACACAATGGAGAAAGGAAAGAACGTGTTCAACAGCTCTCCTCCCTTGCCCAATTTGACAGTAAATGACATGTGCAGCAGTCTCAGCCTAGTTTTATTATTGCTATATCATTCTGAAGATGTCCAAATCGGTCAAGAGGATGCAGATTTATGTCAAGAAGAGTACTCCAAGAATGTCCCATAGGGACACAGTAGTCCAGACACACTGGGAGATACACAGACCATTGAGGGTTCTGCTGGATCCAAACAGTTATAGTTTCTGGAATCCTCTTACCTCCCACCACCACATCCTCAACCAGATATCCCTGTATCTGTCCTAGGTGTGCAGATTTGTGGCTCTGGCTTATGGGACCCCATTATGCAGGGCCGCCTTGTATAGTTGTGTCTGGCTATGAGATGGGGCCATCATTTCCAAGGACAAAGTGTAACAGAGGAAGAAAAGGAGGCAGCTGGGTGCCCTTTGTGTGATTATCAATTTCAGGAGAACTGTTCTTCTCTAATAACAAGAAGTAATTTTTGCTTAGGAAGCAATCTCTGAGCTTTCTCTTTTCTGGTCTCCATCTATATTATTTATTGATTTGCAGGTTCCAGCATGTCAGCTATTTTACATGAATTCTTTTCTATTTTAAAAATCAGTAATGTATATAGTTTAGATACTATTCGGACATCCCTTGTGTATTGTTCTTTGGGAACGTTGAGCTGAGAATGCTTGCTTTTATATTAGCCAAGTGACCTTAGCACACAAAGAAATTATTACTCATCATTTTTTTTAACATCTTTATTGGAGTATAATTGCTTTACAATGTTGTATTAGTTTCTGCTGTATAATAAAGTGAGTCACCTATACCTATATCCTCATATCCCCTCCCTCTTGCGTCTCCCTCCCACCCTCCCTACCCCACCCCTCTAGGTGGTCACAAAGCACCAAGCTGATCTCCCTGTGCTATGTGGCTGCTTCCCACTCATCCATAAAAAGAAACAAAATTAGGTTATTTTTAGTGAGGTGGATGGACCTAGAGTCTGTCATACAGAGTGAAGTAAGTCAGAAAGAGAAAAACAAATACCGTATGCTAACACATATATATGGAATCTAAAAAAAAAAAAAAGGTTCTGAAGAACCATCATTTGTTTTTAAACTCCGTGGCCTTACATCGTCCTATTTTCCATGGGTAGAATACATATTCACGTTGGTTGCAGTTTAAGGAGAGTTAAGAAAGCTCCCTTATTTTCTCTTAGACTGACTTTCTAGAAATATTCTCCCCCAAAGTGTTTTAAATTCCACTATAATCAACACTGTTGTACAATAATGCTATGAATGGGTCCAAAGTAGTCACTCTGCATAATGCAGTGCTGCTTTAATGCAAGGTTCAAGACATAAGCCCAGGGAGCCTGCTGGAAAGACTGAAGCCAATGCCAAATCCCATTACATTGGAATCTGAGCTATCACAGGACTGTGTTATCATCGTTTCATTCCATGTTTAGCAAACTGGTCTCTGGTTACTCGTTGAACTCTCCCTGTGTTTCTCATTTACTGCAGAAGAACCAATCAGATTCTCTCTTTACTTTGTCTAAAGAGTGGAAATCATTGATATAATGGGGAGCAGGAAGACCATGAAAAAGAGAACAATAGGAGAACAAAGGGAAGGGATTCAGCAAATAGGTATAAACACCAGTTTGGGGCTGAAACAGTTTGCTCAAATAAAAGACCAAATAGGGTGATGGAAAGAATTTTGAGTTAATTGCCAGAGTTCTGAGGCTCTTAGAGAACCAGTGTTGCAGTCTTGGATATAGCAGTTAATGTTTGTTTATCTCAGTTACTTCATCTGTAAAATGCAAAGTACTATGCTTGCCTTGCCCATCTCCCTGGCTGATTGTGAAACCCAAGTTTATATTTCTGATGACTCTCTGTGAAACATACTGTGCTCTAGGAAGGCACTTGGTTTTTGTTATGGGTTTCTGAGTGTGTATAAATCATGCCTCAAAATCTATTGGGGGGCTTCCCTGGTGGCTCAGTGTTTGGGGGTCCGCCTGCCGATGCAGGGGACGCGGGTTCGTGCCCCGGTCCGGGAGGATCCCACATGCCGCGGAGCGGCTGGGCCCGTGAGCCATGGCGGTTGGGCCTGCGCGTCCGGAGCCTGTGCTCCGCGGTGGGAGGGGCCACAACAGTGAGAGGCCCACATACCGCAAAAAAAAAAAAAAAAAAAAAAAAATCTATTGGGAAAGTAGTTGGGTATAAAAGAGTACATAGAACTGAATTAATATTTATGAGACATATCAAGAATAGAGGAGCGTCTACTTGACAGTTTTGCCTGGTTGCAATCCTGGTACTGCTATTATAGAGCTGAGGATGTCCCAGTTGACCAGCTTCCATTGGGGGAACTGTGGTTTTGGCGAAGAAGGTGGCTGGTCCAGATCACATCCAACTATGATATCCAGTAACTTGGGTTTACTGTTGGTTACTTCTCAGTTGAGTGATATTTCTCTGGAAGCACAAGATTCTACAGTTTAAGGAAGACAGTGTCAGCTAAAAAAGAATTCCTGCTCCATTTGCTTTGTTTTGTTTTTCTGTATCAGTATCCACAGTTAGCTATTCATTGGCAAGGCTGACCCACTGACAGGACTGACCCATTGGCAGACTGACCCAAGACTACCCAGCATATCAAGTTCCATTTGATGTTTGAATGAGCATTATAAAAGCTATTATTGAGAGGCCCACAAGACTGAAATGATTACCATAATAGTTTTTCATAAAAATAATAAATTTTTACAATTTGAGGGGAAAATATTCCATTTTTAAGCAGTAAAAATGATAGCACAATGTGTGTTATATCTTGACTTCAGCAAAGCGCCAGACAGTATTTCATAACATTTTTGAGGGAGAATTGTAGAAGTATCATGTAAATGACAGTGTAATATGGAGAATTCAGAGCTGATTAAACCCATACATCAAAATGTATTGACTAATACAGTCAAGGTCAAGCTGGAGTGAGGTTCTGGAGGTGAGCCATTGGGCTCTGTCTTTACTCATGACCTACTCATCTCTTTTAACAGTGCCTTAGGTCATTGATTTGTTTAGCACATAACAAATCTGTGGATGGCATAAGACTTTGAGAAATAATTGACACATTGAATTAAACCAGGTCATTATCATTAAGGATAATGTAAAGCCTTTGATTTAGGTTCAGGAAGTCAACTACATTTGTATAGAATGATACTAATAATGGGCTAGAAAGATTTAAATATGTAGTATGTCTAAATAACAAAATATGTATGCTAATGGAGCAGGTGTTACCTTAGACTGAAATAATAGAAGTCTTATGTCCAGATCAATGAAGATAAGTTTCAGTGTATTTATTTCTGTACTTTAAAAAAATATTCTGACAGTTCCAGGTGTCTTCCTTGAAATGAGATATTGACCAGATAGAGGCAACAGAGACATTTATTGAGGACCTACTATGTACCAGATTATGTGCTAGGTGTCATCCAAATCTCACACCATCTCTGTGAAACACTTTTAAAGAAGATGTAACAACTGAACCTCAGAGAGGTTAATAAATTGTTTGCAGTGAAGCTGAGATTTGATGTCAGGTTGATGTAACTCCAAAACTCATAGCCACACCACCACATCAGGCTCCCAGAGGGCTCTAACCTCTGAAGGGAGCAACCTGGGGGTGGGAATGAACGGAGGTAGCTACGAGTAGAGGAGAAGTGAATTAACATTTATTAGGCATCTACTATTTGCTAGACATTTTACATGCATAGTCTCAATTAATATAGTAACTCAACAAAATAGGTGTTATCACATACCCATTTTAATATGAGAAAACTGAGGATCAAATGGCTAAATACGACCTAGGCATTTTGAATGTATAGAAATATTGAACCACTATGTTGTATAACAGGAACCAACATAGTGTTATAGGTCAGTTATATCAATACTTCAAAAACAAGCAAGCATGCAAACTCATAGAAAAAGAGATCAGATTTGTTATTAACAGAGGCAGGGGGTTAGGGTGGGAATTGGATGAAGGCAGTCAAAAGGTACAAATTTCCAGTTTAAAATAAATAAGTACTAGGGATATAATGTACCTGATAAATTAACACTGCTGAATGTTATCCATGAAAATTGTTGAGCATAAATCCTAAGAATTCTCACTGCAATGACAAAATACTTTTTTTCTATTTCTTTAATTTTATATCTATATGAAATAATGGATGCTCACTAAACTTATTGTGGTAATCATTTCATGATGTATGTAAGTGAAATTATGTTGTATACCTTAAACTTATACAGTGTTGTATGTCAGTTATATCAAAATAAAACTGGAAGAAAAAAATAACTTACCTAAGGTCACCTAATAAATAAGTGGTAGAGTCAAGATCAGGCTACTCATCTGTTCGATTCTATGACCATGGTTTGCCATTAGTTCCCCAGTTTCAGATATAACACATGGCACCCATATTGATTTTGCCCAGTCTGTAAATCTGTGTTGTAATTAACTTTTTAGAAAAAAAAAATCTGAATTTTTAAAACTTAAATTCAACTATTTTAAAAAATTTTATTTATTTATTTATTTATGGCTGCGTTGGGTCTTCGTTGCTGCACGTGGGCTTTCTCTAGTTGCGGCGAGTGGGGGCTACTCTTCGTTGCGGTGCGTGGGCTTCTCATTGCGGTGGCTTCTCGTTGTCAAGCACGGGCTCTAGGTGCGTGGGCTTCAGTAGTTGTGGCACATGGGCTTCAGTAGTTGTGGCGCACGGGCTTAGTTGCTCCACAGCATGTGGGATCTTCCCAGACCAGGGCTCGAACCCGTATCCCCTGCATTGGCAGGCGGATTCTTAACCATTGTGCCACCAGGGAAGTCCCTAAACTCAACTATTTAACTGGAAAATTGTATACAGAACCATAAATGAGAAGCCAGTTATGCCAAATCTATAAAAGAGAAACTAACACCCCTTTGCTATAAACAAGAAGAGACCATAAACATAAGAATGTTATAAGCAAAAGGATGTTGGATACTAGCTAGATATTGTTGCCTGCAGAAGGTTCTAACTCTGAGGTCCCCTTTCTCTTTGTTAGAAAGCGAAATTAGCATGGTTACTAAGCCGTTTAGGTCCTGACCTGTAAAGAACTGAAGAATTCAAACAGAAGTAATTTTCTCACAATAATTATATGTAATTCAATGCTGTTTAATACAGTGTCTGTGAGATAGCTGAAATCATCTCCTGAACCATCTGAAGACATCTCAGCTTTCACCAGCTGTTCACATCCAATATTTTTGAATATACTCTTTACCATTCTTCTTAACTGCCTTGAAGAATAGTAGGATGATGAATCTGGTAGGGGGAAAAAAAGGCTTAGGACAATCACCACCATTTCAAATTCTGGAGGGCTGATATGTGGGAGATAGTACTTATTTCTTATTTTATCCTCAAGAAAGTCAAACAAGGACAAATTGTGTGACACTTTGAAATACAACTTTCAGTTCAATGTAATATACAATGTGAACATTAAAACTAACAAAATAAATGGCTATTGCTCAAAGAACTGAGTTCTTTGCTCATGAAAATTGATAGTGGACCATCTTCCAAGATTGATATAAAAGAAATGATTCTTTTGTTTGGGGGATTGAAGTCAAATTAAAGATCATTTAGAACTTTAAGATCATTTTCAACTCCATCATTCTCTATGATTCCATGATGCTGCTAGTAGCTCAAAGATCACTGGACATTTAAGATCCTATAGCTGATGATCTTACCTAGACAAAGATTTTTCAACCTCAGCACTACTGACATTTTTTGACTAGAAAATTCTTTGTCCTCTGACTTGTAGGATGTTTATCAGCATTTCTGGCCTCTACCCACTAGATACTAGTAACACCCCCCCCAGTTGTGAAAACCAAAAATGTCTCCAGGCATTACCAAATTTCCCTTAGGGAGCAGACCACTCTTGGTTGAGGATCACTGTTCGAGACCCACTTCTCTCTGTGCATATTTGCTCTTCTGAGATAGTAATCAGTAAGAAGTTTCTTAAATATTTATATCTTACACATACCTTTACCATTGCAATTAATGCATTTAACAAACATCTACAACATGCCAGATGCTGTGTTAAGCACTGTGGCTACAGTGGTAAAGGAGACAGAGCCAGTCCACACAGAGCTCTGTGGTGGGTGGATAGGATTGCAGGGGTCGAGGGGAGAAGCGACAGACCTGTATATGGTTTATCACAGTTAACCTGTGTTACTGTCTGTTTCCACTATTATCTTGGGAGCTTCCTAAGGGTGAGAACCACGTCTTTGAAATCTTTGGGTTCCCAGGGCCTAGCTGAATGCCTGGAATATAGTAGGTGCTCGACAAACATTTGCTGACTAAATGAATGAGAGGGTAGAAGATTGGGTAAGGGCAGGAAATGGTAACATACCCAGCACATTAAACCACCACCACAACAAAATCAACCATGTTTAGTTGATTGTGGAAGGAGGAAAATTTATATAGTTTTTGTTAGGTCTTGTGGAAGATTAATATCATTGCATCTTTCCATAGTTTCATTTTTTTTAATCATAGAGTTTTACTAAAAGCCAGGAATAGAGAAATCTCAGAATGAGGGAAGTATACTTATAGGGGTATGGGTAGAGGGGAGGGAGGGGAACTTTGGCTCAGAGGATTTCCATACTTCCATTGTATATTGTTTTTATGAGCATTGTCCCTTATCCTAACACATCTAGGAATATAAAAGAAAGATGAATCAGGCATGACCGGCCACCCCTCTTTCTAGCACTTTACCTTAAGGTTGACAAGTAAAAATTTGACCCAGAGAAATGATCAAAGCAGTGCTTTTTGTTGTGGCTCATTTGAATTAGGCATTTTGGTGTATTTGGTCTAAGTGCAGATTTACTGAATTTCATTACCAATTTCAAGATGGCATGAGGGATAAGTAAGGATTGGGAAGATTAATGATCAAATTGACATTGCAATGCTATATGTTTTAAGTCATTAAACTATCTCTCCATTGAAATAACCACATCAATATGTCCCATATCTGGAAATGACATAATTTACATAAAGTAAGTACATGGCAAATAGAGAAATTCCTTATGGCACCAAAAATGTTAAATATCTTTCTTCTAAGTCATAATAGCTGAATCTCTGACCCAGATCTATGTATTTATGTCCTTCTAAGGGAAGAGCAGTCTGTAAATAAAAATTAAAAGAGTAGTTCACTCTGCACTTTATTTTTTAAAAGGTCCCTTACACTTGTGATTCTTAGTGTGAGGACAGGAACTATTTCACACTTATTTTTATATCCCACACAACACACAGCACATTGTCTTACTCATAGGAGGCACAAAACAAAGTTTATTGAAGGAAAAAAGAAAGAATGTCGCAATATAATTATTTCATGTACCTCACGGATTCTGTCATACTTCACCAATATTTATACCTGTTATATAGTTGACCCTTGAACAATATGGGTTTGAACTGCTCAGGTCCACTTATTGTATATATATATATATTTTTAATAAATATATTGGAAAATTTTAATGGAGATTTGAGACAATTTGATAAACTCTCAGATGAACCATGTAGCCTAGAAATATCAAAGAAATTAAGAAAAAGTTAAGTATGTGAAGAATGCATAAAATATATGTAGATGTTAATTGATCCTTACATAGGCATAAGGTGAATGATATTTAATATAAAACTAATAATGTGTTAGTTTTCTTACTGTTTCATAATTTTGCTTTCAGAGAATTACATTACTGTTCACTGTGCCTCCCTCTTTCATAATTGGTGAAACTGCATGCACATCAGTCTGTCATCACAGGTAAGTGGTTTTTTTAAAAAAATGAAGTTTCCAATACTGTATTATGAATATGATTGTAATACTGTATGCCATAAAAATTTTATAATGATTCATTCATTAGTGTATAGGGTAGGCTATACAATCGATATGTGAAGGAATTGTATTGATTACACTAGGCTACCATATTGCTGCTGCTTTATTATCATTGCATGAATCATTACACCTGTAAATAAATATTAATTTCTTTTTCACGTTATCTTTTCATTTTTGATGTCTAGTGTTAATAATAACCTCTACAGTATTTTACATCATATAAGACAATTTTGATATAGGTACTGACAGATGATTCATCTTGTAAACAGACAATTCAAACTTACTGTAATGATAAATACAATACCGTACTGTAAATGTATTTTTGCTTACTTATGGTTTGCTTAATAACATTTTCTTTTCTCTAGCTTACTTTATTGTAAGAATACAGTATATAACACATACAACATACCAACTATGTGTTAACTGTTTATGTTATCAGTAAGGCTTCTGGTCAACAGTGGGCTATTAGTAGTTAACTTTTGGGGGAGTCAGAAGTCAAACACAGATTTTTAACTGCTTGGGGGTCTGCACCCCTAACCCCCAAGTTGTTCAAGGCATCACATCTCACATTGCCCTCTATGGTGATTGTTGTGGGACCAGACATTGGTCCAGTTGGGGCAAATAAGGCAAAGAGCTGTCTGTTCTTGTTTTCCTGGAAATTTGGAGGAAGGTTGTTTGGTGCTTCCCTCAGTTGAATCTGAGAGACTATGAAGTCTAGAGCTGTTGCTGCCATGTTGTAGCCATAAGGAGAGATATGCTAGAGAATTAAGTCTGTGTGAAGGAGGGATGGAGGAGGGGGGAGGGAGGGGGAGAGAGGGAGAGAGGGAGAGAGGGAGAGGAGAGGAACAACCGGGTGCTGTAGACATTGATGGAACCTGCAACCAAGCTGTGCCAGAAGCCAGTGAGATTATGTTTTTGGTTTCGTGAGACAGTATATTCTCCTTTGGCTTAAAAAGTTTGAACTGATCTTCTGCCACTTTCAACTTATAGTCTTTACTTACACATGCCCTAAACTCAAATTACATTTTCTTCATTTCACAGCATATTATAGTATTATACACACTATGGCAATTTTAATGCTGCGAGGGGGAGATGAGGGTGTCTGAGTCGGGGGTTTAGGGTATATAATGTAACATTAATTCATCTAATATTTACTGAGTCCCTATTATATTCCATTGCACAAAGAATTCTGAAAAACAAACCAAACTTATAAAAGCAATTAGAAAAACTGCTTTTCTTAGATGTTTTTATTCTCCGATTAGGGCTAGATTTTTGTTATAAATATAATCAATGGTTTTGCATTTCATAAGGAAGAGTCTTCTGTAAATGGTAGGTTCCTTCATTTATACATAATATTAAAAATGATCCCTTTAGAAATATGCAGAGAGGAATTTTTGACATTTATAGTTTCCCAAATAAATTTAATTTTATGCATTCAAATAATACTATAAGAATTCCTCAGAACTCTTTTTTTCCCTTTAAAAACATCATTATTTTATCATTTAATTTGAGTTTCAGTTAGCCTTTAATTTCCATATCTGAAGAGGCTCTAATTGTATAGCTTTTCTAAGGATGGTAATATTTGGCTTTCTGCTGGTGTGGAGTCCAACCTTGACATGGCTTCTAGAAGCATGGACTCTATAGGCATGCAGTAGCTGTTATAATATATTGACTATCATGTCATTAGCTGGCGCCAGCATTTTCCCAACTTTGGAACCATGATTGCTCAAGCCACTTGAGTTGTGCATTGGTATCCTTGAGGAAAACCAACCTTTCTCTGTGATCTCAAGAATTAACACCTAAGTAGTATTCACTTAATCCTCTAGGTCTCAGTCATTGATGTGGCATGATGGATATGTGTAAAATATACTCTTTTAGTTCAAGGCAGAAAATTAACAACTAATTCTCCAAAATGTGTGCAATCAGGTCAGTGATTCCCTATCCTAGTTTGGTTTTTATCAACCTAGAGTCCCAGGATACTAAGGAGGATTATTCAACAAATTTAAAAACATATTCCTTAAGCTATTTCTAACATTTCACAAAGCCTAACAGAATTTGTCCAACTTGAGATAGATTGCATGGGCTACATGAAATGTTAGATCTGCTTTTGTTTTGAATTATGTTAACTCAGCCTACTGATACTAGACAGTTCATGTTGATCAGCAAAATTTGATTGGTAGTTAATTTGGTCTTTAATCAAAGATAGGGAAGTAATTTATTCAACAAAAATTTATGTCAAGGGCCTCCCTGGTGGCGCAGTGGTTGAGAGTCTGCCTGCCGATGCAGGGGATGTGGGTTCGTGCCCCGGTCTGGGAGGATCCCACATGCTGCGGAGCGGCTGGGCCCGTGAGCCGTGGCCGCTGTGCCTGTGCGTCCGGAGCCTGTGCTTCACAACGGGAGAGGCCACAACAGTGAGAGGCCCGCGTACAGCAAAAAAAAAAAAAATTTATGTCAAGCATCTATCTTATCTTCTTGATGGATAAAGTGTTTTAAAACTTAAGATCTTAGCAGTCCTTGAGAGTAAAGAAGTATGGAGCCAGTGATAGTATGTGACCTTCCATCTTATAGATGGAGAAACCAAGCCAAAGAGGTGGAATGCCTTTCTCAAGGCACCACTGGCTAGTGGCTAAGCTGGAACAGGAGTCTATAGCTATTGATTCTATCTGGTGCTTATCCTTTGATATTAAACATAGGAAAATATCTATGTTAGGGCAGAAATGTAGACAGAGTAACATCAGGTCAATAGTATTTGCTTTGAGCTTGCTGTCATGACATGGAAAGTGGCATAAGGTAATCTCTGCTCAGGTGCTACGTGATTCTAAGCATCAGCAGTGTGAGCAGGTGGAGACAGCTACTCACATGGTACTGAAAGCTTTCCAGCCAGGAAAAATATCTTCCTGCACCAGCCTGGCATAAAACCTAATTCAAGTTGAAACACAATCCTCTCATTTTCCATTCTTCATTAAAATTCAAGTGAAATATATGCCTTTCCCCAAATTTCTCCAAATTTAATTGCCATTCTACAAAGTAGAGGTAGCTTCTCTCTAGCTTAGTTTTCCTTTCTACAAACTTCTAGGCTGTCTATTTTTTGTCTTTTCTATACTTGAACTTTTCTAAGAAAATCTCAAGGGTGCTAATGGCGATGATATATCTGCGTAGTGAGATATGAGTATTTTTTAAAATAGTCAAATCTTGAAAAATGAACATATATCAGTTTTACAAAAGTAATAAAGTAGCTACTTAAAAATACAGACTTCTTTAAAACAAATAATGTTAAAGAAATCACATAACCTCTGCATTGTTATCAACATGTGTCACTTCAGCTTTAGTCTTAAGTGCCTTTTATTATATTCATATAATTTACAATTTGATATGTAGTATATATGATAATATGCTATTTGCCAGTCATGCTAGGGAAATGTTATAATAACACTATGAAAACTAATCCTACTCCTAGAGGTGATGGAGAGAAAGAAGATTAGTATAAATTGCATATGGACAAGATAATATGTTTCATACACTGTTACATCCACAGAGCCTGGCAGAGTGCCTATCATAATATAGATTTCCAATAAATATTGGCTGAATGAACAAACAGAAGAAAATATAGAGGGACTAGTACCATATTCTCATAAAAATCGGCTCAGTGAGGTTTGAGCCATTTCTCTGTTGCCAGTAAATGCAGAAGTGAGATATTCACAGACATAACTACTGCTACACAGATAGTTTTCGGGAGCCAAGGGTGCTCCTTTGATGGGTATGCAATCCTGTGTTCCCACTTAAGAAGCGGAAAAATCATGATCATTATGATTTGCCATCTATCAAGGCTTCCTACTCAGGAGCACACAGTTTTAAAAGAAATCAATTTATCCCATCTCAGATTTTTGGTGTGTGTGTTTTTTTCCCTAAAGCATAACGAGCTTGTCAGAGTTTCCATGGTGAACGTGGGGCACCATGGAAACTGATAGATTTAGCTACACGAAAAGAATAAATAAAATAGGCAGGCATTTATTTCACTATGCAATGACAACTTCTCTGCCAGATAGGAGAGGAAAGTGGCTTCTCATTTAACCCGCCTGACCTTCACTCTCCGTGTCTCTTGAAAGTGTGAGTTATTCTCACTGGATCATTTTACTGACTTATGTTGATTGGATTGTTCTTCTCCTCGAGGTCCATCAGTCTTACTTCGGTTTTTCTTCAGGGTAGATCCTGTATGTCACTGGCAACTGTTGAAAAACCATGTACAATGTGAAAGCTGTAGATGACAACCCACAATGCGGTGACCAAATGAGTCATGGCAAAATTGAATGGAAATTCTTCACAGTCTACTGTGATGAGACAATGAGTGAGAATAACTGGAGTTAAAACCCAGGTCTATCCTATACTAATTGGATAGGCAAGCCAGCTGCCCTGAACCTCAGTTTCCCCATCTCTGAAATGGTTAAAATACATCCTCTTCCTACTTTATAGGGTTGTTGTGAGGTTCAAAATGAGATAGTAAAAGAGAAAGTTTTTTAAACAGTCAAGTTCTATCTAGCAGGAGAGATTGACCAGCTGCAGGTATAGTTACACTGATAAGGTGATCAAAATGTCAAAACTGGTCATGCTGTGGTCCTGTTCCTTGCTTCACACACTTAGAGGTTCAGCTTCTACTGGTCCCATCCAGTTGTTGTTGAGTTTGAGATCACGTGGCTCCATCTGAAGAACGGAAAAATGTGATCTTAAGAAATGAAGCTTTTCGGGCTTCCCTGGTGGCGCAGAGGTTGGGAGTTCGCCTGCCGATGCAGGGGATGCGGGTTCGTGCCCCGGTCTGGGAGGATCCCACATGCTGCGGAGCGGCTGGGCCCGTGAGCTGTGGCCGCTGGGCCTGCGCGTCCGGAGCCTGTGCTCCACAACGGGAGAGGCCACAACAGTGAGAGGCCTGCGTACCGCAAAAAACAAACAAAAAAAATAACAAAAAAAAGAAATGAAGCTTTTCAACTTTTCTGCATGTTTGAAAATTTTCACAATAAAATGTTAGAAAACTAAATAAATGAAAACTCTTCCTTAAGTTCTAGTCCCAGTGAATTGCTCACCATTAGCACACACCCACTATTCTCTTCTTTTTTATTACTAAAATACAGACAATAGAGTCATCTCTTGAAATCCAGCATTTATATGTTTATTGAGCAGCTCCTGCTGCTCAGACGCTGTGTTAAGGGGGTACAGAGAAAGAAGGGAAGGAAGAAAACATGGTCCTTAAGGAAACAGCAATCTTCTCAGGGAGACAGACTGATAAGGAATACTTATAGCAACCCCACAAACTCAGAGGAGGAGCACTTAACACCTGAGAGAGAGAGGAGGTGTAAAGATTTCCTGGAGGTGGGCGGGAGTGCACAATTAAGATGAGGGATTTAGCCAGGGGAGAGTGGGCAGTAAAATGAGGCAGGCACAGTATAAAGTGGTATAAGAGCGCTGCAGGCAGAGAGATCGTGAGCAAAGCAGATGCATGGTATGTGGGATACTGGAAGAAAAGCCTGAAGAAGCAGCCAGGGCTTCAGGAAGCCTCCGTGACAAGGAGAGTCTCTTTTCTTCGGTAGGAAGTGATACGTAGGGGTAGGGCACTGAAAGTGCATACCACCGTTGGATTTCCTCTAGAGAAACTGAGTTGGTGAGGGTTGAAAGGAGCCATTATTGGCAGGGAACAGTGATCCTAGAAAATAGCAGTGAAATGCACATTGAATAATAATCTCTATGGCTCTTTCAGTTCTAATATTGCATGAATTTAAAATGGGCTACAGAAAGAGCTGATGAATACGAACAGGTATTTCCTTGAGACTTCGGAGGCACAATAAGCACCACTTGTCACATACTTTGCCCTGGTCAGAATAATTATACTAAACCAGAGGCTGGCTTGCGGTGTGCTTGAGCTGTGTTTCAAAGGTAAATATTAAAGCTCTGCACTCCTTTCTTCCTCCAAACCTCAGTAGCCTCCAGAACGTTTCCCTAGAGATAACAGGATGGGAGTCAAAATTGCAGGAGGACTAGGAATTTAACGGAGTCTCCACCGCTGAGGGTGGAGAACAGGTGAGAATAGTTGGGAAGCCAAGGTTTCTTGACATGTGGCTGAGCGGAGGGTACTGGATCCTGAGCGAGGTGTCTACACCTTGGCTGGGAATGGAAGTGAAATTGTGCCCTGCTTGGAAGAACTGACACTTACCTGAGAAGTGCTAATGCCATGTCGCCTGGAGGCCCTTGGCCATATCTTCTGTTTAAGAAGATCAGCTTTATTCAAAGCTACACAATGATTAGTCATTCCATAAGGCCACATGAAACAATGTCAATAAACATCAAAACACAATTCCCCAGCAATTCCACTACCTCAACAGAATGACTGCCATTGTTTGGTACACTTTTTAAATTCTAGCCATTATGCCCTAGGCTTTTCCTGATTTTAACCATAGCATAAATGCCATTAAAAAAACACAAAAAAAAACTTGACATTTTATTATACGTAATTCCTACAAGGTTACGTATATCCTGTATTGTTTTCAATAACTGCATAATATTCTACTAAGTAAATAGATTCTAATTCACTGAACTAGACTCAATTGTTGGACATTTAGGTGGCTTTCATTAAAAAATCTATTAGCTGTATTTATGCTAGGAAACCAATATATCTTTTAGAAATATTTAATTGATTCCTCTTTTACAGTGACAGCCAGACATTTTCTTCACTTTTCTTTCTGAGGTTTGTGTGTATACAAGCCTAGATCAAGAGGATGTTTTCAGTGTTCTGTCTCTTGTGACTGCAAGCAGGGAGTGTGGTCTGCATAATCAGAAGTAAGCGACAGGGAGAAAGGGCTGATGTCTCCCAGAGGCAAGTGCAAAGCTCTCAGTTTCCTAATCTCAGGGCTTCCTAATCTGAGTTCTTGGCAGGTGATCAACCAGCTTGGTGTGCCTGGGACTGAGGAGTTTCCTGCATTGTGAGACTTCCAGTGTTACAGCAAGGAAAGTCCCCATGAGTTGGTCACCCTACACCTTGTTAAGGGGGAGGTGAAGGAACTGAGAAGGGAATGAATCATTTATATAAGCTACCCTTGTGTCATAAAAGCAGCAATTCAGAGAAAGCTTGCTCATGCACGGCAATGTGAAACCCTTATCCTTTACGTAGGAGCCAAAATAGATATTTATCTCAGGTTACTGCTCTGCTCCCAGAAAAACCATTCATTCATTCATTCATTCAATATGTATGAAACACCAGGCCCTGTTCTAGGTATAAGACTCCTGTTCTTGTGGTGCTTCTATTACTCTGTGTGTGTGTATACTGGGGGAAGGGAAGCAGAAGTAAATGAAAAAGCATAAAATAAATGAGAATGGATATGATGAATGCAATAGCAGAAACAAAATAGTCTAATGCGATAGAAACTGCCAGGGATGGGGACGTGCTCTTAGCTTGCTGTTGGAGGGAGGTTACTCCGAAGAGCTGACACTTGAGGCAAACCAGTGATGAGAACAGCCAGTCACGTGAGTATCCACAGGAGGCGTTAGGGGCAGAAGGAGCAGCATGCGCAAAGGCCCTGAGTGGAAACCGGTTTTTCTTCCTGGAGGCACTTAGTAAAGTACTTTGTGCACGTACTTTAGGGAAGGAATGCTGGCCTAGAATCAATCTTAGCAACCACCCAGTCCCAGTTCCATTTTCACAAACAAGGATAAAGATGCTGAGGCCCACCTGCATTGACCATAGTCTCTTGATTCCTAACCCAGGACTCTTTCCACCAAGCCATGCCACACTGCCATTTCTAGCTACTTGGCTTGAGTACTTAATTTTCTCCCCCTGTACAACTGGAAGTAAATCAAAGAGATTCATTTATTTTAGGTATGAGAAAAACTGGAATTGGAGTTGTTTGTGGGTGGACACAAGGGCCAAAACATTGGCCTCAGGTGAAGAGAGGAACTTTGGGGTCGAGATTAGCCTCCACTGGTGGGGCCCCCATAATTCTGTAAGACATGCTTTCGGAACATCAGGTTAGGACAAATTCTGCAGCCCACAGAAAATGAAAATGAAACTGGTTGGTAAAGTAGGCAGCCCTAACAGACCTGTCACCGTGGCACTGAACTTGTGCCCGTTCAGACCTTGTGGTTACTACAGGTTGAAGAGGTCCAGGGTTTGGCCACAAATAGTCCTAAGAGTTTAAAGGGCAGAGAAAGCAGATAGATGCAACTCTGGGCGTGCCAACTAAAGGAAGGTGGAGGAAGTTGGGACCCGCCCGCAGCAAAAGCAAATTTAATGACCAGTTAAAGGTACAGGGATGGAATCCTGAATCCTCCAGCTCCTTCCTTCATCTCCCACCCCCTGGGTGGGTGACAACAATCAAGGCTTAAAAGAACCGCAGCGTGAACGGTGATTTTGGAAGCTCAAAGCGTTAACGTATCAAAAACTAAAGCAGGGGAGGAGAGACTGGAACCAACTCACGGGAGAAAAAATCCTATTGGCATCGAGGAGGCAGGGAGCCAGCCCCTGGGCGCGGTCTGCAGCGGGCAGGCGATCGCGCGGGGAAGCGGGGGCAGGACGAGGCCGGCGCTGGTGCCGGCTCGGCAGCTGCCCGCAGCCGCAGGGAGTCCTCGCCGTGCCTCCGCCCGGTGCGCCCTCCTTGGGCCGCGAACTCCGCAGTGCGCTCCACCGCTGACATGTGTGCTGCCCGGATGCCGCCCCTGGCGCACATCTTCCGAGGGACGTTCGTCCACTCCACCTGGACCTGCCCCATGGAGGTGCTGCGGGATCACCTCCTTGGTGTGAGCGACAGCGGCAAAGTAAGCGGGTGCGGGGTCTGGCGCACCCTGACGGGCGGGCGGACAGGTGGAAGGAAGCTCGCCGCGTGAGCCGCGGAGCCCGGAGTTAGCTTCGTGTGGAGCGGGCGCCGAGGCGCTGGAGTTGAACTTGAGCGTTTTGGCTTTGGGAGAACGCCGGGAGAGCCCTGGAACTGGGTTCGTGGGCTGGACTGGGAGTAAAGTGTTCCCAGGTGCTGGGGAGCCGTGGAGTACGCACACCCACGATTGGTTCGACAGCCGTGCAGGCTGTGGTGGCAGGGAGCGAGGCTGTGCCCTGCCAAATCTTAAGAGATCATTAATAAACTAGCACCGCGCTTCATTCATTTTTGTATCTCAGGATCCTGACACAGTGCCTGGCACCGCCTAGGCGCTCCGTAAATTTGATTGAATTTATTGTGAAAGAAATAACAGAAGGGTCATTTGACCAGTGTTGTTGAGCCCTTTCAGTGCATTGGAATAAGTAAAGAACTGAGTTAATTCACCTGATCATTCAGCAAACAATATATGAATGATTCAGACTAGACAACTTGTAATACTGGAAAGGATAGTCTGAGATAAATTACCCACCCAACCCCACCCCCCAGCTATTTGCATCAAAGCAAGCAGTTCCATTTTAAGGTTCAAAATGTCTTCTATGAGAGTATCTTTCACACTTACGTTTCCAAAATCAGGATTTCTGCAAACGACATAGGTAACTTGACTGTTCCATACACACCAGTGGTAACTCTATTGGCAGTGGCCTGGCCAGTTTCAGTGAAAGCCATTCCATTTTTAGGAGAAAAATTAAAGATAGAGATGGGTTATTTTTGAGCTTTTCCCCAGCTACCGGTTTAGTTAGCATAAGTACACATATTTGGAACTTGTCAGCTTGAAGATACTATTCCTGACTAAAGATGCTTCCGAGTCAGTGACAGTTTTGAATCGTGACTCTTACATTTGGGGATAACTAAACCCTGTTTTCTTTTGGTGCTTAAAAATCTATACTCCCTGTGTATATTCAGGGAGCCTGCTGTTGTGTTTCCAAGGTGATGAAACTCTCAGAGCTCTCCCAAATGGGGAGACTCAAGTAAACCCTGAGACTGATGAATTGTTGCCTTGGGTACTTGACCCTCAAGTTTCAGGGACGCCTTAGGCTTGGGACAAGTCCCAAGAAGCAAAGGAAGAGAGACTGCTAAACCAGGGAAAGATTAGAGGTATTTGCTTAATCACAAGGAATTGTTCAACAATTAGGTTTCTTTTTACAATTTAAATTTTCGTTTCCAAAATTTGAATTGGTAGGATAGCAGGTGAGAGAATTGACTAGGGGACTGGCTTTAACCAGTGGAGAGGAGGAAGAAAAGGAAGTAATTTATCTAAAAATTTACCTTTTCTGGGGGTTGTACAGAAGAAGAATAAAAGAGTGTCCTGAACATGAAATTAGTAGTTGAGTCAGGGAGTCTGTTCATAACTAAGGAGCATATTGAAGTTATAAATTTAGAAAAATGCCATTCCCCCACAAGATAAAAGTAACTAGGAATCAGATACAAAGGTGAGTTAATCAATTGGATTAGATTTACAGTATACAATGTCCTAATCAGTGAAATGGTAACTGTTTTATCGCTCTCCTCCTAAGTGCAAGGCAGTTGATTCCTGACTGTGTGTAAAGGGTGGACATGTCATATATATTTTAAGACTTGATTTCTTTCATTTTGAAAATGGGACTGCCTCACCTTTAGAGTTGCTGGGATAAATATATTATTAATTAAAAAATTTTCAAGGTTCTTACAGAAAATTATATTCCCATGAAGTAAATAAATATGCAGTTGATCTTTATATTTTTACTGAGCTCCCAAAGCTGTTCTCAAACCTTGGGATGAATCAGAAACATCTGGGGTGTTTGTTAAAATGCCAGTTCCTGGGTGTCATCTTCAGAGAATCTGAATCTGTAGGCCTGGAGTAGGTCCTAGGAAGTGGCATTCCAACAAAGGTCCCAGGAGATTCGGACACAGGTAGTGGATGGATTACATTTTGGGTAACCTCAGTATATAGGTTATGTGATGCAACCAGTTATGTGGGGTCTTGGGTGCTCAGTTCTCCGTTTCAAGCCCTGGGCTGGGGTAGCATCTCAGAGAGACAGGACATGATTTCCTCTGTCCTCTCTCTCCCTTCTAGACCTAATCTTTCATTTCATTTAGGCCCAGAGAATGGTAATGATGAACTGCTTTTAGTTCATTAATTAAAACTCATGCAAAATTAGGTTAATTAAAAAAAAATTCTCTAGTCAATATTTTAGTATTGGGCATTTTGAATTCAGAGTTATTTTTTCTACTCAAGTGGCGTGTAGCTTTTTGAAAGAAAAACTCCAGCATGTGTAATTCATTTTCAGATAGGTAATTAATTGTGAGACACTGTGTGCTCAAAAATGACTAAATTATCTGATTCTTCCAGCAGGGTCAGGTTGACTTTAAAGATAGGTAAAGATGTCTTGGGTCTTTTAAGCACACTTAGCTGAAAGCAACAGCAAGGAAGAGAATCGTTTTGGAAGTAGTGCCCTGGGGTCGCAGGAGCAAGTCCTGTGGAGACCTGAGTTCAAGTCAGGTCTCCACCACCTACATGTTCAAAGTCCATGGGTGAGACCTTAACCTCTCTGAGCCTCAGTTTCCTCACTTGTAGAATCAGATACTTTTGCTAAATATTAAATGAGATAATGTATGAAAATGCCTGTCACTTAGTGGATACGCAACACATACCATGTTCATTTTGCCCCCTTCCTTCCCTCTGTGCCTAGCAAATCCTTAACCTCTTGTTCACTGTAGCATTTTTGCATATTTCCACATGGTGGCACCCATGCAGGCCAACAGGTAGAGAAGGAAGCCATGGCCTGGGATGAAATATGTGGGAGGGGGGAGAGGTCACTGGACCTCTGGTGTGCAGCCTCACTGCTCATGCCATTGACCCTCTGGGACACAAAGATGCATCTAGGAAGAAAGATCTAAACAGCATTTGCTGCCAATTCGCTAGCACATCATTTTCAGTGTCTCTTTTAGTCTTCAGTGTGATTATTTCGTCTTAAAGTTGGGAAAGTTGAGACTTGAAAAATCATGCATCCAGAGATGGATTTTGAATTAACATGGCCAAAGCCCATATTCCCTCCCTCCCCCCCCCCCAATTGGGGTATAGTTGCTTTACAATGCTGTGTCATATTCTGCTGTGGTCAACGCAGAGGATGGAGCTGAGCTCCCTGTGCTATACAGCAGGTTCCCACTAGCTATCTACTTTACACATGGTAGTGTATATATGTCAATCCTAATTTCCCAATTCATCCCACCCCCTTCCCCACCAGTGTCCACACATCCATTTTCTACGTCTGCATCTCTGTTCCTGCCCTGCAAATTGGTTCACCTGTACCATTTTTCTAGAGTCCACATATATGCGTTAATATAAGATATTTGTTTTTCTCTTTCTGACTTACTTCACTCTGTATGACAGACTGTAGGTCCATCCACATCTCTACAAATGACCCAATTTTGTTCCTTTTTCAAAATGGCCATCATGAAAAAATCTACAAACAATAAACGCTGGAGAGGGTGTGGAGAAAAGGGAACCCTCTCACACTGTTGGTGGGAATGTAAATTGATACAGCTGCTATGGAGAAGAGTGTGGCGGTTCCTTAAAAAACTAAAAATAGAACTACCATACGACCCAGCAATCCCACTACTGAGCATATACCCTGAGAAAACCATAATTCAAAAAGACACATGCACCCCAATATTCATTGCAGCTCTATTTACAGTAGCTAGGACATGGAAGCCCATATTCTCTTTACTAGAGTAGCCCACCTCCCTGAGGCACAGTCCCTGACCTCAGTGAACTTGCACTTTTAGCAGGGGGGCTTAGAATTGTACCTGTAATAAAAGTGGATTGATTCCTGAACCAAAGACTGGGCTCATTGCTGGAGATACACTGATGAGTGAAATATGCAAACTCTGCCCTGCTCTTGTGAGGTTGATCATCTCATGATTAACAGAATCTGCTGTGACCTGACAGAAGTTGAACTAATCTGGGAGGTAGGGAAGAGCCTTCTAGGTAGAGGGAATAACCTGTGCAAAGGCCCTGGGGTAGGAAGGAATGAAAACATCAAGGTGATTAGAATCCAAAGTTCTAGGAGAGGATAACACAGTGTAAGTCTGGAGAGGTAGGCAGGGCATAGGGAGTTGGGGGAGGGATTGTGCCATGACCAAATTTTGCATTTTTTTTTAAAGATCATTTTAGCTTCAGGATATAAAGAATGCATTGGAGAGGAGTTAAGTGCAGGCAAGGAGATCAGATAGGATCCTGTTGCAGTAGTTTAGGTGAAATGGGATGAGGCTTAGAAGAGAGAGGCAGTGTAATGTATCAATTAAGAAATGAACTCTCAAGAGTACTTCTATCACTTATTACCTATGTGAATTTGAATAAGTTACTTAACAATTCTATTTCCAAGTTTCCTCATGTATCAAATGATTACTATAATCTACCTCACTGGGCTATTGAAAAGACTAAATGAATTAATAATTGTAAAGTGCATAGAATAATGCCTTGCAGCGTAGCACATGCCCAGTAAACATCAGCAGTTATTATCAGCAGTGGAGGTGGAAAGAGGTGGACAGAATTGGTAACTATTTAGGTCAAATTAATTGGATTTGATGATAGGATTAGAAAGATGTTTGTGAATGTATTAAATAGTATGGTGGGATACAAATTGGTTGGTGGTAGGAAAAACTTGATGAAGGAAGCCAAAATTGAACTGGACATTAAAGAACACATAGGACTTGAACATGCAGATGAGGGTTAAATAGCCCTGGTTAAGGGAAATAAGTCAATGTTCTGTAATTTCTAAAACTGCTAGGAGGAGCAAGAGTTGTGTTTCACCTGTGACTGCATCATCATCTTGCTTTACCAGGAGTTCTCATAGTCTGAATCACAAATCTTAGTGGTTGTGTGTCATCTTTTCCTTCTGCTTGGGCAGGTGAAGACCCATCTTCCTATAAGCTCAAGACCTCAGAATATCTTATCATTTTGAAGAGGGAATTTGGGATAAGCTATCCCTTCTGAGGCTGCTGAATCAGGGCTTCACTTTCATCAGAAATGTGTTCATGCCCAAGGATCACATTATCATCCTGTAAATTCCCATTTTCTGGAAGGCAGATTGCTTTGTTCAAAATGCTCATGGCAGACCCTGTTGGTTACCCACTCACTAGCCATAACCACTTCTTTGTTATTAACACTTTCTGAGTTTGATAGCCTGCAATATGCTTGGCTCATGGATAGATCATGGTGTAAGCCAGTCATAGTAATCATAATCCTGTTTGCTGGATACTTATTTTTCCAGTTTCCTGGTAGCTAAGGGTGGCCAGTGATGACATTCCAGCATTCAGGAAGTCATCTCAGAGGCTTCTGGGAAATATTTTTTTCCCTAATAAATAGACACAGATGTGGGAAGAGAAGTCCTTCCTTTTTTGGATACTTTCATGCGAGGAGTGGAGCTGCTGCCACCACTGTGTGAGACTATGAGGAAAAAGTTAAGAGGTTTTCAGAGGCATCAATCTAGTCCCTCTTTGAACATTATTGAATACATACGTGAATTACATCATTGAGTAGTTAACGGTCCCTGGAGCTGCCTACTATGTTGACTTCTTTTGCGAGATAATGAAATGTCTTTATTATCTACCCTTCTGTCAATTGCAGCTCAAAGCACCTCTGACAATTATGCCACTTTTTCAAAGAATCATATTATTTTTCAAAGGACTGCTAGCTGCCTTCTCCTTTTTCCATTTCTATCTTCTCCTTATTTGCCAAAAGTGTCAGTGTCTTTCCAGGCACCCATATCAGTATTCAGGTCCCCCCAGTTATCCCCTGGGGTATCTTTGTGCACACCCCTTTCCAGTGTCATTGGCGCTGTCCAGCCTTCCATTGTCTCTTGCCTGAAGTATTACAGGAACCTCCTAACTGTTTTCTCTTCCCCCATTCTAATATCTCTTCCACATTACTGACAGTTACTTTCCTGGAGCATGGGTAGTGTCATGTACCTTCTCTTTTGTAACTACCTATGGCTCTCTATTGCCTCTAAGATCCAAATGCCCCAGGAAGATATTTTAGACACGACATTTGGCCCTAACCTGCTTTCCTAATACTTCCTCCTGTTCCATCCTTCTCTCTTGCGAATAGCAGTAGGATTACCATGAGGTATCCACAAGCTGAGGGATATCTATCCATGCCAATTTCTCACTGTTTCCCAGCACATCATATCTTTTTACACCTCCACTTCGTTGGTGCCAATCCCTCAGCCTGGAATAGTCCTCTTTTATATAATCCCTTTTCCATTCCATCTCTGTCAAAATGAAATCTTGCTTTTCCTCCAAGGCCCAGTTCTGATGTCCCCTTCTTCCCAAAAGCTTCTCTGGCGACCATCCCCCAGTTGAAATAAATTACCTTTTGTTTTTCCATAAAATTTGCATATATATTCAAACCAGTGTTTTCCTGGTGGTTAAGAGCATGGCTTCTGGAGTCAGATTATGTGGATTCAAATCCCAGCTCTGCCACTTACTTGGAAACATTTCCTAACATATTTGAGCCTTGGTACCCTCACTTATAAAATGTGGACAACAGCACCCTGAAGAAGAGGTAAGGCAGATGAGATAGTGTGTGTAAAGCACTTGGCATATAGTAATTGCTCAATAAATACTGACCATTGTTATTTTTCTCTCGCTAAAGTGATTATTTCACTTTTGCCTTTGATTATACTTAGGTTTATAGAATGTTCTCACTCACTGAACTGATTTAAAGTTCTTTGACAAATGGGAGGTGAACTGGAGAGAAGGTAACATTTATTAAGTCATAATTTGTGTCAGACACTCTGCCAGATTCTTTATACGTCAACAGTTCTGAGATGAGACCACATCATCATCATCATCATCATCTTCTTCTTCATTATCCCTACTCTACAAATGAGCAAATGGAGGGTCAGCTAGTTAGTTGACTTGACTGCAGTCACGGTGAGTAAGTGGCAAAACCAAGAACCACACCCAAGTCTGTCTAATTTCCAAGGTTCGTGCTCTTTCCAGGAGTTCCGGCTGCCTCCTGTCATGAGGAGGGCTGACACTCTATTGTCTTTAAGGCTCCTCAACATTGTCTTATTGTTTTAATACAAAGTAGGTGATCAGAAAAGTGTCTTGAAAGTGATGTGTAGTACAAAGACATTTGTGTGTGACGATTAAAAAAAAGACATTTCTAATTCCAGAGAGGTTTTTTTTTTTTTTTTTTTTAAAGCACTATTTGACTTATTCTTTGAGGCCTTGAAGCAACACTGCTGGGCATGACTGGAGTTTGCCGCCCTTCTGGTTGTGTAAAGTTGTTTTTTAATTCCTGGAATTTCTTGGCAGTCTGGTTGATTCAGCGCTGTGGCTGTGAGGCAGCATAGGTGTTGGTGTATCTGACACATGGCTGACTGTCCGGGAGCTTCTGACAGGTGCAGAGGCGGTGGGCAGGATCTCCTGCAGGCCTATGGCATGCCCATTCACTTAATGGGCATTGATCTGACTATTTAGGGATAAAGGCCAGGTGGACTTCCCTTACCTGCAAGAAGAGAATCCAATCGGTCATGTGTTTACAACCCCCTTTTTGTAGAAAAGATTTAAGGCAGCTCTAGAGGGCACAGGCTAGTGGTGATGCTTTTATACATTTAAGGGAGAAGAGTCAGTTGTTGGCATAAAACAAAGCTAGGAATTAGATTTAAAATGCATCGTGAAATGCCCTACACTCTTATTGGCCTCTAACTTTCCTAGGTGCCAGCCATTAAAAGGACATGTGTTACCTAGTTGGCAATATCAGTACTAAAAGCAGTTGCTCAAGAGGAACACCCCTGTTCTTGATGCTGAGTTCAGATAGGAATTTCTCCTAGATGGACACTGTCTCTTATAATTATGCTTAACAACTTTCCAGTGCAAGGTAGCATTTCATAGGATTGCCTCTCTTTTTTTTTTTTTTTTTGCGGAATGCGGGCCTCTTACTGTTGTGGCCTCTCCCATTGCGGAGCACAGGCTCCGGACGTGCAGGCTCAGTGGCCATGGCTTACAGGCCCAGCTGCTCCATGGCATGTGGGATCCTCCCGGACCGGGGCACGAACCCACGTCCCCTGCATCGGCAGGCGGACTCTCAACCACTGTGCCACCAGGGAAGCCCAGGATTGCCTTTCTTGAGCTGAAGATGTGAGGGGAAGAAGGGGGTCCATAAAACTATTCTGTAGGGCTGAAGTTGTGGGGAGGGGACAGTGGGAGGTGGTCCAGGTACCCAGGTCTTGGCCGATCTGAAATGTCCTAGAGATAGACTTCAGGATGTCAGAGGGGTGGCAGGACCCCATGTCTTCCAGGTACTCCTAAGAGTGGTCCTTTTGATGGGGTTATGATGAACACCGGGTGGGGGGGAGCCTCGTAGTTATTGGCATAAGCCTGGAGTGCAGTTTGTTTCGTGTTGCCAGTAAAATGCAGAACCACCTACCTTTACTGCTAATCCAGCTTTGTGGATGTGGAGGAGCCTCACAAGAGACTATTCAACAATTTCAAACCCGTTTACATCGGTTAGAAATCCATTTCCATGGTGGCCATGGCTGCCCTTTGTGACCACACGATGCTACACTTGGGTGCTAATCCCAGCCATCTGTCTGCCATTAATTACTATGCTGTTCTGTCCAGGCTGGAAAGGGCTTTCCTGTAGGTCAGCTCAGTGGCAACTCCACAACCCTGTGCTCTGTTTGTTCTAAAACAACTCATACAGACTGCTGTGGTCACACTGGTCTTAATATTTAGCTTCCCCTCTAGGAGAACAATGTGTTCTTCTTTCCTGGTGCATCCAAGGCACTAAGAAAACAAAATACAAGAGAAATTCTCAGTTGGTCCCTCAACTACAATGGTAGGTTTTAAAAATGAGTTCCATGGTATATTTAAATTATGATTTTAAAAGTTTGATCAATAAAGATATAAGTAGCACATTTGTTATATTAAGCAGATGTGCATTAAAATACTATAACATGAATAAAAAGGAAATAAATTTTGTGTGTAAGTCATCTTCTTACATTGCATTGGGTTTCTAGCCCATGACACTGGGTTATAAACTCGTAGACAGAAGGTACATGGATGGTGCTATTGCTCACGTTAACAACTACAATAATATTGAACATTTATTAGACACTTGCTAGATTCTGTACTCAGTGCTTTGCAAAGCATAATTCTCCTGACTACTTTATGAGGTGAAACTATTATCGATTCCTGATTAGGTTCTTTCCTTACCTGGTTATTGTTCACATCAATAAGGTGAAATTACTTTTTTAGCAGCAAACAGAAACATCATTCATTGGCCAAAGAATAGAGAAGGAGGAGCTCATGCTCTAAAATCACCTTCTCCCCATTACAGGCAAGGCGAAATTCCTATAGAAAAAGGTGAAGGAGGCTACGGGGCACGGGGATCTTTTATTATTCTGACTTGTGGAAGGGGGTGGTGATATTCCAGAATGCAGCTCACGCCTATTTTCAGCCCTTGTATGGTCCTTCAGTGTCTGGGTCAGAAGTGGGTTTAACCAGTATGGCGCAGGTGGGAAGAGATCTTATTACAATGAGATGGTAATGAGCTGTAGAGAGACCTTTGTCCCAATTTTTAATTCGGCTAGCTTATGCCAGTTTCTTGTGGTTAAGCCCTCTTGTTCTAATTATGTAAAAACAACTAGAAGATACAGTCAGTTTTTGGTTTTCTGCAAGTTTGCCTGGAGTAGAGAGTTTACCGGAAGTGGGGCACTTCTTTGCCTCCTTGCCTAAGACAGGTGCACTTGTGCTTTACAGAGACAGTTTAGGTACAGATGAAGGACCCTTGACTTGATCCCCTGGGTGACAAAACTTTTCCTTATTTTATTGACAAGGAAACTGAGTGTTAATCCTAACTCTGAAATAAACATCTGATTACTATACATTGGATGACTTCTCTGTGCTAAAGCCACTGTGTAGCTCTTTGTTTTCAGATACTCAAATGGCAAAGTTATAATAGCGTTCTGTACTTAAATTGTTAATACCAATTTAATCCCTAAGATTAAAGGTGAAGACAGATTCATCTCTTCTGATACATTTTTTAAGACTGAGCAATAGGGAATTTACTGGCAGTCCGGTGGTTAGCACTCTGCACTCTCACTGCCGAGGGCCCAGATTCATTCCCTGGTTGGGGATCTAAGATCCCACAGCCACAAGGCGTGGACAAAAAAAAAAAAAAAAAGATTGAGCAATAAATGTTGATCATCTCCCTCAAAATCTTACTTTGACATTATTTCCTACCTTCTAAAAAGCCTCACCCTTTTCCTTTATGAAAGCATTGTTTCATTGATGTTATTACACTAAATTATTGACTCTAAAGGATAAATTACATTAACTTTATTTTTTTTCTTTTTTAAAGTATCTCATATATTTTAAGCATCAAACAATATACTACATGCTGTGTTAGATATTTTATCTATTATCACATTAATACTCTACAATCATATGAGGTAGATTTTTTTTCTCTTATATTGGAGTAGAGTTGATTAACATTAACATTAACTTCTAATTGAGATCTGTTTTTCAAAATCTTTTGACTGTTGAAGTTGGTGCCTTTGCTTGTGAAATGGTGATTTGTTTTTCATGAATTAGTTATTCATGCACTGTTACCTGAAACCGTTTCATAATAAATACCCTTCATGCCTTCTTTTCTCATCATGGTTCTGCTCAGGTTGGCATCACCATGAGACCTGCTTCTATAGTCACAATGCTTTTGCTCTTCTCAGCCTGTTACTGGGTTTTAAAAAATTATTTTGACAGAATGAACTTTCCTCAGTAACCTCCACCTGAAAACCCAGCTGTGTTGACCTCAATTGATCAACCAGCTATTGATTCGTGAATTAAAAAAAACTTTGAAGGCTAAACAATTATAAGGTAATTCTAATTTAAAGTGAGTCCTTCTAGACTTACATATACTGATACAGGAATTTTAAGAACCCAAAGATTTCCCAATAGTTTAAATGGACAAAAAAGTGTATCGCATGACCATGCAACACTCTCCATTCACCCACACACTTATATACACACATATAAAACATATTTCTGGAAGGCAGTATTAAAATTAAAAACCTAAGTAACATTTAGTTTTGTAGAGTAGGAGTGGAGAGGTGGGGACGTGGAGAAGAATTTTCACGTTCCACTTTATAACTTTCTACATTATTAGTTTTTGTTTTATAATTTTCCATAAAATTCACCATTTTAAAGTGTACAGTTCAGTGTCATTTATCACATTCACAATGTTGTACAACCATCGCCACTAACTAGTTCCAGAATATGTTCATCACCCCCAAAGGGAAACCCATTAACCATGAAGCAGTCACTCCCTATTCCTCCCCTCCTTCCCCTGAGCAACCACTAATTTGCTTTCTGTTTCTATAAATTTGCCTATTCTGGATACTTTATATAGATGGATACATATAATGTGTAACCTTTGTGTCTGGCTTTTTTCACTTAATGTTTTCAGGGTTCACTCATGTTGTGGCATGTGTCAGAACTCCTTTCCTTTTTATGGCTGATTAATCATTGTATAGATATACAACATGGTGTTTATTCATTCATCAGTTGATGGACATTTGAATTGTTTCCACCTTTTGCCTTTTGTCAGCAGTGCTACTCTGAACATTCATGTGCAAGTTTTTAAAACCAATTTATTGTTTAAAGTTGTTTTATGGTTCCACATTGCTTAACTGTGGGATAATTCCTGGCCTAGCCTTACTAACTGATTGCCCCACCTTTCTTATTGTTTATGCCCTTGTGTCTTCGTTTATGCTCCTCCTTCACCTTCCTTCTGCTGGTTGAATGTACCTTAGAAACTAGTTTAAACATTACTTCCTCAATGAGGTCATTGCTGACATTGCTCCCTGCCTTCTGTTTGCACGCAGAGCTGAACCTGGCTTCTTTGTGCCTCCGTTTCTGCTTGGCACCTCTTTGTGGCTCTTTATTTTGTGAGTCTCTCCTATAACCCAACCTTGAAGGCAGGGGCCATGACTTGATCACTTTTGTATTCACGACTCCTAGCACATGGTAGGTAGGCACTCAGATGAATATTTGTTAGATAAACGGTGCTTAGATTTTTTTTACTGCAGGATAACTAGGTTGGAAAAGTTCACTTTAGGATCACCAAAATGTACAGCCAACTAAAAATATCTTCCAACTAATTGTTTGAATAAGAACTCTGGGTTTTTCTAATCTGGATGTTTGATACAATGTACTTGGCCACTGGGAGCTATAATTAGTTTCATGGCCTAGTGAGTAATTAAGAACCCTGGAAGGGTAGATTCTGAATGGAACTCTGAGACCTCATAAAGTTTTCAAATGCCTTTAACTTGGACTGTGTTAAGGATCTGGAATAATGTAGATTATTTAGGCCTGCTTACGTCCTTTGGTTTTATATTATGGTTTAAGTGTTCACTTCTTCATAAAATGGTAATTTACTTGAAATGTTGCTTGTAAATTGCCACTTACAATTTACAGTCCTGGAACATGGTAGACCCTCCAAACACAATAGCTCTTATTATCCATCTCCTGCCCCTCACAGTACTTGGTGCTTTAGCACAAAATCAGCATTCAATAAATGCTTCTGAGCAAAAGAATGAACCGAATGGGCTGCTATACTCTGAGAGTACACTATTCCTTTTGACCCTCAGATAGACCTGGCTGTGTAGGCAGGAAATAGTTATCAACATGCTGATCTGATTGTAGCCAATATCTGTGAAGGTGCAACAGAAGAAGTAACATTGTTAATGCCTTCCAAGAGTGGGACAGATTTTTTTCTTTGTGCTCTTTAACCTGGAAGTTGTTTCCCTCCTGCCATGTGGAGGGTGGTCTTATGTAAGCCCTAACTAGTTTTTGAAGTGCAAAACACAGGGAGAAGCTGTTCCAGCTCCCTGGGACATGAACCTTCAGCTCCAGCATGTGGACTCACTAGCCTGTGGAGTTAGTGCCCTTGGAGCTCGTAACAACTGATAATGGCTGATGAAGAGCAAAGACTTAAAGGGGTTCAGGATAAAATGGTGAGCAAAAGGAATGCAGATACTGCCTTATTTGTACTCATAGTCAATAATCAAATGAGCATGAATAAGTACATGATCTCTACAAAGGAAAAATGCAGAGTGCTATGGAGGTATGAAGCCAGAGGACCTGGCTTATTTTGAGGAGGTGTTTCAAGATGCATCCCTAGAGAAGTGACATTTGGTTGAGTCTGAAGTCTAAATGGAAGTTAACTAGGCAAAGGAAAGGAGGGGAAAGGCCATGCAAAGACCCAGTGGGGTGGAGGAATTAGGAACCTGTGATGGAGGAATGGGGGTGGAAATAGATGAAGCCAGAGAGATAAGCAGTAGCCATGGCAGTGTCTTTGTAGGCCTTTCCCTTTCTTTATTCCAAGGGCAATGGGAAGGCAATGAAGACTGTTAGAATGAAGAAGATAGATCAGATTTGCATTTTAAAAATATATAAACAGTCACACCTGTCAGAATGGCTATCATAAAAAACCCCAAAAATAACAAATGTTGGCAAGGATGTGGAGAAAAGGGAAACCTAGTACACTGTTGGTGGGAATGTAAATTGGTGCAGCCACTATGGAAAACAGTATGGAGGTTCCTCAAAAAACTAGAAATAGAACTACCAGCAATTCCACCCTTAGGTCTATATCCGAAGAAAACGAAAACAGTAATTCGAAAAAAGGCATGCACCCCAATGTTCATGGCATCATTATTTATAATAGCCAAGATATGGAAGCAACCTAAGTGTCCATCAACAGATAAATGGATAAAGAAGATATACATAAATGAAAACAAACAAACCTACATATATATATATATGAATTGCAGGGTGGAGAACAGACTAGAGCAGAGCAGGAGTGGTTGCTGTAGGAGATGTGTTGGAAGGAATTGCAGTGAACCACGAAAGAGAGGTAGGTGGTGGTAGACTTGGAGAGAAGTAGGTCCATCTGTGAGACAATAAGGATGCAAAAAACTCAATGGGATTGGGTGACAGGTTGGATATGGGGTGGGGACAAGCCTCCCCTAGATTTCAGGCTTATACAACTGGATGGATGTGGTGGACATCATTGAGTTAGGGAACAGAGAAAGAGGTCAGACCCTGAGGTCTGTTTTGGTCATGCTGAGTTGAGGTGCCCTTGAGATATCTGAGTAGGAGATAGTGGAGTAAGGATTGAGCACCAGAAGGTAATGTCATAGAAGGCAAAACTGGGGATACTTCAAGATGGAGGGAGTAGAGCAAATGTCACGTGTTACTGAGAAGTAGAGGAGGAATAATACTGGAAAAATGTCCAATGGATTTAGCAACATGAGATTATTGTTGAACTTACAAAGACTTATTTTGGTGGAGAGAGAGGGTGACAGTCATCTTGGTTTGGGTTTGAAATGGGTGAAAGATAGGGAAATACAGATAGTGATCATAGACAACTCTTCTGAGATAAGTGTGTAATATCTTTATTTATCATAAAGTGCCTCCAATAGTAATAAAATACAAATAAGTTATGTATGTTTTATTCCCCCAGTTAAGTTATTTGAGGGCTTTTCTACAAATGTTTTGTGCTTGTAAAAGTTACATAAGCACTAATATTGCCCATTTACAAATATTTGAGTGGACGCTAAAGCATTGGCAAACGTATATGTGCCAGAGTTTAGAATTAGTTACAGCCTTCTTAATAATCATTTTACTATTTTATCTCAGAAATGTAATTTAGCACCTCAGAGTCACTGGAAATCTTGATATTCAGTCAGTATTTTTGTTTCAAAGTGTGGGATGCTACTAGTGAAGCTATTTTCATTTTATTAAGACCAAACAGGGAAGGCATAATTTTTCTATACATTTAAGGTTGTTTTGAAATTAAAACAAACAAAAGCAGGTAAGACAATCGAAGCAGATGTTTCCTGTATTTTAAATGCGCTTTGATCCTGGGGAAGCATTTTTGGACTCCTCCCTTCTCTAAGGGAATTAAGAAAACCTCACCTCCTCCCTCTCTCCCGGGTGGATGACTGTGCAAGAAAGATTTAATCCAGCTGAAAAAAACCACATATAAATGACTCACATTAGGAAGGAAAACGGCAACCCTCATGTGTATGAATGGAGGCCTAAACAATCATTCTTTTTTTCCTTCTCTGTCCAGACAATCAAGTAGGAAGGAGGAAAACAAGACTTATGCTAGATTTATGACAATTGAAATTAGAATAAGGAAAACTATCCGTGTAATCTAGACAGGATTGGATTCTTCAAAAATGCCAAATCATTGGGTACGTAGAGTGAGAAGACAGTTAAGAGGAAAATATGTGGAAAAGCAATGATGTGACAATTATGATAATATAAATACACATCAGTTTACATTTTTTTCATGTCTTTGGGCCTCCCCATCTTTGTGTCTTTCCCTGAATGCCCTAACCCCTCACTCTTCCCTACTTATAACTTATCCATCACTTCCTCCAAAACACAACCTGATTTTTCTTGTCCTCACTGATTTCTCCTTTCTATGAGTTTTCACAGCTCAGTTCATAATGCCAATTTGGCTCTTAGAAACATGCCACTGTGCACTGTTCTCAGTTTCCTATCTGCACATAAATTTTATTTCCTCTTCCAGAAAATAAACTTTCAAAAGGCCAGAATTATTTCTTATACATTTATCTGAATCCTTAACAGTTTGATGGGCATATGATGTACATTTAAACAATATGTGTTGCCTTGAATCATTACCAGGTAAAATGCGTTACTGAACATGACAAAAGGTAGGCCAAGGAGTATATTTTATACAACTTCCAGCCAAATCTTGGCATTTTTCCTCCTAGCCTCTGTACCTAATGATTTGTTTGCCATGCACCCTGTACCAGGCCCTTGGTGAGCACAGGTGTGACTTTCTCAGATGAATTTGGAAGGTGTTTGTAATTTAGTGGAGGTGTATGTCTGAATCCCTAAAGCTGCATGGTGGTGTACTGGTCAGTATCACTTAACCAGCCATTGAGCCCATCTTGTCCTCCAGCGTCAGCACCTCAGTATCATTTCTTGTCCTTTTTGTATATGCAGTAACTCTCACGAAGAAGGTGAAAAGCAACCCACACTTAGCATATTTATAAAATGTTTCTATGTTCTTGAAAAATTGATGACCTCAGTGTTTGTAACAGTATTATTTACCATAGCCAAGATATGGAAGCAACCTAAGTGCCCATCAACAGATGAATGGATAAAGAGGATGTGGAAAAATATATACAGTGGACTATTACTTAGCTATAAAAAGAGTAAAATCTTGCCATTTGTGACAACTTGGATGGACCTGGAGGGTATTACGCCTAGTGAAGTAAGTCAAACAGAGAAAGACAAATACTGTATGTTTTCATTTATATGTGAAATCTAAAAAAGCAAAACAAAGAAATATAACAAAACAGAAACAGACTCACAGACATGAGAACAAGCTAGTAGCTGCCAGAAAAAGGGGAGTGGAGAGAGGGGGCTGAAATAGGTGAAGGGGATTAAGAGGTATAAGCTACCAGTTATAACATAAATAAGTCACAGGGATATGATCAATATGTTATAGTCAATATGTTACAGTAACTTTGGTGCATAATCTCTAAAAATATCGAATCACTACTTGTACACTGCAAACTAATATAATATTGCAAGTCATCTATACTTCAGTTATTTAAAAAATGAGCAAGTGAAGATGTACTGCTATCAAAGCAGTTTCCTTTTACTAGCATTGCTGCTGCTGTAGATTATTAATTTCTTGAGGGCAAGGATTTATGTCTTACTCCTATCACATTCTCCAGGCTGGGCACATCATCTGGTAGATAGAATGTGCTCAGCAAATATTTGACAAATGAATAAGTAAGCAAATGATTAATTTCTAAAAAAGATAAAAGATTGTATAGCATTTATTGTGTGCCAGGCACTAGTCTGAGTCTTTTACATATATTAACTCATTTAATCATTACAACAACTCTGTGAATTAAGTACCATTATATCTCCATTTTGCAGATGAGGAAACTGAGTCACCAACAGTTTGAGTGCCTTGTTCAAGGTCACATAGCTGGAAACTGATGGAGTTAGGGTTTAAATCTACATGGTCTGGTTCTAAAATCTGTACTTTTAGCAGCTCTGATTTGGGAGAAATTAAATGCTGTATGGTAATCAAATATTTGGGGATATATGAAAACCTTAGGATATAGTCACCAGTCTCTGTTATAAAATTTTTGTTTGCTTTTGGCTTACCAGAGAAAACTCATAAGGCATTTTGGCAGTTTGTCAGTAAACTTTCTAAAGCAATTATGTGTCCTTTCCAAGATCACTAATTTGCTAATTCTTACTCAGGTTTTCAGGGACGCTGTTATGTCGTTACAGGTCAGAGCTTTGGAACCAGGGGCGTAGGCACTGGCCTTGGGAGTGGGGAAAAGTAAACTAGTGTCAGTGCTTGGCTCTGGCATCCTCATACAGGAGAGGGATTTGCAAGGCCAGTAGCGGGGCTTGTTCTGAATTTCTTTTATTAGCTTCAAGAGTTGAGTTTGTTGAGCTAATAAGCAGGCAGTTCAGTGAAACTCACAATATGTTGGCTGTGTGAAACCTAATGTCAGGTCTGTCTAGAGCCACCACAAAGAAAAGAGAGACAAACAAGAGGGAGTATCAATCACATGGAATATTTCTGATTGGACTCAGATTTTATTTATTTTTTATTTTTATCTTTTTCACACACACACTGTATTTTATTTTTACAAGAGATAAATAACCTGGCACCAAGCATTGTAAATAGATGACCACAACAAAAACAACAATGATTGCAATTACCAAACACGGAACACACTCATACTATGTCATAATATTGACATTTAGTCCAGTAGTCCTCCACTGTAACAGCTCCTTTACTTTGCAGTGAAAATTGATTTGTATATTTTTTGCCTCTGAGTCCTTGTGGGATTTTTTTTTAATTCAAACAGAAAGTCACAAAAATTATAATCATCCTCATCAGTTCACTCAGTCCCATGTAATTAATTTTTTTTATCTTGATCTTTTGTTAGCACTTTTATGAATTCATCAGTTTTCCATTAGAGTTCTGAAAATGCTTATTCATTCAGTTCAGCAGTATAGTCAGTTACCAGAAACCTGTACTTGTCAGAGTCTTGTCCATGAATTCCTTGAAGATGAAACCCTTTTATAGGAACATATTTGCAAAAGCATCAGAGTACACCCAGAACTGTCTGTAAATGACAAAAGACTTAAAAATGACCACGGTTAAAGATTTGATGAAAGTTAATAATAATGCAATTGACAAGGAAAGATTTTATTTTATTTATTTTTAATAAATTAATTTTATTTATTTATTTTTGGCTGTGTTGGGTCTTCGTTGCTGCACACGGCATTTCTCTAGTGTGGCGAGCGGGGGCTATTCTTTGTTGTGGTGCGCGGGCTCCTCATTACGGTGGCTTCTCTGTTGTGGAGCACGGGCTCTAGGCACGCAGCCTCAGTAGTTGTGGCACACAGGCTCAGTAGTTGTGGCACACGGGCTCTAGAGCACAGGCTCAGTAGTTGTGGAGCAAGGTCCCAGTTGCTCCGTGGCATGTGGGATTTTCCTGGACCAGGGCTTGAACCCGTGTCCCCTGTATTGGCAGGCGGATTCTTAACCACTGCGCCACCAGGGAAGTCCCAAGATTTTATTTTTAAAATCTACTCTTTTGGACATAGAGCCGCAATTTGACAAACCTTGGCTGCTCTGCATGCATATTCTCTAGATGGCCACCATGATTTCCATACATGTTCATATCTACTTTTAAGTAGGCTCTGTAAATCAAACCTTGGACTAATTGTCCTGATGTAACTTACTTAAAGAGCTACTCCCAGTCGCAGGTACAAAGTCTTGGGAGTTCTGTTTGGCAGAAACAAATGGAACCAAAATTTTGCTTTTCTACTTTCATCCAACTCCCTATATGTAGTCAATCTGATTAAAACAAACAAACAAACAAATAAACACCCAAAAAACAAACCTGGCTACTGAGCTCACACTGGAATTGGAAATTGTGAAACATTTGGTTTTCCAGGGGCACTAGGAAGGTCTTTGTAATTAATGTGCTAGAAACAAAGAGGTTTTCAATTTCACCACATATGATAGAAAAAAATAGTAATTAAAAAAATGTATCTTCAGGCTTTCCTGGTGGCGCAGTGGTTGAGAGCCCGCCTGCCGATGCAGGGGACCACGGGTTTGTGCCCCAGTCCAGGAAGATCCCACATGCCGCGGAGCGGCTGGGCCCGTGAGCCATGGCCTCTGAGCCTGCGCATCCGGAGCCTGTGCTCTGCAACGGGAGAGGCCACAACAGTGAAAGGCCCACGTACCGCTAAAAAAAAAAAAAAAAAAAGTATCTTCAAGCTCTGAGAGCAGGTAAAGGTCCCCTGAACCTCCAGTAGGAGGTGCTCTTGCTAATTCATACAGCTGTGTCCCAATGACCAAATGGGATGAAGAGAGATGAACTGTAAATTAAACAAACACAATGACGCATAAAGTTTTTTTCCTCCTTCAAAATTAGGGAATATGACATCAAATAGCATTCTCTGGTTGCCATAAAAATACAGCAGGAAAGTTGGATTAGAACCACAGTTTTTACTAATGAATGCTGTGCTCGTGAAAACACATAATTGTCCCTGAGCTCTTGATGTGAACCAATTGCAGTAGCTTGGGTGAGGGGGCATTTGCACGTATTAATTTTAAAGATAGAATACTGGTTGGCAAAAATGACTCTCCTAGTACTATATTAAAGGATACAGCAAGAAGCAAGGAATATACATAAAGACTGAAAGCAAAATAAAGCTCATTGCTGTTTTCATTGAGTACAGATTTCTTAGAACTTAATAACTGGATTTCTGTGGAACTGTATTTAAAGGAAATTTTATAGATTAAATATTGTGAAAAAATGTATTAGGCCATAAGTTGGGATACCTGAACTAGAGAAGGGATTCTGCTACTCATAGGATTGTGTGATCATGGGCTAGTCTGGATCCTTTGTGTGTCTTTCTTCCTCATCTGTGATGTGGGTTTGGGGATACGGTCCTCCAGAAAGGATTTTTATTTTCTTCTGTTGGGAGCTTGGGACCGTTGGGGTCACCGGGCACTTTGAGCTTACTGCTTATTGTTCCTCTTTCACCCTAGAGCCTCTTTTTAGTCTCTCTCTCTCTCTCTTTTTTTTGTTAAACCTTGATACTTCCCCTGTGTCCTGCAAGCATTACCTAAAAAGTCTTATGCAGCATAGAGTTATTTGTACCTTTAGAGTATCTCACCCCTTATTTATGGAAGCAGAAATTGCTGATGTTATTGAATACTTACTCTATGCCAGGCATTCTTTAGAGCATTTTACTTGTGCCATCTCATTTAATGCCAACAACAACTTTATGAGGAAGGTAGTATTTTTATTCTCATTTTATGAGTGAGGAGACAGAGGTCTAGTGAGATTAAGTAATGATTTGCCAATGTTACACAGCTGATAAATGCTGGAACTGGGATTTTAAAAAATACACCAAAAAAAAAAATCCATGCACATGATAGGAAATTCCAAGTTTACAAAAGGATATATGTAGTGGCTAGCAGGTCCTGTTTCTGTTCCTGTCTCCTAGACATGACAGTGCCCCTCCCAAAAGACAACCACTATTACCAGTTTCTTATATATTTTTCTAGAGATAATGTACAACGTATAGAAGCCAATATATATATTGTACGTATTCAAATACTTATATATTTTTATATATTCATTTTTTTCCCACAAATGGTGGTCCACTAAATGTTTAATGCTTTGCTGTATACTTTAAGCCCTCCATATGTTCAGGTTCTGCATCTGGGGGTACAAAGGGTCAACTCTGGGACTTCAGCATTCCTGGAGTTTGGTACCCTCACAAGTCCTGGAACCAATACCCCGTGGATACTGAGGGATGACTCTTTGACATCCTTGCATAACAGTAAATAAAGATTTGCCTCATTTTCTCACTTTTCCACAATTTTCCATTGCAGTGATGGGCCAGAATTTATTTCAGCATTCCCTATTGATGAGTATGTAAATTATTTCATCTGTTTTGTTATTACAAACAGCGTGCTGCTGGGATGTGAACTCAGATAATCTGACTCCTGATCCCTACTTCTTTGCCAACCTTCTCATGTGCTTTCTGCTAAGGAGTTTCCTCTGTACTCTGAAAATGATGATGAGAAACATTTTAAAATAGGGGAGTGACATGTCACCAGTGCTCTGTTGTTGAAAGAGACCTCTGGTGGCTGCAGGTAGGAGAGTCTAGATAGAGAGGAGTTTGGAAGCAAGGGTATTCTTTTTTCAGTAATTAACACCACTTTCCCCTTCACCATGTGGACAATGTGATCTCATATTCTTCCATCTCCAGGGACCTCCATCCTCCTTCCACTCCAGCCACCAGCATGGCCTCATGTGGAATCTTCGCAGCTCTGACCACGACCTGTCCCTTGCCTCATTCCCAGCCCTCAATTTTCATGGGAGTGGGCCTTACCCTGTTCTCCTCTGTCTGGATTTGATAGAAAAATAGAAATAACAAAACTAGAAAGTAACATTTCTTGAATTCTTACTCCATCCCTGGCATTTCTCATTCATTACCTCTTATAATCTGAAGAATTATTAGTTTTATTTTAAAGGTGAGAAATTGAGCCTTAGGAAATTTAAGTAACTTGTCCAAGGATTTTCAGATAGTAAGAAGCAGAGCTTAGATGCAAACCCAGGTCTTCATGGTTCCTGAACCTGCACTCTCAGCCCTCAGATGATGCTATCTATGTTTTTTTCAGAGGGTTGGATGCCCTTAGCCCCCCTGTACTGGGTTAGGCTGAGGGTTAGAGTTAAGGCTGGAGCTAGGGTTCACCTTAGGATCGCCCCTCTATCTCTGATGCCCAGCCTGGATGTGGCCTGCCCCAGGCTGTTTGGGGATTGCTGGCTCCTGGGGGACATGGGGGCTGGCACGAAGCTCAGCCCTGCCCAGTTTCTCTACATTCATATTGTCAGTTTCATGTTTAAGGATAAGCCTTTATCGGCCACTCTCTCTATTTTGAAACTCCCTCCCTCTTTTTTCTTCTTGTTCTGATTCTTTTCTTTCAACCTTTCTATATTTGAGTTCCTTTGTGTGTCTACCACTTCGGTGCCAGAAATACCAAGGACCAAGAGCATCACTGTCTTTTGAGGAGGTTATACTTTAGTGGGGAGACAAATAGATGAACTCTAGATTATACTGCAGTGAGTTTAGTGCTTGTATCAATATTAGCTTCCTATGGTGTTACCACAGACTTGGTGGCTTATAACAACACACATTGATTCTCTTACATTTCTGGAGGTCCAAAGTCTGAAATCCATTCCCCTGAGCCAAAATCAAGGTGTCAGTAGGGCCCTGCTCCCTCGGCAAGTTCTAAGGGAGAATCTATTTCCTTGCATTTTCCAGTTTCTAGAGCTACATGTCTTGCATCCTTGATTCCTGGGCCTTCCCTCCATCTTCAAAACCAGGATCTCTCTCCAGCGGTCACATTGCCTTCTGCTTCTGTGTCACATCTCCCTCTCCCTCTGTCCACTAAGGACACTTATGATTGCATTTAGGGTCCACCCCGCTAGTCCAGAATAATCTCTCCATATCAAGATACTTAATTTAGCCACATCTGCAAAATGCCACATAAGGTAACATTCGCAGGTTCCAGGGATTAGGAACTGGATGTTTTTGGTGGCCATTATTCAGCCTACCACATTGCTGATGGCAGGTGCCTGCAGACATTGCCAAAGAGCAAATTTCTTTAGCTTGAGGGGTCAGGTCAAAAAAGGGCACCTGAGGAAGTGGTTGACCCTTCAGTGGAATTCTTAAATAGATACGAGTGAGCTTCCATTCATTCCATTCATTACTCCCCAGGCCTGTCTCCCTGACTTTACCTTTTCCAATTCCTTTCCTGGCTCCTCTCACCCTTCTAGACTTTAAAAATCAGCCACAAAACCCCAGGCTTCCCCTGTCAGCACTTCTCACTCCATCTTCTCTTCCCCAGAAATGTCAGCCTCTTGCATGGGGTTCACATTCACCTCTGCACAGATGACTCCAATATCCATCTCCAGACCTGTGAGTTTCAGTCCTCTGCCCACACCTGCTGTTGGACAGCTCTGTCTGCAAGTCCTGCTCCCGTGCGTCATCTCCCCTCTGCACCTCCAACTCACATCTCCTTTGGTTGTCATAGTTCTGTTGTTTCATCCTCATTCTCTCATTCAGAGACTTAGTATTTATATATATCCTCACTGTTTCTTCTGGATCCAGTGCACTACCAAGTTGTGTGTGTCCTTCCTTAACATTCTGCTCCCATGATACTTCTTCTCTGTCTGCTCCTTTCTACACTGGCCATTGCCTCTACCCAGATGAACCATTCAAATGGTTGGCTAAGTGTTCTTCCTGTCTCTGAACTCTCCTCCTAACTTACCTTACGATCATTGCTCCGTTAATTTTCATCTGCAACCCTTGTTTAAAAACTTCTAGAGGAAAAATTCTAAGCTCCTTTGTGTGACACTTCAAGGTTCTTCAGAGGCCAGCCCTACATCACATTCATTTATTCATTCATCAGATGTTTAGTAGGCATCTCTCATGTGTTCCCCTCATGCCAGGAAGTGGAGGTATGATAATAAGTAAAAATAGACATCTCCACCTTTGTGGAATTTGTCATCAAATGGTAAAGACAGATATGAATAAAACAATAATTATGAATATGTGTGAAGTTGCAGCTGTCGTAAAACAGTAGTTCAGACTTATGTAATGTCTGTGATGTGTCTGTCACCAATCTAAGCATTTTACCTATGTTTCATTTAATCTTCACAACATGTTCATAACTATTATTCCCACATTACAGATGAGAACACAGGCACAGAGAGTTTAAGTAACTTGCCCAAATTTATACAGCCGGAAAGGACTGAAGTCAGGCATCCTGCTTCTAGATTTGTGTATAGAATAACCACGATGTTGTATTTTCATAAAGAATAGGTGCCTGGTGCTTAGAGAATTGTTAATTGGGGGTGGGATATGAATGAGGGGTGTTATGAGGAATTTGAGCTCATCAGGAAAGGCTTCCTAAGGAAGGACAGCTAAACTGAAATAGGAAAAATCAGTTGGGATTAATTGGGCAAGAGGAAAGAAAGGTGTTCCGTGCAGAGGGGGAGAAAAAAGGCCCGATGGTGGGGAGAGCAGGCTGCTTACAGAGTCTGAAATGGGACCAGTGTGGTGGAGCAGAGAGAGAGGGGGAGGGAGGAACAAAGAGTGGGATTTGGCTGAGGTGGGATTAGGCTGGGAGGCAGGTAGATGCCAAACCACCCAGCACCCTACAGACCATGTTATGAATGTTTTTCTTGACCCTAAACACAGTGGGAAGCCATTGAGGTTTTAAGCAGGGGGTAAGAGAGATGTGACAAAGGTTTCTGGATTGTGCCCTGAAATGATGTGGTCTCATTTTCTAGAACAGAAACTCTGGAAAGGGACTCAGTTCAGGAATAAGATCATGGACTTTGGACATGTTGACTTTGAAGTGCTTTGTGAGAAATACTAATGAGATATCAAGGACAATGTCAGATATAGGAATCTGGAGTCCATATAGAAGTCTGGGCTGGACCTTTATGTTTGGGTGAGCAGATGGTGCCACACTGAAGGAAATGGTTCCTTCATTATATGAAGCATGGAAGGACGCAGCCTTATTTCACTGACCATTTGTGACAGAGAGATGAACTTGCTGAAGGAATTCTCTCCTGCTAAAGAGCACATTAAGACCTATTTGTGAGGTCTGTGTTAATCTTTTGCAGCAGATTTGAATGTGGGTTGATAATCAGCCAGAGTGGGAGGAATTAATTTTAGATTCCTTCTCTACTTTCTGCTTTTTACAACAGAATACTATTGGTAATCATTTATCCTTCAATGATAGGAACTAGTTTTTGGAAATTGTGGTTTGAGTGTATTAAAAGGAGACTGGCAGGAAAAAAAGAAAGAATAAAAAAGCTCTGTGAGCAGGCTTCTTAAGATTACAATGTACCCTTAGTGTTCACATCAAAATGGATTGTATTTGTTAGCTATTGCTGCATAACAAATTACCTCAAAGCTTAGGGGCTTAAAACAACAATTTATTATCCTTACAGATTCTTTGGGTCAGGGATTCAGGAGCAGTTTAGCTCAGGATGTCTCATGAGGTCTCAGTCAAGATGTTGGCCAGGGCTGAAGTCATCTGAAGGCTTGACTGGGGCTGAGGGATCCACTTCCAAGGTTCAAGTTCATTCACATGACAGTAAGCTGATGCTTACAGTTGTGGACATCAATCCTTGGTTTCCCCCCATGAGAGCTTCTCCTAGGTCTTTTTAAGTATCCTCATGGCAAAACTGGAGGCTTCCCCCCATAATAATAATCCAAGAGTGAAAGAGCCAGATGGAAGCTGTCCTTTTTATCAGCTAGCCCAAGAAGTCACATAGCATCATGAGTGCTTTATTCCAAGCACATTATGAAGTTTGGTACACCTCAAGGCACCTTTTGAAGAGAGGAGTGTCGAAGAATTTGTGGACATGTTTTAAAGCTACCACATGGATGTTTAGAATCTGAACTGTGGATGGAGCCTCCATTCTCATCCTGTATAGGAACTAAATTCTGCTACAACATCCTTGACAGATGGTCACTCAGCCTCTGCTTAACACTTCCAACTATGAGGAGTTCACTACGTTGTGCGTCAGTGAGTTCCATTTATATCCAGTTTTAATTGTTAGAAGCTTCTTCTGTTCATGAACTTGAAAACACTATTGCTGACTATTTCATTATTGAAGCTAGTTTTGCTGTTCTAGAATGGCACTTTTATGTCATGACTTTTCCATTATTTGCAATGATGGTAATCTTCTTGACTTCTCTCTTCTTCAGACAAAATACTGTCAGTTTCATTCAGAGTTTACTCTCATGTTTTGATTTCAGGGTCTTTCCACATTCTGGTCACTTTCCTATAAAAACATTTCAATTCAGTTCATCCCTCCACAACTGAAGATCAATTAGTCCTGTACCCCAAGCTAAGTGTAAAAGAACACCACAAGGTAGTCTTCACTTTGCATAATAATGAAGGACGAGAAAAAGGACACTGAAAGCTGAAATCATGCAAGTAATTTTAAGAATCAATGGGAAAAATTATGATTACTCTGAGACCTTTTAAAACTGTTAAAACATTAAAAACTTTCCGATCTAAATGCATGGGGAAATGAAATAAACAGTGAAACTAGTGTTCATTTAGTATACTGTAATTTAAAACATTAGAAACATAGATAAAGTGTTTCATTTCTTTGTTTTAAGAAAACTTAGCAAGAGTAGTTTGAACAGTGCTTGCCTTTTTCTTCTTATCATAAAACTGATAATACAGAGTAAGCATCTTTTGTTTGCCTTGCAAATTGTCATCCTGCTTTATAAATTTGGATCAGCTTCCAATATTTTATCTTTTGAGCTCTGAATGTCGTGTGAATATCTCTGAGACACATCTCAATGAATGAAGCTTTCTGCTGCTGTTGTTTCTTTTGAGACATCTTCAATCACTATCCTCGTTTGTGTCAATAAGTTCACCTCCACTAAGTTCCTGGGGCCATAGATCTAGAGTATCTTGAATGTGGGCAGTGCCAACATTCCCAACGATAAGCTGTTTTTTCCATAACTCCATTTATGTTAGATTCAAGTTTCACTGTTTGTGCTATCATTTTTCATTTCTTTGCTGCACTTTCATCTTTGTTGAGCAGTTTGCTCTTTCAATTATTCATTTTGTAAAATGCTGTGTGAGTTCATTGCTGGAAGACAAGGAGGCAACACAACTACATGCTTTTTTGTCTGTGTATTGAACTGATGCACAGTGACCAGTCACCACAGACTTTGGAAGAAGTGATGTGATTGGCTACTGATCATGATACACATCTGTTTATGTATATAATGATTTGTGGAATGGAGAGTGAGGAGCCACGTTTGCACTTCATTCAGTCACTCACAGTTAATGTACCATGGTAACTGATATTTGAACCATGTTGTTGGGGGCTGGTTTTATTTAACTGTCTCCATGAGATTTATGTATATGAGAATCATGCAAAGCGAGGACTGCCTATATTTATACAAATTTGACCTTAGAATCCGTTTCTATAGGCAACTATTCCATACTGCTAATTTTGAACTCATCATTCTTGCTCTTATCAGGTCTCATAATCTTTACCTCGTGCATTTGATTTTCCTTAAATATAAATGTTGGATTTTTACTTGTATTCCTGTTCAGCTTTGTCTTATTAGTCTTAGCCCGTGGCTATCTTTTAAAAACTTGATTGTGCTACCTAGGGAGCAAACTGTCCCTTCCAAATTGTTGTCCTTTTCACATTTAAGCCATTGATAAGAACAGGGCTGGGGCAGAGCTCTCCAGCCACGCTTCCCTCATCCTATTAATCAACCCTTTGAGTAGGAGTAGACAATCAGATATGAATTTCTCCAAATCTGCCTATTTTGAGCTTGTTCAACAAAGTTAACTTTCTGGTGCCTTTCTGAAATCAAAGCACACTGTGTCAGCAGTTGCCTCCTGAAATAACCCCTCCGGTTACCATGTCAAAAATCAACACTACTCATAATACCTTACGTTTATGGAGAAGTTTTACAGTTCACAGTTACAGTTACAGTTACAGTTCTCCATTAAAAAATATTTTGTCTTGATAGCATTGAAAGGAGATGTGGCAGATATTCCTACCATATTTTCAAACATGATGAGTCAGAAAGGTTAAGGGATTTGCTTTGTTCACAGAGATAGTAAATCCTGATTCTACCTAGATTTACTAGGTAGAATCTTGATTCTTTAGTTAAGTCTAGTGTATTTTTTGCCACCTCAGACTTCTCAGATGAAGTGCCTACAGTAAATACAAAAAGAGAGTTTCTGTAATGTTTTTCCCTTGTTGGTTTATTAGACCAGTCTTATAATCTCCTCTCCCATAGAGTCTTGTATTGGTTTGCTAGGGTCGCCATAACAAAGCACCACAAGCTGGGTGGCTTAAACAATAGAAATTTATTGTCTTCCAGTTATGGAGGATAGAAGTCCAAGATCATAGTGTTGGCAGGGCTGGTTCTTTGTGAAAGCCGTGAGGGAAGGATCTTTTCCAGGTCTCTTTTCCTTGGCTTGTTGATGGCCATTTTCTCCAGGTGTCTCTTCACATCATCTCTCTATTCACGTCTCTGTGTTGACATTTCCCCTTTTTGTATGGACACTGGTCATACTAAATTGGGGCGCACCCTAATGACTTCATTTTAACTTGATTCCTTCTGTAAAAACCTCATCTCTAAATATTCTGAGGTACTGAGCATTTAGGACTTCAACGTATGACTTTTGGGGAGACAGTTCAACTTATAGCAGGTCTCTAAGGCAGATTTTGTATTTGAAAATAATGATCAAAGGAGCAGGCTTGTGTAGCCAGTGTAGGTAGTACATGCCTGTATTTTCTTATCCATATCTATGCAGTCTGATGAGATAAACTTTACCATCAGTTGATATCCCCTTTCAGTTTTCAAAAGAGAGAGTGGGTGTTTTTCCTAAAGTCATTCTCAGTTGTCCACTTGCTGAATTTAGTCTCTGAAGATGTCTTTTGTAAGGCAGCTGCTGAAATTATTAGCTTGTTTAATGACTTCAGGATTCAGATGTGTCATTTAACCTTGGCTCTGAGATTTGTGGTGAACTTGGCTCAGTGCTTAGTTATGATTATACTCCCATCTAAGTAGATTCCTTATTCCACAAATAGGTTAAGGCGTCAAGGGATTCTTAATTTAGGGGACAAATAAATTAGAGAGTAACAATTTGTACCCCCAAAACATTCACAACTATCAGGTGCATGTAAAGATTGTTTAGCACATTACTGACCTTTTGTAAGAAGAAGGGACAAATATAATATCCTTTTAGATTACTAGCATCAGCATCAGAATACTATAAATGTTTCACCTGTGTCACTCTGTTTTCTCATTGCCTCTACCCTCCTGTAGTTTTACTTCTTGGTCATTTGGGCGTTCCACAGAGCATTAATGCTCATACCAACGTGAGCATTTGATATGACACAGATTTTGCTGTTTAAAAAAAATTACATTTAGTGTGAGTGGAGAAATTTTTTTGCTCATATATTGGCTCACATAAAAAAAACAGTTATAATGTTTCTGTAAGGTGTAATGAATGAAGACATGGTGAACCCTTGTGTTATCTTTGACGCCTCCTATATCCCATTTTCTTCCCTTCTACTCTGGTGAAATCATTATCCTAAATTTTATGTTTATCATGTCCTTAACTTTTCCTTATACTTTAAGTATTTGCATTTCTAAACAAATATACTGTTTAAGTTTTGTAGTTAAAAATTTTAAACTTTTTAAGTCATTGAGAAATTACTTAAATAGTTACAAGAGTAATATAAATAACTCTCATATAGCCTTCACCCATGTTCCCCAGTGTTAACATTTTACCATATTTGATTCACAGTTCTTCCCTACTCTCTCCAGATATATGTTTTTTCTGAGTAAGTTACACATATCCTTTTCCAGTTTAAATATTTCAGTTTGTATTTCCTAAACATAAGGATGCTGTCTTACGTAGTCATATGCAAAAATCTAGATCAGGAAATTAACATAGATCTAATTCTACCACGTAATCCACAGATCCATTCAAACCTTGCCCATTGGTCCTATAATATCCTTGGTACCTTTTTTCCCCCTTCTGGTTCAGGATCCTCTCCAGAGTCACAACTGCATTTAATTGTCATGTTTCTTTAGTTGCCTTCCATCTGGAACAGGGCTTCAGTCTTTCTTTCTCTTTCATGTCCTGGTTAATTTTCAAGAATACAGAATAGTTTTTTTTTAGGAGTATATCTCAATTTGGGTTCATCTGATGTTTCCTCATGTTATGCATTTTTTGGCAGAAATGATGCTATGTTCTTCTCAGTGCATTATATCAAGAGACACATGACCTTGATTTATCCCATTATTCTTTTTTTTTAACATCTTTATTGGAGTATAATTGGAGTATATACTCCAACTTATTGGAGTATAAAAGGCTTGTTGCTGTGGAACAGAGTAAACTGCTCCTTGGGCCATTGTGAAATAGCTTGGCCATCTAACAAAATAAGGTAATATATATTGCAACACAAAATCCACTCAGGCACAGTAATGGGAGATAAATCAGATAAAAATGTGAGGTCTCAATGATTTCTGAAGCTTTTGGACAGAGATGAAAATTGCCATATTAGCTCAATTCATATCAAACAGATTAATGGAAAAGATGAAGTGAGACTGCTTTTTAAAGGATAACTGTCAGCCTATAAAAGTAGAATCAAGTGAATTCATGTTACGAAGGCACAAAAGGGTAGCATGAAGGACTTAGATCTTCAGGTCCAATATTCTCATTTCACAGATGAAGAAAGAGACCAGGATATGTGACTTGTCCAGGGTCACCAGGCAAGGCAGGAGTATCTGCTGGACTTGACCCATCTTCCCTGAGATTCTTCCAGACCTCTGTGACTGCTTCTCTAACCGTATAAACCAAGAGTCAGCACACTTTCTTTTTTTTTAACATCTTTATTGGAGTATAATTGCTTTACAATGCTGTGTTAGTTTCTGCTTTATAACAAAGTGAACGAGTTATATATATACATATAACCCCATATCTCTTCCCTCTTGCATCTCCCTCCCTCCCACCCTCCCTATCCCACCCCTCTAGGTGGTCACAAAGCACTGAGCTGATCTTCCTGTGCTGTGCGGCTGCTTCCCACTAGCTAGCTATTTTACATTTGGTAGTGTATATATGTCCATGCCACTCTATCGCTTTGTCACAGCTTACCCTTCCCCCTCCCCATATCCATTCTCTAGTAGGTCTGCATCTTTATTCCTGTCTTGCCCCAGGTTCTTCATGACCTTTTTTTTTTTCTTAGATTCCATATATATGTGTTAGCATATGGTATTTGTTTTTCTCTTTCTGACTTACTTCACTCTGTATGACAGTCTCTAGATCCATCCACCTCACTACAAATAATGCAGTTTCGTTTCTTTTTATGGCTGAGTAATATTCCATTGTATATATGTGCCACATCTTCTTTATCTATCCATCTGTTGATGGACACTTAGGTTGCTTCCGTGTCCTGGCTACTGTAAATACAGCTGCAACGAACATTGTGGTACATAATTCTTTTTTTTTTTTTTTTTTTTTTTTGCAGTACAAAGGCCTCTCACTGTAGTGGCCTCTCCCGCTGTGGAGCACAGGCTCCGGACACACAGGCCCAGCAGCCATAGCTCACGGGCCCAGCCGCTCCACGGCATGTGGGATCCTCCTGGACCAGGGCATGAACCAACGTCCCCTGCATCAGCAGGCAGACTCCCAACCACTGCACCACCAGGGAAGCCCCATGACTCTTTTTGAATTATGGTTTTCTCAGGGTATATGCCCAGTAGTGGGATTGCTGGGTCGTATGGTAGTTCTATTTTTAGTTTTTTAAGGAACCTCCATACTGTTCTCCATAGTGGCTGTATCAATTTACATTCCCACCAACAGTGCAAGAGGGTTCCCTTTTCTCCACACCCTCTCCAGCATTTATTGTTTGTAGATTTTTTGATGATGGCCATTCTGACTGGTGTGAGGTGATACCTCATGGTAGTTTTGAGTTGCATTTCTCTAATGATTAGTGATGTTGAGCATCCTTTCATGTGTTTGTTGGCAATCTGTTTATCTTCTTTGGAGAAATGTCTATTTAGGTCTTCTGCCCATTTTTGGATTGGGTTGTTTGTTTGTTTAATATTGAGCTGCATGAGCTGCTTGTATATTTTGGAGATTAATCCCTTGTCAGTTGCTTCATTTGCAAATATTTTCTCCCATTCTGAGGATTGTCTTTTGGTCTTGTTTATGGTTTCCTTTGCTGTGCAAAAGCTTTGAAGTTTCATTAGGTCCCATTTGTTTATTGTTGCTTTTATTTTCATTTCTCTAGGAGGTGGGTCCAAAAGGATCTTGCTGTGATTTATGTCATAGAGTGTTCTGCCTATGTTTTCCTCTAAGAGTTTGATAGTTTCTGGCCTTACATTTAGGTCTTTAATCCATTTTGGGTTTACTTTTGTGTATGGTGTTATCGAGTGTTCTAATTTCATTCTTTTACATGTAGCTGTCCAGTTTTCCCAGCACCATTTATTGAAGAGACTGTCTTTTCTCCATTGTATATTCTTGCCTCCTTTATCAAAGATAAGGTGACGATATGTGTGTGGGTTTATCTCTGGGCTTTCTATCCTGTTCCATTGATCTATATTTCTGTTTTTGTGCCAGTACCATGTTGTCTTGATTACTGTAGCTTTGTAGTATAGTCTGAAGTCAGGGAGCCTGATTCCTCCAGCTCCGTTTTCCTTTCTCAAGATTGCTTTGGCTATTCGAGGTCTTTTGTGTTCCCATACAAATTGTGAAATTTTTTGTTCTAATTCTGTGAAAAATGCCATTGGTAGTTTGATAGGGATTGCATTGAATGTAGATTGCTTTGGGTAGTATAGTCATTTTCACAACATTGATTCTTCCAATCCAAGAATATGGCATATCTCTCCACCTGTTGGTATCATCTTTAATTTCTTTCATCAGTGTCTTATAATTTTCTGCATACAGGTCTTTTGTCTCCTTAGGTTGGTTTTTTCCTAGGTATTTTATTCTTTTTGTTGCAATGGTAAATGGGAGTGTTTCCTTAATTTCTCTTTCAGATTTTTCATCATTAGTGTATAGTAATGCAAGAGTTTTCTGTGCATTAATTTTGTATCCTGTTACTTTACCAAATTCATTGATTATCTCTAGTAGGTTTCTGGTAGCATCTTTAAGAGTCTCTATGTATAGAGAATATACATATTCTCTATGTATATATCATCTGCAAACATTGACAGTTTTACTTCCTCTTTTCCAATTTGGATTCCTTTTATTTCTTCTTCTTCTCTGATAGCTCTGGCTAAAACATCCAAAACTATGTTGAATAATAATGGTGAGAGTGGCCAGCCTTATCTTGTTCCTGATCTTAGTGGTTTCAATTTTTCACCATTGAGAACGATGTTGGCTGTGGGTTTGTCATATGGCCTCTTTTATGTTGAGGTAAGTTCCCTCTATGCCTACTTTCTGGAGGGTTTTTATCATAAATAGGTCTTGAATTTTGTTGAAAGCTTTTTCTGCATCTGTTGACATTATCATATTGTTTTTATCCTTCAGTTTGTTAATATGGTTTATCACATTGATTGATTTGCATATATTGAAGAATCCTTGCATTCATGTGATAAACCCCACTTGATCATGGTGTATGGCCCTTTTAATGTGCTGTTAGATTCTGTTTGCTAGTATTTTGTTGAGGATTTTTGCATCTATGTTCATCAGTGATATTGGCCTGTAGTTTTCTTTCTTTGTGACATCTTTGTCTGGTTTTGGTATCAGGGTGATGGTGGCCTCGTAGAATGAGTTTGGGGGTGTTCCTCTCTCTGCTATATTTTGGAAGAGTTTGAGAAGGATAGGTGTTAGCTATTCTCTAAATGTTTGATAGAATTCGCCTGTCAAGCCATCTTGTCCTGGGCTTTTGTTTGTTGGAAGATTTTTAATCACAGTTTCAATTTCAGTGCTTGTGATTGGTCTGTTCATATTTTCTATTTCTTCCTCTTCTGTCTTGGAAGGTTGTGCTTTTCTAAGAATTTGTCCATTTCTTCCAGGTTGTCCATTTTATTGGCATGTAGTTGCTTGTAGTAATCTCACATGATCCTTTGTATTTCTGCAGTTTCAGTGGTTACTTCTGCTTTTTCATTTGTAATTTGATTGATTTGAGTCCTCTCCCTTTTTTCATTGATGAGTCTGGCTAATGGTTTATCAATTTTGTTTTTCTTCTCAAAGAACCAGCTTTTAGTTTTATTGATCTTTACTATCATTTCCTTCATTTCTTTTTCACTTGTTTCTGATCTTTATGATTTCCCTCCTTCTGCTGACTTTGGGGTTTTTTTGTTTTTCTTTCTCTAATTGCTTTAGGTGTAAGTCTGAGTTTTTTATTTGAGATGTTTCTTGTTTCTTGAGGTAGGATTGTATTTCTATAAACTTCCCTCTTAGAACTGCTTTTGCTGCATCCCATAGGTTTTGGGTTGTCATGTTTCTAGGTATTTTTTGATTTCCTCTTTGATTTCTTCAGTGATCTCTTGGTTATTTAGGAGTGTATTGTTTAGCCTCCATGTGTTTGTATTTTTTACAGATTTTCCTGTAATTGATATCTAGTCTCATAGCATTGTGGTCGAAAAGATACCTGATACAATTTCAATTTTCTTAAATTTACCAAGGCTTGATTTGTGACCCAAGACATGAACTATCCTGGAGAATGTTACATGGGCAATTGAGAAGAAAGTGTATTTTGTTGTTTTGGATGGAATGTCCTATAAATGTCAATTAAGTCCATCTTGTTTAATATATCAATAAAAGCTTGTGTTTCCTTATTTATTTTCACTTTGGATTATCTGTCCATTGGTGAAAGTGGGGTGTTAAAGTCCCCTACTGTGATTGTGTTACTGTCCATTTCCCCTTTTATGGCTGTTAGCATTTGCCTTATGTATTGAGGTGCTCCTATGTTGGGTGCATAAATATTTACAATTGTTATATATTCTTGGATTGATCCCTTGATCAGTAGTGTCCTTCTTTGTCTCTTGTAGTAGGCTTTATTTTTAACTCTCTTTTGTCTGATATGAGATCGCTACTCCAACTTTCCTTTGATTTCCATTGGCATGGAATACCTTTTTCCATCCCCTCACTTTCAGTCTGTATGTCTCCCTAGGTCTGAAGTGGGTCTCTTGTAGACTGCATATATACGGGTCTTGTTTTTGAATCCATTCAGCCAGTCTGTGTCTTTTGGTTGGCGCATTTAATCCATTTACATTTAAGGTAATTATTGACATGTATGTTCCTATTACCATTTTCTTAATCATTTTGGGTTTGTTATTGTAGGTCTTTTCCTTCTCTTGTGTTTTCTGCCTAGAGAAGTTCCTTTAGCATTTCTTGTAAAGCTGGTTTGGTGGTGCTGAACTCTCTTAGCTTCTGCTTGTCTGTAAAGGTTTTAATTTCTCCATTGAATCTGAATGAGATCCTTGCTGGGTAGAGTATTCCCTTTCATCACTTTAAATATGTTCTGCAACACCGTACTGGCTTTCAGAGTTTCTGCTGAGAAATCAGGTGTTAACCTTATGGGGATTCCCTTGTATGTTATTTATTCCTATCCTCTTGCTGCTTTTAATATTTTTTCTTTGTATTTAATTTTTGATAGTTTGATTAATATGTGTCTTGGCATGTTTCTCCTTGGATTTATCCTTTATGGGACTCTCTGCACTTCCTGGACTTGCTTGACTACTTCTTTTCCCATATTAGGTAAGTTTCCAACTATAATCTCTTCAAATATTTTCTCAGTCCCTTTCTTTGTCTCTTCTTCTTCTCGGACCCCTATAATTCGAATGTTGGTGCATTTAATATTGTTCCAGACTTCTCTGAGACTGTCCTCAATTCTTTTCATTCTTTTTTCTTTATTCTGCTCTGCTGTTGTTATTTCCACTATTTTATCTTGCAGGTCACTTATCTGTTCTTCTGCCTCAGTTATTCTGCTCTTGATTCCTTCTAGAGAATTTTAAAATTTCATTTACTGTGTTGTTCATCATTGTTTGTTTGCTCTTTAGTTCTTCTAGGTTTTTGTTAAACGTTTCTTGTATTTTCTACATTCTATTTCCAAGATTTTGGATCATATTTACTATCATTACTCTGAATTCTTTTTCAGGTAGACTGCCTGTTTCCTCTCATTTGTTTGGTCTGGTGGGTTTTTACCTTGCTTCTTCATCTGCTGTGTATTTCTCTGTCTTCTCATTTTGCTTAACTAACTGCGTTTAGGGTTTCCTTTTTGCAGGCTGCAGGTTTGTAGTTCCCGTTGTTTTTGGTGTCTGCCCTCAGTGAGTAAGGTTGTTACAGTGGGTTGTGGTTGGTCCCCTTCCTGGTGGAGGGGACTGGTGCCTGTGTTCTGGTGGATGAGGCTGGATCTTGTCTTTCTGTTGGGCAGGACCACATCTGGTGGTGTATTTTGGGATGTCTGTGAACTTACTGTGATTTTAGGCAGCCTCTCAGCTAATGGGTGGGGCTGTGTTCCTGTCTTGCTGATTGTTTGTTATGGGGTGTCAAGCACTATAGCTTGCTGGTCGTTGGGTGGAGCTGGGTCTTAGCATTGAGATGGAGATTTCTGTGAGAGCTTTTGCCATTTGATATTACATGGGGCTGGGGAATCTCTGGTGGTCCAGTGTCCTGAGCTTGGCTCTCCCACCTCAGAGGCTCAGGCCTGACACCCAGTCAGAGCACCAAGACCCTGTCAGCCACATGGCTCAGGAGAAAAAAAAAGAAAGAAAAATCAATAAATAAAATTCTTGAAATAAAAAATATTATTAAAGGGCTTCCCTGGTGGCGCAGTGGTTGAGAGTCCGCCTGCCGATGCAGGGGACATGGGTTCATGCCCCGGTCCGGGAAGATCCCACATGCCGTGGAGCGGCTAGGCCCATGAGCCATGGCCACTGAGCCTGCGCGTCCGGAGACTGTGCTCCACGACGGGAGAGGCCACAACAGTGAGAGGCCCGCGTACTGCAAAATATATATATATATAATATATATATATTATTAAAAATAAAAAAAAATTAAAAGTAATTTAAAAAAAGAAAGAAGAGAGCAACCAAACCAATAAACAAATCTACCAATGATAACAAGTGCTAAAATGTATACCAAAAAAACCCAAAATGCACAGACAGAACCCTAGGACAAATGGTAAAAGCAAAGCTATAGAGACAAAATCACACAAAGAAGCATACACATACACACTCACAAAAAGAGAAAAAGGAAAAATATATATATACACACAAAATGAAGAGAGCAACCAACTCAATAAACAAATCTGCCAATGATAATAAGTTGTAAATACTAAACTAAGATAAACATAAAACCAGAAACAAATTAGATGCAGAAAGCAAACCCCAAGTCTACAGTTGCTCCCAAAGTCCACCGCCTCAATTTTGGTATGATTCGTTGTCTATTCAGGTATTCCACAGATGCAGGGTACATCAAGTTGATTGTAGAGATTTAATCCGCTGCTCCTGAGGCTGCTGGGAGGAATTTCCCTTTCTGTTCTTTGTTCACACAGCTCCTGGGGTTCAGCTTTAGATTTGGCCCTGCCTCTGCATGTGGGTTGTCTGAGGGCATCTGTTCTTCACTCAGACAGGACGGGGTTAAAGTAGCAGCTGATAAGGAGGCTCTGGCTCACTCAGGCCGGGGGGAGGGTGGGGTATGGAATGTGGGGCGAGCTTGTGGCAGCAGAGGCTGGTATGACATTGCACCAGCCTGAGGCGCACCATGTGTTCTTCCGGGGAAGTCGTCCCTGGATCACGGGACCCTGGCAGTGGTGGGCTGCACAGGCTCCTGGGAGGGGAGGTGTGGATAGTGACCTGTGCTCACACACAGGCTTCTTGGTGGCTGCAGCAACAGCCTTAGCATTTCATGCCCGTCTCTGGTGTCCGCGCTTTTAGCCGCGGCTCGCGCCCGTCTCTGGAGCTCCTTTAAGCAGTGCTCTGAATCCCGTCTCCTCGCGCACCAGGAAACAAAGAGGGAAGAAAAAGTCTCTTGCCTCTTCGGCAGGTCCAGACTTTTTCCCGGACTCCCTCCCGGCTAGCCGTGGTGCACTAACCCCCTGCAGGCTGTGTTCACGCCGCCAACCCCAGTCCTCTCCCTGCGCTCCGACTGAAGCCCTAGCCTCAGCTCCCAGCCCCGCCCGCCCCGGCGGCCGAGCAGACAAGCCTCTCGGCCTGGTGAGTGCCGGTCGGCACCGGTCCTCTGTGCGGGAATCTCTCCGCTTTGTCCTCCGCACCCCTGTTGCTGTGCTCTCCTCCGCTACTCCGAAGCTTTCCCCCTCTGCCACCCACGGTCTCCGCCCGCGAAGGGGCTCCTAGTGTGTGGAAACTTTTCCTCCTTCACGGCTCCCTCCCACTGGTGCAGGTCCCGTCCCTATTCTTTTGTCTCTGTTTTTCCTTTTTTCTTTTGCCCTACCCAGGTTCGTGGGGAGTTTCTTGCCTTTCGGGAAGATTGAGGTCTTCTGCCAGCGTTCAGTAGTTGTTCTGTAGGAGCTGTTCCACATGTAGATGTATTTGTGGGGAGGAAGGTGATCTCCACATCTTACTCCTCCGCCATCTTGAAGATCCCCTGTCCCATTATTCTTGATGTTAACTTTGTTCACTTGGTTAAGGTGGTATTTACTAGGTTTCTCCAACATGAAGTTACTGTTTTTCTCTGTAAGCTAAATTTTGTGAGAGATATTTTGAAATTATGTAAATATCCTGTTCCTTAACAAATTTTCACCCACTAGTTTTAACATTCATTGATGATTTTTTGCATGAATCATTTATTACAATGATGGTTGCCAAATGCTCATTTTCTAATTTTGTCATTCCATCCACATGTATTAAGTGGTATTCTACTGTAGGGAAGAACACTCTGTTATTCGTTCATTCATTTATTTAGACTCAAGGATTCCTATTTTATTTACTGGGGTTTAATTCATTATTATTATTATTATCATTATTTATTTTGATGCTCAAATTGGCCTATATTTGGGTAGCAGGAGCTTCTTCAAGAGGGTTCCTAGGTGTTTTTTACCACTTTCCAATCGCATCTTTAGCATTTCCTCACTTTTGACACTTCTATTCCAGACTTATGTTGTACTTTCTGTGCTCCACCTGTAGTGTCATTCTGGTTCTTTCTAGTGGAGAATGATATGTAGAAACCAAGATCTGAGCATTAGGGGTGCTGATTAATACAGGGTGTCATTGTTTCTAGGCCCTTTTAGCAAATAGAGCTAGGAAGGATAGACATAGACACACACACACATATATTTTTCTTCTTGGTCATTTGGGTGTTCCACAGATTACCAGTGTGAGCATTTCCTATAATATGGATTGTGATGTTTTTAAAAAATAACATTTACCATAAGCAGAGCCCACGTGTATGTGCACATGCATACACCTGTGCACGTATATGTATGTGTATACATGCACTTACTCGTTTATTTATTGATCTACCTAAGTTAAAAACCATGAGTTGACACAAATACCTTCAATTCAAATCCAGTGTGACAGAGTTTGTTTTAGCCTTTCCCCTTTCCATTTTTGAAACTCCTTTCTGAGAAGCCTGACTCTCATTATTCACAATATATTTACATACTTGCCTGTTACCCTCATGTGTAATCACCATGGTGGCTGTCTCCTTAGCCACATCTCTGCACATTTAACTTGCCTCTTTGACTCTGTACTTCTCCAGTCCCAGTGCCCTTGGCACTATTAGCCTTCTCAGTCTTGACCATCCCCTTTCCCCAACTGTCTCCATATGCCTGGCCCTAGCAGGCCCACCAACCTGGGCTGTATTAAGGGAAGGGAAGGAAGAGGAAAGACACTAAGAAATATATTATAAAGAAAAAGAAACAAAAGGGGAGAGCTGTTTTATTTATTTCTGTGTGAAATGCTGTTTTAAAAATATATAATAGTGTTTAGTAGCCCTTACGTTGAGACTGACTGTGGTTCAAATTCTAAATTTACCACCTACCAGGTGTGTAATCTTGGGCAAGGTACTTAATATCTCTGTGCCTCAGTTTTCTCACATGTAAAATGGGGCTAGTAATAATACCTGTCTCATAGGGTTCTGGTGAGGTTTAAGTGAATTAATATGTACAAAGTGTACAGGACAGTGTCTTGCACACAGCATTTTTATTATCAGACAACCTATCATTGTGAAATATGTTGTTTTTTTCTAATAAAAAATTACTAAATACCAACGAATCATTAGTGATGTCTTCAGTAGAGATAAGAAAAATTACTATGGTTACTTTTTCATCTATCAAAAAGTATATGTTTTCTACAGGAAAATAAGGCAGCCAGAATTGGTACTTTTCCAAGAGTTTTTTTTTTTTTTTTAAATCAGGCTCTGAAGTTAAAGGAAAAATCATTAAAAGTTATTGCCAATTAGAGATATTAGTGTAAGCCACTGGGATGGTTTTCAAATTATACAGTTTTAATTGCATGCATCTTTTTAGGAGTGTGCATCAGAAGTTGGCAGTCTGTGGCCCACAGGTGAAATCTAGCCCACTGCCTGGTTTTTATATGGCCAGTGAGCTAAGTGTGGTTTTTACATAGTTAAAAAACTTGTTTATTTTTATTGAAGTACTGTTGATTTACAGTGATGTGTCAGTTTCTGGTGTACAGCAAAGTGATTCAGTTTCATATATATATATATATTTTTTTCATATTCTTTTCCACCATGGCTTATTATATGATATTGAATATTTCCTATGCTATATAGTAGGACCTTGCTTTTTAAATCTATTTTATATGTAGTAGTTTGTATCTTCTAATCCCAAACTCCTAATTTTTCCCTCCCCCACCCCCTTTCCCCTTTAGTAACCATAAGTTTGTGTTCTATGTCTGTGAATCTGTTTCAAAAGTAAGTTCATTTGTGTCATATTTTAGATTCTACATATAAGTGATATCATATGGTATTTGTCTTTCTCTTTCTGACTTACTTCACTTAGTATGATAACCTCTAGGTCCATTCATGTTGCTGCAAATGGCATTATTTCATTCTTTTTTATGGCTGAGTAGTATTCCATTGTGCATATATACTACATCTTCTTTATCCATTCATCTGTCAGTGGACATTTAGGTTGCTTCCATGTCTTGGCTATTGTAAATAGTGCTGCAGTGAACATTGGGATGCATGTATCTTTTCTAATTGTAGTTTTGTCTGGATATATGCGTAGAGGTGAAATTGCTGGATCATATGGCAACTCTGTTTTTAGTTTTGTAAGGAGGCTCCACACTGTTTCCACAGCGGCTGCACCAATTTACATTCCCAACAATGTAGGAGGGTTCCCTTTTCTCCACACCCTCTCCAGCATTTGTTATTTGTAGCCTTTTTAATGATGGCCATTCTGACTGGTGTGAGGTGGTACTTCACTGTAGTTTTGACTTGTATTTCTCTAATAATTAGCAATGTTGAGCATTTTTTCCTGTGCCTATTGGTCATCTGTGTGTCTTCTTTGGAGAAATGTCTATTTAGGTCTTCTGCCCATTTTTACATTTTTAAATGGTTTTAAAAATAAGAATATTATATGAAAAGTGAAAATTATGTAAAATGCAAATTTCATTTTCTATAAGTAAAGTTTTATTGGAGCATAGCCACACCTATTTGTGTATATCTTATCTATGGCTGATCTTGCTCTACAGTGACAGGATTGAATAGTTACAACAGAGACAATATGATCCACAAAGTCTAAAATACTTAATGTATGGCCCACTCTCACCACTATTATTCAACATAGTTTTGGAAGTTTTAGCCACAGCATTCAGAGCAGAAAAAGAAATAAAAGGAATCCAAATCGGAAAAGAAGAAGTAAAGCTGTCACTGTTTGCAGATGACGTGATACTATACATAGAGTATCCTAAAGATGCCACCAGAAAACTACTAGAGCTAATCAATGAATTTGGTAAAGTAGCAGGATACAAAATTAATGCACAGAAATCTCTTGCATTCCTATACACTAATGATGAAAAATCTGAAAGTGAAATTAAGAAAACACTCCCATTTACCACTGCAACAAAAAGAATAAAATATCTAGGAAAAAAACTACCTAAGGAGACAAAAGACCTGTATGCAGAAAATTATAAGACACCGATGAAAGAAATTAAAGATGATACAAATAGATGTAGAGATATACCATGTTCTTGGATTGGAAGAATCAACACTGTGAAAATGACTCTACTACCCAAAGCAATCTACAGATTCAGTGCAATCCCTATCAAATTACCAATGGCAGTTTTTACGGAACTAGAGCAAAAAATCTTAAAATTTGTATGGAGACACAAAAGACCCCGAATAGCCAAAGCAGTCTTGAGGGAAAAAAACAGAGCTGGAGGAATCAGACTCCCTGACTTCAGACTATACTACAAAGCTACAGTAATTAAGACAATATGGTGCTGGCACAAAAACAGAAACATAGATCAATGGAACAAGATAGAAAGCCCAGAGATAAACCCAGGCACCTTTGGTCAACTAATCTATGACAAAGGAGGCAAGGATATACAATGGAGAAAAGACAGTCTCTTCAATAAGTGGTGCTGGGGAAACTGGACAGCTACATGTAAAAGAAGGAAATTAGAACACTCCCTAACACCATACACAAAAATAAACTCAAAATGGAATAAAGACCTAAATGTAAGGCCAGACACTATTAAACTGTTAGAGGAAAACATAGGCAGAACACTCCATGACATAGATCACAGCAAGATCCTTTTTGACCCACCTCCTAGAGAAATGGAAATAAAAACAAAAATAAACAAGTGGGACCTAATGAAACTTAAAAGCTTTTGCACAGCAGAGGAAACCATAAACAAGACAAAAAGACAACCCTCAGAATGGGAGAAAATATTTGCAAACGAAGCAACTGACAAAGGATAAATCTCCAAAATTTACAAGCAGCTCATGCAGCTCAATATCAAAAAAACAAACCACCCTATCCAAAAATGGCCAGAAGACCTAAATAGACATTTCTCCGAAGAAGATATACAGATTACCAACAAACACATGAAAGAATGCTCAACATCATTAATCATTAGAGAAATGCAAATCAAAACTACAATGAGATATCATCTCACACCAGTCAGAATGGCCATCATCAAAAAATCTACAAACAATAAATGCTGGAGCGGGTGAGGAGAAAAGGGAACCCTCTTGCACTGTTGGTGGGAATGTAAATTGATACAGCCACTATGGAGAACAGTATGGAGGTTCCTTAAAAAACTAAAAATAGAACTACCATATGACCCAGCAATCCCACTACTGGGCATATACCCTGAGAAAACCATAATTCAAAAAAGAGTCATGTACCACAATGTTCATTGCAGCTTATTTACAGTAGCCAGGACACGGAAGCAACCTAAGTGTCCATCAACAGATGGTGGATAAAGAAGATGTGGCACATATATACAATGGAATATTACTCAGTCATAAAAAGAAACGAAATTGAGTTATTTGTAGTGAGGTGGATGGACCTAGAGACTGTCATACAGAGTGAAGTAAGTCAGAAAGTGAAAAACAAATACCGTATGCTAACACATATATATGGAATCTAAGAAAAAAAAAGTCATGAAGAACCTAGGGGCAAGATGGGAATAAAGACACAGACCTACTAGAGAATGGACTTGAGGATATGGGGAGGGGAAAGGGTAAGCTGTGACAAAGCGATAGAGTGGCATGGACATACATACACTACCAAATGTAAAATAGCTAGCTAGTGGGAAGCAGCTGCAGAGCACAGGGAGATCAGCTCAGTGCTTTGTGACCACCTAGAGGGGTGGGATAGGGAGGGTGGGAGGGAGACTCAAGAGGGAAGAGATATAGGGATATATGTATATGTATAACTGGTTCACTTTGTTATAAAGCAGAAACTAACACAGCATTGTAAAGCAATTATACTCCAATAAAGATGTTAAAAAAAAAAAGAAAGTGTGCTGACTCTTTGTTTATACTGTTAGAGAAGCAGTCACAGAGGTCTGGAAGAATCTCAGGGAAGATGGGTCAAGTCCAGCAGATACTCCTGCCTTGCCTGGTGACCCTGGACAAGTCACATATCCTGTTCTGTTTCCTCATCTGTGAAATGAGAACATTGGACCTGAAGATCTAAGTCCTTCATGCTACCCTTTGGTGCCTTTGTAACATGAATTCACTTGATTCTACTTTTATAGGCTGACAGTTTATTTTAAAAAGCAGTCTCACTTTATCTTTTCTATTAATCTGTTTGATATGAATTGAGCTAATATGGCAATTTTCATCTCCATCCAGAAGCTTCAGAAATCATTGAGAGCTCACATTTTTATCTGATTTATCTCCCATTACTGTGCCTGAGTGGATTTTGTGTTGCAATATATATTACCTTATTTTGTTAGATGGCCAAGCTATTTCACAATGGCCCAAAGAGCAGTTTATTCTGTTCCATAGCAACAAGCCTTTTGCCCACATTTGCCATCTGGTGTTTGAAGCTGTATCTTGTGGAGATTTTTTTCATTAGCTGACAGTCATTACTCATCTGCTTTTGGCTTTAGTATATTTGACATTCTCATTATTTCTCATCCTAAATAGTCTCTGTTTTAAGTAAGAGAGCACTTGGAGTTGTTTGCTTAATAGAAGGGATTCAATTTCCTCATCTGGGAAACAAGGGCGTTGAATGAGGTTCCTGCCAGTTGGCACCATCTATGATTTTATGAAACTTGGGTTTTAATGACTTATGTATGTGATTGACAGCCCACCTAGACTGTGGTCTGTGAAGAGGAAGACCATGCCATAATAGGCTCTCTTGATGATGAATAACTGAGTAAGTGAATGAATGGCCACATAAGCCCAGGTAACATCAAGATGAGAGAGCCATTGCCCCATAAAGGCAATACCAATGGTATTTTGTAATTTTCCACATTCATTTTCCACAGTATTTTTAGAGGTTTCCTAAATATAAATCTCAAGGCCATGACCTACAAAGCCCCTTGCTACCTCCTCCGTCTGATTTTTTACTACACTTTCTTCTAGTCTTTATACTATATCCCCACTGGTCGTCCTGGTATTTCAAAACATGCCAAGCATCTAATTTAAGTTTAATTTAAATATACGTATCAGGGTCCTTGTACTGGCTCTTCCCTCTGCCTGGAATGCTCTTCCAAGAATATGCAAGTGGTTTATTCCCTTCATGCAAATCTGTGCTCAAACATCATCTCTCAGAGAGACTATCACATCCCACATCTTATTGTATCCATTTACTTTGCTTTATTTTTCATCATAGCACTCACTAATATATGCAATGTGTCTTATATTCATCTATCAATTTATTGTTCCTAGCCCCTGGAATAGTGCTTTGCACACAGGAGTCACTCAAGCAGTAATTGTTGAGTGAATACATGAATGAGAAGAAGAAAAAAATATCTATTAAGTACTTGATTTGTGAATTAAGGTTCTCTCCAACTCCACTGTTAAAGTACACACCTGTCTATAACACAACTTGTAGTTTTTTTGCCTCTATGCCTCTGCACCTATCATTATTTACCCTTTCTATCCCTTTCCCTCTAATTCTGGATACTTGTAAGTCCCAAATCCTACCCATCATTGTCTGAGTTCTGTCTTTTCTTTGAAACCTTCACTGACCAGCCCACTATCTCTTCATCTGAACTGGTGGGACCAATGGCACTCTGTCATCATGCCCTCCCCCATCTGATTCATTATCTGTCTCTGCGTATCTTAACTCCCCAACCATAGGTCTATGAGTAGAGATTATTTTTATGTATTTCTATTTTGTTTTACTTTACATTTTCATGTATATTTTAAATGGAATTGACTTTATTGTTTTAGATAGAATAAAACATTTACTATTAACAATTTTGAATCTGCAAAGATATAAAGATGAAAGCAAAAATTACCCCCAAATTCTACTGTAAAGAGAAAATAACCACTGTGAACATTTAGACACAGCAACCCCCCACCACACACCATATTCTTATAAAAAATTGGATACCATATATGTTATCTAGTACCTTAATTTTTTTTTGCATTTTTTAAAAAAAAACCTTAAGATTATATCGAGGATAATTCAGTAAATTTGTCTTCACTGGTACTTTTAATTGCTGCAGTTTCATCATATTTAACCAATCCCTTATTTGACTGACTCTGAAATTATCTGCAATTTTTAGCTATTGCAAATGTTTGATGTATATTTTTGGGGTAAGCGGGATGAGAGATTTGAAGAGAGGGTAGACTTGAAATCATCATGGTGGAGGGATGGAACATGAATTGACTAGAGAAATACTCTTCACATTTGTTTTTACTAATGTGCCCCCTAAAAGAATTTTGAAAAATTCTGTTTGCTTTTGCATTTTTAGAAGTTGGTATGTATAGTTTTTATTAAATTTTAAAATGTTTAAAGCTTATAATTTCTGGCAAATTGTAAATATATACATGTTAAAATTAAGCTATGCTATTACTTTTTAAAAGATGTCTGATGGAATCAAAATATAGTGGTTTGATATCTACCTTAATCTATTTTTCAAAAAATCATGAACTAGCTCCTTATTAATGATCTGAAATGGTATACAGTTCCTTTTTCTTCTAGAATTACTAATTCTATTCTCCTTTTCTTACAGAGTTTGTGCTAATACAGTATAGTTTTACACTTCAAAGCCTTTTACTGGTCAACAATTGCAATGAAATTTGTGTGCATAAATTTAAATATTTAAAATTTCCTGGGACCACAAGGAAATTTTAAAATGTGTATTACACATTTTGAAAAGTAATTTGTTAAATGTATTAATAAAATAAAAAAGCTGTTTTTCTCTTCCAACTAGGTAGTATCTATGGATGAGTGTTACTTGTTGGTAGAATTAAAAGGAGCAGTATCAATTTTTTTCTTATTTTTCATTTTTATAGATGTTAAGTGCTGAGAAACATTTTCACATTAATCAAGTAGATGGGAATGGGCAGAGTTTTGTTATAGCAATTTTCCTCAATCCTTTGAACTCCTTTTGAGTTATTTGATAAAAAAAATTGTGTATAAATTTATTACCAAAAAATACTTCTAATGATCTGTCAGTGGATAAGCAATTAGGCCTCCTGTCAATTTTATTGACAGTAAAGACAGGGCTGGAGAAATGTCTTAGGGGGCCAGGCACAGACATTGGCTGGAGCATCTTTGAACTTGATGACTATGGATATTCTATCTACTGTGTGGTGTGCTTGCCCCAGTGCTGCCTGGCTCCTCAGGTGCAGCCCAGAGAAGCAGGGCTGGGTTTCATCAGGGTTAAAAATTCAACACATGTGTGTTAACTAAAAGATATAAGAAATATGAAAAAACAGCTGGTGGAATCCAGGCTGGACAAGGAAAGTGGTGAAAGATGGACTGGGGGAAAGCAGAGAGGAGAAAGTAAAGGGAGGGCTCTTTAAGGTGTGGCAAACAGGAAAAAGAAGAAATGGTGGTCAGTTGTGTGATTCCGTAGTTTTAGAGGTAGAACAGTTATGGGTCGTGAACATGCCCAAGGTCTGGCCATGATGTGAAGTTCATAAACTTCATTTGTTCATAAACAGATCACATGAAGATGAGTTCATGGAAGTAGGTGCTATGATCTCAAAAGGGTTGTCCATGTTTACATGATAAGGAGTGAAGGCAGGGCTTGCAGTGGAGAGATAGAGTGTGGGGCAGGCGTCAGCAGATTTGAACAATGAGAGAAGGCTGGTAAAGCAGAACAACAAAGAAAGAGGAAGAATGCCTTGAAAGCTGAAAGGAGTGGGTCTTAAGGGAGCTTTCCATGTTTACAAGAAGCTGCAGGAAAAATGGTTTAGAAATGGCCATGGTGGGTATGGAAACTCATTGCCTGACCCTGATGTATGAATACCTGTCATTTGAGAAGGGTAGGGAAGGCCATGTCCTCAGGGAAGAGCCCCAGTTATCAGGAGGGAGAAACTCAGAGCAGATATTGAAGACACAGGGAAATTTGCTGTTGATGGATGGGCAGTAACAAGAGGTCACAGTGAAGTGGAGAGTGGTAGGAGCAGGTCAGGAACAAGAAAGTAGCACAGAGCTTTTTGAAGAGAATGTTACAGATCAAGATCCCTGCTGTGTATTTGAGGAGCAGGTGAATTCTAGTTTTCATGTTGACTGAAGAAAACAGAAAAGAGGGCAGGTGGATTTAGTCCAGTGGTCTCTGAGGAGTAGGGCCTTTGCCCAACTACTCAACATCAGCTTTAAGTTCATTGAAGATGTGTCTTGCTTGGTTGAAATAATTGAGGCTTACATGCTGCAGACATGCTGAATTATTATTTTAATGTATTTTTGCTTTTTATTGCCAGTATATCATTGGGATTATTTTTGCGCTGTATTTATTATTAATTATTTATTTAATAATTACATTACAAAAGGCATTGGCTTATATTATAATTTTTATTCTCTGTATATCTGTGTTTATGTATATTGTATATTTTGTCAGGTTTTGGTATGAGGATTATGGTAGTTTTAAGAAACAGAGAGGGCCTCCCTGGTGGCGCAGTGGTTGAGAGTCCGCCTGCCGATGCAGGGGATACGGGTTCGTGCCCCGATCCGGGAGGATCCCATATGCCGCGGAGCGGCTGGGCCCGTGAGCCATGGCCGCTGAGCCTGTGCGTCCGGAGCCTGTGCTCCGCAACGGGAGAGGCCACAACAGTGAGAGGCCCGCGTACCGCAAAAAAAAAAAAAAAAAAAAAAAAAAAAAAAGAAACAGAGAGGTGTCCATTGTTTTCCACGCTCTGGAGCTCTTAGCACAGACATTTTTCTGTTCTTTGTAAGCTAGAAAGAACTTTGCTATAAAATTCTCTGAATGTGTGCTATCTAATATGGCATAATAAGCACCTGAAATGCGGCTAATATGACTGAGGAACTGAATTTTTAAATTTATTATTTTTATTTTAAATTTAATTTCTCATTTAAAAATTGATACTCATCTCAGTGTTTCAGTGTTTTGGGGACAAACTGGTTATGTGAGTCTATGTTTTGTAGATATGTAAAGTCTAAATATACAGATGAAGTATTTCTAATGAAAATTTACCAGCCAGATTGAAATGTACTTTAAATGCAAAATATACCCTGGATTTTAAAGACTAAGAAAAAGTAAAATTAATAACTTTTACATTGATTTTATGTTGACATGATAATTTTTTGTCAGAGCCACCTATGTTGTTAAATAAAAGATGTTATTGAAATTAATTTTACTGTTCCTTTTTACACTTTTAGTGTGGCTATTAGAAAATTTAAAATTATAAATGTGGCTTGCATTTGTGACAGGCATTATATTTTTATTAGACAGCATGGTTCTGAACCATGAGCTTTTCTAAAAGGTAGTAAAACTTCCTCAGTTTCTTTTTTTTTTAATTTTCATATCTGCTTTTATTTATTTTTAATTAATTTTTATTGGAGTATAGTTGATTTACAATGTTGTGTTAGTTTCTACTGTACAGCAAAGTGAATCAGTTATACATATATATATATCCACTCTTTTCTAGATTCTTTTTCCATTTAGGTTATTACAGAGTATTGAGTAGAGTTCCCTGTGCTAGGCAGCAGTTCCTTATTAGTTATATATTTTATATATAGTAGTGTGTATTTGTCAATCCCAATCTCCCAATTTATCCCTCTCCTCATTTTCTTATAGAGTTACTGGTTCATTCAGTTTTCCTATCTCTCCAGAGTAAATTTTGATCATTTATATCTTCCTCAAAAGTATTTATTTCAAATGTATGAATCTAGTACTTTACAAATATTTCCTTTCTTCCTCCCTCCCTCCCTCCCTCCCTTCCTTTCGGTAATGGTAAATGTTAAATCAGCTCTAAGATACATTGATAAAATTCTGTTTTTGTGATTTTCAATTAATTTTGTATCTGCTTTGACATTTATTGATTCAAATATATTTTTAGAATCATCCAATTACTTTTCTTTATTTGTAGGAATTACATTTTTATTTTCTCTTCTGATAAAAATTGCTGTTTTTAAAAAAGGATATCAATGAATAGAGAAGTCAATATTTATTTTATTTTATTTTCTGTTCCACAAACTATTTTTCCTGCAGTATATTGCCTTCTAATTGTTTAGATAAATTTTATATAAAAGTTTTCTTTCAATATTTCATGTTCCATGAAACAGTTATTTTTACAATATTGCATTTAAAAATGAAACAGGATATGTCCTGCACATATATTTCATTTTTCTTTGTCCTTTCTTGCTTTGCAATCCACTTTTACAGAGAAAGCAATCACACTGCACTTAAAAAGAATCAACAATAGATGCAATGTATCTACCATTTAAATGTTCCAGGGATGTGCTAACTTCTTAATTGAAATTACTATATTTAGCCTTCACAGTAGCTCTGTGAAGTATGTACTGATGGTATCCTCAGTTTGCAGATGAGGAAACCAGACCAAGAGGGATTGGAACCCATCCAGGGTTTCCCACCTATTGCCCACGGACTCACACGCTCCATGGGAGAGATCATTCTGTTAGTTTCTCATGCACAATACTAGAAAAATATAGCAGACCTCTTTATAGCAGATGTCTAGCATCAGAACATCAACATAGTTCATGCTAAGATTCCATTGTCAGGCAATTATTACACGCAGTTATGTTCAGTGTTAATAAATTGTCCCATGGTATACTACTACTGTGTTCTGGACTTGGGATCCTATAACAGCCTAACAAAAATCTTTCATTCATCTGCAGTGAGGTACACTTTCTATAAACAATTGTTTCCTTTAATCATTTGGGGGGTGGGGAGAAATAGATACCAATTAGCCATTTTTAATACTGTGTATCTTCAAATTAGAATTTTTGAAGTCTTACTTATATCTATAGAATGGCAGAAAAGGAGAAACTTCATACAGTTTACTTCTTTGGGCAAGCAAAGGCAAATCCCTGTCTTTTTGCCTCTGAACTCTATCCCATTTGCTGTCAAATACCTTTTAAAATTAATTTAGCTATGGTATAGTCTCTTTTAAGATTTAGATATTTAATAACAACAAATGACTATGGTTCATTAATTTGTGATTCTTTTCTTTCTTTTTTTTAAAGATAGTGTTTTTGGAAGAAGCGTCCCAACAAGAAAAGCTGGCCAAAGAATGGTGTTTCAAGCCATGTGAAATAAGGGAACTGAGCCACCAGTAAGTCAGAGCCAACATTTTTCCCTTTTACTTGATGCTGTTAAATAGTCTCAAATGATAAGAACCTGTCTTGAGAGACAGAGAGGCTTTTTTTTTTTTTTTTTAAAGGATGAGGTGGGAAAGAGAAGGTAAATAGAGAACATGGAGCTGAAAGACAGAAACTTTGAAAACTAGAGGCTGCCATCACTCATTTACTTCTTCAGCAAATATTTGTTGAGCTTATTATGTGTTGTGTAAGAATAGGATCTGGAGGTGAAAATGATCTACAGAGCCTTGGTCCTCACTGGGTTTACGGCCCATGGGAGACAGGGAGCATAAACAAGTGCACAGATATGTAAGCATGACAGTGATGCCTTCTATAAAGAAAGTAACGAGGGAGCATGATAGAGATAAACTAGTGCTGTGGAGGGGAGTTTGGGGAGGAATAACTCTGACAGTGTGCTTAGGGAAGACCTATCTCCAAAAGTAGCATTTGAGCTACAATTTTATGTTCCAGCTACTTTAGTGGTTAATATTTGTGCCAAATGTGTTTCCTGTTGATTGGTCTACTCTCTTCATAGCCTGGGTGATTTGTCTTATAGAAATGGGCATACTTTTTTTAAACTCAAAGATTTTGTCTGGTTTCAGGCCAAGTATGTTTCCAAAGTCAATGAAAGTTCCAAAGTCAACCAAAATCGTTTTCATTCTAAAAACACTTTTATAACTTGGGAAGTGGCTTTAGAGTAATGTAGTGAGAACACTGAATTAGGAATTAGAACACCTGCCACAAATCCTCACCCTACGGCTCTGTAGCTGTTAGATGGAAAGCAAGCCACTTCCCCTGTTTGACCTCGTCTCCTGGGATATTGGCAAAGGATTGTCCTAGATTGTGGTAGACACCTTGCCCACTGCAGGAGGACTGTGAATTGTGTTCCCCCTTAGTCTTTGAGGCAGAGGAGCTGGCCACAGTCCAGAGAGATGGGGTGACTGACCCTAAAGTTTTGTTGCATTTATACTCACATCTCCTCCTCCTTCCCTTTCTGTGCTGCCTCCCTGTTGGCTTAGAAGCATGTGGCCAATGGGCATGCAGATGAGTCCAATGGGCATGGAGGTCATTTTAGGCACCTCTGCTGTTGCCATCTGTTTTCTCTGCTAGATTTTCTTGAGAATATAGGTTGAGGAATAACTGACATTTATAAGTCACCTTCTTGCATTGCTTTGTCATGAAAGATTAGAAGGTGGCTTGCGAGTGGATGAGATGGAGGTTGGGAGAGGGTGGGAGGATGGTGGAGTGGCTGGAGGATGGGCAGTGAGGTGAACACATCTGTGGGTCTTCATATCCTTTTGTCCCTCTTTATGAGGCTGCTTTTGGAGTTAAATCCATCTAACAAATGCATATTCCAGGAGACCTGTAAGCACTACACACAGAAAAGTGAGAAGGTAAGAAAAATTGTGAACTTTGGTGGAAGACTAAAATCTTTGAAGAAAAATTATATTTAAAATGCAAAGTAATTTTTATATCAAACCTACAAGATAGGTACAGTTGTATTTCTTCAAGTCAGGATTAAAATACATGATGTCTCTGACAGACTGTTTAATAGAGTCAATGTACCTACAGGTATCTCAGCACCGTGTGGATTTTTTTTTAAATGAAAATTACAGCTGGAGCACTCTGAGCCGTGCTTTGATAGGAGTGGATCAGACTATGACCATGGACCAGAGAGAGGTTGACAGGGCCAGGATTAGGGTGAGGCAAGTGAGGCATTCACCTTGAGCACAGAATTTAAGGATTTTGGGGAGGGCAAAAAACTTACTAATCAAGATAAATAATACTTTAATGCAGTTTTATGCAGTATTTTTAAAAATCAAAATTAATGCAAAAACCCCACAATGAACAAAATACCAAAATTTTTAATAAGGACAAGATGTTGTTGTTTGTTTCACACCCTTGCATTTTTGTGCAATGAAAGAGTGGTTTTCAAACAGCCCAGGATTCCCAGGCCCTTGGGACCATCGCATCCCCAGCAGTGCATGTTGATGAGGGTTGCCAGTAGTGTGCAAGCAGACTGAGTAACTTAGGCTGTTCTATAGAAGTTCATGTGTTTTGATTGTAGGGCTTTTTCTAGCATTTTCCACTTGGTTAAAAGACAGGTGGGTGTTCTGACAAGTGTATACAGGGGCACATATTGTTCTTTCTCTTTTTCTTACCAGGTTCTGGTACAGCCTAGGCAGCACTGCAAGTTTGGGATGTGAAGTTGATGGTTTTTATCTGGGGAAAGTTGAGATTTTCTGAGGAAGTTAGGATAGTGATTAAGTAAAGTGAAAAGAGCAAAGTGGAAAAGCAGAAGGAGAAAGGAGAGCATTTTCACCTTCTCCTGCTTCAGCCTTCAAGCCCCCCTGCTTTGCCTGCAGTTTGACTTTTGATGGCAACCATTTAGCTGCAAGTGGTATCTTTTTTTTTTTTGCGGTACGCGGGCCTCTCACTGTTGTGGCCTCTCCCATTGCAGAGCACAGGCTCCAGACGCGCAGGCCCAGCGGCCGTGGCCCACGGGCCCAGCCGCTCCGCGGCATGTGGGATCTTCCCGGACCGGGGCACGAACCCGTGTCCCCTGCATCGGCAGGCGGACTCTCAACCACTGCGCCACCAGGGAAGCCCTGCAAGTGATATCTTGAGGGGAGTTCTAAGCCTGGCTGGGCCACTAATCATCCTCAAGCTTCCTTTGATCTTTCCATAGAATGAGTAGCTGGGCCAGTGACCGCTAATCTCACGTGCAGCTCTGACAGTCCACACACTCCTGCATGTACTGCTATCTGTAGTAATCCTGGAATATAACTTTCATTATGTGAATGTTTCTATTAATAAGCATTTCATAATACTTCCTGTTTCCTAAAAAGGATTACTAGGCTTTCTGGGTGAAAGTTAAACTTCTGATACAGTAAATCCTTGCTCCCTGTCGCCTCTGAAGACTTTGTACCTGTGTTATCTCCTTGAGTTCTTTCATCTCTGGTACCTTCAGAATATGCTCAGGTTTCTCCTACATGGAAAACAAAAAGTGACTTTCACTCTTCCCCTACATTACCATTCTAACTTTCACTACCGAATAGTTTTTGCCCAGTACTTTCTCTACACCTGTCTTTCCTGTTCATGGCTCTCTCCTCAGCACCTAGGACAGTAACTAAAACATACTAGGACTGGGTAAGTACTTAGATAATAAAGGACTGCATCCATGTGAAATCATGTGTCATTGTATGGAAATGAAAGCTCGCAGGGTCTGGACTCTTGCAGTTTTTAACACTGGTCACTGTCCTGCACTCCTTCCCCAAATTGCTGTCCTCAGCAACTCTCTGTCATAGGTGTCTATCTTCCTGACAATGATTCTGTCTAGATTGAGCACGACCTCTTCCTCAATCCTACTCTTTAAGTGGAGGCTACTGCTCAAGGTTTAGTTTCATTCTTTCTTCCACAGAAATCTCCGGCACCACCAACTTCTAGGGTTACCTAATCAGGGGAGACTGTCAAATCTGAATGCCATCTTTAACTCTGTGACCTCTTATCCCATGTGTTCAATTGCTTTTTGGAGACTTGCAGGTCATACTTTGACTGTAGGCTTAGTATGACATTGTCCCTCCCTCAAAATGGACTTTCCTTTTAAATTCTCTGTACTTTATGTCATTTATTCAGCATCACATGCTCAGAAACTTACTCTGACTCTTTCCTCTGCTAACTAGAGCTAATAAAAATCAAGTTCTTTCTCTCATATTTATCCTTTTCCTTTATTCAGAAGTGCTCTCATGCATGAGAGATTGAAAGAGTGTCCCCACACGTGCCTGCCACCACCAGATTCAACTTCCTAAGCCTGGGGTTCAATATGTCACAGTTCTGCCAAAGAAGATAAAAAACAAAGGATCAAATATTCTCATGATCCCCTCCCTCTTGGCTACAGAATAACAAATACATGTTAATTCACTAAATTGAGTATTCAAGACCCTTTCTTAAAAAAATTTTTTTGTAGTTGTTTTTTAGGAAACATTTTTTATATAGTAAAGTGCACAGATCTTATATAATTTGATAAATTTTGACAAATATATATTTGTCAAACATACCAATCAAGATATAAAACATTCCTGTCATCCTAGAAAGTTCCCCTGTGCTGCTTCCAGTCACTGTCCAGCCCCTTATCAGCAGCTACTGTTTGATTTCTATCACTTAGATTAATTTTGCCTGTTTTTGAACATCACATAAATGTAATAACTCAATATGTACTCTTCTGTGTCTGGATTCTTTCATTCAAAATAATGTTTTTGAGATTCACCCATATTGTTATGTATACTAGTAGTCCAATCTTTTTCATTGCAAATAGTGTTTCATTGTATCAATAGACCAGTTTGTTTATCTATGTTCCTGTGGCATTTGGATTGTTCCCCCCCCTTTTGTTATTGGTGTATAATTGCTTTACAATGTTGTGTTAGTTTCTGCTGTACTAACTAATGAAGTGAATCGGCTATATGTGTATCTCTGTCCTCTCCCTCTTGGACCTCCCTCCCACCCCACCCACCATCCCACCCGTCTAGGTCATCACAGAGCACCGAGCTGAGCTTCCTGTGCTTTACAGCAGGTTCCCACTAGCTATCTATTTTACACACGGTAGTGTACATAATCTCCCTAATCTCCCAATCTCAATCCTAATTTCCCAGTTCTTCCCACCCTCCCCTTCCCCCCATGTCCACATGTCCATTCTCTACATTTACGTCTCTATTCCTGCCCTGGAAGTGGGTTCATCTGTACCATTTTTCTGGATTCCACATATATGCATTAGTATACAATATTTTTTCTTCTCTTTCTGACTTACTTCACTCTGTATGACAGACTCTAGGTCCATCCACATCTCTACAAATGACCCAATTTCATTCATTTGTATGGCTGAGTAATATTCCATTGTATATATGTACCACATCTTCCTTATCCATTCATCTGTCATTGGACATTTAGGTTGTTTCCATGTCCTGGCTATTGTAAATTTGAGGTTAGTATGAATAAATCCCCCATAAAGTCTTATATGATCCTTTTTGTAAACATATGTTTTATTTCACTTGGGTAAATTACTAGGAGTGAAATTGCTCCTTCTGTCTCTCTGTGTTTGCCTCTCTCTCTTACACACACACACACACACACACACACACACACACGTACACACGTCCTCTCTCACCCCTGATGTCCTCAACTAGATTATAATCTCTTTGAGGACAAGAAGATGTCTTATTTTTCTTTGGACTCAAGGTGTAGCACAGTTTCTTAAACATAGTAGATACTTGGGAAATATTATTTGATTGAACAATTCAACTACATGAAGAAGTCACACTGCCATTCCATGTTATGATGATGGGGACAGTAAAAGCCCCAAGGACTGAAGTGTTCTGAAGAGGTCAGTGACTGACGCCAAAGAGGAGTCTGTATTTCCTTCTCCCTCTCTGCATGCCCCCACGTTGTAGGCCCACTTACTGCAGCCTTCTTGAAGTGCTTGTAGGTTGCCACTGCTTTTCATTTCCAGAGTGAATGAAAAATTCAGAGTGTAGTGACGAAGAATACTGAGGCTACTGCCTGGGTTTGAGTCTAGGCTCTAGAGCTGAAGTTGAATGATTACTTTTTTCAAGCTATTTAAATTTCCTGAGCTTGAGTTTACTCTTGTGAAGATGGGGATTACAATACTACTTCTTAAGTTTGTTGTGAGCATTACATCATCATCACAACTAATTTTTTTGGTGCTTTCCGTTATCTAGGCACTGTTTTTGCAAATATTAACTCAATCCTCACAACAGCCCTACGGTGAAACTCTATCTCTGTTTTATGTAAGGGGAAACTGAGTCACAGAACAGTTAAAGAATATCCCACTGCTGGTTTATGGTGGGGCATAAATTCAAAATCAGGCAGTATCAGTGAAGAATGTGTATACTCAAACCTTATAATAAACTGCCTTCCACAAATAAGATGATGTACGTAGAATGCTGTGCCCAGTGCCCAGTACATGTCTGACTTCAGTAAACATTACCTGCTGTCACCATCATCGTTATCATCATCACCACCATTCCTAGTTCTCATTTTTAAAAAATAAAGCATTTATAGATACCCGTGGCTTTATTTGTCTTCCATTTAAGTGGTATACATTTTGAATTGGTACCATATGGGATTCTTTATTATGTCCAATTCTGAGTTCAAGTTCCTTATGTATATAAAAATGTAACTAATATTTCCTTGCGGTGATGGTGGTGGTGGTGGTGCATACTGTATTTTATCTGCTTGGATGCAATTAGACAATAGACACCAGTGAACCAGATTATTTCTTTAGAAAAGCTTTAAGTGTCTATTAACATTGGGCTGCCTCAATTCTGTGGGCAGTGCCTCTGAAAACTCTAAAAAACATTGTTCTAGGACTCGCTGTTATAAGAGTTAATAGAAATAGGAAAATTGATGGGTGGAACAGTGGAGTGATCAGAAACATGTGGAGCATGGTTGTCATAGCATTGCACCTGTATCTTCACTTAACTGTTTATACCACTCACCCACTGACACTCTCGTCTTCTCAGATTGCCCTTCCCTAACCAGCCTCAGTTTGCTTTTGTTGCTTCTGTTTCAGAACTCAGCCCCTCCATCACATGGGACAGGACTAGATTTCTTGCAGCCAGCCAAGGTCAAGGTGACCATTGGGACTAAAATTGTGGCCATTCTGTTTCTCATCATCAGTCATCCTTAGTGACTTGTGTGTAATTCCTCTTCATGGCTCTAGAAGTTTTGACCTCCTCTCTCATCTTTGCCCTCTGTCCTACAACCCCCAATTGTGAGAACAAAGTCATACGATTAAACTGTAGCTTCACACATTTCTTGTGCAACGACTGCTTTGCTTCTGCTCAGTGCTGTGCTTTTTCCTCCTTTCATGATCTCTGGTAAACTTTATACCAAGACATTCCAATTTAGGACTGTTACCTCTCCTAGCAGAGTTTCATTTTTATTTTCTGATCTCTAAATAATAGAATAATTTACATTCATCTGATTGCATTGACTCTAAACCTGGGTGGAGTAAACAGTTAAATCACTGTATAGAGAAAATGTGATTTAAAGATATGGAAAATGACTAAAGATGTTATTAAATTCTTTTCTCCTTATCTTAATTTCCAGTGAGTTCTTCATGCCTGGGCTGGTTGATACACACATCCATGCCCCTCAGTACTGTTTGGCCGGGAGTAATGTAGACCTCCCACTTTTGGAGTGGCTGACCAAGTACACATTTCCTACAGAACACAAATTCCAGAGCATCGACTTTGCTGAAGAAGTATATACCAGAGTTGTTGTAAGTATCCTGCTTATGAGTATTGGTGCATTGTGTTCAGTCATCTATAGAAACATCCATTTCTTGGGGGCAGATTTAAGTTATTAAAAATAGGCAGTTAAGGCTATAATAGACTGTACAGACTTTTTCAGTTCTTTCACAGCTCAGTGAGTTTCTGACCACTTCACCTGCATAGCTAGCCACTAGCAAAGAGACAGCTTGAATCTAAATCCTCAAATCCCCTGGCTTCTCATCACTCTCACTTCTCATTTTACTTTACTAAATTTGGGTTTAATGCATATGTGTGTCCCTTTACTCTTGCCAATCCACAGTGCTGTTCTAGGTACCATATGGAATAGCTGTGTAACCTTTAGAAAGTTCTGTGACTCATTTTCCCCATTTGTAAAAAAACAGAGATAATGATAGTACCTACTTGTTAGGATTGTTATGATAATTAAGGGAGTTAATATTTGTTAAGCTCTTAAAATAGTGCCTGACATATGTATTTGCCTTACAAAATTCCCAAGGAAATCTAAAATTAAACTTTCAAGTTACAGTGAGAAGGGTATCACATTATTTTGGTAGCTTGGAAAGGAAGGAAAATAGGATGGTCCCCTCTTGCAGGGCCTGCGGGAATGTGATGAGCATTAACCCAGTAGAGGGAGCTATGGAGCTAGTTCAGTCAGAGAACAGTGGCTGTGGTGTGTGCCAACTAAAGGCCCTGAAATGTCCTTCCTTCCACTCTATCAGGAGAATCAGTTCCCTTTATTCTACTCCAACCCTATGCCCAGTCCACTCAGCAGCCAGAAATAACTTCTGCAGCTGAGAATTAAAGCTGCAAATATCCTATCTGACCGCTAACTCTTGTTATCTAGCATACTTAGTCTGAACATTCCTGCATTTTTATTGGACCCACTGATGGTTTTTCTCTTAAAGTAATGGTGTGAGGGTGATAATATTATAAGCCTTATACAGTGACCTAGCCACCCTGCCAGTTTCCCAGATCTTGCATCATCCAAGCCTTAAAGAGTAAAAGCAAGTGCTATCATTTATATACTTGCCTTGCTTAGTTATAAATTCAGTGTAATTGTGGACTTTACATATTTAGCACGGATCCACATGACACCAGGAAAACTGAGAAGGACTAAGCCTGTGTTGGAAGTTGCTAGTGCATTGTGTTAATGAATTGTGTTAACCACATCAAATCTTTTTATTCTCAAAATTTATTTATACCTTGCATTGTTCTGAAAAGGGTTAGAGATATCTTAAAATTGCATTGTATACAAGAGAAGAAAATGAGTCATGAAATCACAGCAAAGGAAAAAAAAGGAGGAGGAAAAATAAAATAAAGCCAAGAGGTAAATGTATACCATGGGGGTCCATGCACTTGTTAGGATTTGTCACACATTTGGCTTTAACTGACCCAGAGAGGGAAATCAAAGTATTTGATGTCAGTGAGTACAAAATAGGTGTTATTCTCTACAAATATTTTCGGTGTACACATCCTCTGTTTCTGATTATGAGCAGGCCCATAGACTTTAAGAGCTGGATGAGCTGAGAGTATAATTGACATTTGTTTAAGAAAGTTGAGATTTGTTAACTAGAACCTGTCCCTAAGGCTGAAGACTGCCTGTGGCAATGCAAAGGGGGTGCTAAGGCAGTACCCATGAACCAAGACATTTTTTGTTTTGTTTTTTATTTTCTGCCTCAGAAAACAGTCCTGGATCTATTCTTCAAGAAATGGGCAAGCCAGACCCCAGAGTTTTGCACCACAGATTTTGACAGTGATTATTTAATCTGAAAGTAATTTAAAGTATATATTAGCAAACATCTCCTAAGATTGTTAAGAAAAAAATCCCAGTAAGTCAGTCCTGTAATATCACCCTTTAAACATTGCAAACTGGGTGAGAGATTGCAGTTTCAAATCGGACTTTGGACTGGAATGAACCAAAAAGACTCGAAAGTTCAGGAATCTGTATATTATATAGATTATAGTCAAGGGACTGGAGAGTGAGATTCTTGGTAAATATGCCAAGACAAACTGGTTGCAAATATTCTCCTGGATAATAGAATGAATATGCTTACTCTATGGGGTTGTCAAATTCAGCAGATAAATTCAACTAATTCCAAAGAGGTGTCAGGTCATTAAAGTACAGGTGAAAAGACAAGGAGTCAGGCCACTCTTTTCCCCTGTTTTAGCTCATGGAAATTGTATAACCTGTTAAGGGGCCTGTTGATACTGGCGCTGAAGCTCAGTAGTAGTTTGCAATCTATTTTGAGCTCAAAAGGCTTGGTCTCAAGAATTGACAATTCTTATCAAGAATTGAAAGCAGGGGAAAGGTTGGGAAGCACAGCCAATATTTTGATGTTATTCCTGATAGATTTCTTTATAAATTGGAAAGTCATCATTAATGGAAAAGCCCTCTCAAAAGCTTATGAGAAACTAGGGTGGAACAGATGCCCGGGAACCCAAACATATAACATGCGAAGAAGAAAAGTAGCTGCATTTTAGACGGCTTACCTAGTAAGATTTTTCAGCCAAATTCTTTCCTTACTTTTTTTTAATTTTTTTTATTTTTTTACACGGTACGCGGGCCTCTCCCTGTTGTGGCCTCTCCCGTTGCGGAGCACAGGCTCCGGACTCACAGGCTCAGCGGCCATGGCTCACGGGCCCAGCCGCTCCGTGGCATGTGGGATCCTCCCGGACCGGGGCACGAACCCACATCCCCTGCATGGGCAGCCGGACTCCCAACCACCACGCCACCAGGGAAGCCCCTTTCCTTACTTTTTTAACTACATAAGTCACACACATGTGGCTGAACTCAGTGGGAACCAACAGGAGTAGCTTTGGGGTTCTTTCTTCTCCCCCTCCTTCCCTCTCTTCCTTCCTTTTTTATCCCCTCCTCTATGGGCTCTCCCTGTCCTGTCCCTTAAATGTAATTTGGGCCGATTCTTGAACTTTCTATTCTTTTAGTTTGTTCCAGTCCAATTTGAAACTGCAGTTTCTCATCTAGAAGCTTTTCTGTATGAGAAGTGTTTTCCCCGCTGACTCAGAGGAAGGACTTGCTGTTGGTGGCTGGGTAGTACTTCCATTGTCATTGTTGCTAATTAGCTGAAATTTTCCATTTTGATCTCCTTCTTCAAGCCCCTGTTTTAGAAAGGTGTTTAAAGTGTTGAGAATTTAGAAAATGTCAGATTACACTTCTGTTTTAATTTTGAGTTTCATTTTATTTTGCTTAGTAAATGTAACGTGTGTGGTTATTTTTCTTGGGAATTAGTTCACTGTTATTTTATGACCCAATAAAAGGTCAATTTTTATGATTATTCTACACATTTTTAAACAGACTGTGTTTTCTCTGTCAATATGACTTTTTAAAATATCTGCTAGATTAGGTTGTTAAAAGTGTTAAACAAGTCTTGTATCATTTTCCTGTATAGTCTCCCACATAATAAGACAAGAAACTTAAATAGTCTTCCCTTCAAGATGCAGCCCCCTCACCGTGTCCTGTGTTACATCACGTGAGATTTTAGTTCCTGGTTTTTTTTCTTTGCCATCTACATACATTTAATTTAAAATGTTTTTTAAAATTTAGTTTAATTTTTTTATACAGCAGGTTCTTATTAGTTATCAGTTTTATACACTTCAGTGTATACATATCAATCCCAATCTCCCAATTCATCACACCACCACCCCCTGGCCACTTCCCCCCCTTGGTGTCCATATGTTTGTCCTCTACTTCTGTGTCTTCAGTTTCTGCCCTGCAAACCGGTTCATCTGTACCATTTTTCTAGGTTCCACATATATGCGTTATTATACGATATTTGTTTTTCTCTTTCTGACTTACTTCACTCTGTATGACAGTTTCTAGATCCATCCATGTCTCAACACATGACCCAGTTTCGTTCCTTTCTATGGCTGAGTAATATTCCACTGTATATATGTACCACTTCTTCTTTATCCATTCGTCTGTTGATGGGCATTTAGGTTGCCTCCATGACCTGGCTATTGTAAATAGTGCTGCAGTGAACATTGGGGTGTATGTGTCTTTTTGAATTATGGTTTGCTCTGGGTATATGCCCAGTAGTGGAATTGCTGGATCATATGGTAATTTTATTTTTATCTTTTTAAGGAACCTCCATACTGTTCTCCATACTGGCTGTATCAATTTACATTCCCACCAGCAGTGCAAGAGGGCTCCCTTTTCTCCACACCCTCTCCAGCATTTGTTGCTTGTAGATTTTCTGATGATGCCCATTCTAACTGGTGTGAGGTGGTACCTCATTGTAGTTTTGATTTGCATTTCGCTAATAATTAGTGATGTTGAGCAGCTTTTCATGTGCCTCTTGGCCATCTGTATGTCTTCTTTGGAGAAATGTCTATTTAGGTCTTCTGCCCATTTTTGGATTGGGTTGTTTTTTTAATACTGAGCTGCATGAGCTGTTTATATATTTTGAAGATTAATCCTTTGTCTGTTGATTCATTTGCAAATATTTTCTCCCATTTTGAGGATTGTCTTTTCGTCTTGTTTATGGTTTCCTTTGCTGTGCAAAAGCTTTGGAGTTTCATTAGGTCCCATTTGTTTATTTTTGTTTTTATCTCCATTCCTCTAGGAGGTGGATCAAAAAAGATCTTGCTCTGATTTATGTCAGAGTGTTCTTCCTATGTTTTCCTGTAAGAGTTTTAGTGTCCTGTCTTACATTTAGGTCTCTAATCCACTTTGAGTTGATTTTTGTGTATGGTGTTAGGGAGTGTTCTAATTTCCTTCTTTTACATGTAGCTGTCCAGTTTTCCCAGCACCACATATTGAAGAGACTGTCTTTTCTCCATTGTATATCCTTGCCTCCTTTGTCATAGATTAGTTGACCATAGGTGTGTGGGTTTGTCTCTGGGCTTTCTAACTTGTTCCATTGATCTATGTTTCTGTTTTTGTGCCGGTATCATATTGTCTTGATTACTGTAGCTTTGTAGCATAGTCTGAAGTCAGGGAGTCTGATTCCTCCAGCTCTGTTTTTTTTCCCTCAAGACTGCTTTGGCTATTCAGGGTCTTTTGTGTCTCCATACAAATTTTAAGATGTTTTGCTCTAGTTCCGTAAAAAATGCCATTGGTAATTTGATAGGGATTGCATTGAATCTGTAGATTGCTTTGGGTAGTATAGTCATTTTCACAATATTGATTCTTCCAATCCAAGAACATGGTATATCTCTCCATCTGTTGGTATCATCTTTAATTTCTTTCATCAGTGTCTTATAATTTTCTGCATACAGGTCTTTTGTCTCCTTAGGTAGGTTTATTCCTAGGTATTTTATTCTTTTTGTTGCAGTGGTAAATGGGAGTGCATTTCTGTGCATTAATTTTGTATCCTGCAACTTTACCAAATTCATTGATTAGCTCTAGTAGTTTTCTGGTGGCATCTTTAGGATTCTCTATGTATAGTATCATGTTATCTGCAAAGAGTGACAGTTTTACTTCTTCTTTTCCAATTTGTATTCCTTTTATTTCTTTTTCTTCTCTGATTGCTGTGGCTAGGACTTCCAAAACTATGTTGAATAATAGTGGTGAGAGTGGACATCCTTGTCTTGTTCCTGATTTAGAGGAAATTTTTCAATTTTTCACCATTGAGAATGATGTTTGCTGTGGGTTTGTTGTATATGGCCTTTATTATGTTGAGGTAGGTTCCCTCTGTGCCCACTTTCTGGAGAGTTTTTATCATAAATGGGTGTTGAATTTTGTCAAAAGCTTTTTCTGCATCTACTGAGATGATCATATGGTTTTTATTCTTCAATTTGTTAATATGGTGTATCACATTGACTGATTTGCATATATTGAAGAATCCTTGCATTCCTGGGATAAATCCCACTTGATCATGGTGTATGATCCTTTTAATGTGTTGTTGGATTCTGTTTGCTAGTGTTTTGTTGAGGATTTTTGCGTCTATATTCATCAGTGATATTGGTCTGTAATTTTCTTTTTTTGTAGTATCTTTGTCTGGTTTTGGTATCAGGGTTATGGTGGCCTTATAGAATGAGTTTGGGAGTGTTTCTTCCTCCGCAATTTTTTGGAAGAGTTTGAGAAGGATGGGTGTTAAGTCTTCTCTAAATGTTTCATAGAGTTCACCTGTGAAGCCATCTGGTCCTGGACTTTTGTTTGTTGGAAGATTTATTTTTTGGAAGATTTTTAATCACAGTTTCAATTTCATTACTTGTGATTAGTCTGTTCATATTTTCTATTTCTTCCTGGTTCAGTCTTGGAAGTTTATACCTTTCTAAGAATTTGTCCATTTCTTCCAGGTTGTCCATTTTATTGGCATAGAGTTGCTTGTAGTAGTCTCTTAGGATGCTTTATATTTCTGCAGTGTCTGTTGTAACTTCTCCTTTTTCATTTCTAATTTTATGGATTTGAATCCTCTCCCTCTTTTTCTTGATGAGTCTGGCTAATGGTTTATCAATTTTGTTTATCTTCTCAAAGAACGAGCTTTTAGTTTTATTGATCTTTGCTATTGTTTTCTTTGTTTCTATATCATTTATTTCTGCTCTGATCTTTATGATTTCTTTCCTTCTGCTAACTTTGGGTTTTGCTTGTTCTCCTTTCTGTAGTTCCTTCAGGTGTAAGGTTAGATTGTTTATTTGAGATTTTTCTTGTTTCTTGAGGTAGGCTTGTATAGCTATAAACTTCCCTCTTAGAACTGCTTTTGCTGCATTGCATAGGTTTTGGATCGTCTTGTTTTCATTGTCATTTGTCTCTAGGTATTTTTTGATTTCCTCTTTGATTTCTTCAGTGATCTCTTCGTTATTTAGTAATGTATTGTTTAGCCTCCATGTGTTTGTGTTTTTTATGGTTTTTTTCCTCGTAATTCATTTCTAATCTCATAGCGTTGTGGTCAGAAAAGATGCTTGATATGATTTCAATTTTCTTAATTTACTGAGGCTTGATTTGTGACCCAAGACGTGATCTATCCTGAAGAATGTTCCATGTGCATTTGAGAAGAAAGTGTAATCTGCTGTTTTTGGATGGAATGTCCTATAAATATCAATTAAATCTATCTGGTCTATTCTGTCATTTAAAGCTTCTGTTTCCTTATTTATTTTCATTTTGGATGATCTGTCGATTGGGGTAAGTGAGGTGTTAAAAGTCCCCCACTATTATTATGTTACTGTCAATTTCCTTTTATAGCTGTTAGCAGTTGCCTTATGTATTGAGGTGCTCCTATGTTGGGTACATAAATATTTATAATTGTTATATCTTCTTGGATTGATCCCTTGATCATTATGTAGTGTCCTTCCTTGTCTCTTGTAACATTCTTTATTTTAAAGTCTATTTTATCTGATATGAGTATTGCTACTCCAGCTTTGATTTCCATTTGCATGGAATATCTTTTTCCATCCCCTCACTTTCAGTCTGTATATGTCCCTAGGTCTAAAGTGGGTCTCTTGTAGACAGCATATATATGGGTCTTGTTTTTATATCCATTCAGCAAGCTTGTGTCTTTTAGTTGGAGCATTTAATCCGTTCACGTTTAAGGTAATTATCGATATGTATGTTCCTATCACCATTTTCTTAATTGTTTTGGGTTTGTTTTCGTAGGTCATTTTCTTCTCTTGTGTTTCCTACTTAGAGAAGTTCCTTTAGCATTTGTTGTAGAGCTGGTTTGGTGGTGGTGAATTCTCTTAGCTTTTGCTTGTCTGTAAAGCTTTTGATTTCTCCATCAAATCTGAATGAGATCCTTGCTGGGTAGAGTAATCTTGGTTGTAGGTTCTTCCCTTTCATCACTTTACCATGCCACTCCCTTCTGGCTTGTAGAGTTTGTGGTGAGAAATCAGCTGTTAACCTTATGGGAGTTCCCTTGTATGTTATTTGTCATTTTTCCCTTGCTGCTTTCAGTAATTTTTCTTTGTCTTTAATTTTTGCCAATTTGATTACTATGTGTCTCGGTGTGTTCCTCCTTGGGTTTATCCTGTGTGGGACTCTCTGCGCGTCCTAGACTTGGGTGGCTATTTTCTTTCCCACGTTAGGGAAGTTTTCGACTATAATCTCTTCAGATATTTTCTCGGGTCCTTTCTCTCTCTCTTCTCCTTCTGGGACCACTATAATGCGAATGGTGTTGCGTTTAATGTTGTCCCAGAGGTCTCTTAGGCTGTCTTCATTTCTTTTCCTTCTTTTTTCTTTATTCTGTTCTGCAGGAGTGAATTCCACCATTCTGTCTTCCAGGTCACTTATCCATTCTTCTGCCTCAGTTATTCTGCTATTGATTCCTTCTAGTGTATTTTTCATTTCAGTTATTGTATTGTTCATCTCTGTTTGTTCTTTAATTCTTCTAGGTCTGTGTTAAAAATTTCTTGCATCTTCTCGATCTTTGCCTCCATTCTTTTTCCAAGGTCCTGGATCATCTCCACTATCATTATTCTGAATTCTTTTTCTGAAAGGTTGCCTATCTCCACTTCATTTGGTTGTTTTTTTGGGTTTTATCTTGTTTCTTCATCTGGTACATAGCCCTCTGCCTTTTCATCTTGTCTATCTTTCTGTGAATGTGGTTTTTGTTCCACAGGCTGCAGGATTGTAGTTCTTCTTGCTTCTGCTGTCTGCCCTCTGGTGGATGTCTAAAATGTTTTCAATTTGGATCCTCTTTGTTTTGGATTTATTTTCTTAGATGATGATAATCTTTTCCAATAAGGTGGGTGACAAACAACCCAAATCCTTGAACTACCAAAAATGGTTTTAGTTTTTTCTGACTCTTGAATGATGCACTTCAGCTACAGAGAGAATTCTCTTTAAAATGATTTTCCCACCAGCATCCAGTGTGCTGATGTCAATCTCATTCTCATTCCCTTCTAGCTAATTCGCTGGCCTTCAGGATTTTCTTCATTGTTGAGGTTCTGAAATTTCACTTATAGATATGTTTTTGTTTTTGTTTTTTTCAGTCCATTTTCTTTAATATAGTATTACTTCTGTTCTGGAAAATGAATTTCCTTCTCTCTCTCTCTTTCTTGTGCATGCATGCTCATTTATTTTCTCTGCCACCCCCCCACCCCATTTCCCATGCTCTTAGTATATTCTTCCCTCCAATCTGTTCTTTCTTTCAGCAACTCTTCTTAGAAAAATAGTGAAACTTCTGTGTATACTTTTGCACTACATTCTTAGAGAATGCCAGTGGCCCAAATTGGCAAGTTATTAATTCACTCTCACTGTTACAGTAGCCTGTTCCTCTGTCAAGGATACAATGTCCTATTCTATGCACGTAACAATGCTTATTTTAGATCATTTTATGCCTCTCGTTGCTTTAGTAAGTCTGATTCCTCATGTTTTCATTCAACAATATTTACTAGGCACACATGAGGATCCAGGCACTTTTCTGGTTGCTGGAGATTGAATTTGATGCCTCTGTCATGGTGTTAACTTTTCTCTTGGGTGTGTGATTATGGTAGCACATCCTTTTCTATAGGTGACAGGCTATATAAACATCCTTTACTTGCAGCCAGAAATATTTTTTTTTCATGTGCAAAGTGTCTTAACATTTGAAAAGATTGACATAAAAATCCAGTTTTCCTAATTCTCTTGCCCTTCATTACTAATTGACATCACTGGTCTCTCTTTTTTGTTGTTCTTTTTTTAACAGTTGGCTGAAGCCGAATAGAGGCTGCTAGGATACGGCATGTTCTTCCCTATTACTTTAAGTCCAAATTATTTTCCTTCTGCAGATGTTTACGTTTCTAATACAACCCCATTCTAGTCAAGAGTCCTCTTATTTCACAAATGAGGAAACTGATGTTGAGAATGTAAAGCAACTTTCTCAAGGTCACACAGGTCATAATATGCAAGAAGCAAGAACTCCAGTGCAGTTTTTCCTCTGCACATTAAAAAGCTTCTGCTGTGTGGGGGGGGGCTGGGGGCATATGGGAAATCTCTGTACCTTCCTCTCAATTTTGCTGTGAACCTAAAACTGCTCTTTAAAAATGTCTTAAAATTTTAAAAGAGAAGAAGAAGAAGAAGCTTCTGCTTAAGACAGACCCCGCTCAGGTCAATCAGTACTCTTCCAAGTGCTCAGAGAAGTCAGGCAATATCAGTTCTGATTTCTTTCTCAAAATCTTCCCACTGCCTTCTATTCCTTTGTTTCACTCTGGTCGGGATTGTCTCTGGCACTGCTATAATCTGGGCATTCCCTTTGGTTCTCCTCTGTGTTTAATTCCCATTTTCTGGACCTAAGAAGTTCTTTTTCTTTGCATTACTCTCACATTTTTTAAAAACACATCTTCTAGGAGCTTCCTAAGCTCTTAAAGGAGAAAAACATTCAAGATTTTGTGTATCTAATCATATCTCTATTCTATTTTCACACTTGACTGATAATTTACCAGGGTATAAAATTCTACTTTAAAATAACTTCCCTCCTTAAATCAACTATACTTCAATAAAATAAATTTTTTAAAAATTAAAGAAAACTTTCCTCCAGAATTTTAAAGCCATTGTTCTGTTTTCAGCATCACTGGTGATAACACCAGTGCTATTGTGATTCCTGCCATTTGTCTATGACTGGTTTTCTTTCTCTGGAACCTTTCAGAATCTTCACTTTACTTGTAGACTTAATATCTCACAATTATATGCCTTACTTGGCTTCTGTTTTTCATGCACTGAACTGAGCGTTCTATGAGGATTTTCAGTTTGGAGCGACTAGTATTATTTCTCAGACAATTTCACCCCCTCCATTTCCTTAAAAAAAAAATTTTTTTTATAACTTTAATTCTAAATGTTAGATCTCTTAGATTGAGCATAATTTTCTTATCTTTTCATCCTTGACTTTCACCTTTCTTCTCTGAGAAATTGTCTTCTAATTTAACCTTCTGTTGACTCCCATATTTCATTTTTAACATTTTTACTTTTGGAGAGCTCTTTTTTTTTTTTTTTGCGGTGCACGGGCCTCTCACTGTTGTGACCTTTCCGGTTGAGGAGCACAGGCTCCGGATGCACAGGCTCAGCGGCCATGGCTCATGGGCCTAGCCACTCCGTGGCATGTGGGATCTTCCTGGACCGGGGCATGAACCTGTGTCCCCTGCATCGGCAGGCGGACTCCCAACCACTGCGCCACCAGGGAAGCCCATGGAGAGCTCTTATTCTCTGATTTCCACAGCATTCTGTTCTTTTTTTGTGGATACAATATCTTCTTTTATTTCTTTGAGATTGTTAATCATAGTGTTGTTTTTTTTTTTAAATCAAGCTTCCTTCTGACCTACAGATTGCCTGTTTCTTCCAATATTTTATCCATATTCTTTCTTCCTTCCCCTCTCCCCTTTTTTATAGTAGCTTTCCTCCAGTGTCCGTTGAACCTTAAATGTACATTCATATTTAAGTGTGATGCTCCAAGATGCTGATTAGAAGATCTGGGTGGGGTAGCATTTGTTGACTGGTAAACTTCATTATATGATGAACAGTGAAGGTAGTAAACAGCCCTTTAAATTGTGGGTCCCAAAAGTCATTGTGAGGACATCTTCCTTCTAGAGCCATTCATCTTCTCTCGGAAGAAGTCCTTCAGTCCTGCCAGGACTGGTGGAAACAGTACGTGTGGCATTTTGGGGAAGATGACCAAGGGTCCCAGAGGTCAGCCAGATGTCCACTTAAACCTCTTCTTTTCAGCCTATGCCTCACCTTGTCCTTTTGGACTTGTACCCTCTAAATACTATCCAATTTCTATAGAGGGTAAATCTGTTCTGCAAGAAGCAGGTTAGGGGTGGTTGGCTGATTTCAGCAGGAAAAAGAGTCCTGCCAAGGTTTAATTATCTGTATACAGACTTTCAGCCAATTCCCTGTTAACAACCACATGCTCCTCTCTCTTTCCAAGTTGCCTCTGGGTTCTTATACTTGTTTTTCCTTCCGAGAAGATGTTGAAATATTTCCGCTGCTCATGTCTCCTCTCTGCTTATGGTTTAATAAATGTTATACTCCTTTACTGTATTTTAGTAGAGATTTGCTGAGGAAGAGAGATGGATACATGTTATCAATCTGCTAGGATGAACTAAAAATCTGGCTGAATAACTGTATCCTGTAATTGCTAGAAAAATCTCATTTATTCACTCCCAGATGCAATAAAGTTTGCATATTCTTAAACAGTCCTAAAAAAATAAGGAATTAATTAGTATCACATTTTATAAATTCTGCAACACAGAACTGTGTGAATCTAGGAAATCGAAAGCATCAACTTCTCTAGCTAACACTTTTAAAATATAAATACTTTTACCATTTGCCTTAGCTACATTTCATATTGAGATGGCATGCCTTTAAATAAAACATCTTAAAATTGAAAACTAAAATTCCATTTTCATCTGTATATACCATGTGACTCTTCTGGGCACAGGCAATTCATGGTTTTTGTGATTTATTTTTAGAGGAGAACACTAAAGAATGGAACAACCACAGCTTGTTACTTTGCAACAATTCATACTGACTCATCGCTGCTCCTTGCCGAAATTACAGGTGAGGAGATGAAAGGATGATTTACGGGCACGTGAAGTATGTCCAGACCATGCCGGCAGTTGACTTATACTTGGGAGCAGTCCTGCCTTTTAATTGCTAGAATTTATCACTGCATTTCTTGCAAGTAATTAGGTATTTGTGTATCACTGTGGCCCTTGAACTTTTTCTGTTGTTTAAGTAATTTGATTATTTACTTTTAGTTTTTGGCTGCAGAATGATGTAAATGGGTCTGAATTTTGTGTATTAATTTAGGGCTTTTTGGAACAGGTTTACTAATTCTAGCAATAGCAACAGTTTATCTATCAGCAGATAGATCTTAGCTGTTGGCTAGACTCAGGGCACTATGCTAGATGCTGGGAACATAGTAAAACGGAAAATAGTCTCTGCCCTTGAGGAACCAGACAGGATTAACTGATTAATAGGTACGTGCACTGATTAATGACTTTAATAACAGCTGTACTGCTTTTACTAGATGCCTAGTATTGTGCAAAGAACTCTACGTGGATTAGTTCAGCTCAGTTGCAAACAGCCTTCTGGAGCAGTTATTCAGGTCCTTGTGTTACAGATGGATAAACTGATCCTCAGAGAGGTTATGTAACATGCCCAAGTCACACAGCTAGTAAGCAGAGCTGAGACTTGATTTACACTGATGATTCCAAAACTTGTACACAGTACAGTGCCTAGCACATAGCAGGTGCTCAGTAAATACTGTTGACTGATGTGCTGACACTACTGCTTGCTGGCCAAGGTAGTTTATACCAAAGACCTCAAGGGTGACACTGAAAGTAAATATTGCAAATTTTGGAGGAGACAGAATGAACCCAGAATTGGATCACCTGGGAAGATTTCATTGAAGGGATCTTTAAATTGGGCTTTGAAGGGAAGATAAAATGAGGAGAGAGGAAAATGCCTTTCAGATAGGAAAGATGACATGGGGGTATGGGGACAGGAACGTTCATAGTGGATATACAGGAGGCAGGGAACAGAGTAGCTGAACTAAAGGGAAGGATTCATGGCATGATGGGATGGGAGAGGTTGGGCAGAGGGGATGGTTCAGTCTCTGGAGAGATTCAAATATGCATCAGACTCAAAAAAGTTTTCAGCGAGATGAGGTATGTGATGAAGGTGGTGTTTTAAGGAAGAATAATCTAATCGCCAGGTATTACAGTGAATTACAGGGGAAAGAGAGAGAGAGAAAGACTTCTGAAAGACTCAAGACAGAGGTGGAGACATTGTTGAAAAAATGAACATTGCCTCATGTAGCATCAACTTTCTAGCTGAAATAGAATTCCTCTAGAACCTTTGATAAGCACGAGGTTCTTCAGTGCTGAGAACTGCTGGTAGGAGTAAGTAAAATCCCCCACAGATAATGATATTGGCACTGCTACACTTAAGAATAGCGACAGTATCTTTACTAAGCCCATGTGCCAGCCACTTTACATACATTATTGGGTATAGTCCTCATAACCCTGCACATAGTGGAGGACACTGGGCACATCTGGGTTTAGACCTTAAGCAAATAATATCCTTCATTCTGGGAGTAATCAGAGGAGTAAGGTGCTAATGGGAGAACCTTTACTACTTACAGAATTGATCGAGTTCTTGTTATTGTTCTTAAATGGTGTGATGATCTTTTACATTCTCACTTATGTTTTTAAAACGATTTTAATTTAAGATGTTTTAAAGAGGCTTAGTAAAGGTACAGTTTGGGAAAGAAACATGACTTTAGATTCTTTTTGTGTGTGTCTCACAGATAAATTCGGGCAGCGGGCATTTGTGGGCAAAGTCTGCATGGATTTGAATGACACTGTTCCAGAATACAAGGAAACCACTGAGGAATCAATCAAGGAAACAGAGAGGTATGTTTGTCTTGATTTGTCTTATGGAGTTGGAGATGGGAAAAAGAAACCTCTTTAACCCAGGCAGAATGTGCACATATATCACTGCCTGGGTTTGCCTAACTTCATGAAATTGATCTGACCCTAAGGAAAATGTTGCATGTCAGTACTATTTTTGTATACCAAATCATATGTTAAAGCCTCTGGGAACTTGTTATAGGACTCCTAGGGCAAATCCCTTTATAAAATGAAGGATTTTTTAAAAAGTAAATGATTTACCCACTCCTTGTCCTTCGTTATAGACTGGGGCTTCTCCTGTAGCTTAAACTTTTTATTTTACATGGGGATATGCTAGTGATACCATAGGTACTTTTTCTATATTTCTTTAATGGCTTTTCCATGGTGCCTTGAGGATTTGACAAGGAATTCTGTTGTATGACACTCAACATCAAAGAGATATAGAAGAAAATTCTTTAGGTTTAAATCTTGCCTAAGACCAAACATATCCTGATGCAAGTTTGAGAAGTCCAGCTTTTCTCCATTCCCCAGGCCTCCTTCACCTTAAGTGTGTCCTCTGTAAAGCGTGGCTTAGGTGCTGCTATGTTCCCATAGAGAGAAGGAAGCACACACTTTCCCTTTAGCATTTGGCCATATGCTCAACTTTTCTATGAATCTGTGTTTGTGGGAATAGTGAACCCTGATTCACATTTTATTCTTAAAGAAAGGATTACCAGAAAGCAGGAGGCTATAGCTCACAAATATTTCCAGCCAGGGCAGAAACAGTTATTTCATAGGCCCTACAGATACCACCATCCCTGCAGATATATTTGGTAAGATCACCATCCCTGTCACTACCCATTTCACAACCATGTCTGGCCTATTCCTTCTGCTTTACTCCAACATCCATGCCCAGTAGCACTCAGCCTTTGAAAATAAATGATGCTATTGTGATTTTGTGAGCAAGCAGCTTCCACTTTAGGGAAACTGGGAGTAGAGAGCCCCATGGCTTCTAAACACCTCCAGATACACAGGACTCCATGACTCTGATATCCATGGAACATAACATACTGCAGTATTCCCCCAAACAGAGCTTAAGCTAGTAGAATGGCTTGAGTGCTGTGGGAATACTTGTGAACAGCCTGGCTGATGTTAGATGATAAAATTGCATTTCCCTGTGATTTTGCACTCCATCGCTCTGGCTGCAAATGAGAAAGGGTAATTACTACTTGTTAATCCTTAATTAGTGGTGGTGAAACATGTGCAGCATTAGAAATGTTTACATGGAAATCAGTACATGTAAGGGTCATGTTTTCGTGCTTTTAAAAATTTAATTTGAAAAATGCCTAAATTTTCTAACTTCCCGTTTGTTGCTTTATTTCAGATTTGTGTCAGAAGTGCTCCAAAGGAATGTAAGTAAACTTGTTCCCAGCTCGTTTTTTAATTGCCTTCCTGTTAGTTGTAGGATTTGTTATTAAGCTGTTTGGTAGAGGTTAGCCTGTATACGTTTGGCTTATTCCATGCATGCAGAAGTATTTTCCTAAAGCCTTAAATTGTTTTCATGGTGGATGCATCAACTCAGCTCAGGAAGGTCAGGCGTTTTTTACTTTCTCAGTGGTTTTCCCTCCCTCTCCTCTGGGACCTTCTAATTTCATAGGACAGGCCGGTGGGGAGGCAGGAGAGGGCTTCATGCATGTAGACAGATTGGTGGCAACTGGATGTTGTGGCATGGTTTGTTGGCTACATCACCATTGGCTCTGGCCTCTTGTACCCCCTGATCTGGTCTGAAACACAGGTGGTGTCCAGCCCTGATGCCCCAGCCAGACTGCCTTGGTCCATAGATGCGTGCATGTCGTGTGGCCTGCAGGCACTCAGCCAGGCACCCCGTTCCACAGTGCCCTGGTGTTGGTGATCCTGTGAAGACAGTGCTGTTTTCTGACCCACCCCCAGCAGGCTGGTCTATGGCTCTGCTGTGCAGTCTCTTAGATTTGCAAACCAGACTCGAGGCCTCACCATTTTTTAAGGTCTGATTGGAAGCCATAGAAAACCTCAGTATTTCTTTCAGTCTAATCTTGGGAGACCTAGGTGCAGCTTTGTGGATCGTTATCCTTGCCGCTCTTCTATGAATCCTTCTCTACTGCTCAGCCTCAAAGGTGACATCAGAGCCATGCCTGCAACTAATTAACAGTCCTCAGGGAGGCCATGGCCAGCATACCACCCCAAGATGTCGAAAGGGGAACAGGCCACCACTTCATTCTTAGTCTTTCCAGCACTCTCCCTTAAAACGTCTCCTCTGCCTCCTAATCCTCTTTATAAAAGCCACCCAGTCTAGGCCTGGTCTGAGCCTTCATGTGCCTTGCATTTGAGATGGGATCTTCTTCTACTGAACTTGGTGCTACAGAATATACCCTTCCTTGTTCTCATCCATGAGCCATTTCCATGAAACCCAGCGCTTCTATCCACTCCTGGAATGAAGGACTATCCCTAGAGATGAAGACATAAAATCATTTTGTGGTATGGTATGCATTTCCTTACCAAGTGTTTTTGATTATTTCCAGTATTCTAGAGTGCAGCCCATAGTGACACCACGTTTTTCCCTTTCCTGCTCTGAGACTTTGTTGGGTGAACTTGGAAACATCGCGAAGACCCGTGATTTGCACATTCAGGTGGGCACTTTTCTCCTATTTGCCTCTGTCTAGACCTGCAAGACTTCTCTGTACCCTAAATTCTGGCAGTAATCTCGTAATCTCCAATTCTTTTACTGAGGTTATGGAGGAGGTGGGTTTCCCCTTTTCTCTTTTAGTTCTTTTGGTTGGCAATTAACGTGACATAAAGCAGATTAACAGGAGAAAATCAAATTTATTATGTGCATACAGGAAATCCACATAAGTATGAAGAATTCCAAAGACAGAAAGGCAAGGTGAGGTATATATATATTCTGGACTAAGTAGAAGGAAGCAGGGGTCTGAGGTTTCAAGGGGAAATAAGGTAATTCACTGGAAGATAAAAAGAGTTAATATTTGGTAAACAAAAGTTTGCTGAACCATTCAAAGACAATGGGACACAGACAAGTTTGTTCAAATGGGCTTTGCTAGGTCCCTCTTGTCTACCATGCCTAATACCTTACTATGGTTATCTATGGTAATAGCTCCTTCCTGGGACAGGCCTCCTATCTTAAATTCTTTTAGGTGGTAAGGAGGGAGTTCAAAGGCTCTTCCTAAGTCTTTTGGACCTTGATTGGTTTTTAACTCAAAATAATCTACATGGGCTTCCCTGGTGGCACAGTGGTTGGGAGTCTGCCTGCCGATGAGGGGGGCGCATACTGCAAATAATAATAATAATAATAATAATAATAATAATAATAATAATAATAATAATAATGTAAGGTCGGATCTTAACAAATGGCATCGTGAAACAGAGGAAAGCTTCAAGTGAGCTTTATTAGGGGGCGCTCCCGGGTGAGGTTCACTGGTCTGAGAGAAAGGGGCCAGAGAAGTCGCACCCGGGCGAGGGTTGGGCAAGATTTTATAGGGGAAGAAGGGAAAGGGGTGTGGTGAATCTGGGGGGCGCAGGGTATTCCTTATTTGGTGGTCTCTTCGGGTATCGTGGCAATATCTGGTGCCGGTTGCATCAGTCTTGGGACTGTTAGTCCCGCCCCTCGAAAGGCGGGAAGGCTGGGCTGGGTGGAAAGTCCCCAGGTCAGTACCTGGAACTGGGTGGTCCGGAGAGTTTCGGTCTGATGCAACCTGTGAATCTGATTGCGTTCCCCTGCCTCGGGCCAGTTGGCCTTACAAATAATAATCTACATGCCAGAGTGGCACATCTTGGGGGCGGCCTGCCTTTAGCCCCATAAGATCTCAAGATACAGCATCATAGGACATAAGGTCCCTTACAGATATCACCTAAATCTAGTTCTTTAATTTTTTAGTTAAAAAAAGTTAAGAAACCTGAAGTTCCTTTTGCCTTCAATCTTCTCTGATCTGGCTCCGAGAGATGAGGACATCTTAAGTAACCAAGCAAGATCAATGGCAAACTGGTTACCTGGTCTCTGTAGGATACATTTAATGCATTTCTTTCCTGCTCTCTTTTATTTGATACTTTCTCAGTGTTCTAGTCCTTCCTTTTTGGAGGAACCGTCTATTATTTGAAAAGCAAAAAGAACCTAATTTCCACCTTACCAAAACGGATTTAAAAGCCCTTTTGTTCCAAGTTTCTTAATTTAAAATCAGGAACAAAACAGTATATCTTACTTTGTCATTAAGCGGTTGCAATTTAGGAACACTTTCTAAATCTTCCAGCTGGGTTAAAATTGGGAGCTCCCCTGCCCCCATACTGCACTAAAATTCTCCCTCTTAAGAGCTATCTTAAAACAAAGGGCATATCGGGGAAAGGCAACACATAGATCCTTTATCATTTTTTAGGGTGGAAGTGTTTTTTTTTTTTTTTTAAGTTTATCTTGTTAGGACTCATTACTATTTTCATTCCCCCCCTTTTTTTGATGGGCTATGATATTCAATCCCACACAATTACAGGGGAGGAAAAAGTTATCCTTGACCTATTTAGGGTCCCTGGCTGGGCCTGAAAACTAAACTGACAAAGCTAAACAGGAGAAAAGCATACAAATTTATTTCATATAAGGTTTACATGGCACAGGAGCCTTTATAAGGAAACAAAAACACAAAGAAACAGACCTGAGTATTTTTATGTTAGGTGTGGTGACAAATGTACAGTCCTGGAGGAACATAAGTTAAGGAGTACGAGGTAAGTATAGTAAACTGGGGGAAACTTAGCAAGGCCTTTTTCTTCTTGGTTCCCTTTGTCTTCAGAGATAAAGATGCTCCTTTCCTCTATGTATAGTGCAGGCGCCTCTCATTTACAAGTTTTTTGACCCGTTTCAGGGGAAGAGGGTGGGGGCAAAATCAGAGTGACCTTCCTGCTTCTGCCATTTTCTCAAACTCCTTTGGCATAAAGTATTCAGTATTCCAAGGTGGCACATTTTGGGTTCGTGTGTCCTGAATCCCAGAAACACACAACAAAATCAAGTATATACTTACTGGCGTTGTATATATGTGTATAACTGCATATACTCAAATCTACCAAAATGACACAAATCTCTTCTGATGCCCATGCCCACTTCTTCAGTGGTCTGGAGTTCCTCAAGGCCAAGGCTAGAACTCATTCTGCAGGTAGAACATTCTGTTTTTAGTCCATTGCTGTTGTTTTATTTATTTAGTTATGCATACTCTACCTCAAGGAGAAAGGGAAATGGCATTGCTGTTCTTGGAAGTGGTAACTTGCTCATGAGTTATTTCCCATAATATATGGTCATCACCAGTTGGTCAGAAATGATTTTTGTTTTAAGTGAGGGGTTGGGATGGTAACACTTACATTGTGTCTCCAAAACACTTTATGCTGTCTCAGGTTTGTGATGCCCTGGAGAAAGGACAGTGCGGGGGCCAGGACTCACTTGTTTTGCTTGCGTGTGGATTCTTATAGGCTCTTTCTTGACGACTGCAGGACTGCCTAGCTCTGTTATTTTCAAACTGTTTCCTGCAGAAGAACTCATCCTGGAAGCTGACAAAGGGGACAGAATGGGGACAGGGTCCCAGAGTCCTAACCCTGCTTCATCCTGCGTAGCAACTTGTTTATGCTGTTTACATATTGAATTTCTATGATTTTTTAAAATAAGAATAACACATCTAAAGCTAAAAGAATTTGGAAAATCACTCATCTATCCCAACCCTTTTATTTGAGAGGTGAGAAAATGGAGGCCCAAAGAAAACAATGGGCTCAACCCTAAGACACATAACTAGTGTCAGAACTTGGGTTAAAATTCAGCTTTTTAATTCAAATTTCAGCTTTCTATGAGTGAACCATGATCTGTCCTTTTGATGGCCAATGAACTCTTCTTAAACGGCCAACACCAGAAGAAGTAGGTGACCATGAGTAGCTAGGCTCTTGACTCTCTTCAAGGAGTAGTTTTTATTTTTACTTATTCTTGCTATAGTTTGGAATTTGAAAAGACTTTGTCAGAAAAACATTACATGGGTTAGGGTTAGGATATTACATGTTCATATAATTACATTTTCATAGTTTCTTTGTCATATATATCTTATATAATAAGAATTGTTTCAAATAAAATACACAAGAATCATTTTTTTTACATAGGCAAGTAGGAACCATCCATATCATTTGGGGGTAGGAAGTATAATTTCTAATGGTATTTTACATTAAAAAATTGAAAATACTTCTTTTCTTTTAGAGCCATATAAGTGAAAATCGTGATGAAGTTAAAGCTGTGAAAAACTTATACCCTGGTTATAAAAACTACACAGATGTGTATGATAAAAACAACCTTCTGACAAATAAGGTAAGTTGTACATCATGATATAATCTATATGAAGCAGGGCATATTTATCTAAATTTTAAAATCTCAGTAGTAATCTTCAGACTTCTATAATACACGTGCTTTTGCCAAACTAAAGTACAGAGTGTGCATATGCATGTGTGCGCAGAATTAAAAATGGGCCTGAAGTTTCATCCCTAATGAATAAATCATTAAATTTATTGGTAAATAAATCTAAAAGCTTCTTTGAGGTGGGAATGTCATGTGGTCCAAGGACATTTTGTCAGTATCCATTAGAATGTAAATGTGCATTCCTTTGAGTTAGAAAATGTATTTCTGAAGATCCGTTCTGTTAGGACTATGAATAGGGATGTTAATTACATATGAAAGTTTAAAAATGGCTATCAGTGGGAAATTGTTTAAATTACAGAACATAATTAGAATTTTATCCAACATTCACAAAGAATGAAGTATACAGACGTACTTACAAGGAAGAGTGTTTGTACAGTATTGTTTGATATGTGTGTATACGTGCGGGTGTGTGCTCACTTAGCAAACACTCTCTGGAAGACACACATTGAACGTTAAAAGTGATTCTTCCTGAGGGAGAAAGCAGAGGACTTTTTACTTTTTATTTTTAAACACTCTAAGATTGCTTTGTAAAAGAAATGAGTATTACTACATTTATAATTAAACAATTTTAAGTTAAAAAAAATTAATACGAGTGAGGAGAGACCTCATTACAACAATATACCCCCTGGCCTTGGCATTTAATGAAATGTATGAACTGCATGGAGAGTTTAACTATTACAGCAAATAAATTCTTAGGGACTTTGTGCTCAGAGATCTGAATGTGACTGATTTGAAAGGTTAATACTCTGCATAGATCTTGTTTATGCTACATCATAATTTTCATCCTTCTCTACATATATTTCTATGTAATTAATAAATTAGCCTTCAATTTGCATGTTAATTTTACTTGCATAGAGGTCAACTGGACCAACCCTCATTTATTTTATAGATTAAAAAAGAGAGAAAAAGATACACAAATGTGTGGGACTTTCATAATCCAGTGTTTTCACAGGCCTTTTCTGAGGTGTAATTTGTACACAGTGATTTTATACATACAGGTAATCATCAATGTTCTTGTGAAGATGATAACAGATAAGTCACAGCTTTTATGTGCACCTATAATATCTTGTTGTGAGTGAGGACTGACTTAAGCATTTTTGAGTGGTAGACTCCATATAGGATGCTCTTCTCTCCAGACAGTGATGGCACATGGCTGCTACCTTTCTGAAGAAGAACTGGATGTATTCAGGGAACGAGGAGCATCCATCTCGCATTGTCCCAATTCTAACTTATCGTAAGTAGGCAATTATTGATTAGTAGATTATGAACGTTTGGGTTGCAAAGTAGCAACCAAATACCTTTGTTTTCTCAGTCATTCCTCCAGTATCTCTCTTCCGTAGTTATGTTCAATTGGGATGTGAACTAGATAGAAGGATACCTACCTATACTGTACTGGGGAGACAGCACTTAAAAGAGGCCATTTTTTGCAGAGTATGCATTTGAAGAGCACCACATCTCTTAAAATTTCTGAGATTGCACAAAACAGAACAATAGGAAACAGAGTTCAAAACCAATAGCACTGAGAACTTAGAGCTAAGGACCGAAAGAGTGGGTGTGCCAACCAGGTGTTCCAGAGAGAGTGTACTGACCTCATACTACTTTGTGTTGTACAAACTACTAGAAATGTGCACATTACCAGAAATGGTGCGATGCTACTAGAAGCCAGCACCCTTCAGTAAATGTCATGCATGCTGCTATATCTGATGAGGTGCACTTAGGAGGGGCCTTGTCCTACTGTAATTCGCCCAAACAAAATATTTATACCTGGTTCTTAACCTTTGAAAGGTTATAGATGCATAAGGGAATCAGATGAAACTTGTGGTCTGGATCTTCAGAAAAAAAAGCCCATAGACACAAAAATGCTGCATCTAATGTCAGGGAATTCAAAGATTCCATAATACCAATCCTTGGACGCTAGGCTAAGAATTCATGCTCCGCGATTAGATACAGAAAGGATTTCTCATTTCTTGTGTTAGTTGGCCCAGAACAGAGCTAGAGGCAGGTTGGGGTGGATTATTCATATATTCATTCAATAAATTTATTAGCTTCTGCTAGATTTTTTTTAAACATCTTTATTGGAGTATAATTGCTTTACAATGGTGTGTTAGTTTCTGCTGTAAGACAAAGTGAATCAGCTATATGTATGCATATATCCCCATATCTCTTCCCTCTTGCATCTCCCACCTTCCCTATCCCACCCCTCTAGGTGGTCATAAAGCACCAAGCTGATCTCCCTGTGCTGTGCGGCTGCTTCCCACTAGCTATCTGTTTTACATTTGGTAGTGTATATATGTCCATGCCACTCTCTCACTTTGTCACAGCTTACCCTTCCCCCTCCCCATATCCTCAAGTCCATTCTCTAGTAGGTCTGTGTCTTTATTCCCATATTGCCCTTAGGTTCTTCATGACCTTTTTTTTTTCTTCTTAGATTCCATATATATGTGTTAGCATATGGTATTTTTTTTTTACATCTTTATTGGAGTATAATTGCTTTACAATGGTGTGTTAGTTTCTGTTTTATAACAAAGCGAATCAGTTATACATATACATATGTTCCCATATCTCCTCCCTCTTGCATCTCCCTCCCTCCCACCCTCCCTATCCCACCCATCCAGGTGGTCACAAAGCACCGAGCTGATCTCCCTGTGCTATGCGGCTGCTTCCCACTAGCTATCTATTTTATGTTTGGTAGTGTATATATGTCCATGCCACTCCCTCACTTTGTCACAGCTTACCCTTCCCCCTCCCCATATCCTCATGTCCATTCTCTAGTAGGTCTGTGTCTTTACTCCTGTCTTACCCCTAGGTTCTTCATGACATTTTTTTATTTCTTAGATTCCATATATATGTGTTAGCATATGGTATTTGTCTTTCTCTTTCTGACTTACTTCACTCTGTATGACAGACTCTAGGTCCATCCACCTCATTACAAATAGCTCAATTTCGTTTCTTTTTATGGCTGAGTAATATTCCATTGTATACATGTGCCACATCTTTATCCATTCATCTGTTGATGGACACTTAGGTTGCTTCCATGTCTTGGCTGTTGTAAAGAGTGCTGCAATGAACATTGTGGTACGTGACTCTTTTTGAATTATAGTTTTCTCAGGGTATATGCCCAGTAGTGGGATTGCTGGGTCATACGGTAGTTCTATTTTTAGTTTTTTAAGGAACCTCCATACTGTTCTCCATAGTGGCTGTATCAATTTACATTCCTACCAACAGTGCAAGAGGGTTCCCTTTTCCCAACACCCTCTCCAGCATTTATTGTTTGTAGATTTTTTGATGATGGCCATTCTGACCGGTGTGAGATGATACCTCATTGTAGTTTTGATTTGCATTTCTCTAATGATTAGTGATGTTGAGCATTCTTTCATGTGTTTGTTGGCAATCTGTGTATCTTCTTTGGAGAAATGTCTATTTAGGTCTTCTGCCCATTTTTGGATTGGGTTGTTTTGGTTTTTTTTATATTGAGCTGCATGAGCTGCTTGTAAATTTTGGAGATTAATCTTTTGTCAGTTGCTTCATTTGCAAATATTTTCTCCCATTCTGAGGGTTGTCTTTTCATCTTGTTTATGGTTTCCTCTGCTGTGCAAAAGCTTTTAAGTTTCATTAGGTCCCATTTGTTTCTTTTTGTTTTTATTTCCATTTCGTTAGGAGGTGGGTCAAAAAGGACCTTGCTGTGATTTATGTCATGGAGTGTTCTGCCTATGTTTTCCTCTAAGAGTTTAATAGTGTCTGGCCTTACATTTAGGTCTTTAATCCATTTTCAGTTTATTTTTGTGTATGGTGTTAGAGAGTGTTCTAATTTCATTCTTTTACATGTAGCTACCCAGTTTTCCCAGCACCACTTATCAAAGAGGCTGTCTTTTCTCCACTGTATATTCTTGTCTCCTTTATCAAAGATAAGGTGACCATATGTTCGTGGGTTTATCTCTGGGCTTTCTATCCTGTTCCATTGATCTATTTTCCTGTTTCTGTGCCAGTACCATACAGTCTTGATTACTGTAGCTTTTAGTATAGTCTGAAGTCAGGGAGCCCAATTCCTCCAGCTCCGTTTTTCTTTCTCAAGATGGCTTTGGCTATTCGGGGTCTTTTGTGTTTCCATACAAATTGTGAGATTTTTTGTTCTAGTTCTGTGAAAAATGCCAGTGGTAGTTTGATAGGGATTGCATTGAATCTGTAGATTGCTTTGGGTAGTAGAGTCATTTTCACAATGTTGATTCTTCCAATCCAACAACATGGTATATCTCTCCATCTGTTTGTATCATCTTTTTTTTTTTTTTTTTTTTTTTTTTTTTTTTTTTTTTTTTGCGGTATGTGGGCTTCTCACTGTTGTGGCCTCTCCCGTTGCGGAGCACAGGCTCCGGACACACAGGCCCAGCGGCCATGGCTCACGGGCCCAGCCGCTCCGCGGCACGTGGGATCCTCCCAGACCGGGGCACGAACCCATCTCCCCTGCATCGGCAGGCGGACTCTCAACCACTGCGCCACCAGGGAAGCCCTGTTTGTATCATCTTTAATTTCTTTCATCAGTGTCTTATAATTTTCTGCATACAGGTCTTTTGTCTCCTTAGGTAGGTTTATTCCTAGGTATTTTATTCTTTTTGTTGCAGTGGTAAATGGGAGTGTTTTCTTAATTTCACTTTCAGATTTTTCATCATTAGTGTATAGGAATGCAACAGATTTCTGTGCATTAATTTTGTATTCTGCTACTTTACCAAATTCATTGATTAGCTCTAGTAGTTTTCTGGTAGTATCTTTAGGATTCTCTATGTATAGTATCATGTCATCTGCAAACAGTGACAGCTTTACTTCTTTTCCAGTTTGGATTCCTCTTATTTCTTTTTCTTCTCTGATTGCTGTGGCTAAAAGTTCCAAAACTATGTTGAATAACAGTGGTGAGAGTGGACAACCTTGTCTTGTTCCTGATCTTAGAAGAAATGTTTTCAGTTTTTCACCGTTGAGAACGATGTTGGCTGGGGGTTTGTCATATATGGCCTTTATTATGTTGAGGAAAGTTCCCTCTATGCCTACTTTCTGGAGGGTTTTTATCATAAATGGGTGTTTAATTTTGTCAAAAGTTTTCTCTGCATCTATTGAGATGATCATATGGTTTTTATCCTTCAATTTGTTAATATGGTGTATCACATTGATTGTGTATATTGAAGAATCCTTGCCTTCATGGGATAAACCCCACTTGATCATGGTGTATGATCCTTTTAATGTGTGGTTGGATTCTGTTTGCCAGTAGTTTGTTAAGGATTTTTGCATCTATGTTCATCTGTGATATTGGCCTGTAGTTTTTAGATTTTCATATTTTGAGGATTACTTCATATCCTTACTTGTTTTAGAGTTCTTGCAGAAGCAGAACATGATGTGAGGATTTATGTACAAGTAATTTATTTGGGAGGTGATCCTAGAAGCACCTTTATGGGGTGAGACAGAGAAGGGAAGGAAGACAGTAAAGAGCACGTCACCAAGCTAGTTACCACCATGGGTTCCTGGAATTTAATCCTTCTGGAAAACTCAGGGAGCCAGTGTACAAAGTAGACCTCAAAGACAACCTGCCCAAGGGGCGGGGGAGCTGGAGTACTTATACCTAAACTTATCAATTATTGGTGGAGGGCTGCTGGGTGTGTACGAAGTGGCATGAAGTCCCTGCAACTTTGGACCTTCCCCAATCAAGGGCAGAGCAGGCTCTAGCCGAGTGAAAGAGCCTCCAGGCAAAGAGCAGGAGGTGCCAGCAGTCAGAAGTCTAGGAACTTTGCAAATGAAAATGTTCTACATCAGTGGCAGTATGGGAAAGGCACGAGAGCCACAGCAATGTGTTTCTGGAGTGTTTTGAGAGGTTCCAGAGGCTTTTAGTTTTCAGACATAAAGTGGCCATACATAACAGGGAATCTTGCCTATGTACAGCTTAGTGACCATAATTATAGTCTAGTGACCAGTTAGGGGAAGGGTTTAACATCCTGTGGGTTTAGTTACACAACATCTAAATTAAAACATGACCCAGTTTTGCAAACTGAGGTTTGAAGTTAAATTTCTTTATGGCTAATATTTTGGTTTGAATGGTCACTGTTATTCTTTCTCCAACCACTTTGAGAGATTTATTACATGTGCACTGGCAGTTTGAAAATGATAATTATGTGGATTTTCAAGCAGACTTTGACCTTTGCATCTTCTCAGACTTTTAAGGATTGCTTTAGTTTTTCTTTGTCTCTTTAGAAAGGCGGCACATCTACTGAGTCAGGGTCACAAGCTCCGGAATTCAGTCCAGGAACCATCTCTCCTAGTTGCTGCTGTCCTCAGAAGTAGCATTTGAACCACCAGGCCCTGACTTACAACCTGCACCCCCTCTTCCAGCTATACCCCTCTTTCTTTGATCTTGCAAGTCGCTACTCATTCAGGGCAACAAATGTTCCCAGGAAGAGAGGAAAGGCAACACTTTGTAATTTCTACTTCCTAGCATAGAAGGATGGGTTGGTTAAAAAAAAAATTAAAGACCTATAGTTGATAACACCATATTGTATAACTGAAATTTGCTAAGAGAGTAGAACTTGTATGTTCTCACAAATAAAAAAGGTAAATATGTGAGGTGATAGATGTGTTGGTCGACTCAGCGGGGGGAAATCCTCTCACAATGTATACATATATCAAATCATCATGTTGTACACTTTAAATATCTTACAATTTTGTCATTTGTATCTTAAGCTGAAAACATATTTAAAATTGCAAAAATTTTTGAACTAGTTGCAAGATTTAATTTCTTCGTTTATTTTTCCTTACAAATGATCCCCTGCTCTCCCTTCTAATTCTTGCTGCTTTGTGCCCTCCTGATATTAACCTCTGCTCAATGGTTCAAACTCCTTCATGATCCTTTTTTACTCCAGGACTCGGATGGTCTGATTTGACTAAGTGTTTGTGTCAGCATTAGAGCTGAGATGGGAATCATAATTTTCAGTGATATCACCATCATTTTTGTTAGTGCCCTTCTCTTGTTGGACCCACGTGGGTCTCCTTGTTCTGACTGTCTCCTCTCTCTACAGGCTCAGCAGTGGCCTTCTCAATGTGCCAGAGGTCCTGAAACATGGAGTGAAGATAGGGCTGGGTACAGGTTAGTAGTTTCCCATGAGGAACCATGGCAAAGTGGTTAAGTGCATAACTTTCAAATGTGACTAATTTTCAAGTAATAGTTCTGTGTTTTAAAAGACTTAGTTTTATTTTCTGGTAGTCATATCCAGAGCTAATAAAATAATGAGGTTGGAAGCAGTAAGAAAGTGTATGCGAAGGGAAAAGTTTTGATGACATTAACCTCTTGAAAGCCATTAACCATGTTTACTATTCAGACATGGGGCTAAAAAGGATAAGTCCTTCTCAAGTGTTTTAGAGATTCTTTTTGAAAAGTCCTTATTTTTTTTGTTGTTGTTTTGTCCTTCCTGCTAAATTTCAATGGTTTGGATTTGTATGTTTTTGGTTTTCAATAGTTGTGTCATCACAAATACTGTCTCAAAAGAAAATTATTCAACTTTGCCAGTAGTGAGCACAAATTCAGTCTATGCCATAACGGAGAACTCTAAGATATAGATATGTTAAAAAGCATGCTTTGCTTTTAAGCAGTTTTTAACAAAATGAGATTCTAATTCCCACAGGCAGTCTGATGTTTGCTAGGCTGAAGGACAGTCTAGATGGCTGATGAATTAGTGATGTTTCCTTTTTTTTCACAGTACATTTGAATTGTTTTTCTTGAGTGTGTATAGTGCTGCTCACTTTAGAAGTGTCAGTCAGGCCCAAATGTTTAGGCATCTGCTGTGAACCTTTCTTTTTAATCACTGTGTGTGAATGAACTAAAAAAAAAATTTTTTTTAAATGGCTGTGGGGCACAAGGTCTTATTTTTCATTCTTGATGCATTTGTCTTCCTGATATGTAAGAGCACCAGAATGTCTGCATATTGACAATAATGGTTTTTATCATTTTCTGCAATAACTCAAGTCTCAGTTAATTTTTATACCAAGCAATATTGGTAAGACATACAATAATACAAAGTGATTTATCTATAATTTTAAAGAGGTGTGCTAGATTAGAAGTTTTTCTCAATTTTACATGATTCAGAGCAATTAAAATTCTTAAAATTTTGAATTTAAGCCTTGAATCATTGAGATTGTGTAGTACCTGGATATAGTCTCAGGTATTAAGGCAGGAAACCAGTTATTTTTAACTTCACAGAAAAGCTTTAATCAATAAGAAAAAAGTGGCCAAGAGTTTTTGTCAATTAATGGAAAATTTGGTAGAAATGCAAAAATCAGATGTACTGCTTTCAAATTTTCTAGGATTTTGGTCTCCATAATTTAAGTTCATCACATGATTTCCAGTGCTTGATTTTGGGTTGTATAGTGTTGGTCTAAAATGATTAGGTAAAGCTATGTCACTTATTAGCTGTAAGACCTTGAGCAAATTACCTTAATTTTCTAAGGCTTTGTTTCCTAATTTCTATAACAAGAACAACAATAATTATAATAATGTCTATGTTACAACCTTGTTTTGAGGCTTAAATGAAAAAAAAATGTGTGTCAGGTGGTTAGCACATACCTGGCATGTTGCAGTGGTTAACAAAGATTGGCTTAAAGGGAAAAAGTAATGTTGGTTTCCTGATTAAAGGTTTGATTAAATATGATATATTATCATATTAACTTGGAGAATGTTGTTGCATTTTACATAGTCTCTGTTGTAACAGCCATCCTATGCACCAGTATTACCTAAACATGACCTTTATGTATAAACTTGTCCTTCTGCTTTGGACTTCAGTAAATTATTTAACTTATACTGTGGACAGAGAGCAGGTCCAAGAATGGATCATTCACCATGTCTATAAGAAATAGAGGCAGATCTGGACTTTCTCAAATATTAAATAGGAGAAACCCTCATGAAGCTTCACAAAAATATTGCAAAACAAGAGAAAGCAGTATCAAAAAGAATAAGAAGATGAACATACCTCTGAAAAGCATCTACTTCAGGATCCAGAATGAGTTCAGAAAATTGCTATCATCCGTAGAGTGCAAGAAGACATGGCAGTATGAAAAGACCATGAGTTTTGATGGAAAATTTGAAAATGAAAGAAGAAAACTGAAAAAGAAAAGAAAAAAAGAATAAGAAGCATGTAGATAGACCCTCATACACTACTGCAGGGAGATTAAATGGTACAACTGATGTAGAGGACTGTTTGGCAGTTTCTTATAAAGTTAAATATATATCAGTAATTCCATTTTGGGTACTTACCCTAGCGAAATGGACACACATATTTGCACAAATAGTTGTACAAGAATATTTATAATATCTTTATTCATAATAGCCCCAAACTGGAAATAGTCCAAACACCTTCCAACAGGAGGACAGATAGACAAATGTGGCATATTTATACAATTAAATATTATTCAGCATTCTAAAAACAGAATGCAGAATATGGATACATCTCAAAAATATTTTGTTAAAAATGCTGGAGAGGGTGTGAAGAAAAGGGAATGCTCCTACCCTATTGGTGGGAATGTAAATTAGTGCAGCCACTATGGAAAACTGGAGCTTCCTCAACTGAAAACAGAGTTGCCATATAATCCAGCAATCCTACTCCTAGGCATATATTTGGACAAAACTGTAATTCAAAAAGATACATGCACCCCTGTGTTCACAGCAGCATTATTTACAATAGCCAAGACATGGAAGCAACCTAAATGTCCATCAACAGAGGAATGGAAAAAGAAGATGTGGTATAGAAGATTTAGATGCCTAGAGGAGACAAGATGGCAGAATGGAAAGACTAGAGCTCACCTCCTCTCACGAAAACACCACAATCACAACTGATTGCTGAACAACCATCGACAAAAAAGACTTGAACCTACCAAAAAAGATATTCTGCATCCAAAGACAAAGAAGGAGCCACAACGAGATGGCAGGACGGGTGCTTTCACCATATAATAAAATCTCATACTTGCCAGGTAGGTGACCCGCAAACTGGAAAATAATTATATAGCAGAGGTTCTCCCACAGGAGTGAGAGTTCTGAGCCCCATGTCATGCTCCCCAGCCTGGGGGTCTGGCATGAGGAGGAGGAGCCCCCAGAGCATTTGGCTTTGAAGGCCAGTGGGGCTTGAATGCAGGAGCTCCACAGGACAGGGGGAAATTTGAGGAAGCACACAAGATTTCACAGGAACTGGAACCCAGAGCAAAGCAGTGACTCCATAAGAGGCTGGGCCAGACCTATCTTCAAGTCTTGGAGGGTCTTCTGGGGAGGTAGGGGTTGGCTGTGGCTCACTCTGGGGGCAAGGACATTGGTGGCGGATGCCCCAGGGAATACTCATAGGCATTAACTCTCCTGGAGATAGCTATTTTGGCACTGAGAACTGGCCTCACCCAACAGGTTGCAGGCTTCAGTGCTGGGATGCCTCAGGCCAAACAACAGACAGGGTGGGAACACAGCCCCACCCATCAGCAGACAGGCTGCCTAAAGTCATCCTGAGCCAAAAGCTGCCTATAAACACACCCCTTGACATAGCCCTGCCCACCAGAGGGACAAGACCCAGCTCCACCCACCAGTGGGCAGGCACCAGTTCCTCCCACCAGGAAGCCAGCACAAGCCCCCAGACCAATCTCACCCACCACGGGGCACACACCAGAACCAAGAAGAATTACAGTCCTGCAGCCTGATGAATGGAGACGGCAAACACAGAAAGACAAAATGAGACAGCAGAAAAATAGGAAGGAACAAGATAAAAACCCAAAAGAACAACTAAGTGAAGTTGAGATAGGCAATCTACCTGAAAAAGAATTCATAGTAATGATAGTAAATACGATTCAAGATCTTGGAAAAAGAATGGAGGCACAGACTGAGAGGATACAAGAAATGTTTAATAAAGAGCTAGAAGCTTTAGAACAAACAGATGAACAATAAAATCACTGAAATGAAAAACATACTAGAAGGAATCAATAGCAGAATAAATTAGGCAGAAAAATGAATAAGTGAGCTGGAAGACAGATTGGTGGAAACCACTGCTGCAGAACAAAGAAAGAAGAATGAAAAGAAATGAGGACAGTCTAAGAGACCTCTGGGACAACATTAAACACACCAACATTTGCATTATAGGGGTCCCAGAAGGAGAAGAGAGAGAGAAAGGGCCTGAGGAAATATGTGAAGAGATAGTAGTCGAAAATGTCCCTAACATGGGAAGGAAACACTCACTCAAGTACAGGAAGCACAGAGTCCCATACAGGATAAACCCAAGGAGGAACACATCAAGACACATATTAATCAAACTGACAAAAATTAAAGACAAGGAGAAAACATTAAAAGCAACAAGAGAAAAGCAATAAGTAACCTTATGGGAGTTCCCTTGTATGCTGTCAGCTGATTTTTCAGCAGAAACTATGCAGGCCAGAAGGCAGTGACATGATATATTTAAAGTGATGAAAGGGAAAAACCTATAACCAAGAATACTCTACCTAGCATGGCTCTCATTCAAATTTGACAGAGAAATCAAAAGCTTTACAGACAAGCAAAAGCTAACAGAATTCAGGACCACCAAACCAGCTTTACAGTAAATGCTAAAGGAACTTTTCTAGGCAGAAAAGAAAAGGCCACAACTAGAAACAAGAAAATTATGAAATGGGAAAGCTCACCAGTAAAGGCAAACATACAGTAAACATAGGAAATCATCCACACACAAATATATCAAAACCAGCAAACATGAGGAGAGTACAAGTGCAGGATATTGGAAATGCATTTGAAATTAAGAGACCAACAGCTTAAAACAAACTTGCGTATGTATATAGACTAATCTATCAAAACCTCATGGTAACTGCAAACCAAAAATCTACAATAGATACACACACAAAAGAAAAGAGAATTCAAACACAACATTAAAGTTAGACATCAAATCACAAAACAAAAGAGGAAGGGAAGAAAAAAGATCTGCAAAAACAAACCCAAAACAATTAACAAAATGGCAATAAGAACATACATATCGATAATTACCTTAAATGTAAATGGATTAAATGCTCCAACCAAAAGACACAGAATGGCAGAATAGATACAAAAATAAGACCCATATATATGCTACCTACAAGCAACCACTTCAGATCTAGGGACACATACAGACTGAAAATGAGGGGATGGAAAAAGGTATCCCCTGCAAATGGAAATCAAAAGAAAGCTGGAATAGCAATACTCATATCAGACAAAATGAACTTTAAAATAAACACTGTTACAAGAGACAAAGAAGGACACTGAATAATGATAAAGGGATCAATCCAGGAAGATGTAACAATTGTAAATATATATGCACCCAACATAGGAGCACCTCAATAATATTAAGGTAAATGCTAACAGCCATAAAAGGAGAAATTGACAGTAACAGGGTAATAATGGGGGCCTTTAACACCCAACTTTCATCAATGGACAGACCATCCAGAAATAAAATCAATAAGGAAATACAGGCCTTAAATGACACATGAGAGCAGATGGACTTAATTGATATTTATGAAGCATTCCATCCAAAGGCAGCAGAAAAAACACATTCTTCTGAAGTGCACATGCAACATTCTCTAGGATAGAACACATGCTGGGCCACAATGCAAACCTCAGTAAACTTAAGAAAACTGAAATCAAGCATTTTCTCCAACCACAACACTATGAGATTAGAAATCAACTACAAGAAAAAAATGGAAAAAAACACCAACACGTGGAGGCTAAACTATATGTTACTAAACAACCGATGGATCACTGAAGAAATCAAAGAGGAAATAAAAGAATACCTAGAGACAAATGAAAATGAAAACACAACAATCCAAAACCTATGGGACACAGCAAAAGCAGTTCTAAGAGGAAAGTTTATAGCTATACAATCTTATCTCAGGAAACAAGAAAAATCTCAATCTAAACTTATACCCAAAGAACCGAGAGAAAGAAGAACAAAGAAAATCCAAAGTTAGTAGAAGGAAAGAAGTCATAAAGATCAGAGCAGAAATAAATGAAAGAGAAATGAAAAAAAGAAAAGATCAATGAACGTAAAAGCCGGTTCTTTGGGGAAAATAAACAAAAGTGATAAACCTTTAGCCAGACTCATCAAGAAAAAAAGGGAGAAGACTCAAATCAATAAAATCAGAAATGAAAAAAGAGAAGTTACAACTGACACCACAGAAATACAAAGGATCATAAGAGACTACTACAAGCAACTATATGCCAATGAAATGGAAAACCAGAAGAAATGGACTAATTCTTAGAAAGGTACAATCTTCCAAGACTGAACCAGAAAGAAATAGAAAATATGAAAAGACCAATCACAAGTACTGAAATTGAAACTGTGATGAAAAAGCTTCCAACAAACAAAAGTCCAGGACTAGATAGCTTCCAGGCGAATTTTATCAAACATTTAGAGAAGAGTTAATAACTATCCTTTTGCAGAGGAAGGAACACTCCCAAATTCATTCTAGGAAGCCACCAACACCCTGATACGAAAACCAGCCAACGATACCATGAGAAAAGTGAATTATAGGCCAATATCACTGATGAACATAGACTCAAAAATCCTCAACCAAATACTAGCAAACCAAATCCAACAATACATTAAAAGGATGACACACCATGAAAACTAGGATTTATCCCAGGGATGCAAGGACTTTTCAGTATCTGCAAATCAATCACTGTGATACACTACATTAACATTGAAGAATAAAAACCATATGATCATCTCAATAGATGCAGAAAAAACTTTTGACCAAATTCAACAACCATCTATGATAAAAACTCTCCAGAAAGTGGGCATAGAGGGAACCTACCTCAACATAATAAAGGCCATATATGACAAACCCACAGCTAACATCATACTCAGTGGGGAAAAGCTGAAACCATTTCCTCTATGATCAGGAACAAGATAAGGATTTTTTTTTTTTTTTTGCAGTACACGGGCTTCTCACTGTTGTGGCCTCTCCCATTGCGGAGCACAGGCTCCGGACGCGCAGGCCCAGTGGCCATGGCTCACGTGCCTAGCCACTTCGCAGCATGTGGGATCTTCCCGGACTGGGGCGCGAACCCATGTCCCCTGCATTGGCAGGCGGACTCTCAACCACTGCACCACCAGGGAAGCCCCAAGCAATCACCACTTTTATTCAACATAGTTTTAGAAGTCCTAGCCACGGCAATCAGAGAAGAAGAAAAGGAATCCAAATTGGAAAAGAAATAAAACTGTCATTGTTTGCATATGACATGATACTATACATAGAAAATCCTAAAGATGCTACAGAAAAGTACTAGAGCTCATCGATGAATTCAGTAAGGCTGCAGGATACAAAACTAATACACAGAAATCTATTGCATTTCTATACACTAACAACGAAAGATCAGAAAGAGAAATTATGGAAACAATCCCATTTACCATCGCATAAAAAAGAATAAAATACCTAGGAATAAATGTACCTAAGGAGGTTAAAGACCTGTATTGTGAAAGCTATAAGATGCTGATGAAAGAAATAAAAGATAACACAAACAGATAGAAAGATATTCCATGTTCTTGTATTGGAAGGATCAATATTGTCAAAATGACTGTACTACCCAAGGCAATCTACAGATTCAATGCAATCCCTGTTATTACCAATGACATTTTTCACAGAAATAAAACAAAAAAATTTTTAATTTATGTGGAAACACAAAAGACAACAGAGCCAAAGCAAACCTGAGAAAGAAAAATGGAGCTGGAGGAATCAGGCTCCCTGACTTCAGACTATACTACAAAGCTACAGTAATCAAAACAGTATGGTACTGGAACAAAAACAGAAATATAGATCAATGGAACAGGATAGAAAGCCCAGAAATAAACCCATGCACCTATGGTCAATCAGTCTATTATAAAGGAGGCAAGAATATAGAATAGACAAAAGACAGTCTCCTCAGTAAGTGTCGCTGGGAAAACTGGACAGCTACACATAAAAGAATCAAATTAGAACATTCTCTAACTCCATTCACAAAAATAAACTCAAAATGGATTAAAGACCTCAATGTAAGACCAGATACTATAAAATTCTTAGAGGAAAAACACAGGCAGAACACTCTTTGACATAAATTGTAGCAAGATCTTTTTGGATCCACCTCCTAGAGTAACGAAAATAAAACAAAAATAAACAAATGGGACCTAATGAAACTTAAAAGCTTCTGCACAGCAAACCATAAACAAATGAAAAGACAACCCATAGAATGGGAGAAAAATATTTGCAAATCAATCTCCAAAATAAACAAACAGCTCATGCAGCTCAATATCAAAAAAACCCACAACCCAATAAAAAAATGGGCAGAAGATCTAAATAGACATTTCTCCAAAGAAGACATACAGAGGGAATTCCCTGGCAGTCCAGTGGTTAGGACTGAGCGCTTTCACTGCCATGGCCCAGGTTCAATCCCTAGTCAGGGAACCTGCAAGCTGCGTGGTACAGCTAAAAAAAAAAAAAACAAAAAGATAAAGACCAAAAAAGCACATGAAAAGATGCTCAACATCACTAGTTATTAGGGAAATTCAAATCAAAACTACAGTGAGGTATCACTTTACATCAGTCAGAATGGCCATCATCAAAAAGCCTACAAACAATAAATGCTGGAGGGGGTGTGGTGGGAATGTAAACTGGTACAGCCATTGTGGAGAAGAGTATGGAGGATCCTTAGAAAACTAAAAATAGAACTACCATATGATCCAGGGATCCTACTCCTGGGCATGTATCCATAGAATAACATACTTTGAAAAGATACGTGCACCCCAATGTTCATTGTAGCACTATATACAATGGCAAAGACTTAGAAGCAACCTAAATGTCCACTGACAGAGGAATGGATAAAGAAGATGTGGTACATATATATATACAAGAGAACATTATTCAGCCATTAAAATGAGTGAAATACTGCCATTGGCAGCAACATGGATGGACCTAGAGATTATCACACTAAATGAAGTAAATCAGAGAAAAACAAATATCATATGATATCACTTATATGTGGAATCTAAAAAATGATACAAATGAACTTATTTACAAAACAGAAATAGACCCACAGACATAGAAACCAAACTTATGGTTACCAAAGGGGATGGGGGAGGAAGAAATTAGGAATTTGGGATTGACAGGTACACATTACTATATATAAAATAAACAAACAAGGATCTACTGTATAGCACAGGGAACTATATTCAACATCTTGTAATAATATATTCAATATCTTCTAATACCCTCCAATGGAAAAGAATCTGAAAAAGAATTATATATATATATATATATATATATATATATGTAACTTTTTAATAGAGTTTTATATATATAACTGAATCACTTTGCTTTATACCTGAAACATGTAAATCAACTATACTTCAATTAAAAAAAAATCCTTAAGCATTCCCTCCCATTACCAACACTGTCAAGTCTAAATTCCTTAGGGAAGTACAGATATCAGGCACCACCTGGTCCTCCTGTCCTTCCCACTCATCTCTTCCTGTATCTACGGAACAGAAACAAACTCACAGACATAGAGAACAGACTTATGGTTGCCAAGGGGGAGGAAGTTTGGGGGAGGGATGGATTGGGAGTTTGGGGTTAGCAGGTGCAAACTATTATATATAGGATGAATAAACAACAAGGTCCTACTGTATAGCACAGGAGACTATGTTCAATATCCTGTGATAAACCATAATGTAAAAGAATATATATATATAATATAGTTTATATATATATATAACTAAATTACTTTGCTCTACAGCAGAAACTAACACAACAATATAAATCAACTATACTTCAATAAAATAAATTTTAAAAAGGGGTCCAATCAAGACAGCAGAGCAGAAGGACGTGGAGCTCACCTCCTCCCACAAATACAGCAAACAATTCTCACAGAATACCTACTGAATGCTGGCAGAAGACCTCAGATAACAGAAAACTATCTGAGAAATTTCTCCACCTTAACTGGGTAGGATGAAAGAAGAAGGAAAAAAAGGAAGCAGGCTGGGACCTGTGTCCCTGGGAGGGAGCTGAAAAAGAGGAAAGGTTCCTGCACCCCAGGAAGCCCTCTCTCTGGTGGGGGACAGAAAGCAAGCTTCAGAGGCTTGGAGGAAAGCACAGCATTTGGTTTGTGGCTGGCAGAACAGAGAAAGAGCTTCCCAGAAGGTCTGTGCCACTGCCCTGCACTCCCCAGCCTGAGACATGTGTCTGCTGTTGCAGGTGGGGGCTGGGGGCTGAAACTTGAGCTTTAGAGGACAGACCTAGGGAGAGACCTGGGGTTGGCTGTGGGGACACAGCCTGAAGGGGCTGGAGTGTGGTATGGCCACAACCTGGGATGTACATAGAAGAAGCCCAGGCCCACCACAGAAGTGGAGCACCATTAAGGGGCACGTGAAGGGAGTGGCAGGGCCCATCATAGCAGCCTTTTTCTCCGTGCTCGCTCAGGCGGCACAGCACCGCCTCTGTGAGCTCTGGGAGCACGCAAGCCAGTGGGTTGCCCACACACAGGTGGGGCTGAAATCAGAGCTGAGCCCCAGGGGTTGCACAGCTTAGGAAGCAGGGCTGAAATCTCTCCCTGTGGCTGCACAATACATGGATTTACGCCACTGCCACTGGTTTTGTAAACTCAGTGCCTGTGAGTCATCAGAGTGGATGGCGGGTTCTCCCGTGGCTGGGACAGGTCTGGCCTTAGCAGCTGTGGGCTTTTTGGGTATGTTCATGTGGAGGCTGGGCCAGGCCAGGGTCTGGGCTGTCTCCATAGCTTCCATGGTGAGCCCAGGTGTGAGACTGCTGCAGTCCTGGGATCTGACTTCAGTGGATCTGTGCCTACAGCTCTCTGCTGGTGGCTTTGTGATAACAATGCCTGAAGGACACCAGCAATTGCTGGCATTCCCACGGTGGAGGCAGAGCCAAGGGCAGTGCTAACCTCAGTGTACTTTGTGAGCCTGTACAATGGGTGACAGGTGACACACCAAAGTGCACTCCCAGGTGGACAGCTTTGGTGAAGGAATACTCCGTGGCTCCTCTCCCAGTGGGAGTGCTCCAACCCTGCTTACCTCACACCACAGCTCAGAAATGGATAAGGGGCTTCTACTCCAACCACTAGGGAGCAGACCCTGCCCCCACAAGGCTGTGACAACCACAGAGCAAAGAGGAGGCCCCACTCAACATCCAGTACCAGCTCTGATCACCACAACACCAGTCAACCCCCCCCATCAAGAGGATAATGGCCAGCACACACTGAGGAAAGAGGCAGCAGGCATCCATATTAAAAATAGCACTTGTACCAAATATATTAAACCTACACAGGCTAATTAGGGATGCTCCCACATAAAAACAGCCCTGCAAGACCACAGTAGATAATTGTTTCTCCTAAACTCATAGAGTAAGATAAACATAAGAAAAATGAAGAAGCAGAGGAACCACTCCCGGTTAAAAGATCAAGAGAATTCCCCTGAAAGAACAATTAACCAGACCTCTTCAGCCTAACAGACACTGAATTCAAAAGGGAGAAAATCAAAATCCTGAAGGAATTTAAAAAGGCTATCAATAGAAAGGCAGATTACTGTAAAAGGGAAGTAGAAACTATAAAGAGGAACCAAGAAAAATAAGAAAACTCATTTGTTGAGATGAAAGCTGAGCCAAAGGCAATGTATAGCAGATTGAATAATGCAGTAGAACGAATAAGTGATCTGGAAGACAGAATAATGCAAATCACTCAAACAGAACAGCAGACAGAAAGCCAAATGAAACAAAAATGAAAGCAATATAAGAGACCTATGGAATTATATGAAGCATGTCAATCTATGCATAATAGGGATTCCAGAAGAAGAAGAAAGATAAAAGGGGATCGAAAGTGTATTTGAATAAATTATGGCTGGAAACTTCCCAAACCTAAAGAAGGAAACAGATATGCAGGTACAAGAAGCACAGGGCACCCCCAACAAGATGAACTCAAACAGATTACACCAAGACATATTATAATTAAAATGGCAAAAGTTAAAGATAGGGCTTCCCTGGTGGCGCAGTGGTTGAGAGTCCGCCTGCCGATGCAGGGGACACGGGTTCGTGCCCTGGTCCGGGAAGATCCCACATGCCACGGAACGGCTGGGCCCGTGAGCCATGGCCACTGAGCCTGTGCGTCCAGAGCCTGTGCTCCGCAATGGGAGAGGCCACAACAGTGAGAGGCCCACGTACCACAAAAAAAAAAAAAAAAAAAGGTTAAAGATAAAGAGGGGGATTCTAAAGACAGCAAGAAAAAAACAGAGTTAATTATAAAGAAACCCCCATAAGACTATCAGCTAATTTCTCGACAGAAATGTTGCAGGCCAGAAGGGAGTGGCAAGATATATTCAAAGTCCTAAAAGGGAAAAATCTGCAAACTGGGTTACTCTACCCAGCAAGATTATCATTTAGAATAGAAGGAGAGAAAAAGAATTTCTCAAGACAAGCAAAAGCTAAAAAAAAACCCCACAGCAATACTAAACCTATCCTAAAAGAAATATTGAAAGGTCTTCTCTAAATAGAAAAGAAGCAAGAATCTATAGGAAAGAGAAAATCACAACTGGAAATAAGTCACTTAAATAAGCCAGTATACAGATTAAAAAAAAAATCAAAAAATGTTTGTGAAAGTGATGATAACCACAATGAACAGTAAAAAGATAAACATGGGGCTTCCCTGGTGGCTCAGTGGTTGAGAATCTGCCTGCCAATGCAGGGGACACGGGTTTGAGCCCTGGTCTGGGAAGATCCCACATACCGTGGAGCAACTGGGCCCGTGAGCCACAGTTACTGAGCCTGAGTGTCTGGAGCCTGTGCTACACAACAAGGGAGGCCGTGACAGTGAGAGGCCCGTGCACCGCGATGAAGAGTGGCCCCCGCTCACCGCAACTAGAGAAAGCCCTTGCACAGAAACGAAGACCCAACACAGCCCAAAATAAATAAATAAATAAATAAATAAATAAATAATTTTCTAAAAAAGATAAACATGAAGATGTAAAAGAGGGCATCAAAATCATAAAATGTGGAGTAGGAGAGTAAGAAAATGTAGATTCTTTTTTTTTTTAGAATGTGTTTGATCCTATATGACTATCAGTCTAAAGCAAGTATATATAGGAAGGGGTTAACATACTTGAACAACGTAGTAACAACAAATAAAAAACATACAATAGATTCACAAAAACCAAAGAAAACAGAACACAAGTGTAATATAAAAGGAAATCATCAAACCATAAAAGGAAAAACAAAAAATATAAAAATAAAAGGGACAAAGAAGATATACAAAATCAACTGGAAAACAAGGTTTAAAATAGCAATGAATATCTATCAATAATTATGTTAAATGTCAGTGGATTAAATGCTCCAATCAAAAGACACAGAGTGGCAGATTAGTTAAAAAAAAACAAGTGCCTACAATATGCTGCTTACAAGAGACCCACTTTAGGGCAAAGAACACACATAGATAGAAAGTGAGGGGATGGAAAAAGATATTTCATCTTTTGGGGACTGCAATACTAATATCATACAAAATAGACTTTAAAACAAAGGCCATAAAGAAAAAGAAGGACACTATATAATGATAAACGGATCAATACAAGATCAATACACTTATCAACATATACGCACCCCACATAGGAGCACCCAACTACATAAAACAAATAGTAACAGACATAAAGGGAAAAACTGATGGGAATCCAATAATAGTATGAGACTCTAACACTCTATTCACATCAATGGACAGATCTTCTAGACAGAAAATCAATAAGGCATATTGAGATCCTAAATGATACAACAGAATAGACTTAATTGATATCTTCAGGACATTATATCCAAAAAAAAAACCCCACAATACATATTCTTTTCAAGTGCACATGGAACATTCTCTAGGATTTACCACATACTAGGACACAAAACAAGCCACAATAAATTTAAGAGTGTAGAAATTATTTCAAGCATCTTTTCTGACCACAATGACATGAAACTAGGAATCAACCAGAGGAAAGAAATGAGAATAAAACGATTACATGGAGACTAAACAACATGCTACTAAAAAACCAGTGGGTCAACAATGAATACAAAGAGGAAATTTAAAAATACCTTGAGGCAAATGACAATGAAAACATAACCATATAAAATCTACGGGATGTTGCAAAAGCAGTTATTAGAGGGTAGTTCATAGCAATTACAGACCTTCCTCAGAAAACAAGAAAAATCTCAAACAACCTAACCTACCGCCTAAAAGAACTAGAAAAAGAAGAACAAAAGCTAAAGTCAACAGAAGGAAGGAAATAATAAAGATCAGAGAGGAAATAAATAAAATAGAGATTAAAAATTAGAAAAAAAAAAGATCAATAAAACCAAGAGCTGGTTCTTCAAAAGGGTAAATAAAATTGACAAACCTTTGGCCAGGCTCACCAAGAAGAAAAGGGAACCCAAATAAACAAAATAAGAAATGAAAAAGGAGAAGTAAAATCCAATACCACAGAAATACAAAAAACCATAAGAGAATACTATGAATAATTATATGCCAACAAATTCAACAACCTGGAAGAATGGACTGGTTTCTAGAAACATAGAGCCCACCAAAACTGAATAAAGAAGGAATAGATAATTTGAACAGACCGATCACTAGAAGTGAAATAGAATCTGTAATTTTAAAAAACTCCCTATAATACAAAAGTCTAGGACCAGATGGCTTCACAGGCGAAATCTACCAAACATACAAAGAACTTATACCAATCCTTCTCAAACTCTTCCAAAAGATTGAAGAGGAGGGAACACTCTCAAAGACATTCTATGAAGCCACCTGATAGCAAAACCAGACAAAGACACCAGCAAAAAAGAAAATTACAGGCCAATATCTTTGATGAATATAGACGCAAAAATTCTCAGCAAAATATTAGTAAACTGAATCCAACAACACATAAAAGAGATCATACATCACGACCAAGTTGTATTTATCCCAGGGTCACAAGGATGGTTCAACATACGCAAATCAATCAAAGTGATACACCACATCTACAAAAGTAAAGACAAAAATCACAAGATGATCTCAATAGATGCAGAAAAAGCATTTGATAAAATTCAACATCCATTCATGATAAAAACTCTTACCAAAGTGGGTAGAGAGGGAACATATCTCAACATAGTAAAAGCTATTTATGACAAACCCACAGCCAGTATAATACTCGATGGTGAAATGCTGAAAGCTTTCCCACTAAAATCTGGAACAAGACAGGATGCCCACTCTCACCACTTCTATTCAACACAGTATTGGAAGTCCTAGCCACAGCAATCAGACAAGAAAAAGAAGTAAAAGGTATCCAAATTATAAGGAAAGAGGTAAAATTGTCATTACATGCAGATGACAAGATATTATATATAGAAAACCCTTAAGACTCCACACAAAAACTAATAGAACTGATAAATTCAGCAAGGTAGCAGGATACAAGATCAACTTAAAGAAATCAGTTGCATTTCTTCATACTCAAAATAAGAGAAAGGGAATGTAAAAAAACAATCCCTTTTAAAATTCCATCAAAAAAATAAAATACTTAGGAATAAACCTGACCAAGAAGGTGAAAGACTTACATGCTGAGAATGATAAAACATTAATAAAGGAAATTGAAGATGATTCAAAGAAATGGAAATATATCCCATGCTCTTGGATTGGAAGAATTAATATTGTTAAAATGGCCATACTACCCAAAGCAATCTACAGATTTAATGTGATCCCTATCAAATTACCCATGACATTTTTCACATAACTAAAACAAATAATCCTAAAATTTATATGGAACCATAAAAGACCCAGAATTGCCAAAGCAATCCTGAGGAAGAAGAACAAAAGAGGAGGCATAACCCTCCCAGACTTCAGACAATACTACAAAGTTACAGTAATCAAAACAGCACAGCATTGGCACAAAAACAGACATATGTATCAATGGAACAGAAAAGAGAGCACAGAAATAAACCCACAGACCTGCAGTCAATTAATCTTTGACAGAGGGGGCAAGAATATACAATGGAAAAAATACAGTCTCTTCACCAAGTAGTACTGGGAAAGTTGGACAGCCACATGTAACCCAATGAAGTTAGAACACACCCTTACACCATACACAAAAATAAACTCAAAATGGCTTAAAGACTTAAATATAAGACATGACACCATAAAACTTCTAGGAGAGAACATAGGCAAAACATTCTCTGACATAAGTTGTACCAATGTTTTCTTAGTCAATAGAAATAGAAAGCAAATATTAATAGAAATAAAAACAAGGCCAATAAAAATAAAAGGCAATAGGAATAAAAGCAAAATAAAAATAAAAGCAAAAATAAACAAATGGGACCTAATCAAACTTACAAGCTTTTGTACAGCAATGGAAACCATGAACACAATGAAAAGACAACCTACAGACTGGGAGAAAACATTTGCAAATGATGCTACCAACAAGGGCTTAATTTCCAAAATATATAAACAGCTCATATAACTCAACAACACACACACAAACAACCCAATCAAAAAATGGGCAGAAGACTTTAATAGACATTTCTCCAAAGAAGACATACCGATGACCAACAGGCACATGAAAAGATACTCAACATCACTAATTATTAGAGAAATGCAAATCAAAACTACAATGAGGTACCACCTCACACCAGTTAGAATGGGCATCATCATAAAATATACAAACAACAAATGCTGGAGAGGGTGTGGAGAAAAGGGAACCTTCCTTCACTATTGGTAGGGATGTAAAGTGCAGCCACTATGGAGAACAGTATGGAGGTTTCTCAAAAAACTAAAAATAGAGTTGGCATATGATACAGCAGTCCCACTCCTGGGCATATATCCAGGTAAAACTATAATTCAAAAAGATACATGCACCCCTATGTTCATAGCAGCGCTGTTTGCAATAGCCAAGACATGGAAGCAACCTAAAAGTCCATCGACAGATGAATGGATAAAGAAGATGTGGTACATATATACAATGGAATACAATTCAGCCATAAAAAAGACTGAAATAATGCCATTTGGCATTGCCTAGAGATTATCATACCAAGTGAAGTAAGTCAGAAGGAGAAAGACAAATACCATATGATATCACTTATGTGTGGAATCTAAAATATGATACAAATGAACCTATCTACAAAACAGAAACAGACTCACAGACATAGAGAACAGACTTGTGGTTGCTGAGGAGGGTGGGAGGGAGAGGGATGGACTGGGAGTTTGGGGTTAGTAGATGCAAACTATTACATTTAGAATGGATAAACAACAAGGTTGTAGTGTATAGCACAGGGAACTCTATTCAATATCCTGTGATAAACCATAATAGAAAAGAATATGAAAAACAATGTGTATATATATATATATATATAAACTGAATTACTTTGCTGTATAGCAGAAATTAACACATTGTGAATCAACTATACTTCAATAAAATAATTTTTTAATTAATTAATTTAAAATTAATTTTGTTAAGTGAAAAAAGCCAGGCACAAAAGAGCACACAACTGTATGGTTTGTTCCCTATGTATGAAATCCACAGATCAACAGAGCTAACCTACATTGACAGAAATCAGAAAGTGGTTGCCAAGGCTTGGGGGTGGGTGTGGGGAGGGGAATTGACTGGAAAGGGCCATAAGGGACCTTGCTGGAGTGATGGAAATGTTTAATATCTTGTTTTCTTGAAAGGTAGTTAAATGCCTATATACAATTGTTAACATTCATCAAACTGAACACAAGTTCTGTGCATTTTATGGTATCTTAATTATCCTTCAGTTAAAAAACAAGAAACAAGCCATATAGAAAGCTATGAGATGTAGAATTATTGTTGCAGAAAATTAAACCAGTGGTGTGGAGAACAAAGTTGACCAAAGATCAAAGGGGGTGTTTGAGCATTATCCACATGGAGGGCAGAGAGCACAGCACCAGCACATGGGATTTTCCTGACGAAGGTTCCAGAACTAATGGAACAGAAACAATAATAAGAGCTCTGAAGGATAAATCTTTTCTGAGGTTAAGAAAGAGCCAAGTATCATATTGCAAGAACTTACCCTGTTCTAGGCTAAACCATAATTGAACTCATTATGGCAAAATATTTGAATTATAAAGAAAAAGAAAAAAAGTTCTAAAACATTGAGGCAGGGGGAAAAGTCAGTTATCAATAAAACAAAAACCAATTTGGTTGCAGTTGTTTTTGTTGGCCCACAAAATATCAAGAACAGGAGTTTGGAGACAACGTGGTTGTTATTCAAGAATATTATACTGGACCACATTCTCCCTCATGTGTGAAGGCAACAAAATTCTCAGATGTACAAAGGTTTGGAAAATATTCTCCCCATGAACCCTTTGAAGAAATTAGTTGAAAATCTTTATCATTCAATGAGTAATGAGGCAAAATGAAGGGTCATGGTATAGAGGAGTAATGGTACAACAGGATGTCAGGGAAGGCTAAAATCATTTAAAACAGGAATAAGAAAAAAATTGTAAAGGAGTTTAAAAAACGATAGTAAAAGTCAATGTATTTCAAGAGAGAATACACACAATGTTAAAAGTAATATCCTTGGGCTTCCCTGGTAGCGCAGTGGTTGAGAGTCTGCCTGCCGATGCAGGGGACATGGGTTCGTGCCCCAGTCTGGGAAGATCCCACATGCCACGGAGCAGCTAGGCCCGTGAGCCATGGCCGCTGAGCCTGCGCGTCCGGAGCCTGTGCTCTGCAATGGGAGAGGCCACAACAGTGAGAGGCCCACGTACCGCAAAAAAAAAAAAAAAAAAAAAAAAAGTAATATCCTTTTAAAAAAACTATCAGACTGTGAGTCTTAAACTGCTCTAAAAACAAAGTCTTAATAAACAACAAAACATTTAAATAAATCAAAATGGCAACATAAATCAAGGTGTTTCCCTCTGTTTGGGCAGAGGTTCCTGGGACCTGAATATATGATGCTTTTTAAAAAAAAATTTTTATTGGAGTATAGTTGATTTATAATGTTGTGCTGGTTTCAGGTGTACAGCAAAGTGAATCAGTTTTACATATATCCACTTTTTCAGATTCTTTTCCCATATAGGCTATTAGAGCATTGAGTAGAGTTCCCTTTGCTATACAGTCCTTATTAGTTATCTATTTTATATATAGTAGTGTGTATGTATGATGCTATTTTTGAAACTGCATGTCAGGTCCTTCCGTTTTGGTATTTTCCCTATATCATTTGAACATCTTCAATATTTTATCATAAAATTTTAAAATAATATACGGGCTACAAGAAGAACCTTCCAAGAACTAAAAATTATTCTACTTTCTGATTTTCTTAACAGAAACTGAGAAGTTGTGATTTATGTGTAAGGTTGAGAGGATGAAGATATATTTGGCAAGTGGGAGCAAAATTATAAGTGTATAAAATTCTTTGTCTCAGAAAAAAAAAAGGACATAACAAATTACCAAAAAAACAGTAACCTGAAAAAAAAAATGCAACAAGTCTACCAAACGTAAGGTAGATAGCTAGTGGGAAGCAGCCGCATAGCACAGGGAGATCAGCTCCGTGCTTTGTGACCGCCTGGAGGGGTGGGATAGGGAGGGTGGGAGGGAGGGAGATGCAAGAGGGAAGAGATATGGGAGCATATGTATATGTATAACTGATTCACTTTGTTATAAAGCAGAAACTGACACACCATTGTGAAGCAATTATACTCCAATAAAGATGTAAAAAAAAAGGACCTACAAATTCATCAAAACAACATACATGGAGCCAGGATTCCACTTGCTAGGGACAAATTCCTATCCTTCTAACTTACTTCAATTAATCCCAAAGCAACATTCTTTGATGAACTTGTAGACTCCAATCCACTGTTTACCTGCGATTTCACAATCCATTATTCCCTTCCTAATTTAAGTATCTTAGATGCCAGAGTACTCACTATAATCATTCCCTTGGAACTTCCTCGTTTCTCATGCCCCTCTTGTCTTCTTTGTATTTACTTTCGAAAAGTCCAACCCCCTTAGTTGTCTCAACTATTTCCCTTCTCAGTGTTTACAGCTGAGCAGCTGGATGTTGCTGGAAAAAAATTTTCTAGTGGTTTCATTTTAAATGTTGCTCTCAAATCCTAAGTGGCCCTTAGCCCTACCCAAATAGACAATCACGTTCCTCTAATATGTCCCCATATTCCAAGACAGACTTATCTCATTTCTTCCTAAACATTTAATCCCAAATCATACCCTCCTCACTTCCAGCTAATGGCCTTATCTCATAAGTCTTTGAGAAAATAGAAACAATCAGAAGCCCTACCTACATGTTCCCCACCACAGAATTTACATACCTTCCTCCATCTGCTTCCATTTTCTCTTCTTTTCCTTGCTATAGCTGAAAAAATTTCTCTTCAAATCTAAGGCAAAAACTAAAATACTCTGAGGGGTGTTCTGTACTTTCTCCTCTCCCATGATCTCAATACATTAATTCCACTGGTCAGTAACTCTCCTGCATCATTGTTATCTCCTCCCTACCGGATCATTCCTTCAGGATACAAACAGTCTCTAGTATCTTCTGATCTTTTAAGCAAAGACATGAAGAAAACCACTCTCTTAATTAGACATCCTCTTCTGGCTCCTGCCCCACCTCTCTATTCCCCTTCACAGCAAAACCTCTTCGATGAGTGGGTACCCACACTGCTACCACTTCCTAGGCACTCTTTCATTCTTCCACCCACTTCAGCCTGGCTTCTTACCACCCTCCATCGTAACGAACCTTGTCCTTTCTCCCCTGAGCTGTTACCACTGTGATCTCTTTTGCTGCCAACTCCAAAGGACACCAGTCTGTCCTTAACACACTGGACTTCTCCTTGTCCCAACAATCTTACCTTGGATTCAGTGAAACCACACTGTTTTAGGTTCTCTTCTTCCTCTCTTGCCTGCCCTTCTTCATCTTCTCTAAAAGCCCCTTCTCTTCCTGGCTATTCAAAAGCTTTCCTCAAGGCTCAGTCCTAGGCTCTCTCCTGTTTTCACTTTCTTCTTAGGAGTTATCATCTGCAACCATGGCTTTACATGATTACGTATATGCCGATGACTCAGATTTTTATATCCAGCCCAGACTCCTCTTTGAATTCCAAACCTGTATTTTCAATTGCTTACTTTCTCCTTTATCTTTGACCCCTCCTCATAGAATCCCCAAACTTCATTATACCCTCAAACACATTTAAGCCTGGTTCTCTTAAATACGTCTCTGTCTCAGAGAATTCAATTTCTCAAAGTAAAACCTTGGGCATTGTTTTGGGGACCTTCTCCCTCACCCCTTCCCCATGTTTAAGCCAGTACAATATCCAGCCTCATGACTTCTTAATATCTCCTGAATCCATCCTCTTTTCCCATATTAGCTACCACCACCTGATGCAAGCTGCCATTACTTCCTGAACTCCTGCATTAGCTTCCTAATCAGTCTCATATTCATCCTGGGCCCTTCTAATCCAGTCTCCTGTCTTCAAAAGTATCGCAATGAAAATATGACCATTTCACTCCCTCCTGATTACCACCTTCAGTGGGATTTTGAATATGCAAACCTCTTTACAAGGCCACAAAGTCCTGCATGCTGTGACACCTCTCCATCTCCCAGCCTCACCTCGCACTACTCTTTCCTCCCTACAGTGCTATCTTTTAATCCCCTCCATGAATCACACTCCCTTCTGCGAAAAGACCTTTGTGCCTTTTGTTCCTCAGCCTGGAATACCCTTTACGTCTCTCTAAACATGGCTGAGTTCTCATTTTCATCAGGTTTAAATGTCATTGACTTAACAAGGTCTTCTCTGACCATCCTGACTAAATGAGCTTTCTGGAGGACCTTCAAGATGGTGGAGGAGTAAGACGTGGAGATCACCTTCCTCCCCACAAATACATCAAAAATATATCTACATGTGGAACAACTTCTACAGAACACCTACTGAATGCTGGCAGAAGACCTCAGACCTCCCAAAAGGCAAGAAACTCCCCACGTACCTGGATAGGGCAAAAAAAAAAAGAAACACCAGAGACAAAAGAATAGGGATGGGACCTGCACCTCTGGGAGAGAGCTGTGAAGGAGGAAAAGTTTCCACACACTAGGAAGCCCCTTCACTGGAGGAGACGGGGGGTGGGTGGGCAGGGGGAAGCTTCGGAGCCGCGGAGGAGAGCACAGCAACGGGTGCGGAGGGCAAAGCAGAGAGATTCCCACACAGAGGATCAGTGCTGACCAGCACTCACCAGCACGAGGGCTTGTCTGCTCACCCGCCGGGGTGGGTGGGGCTTGGGCTTTGGAGGTCAGAGCCCAGGGAGAGGACTGGGGTTGGCTGTGTGAACACAGCCTGAGGTGGGGGCTAGTGCAACACAGCTAGCCAGGAGGGAGTCGGGGAAAATGTCTGGACCTGCCTAAGAGGCAAGAGACTGTTGTTTTGGGGTGTGTGAGGAGAGGGGATTCCTTCCCTGTCTGCCCACAGAAGGCAGAGCACCCCCTAAATGAGCTCCAGAGATGGGTGCAAGCTGCGGCTATTAGCATGGACACCAGTGATGGTCATGAAATGCGAAGGCTGCTGCTGCAGCCACCAGGAATCCTGTGTGCAAGCACAGGTCACTGTCCACACCTCCCCTCCTGGGAGCCTGTGCAGCTTGCCACTGCCAGGTTCCTGTGATCCAGGGACAACTTCCCCGGGAGAACACACGGCGCGCCTCAGGCTGGTGCAACGTCATGCTGGCCTCTGCCGCCACAGGCTCGCCCCACATTCCGTACCCCTCCCTCCCCTGGCCTGAGTGAGCCAGAGCCCCCCAGTGAGCCGCTCCTTTAACCCCCTCCTGTCTGGGTGAAGAACAGATACCAGAGGGTGACATACATGCAGAGGCGGGGCCAAATCCAAAGCTGAATGCCAGGAGCTGTGCAAACAAACAGGAGAAAGGGAAATCTCTCCCAGCAGCCTCAGGAGCAGCGGATTAAATCTCCACAGTCAACTTGATGTACCCTGCACCTGAGCAATGCCAGAATAGACAACAAATCATCCCAACACTGAGGCAGTGGACTTTGGGAGCAACTGTAGACTTGGGGTTTGCTGTATGAGTCAGACTAATTTCTGATTTTTATGTTTATCTTAGTATAATTTTTAGTGCTTGTTATCATTGGTGGACTTGTTTACTGGTTTGGTTGCTCTTTTTTATTACGTTAAAACTTTTTAAATTTTAATATATTTTTATTTTAATAACTTTCTTTCCTTTTCTTCTCTCTCGCACGCTCCCTCTCTCTCCCTCTCTCTCTCTCTCTCTCTCTTTTCTCACTTTTCTTCTGAACCGTGTACCTAGCAGGGTCATGGTGCTCCAGCCAGGTGTCAGGCCTGGGCCTCTGAGGTGGGAGAGCTGAGTTCAGCACACTGGACCACCAGAGGCCTCACAGCTCCACATAATATCAATTGACGAGGGCTCTCCCAGAGCTCCGTCTCAATGTTAAGACCCAGCTCCACTCAACAACCAGCAAGCTCCAGTGCTGGACACTCCATGCAAAACAACTAGTAAGACAGGAACACAACACAACCCATTAGCATAGAGGCTGCCTAAAATCATAATAAGGTCACAAACACCCCAAAACACACCACCGGACACAGTTCTGCCCACCAGAAAGACAAGATCCAGCCTCATTGACTGGAACACAGGCACCAGTCCCCTCCACCACGAAGCACAGACAACCAACAGAACCAACCTTACCAACTGGGGGCAGACACCAAAAAACGGGGAACTACGAACCTGCAGCCTGCGAAAAGGAGACCCCAAACATAGTTAAGCAAAATGAGAAGACAGAGAAATAGAAGATGAAGGAGCAAGGTAAAAACCCACCAAACCAAACAAATGATGAGGAAATAGGCAGTCTACCTGAAAAAGAATTCAGAGTAATGATAGTAAAGATGATCAAAAATCTTGCAAATAGAATGGAGAAAATACAAGAAACGTTTAACAAGAACCTAGAAGAACTAAAAAACAAACAAACATTGTGTTGTGATGAACAACACAATAAATGAAATTTAAAATTCTCTAGAAGGAATCAATAGCTGAATAACTGAGGAAGAGAAACGGATAAGTGACCTGGAAGATAAAATAGTGGAAATAACTACCGCAGAGCAGAATAAAGAAAAAAGAATGAAAAGAATTGTGGACAGTCTCAGAGACCTCTGGGACAACACTAAATGTACCAACATTCGAATTATAGGGGTCCCAGAAAAAGAGGAGAAAAAGAAAGGGACTGAGAAAATATATGAAAAGATTACAGTTGAAAACTTCCCTAATATGGGAAAAGAAATAGTCAACTCCAGGAAGTGCAGAGAGTCCCATACAGGATAAATCCAAGGAGAAACATGCCAAGAGACATATTAATCAAACTATCAAAAATTAAATACAAAGAAAAAATATTAAAAGCAGCAAGAGAAAAGCAAAAAAATAATATACAAAGGAATCCCATAAGCTTAACAGCTGATTTTTCAGCAGAAACTCTGCAAGCCAGAAGGGAGTGGCAGGACATATTTAAAGTGATGAAAAGGGAAAATCTACAACCAATATTACCCAGAAAGGATCTCATTCAGATTTGACAGAGAAATTAAAACCTTTACAGACAAGCAAAAGCTAAGAGAATTCAGCACCACCAAACCAGCTTTACAACAAATGCTAAAGGAATTTCTCTAGGCAGGAAACACAAGAGAAGGAAAAGACCTACAAAAACAAACCTAAAACAATTAAGAAAGTGGTAATAGGAACATACATATTGAAAATTACCATAAATGTAAATGGATTAAATGCTCCAACCAAAAGACACAGACTGGCTGAATGGATACAAAAACTAGACCCATATATATGCTGTCTAAAAGAGACCCACTTCAAACCTAGGGACACATACACACTGAAAATGAGGGGATGGAAAAAGATATACTATGCAAATGGAAATCAAAAGAAAACTGAAGTAGCAATTCTCATATCAGACATAACAGACTTCAAAATAAAGACTATTACAAGAGACAAAGAAAAACACTATATAATGATCAAAAGATCAATCCAAGAAGAAGATATAACAATTGTAAATATTTATGCACCCAACATAGGAGCACCTCAATACTTAAGGCAAATGCTAACAGCCATAAAAGGGGAAATCAACAGTAACACAAACATAGTTGGGGTCTTTAACACCCCACTTTCACCAATGAACAGATCATCCAAGATTAAATAAGGAAACACAAGTTTTTAATGATACATTAAACAAGATGGACTTAATTGATATTTATAGGACATTCCATCCCCATACAACAGAATACACTTTCTTCTCAAGTGCTCATGGAACATTCTCCAGGATAGATCATATCCTGGGTCGCAAATCAAGCCTTGGCAAATTAAAGAAAATTGAAAGTGTATCAAGTATCTTTTCTGACCACAATGCTACTAGACTAGATATGAATTACAGGAAAAAATCTGTAAAAAATACAAACACATGGAGGCTAAACATTACACGAGTAAATAACCAAGTGATCACTGAATAAACCAAAGAGGAAATAAAAAAAAACCTAGAAACAAATGACAATGAAAACACGATGACCCAAAACCTATGGGATGCAGCAAAAGCAGTTCTAAAAGGGAAGTTTTTAGCAATATATCCCTACCTTAAGAGACAAGAAATATCTCAAATAAACAACCTAACCTTACACCTAAAGCAATTAGAGAAAGAAGAACAAAAGAAAACCCCAAGTTAGCAGAAGGAAAAAAATCATAAAGATCATATCAGAAATAAGTGAAAAAGAAGGAAACAATAGCAAAATGACTAATGATAAGCCATTACTCATACTCATCAAGAAAAAAAGGGAGAAGACTCAAATCAACAGAACTAGAAATGAAAAAGCAGAAGTAACACCTGACACTGCAGAAATACAAAGGATCATGAGAGATTACTACAACGAACTATATGCCAATAAAGTGGACAACCTGGAGGAAATGGACAATTTCTTAGACGAGCACAACTTGTGGAGACTGTACCGGGAAGAAATAGAAAATATAAACAGACCAATCGCAAGCACTGAAATTGAAACTGTGATTAAAAATCTTCCAACAAACAAAAGCCCAGGACCAGATGGCTTCCTTCACAGGCAAATTCTATCAAACATTTAGAGAAGAGCTAACACCTATCCTTCTCAAACTCTTCCAAAATATAGCAGAGGGAGGAAACTCTCAAACTCATTCTATGAGGCCACCATCACCCTGATACAAAACTGGACAAAGATCACAAAAAAAGAAAAATGCAGGCCAATATCACTGATGAACATAGATGCAAAAATCCTCAACAAAATAGTAGCAAACAGAATCCAGCAGCACATTAAAAGGATCATACACCATGATCAAGTGGGGTTTATCCCAGGATTGCAAGGATTCTTCAATAGACGCAAATCAATCAATGTAATACACCATATTAACAAATTGAAGAAAAACCATATGATCATCTCAATAGATGCAGAAAAAGCTTTCAACAAAATTCAACACCCATTTATGATAAAAATCCTCAAGAAAGTAGGCATAGAGGGAACTTACCTCAATGTAATAAAGGCCATATATGACAAACCCACAGCCAACATGTTTCTCAATGGTGAAAAACTGAAACCATGTCCACTAAGATCCGTAACAAGACAAGGTTGCCCAGTCTCACCACTGTTATTCAACATAGTTTTGGAAGTTTTAGACACAGCAATCAGAGAAGAAAAAGAAATAAAAGGAATCCAAATCAGAAAAGGAGTAAAGCTGTCACTGTTTGCAGATGACATGATACTATACATAGAGAATCCTAAAGATGCTACCAGAAAACTACTAGAGCTAATCAATGAATTTGGTAAAGTAGCAGGATACAAAATTAATGCACAGAAATGTCTTGCATTCTATACACTAATGATGAAAACTCTGAAAAAGAAATTTAAAAAACACTCCCATTGGGCTTCCCTGGTGGCGCAGTGGTTGAGAGTCTGCCTGCCGATGCAGGGGACACGGGTTCGTGTCCCAGTCCAGGAGGATCCCACATGCCACGGAGCGGCTGGGCCCGTGAGCCATGGCTGCTGGGCCTGCACATCCGGAGCCTGTGCTCCGCAACGGGAGAGGCCACGGCACGGAGAGGCCTGCGTACTGCAAAAAAATAACCAAACAAACTCCCATTTACCGTTGCAACAAAAACAATAAAATACCTAGGAATAAACCTACCTAGGCAGACAAAAGACCTGTATGCAGAAAACTATAAGACACTGATGAAAGAAATTAAAGATGATACAAACAGATGGAGAGATATACCAAGTTCTTGGATTGCAAGAATCAATATTGTGAAAATGACTATAGTATCCAAAGCAATCTACAGATTCAGTGCAATCCCTATCAAATTACCAATGGCATTTTTCACAGAACTAGAACAAAAATTTTCACAATTTGTATGGAAACACAAAAGATCCAAATAGCCAAAGCAATCTTGAGAAACAAATTGAAGCTGGAGGAATCAGGCTCCCGGACTTCAGACTATACTACAAAGCTACAGTAATCAAGATAGTATGGTACTGGCACAAAAACAGAAATACAGATCAATGGAACAGGATACAAAGATAAATCCACACACATGTGGTCACCTTATCTTGGATAAAGGAGAATATACAATGGAGAAAATAACGGTCTCTTCAGTAAGTGGTGCTGGGAAAAGTGGACAGCTACATGTAAAAGAAGGAAATTAGAATACTTCCTAACACTATACACAAAAATAAACTCAAAATGGATGAAAGACCTAAATGTAAGGCCAGAGAGTATAAAATTCTTAGAGGAAAACACAGGCAGAACACGCTATGACATAAATCACAGCAAGAATCTTTTTGACCCACCACCTAGAGAAATGGAAATAAAAACAAACAAATGGGACCTAATGAAACTTAAAAGCTTTTGTACAGCAAAGGAAACCATAAACAAGACAAAAAGACAACCCTCAGAATGGGAGAAAGTTTTTGCAAATGAAGCAACTGACAAGGGATTAATCTCCAAAATATACAAGCAGCTCATGTAGCTCAATATAAAAAAAACCAAACAACTCAATCCAAAAATGGGCAGAAGACCTAAATAGACATTTCTCCAAAAAAGATATACAGATTGCCAACAAACACATGAAAGGATGCTCAACATCACTAATCATTCATGAAATGCAAATCAAAACCACAATGAGGTTATCACCTCACACTTGTCAGAATGGACATCATCAAAAAATCTACAAACCATAAATGCTGGAGAAGGTGTGGAGAAAAGTAAACCCTCTTACACTGTTGGTGGGAATGTAAATTGATACAGCCACTATGGAGAACAGTATGGAGGGTCCTTAAAAAACTAAAAATAGAACTACCGTATGACCCAGCAATCCCACTATTGGGCATATACCCTGAGAAAACCATAATTCAAAGAGTCATGTACCACAATGTTCATTGCAGCACTATTTACAATAGCCAGGACATGGAAGCAACCTAAGTGTTTGTCGACAGATGAATGGATAAAGAAGATGTGGCACATATATACAACGGAATATTACCCAGCCATAAAAAGAAATGAAATTGCGTTATTTGTAGTGAGGTGGATGGACCTAGAGTCTGCCATACAGTGTGAAGTAAGTCAGAAAGAGAAAAATACCGTATGCTAACACATATATATGGAATCTAAAAAAAAAAGGTTCTGAAGAACCTAGGGGCAGGACAGGAATAAAGATGCAGATGTAGAGAATGGACTTGAGGACATGGGGAGGGGGAAGGGTAAGCTGGGACAAAGTGAGAGAGTAGCATTGATATATATATACTACCAAGTGTAAAATAGATAGCTAGTGGGAAGCAGCTGCATGGCACAGGGAGATCAGCTCAGTGCTTTGTGACCACCTAGAGGGGTGGGATAGGGAGGGTGGGAGGGAGGCTCAAGAGGGAGGAGATATGGGGACATGTGTATGCATATAGCTGATTCACTTTGTTGTACAGCAGAAACTAGTACAACATTGTACAGCAATTATACTCCAATAAAGATGTTGAAGAAAAAAAAGAATTACTCTAGAAAATAAAATTTGTTTATTTACCTATTTGACAATAAGTAAATAAATGGGCTTTCTACCTCCATTTTCTTTATCACTAACTGAACACAGTTTATAGTTAATATTTGTTTGTTTATGTCTCTTTTCCTTCTCCTCCACTAGATAGTAAGCTCATGTGGAACCTGTAACTTTCATTTATGAGTGCTTAAATAAATCAGGCACATAGAAGGTGCTTAGTAAATTTGTCAGTAAATGGATGAATGCATAAGATGAACACACACATATAAAATTACTTCCTTTTATTTTTCTATTGCCCTGTTGCTCAAGTTTTTACTCTTATACAGTTTTCTTAGCTTCTTCTTGTAATAAATAATATCCTTATATTGACTCTGGCAAGGACGTGATAGTGCCACTCTTTTTCATGATAGTAGAGGTGGCATGGGGTTAGGGAACAGATTTTCTGAGAAAAAGCACCCATTTTCTTCCCTCCACCATTCTCCCATGCAATTTCTACCCTTTGGTCCTCATTCCCCAGCACTTATATTATTTAACAGGATTTTCTCAGCAACTGTTAAGATAAATGATGTTATTTCTATTTTCTGAGAAAATTGAGGGTCATAAGTACTGAGTAACAATCAAAGGTCAACAAAGCAAAAAACAGTCCAAATCCACAGTTTAAAACCAGGTCGGTAAAATGTGGAAGTTCACCGTTTCTTTTTCCCGCCTATCACTCTGTCTCTTGTTACAGATAAAGTGCGGATTCTACCTACATTACATGTGCTGTAGAGGGAAGAAGAAGCCTCCCGGGCTTAGCTCACTGGGCAGGGCAGGGATTGGGAAGTTAGTATTATGCTGGAAATTCTTCGAAGAAAAGCTTGACTCTTACACATATGGTTCTGACTAAATATCGTTTGTGTGGTCCAGGGTTCATTCTTTCATCTGCCCAGTATTGTTCCATGTTGGAAGCTACTTCATTAACAACATCCAGAAGAATAAAGGATGATTAAGTCATCTTATAAGTCAGCAACATAAGATGGCTCTCAAAATTTTCTCAATAAATTACATAGCATTATTTCCTAATCTATCCTTATTCTTTCTAAATGGATAGTTCTGGTTAGATACTGAGGAAAAGACTACTTTCTGTCATATTTTATAAAACCTGTTTTTATAACTGCAAGTATTTAAATCTTCCATGTTCACACCATCCTAACAGCATTGCTTTTGTTTTTCTGTTTCATTCCACTCTTCACCCACATATTTTGAAATATATATTCAATCTTTACATATTTCCATACCATGTAGTGATAGCATTTTATTCTGCTTTTAGACTGAACATTTTCTTTGTTCTGGTAATAAAGAATCAGTAGACAAAGTATTTCAAAGCTTAATGTGCATTATTCCCAAATTGTATTTGTTTTCTTAGTTTGATGCTATGATAAAATGAAAGGCTAATTGATGGTTACTGTATATTAAAGTGGACAAACTAAGTAGATGAATAAAAGTTGTCAAGGAACTGGATGATCTTCTGGCAATACTATTCTGGCTAAAGAAAAGTATTTTAAAAAAAAAAATCATACGGCCTTCCCTGGTGGCACAGTGGTTGAGAGTCCGCCTGCTGATGCAGGGGACATGGGTTCGTACCCCGGTCTGGGAAGATCCCACATGCCGCAGAGCGGCTGGGCCCGTGAGCCATGGCTGCTGAGCCTGCGCGTCCGGAGCCTGTGCTCTGCAACGGGAGAGGCCACAACAGTGAGAGGCCCGCGTACCAAAAAAATAATAATAATAATAATACAAGTTTATCTAAAGACATGTAAGACAGTTGAACATAAAATTAAACTGCAATCTAGGATTATTAATAGGCTATTATTTTTTATCTTTGCAATATATATAGGCACTAACAATTATATGTCTTCCTAGACATGACAGAAGGAACCCTTGAAATATAAAGTGTATTTTATAAGCTATAGATGTACTTGTACATCTTGTACATGTAAAACATGTAAACTTACTTGACATTTATTTATACAAACTCATTAAATAACTTCTATATTCATTCTTGTCAAAGGTAGTATTTCAATTTAACTATTAGGGACTTATTTAAATCACTATAAAAATCTCATTCCTCATCTAATGATGCCAGTGACAAATATAAAGCTGTCTATATCAGCATTGCTCATTTATTACACCAATTTTCCAGAATATATAGGTCATTCTAAAAGCTCTCCCTGAAAAAAATATAAAGTAGCTTTTTAATTCTCAAAGTTCTCATCAGAATTAAAATAGAGTTAGGTCAAGTTTTTAGAGCACAGAGCTGTGAGATTATCTTACATTATTTTTATTTATTTGAGTTTAGGGAATATTCTGAGATGTTTTTTCTCTTAACTTTATTAAACATTTGGGCATTGTACTGGGTTGAACTGTGCTCCCCCTACCACCTCCCCAAAAAAGAGATGTCTACCAGGAACATGTAAATGTAGCCTTATTTGGAATAAAGGTCTTTGCAGATGTAATTAAGGTAAGGATCTCAAGATGAAGTCATTCTGAATTAAGGTGAATCCAATAACAAATGTCCTTATAAAAGACAGACAATGAGAGGTACATAAAGACAGAGAGGGAAGAAGGCCATTTAAAGATGGAGGCAGACATTGGAGTTATACTGCCACAAGCCGAGGAACGCCAGGAGCTGCCAGAAACTGGACGAAACTAGGAAAGATTCTTCCCTAGAGCCTTTGTAGGGTTGGTGGCCCTGCCAACACTTTAAGACTTCTGCCCTCCAAAACTGTGTGAGAATGAATTTCTGCTGTTTTAAACTACCACATCTGTGGTAATTTGTTGCAGCAGCCCTAGAAAACTAATAAAAGTATACATTTGATACTAACTACAGGTTTTGAATTCTTTTAAATGTTAGTCTGTGTATATTCTGTGTTTATATATAAGATCTTTTCTTTGAAGTATATTAAAGAATGAATGTCATTAAAAATAGAAAAAATCCTATACACCTAACATTCCATTTATCTCATAAAGCTACTGTTTTGGCTTTATTTTATCTACCACAGATGTGGCTGGTGGTTATTCATCTTCCATGCTTGATGCAATCAGAAGAGCAGTGATGGTTTCCAACACGCTTTCAATTAATAAGATAAATGAGAAAAGCCTCACCCTCAAAGAGGTCTTCAGACTAGCTACTCTTGGAGGCAGCCAAGGTAATGAGCATTTTATTTCTCACACGATGTACAACCATGCCAATCTGTGTCCTTCGCTGCAGTGTGAAGGCTCGTGATAGTGGCATCAGCAGGCACCCCCATATTCATGACTGTTGCATCTCATATAATATAACCAAAACTTAGCAAGTACACATTCAAGCATGTGATGGAGGCATCATTCTTTTAGCAAGTTCCCTGTTTTTGGCAGAAGAGATGTTCAGTATGCAATTATCATATTAATTGTTTTAATGGATACTTGCATTGGTCACATGCATATGAGTTCTTTAAAATAATCAGTTTTTTTCCATTGAGTCAAGTAACATGCTCTCTATTGGCCTAAGTAGTAATAATAATAATAATAACCAAGACTTATTGGGCCCTTACCATGTGATAGGCACTATGCAACATGCTTTATGGATGCTGCTGTTTAATCCTCAGAACCACTATTAATTCCATTTTACCAACAAGGTACCTGAGTGAGACTTACACAACTGTCAAGCTACAGTGTGCCATGATTTGAATCCAGAAAATCTGATGCGAGAGTGCAGGGTGTTACCCACTGCCTTCCACTGCAATATCTTCCTGTATAAATCTTAGCTTAGACTATGTATTTTGTTTATATACTTAAGTACACTAATTACCCAAGCCTCTTTCAAAGGAGAAAGATGGAGAAGTATAGTTGATTGATATGCAAATATTGTTCATCTCCTTTTCCCAGTTCTCATATGTAACTGTATTTTTACTGAAAAAATAGAAATTGGTTACTGTATTGCTTTCTGTCATTTTAAGTATTATAGTATAATCTGGATGGATGATAGTGAACATATCATGAAACCTTAGGTAGCTAGTGAGAAAAACATAGATCTTGAGACAGGTGTATATTTTTAATATATTTTAATATTTTTATATGTATGATATATACCCTAGATCTTATAAATGAAGTATGATGGAGGCCAGGGTATCCTGGGAAGAGAAACTTCCTGGCTCTTCTCTGAATGTTCTGGGCTATGATGAATGCCATAAAGAACATTTCAAGAAAGAAAGCAAAGGTCATGCACTTTGCATTTCCCCCAGTCTTATGATTTCATTTTCTAAAGTTCCAAGTTTTAAAAGTTCTGTTCTTTTAACAAGTGTGACACTCCCTACCCCACCCCCGTTTTCACATCTGAGTTGTCCTACCATCTGATTTTCATGGTGCAAATGACTTGTATTTAAATAGTTCTTTTTTTTATTCTAGGCTCTCTGTGAGTTGTTTCATCAGGATCCTGTATGCAACCAGGGCGGCATGGGGTGCTTACCAAATCATTTCTACCTTACCGTATAGCTTTCAAATCTATTTTCTGGGCCGCTGTTATGAAATTTCTTCTCCTTAGCTTGTGTCTCTACAAGAGTCTGAGTGAATGAGATGAATGCATCCGTGTTTAAAGTTTGCATCTTCCCCGCTTTACATTCACTCTCAAGATCAAGATGTGCATAAATCACCTTCACAGAGCCAACATTTGCTCCAAAGACAGTAAAACTGCATTTCCTAAAATGCATTTGAGTTGCTTACCAGCCCAGCTAGGCCTCTCTGAAATAATGTGAATTTAGATCAATTTACAATTCACTGACAGTAGTTGTGTTGTTTTTGGTTAGTTCATACCTGAACTCCCCAGGTTCTAACAAGTAGTCCAGTTAATTTATATATATATATATATATATAAAATACCATCAATTCCTGGCAAATGAACCTGGTTATCTGGCCTATTAAACACACAGTTTTATGTTGAATACAGTCAAAAACTCATGTTCGTCATGCTGTTTGTCAAGGGAAAAACGAAGTAGAGTGTAATCGATGAAGGAGGAGAAAATTTCCAGTGATTTTCTATTATGTTCAGTTCTTCCCCCCACAATCAGTGGAAGTCACCTAACCACTTTTAACGTTTCTAATTATGTTTGCACCTGTTTAAGAACTCTTTAGCTAAAAAAATCTTTTTCTTTTCTGAGAATAAAAGAGTTGCCCTTTAACCATTTAAGAACAAGCAAGATTTCTAAATCTGTGCTTAGAGCATTGCCAGAAGACTTCTGGATATCCATACCTAGAAACATAACGTAGTGGGTATTGTCTAATAGGAATATGGTGTCTAATATTTTCACATAGGACTGTATTCTGACAGTGACAGAATACAGCAAATACATGTAAAAATTCAAATAAGTAATGCTGCACTCCAGTTGACCTTTCTTTCATGCATGCTTCTATTTGGAACACTCTATCCAGATTCTGGCTTTAAGGAGCTTTAAATTCAATACCTTCATTGACCAGGAAAACCAACTACCCTCATCTTCTGAAACTAAACCATAAAAATGAGAGATGTTCTTCCTCGACATCCACTATTCATGGAATAAGAATTCTAGCTGGGAGATGGATCAAGTCAATAGACATTATTGACCTATGCCCTATTTTAGAGAACCATTCTTCTCTGGCAACGAGAAAATCTTTAAGGTTACAGAGAAATTAGTCTGCTTTCAAAAGCATTGGGACTCTTGAGTTATGAAAATCTATTTACTTTCAGAAGTGAATTTTTTCTATTCAAAGGATTTAAACTAAGGAACTTAGGATAGATATGCCTGCATTGAAAAATATGCAAAAAGATAATTATTTTTTTACTTATTTGAAGTTCATTTCATTGCCACAAAAATAGATCTTGTCAGCTATTTCACAGAACAAAAAGAACAAAAAGGGCAAGGAAAGGAGTTGGAATGTTGGAAGGAGAATAGGAGGGAAACAGAAAGATATTATGTCTATCATCATGTTTCTTAGAGAGGTGAATGGAAATCACAGACCAGTTGGACTGTGAAGGGAACTGATAGAGCTGAAACAGAGAGACAACATCAGAATTATGATCATGGTGTTGAAGAGAACTCTTTTTATTCTCAGATTTTGCTTTCCCTGTGCTTACTCTGCCTTCTGTAAGTCAAAGTCTTGTGACCTATTGGAATGCTTCACTATTAAGATACTAATTTTTTTCTAGTGACACACTGGCAGATTCTGTCCTTGCAAATTGGGATATTTGCATGGCCCGATGGCTAAAAATACTAACTGTTTATTAATTTATTCCATCCTGTAGCCCTGGGGCTGGATAGACAGATTGGAAACTTTGAAGTGGGCAAGGAATTTGATGCCCTCCTGATCAACCCCAAAGCATCTGACTCTCCCATTGACCTGTTTTATGGGGATTTTGTTGGTGATATTTCTGAGGTACGTAAAAGGAAGTTGATCAAAAAGCATTAATTTCATGAACTAGTCAGTCACAACAGCTTCCCTATAGAAAAAAAATAGACACTGAAACATTTATTGGAATGCAGGAGAATCTTATAAGGGAAGCTAGATCCTTTTTTTTAACATATTAATTCGAGGATAATTGCTTTACATTGATGTGTTAGTTGCTGCTGTATAACAAAGTGAATCAGCTATACGTATACATATATCCCCATATCCCCTCCCTCTTGCGTCTCCCTCCCACCGTACCCATCCCACCCCTCCAGGTGGTCACAAAGCATGAGCTGATCTCCCTGTGCTATGCGGCAGCTTCCCACTACCTATCTATCCCACGCCTGGTAGTGTACACAAGTCACTGCCACTCTCTCACTTCGTCTCATCTTACCCCTCCCATCCCCGTGTCCTCAAGTCCATTCTCTACATCTGCGTCTCTGTTTCTGTCCTGCCCCTAGGTTCTTCAGAACCGTTTTTTTTTTTTTTTTTAGATTCCATATATATGTGTTAGCATATGGTATTTGTTTTTCTCTTTCTGACTTACTTCACTCTGTATGACCACCTCACTACTAATAACTCAATTACTAATTGAGTAATTAGTAATTACTACTAATAAACCTCACTACTAATAACCTCACTACTACTAGTAATTACTACTAATCACCTCACTGCTAATAACTCAATTTCGTTTCTTTTTATGGCTGAGTAATATTCCATTGTATACATGTGCCACATCTTCTTTATCCATTCATCTGTCAATGGATACGTAGGTTGCTACCCTGTCCTGGCTGTTTTATTTATTTATTTTTTTCCTTTTTTTTTTTTTTATTAGTTTCTGCTTTATAACAAAGTGAATCAGTCATACATATACATCTGTTTTCACATCCCTTCCCTCATGCAACTCCCTCCCTCCCACCCTCCCCATCCCACCCCTCCAGGCGGTCACAAAGCACTGAGCTGATCTCCCTGCTGGCTGTTTTAAATACTGCTGCAGTGAACACTGTGGTACATGACTCTTTCTGAATTATGGTTTTCTCAGGGTATATGCCCAGTAGTGGGATTGCTGGGTCATATGGTAGCTCTATTTTTAGTTTTTTGAGGAACCTCCACACTGTTCTCCGTAGTGGCTGTATCAATTTACATTCCCATCAACAGTGCAAGAGGGTTCCCTTATCTCCACACCCTCTCCACCATTTATTGTTTGTAGATTTTTTGATGATGCCCATTCTAGCGGGTGTGAGGTGATACCACATTGTAGTTTTGATTTGCATTTCTCTAATGATTAGTGATGTGGAGCATCCTTTCAAATGTTTCTTGGCAATCTTTATATCTTCTTTGGAGAAATGTCTATTTAGGTCTTCTGCCCATTTTTGGATGGTTGTTTTTTTGATATTGAACTGCATGAGCTGCTTGTATATTTTGGAGATTAATCCTCTGTCAGTTGCTTTGTTTGCAAATATTTTCTCCCACTGTGAGGGCTGTCTTTTCGTCTTGGTTATGGTTTCCTTTGCTGTGCAAAAGCTTTTAAGTTTCATTACGTCCCATTTGTTTATCTTTGCTTTTATTTCCATCTCTCTAGGAGGTGGGTCAAAAAGGATCTTGCTATGATTTATGTCATAGAGTATTCTGCCTGTGTTTTCCTCTAAGAGTTTTATAGTGTCTGGCCTTAAATTTAGGTCTTTAATCCATTTTGAGTTTATTTTTGTGTATGGTGTTCTAATTTCATTCTTTTACATGTAGCTGTCCAGTTTTCCCAGCACCACTTATTGAAGAGGCTGTCTTTACTCCATTGTATATTCTCCTTTATCAGAGATAAGGTGACCATATGTGCGTGGATTTATCTCTGGGATTTCTGTCCTGTTCCATTAATCTGTATTTCTGTTTTTGTGCCAGTACCATACTATCTTGATTACTGTAGCTTTGTAGTATAGTCTGAAGTCCGGGAGCCTGATTCCTCCAGCTCCGTTTTTCTTTCTCAAGATTCTGTTGGCTATTCCGGGTCTCTTGTGTTTCCATACAAATTGTGAAATTTTTTGTTCTAGTTCTGTGAAAAATGCCATTGGTAGTTTGATAGGGATTGCAATGAATCTGTAGATTGCTTTGGGTAGTATAATCATTTTCACAATGTTGGTTCTTCCAATCCAAGAACATGGGGTATCTCTCCATCTGTTTGTATCATCTTTAATTTCTTTCATCAGTGTCTTATAGTTTTCTGCATACAGGTCTTTTGTCTCCTTAGGTAGGTTTATTCCTAGATATTTTATTCTTTTTGTTGCAATGGTAAATGGGAGTGTTTCCTTAATTTCTCTCTCAGATTTTTCATCATTAGTGTATAGGAATGCAAGAGACTTCTGTGCATTAATTTTGTATCCTGCTACTTTACCAAATTCATTGATTAGCTCTAGTAGTTTTCTGGTAGCATCTTTAGGATTCTCTATGATAGTATCATGTCATCTGCAAACAGTGACAGTTTTACTTCTGTTCTGATTTGGATTCCTTTTATTTTTCTTTTCTGATTGCTGTGGCTAAAACTTCCAAAACTATGTTGAATAATAGTGGTGAGAATGGGCAACCTTGTCTTGTTCCTCATCTTAGTGGACATGGTTTCAGTTTTTCGCCATTGAGAACGATGTTGGCTGTGGGTTTGTCATATATGGCCTTTATTATATTGAGGTAAGTTCCCTCTATGCCTACTTTCTGGAGGGTTTTTATCATAAATGGGTGTTGAATTTTGTTGAAAACTTTTTCTGCATCTATTATCGTATGGTTTTTATCCTTCAATTTGTTAATATGGTGTATCACACTGATTGATTTGCATATATTGAGGAATCCTTGCATTCCTGGGATAAACCCCACTTGATCATGGTGTATGATCCTTTTAATATGCTGCTGGATTCTGTTTGCTAGTATTTTGTTGAGGATTTTTGCATCTGCGTTCATCAGTGATACTGGCCTGTAGTTTTCTTTTTTTGTGACATATTTGTCTGGTTTTGTATCAGGGTGTTGGTGGCCTCGTAGAATGAGTTTGGGAGTGTTCCTCCCTCTGCTATATTTTGGAAGAGTTTGAGAAGTAAGGGTGTTAGCTCTTCTCTAAATGTTTGATAGAATTTGCCTGTGAAGCCATCTGGTCCTGGGCTTTTGTTTGTTGGAAGATTTTTAATCACAGCTGCAATTTCAGTGCTTGTGATTGGTCTGTTTATATTTTCTATTTCTTCCTGGTTCAGTTTTGGAAAGTTGTGCTTTTCTAAGAAATTGTCCATTTCTTCCAGGTTGTCCAGTTTATTGGCATATAGTTGCTTGTAGTAATCTCTCATGATCCTTTGTATTTCTGCAGTGTCAGTTGTTACTTCTGCTTTTTCATTTCTAATCCTGTTGATTTGAGTTTTCTCCCTTTTTTTCTTGAAGAATCTGGCTAATGGTTTATCAATTTTGTTTATCTTCTCAAAGAACCAGGTTTTAGTTTTATTGATCTTTGCTATTGTTTCCTTCCTTTCTTTTCCATTTATTTCTGATCTGATCTTTATGATTTCTTTCCTTCTGCTAACTTTGGGGGTTTTTTTGTTCTTCTTTCTCTAATTGCTTTAGATGTAAGGTTAGGTTGTTAAATATTTGAGATATTTTTTGTTTCCTGAGGTAGGACTGTATTGCTAAAAACTTCGCTCTTAGAACGGCTTTTGCTGCATCCCATAGGTTTTGGGTCATCGTGTTTTCATTGTCATTTGTTTCTAGGTATGTTTTATTTCCTCTTTGATTTATTCAGTGATCTCTTGGTTATTTAGTAGTGTATTGTTTAGCTTCCATGTGTTTGTATTTTTTACATTTTTTTCCTTGATATCTAGTCTTATAGCGTTGTGGCTGTAGAAAATACTTGATACTATTTCAATTTTCTTAAATTTACCAAAGCTTAATTTGCGGCCCAGGATATGATCTATCCTGGAGAATGTTCCATGAGCACTTGAGGAGAAAATGTATTCTGTTTTTTTTGGATGGAATGTCATATAAATATCAATTAAGTCCATCTTGTTCAATGTGTCATTTAAAGCTTGTGTTTCCTTGTTTATTTTCATTTTGGATGAATTGTCCATTGGTGAAAGTGAGGTGTTACAGTCCCCTACTATTATTGTGTTACTGTTGATTTCCCCTTTTATGGCTGTTAGCATTTGCCTTAAGTGTTGAGGTGCTCCTCTGTTGGGTACATAAATATTTACAATTGTTATATCTTCTTCTTGGATTGATCCCTTGATTATTATGTAGTGTTCTTCCTTGTCTCTTGTAATAGACTTTATTTTAAAGTCTCTTTTGTCTGATATGAGAATTGCTACTCCAGCTTTCTTTTGATTTCCATTTGCATGGAATATCTTTTTCCATCCCCTCACTTTCAGTGTGTATGTGTTCCTAGGTCTGAAGTGGGTCTCTCGTAGACAGCATATATACGAGTCTTGTTTTTGTATCCATTCAGCCAGTCTGTGTCTTTTGGTTGGAGCATTTAATCCATTTACATTTAAGGTAATTATTGATATGTACGTTCCTATTACCATTTTTCTTAATTGTTTTGGGTTTGTTATTGTAGGTCTTTTCCTTCTCTTGTGTTTCCTGCGTACAGAGGTTCCTTTAGCATTTGTTGTAAAGCTGGTTTGGTGGTGCTGAACTCTCTTAGCTTCTGCTTGTCTGTAAACGTTTTAATTTCTGTGTCAAATCTGAATGAGATCCTTGCTGGGTAGAGTAATCTTGGTTGTAGGTTTTCCCCTTTCATCACTTTAAGTATGTCCTGCCAGTCCCTTCTGGCTTGCAGAGTTTCTGCTGAAAAATCAGCTGTTAAGCTTATGGGTTTCCCTTGTATATTATTTGTTGCTTTTCCCTTGCTGTTTTTAATATTTTTTCTTTGTATTTAATTTTTGATAGTTTGATTAATTTGTGTCTTGGCATGTTTCTCTTTGGATTTATCCTGTATGGGACTGTCTGCACTTCCTGGACTTGATTATTTCCTTTCCCATATTAGGGAAGTTTTCAACTATAATCTCTTCAAATATTTTCTCAGTTCCTTTCTCTTTCTCTGGGACCCCTAGAATTCAAATGTTGGTGCATTTAGTGTTGTCCCAGAGGTCTCTGAGACTGTCCTCTATTCTTATCATTCTTTATTCTTTACTCTGCTCTGTGGTAGTTATTTCCACTGTTTCATCTTCCAGGTCACTTATCCGTTCTTCTGCCTCAGTTATTCTGCTATTGATTCCTTCTAGAGAATTTTTAACTTCATTTATTGTGTTGTTCATCATTGTGTATTTGCTCTTTAGTTCTTCTAGTTCCTTGTTAAATGTTTCTTGTACTTTCTCCATTCTATTTCCAAGATTTTGGATCATCTTTACTATCGTTACTCTGAATTCTTTTTCAGGTAGACTGCCTATTTCCTCTTCATTTCTTTGGTCTCGTGGGTTTTTACTTTGCTCCTTCATCTGCTGCGTATTTCTCTGTCTTCTCATTTTGCTTAACTCACTGTATTTGGGGTCTCCTTTTCTCAGGCTACAGGTTCATAGTTCTTGTTGTTTTTGATGTCTGCCCCCAGTGGGTAAGGTTTGTTCTGTGGTTTGTGTAGGCTTCCTGGTGGAGGGCACTGGTGCCTGTGTTCTGGTGGATGAGGCTGCATCTTGTCTTTCTGGTGGGCAGGACCACGTCCGGTGGTGTGTTTTGGGTTGTCTGTGACCTTATTATGATTTTAGGCAGCCTCTCTGCTGATGGGTGGGGTTGTGTTCCTTTCTTGCTACTTGTTTGGCATAGGGTGTCCAGCACTGGAGCTTGCTGGTTGTTGAATGGAGCTGGGTCTTAGCGGTGAGACGGTGATCTCTGGGAGAGCTCTTGCTGATTGATTATTATATGAGGCCAGGAGGTCTCTGGTGGTCCAATGTCCTGAACTCGGCTCTCCCACCTCAGAGACTCAGGCCTGACACCCGGCTGGAGCACCAGACCCTGTCAGCCACACGGCTGGAGTGCCTTCAGAGTTAGAGAAGCTGGCCTGCAGTGGCTCTCCTTCTGCGCTGCACATTAGAATCACCTGCTTCTTCCTTGTTTTGCCCCAAAGGCAGTGTTCCACAGAGAAAAATAGTCCCCTTGAAAATAGTCACAGCTCTGAGATGGCTTTTTTTTTTTTTACTTTGTGCTTAGTCAGGTTTCACTTGCTCACAGGGGGTCATGTGCAGAGGCCTCGCACCCGGTTTTTCCGGGGTTCCTAGTTTGGAATCTAGATCCTTTTCAGTTATTATAATTTCATGACAATAATGGTATTAAAGAAACATTTGTATTTTGAATATATTTGTATATTTGAAGGTATTTGGCTATAAGAAGCCATAATATAGCTACCACTTATTGAACACACTTGCTGTGTGCTAGATGGCATGGGATTAATACATCATTTTTATTTAATTATCAGAACAACTATTATGAGAGCCAGATGCTATTAATATTACCATGTCGTTTATGGGGCAGTGAGGCTTAAGGGAGGCTAAATGGTTTACCTAAAAACTCATGGCTAGTAATTAGTAGACAGAGTTTGGATTCCATCCCAGGACTTTCTGACTTCTGGAGTCTGGGCTCTTGATCACAATGCTACATGGATTCTCTTAATTATAAGAAAATGAGTTTTATTACTTTGCTCCTCTTATCATGTTTTTCTATGTATAAAATAAACTAGTTCTTCTTACTTTAATAACAATTCTTTTTGAGACAGTTTTTCTTTAAAAATTAACTATTGCCATTTATAAATTGATCCATTTATGAGAGTAAATGTGATACTAAATGTAACATACTGAGGTTTTTTGAAGAAAGGTGCTGGATTATTTGAAGTTGATACCATTAGTTATTTACATATTACTTATTCTTTTACTTTTTTATTAGAGTGAGTTTCTGGGAATAGGGCTCAGACCCATTCATCCAGTCATTTTTCTTGTATTATACACCTCTTGAAATCTTTAAATTATTATATTAAATTAAATTTTTTTTTTTTTTTTTTGCGGTACGTGGGCTTCTCACTGTTGTGGCCTCTCCCATTGCAGAGCACAGGCTCTGGATGCGCAGGCCCAGCGGCCATGGCTCATGGGCCCAGCCGCTCTGCAGCATGTGGGACCTTCCCGGACCGGGGCACGAACCCGTGTCCCCTGCATTGGCAGGCGGACTCTCAACCACTACGCCACCAGGGAAGCCCTAAATTAAATTTTTTATTTTTGTTAACACTTTCCTCTGAAGATTTCAAGGTTCTATGTTAAGAACTTTCAGGCAATGGGAAACATTTGTTAATAGTCAGTACTTTCTTTTTTAGGCAAAAGACCATTTCTTTTTCATTAATAAAAGTAGATTTGGGGATGTTCAGTTGATGCCAGCTTAGGTGAGACAGTGATTGTTAGCCATAGAAGCCAACTCCTATGAGTAGAGTTAGGTCTTTTGGGCCATAGTTTAGCATTTTGACTTGGGATACTGGATTGTTGGTGACAAATAATGCTTCCCCTTTACGCTTCCTGCCTAACTCTGTTATTGGAATAGCCATCAGTGTATCCATTTCCGGGACCAAGTTCCAGCCAGGCTAATGTACACAACAGAGAGAAATACCTTTTAAATGGATGGATTACGTGTCTTATCTCAAGACCTTTTTCGGGTTTAAATTCAAAATATTTTCACTGTAACTCTTTGATATGGAATGCAAGACTAAAGAAATTCACATGTGGAAATGTAAACAGACATTGATTAATCAAGGTAGCATCCTTTATGTAAATATATAAATAAGTTTCGGCACTGAAATGTACAACTAACACATTTTTCTCCTCTGTGGGTTTAGCCATAATTTTGGTAATATATATATTTACGAAAGAAAAAAGTCTGTTTAGAAAAAAATAAAAACAGATTTTTGCCATTGAGAAATAAATTTATATTTCTAGATTTTGCCAACCACTGTTGGCTGTGAATTTGCTTTTCTAAATGCACAAAATATTCTTTCTTCTTATTATTATTATTTTTCATTTTAGGCTATTATCCAGAAGTTCCTCTATCTAGGTAGGTATATATGTCTCTATGCTAAATAAAATCTTTCTTTGTCTCTTGGGTATGCTCTCTGCATTTATTGTACCATATGTTAAGCCTTATGTGTGATCATTTGCTTTGATTCATTATATTTTTTAACATTCCTTGGCATTGAGCCCATTTATGGCACAATCTTTAAAGGCACTATTTGAAATGAATACCCTCCTCTAGAACACAGTCATAAATCCTAAACTGAGGAATGGCAGGCCAAAGAGAAGAGATGATCCTGTACCTTCTTCCTACACTCGTTCTGTGACCCCAAGTCTGCCCTAGCACATTGTATTTGTGATTGTGGTGGAGTCTTGCCACACATGCTTTTTAACATACTCACGTTCAATTCTATTCACTGAGAGAGAGAAATAAATAGTGCAGAAGATTATACTCTTCCTCCCACTCCGTTGAGTGAGCTCTGAGTTCTGAGTGAATTTGGGGTGGGAGAGACACATGTGGTATTTCTTTAAAAAGCTCAGTTCTTGCAGGCCCTTCATCTCACCATGCTGCATATGATTCTGGGGTGTAAAGATAAGTATTTCTTCTACACTTGGGGCTGGAAAAGGAAACCACTCACTTCAGCTGAAAGAACAGTGATTGGGGGTTGATTCAATTTTATGTGAATTCTGCTTTAGGCGTGTATTTCAGACTCTAATCCTCAGATTAGGTACAGCGTCTTCTTTTGGTCATATCTACCTGTTCAGATTATAAACAATGATTCCTTGATTTTTCTTTCAGGAGATGACCGAAATATTGAAGAGGTGTATGTGGGTGGAAAGCAGGTGGTTCCCTTTTCGAGCTCAGTGTAAGACCCTCTGCATCTACGAGTTCTCCTGGCGTAACACAGTTCTGTGTTTTCTTGTGCCCAGGCGGAGTTAGGAAGTCAAAAACCAGTACCTTGTTCTTGGGATGACTATCTCCTTCTGTGTCTAGTTACAGTATTCACTTGACAAATCATTCAAAGGAAGTTGCACTAATTCTCAACTCTCTGGTTGGGAGGATTAAAAATTTCGCCTTTTTGAGCTGTTTAGATTTACTTTAAAGCTCAAACATAAGGGAATGTTATTACTGGTGGTGTTCTTATTATGAGATTTAAATAAAATCTATTTCACATTTGGACATGTGGAGAGAAAAGATATTCTTATAAGGTTAGATATTTTGAGCTAGTAAATGTGAAAATTAGAAAACAGAAAATGAAACAATGAGTATATTTTTGAGGGAGAAAAAATTAGACTATGAACACGCGTTGGAAAATGACTTCAGATTGTGTATGAAAATTATATACTGAGCATACTAATTTAAAAAAGAGAACTTGTTGAATTTTAAAATGTGTTTCTCGATTGACCTTGTGTTCTGGAAATATGCACTTAATGGAATTTGCATTTCAGAGATATGTTATTGTTGTGCTTTGCCTTCTTTGGGGATGAAATGTCAGAAATTGAATGCCACATACTTTCTTAATATAGTTCTGTGCTTCAAAGTGTTTGACAGAAGTTGGGTATTAAAGATTTAAAGTTTCTTAGGAATATTATTCATATAACTACATGGCATAAATAGCTATACTTTTGTGTACTTTAAAATCACCTTAATGTATAATTGTGTGATGCTATTATTGCTTCATTTTTATTAGAAGAGAAACAAATTTCATACTCCACTGTTGTGTAGATTGGAGTCTTTCATATATTGGGGCAAGTGCTGGGCATCCAGGAGCTGTCAGTACTAAAAGGAAGGGTTTCATTGCAATGACCCGTTCTCCCAAAGAACTATTCCATAGTTGCTGGAAATTTCATACTCAGATATCAATCTGTTAGAACTTTAAATGAAGGGCAAATCCTACTAGATAAATATTATTAAAAATCTTTAAACCTTGCATATTGAAAGTACTCTATTTTTCAATTTTATCTTGTCTTTTTCATTCCTAATAATTTTCAGGACATTAGAATTTTAGGATAATCAAAAATATTTAGATGTCCCACTACTGTTTATATATTAATAGGACTTAATCTGTACTAGACATCTAGAAACATTAAAGAAAGCAAACGTGTTTTTATGCTTCCTAATAGTGTGCTTTCCCATAACCTGGAATTAAAAACAAATTATGACTTCATGATAAATCCTTAAGAAATATTGATATGAATATTATTTAAATATTATGGTTTTCTCAGTTAACTCCAAATCCTATAAACCAACAAGGAAAAGGAGTAGTTTTCTTAATATATCATAACACTCATACCTAGGTCTTAGGGCTTAGTGCTTAGGGCTGACTCCTTATTATCACCTTATAGTAAAGAATTTTATGTAATATAGCTAACTCCATATCTGCAGAATGAAGAAGAAAATTTGTTCTCTGGTACTATAAATTTTATTCTTATATACTCATGCTAATTCAGCAGTAATTTGCTCAGTCTCTGGCCCCTCACCCCTGGAGAAACACTTCTAGACTTGGGTATACCCTACACCTAAAAATAGAACAAATATTTGGTCTTATTTAAAAAGCAGAAACAAAAAAATAGAGTTTGTGTTGTGAGGTATTAAGTAATTCAGTAAACCCAGTTTCCAGTCTCAGTCTCTGTATTTCTAGAATTCCTAGTTCCTGAGCCATGTCAAAGATGCCCCACCAAATTTCTTTCCATTTCTCTATAGTGCCAGTAGGTATTTTCTGCTCTATCCCCCAGTCCCTGCCAAAGGAACTTGGTTACCTAGTTTCTAACCCACATGAGTGGGCTTAGGAATCTGGAATGACATGTGCAAGATCCAGTAATAGGCAGAAGCTGTTCTTAGCCTTTGCAAGATCCTACACTTTTACCTTCCGTAAGGGTGTACATTTTGATGTTGAACATCAACTTTCATTTAGATTTAGGGCTTACATGCAGTAAATATAAATAAGTGTGGCATCAGAAGCAGGAATAATGGCCATATACAACCAATCTGTCAAATATTAAGTTTAGCCCTGATAATATGTTAAGACCTGAATATCTTTTCTAGTACGAATAGAATGTGTTGAAATGTTTACATGTACTTTGATCTCCCTGCATTACTTATAACTTATGTGTTTTATTTCCCAGAGTGCAGTGTTGCTGAATGTTGCACATGCTTTTTGCGGTACTGCAGGCATTAGCCATACACGTGCCCAGATGTTCTGCACTTTGAAATGTTGCCTTTGCTTAATGTGGGTTGACTTTCTGAATTGCGGAAAGGCAGTATTCCAAGCCAATCCTATTTGTCACTTTATGTTTGAATATTTTGCTCTCTGACAGGAAAGGAAGAATTAAAACATCTTCTCAGCCCCCTCACCCTACTCTGCACTATTTGCCTCAGGTTTCATGACATTTTTAATGGAATACACTTTAACAGGTAAAAACATATTCAATAGTAGTGACTATCATACATTTTAAATTATTTTTGCAACCAGAACACAAAAGCCGGCTAATCAGCCAACATTAATTTAATTTTCAAAAAAGACTAAAATGTAGGATTAGAACAGGAAAGGTTGTCCTAGTAATTGTAAACTGAGACCAAGGAAACTCTGTCCCCTTACTTATTCTCCCAGCTTCTTCTGATTTAATTGTCAAAGGTTTTAGAATCCAAGAGAATATCTTGGAATAAGCTTCCTTCATGCTAGGAGGAGGTCTTTCTAAATTAATATTATGAGCATTGAACCCCATTGCATCTCTTTTAATTTTTGTGAGAATTCTGCACGGTCAAGAAAGGAAGGCAGTGGGGAAACACCCCTGTTATGCTTAGCTGATTTGAAGTGCACCCTTGAATATCCCTGTTGGCAGCTACAGTTGAGATCTCAGAAGGGAAACAATGGCTGTGAGATCCAGCAATGTATTTGGAATCTTCATTCCCTTCCAGACTCTTCCTATTTTTAATTTTTTCACCTCAGAACCAGACATATGGAAAGCTTTAAAGACAAGCTGGAAGGCACATTGTATCAATTCTACATGTGTGCTATACATGGAAGATATCCCGATTTGGATGCTCCTGTAGCCTGCTGGACAGAGGTGATGATGCCGGAAGCAATCACATGCTTTTATTTTTCTTTTCTTTTAAAGAGTGTTCTGAGTTATTAAAAGGTAGACTACAAAATATGTTATGGGCAATGTCTTGAAGAAATTTTTAAACTGGTGGATTTTTGTGAATTTTTAAGTTTTTTTTTTCTTTGCAATTTCAGATCTACTTAGCCACTTTAGGTATGACTTTGGACCCTGACACTTTTTTAATGTCTCTAAAGCATGGAAAGAAGTGCAGAAATGAACAGACACGTATTAGAAACCCTGGCATTGGTCCCATGCATGTTTTCACGCCCAGCCCCTCCTTCCTTTCCCTCCTACAGTCCTGAGTGTGAGATCAAGAGGGTGAGGAGTTAATCTGTAAATCTGGTACAAATTGAGTGAAATGCAAAAGTTGAACAGGCCAATGGTGAAACTAAATGTAAATTCCAAGATGGTTTCCACAGTCCACCGGATTCAAGTGACTTGAGTAACAGCCATTATGTGGCAGTGATTGATGTGTTCACTTCCTACTCAAAAGCCTGTCAGAAAGCATTCTTTATTGAAAACCACCTTACATTGTGTTAAACTTCTGATCGCTGCTCTTAAGAATATATATACATATGTATTCATGGGAACATTTTTTCTCAATATTTGTATGATTTGCTTATTGTTCCTGTGCTGAGCTCCTTTGTGCTTCAGACAAAAATAAACGAGATTTTGTGTTTATGTGTTTTTGTTGTTGTGAGTTCTATCAATCTGATAGAAGGGGGATTAATCTTAAAGTGGTTTCTCCTTTTAACGTGAATTTTAAGATTGAAGAGGGTCAACTGTCTGGTGATGGATGGAAGCTAAACTTTTTGGTGGTGAGCATGCTGTAGTGTATACAGAAGTAGAAATATAATGTTGTACACATGAAACATATAATGTTATAGACCAATGCTATGTCAATAAGAAAAAAAGAAATATCATTAGACTGGAAAAAATAGAATATTTAGCTGTGGGCCAACATGTATCTTCTATCCTATAATAGTCACTATACACAACTTTTAAAAATTAAGCTATAGCTATAATGTTCAGCTCTTTAGAATCAGATTACTGTTGCCTTTGATTTAAGCAGAGTTGATATTTCTTATTTTTTAAGCCACAACCCAGAGTGAGACATGCACTTTAACATCAAGAATTAGTTCACACATACACATGTGCATGAGCATTTAAAACAAACGTCTCACAAAATGATATTTTCCCTATCTGTGATACCCTGGGCTATTTCTCATTCTGTTCTATTCTCTATAATTTTTTAAATGCTGATAGCGAATTTCCCACTTGATTTCTTGAACCTCTAATGGGTTATCACCAGCAGTGAGGAAGCAGTTTCCAGTGTCATTTGAGCTGTATACTTTAAGTCTCCATGACTTCATTCTGTGATTTGGCCATGACATGAGGGCCTGCCTTAGAATCATGAGGATTAAATAAAATAATACATAGCCAGCACTTAAGATAGCAGCTGGGGGGCTTCCCTGGTGGCGCAGTGGTTGAGAATCTGCCTGCCAATGCGGGGGATGCGGGTTCGTGCCCTGGTCTGGGAGGATCCCACATGCCGCTGAGCGGCTGGGCCCGTGAGCCATGGCCGCTGGGCCTGCGCGTCTGGAGCCTGTACTCTGCAACGGGAGAGGCCACAACAGTGAGATGCCCGTGAACCGCAAAAAAAAAAAAAAAAAAAACAGATAGCAGCTGGAACAAAGTGAGTGCTCACTGTATGGTAGTTATTATTTTTAAAATGAATACAAACTGAACAGAAATAAAAATAATTTAAAATGTGTTTTTCTCAGTTTAGTTTTTAGAATTGAAATCAAGTGGTGTTAAGGATCTCTCTGTACATAAAAATATTCTGTAAGGATTAAATCTGATTTTTTCTGGCACTATTCAGCACTATGTTCATTATTTTTTATTTATAACAAGAAGCCTATGAGAGTAGTAGATTTGGTCTATAAATTCTCCCTCAATGTTCTGAGCAACTTACTAAGCATCTTTTTTTTTCTCCTAAGGAACAACTTAGTCAAAATACCCAGAAGAGAATGTTCATGTGCATTGTGTATAGCAATAAAGTCTGCCTAATTTAATTTGCACATTGTAGGCCAGAGTTCTGTAATGGGTACTTAACAGACAAAAACAAATTACTCCATGGTACTCAATTCAGGATTTAAATAAAATTATACATGAAATATATATAACTGCCATTTAGACATGAAATATATATAACTGCCAGTAGCAAAAAGGGCCTGTAGTAGGGTATTTTAAGACTCCATGAAAAGACACTCAAAGGAACTGGGCCCACAAGCAGTTAGTTGTCACTAACAAGGAGTAGGGTTATTTTTTCAAACCCTGTTTTTAAATGGGATAAGTGAAGTATTCTCTGTTCTTTGAAATGACAGAACATTATTTTAAAGTATAATTAACTTTTTTTCACTAATTCAGACTCATCTCCTTTTACCATCAAGGCTGCCTACACTATCATTGTAAAGTTACATTACATTAAATTTGTCATACTCCTTGAATTTTTTCATGCTTCTATATTAGTAAGATCTATATTTCAGCCTGGAAAGAGAGAGAGAGGTGGCTAAAAAAGCATTCTCTAGGGCTTCCCTGGTGGCACAGTGGTTTGGAGTCCTCCTGCCGATGCAGGGGGCACGGGTTCGTGCCCCGGTCCGGGAGGATCCCACGTGCCGCAGAGCGGCTGGGCCCGTGGGCCATGGCCACTGGGCCTGCGCGTCCGGAGCCTGTGCTCCATGGCAGGAGGGGCCACGGCAGTGAGAGGCCCGTGTACCGCCAAAAAAAAAAAAAAAAAAAAAAAAAGCATTCTCTATGGCAAAAACTTTGTAGAGAAATTTTTCAGTGGTAACTCAGAAAAAATAAAACATTTTTGCCCCAAGGTAAAAAGTGCTAAAATATGAACAGATATCATGGAACTTCTCAAGTCACTGGGGCCCTCCCCAATTGCCTAGATTCTGCTCACCCTGTAGGGAATTAAACAAACATTTGTTTCCCTATTTGTAGAAAGAAAGCTCAAAGTCGTAGCAGTAAAATCTAACATAAGAGAAATAAAGGCCCTAGAAAGATTACCATTTATTCAGATGATAAGAGGTTCTCATGCACTTGATTAAAAACCTAAACTTGAAGCTTCACTGTGAAGTTAATTTCTGTCCTTTTAATCCTGGATAGTCTCCACATCACACTTTTGTTTTACTGCTGTCAAATAAAGCCACGATCCATAAATGAGTAAACCAAGGAAGAATTTTACTCTTGATTTTTTTCATGACTAAATTTGCTTCCTGGAGCACTTGAGAGACCTTAAAGAGCTTTGATGTTTTCTTTCTCTTTCTGCAAGAGTTGATTCCATCCACACCTGAGCTGGGGAATAAATGCAGAGATGTCTTTGTGCTTGGAAAGCACTTTGAAAACACTGACTGAAGCACATGAACAGATAAAGACATGAGAGGCTTTTGTTATTTCAAAGGATAACTTAAGAGGCTCAGAAAAAGCAGCACACATACTTCTTTCAATTCATGAACACTTTCCTCCTGGCTGAACTATGAAAGATGAATCAGGCTTTGAAAATTATGTATTCTGGATTAATTCATATAACCACAACAAACCCTTCAGTATCACAAACATGTCCCAGCCTGGTGCAATGGCACAGTATGCACTCAGTAAAATCTCATGGCAAAGTTTTCGTAGTGTGCATGTAAAAGAGAAGCTATGGAGTTTGGGTTGTTTGTGGTTGCTGTTTTAAGCTCAGTGATAGATCTGTTGATGTCCAGGACAATTGCACAATCTCTTTTGAGTGGATTATTTACTGTAACTTATAGAGGGAAAAAGACACCATTATGAAAAAAACCTATACAAAATCTTCATGTTCCCTATAAAATTAATGCCCAGGTAAGAAAGAAGTCAACATAAATGCATATACAACCTTCATTTAATGTCATTTGTGGTACTGTAGACCATTTAACATGGCATAATTGATTCTAAAGGAAATCAGAATTGGCTCACCTCCTCTCACGAGCACACCAAAATCACAACTGCTGAACAACCATCAATAAAAAAAGACTGGAACCTACTAAAAAAAGATATTCTACATCCAAAGACATAAAGAAGAAACCACAGGAGACGCAATATGATCAAATGCCATACCACCCGGGTGGGTGACCCACAAACTGGGGAATAATTATATTGCAGAATATCTCCCACAGGACTGAGAGCTCTGAGTCCCACATTAGGATCCCCAGCCGAGGGGTCCGGCATTGGGAGGAGGAGCCCCCAGAGCATTTGGCTTTGAAGGCCAGTGGGGCTTGATTATAGGAGCTCCACAGGACTGGGGGAAACAGAGACTCCACTCAAGGAGGGTGCACACAAGGTCTTGTGCACATCAGGACCCAGAGCAAAAGCAGTGACTTCATAGGAGCCTGGGCCAGACTTATCTGCTGGTCTTGCAGGGCCTGCTGGGGAGATGGGGTCGGGGGGGCGGCCGTGGATCTCTCTGGGGTCATAAAATATGGTGGCGGAAATAGCAGGGAGTGCACATCTACTTGAACTCTTCCTAGAGGCAGACATACTGCTTGGATCTTTAGCAACAAGACTTGGCCTCATGCAATGGCCTGTAGGCTCCAGTGCTGGGACGCCTCAGGCCAAACAATCAACAGGACAGGAACACAGACCCACCCATCAGCAGACAGGCTGCCTAACACTAAAGACAGTCATCAAATCACAAGAGAACAAAAGAGGAAAGGGAAAAAATGACCTACAGAAACAAACAGCAATAAGAACATACATATCAATAATTACCTTAAACATAAACGGATTAAATGCTCCAAAGAAAAGACACAGACTGGCTGAATAGAGACAAGAACAAGACCCATATATATGCTGTCTACAAGAAACCCACTTCAGAGCTAGGGACACATACAGACTGAAAGTGAGGGGATGGAAAAGGTATTCCATGCAAATGGAAACCAAAAGAAAGCTGGAATAGCAATACACATATCAGACAAAATAGACTTTAAACACTGTTAACAAAAGACAAAGAAGGACATTACATAATGATCAAGGAATCAATCTAAGAAGAAGATATAACAATTGTAATTATACACGCACCCAACATAGGAGCACCTCAATACATAAGGCAAATGCTAACAGCCATAAAAGGAGAAATTGAGAGTAAGACAATAATAGTGAGGGACTTTAACACCCCACTTTCAAAATGGACAGATCATCCAGACAGAATATCAATAAGGAAACACAGGCCTCAAATGACACATTAGATCAGATGGACTTAATTGATATTTACAGAGCATTCCATCCAAAAACAGCAGAATACACATTCTTTTCAATTGCACATGGAACACTCTCCAGGACAAATCACAGGCTGGGCCACAAAACAAGTCTTGGTAATTTAAGAAAATTGAAATCATATCAAGCATATTTTCCAAACACAACAGTATGAAATTAGAAATCAACTACAAGAAAAAAACACTGTAAACACACACACACACACAGAAACGTGGAGGCTAAAGAACATGCTACTAAACAACCAGTGAATCATTGAAGAAATCAAAGAGAAAATAAAAAAATACCTAGAGACAAATGAAAATGAAAACAGGACAATCCAAAACCTATGGGATGCAGCAAAATCAGTTCTAAGAGGAAAGTTTATAGTAATACAAGCTTGCCTCAGGAAACAAGAAAAATGTCAAATAAATGACCTAACCTTACATCTAAAGAACAAACAAAACCCAAAGTTAGTAGAAAGAAATAATAAAAAATCAGAGCAGAAATAAATGAAATAGAGATGAAGAAAACAATAGAAAAGATCAATGAAACTAAAATCTGGGTCTTTGAAAAGATAAACAAAATTGATAAACCTCTAGCCAGACTCATCAAGAAAAAAAAGGGAGAGGGCCCAAATCAATAAAATTAGAAATGAAAAAAAGTTACAACCAACACCACAGAAATACAAAGGACCGTAAGAGACTACTACAATAACTATATGCCAATAAAATGGACAACCTAGAAGAAATGGACAAATTCTTAGAAAGGTACGATCTCCCAAGACTGAACCAGGAAGAAACAGAAAATATGAATAGACCAATCACAAGTACTGAAATTGAGTCTGTGATTTAAAAACTCCCAACAAAAGTCCAGGACCAGAGGCTTCACAGGTGAATGCTACCAAACATTTAAGAAGAGTTAACACCTATCATTCTGAAACTATTCCAAAAAATTGCAGAGGAAGGAACACTTGCGAACTCATTCTATGAGGCCACCATCACTTTGATGCCAAAACCTGACAAAGATACCACAAAAAAAGAAAATTACAGGCCAATATCAGTGATGAATATAGACGCAAAAATCCTCAACAAAATACTCACAAATCGAATCCAAGAATACATTAAAAGGATCATACACCATGATCAAGTGGGATTTATCTCAGGGTTGTGAGAATTTTTCAATATCCACAGATCAATCAGTGTGATACACCACATTAACAAATTAAAGAATAAAAACCAGGGCTTCCCTGGTGGCGCAGTGGTTGAGAGTCCGCCTGCCGATGCAGGGGACATGGGTTCCTGCCCCGGTCCTGGAGGATCCCACATGCTGCGGAGCGGCTGGGCCCGTGAGCCATGGCTGCTGAGCCTACGCGTCTGGAGCCTGTGCTTCGCAACGGGAAAGGACACAATGGTGAGAGGCCCACATACAGCAAAAAAAAAAAAAAAAAAAAAAGAATAAAAACCATAAGATCATCTCAATAGATGCAGAAAAAGCCACTGATAAAATTTCAGATCCATTTATGATAAAAACTCTCTAGAGTGGGAACAGAGGGAACATACCTCAACATAATAAAGGCCATATATGACAAACCTACAGCTAACATCATAATCAATGGTGAAAAGCTGAAAGCATTTCCTCTAAGATCAGGAACAAGACAAGGACATCCACTCTCACCAGTTTTATTCAACATGGTTTTGGAAGTCCTAGCTACAGCAATCAGAGAAGAAAAAGGAATAAAAGGAATCCAAATTGGAAAAGAAGACATAAAACTGTCACTATTTGCAGATGACATGACACTATACAGAGAAAATCCTAAAGATGCTACCAGAAAACTACTAGAGCTCATCAATGAATTTGGTAAGGTTGCAGGATACAAAATTAATATGCAGAAATCTGTTGCATTTCTATATACTAACAATGAAAGATCAGAAAGAGAAATTAAGGAAATAATCCCATTTACCACTGCATCAAAAAGAATAAAATACCTCTGAATAAATCTCCCTAAGGAGCCACTTTGAAAACTACACAATGCTGAGGAAGAAATCGAAGATGACACAAACAGATGGAAAGATATACCGTGTTCTTGGATTGGAGGAGTCAATACTGTCAAAATGACTATACTACCCAAAACAATCTACAGATTTAATGCAATCCCTGTCAAACTGCCAAAGACATTTTTCACAGAACTAGAACAAAAAAATTTTTAATGTATATGGAGACACAAACGACCCTAAGTAGCCAAAGCAATCCTGAGAAAGAAAAACAGAGCTGGAGGAATCAGGCTCCCTGACTTCAGACTACACTACAAAGCTATAGCCATCAAAACAGTATGGTGCTGGCACAAAAACAAATACCGATCAATGGAACAGGATAGAAAGCCCAGAAATAAACCCACACCCCCACCGTAAATTAATGTATGACAAAGGTGGCAAGAATACAGAATGGAGAAAAGACAGCCTCTTCAATAAGTGTTGCTGGGAAAACTGGACAGCTACATGTAAAAGAATGAAATTAGAACACTTTCTAACCCCATGCACAAAAATAAATTCAAAATGGATTAAAGACCTCAGTGTAAGGCCAGATACTATAAAACTCTCAGAGGAAAACATAGGACACTCTTTGACATAAATTGCAGCAATATCTTTTTGGATCCACCTCCTAGAGTAATGAAAATAAAAACAAAAATAAACAAATAGGACCTAATAAAATGTAAAAGCTTTTGCACAGCAAAGGAAGCCAAAAACAAAATGAAAAGACAACCCACAGAATGGGAGAAAATATTTGCAAATGATGCAACTGACAAAGGATTAATTTCCCAAATATACAAACAGTGCATGCAGCTCAATATCAAAAAAAAAATAAATAAACAACCCAATCAAAAAATAGGCAGAAGACCTAAATAGACATTTCTCCAAAGAAGATATACAGATTGCCAAAAAGCTCATGAAAAGATGCTCAACATCATTAATTATTAGAGAAATGCAAATCAAAACTGCAATGAGGTATCACCTCACACTGGTCAGAATCGCCATCATTAAAAAGTCTACAAACAATAAATGCTGGAGAGGGTGTAGAGAAAAGGGAACCCTCCTACACTGTTGGTGGGAATGTAAATTGGTACAGCCACTACGTAGAACAGAATGAAGGTTCCTTAAAAAACAAAAATACAAAAAAAAAAAAACCCAAAACTAAAAATACAGCTGGGCGTATATCCAGAGAAAACCATAATTTGAAAGGATGCATGCACCCTGATGTTCATTGCAGCACTATTTACAATAGCCAGGACATGGAAACAACCTAAATGCCCATCGACAGATGAATGGATAAAGAAGGTGTGGCACATATATACAATGGAATATTACTCAGCCATTACAAAGAATGAAATAATGCCATTTGCAGCAACATGGATGGACCTAGAGATTATCATACTAAGTGAAGTAAAACAAAGAAAGACAAATATCATATGATATTGTTTATATGTGGAATCTAAAGAGATGATATTAATGGACTGACTTACACAACAGTAACAGACTCCCAGACTTCGATAACAAACTTATTGTTACCAAAGGAGAAAGGTGTGTGTGTGGTGGGGGGATAAATTAGCAGTTTGGGATTACAAGATACACAACCCTATATATAAAATAGATAATCAACAAGGACCTACTGTATAGCACAGGGAACTCCACTCAATATTCTGTAATAACCTATATGGGAAAAGAATCTGAAAAAGAATCATTGTATGTATATGTATAACTGAGCCACTTTGCTGTACACCTGAAACTAACAACATTGTAAATCAACTATACCCCAATATAAAATAAAAATTAAATTAAAAAAAATAAGTGAATGGTGGCACATTCCTCCCAAAGAAGGACCTGCTTCCTCTGCAGAGGCAGCCACACTTTGATTCCATGGATTGGAGACCAGCTGAAGGACAACCTTGGGAGCCATGAGCTGAATATGGCAGGGTCATGTGACAGAAGGAGCCTGGGTCACAAGTCAGCAGTGGAAGAGAGTGTCCCCAGTCTGGGAGTACATGGATTGAAAGAGGACGAACTGGCCCCACAGAAAATCCATGAAGTGTTAAGACACTGCCATTCAGATAGTGAAATCCAGATCTGTTAGTTTATACCTTGGCTGAGTCCTTTCAGTGCTCTCCCCTCTGCGCTACTGGACAGACCAAACACCAAGCAGGGGCAGCAGGAGGGTGGCCTCCAGGCGAGAAAGAGCCCTGTGACCTTTGCAGGCAGGATCAGGCTTCCCTGCTGCTGAAGGAAACTTAAACTTAGGAGAATGAGTCGAGTCCTCTACCACAGCGTGCATTACCCCCTGACCTGCTCATGGGCAGAGAATAGGTAGCGGCATGGCACTGCTTTGATCTCCTAGTCTTCCTGGCACCGGGTCAGAGTGGTCAGAGCTCAGGCTGGTTTCCTCTGACTGCAATCAGTGTTTCCACTTGCCCAATGCACTGGATACATAATTAAACTTTCTGTTTGTGCAGAATCATGAGCAGAGCCAAGTTAGAGACACTGTTTTATAGAACCCAACCCCCAGCCTACTGATGGTCTGTCTTGTTTGCCAGGCACTTGTTTGGATTAGCAGGGAGACACTCCACAGGGTTCCTTGTGGTCAGTTGTGGCCCACATGTATTGGCAACTGGAGAACGAGTGATGGTCCCTTTGGAGTCATGGAAGGCCTGATGACGGCCACAAAAATGTCTGCCCAGCCTGTTCTGGAGGTGCTGTTCAGTGCTCTGGTGATGGTATATGAATGCTTGAGCCAAGGCCCGGGTCTCTGTGGGTCTCTGGAAGATTCTGGTATATGCTATCCTGATTGTTGTTCTAAAAAAAGAGTCAACATACTTTAAGGAGCTAGTAAAAAGAGCTAACAAAAGATTTTTTGCTCATGTTGAAGAATGTTGTAACGTCCATGAGAGGATCAGACTGATTCCACAAACCGATGGAGCCCTCAAGTCACCTGGAGAGGAGGCCAGTCCTCTGAATCACACACTGAATTTGGCAGCATTTAGTAAATATCCAAACAGGTTCACGTCTTTATTTGAGGACACTGTAGACCTTCTCCAAAAAGAACAGAAAAGCGAACCCCCTAAACTTCCATTTCATGGAGTAATGATGGCTGGACTTCAAGGACAGACAAAACCACTTGAAGATGCATTAAAATCCTGTCGCTCCCTGGTGACTGATGCCAAAAACATCTTAAAAGCATCTCAGAAGAATGCAGAGCAATTTCGGAGGGAAATCATGGATGGTCTGGATAAAAATACTAATTTTCAGGAAGGCCTGTAACTGCTTTTCCAAAGAGCTGCCAGGTGGAAGGAAAGAGTGCAAGAATTGAAGGAACAGGAAAAAAATATATCTGAGAACTCGAATACATGAATGAAACAAGTTTTAAACGATAAGGAGAGCCAGTCAAAATATCTAAAACTACACACAGAAAGCATTTTAAGTTGGCAACTTGATATTAGACTAAAACAGTAAATCAGAAAATGGAGATCACCTAGACTATGAATCAGTTGATTTGAAGAAACTCATTGATGCTGTTTACTTAAAAAGGCTTGAAAGACAAAGTCAAGGACACATTTTTGAATTCTGTGAAGATAATCAATTGAATAAAGAGCACATGGTCAAATTAAAAGTCATCAGCTTGAGGAAGCATATTTACAGCTTAAAAATTCACACCTTCGAAATGAAATCTAAAAGCTTCAGCTGAAACTTCAAATACTCCTTGAACTACCCCAAGAACGTAATGTAACTTCACAGAAAATCAACTGAGGAGGGAGTTTAACACTTAATAGAGAAGAAACTTCCCAAAGTGAATGAAAACATCAGCTATCTACATCAGAAGTGTGACTCCTACAGGCAGACAGCAGCAGACTTGGAGAACGAATCAAAAAGAACCATTTCCTTCCATCAAAGATGGATTATTAATCATGAGGAAAAAAAGCACAAGGAGGTTGGTTGGTAGCTCTGTCGACTGAGAGAAAGTTCAATGAGCTAAGCAAAGAATATGGTCACAAGGGACAAAAATTGGCTGATGCCGAGTTTAGATCCCAGCTTTTGCCCAGTGGCTCCCCCACTGTTCCACATGCAGCCCTGGACAGAGGCCTGAGAGGGTCAGAGAATCCCCTGGACCATCAGGTCCCTGAAAAGGAGAATTAAGCTGTGAGGACTCAGGGATCTGGGTCACCTGCAGATTTGATTCAGGTTTGCAGCAGGTGATCCCAAAATATCTACAACCACAATCTGACTGTTTCCTCTCTTTGAGAAGAATTTTGATTTACCTTTTTAGTTTAACTGCTGTTATTTAATTAATGCTACATTTGTTCTTACTGCCAAAAACAGTGTTTTCCAAATATAGACAGTTTAAATATAATTCTTATGGATACTGTATTCCCACTTCAATTTTATTTCCTCTAGAATCAGATGGTGTAAGTATTTTATTTTGATTGAAATTAAAAATCCACTATACTAAACCATAATTGAGGGAGGTCTGACATCACTGGATGAAGACATTTGAAACAATAAAGATCACTTCTATATGCTATGAGTTTTTAATAAATATAAAAGTTACTTAATATTTATTTCAATAAGTTTTAATTGGTTTTAAAAACAATGAAAAAAAAACCCCACAAAAGACCTAAATAACAACACCCCCAGCTAAACTTAGCAATATTTTTATTAGTTTAATCCTAAATTTACTGGTTATTTTAGGGGAGTTAACATTTTGCAACCATTTGTTTCTCTTGTAACTTTTCTAACTTTTCCTAGCCTTTATTTTGCTTAAGATATTCTTTGCTGTTTAAATACTTCTAAATTTTATGCAGTCAAAAAAGTCTTCATTTACGAAAAAAAAAATTGCATGTGCTCTCCTGCCAGCAGGCAGTCATTGTTGAACTGTCCCTTACAAAAGATGACAGTCCTTTCCTCCACACAGGATGCTCTACTGTGATACCCCATCCCCACCATCACAGATGATTGGCCAAGTATTTGTATTTGATCCAACCTATACCAATCCAATGATCTCTCCCTAGAATTAGAATTCAAGACCTAAATAAGCTAAGTGGGTTTGTCACTGGAACCATAATGGCATTATATTCAGAGGCTGAGTATATATTCCCATTTGGGAACGGATGTTTAAAGCCATCAATGAGCCAGATGAGTAAGCAGGTTCAGCCTGTAGAGAGAAGCAGAGCAGGGCAGACCTGTGCAGAGAAGCAAAGACAAGAGACCACATGGCTCCAGAAGACAGCACCTGTGTTGGCCCCTTGATATCTTTTTTTCAACCTCAATTAAGGCTCCCAAAACGCCTGTGTACACTTCCTTGTCATTGTATTAAATCCTCTTTGGCTTTTTTTTTTTTTTTTTTTGGTAATCACACAACTTTTTTTTTTTTTTTTTTGGCATAAACAAGAAGCATTTATTTCTTACAGTTCTGGACACTGGAAGTCCAAGATCAGAGTGCCATCATAGTCGGGTTCTGGTGAGAACACTTCTGAGTTACAGACAGCTAATTTCTCATTGTATCTTTTTTTAACATCTTTATTGGAGTATAATTGCTTTACGATGGTGTGTTAGTTTCTCCTGTATAACAAGGTGAATCACCTATACGTATACATATATCCCCATATCTCCTCCCTCTTGCGTCTCCCTCCCACCCTCCCTATCCCACCCATCTAGGTGGTCACAAAGCACCAAGCTGATCTCCCTGTGCTATGCGGCTGCTTCCCACTAGCTATCTGTTTTACATTTGGTAGTATATATATGTCCATGTCACTCTCTCACGTCGTCCCAGCTTACCCTTCCCCCTCCCCGTGTCCTCAAGTCCATTCTCTACGTCTGCATCTTTATTCCTGTCCTACACCTAGGTTCATCAGCACTTTTTTTTTTTTTTTTAGATTCCATATATATGTGTTAGAATAGGGTATTTGTTTTTCCCTTTCTGACTTACATCACTCTGTATGACAGACGCTAGGTCCATCCACCTCACTACAAATAACTCAATTTCGTTTCTTTTTATGGTTGAGTAATATTCATTGTATATATGTGCCACATCTTCTTTATCCATTCATCTGTCGATGGACACTTAGGTTGCTTCCATGTCCTGGCTATTGTAAACAGAGCTGCAACGAACAATGTGGTACATGATTCTTTTTGAATTATGGTTTTCTCAGGGTATATGCCCAGTAGTGGGATTGCTGGGTCATATGGTAGTTCTACTTTTAGGTTTTTAAGGAACCGCCATACTGTTCGCCACAGTGGCTGTATCAATTTACATTCCCACCAACAGTGCAAGAGGGTTCCCTTTTCTCCACACCCTCTCCAGCATTTATTGTTTGTAGATTTTTTGATGATGGCCGTTCTGACTGGTATGAGGGGATACTTCATTGTAGTTTTGATTTGCATTTCTCTAATGATTAGTGATGTTGAGCATCCTTTCATGTGTTTGTTGGCAAACTGTATATCTTCTTTGGAAAAATGTCTATTTAGATCTTCTGCCCATTTTTGGATTGGGTTGTTGTATCTTTACACAGCACAAAAAGCAAGAGAGTTCTTTGGGGTCCTTTTTTTTTTTAAAGAGTATTAATTCCATTCATGAGGTTGGCACCCTCAGGACCCCTAATCATCTCCCAAAGGCCCCACCTCCTAATACCATCACACTGGAGAGTAGGATTTCAACATATGAAATTTGAGGAATGCAAAACTTCAGTCAATAACAATATGGTTGATCAGTCTGACTCAAAATATCAACTTTTTGTGGTAAATGATTACAAGGTAGCTCAAAAGTCCAGCTTTAGTATAAAAGAAGATCTAACACTGTAGCCCAGAGGTTATCTCTTTTCAATCATTTTTTTTGAATTTTATTTTATTTATTTACTTTTTATACAGCAGGTTCTTATTAGTCATCTGTTTTATACATATTAGTGTATATATACAACTCTTGAATAAAGACCTGCCTGCCATTACAATGGGCTTTTTAAATTCCTTCTGAGGCAACTGTTATGCTGGCACACATTTCTTAAGGCCAGTGAGGGGGTTGAGGGGTGGGGGTGGGGTGTAATCAGGGGTTTCTTCTGCCATTTTGACAAGTTAGAGTTAACAGTCTTCACTGTTAAGGTGAAATAAGCTTCTGTTACCACAGTCAGTCGGTCTGATTACCCTATTAGTATTCTTTATGTTTCCACCTATGAAATAAGCCTCTGCACTTAAATAGCTGCCACCTCCTGCCTACTTCTCAGTTACACACCAATAGTAGCTGAATATCTCTTAACAGTTTATAAGGGGAGGGAACAAGTGACTTATGCAGTGGACTCTGCAGTCCTTGATAGGGTGGCACCAGTTGCCCAGAGGTAGGACACCCCAACCAGATATACTCCCCACTCTGAGGAGGAACAGATTTTTCTGACTTCCTCTCCTACTTTTCTTTTAAAAGTGAAAAGTAAAACTAAGATTGAGTTAATAGCAATAGCAAACAGTGTTTGCTTTGCCGGGAAGGAAGAAATTTTCCTCTACTGTTCTGGCTGGTCTAGGAATTAAATTGACATGAGAGAGATTAACAGGAGAAAATCAAACAAAAATTCAATAACACGTATACGTGGGAGAGAGCCGGGAAAACTGAGTAACTCACCAAAATGCAAGAATACATACGATTATTTCAAAGTGAATGAAACTGGCTTTTTGGTACAAGATGTAAATTGGTATTTTTCGAGTACAAGTTGAGACTGCAAGCAATCCAGGAAGATGGAGATACTGTTTAAGCAGTGTACCATCTAGTGGCCAAAGCTTGAACAGATTGCTCTGTGAAACAATCAAGGTCTCCCTCCAAAAGGGCCAAGGTGCAGAAGAAAAAAGAGGCTAAATTAATTTTATCGTGATACCCAGAAGAATAGAAATTCATAATTTTAATAAAGGCTTAAAACAATAAAAGAAAATTTAGAGTATTATTTTTCTAGTAGGAAGTTAGACTTTCTTTTTTCCTATACAAAGAAATTAATAAATAATTTCTTAGGTTGAACCCAGACTCTATAATAGACCATGCATAAAGAAAATTATATTCTTTTTTTTTTTTTTTTTTTTGCGGTATGCGAGCCTCTCACTGCTGTGGCCTCTCCCACTGCAGAGCACAGGCTTCTGATGCGCAGGCTCAGCAGCCATGACTCACGGGCCTAGCCGCTCTGTGGCATGTGGGATCTTCCTGGACCGGGGCACGAACCCGTGTCCCCTGCATCAGCAGGCAGACTCTCAACCACTGCACCACCAGGGAAGCCGAAAATTATATTCTTGATGCAAACAAATATCATTTACTTACTGTCCTTAATGAAGACAATTTCACAAGGAAAAAAAAGGAAACAAAATCATGATACCCCAAATTGCTTGCCTGAATCACTTTAGTACTTAGAAGATAAAAGGCAAAGATTTGTCCATCAAAAGGAATCTTCCTTGTGGAAATACTGCAAAATGATGAACTTCCATGGTCATCTTGAAGTTGGCTTAGGAAGTAAGGATGTAGTAAAAACTGTTTTACACATTCACGATAATAAAATTCAAAAACACTGCCTAGAATTTGCTCAATTATTTTAGATACATGATTCAAACCATAACGTTTCTCCTAGATTATGCAAACCAACTACCAGTTAAAGACATCAGCCTTTCAGGCAGGATTACACAGTCAAATGAAATAATCATCAGGGAAATGGGGAAATGGTGCTGTAAGGCTCCCAAGAAGGATGTTAAGAATCAAGTCTTAGAAACTTAGAATCTCAGATTTGGAAGGAAACTTTAAAGATCATCTTGTCTGAGCTCAGGACATTGGTCCACCAGAGACCCCCTGGCTCCACGTAATATCAAACAGCAAAAGCTCTTCCAGAGATCTCCATCTCAATGCTAAGACCCAGCTCCACTCAACGACCAGCAAGCTACAGTGCTGGACACCCCACGCCAAACAACTAGCAAGACAGGAACACAACCCCACCCATTAGCAGAGAGGCTGCCTAAAATCATAATAAGGTCACAGACACCCCAAAACACACCACCAGATGCAGTCCTGCCCACCAGAAAGACAGGATCCAGCCTCATCCACCAGAACACAGGCACTAGTCCCCTCCACCAGGAAGCCTACACAACCCACTGAACGAACCTTAGCCACTGGGGGCAGACACCAAAAACAATGAGAACTACAAACCTGCAGCATGTGAAAAGGAGACCCCAAACACAGTAAGTGAGGCAAAATGGGAAGACAGAGAAGCACACAGAGATGAAGAAGCAAGGTAAAAACCCACCAGGCCAAACAAATGAAGAGAAAATAGGCAGGCTACCCGAAAAAGAATTCAGAGTAATGACAGTGAAGATGATCCAAAATCTTGGAAATCAAATGGAGAAACACAAGAAACGTTTAAAAGGTACCTAGAAGAACTAAAGAGCAAACAAACAATGATGAACAACACAATAAATGAAATTTAAAATTCTCTAGAAGGAATCAATAGCAGAATAACTGAGGCAGAAGAACGGATCAGTGACCTGGAAGATAAAATAGTGGAAATAACCACTGCAGAGCAGAATAAAGAAAAAAGAATGAAAAGAACTGAGGACAGTCTCAGAGACCTCTGGGACAACATTAAACACACCAACATTTGAATTATAGGGGTTCCAGAAGAAGAAGAGACAAAGAAAGGGACTGAGAAAATATTTGAAGAGATTATAGTTGAAAACTTCCCTAATATGTGAAAGGAAATAGTTAATCAAGTTCAGGAAGCACAGAGAGTCCCATACAGGATAAATTCAAGGAGAAACACGCCAAGACACATACTAATCAAACTGTCAAAAATTAAATACAAAGAAAACATATTAAAAGCAGCAAGGGAAAAACAACAAATAACATACAAGGGAATCCCCATAAGGTTAACAGCTGATCTTTCAGCAGAAACTCTGCAAGCCAGAAGGGAGTGGCAGCATATATTTAAAATGATGAAAGGCAAAACCCTACAACAAAGATTACTCTACCCAGCAAGGATCTCATTTAGATTCGACGAAGAAATTACAACCTTTATAGACAAGCAAAAGCTAAGAGAATTCAGCACCACCAAACCAGCTTTACAACAAATGCTAAAGGAACTTCTCTAGGCAGGAAAAACAAGAAAAGGAAAAGACCTACAATAACAAACCCAAAACGATTAAGAAAGTGGTAATAGGAACATACATATCAATAATTAGCTTAAATGTAAATGGATTAAATGATACCACCAAAAGACACAGACTGGCTGAATGGATACAGAAACAAGACCCGTACATATGCTGTCTACAAGAGACCCACTTCCGACCTAGGGACACTTACAGACTGCAAGTGAGGGGATGGAAAAAGATATTCCATGCAAGTGGAAATCAAAAGAAAGCTAAGTAGCAATTCTCGTATCAGGCAAAAGAGACTTTAAAATAAACACTATTACAAGAGAAAAAGAAGGACACTATATAATAATCAAGGGATCAATCCAAGAAGAAGATATAACAATTGTAAATATTTACGCACCCAACATAGGAGCAGCTCAATACATAAGGCAAATGCTAACAGCCATGAGAGGGGAAATCAACAGTAACACAATCATAGTAGGGGACTTTAACACTCCACTTTCACCAATGGACAGATCATCCAAAATGAAAATAAATAAGGAAACACAAGCTTTAAATGATACATTAAACAAGATAGACTTAATTGATATTTATAGGACATTCCATCCAAAAACAACAGAATACACTTTCTTCTCAAGTGCTCATGGAACATTCCCCAGGAGAGATCGTATCTTGGGTCACAAATCAACCCTTGGTAAATTTAAGAAAATTGAAATCTTCTCAAGTATCTTTTCCCACCACAACACTATGAGACTAGATATCAATTACAGGAAAAAGTCTGTAAAAAAAAACAAACACATGGAGGTTAAACAATACACTACTTAATAACCAAAACATCACTGAAGAAATCAAAGAGGAAATCAAAAAATACCTTGAAACAAATGACAAAACAAAACGACCCAAAACCGATGGGATGAAGCAAAAGCAGTTCTAAGAGGGAAGTTTACAGAAATACAATCCTACGTCAGGAAACAAGAAAAATCTCAAACAACCTAACCTTACACCTAAAGCAATTAGAGAAAGAAGGACTAAAAAGACCCAAATTTAGCAGAAGGAAAGAAGTCATAGATATCAGATCTGAAATAAAGGAAACAATAGCAAAGATCAATAAAACGAAAAGCTGGTTCTTTGAGAAGATAAACAAAATTGATAAACTATTAGCCAGACTCATCAAGAAAAAAAGGGAGAAGACTCAAATCAACAGAATTAGAAATGAAAGAGGAGAAGAAACAAATGACACTGCAGAAATACAAGGATCATGAGAGATTACCAGAAACAACTATATGCCAATAAAATGGAAAACCTGGAAGAAATGGACACATTCTTAGAAAAGCACAACCTCCCAAGACTGAACCAGGAAGAAATAGAAAATATGAAGAGAACATCACAGGCACTGAAATTGAGACTGTGATTAAAAACTTTACAACAAACCAAAGCCCAGGACCAGATGGCTTCACAGGCGAATTCCATCAAACATTTAGAGAAGAGCTAACACCTATCCTTCTCAAACTCCTCCAAAATATAGCAGAAGGAGGAACACTCCCAAACTCATTCTACGAGGCCACCGTCACCCTGATACCAAAACCATAGATGTCACAAAAAAAGAAAACTACAGGCCAATATCACTGATGAACATAGATGCAAAAATGCTCAACAAAATACTAGCAAAGACAATCCAACAGCACATTAAAAGGATCATACACTATGATCAAGTGCAGTTTATCCCAGGAATGCAAGGATTCTTCAATATATGCAAATCAATGTGATAAACCATATTGACAAAATGAAGCAGAAAAACCATATGATCATCTCAATAGATGCAGAAAAAGCTTTCGACAAAATTCAACACCCATTTATGATATAAACCCTCCAGGAAGTAGGCATAGAGGGAATTTACCTCAACATAATAAAGGCTATATATAACAAACCCACAGCCAACATCGTCCTCAATGGTGAAAAACTGAAACCATGTCCACTAAGACCAGGAATAAGACAAGCGTGCCCACTCTCACCACTATTATTCAACATAGTTTGGAAGTTTTAGCCACAGCATTCAGAGCAGAAAAAGAAATAAAAGGAATTCAAATTGGAAAAGAAGAAGTAAAGCTGTCACTGTTTGCAGATGACATGATACTATACATAAAGAATCCTAAAGATGTTACCAGAAAACTACTAGAGCTAATCAAGAATTTGGTAAAGTAGCAGGATACAAAATTAATGCACAGAAATCTCTTGCATTCCTATACACTAATGATGAAAAATTTGAGAGAGAAATTAAGGAAACACTCTCATTTACCATTGCAACAAAGAGAATAAAATACCTAGGAATAAACCTACCTAAGGAGACAAAAGACCTGTTTGCAGAAAACGATAAGACACTGATGAAAGAAATTAAAGATGATACAAACAGATGGAGAGATATACCATGTTCTTGGATTGGAAGAATCAACATTGTGCAAATGATTATACTACCCAAAGCAATCTACAAATTCAATGCAATCCCTATCAAACTACCACTGGCATTTTTCACAGAACTAGAACAAAAAATTTCAAAATTTGTATGGAAACACAAAGACCCCGAATAGCCAAAGCAATCTTGAGAAAGAAAAACGGAGCTGGAGGTATCAGGCTCCTGGACCTCAGACTCTACTACAAAGCTACAGTAATCAAGACAGTATGGTACTGGCACAAAAACAGAAATATAGACCAATGGAACAGGATAGAAAGCCCAGAGATGAACCACGAACATATGGTCACGTTATTTTTGATAAAGGAGGCAAGAATATACAACGGAGAAAAGACAGCCTCTTCAATAAGTGGTGCTGGGAAAACTGGACAGCTACATGTAAAAGAATGAAATTAGAACACTCCCTAACACCATACATAAAAATAAACTCAAAATGGATGAAAGACCTAAATGTAAGGCCAGACACTATAAAACTCTTAGAGGAAAACGTAGGCAGAGCGCTCTATGACATAAATCACAGCAAGATCCTTTTTTACCCACCTCCTAGCAAAATGGAAATAAAAACAAAAATAAACAAATGGGACCTAATGAAATTTAAAAGCTTTTGCACAGCAAAGGAAACCATAAACAAGACGAAAAGACAACCCTCAGAATGGGAGAAAATATTTGCAAATGAAGCAACTGACAAAGGATTAATCTCCAAAATTTACAAGCAGCTCATGCAGCTCAATATCAAAAAAACAAACAACCGAATCCAAAAATGGGCAGAAAACCTAAATAGACATTTTTCCAAAGAAGATATACAGATTGCCAACAAACATTTGAAAGGATACTCAACATCACTAATCATTAGAGAAGTGCAAATTAAAACTACAATGCGGTATCACCTCATACCATTCAGAATGGTCATCATGAAAAAATCTACAAACAATAAACGCTGGAGAGGGTGTGGAGAAAAGGGAACCCTTTTGCACTGTTGGTGGGAATGTAAATTGATACAGCCACTACGGAGAACTGTATGGAGGTTCCTTAAAAAACTACAAATAGAACTACCATACAACCCAGCAATCCCACTACTGGGCATATACCCTGAGAAAACCATAATTCAAAAAGAGTCATGTATCACAATGTTCATTGCAGCTCTATTTACAATAACCAGGACATGGAAGCAACCTAAGTGTCCATGGACAGACGAATGGATAAAAAAGTTATGGCATGTATATACAATGGAATATTACTCAGCCATAAAAAGAAACAAAATTGAGTTATTTGTAGTGAGGTGGATGGACCTAGAGTTTGTCATACAGAGTGAAGTAAATCAGAAAGAGAAAAACAAATACCGTATACTAACACATACATATGGAATCTTAAGGGAAAAAAAAGGTTCTGAAGAACCTAGGGGCTGTACAGGAATAAAGACGCAGATGTAGAGAATGGACTTGAGGACACGGGGAGTGGGAAGGGTAAGCTGGGACAAAGTGAGAGAGAGGCATGGACATATATACACTACCAATTGTAAAACCGATAGCTAGTGGGAAGCAGCTGCATAGCACAGGGAGATCAGCTCGCTGCTTTGTGACCAGCTAGAGGGGTGGGATAGGAAGGCTGGGAGAGAGACAAAGAGGGAGGAGATATGGGGATATATGTATATGTATAGGTGATTCACTTTGTTATAAAGCAGAAACTAACACACCATTGTAAAGCAATTATACTCCAAAAAGATGTTTAAAAAAAATTAAAAAATAAAGATCTTGTCTGGCCAGATGGCTGATGCCTGAATCCCTTCTTTAACATTTCCAACAATGAATACCCAACTTTGTTTAAGTCCTGAGAGTGATGGGGAGCTCAAGGCTATGTCTCAAAGCTCTTTCCATTCTTGAACCACCAAACTGGAAAATCCTTTCTTGAAGAGACAAAATCTTACAACCTCTTACCCTACCCCATCCCATTGTTAACCCTTACAAGAACAAGTCTACTCCATCTGCATGTGACAGTCTTCACATATTTGAAGATACCTACTATGTCCCACTGAAGCACTTTCTTCTCCAGATGAAGCATCCCCAGTACTTTATATCTCATTGTTCTTCATCTTTTCATCATTAAGACCTCTTCTCCCCAAATAATACCCAGATAGTCCATTACTCCCTTTAAATATGTTGCCATGGATTAAAGGGAAGTTTTTAAACTTGGGTGGACAGCAAAGAAAGATACAAATCCTTAATTCTGGACCAATGTTTCTCAAAGTATGTTCCCCAGAATATAGGTTCTGGGAGACGTCTCATGAAAAAAAAAGAGTTTCTATGGCCAAAAAAATTTGGGAAATATTGCATCCTTTTTCCAGATCCCCCTTTCCCTGAAGATTCACTATTTATAGTAGCACACTATTGATTTTGAGGAGTTCTTCAACATGGTTGGAAGGTGATTCTGTGGCCTAATAATTTTGTCTAGCTTTGTTTTACACATTGTTTCCAAAATTATTAGGCTCCAGAACCACCTTCCAGTCATTTTCCACCAAAAGATACCTATTAATATCCCACTAATATTTGGGGACTTTTTGCAAAAAAGTTTTTTAGATACAGGACTTTAATCCATGGGGGCTGACCACTTTTTGGTATTTGACCACATGACACTATACAGGCATATTGAGCTTTATTATCTACCTACACTTTTCATTCTCTTTCAAACTGCTCTGTTACATCATATGTCTTCTCATCATCAATTTTTTTTTTTCCACTGGAGTTTTAGATCCAGCTGCTGGACTTTTCCTCAACCCCTACTGAACTGCATGGTGCTTGAGTCAGTACACCTTTTCAACCTTTTAGTCTTTGGATCCAGAATTTACTATGCATACCAGTTTTATACCATCTTCAAACTGATGAGCCTGCTTCCTTTCATCCAGAGCAGGCAGTCACCAGAGATTTTCCCATGCCTTATTTCATCTTTACAACCTTGTTACTAGGTGATGATGCTTCGAAAGTGATGATAATTGAGAGTCAGGCAATATTAATCTCATTTATAAAAAAAAAAAATAAGGTGGCCAAGCTAGTTTCCAAAGGTGGACCTTAATGAACCATGCCTCCCTGTATTCATGCCTTTGTATAGTACTCTTATATACCGTCTGGGCTGGACCTTTGACTCACTTTGATCAACAAAATTCAGCAGAAGTGATGGTGTGCTCGTTCTGGGCATAAGCCTTATGGAAGCCTGGAAACTTCTGCTTTTGTGCTTTTTGGGAGCTCTGTGCCACAAGTTAAGAAGTCTGCTAAAGCAGCCATTTGGAATGACCACACAGAGAGGGCACATGGAGATAAAGAAGTCCTAAGATTACATGGAGAGAGTAAGAGAGAGAGACTTAGCTTTTCCAGCATCCCAGTTGAGCCTTCCAGTCATCTCTGCCAGATGCCAAAAACATGTAAGCAAACCACCTTGGCTGTTCTAGCCCAGGTGAGCCTCCAGATGACCATAGCCCAGATGCCATCACAGAATAGGAGAACTCCCCAGATGAGCCTCATTAACCCTCAGAATCATGAGAGAAAATAAAAAGATGGTTCTTTTAAGCCATTCTATCTGGGAATATTTTTTTACAGTCCAACAGATAACTCAAATAGGCAGGGTAATACGTATAGTGTCATGGCAGTTATCAATTTGTTGCCTGTCAACCTTAAATTCATCTTTTGTTGCCTGATCTATAAGAATACAACTGGCCCTTTAAACATTCTTCCTTTGGCAGCTGACATAATATTAAGCTTCATCGGTAGAGGGCACTGGAGAGACATTCTAAGAGGGAGGGTTCCCCAGTTCCTCACTAGAGGAATTTCTTTCCAGAGCTAGACGCCTGTGGGGCACAACTCTCCCCACAGTTGGGACCAATTATTTTCTCCAGCTCTTGACTCAGGCTGTGGTGACGTGGCTAGCAGTCCCAGACAGTGCAGATCTACATCCCAGCCTGGGCTGCTTCCCACATGCTTTCCTCAGACCCACAGCTTATGTATATATACATATATACATATATGTATATATATATAGAGAGAGAGACACACACACACACACGCTGTGAATATTTGCTTACTTCAAGGAAGGAAGATCGGAGGGCAGACAGGTTGGTTACTGAATTTTACTTTATATGCTTCTGTATTGTCTGAATTGCTGGTAGGCAGCAGTGAACACCCTGATTTGGGCTTCAAACTGATCCAAAATTTCAAGGCCTCTCTTTAGCTTGTCACTGACACACGTTTCTGTAGATTTTTGTTTTTATGATCACATATAAGCTGTTCATTAGAGATCATATACAAATCCATATTCTATTACTAAATCAGATATACATAATCCTCCATACATACTAATTTAACAGAGAGAATGCAGAGTGACACTTCCCAATGTGTCTTATACTGTGTTCCCTGAAAGGAAGGAACAATTAGAATAACTACGACCAAGGGTCTTTTGCCCAAGCTAAGTAGGCCACAGTTAAAAATTCTGATATTTCAATTGTCTAAGTTGAGCATGATTCATTATTACCCTTTGGGTCAAATTATTCAGCTGATAATGAATGTAACTAATGTCCTCCTGTCTAAGAAACAATTGACACAAAACTAAATAGTGATGTGAATGAGGTAGAATTGGAAAGTATGTTGTGGGCAAAAATGCAAATCAGAGCACATCAGATGTTTTATTCAATTGGGATATAATCCAATGCTCAACCCAGAAAGTGAATAAAGCATATTAAGTTGATTTGTCTCTGTGAATTTTAAAGTGTATGACTAGCTTTGTACATATCTCAAGTGTCATTAACAGTGTTACTCAGTCTAATTATAAGAATTTCACAGGCATCTGTTGTGACAATAACTGAAAACAATGTCAACTACTTCACTTTCCTAAAATTACTGTACCTTCAGTTCAATAAAAATGTTTTCACATTTGCTAATTCATATTTTTTTTCCATCCATGAAGAGAAGACTTTGATACATATAGTCAGCCCTTTGTATCTGAGGATGTGGAACCCCAGGGATACAGGGGGCCAAATGTACTAGCCATTTTATATAAGCGACTTGAGCATCCATGAGTTTTGGTATCTGTGGGGGTCATGGAACCAATACCTTTAGATACAAGGGACAACTGTATACTATTTACTTATTGTAATGGAAACTGCTCAATACATTTCGAGGCTTGATAATCTCAGAAAGGATTTGTCTTTAAGGGAAAAAAGAAAATGTACCTGATCTGTGTTTTAAGACTTTGAGGACAGATGTGGGTTTGCCTAGAGATGTAGACATTTACAACTTCTGGATCAAAAAGAGACTATGATATTTGTATCGATCAGGATTCTTTGTTGTGAGCAACAGAAACTGACCTGGGCTAATTTAAGAATAGCTGCTTAAAAAATCATCGTGGAGGCTGAAGAATCAGGCTTAGAAATCAGGCACTGTCCTATGTGAGTCTGACTTGCTGGAATCACAATCAAATAGGAGCAGTCTGTTCAGGGCCCTGCTGACACCACTTTCAGTGGACAATGCCAATGCTGAACACTACTGGGTGCTTTTGCCATTGTGGAACACCACCAAGGTGAATGATGCTAACTGCCCTTCTACTTTGTTCCTGGGCATTTGATGGGCCAGCTTGGGTCATGTGCCCCTACCTCTCCAAGGGGCATAAGTAGGAAGACTTCATCCTGAGTTTCCTCAATGAGGTTGGGGTACACCACACCGAATGAAGGATTCTTGCAAATAAAAATGGGAGTTAGATGTGGGGACAGTCTGGATAAAGTAAAAACTGCCTACAATATTTATTTCTATGGTACAGGCAAGTTCTGACTACAAGTCCCACTAAAGTTCTTATCTCCCAGAGCAATATTTTTATTCCTCATATCAAAAGCCCTGCCTCAGTTCCTGCTTTCTGCCTAAGCCTCAGAACTCCTGATCCACCAGTAGTTTTATGTCCCCCCCCCACCAAAATCACTATCATTTCCTTCCATTTTATGTTAGATCTTTCTTCCCAGGTCACGAGAGACACTCCTCACTAGTGTTTGAAGAAGGATAAACAAAAATGGGAGGAGGCAGAGGCAGAAGGTCATTTGCCCAGGACAGTCCTTGTTCTCACTGTCAGAGCTGCAGCAGGAGTGATGTGTGTTCTGATACCCATTGTTAGAAATCTGAATGCATGTGTTATACAAATGGGCTAAAGGTGAGCTCTGCACATTGGCCCTGTGTTTACTTCTTCACAGCAGTTTAGGACTATTAGCCCAAAGCCCACCAGCACCAAACTCAAACATTTACACATCCAATTGCTTTAAATATAGCCCAACTAAGAATGGAGACAAGATGGCAGTGTAGAAGGACGTGAGCTCAACTTTTCTTACAAAAACACCAAAATCACAATTAACTGCTGAACAAACATTGATTTAAAAAAATGCTGGAACCTACCAAAAAAGACACCCTACAACCAGAGACAAAGAAGAAGCCATGATGAGATAGTTGGAGGGGCGCAATGCAACAAAATCAAATCCCATACCCCTCAGGTGGGCAATCCACAAACTGGTAAGTAATTATACCACAGAAGTTCTCCCACAGGAGTGAATGTTCTGAGCCCTGTGGCAGGCTCCCCAGCCCGGGGAGTCTGGAACAGGAGGAGGAGCCCCCAGAGAATCAGACTTTGAAAGCCAGCAGGTTTTGATTACAGGAATTCCACAGGACTGGGGGAAACAGAGATTCTACTCTTAAAGGGCACACACAAGGTCTTGCATACACCAGGACCCAGAGGAAAAAGTAGTGACCTCATAAGAACCTGGGCCACACCTACCTGCTAGTATTGGAGGGTCTCCTGTGGAGGTGGGGGGCAGCTGTGGCTTACTGCAGGGACAAAGACACTGGCAGCGGTAGTTCTGGGGAGTGCTCATTGGCATGAGCCCTCCTGGAGGCCACCATCTTCTCATCAAGACCTGGCCCCACCCAACAGCCTGTAGGCTCCAGTGCTGGGATGCTTCAGGCCAAACAACCACAAGGCAGGAACACAGCCCCATGCATTCAGCAGACAGGCTGCTTAAAGTCTTCCTGAGCACACAGTGGCCTGGTAAACACAATCCTTGTCACTGCCCTGCCCACCAGAGGGACAAAACCCAGCTCCACCCACCAGTGGGCAGACACCAGTCCCTCCCACCAGGAAGCCTGCACAAGTTTCTTAGACAGCCTCATCCACCAGGGAGCAGAGAGAAGAAGCAAGAAGAACTACAACTCTACAGCCTGTGGAATGGAAACTGCAACCACAGAAAGTCAGACAAAATGAGACAGCAAAGGAATATGTCCCCAATGAAGGAACAAGATGAAACCCCAGAAGAACAACTAAGTGAAGTGAAGACAGGCAATCTACCTGAAAAAGAATTCAGAGTAATGATAGTAAAGATGATCCAAGACCTCAGAAAAAAGAATGGAGGCACAGATTGAGAAGATAGAAGAAATGTTTAACAAAGACTTAGAAGAACTAAAGAAAAAACAAAGATGAACAATACAATAACTGAAATGAAAAATACACTAGAAGGAATCAATAGCAGAATAACTGAGGCAGAAGAATGGATAAGTGAGCTGGAAGACAGCATGGTGGAAATCACTGCCATGGAACAGAATAAAAAAGAAGAATGAAAAGAAATGAGGACAGCCTAAGAGACCTCTGGGACAACATTAAATGCACCAACGTTCACATTACAGGGGTCCCAGAAGGAGAAGAGAGAGGGAAAGGACCTGAGAAAAGATTTGAAGAGATAATAGCTGACAACTTCCCTAACATGAGAAAGGAAACAGTCACCCAAGTCCAGGAAGCACAGAGAGTCCCAGTCAGGATAAACCCAAGGAGGAACATGCCTAGACACATAGTAATAAAACTGAAAAGAATTAAAGACAAAGAGAAAATATTCAAAGCAACAAGGGAAAAGCTATAAATAACATATAAAGGAATTCCCATAAGGTTATTAGCTGATGTCTCAGCAGAAACTCTGCAGGCCAGCAGGGAGTGGTATGATATATTTAAAGTGATGAAAGGGAATAACCTACAACCAAGAATACTCTACCCAGCAAGGCTCTCATTTATATTCAACAGAGAAATCAAAAGCTTTGAAAAGTTAGACATCAAATCACAAGAGAAAACAAAAAATGAGGAAGGAAAGAAAAAAGACCTACAAAAATAAATCTTAAACAATTAACAAAATGGCAATAAGAACATACACAACAATAATTACCTTAAACATAAATGGATTAAATGCTCCAACAAAGACACAGATTGGCTGAATGGACACAAAAATGAGACCCATATATATATGCTGTCTACAAGAGACCCACTTCAGATCTAGGGACACATACAGACTGAAAGTGAGAGGATGGAAAAAGATATTCCATGCAAATGGAAATCAAAAGAAAGCTAGAGTAGCAATACTCATATCAGACAAAATAGACTTCAAAATAAAGACGGTTACAAGAGACAAAGGACACTACATAATGATGAAGGGAGCAATCCAATAAGAAGATATAGCAATTGTACACATATATGCACCCAATATAAGGCAAATGCTAACAGCCATAAAAGGAGAAACTGACAGTAACACAATAATAGTGGGGGACTTTAACACCCCACTTTCAACAATGGACAGATCGTCCAGACAGAAAATCAATAAGGAAACAGAGGCCTTAAATGACACATTAGACCACATGAACTTACTTGATATTTATAGAGCATTCCATCCAAAAGCAGCAGAATACACATTCTTTTCAAGTGCACATGGAACGTTCTCCAGGACAGATCATATCCTGGGCCACAAAGCAAAGCTCAGTAAATTTAAGAAAACTGAAATTATATCAAGCATCTTTTCTGACACAAAGCTATAAGATTTGAAATCAACTACAAGAAAAAAAACCTGTAAAAAACATTTGGAGGCTAAACAGTATGCTACTAAGCAACCAATGGATCAATGAAAAAAATCAAAGAGAAAGTCAAAAAATACCTAGAGACAAATGAAAATGAAAGCACAATGATCCTAAATCTATGGGATGCAGCAAAAGCAGTTCTAAGACAGAAGTTTATAGTGACACAATCTTACCTCAGAAAACAAGAAAAATCTCAAAAAAACCTTACCAAGGAGGGCAGAGTCAAGATGGCATACTAGGAGGATGCACAATTCGCGTCTCCTCACAACTAGAGCACCTACCAGGCACCTGTGGGGGACCACGGACACCTAAGGGGACGGAAGGAACCCCTAGTCACCGGGTAGGACGTGGGGTGTGGGGAGAGTGAATGGGGAAGAGAAGTGGAGGCGGGATGGGACTGGCGACCCTGAGGGGTGGCTAGGGGATGGGAAGGGATCCCACATTTGAAGGGGTAACTTGGGGATCCACTGGGAGGGCAGAGGATCAAAAGGGAGCATGGCCAGGATTCCCCTGCCCACTTGGGCACCCAGGAACCTGCTGAGATCCCGGGCCTGATCCTCTGCCCACCTAGGCCCCCTCCAGCCGTGCAGGTCCTGAGGGAGTGGGAAGGAGGGAAGGGGGAGCAAAAGTAAAGGCCGGACTTCTGGGACTGGAGAGGGGAGGAATTCCTACACCCAGCGGGACCCACCCATGGTTAGGGGTCCAGCGGCGATCGGGGAGACCACGGGAGAGACGGTGGGGGAGTGGCACAAAGGAATGGAAGGGAACAGGGCCAGTGCTTTCCCTGTCCACTTAGGCACCGGGAAGCCTGCTGGGCTCCCGAGCCTAATTCTCTGCCCTCAGAGCCTCCCTCCTGCCATGCAGAGCCCAAGCCCCGCACCTACCCCACACCCAGGGCCCTACTCTACACTCAGAGACCCTCTCCAATGAGCTGGACCTAAACCCCACCCATACACCCTCACTCAGGGCCCTACCTCCAAACTCCAGAACTCCACACTCCAGAGGCCCTCCTTTCAATGTGCTGCCTCTCCCCTTCCATGCAGGTCCTAAGCAGAGGCCCCACCCCATGCTTGAACGTCACCCCGCCTTGGTCCCGCCCGAAGCTCAAACGTCACCCCCAACCTGCCTAGGTCCCACCCCACACCTCCTAAGTTCCACCCCTGCCTAAATTCCATCCACATAGCCAAGGCTTGTTTTTTTTTCTCTTTTCCTCTTTGAGATAGGGGTTCTGTTTTACCTTGTTGATTCATTGTTGTTGATTCTTTTATATTTTTATTATTCCTAATAAATCTTTTATTTTTCTAATTTTATTTTATTATTTATACTTTGTTATTGTTCTCTCCTTTAGTCTTGGTCCACCCTACTTCTTTTCCTTTTTTCTGTTGTGGTTTTATTTTACCTTGTTGAAGTTGTCTCAATTATAGTTTTATTTTTCCTAACATATTTTTTATCTTTCCAATTTTATTTTGTTTTTTATTCTTTGATATTGTACTTCATTTTTTTTCATTTCTTTTTTTTTTACCGTGCCACAAGGCTTTCGGGATCCTGGTTCCCAGGCCGTAGGTGTGGCCCGAGCTCCTGTGGTGGGAGCTCTGAGTCAAAACCCCTAGACTAACAGAGAACCTCAGACACCAGGGAATATCAGTCAAAGTAAAGTCTCCCAGAGTTCCTCACCTCAGCCCCAAGACCCAGCTCTATCCAACTGCCTGCAAACTCTAGTGCTGGACGTCCCAAGCCAAACAACCAGTAAGACAGGAATACAGCTCCACCTTTACAGACGAAGGAGTAAAGTAAAAACTTACAAGGCCAAATAAATGAAGACGAAGTACGCAACCTACCTGAAAAAGAACTCAGAGTAATGATAGTAAAGATGATCCAAAAATCTCGGAAACAGAATGGAGAAAACACAAGAAACATTCAACAAGGATCCAGAAGAATTAAAGAGCAAACAAACAGTAATGAATAGCACAATTACTGAAATTAAAAATACTCTACAAGGAATCAATAAGAGAATAACTGAGGCAGAAAAATGGATAAGTGACCTGGAAGATAAAATGGTGGAAATAACTGTCAGAGAGCAGAAGAAAAAAAATGAAAAGAATTGAGGACAGTCTCAGAGACCTCTGGGACAACATTAAATGTACCAACATTCGAATTATAGGGGTCCCAGAAGAAGAGAAAAAGAAAGGGACTGAGAAAATACCTGAAGAGATTATAGTTGAAAACTTCCCTAACATGGGAAAGGAAAGAGTCATTCAAGTCCAGGAAGCACAGAGAGTACCACACAGGATAAACCCAAAGAGAAACACACCGAGACACACATTAATCAAACTATCAAAAATTAAATACAAAGAAAAAATATTAAAAGCAGCAAGGGAAAAGCAACAAATAACATACAATGGAATCCCCATAAGGTTAACAGTTGATCTTTCAGCAGAAACTCTGCAAGCCAGAAGGGAGTGGAAGCACATATTTAAAATGATGAAAAAGAAAAAACAACAACCAAGATTACTCTACCCAGCAAGGATCTCATTCGGATTCGATGAAGAAATTAAAACCTTTACAGATAAGCAAAAGTTAAGATAATTCAGCACCAATAAACGAGCTTTAAAACAAATGCTAAAGGAACTTCTCTAGGCAGGAAACACAAGAGAAGGAAAAAACCTACAAAAACAAACACGAAACAATGAAGAAAATGGTAACAGGAACATACATATCAATAATTATCTTAAATGTAAATGGATTAAATGTTCCAACCAAAAGACACAGACTGTCAGAATGGATCCAAAAACAAGACCCGTACATATGCTGTCTACAAGAGACCCACTTCAAACCGAGGGACACGTACAGACTGAAAGTGAGGGGATAGAAAAAGATATTCCATGCAAATGAAACCAAAAGAAAGCTGGAGTAGCAATTCTCATATCAGACAAAAGAGACTTTAAAATAAAGACCATTACAAGAGACAAAGAAGCACACTACATAATGATCAAGGGATCAATCCAGGAAGAAGATATAACAATTGTAAATATTTATGCACCCAACAGAGGAGCACCTCAATACATAAGGCAAATGCTAAAAGTCATAAAAGGGGAAATCAACAGTAACAGAATCATAGTAGGGGACTTTAACACCCCACTTTCACCAATGAACAGGTCAAACAAAATGAAAATAAATAAGGAGAAACAAGCTTTAAATGACACATTAAACAAGATGGACTTAATTGATATTTATAGGACATTCCATCCAAAAACAACAGAATACACTTTCTTCTCAAGTGCTCATGGAACATTCTCCAGGACAGACTATATCTTGGGTCACAAATCAAGTCTTGGTAAATTTAAGAAAACTGAAATTTTATCAAGTATCTTTTCCGACCAGAACACTATGAGACTAGATATCAATTACAGGGAAAAAAATGTAAAAAATACAAACACATGGAGGCTAAACAATACACTACTAAATAATCAAGAGATCACTGTAGAAATCAAAGAGGAAATCAAAAAATACCTAGAAACAAACGACAGTGAAAACATGACGACCCAAAACCTATGGGATGCAGCAAAAACAGTTCTAAGGGGGAAGTTTATAGCAATACATTCCTACGTTAAGAAACAAGAAACATCTCAAATAAACAACCTAACCTTAAACCTAAAGCAATTAGAGAAAGAGGAACAAAAAAAACGCAGAGAGCAGAAGAAAATAAATCATAAAGATGAGATCAGAAATAAAAGAAAAAGAAATGAAGCAAACAATAGCAAAGATAAATAAAACTAAAAGCCAGTTCTTTGAGAAGATAAACAAAATTGATAAACCATTAGACAGACTCATCAAGAAAAAAAGGGAGAAGACTCAAATCAATAGAATTAGAAATGAAAAAGCAGAAGTAACAACTGACACTGCAGAAATACAAAGGATCATGAGAGATTACTACAAGCAACTATATGCCAATAAAATGGACAACCTGGAAGAAATGGACAAATTCTTACACAAGTACAACCGTCCAAGGCTGAACCAGGAAAAAGTAGAAAATATGAACAATCACAAACTTGAAATTGAGACGGTGATAAAAAATCTTCCAACAAAAAAAGCCCAGGACCAGATGGCTTCACAGGCGAATTCTATCAAACATTTAGAGAAGAGCTAAAACCTATCCTTCTCAAACTCTTCCAAAATATAGCAGAGTCATGAACACTCCCAAACTCATTCTAAGAAGTCACCATCACCCTGATACCAAAACCAGAGAAAGATGTCACAAAGAAAGAAAACTACAGGCCAATATCTCTGATGAACATAGATGCAAAACTCCTCAACAAAATACTAGCAAGCAGAATCCAACAGCATATTAAAAGGATCATACACCATGAATAAGTGGGGTTTATCCCAGGAATGCAAGGATTCTTCAATATATGCAGTGTGATACACCATATTAACAAACTGAAGGACAAAAACCATATGATAATCTCAATAGATGCAGAAAAAGCTTCTGACAAAATTCAACACCAATTTATGATAAAACTCTCCAGAAGTAGGCATAGAGGGAACTGACCTCAACATAATGAAGGCCATATATGACAAACCACAGCCAACATTGTTCTCAATGGTGAAAAACTGGAACCATTTCCTCTATGATCAGGAACAATACAAGGGTGCCCACTCTCACCACTATTATTCAACATAGTTTTGGAAGTCCTAGCCACGGCAATCAGAGAAGAAAAAGAAATAAAAGGAATCCAAATCAGAAAAGAAGAAGTAAAGCTGTTTGCAGATGACATGATACTATACATAGAGAATCCTAAAGATGCTACCAGAAAACTACTAGAGCTAATCAATGAATCTGGTAAAGCAGCAGGATACAAAACTAATGCACAGAAATCTCTTGCATTCCTATACACTAATGAGGAAAAGTCTGAAAGAGAAATTAAGAAAACACTCCATTTACCATTGCAACAAAAAGAATAAAATACCTAGGAATAAACCTACCTAGGGAGACAAAAGACCTGTAGGCAGAAAACTATAATACACTGATGAATAAAATTAAAGATGACACAAACAGATGGACAGATATACCATGTTCTTGGACTGGAAGAATCAACATTGTGAAACTGATTATACTACCCAAAGCAATCTACAGATTCAATGCAATCCCTATCAACAACCAATGGCATTTTTCACAGAAGTAGAACAAAAAATTTCACAATTTGTATGGAAACACAAGAGACCCCGAACAGCCAAAGCAATCTTGAGAAAGAAAAACGGAGCTGGAGGAATCAGGCTCCCAGACTTCAGACTATACTACAAAGCTACAGTAATCAAGATAGTATGGTACTGGCACAAAAACAGAAATACAGATTGATGGAACAGGACAGAAATCCCAGAGATAAATCCACACACATATGGTCACCTTATCTCAGATAAAGGAGAATATACGATGGAGTAAAGACAGCCTCCTCAATAAGTGGTGCTGGGAAAACTGGACAGCTCCATGTAAAAGAATGAAATTAGAACACTCCCTAACCATACACAAAAATAAACTCAAAGTGGATTAAAGACCTAAATGTAAGGCCGGACACTATAAAACTCTTAGAGGAAAACATAGGCAGAACACTCTATGACATAAATCACAGCAAGATCCTTTCTCACCCACCTTCTCGAGAAATGGAATTTGAAAAAAAAAGGGGGGACCTAATGAAAGTTAAAAGCTTTTGCACAGGAAAGGAAACCATAAACAAGACAAAAAGACACCCCTCAGAATGGGAGAAAATATTTGCAAATGAAACAGCTGACAAAGGATTAATCTCCAAAATATACAAGTAGCTCATGCAGCTCAATATCAAAAAGCTAAACAATCCAATCCAAAAATGGGCAGAAGACCTAAATAGACATTTCTCCAAAGAAGATATACAGATTGCCAAAAAACACATGAAAAGATGCTTAACATGGGACTTCACTGGTGGCGCAGTGGTTAAGAATATGCCTGCCAATGCAGGGGACACAGGTTCGAGCCCTGGTCTGGGAAGATCCCACATGCCGCGGAGCAACTAATCCCGTGCACCACAACTACTGAGCCTGTGTTCTAGAGCCTGCGAGTCACAACTACTGAAGCCCATGTGCCACAACTACTGAAGTCCATGCACCTAGAGCCCGTGCTCTGCAACAAGGGAAGCCACCACAATGAGAAGCCCCGTGCACCACAAAGAAGAGTAGCCCCCGCTCACCACAACTAGAGAAAGCCCGCGTGTAGCAATGAAGACCCAATGCAACCATAAATAAATAAATAAATAGATAGATAGATAGATACCAAAAAAAAAAAGATGCTCAACATCACTAATCATTAGAGAAATGCAAATCAAAACTACAATGAGGTATCACCTCACACCAGTCAGAATGGCCATCATCAAAAAATCTATAAACAATAAATGCTGGAGAGGGTGTGGAGAAAAGGGAACCCTCTTGCACTGTTGGTGGAAATGTAAATTGATACAGCCACTATGGAGAACAGTATGGAGTTTCCTTAAAAAACTAAAAATAGTACTACCATATGACCCAGCAATCCCACTACTGGGCATATACCCTGAAAAAACCATAATTCAAAAAGAGTCATGTACCTCAACTGTTCACTTCAGCACTATTTACAATAGCCAGGACATGGAAGCAACCTAAGTGTCCATCAAGACATGAATGGATAAAGAAGATGTGGCACATATATACAATGGAATATTACTCAGCCATAAAAAGAAATGAAATTGAGTTGTTTGTAGTGAGGTGGATGGACCTAGAGACTGTCACACAGAGTGAAGTTAGTCAGAAAGAGAAAAACAAATACCGTATGTTAACACATATATATGGAATCAAAAAAAAAAGTTTCTGATGAACCTAGGGGCAGGACAGGAATAAAGATGTAGACGTAGAAAATGGACTTGAGGACATGGAATCAGGGAAGGGTAAGCTGGGATGAAGTGAAAAAGTAGCATTAACATTTATACACTTCCAAATGTAAAATAGATAGCTAGTGGGAAGCAGCTGCATAGCAGAGGGAGATCAGCTTGGTGCTTTGCGATCACCTGGAGGGGTGGGATAAGGAGGGTGGGAGGGAGATGCAAGAGGGAGGGGATTTGGGAATATACGTATGCATATAGCTGATTCACTTTGTTATACAGGAGAAACTAACACAAAAATGTAAAGCAATTATACTCCATTAAAGCTGTGGAAGGAAGGAAGGAAGGAAGGAAGGAAGGGAGGGAGGGAGGGAGGAAGGAAGGAAGGGAGGAAGGGAGGGAGGGAGGAAGGAAGACACACAAAAAAAACCTTAGCTTACACCTAAAGCAACTAGAAAAAGAACAAACAAAACCCAAAGTTAGTACAAGGAAAGAAATCATAAAGATCAGAGCAGCAACAAATGACATAGAGATGAAGAAAAGAGAAAAAGAAAAGATTAATGAAACTAAAAGCTGGTTCTTTGAAAAGTTAAACAAAATTGATAAACCTTTAGTCAGAGTCATCAAGAAAAAGAGAGGGCTGAAATCAATAAAATTAGAAATGAAAAAGAAGTTATAATGGACACCACAGAAATACAAAGGATCATTAGAGACTACTACAAGCAACTATATCCCAAATAAAATAGACAACCTGGAAGAAATGGACAAATTCTTAGAAAGGTACAGTCTCCCAAGTCTGAACCAGAAAGAAACAGAAAATATGAACAGACCAATCATAAGCACTGAAATTGAATCTGTGATTTAAAAACTCCCAACAAACAAAAGTCCAGGACCAGATGGCTTCACAGGTGAATTCTATCAAATATTTTGAGAGGAGTTAACACCTATCCTTCTGAAACTATTCCAAAAAACTGTAGAGAAAGGACCACTCCTGAACCCACTCTATTAAGCCGCCATCACCTTGATACCAAAACCCGACAAAGATACCACAAAAAAAAGAAAATTATAGGCTAATATCACTGATGAACATAGACGTAAAAATCCTCAACAAAAATTTGCACAAACCAAACCCAACAATACATTAGAAGGATCATACATCATGATCAAGTGGGATTTATCCCAGGGATGCAAGTATTTTTCAACATCCACAAATCAATCAGTGTGATATACCATGTCAACAAATTGAAGAATAAAAACCATATTATCATCTTAATAGATGCAGAAAAAGCTTCTGACCAAATTCAATACGCATTCATGATAAAATCTCTCCAGAAAGTGGGCATAGAGGGAACAAAACTCAACATAATAAAGGTCATAGATGACAAACCTACAGCTAGCATCATACTCAATACGGAAAGCTGAAAGTATTTCCTCTAAGGTCAGGAGCAAGTCAAGGATGTCCACCACTTTTATTCAACATAGTTTTGAAAGTCCTAGCTATGGCAATCAGAGAAGAAAAATAAATAAAAGGAATCCAAATTGGAAATGAAGCAGTAAAATTGGCACTATTTGCAGATGACATAACACTATACATAAAAAATCGTAAAGATGCTACCAGAAAACTATTAGAGCTCATCAATGAATTCAGTAAAGTTGCCGGATAAAAATTAATACACAGAAATCTGTTGCATTTCTATACAATAACAACAAAAGATCAGAAGGAGAAATTAAGGAAACAATCCCATTTACCATCACATCAAAACCAATAAAATACCTAGGAATAAACCTCCCTAAGGAGGCAAAAGACCTGTACTCTGAAAACTGTTAAGATGCTGATGATAGAAATTGAAGATGACACAAAGAGACGCAAAGATATACCATGTTCGTGGACTGGAAGAATCAATAGTGTCAAAATGACTATGCTACCCAAGGTGATCCACAGATTCAGTACAATCCCTATCAAATTACCAATGAGATTTTTCACAGAACTAAAACAGAAAAATTTTAAATTTGTATGGAAACACAAAGGACTCCAAATAGCCAAAACAATCCCGAGAAAGAAAAACAGAGCTGGAGGAATCAGGCTCCCTGACTTCAGACTATACTACAAAGCTGCAGTCATCAAAACAGTATGGTACTGGTACAAAAACAGACATTTAGATCAGTGGAACAGGACAGAAAGCCCAGAAATAAACCCACGTACCTATGGTGAATTATTCTATGACAAAGGAGGCAAGACTATACAATGGAGAAAACATAGTCTCTTCAATAAATGGTGCTGGGAAAACTGGACAGCTACATGTTAAAAAAATGAAATTAGAACATTTTTTAACGTCATACACAAAAATAAACTCAAAATGGATTGAAGACCTAAATGTAAGACCAGATACTATTAAACTTTTAGAGGAAAACATAGGCAGAACACACTTTGACATTAATCGCAGCAATATCTTTTCCAATCCACCTCCTACAGTAATGGAAATAAAGCAAAAATAAACAAATGGGACCTAATTAAACTCAAAAGCTTTTGCACAGCAAAGAAAATCATAAAAAAATGAAAAGACAACCCATAGAATGGGAGAAAATATTTGGAAACGAAGCGACTGACAAGGGATTAATCTCCAAAATTTACAAACAGCTCATGTGGCTCAATATAAAAAAACCCAACAACCCAATCAAAAAATGGGCAGAAGACCTAAATAGACTTTTCCCCAAACAAGATATACAGATGGCCAAGAGGCCCATGAAAGATGCTCGACCTCACTAATTATTAGAGAAATGCAAATCAAAACTACAATGAGATATCACTTCATACCAGTCAGAAAGGCCATCATCAAAAAGTCTACAAACAATAAATGCTGGAGAGGGTGTGGAGAAAAGGTAACCCTCCTACACTGTTGATGGGAATTTAAATTGGTATAGCCACTATGGGGAACAGTATGGAGGTTCCTTAAAAAACTAAAAATAGAACTACCATATGATTCAGCAATCCCACTCCAGGCATATATCTGGAGAAAACCATGGTTCCAAAGGATACATGCACCCCAATGTTCACTGCAGTGCTGTTTACAATAGCCAAGACATGGAAGCAACTTAAATGTCTCCATCAACAGATGAACGGATAAAGAAGGTGTGGTACATATATACAATGGAATATTACTCAGCCATTAAAAAGAATGAAATAATGCCATTTGCAGCACCATGGATGGACCTGGAGATTATCAGACTAAGTAAAGTAAGTCAGACAGAGAAAGACAAATTTCATATATATCACTTATACGCAGAATTTTTAAAAAATGATACAGATGAACTTTACAAAACAGAAAAAGACTCACAGACTTAGGGAACAAACTTATGGTTACCAGGGGGAAAGGTGCAGGGGATAGACTGGGAGGTTGGGATTGACATGTACACACTGCTATATTTAAAACAGATAACCAACAAGGGCCTACTCTATAGCACAAGGAACTCTGCTCAAGATTCTGTAATAATCTAAATAGGAAAAGAACTTGAAAAAGAATAGATACATTTATATGTATAACTGAATCACTTTGCTGTACACCTGAAACTAACAGAACATTGTTAATCAACTATACTCCAATATAAAATAAAAAAGTTTTAAAAGTCACATAGTTAAGAAAACATAAAATAAGTTTTAAAAAGTGTGTGTGTGTGTGTGTATAGCCCAACTAAGCCTATTTTTGCAATCTAGAACCTGCCTGCTTTGCATACCTCATGAAACTGCACCATACACAGTGCTAACCACATAGAGGATAAAACCCACAGCTATAAAAGATTCCAAACGGTCTTGGTCTCTGCTGCCCTTCAGAGCTCTCTGACCCAGAGATCCCTGCCTTGCTGCTGAGTGACACAGCCTAGACACATAGCCCCTTCTCCAATTCCCTTCTCCCCGAGAGTTCCCTGGTCCTTTCCCCTTCTGGGTGGTGGCCCTGCACCAGTGTCTCTGGAAGATCTTCTACTGTTAGGGACGTCCTCTCTCATGTAGCCCTGTCCTATAACTGCCCAACAAGCATATTTTCCAATACTACCATCTCCTGGTCTTGGCTTTTCCTTGATCAGCCCTGAAATTTTCAGACACACAATAGCACCTTACCTTATCTTATCCATTATTCAGAACTCCTCTAAGATCAGGACTAAATTTCAACTCTACCAAGGGTTAAATAGGCTTCTGTGTACTAATCTGGAATCATAACCATCAGAAATAAGTAACCAGTTGTCTTGGTTTCCCAGGACTGAGAGTGTTCCTAGGATGTGGAACTATCAGTGCTAAAACTGGAAAAGCCCTCAGCTAACCTCAATTAGTGGATCACCCTAAGAATAGCTGTTTCTATGGGAAAATACATTCTACACTCCAAACAAGTAATTTCAAATTACCTTAGTGAACAGCCTGTTGGAAACTATTTGGTTCATCTATACAGTGTGATCTGGCTTGTAAATAGGGCAGACATGGATATTTTAATATGATTTTCTGACAGCTTTCGCTGGAAGTCTTAATGTTCAGGAATATTTTATAGAGGCCAAACCTAGGGTACCAAGGATATAAGAGAATATCCATGACTTGGCTGAGTCAAAGGAATATTTTATAGTGGCTTAAGAGCCAACAAATGGTTAGTGTCTTTCTTTAGAAATTTTTCACTAAAAGTTTAATTATTTCTGGGGACTTCCCTGGTGGCACAGTGGTTAAGAATCCACCTGCCAATGCAGGGGACATGGGTTCGATCCCTGGTCTGGGAAGATCCCACATGCCGCGGAGCAACTAAGCCTGTGCGCCACAACTACTGAGCCTGCGCTCTACAGCCTGTGAGCCACAGCTACTGAAGCCCGCACACCTAGAGCCCGTGCTCTGCAACAAGAGAAGCCACCACAATGAGAAGCCCCGCAACGAAGAGTAGCCCCCACTCACCACAACTAGAGAAAGCCTGCATGCAGCAGTGAAGACACAATGCAGCCAAAAATAAATTAATTAAATAAATTTATTTTTTTTAAGTTTGATTATTTCTGGTTCCTGGTCAAAATTCATTGCAAGCAGGCTGGTGAGACAATGCTGGCCAAGAGCCTGGTTGGCAGGGCAGCTGCCCTTAAAGTCTTGTGGGAAATTTTGTCACCAACAAAATTTCAAGGTCAGCTCTGCAGGTGGGAAAGACTCATGGCTAGAAACTGCTAACACTAATGAAATCAAACTCAAAGCCTTCTGAGTCATGCAAGTCAATTTGGGGGAAGGTTCATATTTTCAGGAATTCCTGAATCTATTTTCTTTCTGACTAGAAAAAATAAAAAAAAAAACCCAAAAACCCCAGCTCTATGAGCGAAGAGTACTTCTTCCCTACATTCCTACATTTAAACTCCTTGCTTAATATGTTTTTAATAGAACATCATTTGAATCTGTAGAAGTCAAGCTCATCATGATGTTTGTGTACGTTTGGGTTTTCCCTAAAGACAGAGCCTGAGAAAAGAACATGGGTATAAGAAGTTTATTGAAAAGTGACCCAGGAAGCAGAAGGAACTAGAAGTGTGAGTGTGAGAGGGAAGGGAGAAAAGCAAATATGAGGGTGCATTATCAAGGTTACTATCATGAGCAGTGTGGGCTCAGTCCTGTTGGGAACACTGAAAAGCATCCAGTTTCTGTGGATAGGGAAGCTGGGAGCAGCTTGCCTGGACTGTTCTGGCTGGCAGTCTTTCGTAAGGTTGCCATTAGATGTCAGTTGAGGCTCTCCACAGGGCTGCTTGAGCATCCCCACAGCATGGCAGCCGGCTTCTCCAAAGCAAGTGATCCAAGAGACCAAAATGGAATGTGCGGTATGTTTCATGATGTAGCCTTGAGAGTCACACATGGTCTCTTCCTCCATATGCTACTGGTCACACAGATCAGCTCTGATTCAATACGGAAGAGACTACATGAGGGCATGATTTCCAGGAAGAGAGGATTACTGGGGTCATCTTGGAGGTTGGCTTCCGCTTAGCCTCAGTTTCCTTATCACTGGGAATAATTATAGGACAATCTCATAGGGTTAAGAAGATTCAATGAGATAATGCATATGAAGTTCTTAAAACATTGCTTGGTATAGTAAATGCTTAATAAATATTAGTTATTATTATTGTTACAAGCCTCTTCTCTTCCTTCTACTCGGTGGTAAACCATCCTCACAGAAGCCATACACTAATTTACAATCATTACTGACCACATTACCAAAAGAGCTTGAGATTGCTCTCTATCTGAATTAAATAACCTAGTGTAAAATTTACATTTTTGAAGAGCAGCAGGTTACCTGAAGGCTTGAGAGCTCTCTCAGCTCAAGGGCTGTGGTATGATTATCACTGCATTCATAGCTCTGCATCCAGTTGAAACCATCCTTGCTTGGAGGGCTTAGCTACACTTTTCTCCTCTCCTGGCACCACCCTGGTCATGCTAAGTAATGATCACCTGAGAGCTGCTGGAGCTTGTACCAACTCACCTGTGTTCATCCCACAGGGTCAGGGGGTGGCAAAGAGAGTGCTTCCTTGTGGGCTTGAATCCCTCTCTCAATCCCCACTCCCATGGCTGTAACCTGGCTTCTTTGGAATCAGAATAGCACCCTGCTGACTTCTTTGGTTTGATTCCTATTCTTTGGGGACAGCTCTGTGGATAGATTTTATTACTTTATGTCCCCGAAAGCTGCTCAAATCCTCACCAGGTCACATGTTAATGTATTCTCCTTTGTCCCATTCTTGGCAAGAGAAAAAGCTTTTTGTCTGATTGCTAGAGGTGCAAAATATCCCCCTTGTCCTGTTGTACTTTTGGGGATAATGTGATGGAGAGATTGCTTGTTGCTTTTCTCCCGCCACTCACTATTAGGAATTGTATTTGCTTTCCCGTTATTTGGCCATGGCTGTGCTTGTTTTGACATCCAGTAAAAGCCTTTAGCCTAGAACAGTGGTTCTCAACCCTGTCTGTTCATTAGAATTGTCTGAAAGCGTTTAGAAATCCCAATACCTTGGCTGTACCCCAGACCAATTACATAAGGATCTCTGGGCATGGAACCCAGGCATCAGTATTTTTTCCAGGTTCCTAGGTTGACTCCAATATGCAGCCAAGGTTAAGAGCATTGATTCTCAAACTTTTTAACCTCAGAACCTTATCATTCTTCACCATTACTAGGACCCCTGAAGTGTCTTGTTTATGTGGATTTTTATCTGTAGATATTTGTTGTGTTAGAAATTAAAATATAAAAATTTTATGTATTAATTTACTTAAAAATAACAGCAGTAATAAGCCCATTATATGTTAACATAAATAACATTTTTATGAAAAATAGCTGTATTTTCAAAAATAAAAAAAAATTAGAAGAGTAGCACATGTTTGCAGATCTTTTTAATGTCCAGCTTAATAGAAGACAGTAAGATTCTCAAATCTGCTTCTGTATTCAATCTGTTGAGACTTCAGTATGTCATGCAGCCCCTGGAAATTTCCTCTCTATGCTCATACAAGAACGAGAGTAAAAAAGGCAAATTTTTATGAAAACAGTTTTGACTTCATGGACCCCCTCAGGGTCGCCAAGCCACACTCCGAGAACTGCTGCTCTAGAAGCCTATAGAGTATGTGACGCCCCCTCCCCCCCACCCCCGCGGGTTAGTTAACAAGCCCTTTCTACCACTTCACCCTCTTTCCTCTTCACTTTCAATTACCAATCTGTTCTCTTTGCCTTTATTACTATTGGCCTCTAGAGGGTGCCCAAGCCCGTTTACTCCAATACGATCAGGTGTGCTCGTCAAGTTGAAGAACATGTTGGAGCTTATAAGATTAGGGCAGGGAGATCTTGGTGGGCTGTGAAAGAAAAAAAGTAAACATTTTGACTTCTATCACAGTCTTTCTCATGTTTCACTCATGGTGACTGTGACAGACCTCGGATGTAAGTTAAGCCAGAACCGTATACGTGGTTGGATTTGCAGGCAGTGAGTATCCTCCATGGTGAGAGTTCAAGCGTTTGCTGGGCATGCTGCACTATCTTCCATCCCTATGCCTGCAGAGTCTTTACAGCCTTGTGCTCAGAGTGTGGTCCCAGGACCAGCAGCTGGGAGCTTCCTGAAAATGCAGAATCTCAGGCTTCTTCTGTTAGGAGAAGGATAGGGGTTTATTCATCTTTGAGGGCCTTGCACATGGCAAACCCTCAGTATATGCTGACTTGAAGTAGTTTACAGAACTAGTTAAAGAAAGGAGGAGCAGTGATTGTAGCAGGAGACAGTAAGCTGAGATGTCAGGATGGGGATCTTGGAGGAGCTATAAAGCAGTAGAAGACTCAAAACAGTTTTAGAAATAAACTTGATCTACTTCTCTCTTTTGCCTTGAGCTCATCAGGGTCTCCATCCAATACTACTGCTTACGGTTGGCCCCACAGGCCCCACCAGGTAAGGTCAAATTACCAGTTTGTCAAGATGTGGACTGATGAATAGCCACCCTGTGGCAGGGTCAGGACCCAGTCCCTCTGCTCTCAGGTATCTCTCCTATACTCAGAACTGTTGCCCTTCCTTATCCTGGATTAGTTAGCTACTGCTGCATAACAAATTAGTTAAAAGTTTAATGGCCTAAAACAATAACAAACATTTATTATCTCACATACTTTCTACGGATCAGGAATCCAAGAGCAGCTTAGCTGGGTGATTTTGGTTCAGGTCTCTTCAAAATGTCTCCTTGGGCTTTCATCATCTTGACTGGTTAGAGAATCTGCTTCCAACATTTTCACTCACATGGTTGTTGGCAGGAGGCCTCAGTTCCTCACCACATGGACAGCTTCATAAGCTGCTTGAGTATCTTCATGATACAGCAGTAAGTTTCCCTCAGAGCCAGGGATCCAAGAGAGAGTAATGCAGAAGCTGCAATGTCTCCTATGACGTAGTTTCAGAAGTCACACTCCATAATTTCTACAATATCCTATTGGTTACACAAATCAGCCCTATTCAATGTGTGAGAAGACTACACAAGGGCATGAATACAGAGAGGTGGGACCACTGAGGGCCATCTTGAGGGCTGGCGACCACATGCCCTTAGACTCCGATGTTTCACTTTCGTCATTAAGACAGACTTCTTCTCCAACACGTGTCTACATATGTAAACAGTATGCTGAACAAGCCTGGGTCATGGCACAATCAAAACACAACTTTATTTAACTCGCCTGCATTCCTGCAAGATTATTCCATGGGGGTGATTGTCCCTAGTTCCTGCCAGGACCATGCCTTCACAGCTCACTCTTAAGCAACAATTAGACCCACTGTCATTCAGAAGCCAAACCTACTCTTGATTCAGAAATTAGAATATCTAGTTCAAAGTATAAATTCGAATACTGAACTTGATTTAACTTTGAGGTATTATATGTAACCTGAGTTGATAAAATCTTCATCAACTCTCAGCGAATTCTCAGGCCCATGCAAGTGGAAAACCACATGTAAAAGAATGAAGTTGAACCCCTTAACTTACACAACATACAACAATTAACTCAAATTGGATCCTAGACTGAAATGAAAGTGCTAAAACTATAAATTGTCCTTTTTCAATACTGTTTTGCCTATACTGGGTCCCCTGATTTCCATACGAATTTTAGGATCAGTTCATCAATTTCTGCAAAAAATGCAGCTAGGATTTTGATGGGGATTGCATTGAATCTGTAGATCAGTTTGGAAAGCATTGCCATCTTAACAGTAAGTCTTCCAATCTAAGAACATGGGATATGTTTACATTTATTTCCATTTATTGGGACCTATTAATACTTTAATTCCTCTCAACAATATTTTGTAGTTTTCAGTGTACAAGTCTTGCAACTTTTTGGTTAAATTTATCCCTATATATTTTATTCTTTTTGGTGCTATTGTAAATGAACTTATTTTTTTCAGATTGTTCATTGCTAATATTTAGGAATACAACTGCATTTTGCATATGGATCTCATATCCTGCAACCTTGATGAACTTGTTGATTAGGTCTAATAGTTTTGTGTGTGTGTCTATTACTCATGATTTTTAATATAAAAGATCATTTCTTTTGCAAATTGAGATAGTTTTATTTTTTCCTTTCCAAACTAGATGCCCTTTATTTCTTTCTCTTGGCTAGAACTGCAAGTACAATGTTAAAAAATTGGTGATACAGGACAGCATTGTCATGTTCCTGATCTTAGGAGGAAAACATCTACTCTTTCCCCATTGAGTGTGATGTTAACTGTAAGCTTTTCACAGATGCCTTTTATCAGGTTTAGGAGTTCCCTTGTATTTCTAGTTTGTGGAGTGTTCTTATCATGAAGTGGTGTTGAATTTTGTCAAATACTTTTTCTGTATCTATTGAGATGATTGTGTGATTTTTGTCCTTTATTATATCAATATGGTATATTACAAGATTGATTTTCAGATGTTACATCAATGTTGCATTCCTGGGGGAAAAATCACAATTAGTCATGGTGTATAATCCTTTTTATATGTTGCTGGTTTCAGTTTGTATTTTTCTGAGCATTGCACATAGTGCCTTTGATAAATATGTGTTGAATGAATGCATGCATGCATAAGTGAATGAATGTTTAGACAGGGAAGGCATACCTCATAGAGGCAGGCCCTAAAATACATGCACACAAATTTTGCACATGATTTTAGGAAATTAAAGGATACAAAATTAGCACCTCTAAGAGTTTGGCAGGATATATTATTGCAGGATCACCATGTGGAAAGGAGATGGTAATACTGGAATCAAAAGACAGGGATAATGGAGGCAAGAATATAAAATGGGAAAAAAGTATCTTCAGCAAGTGGTGCTAGTAAAGTTGGACAGCTGCACATAAATCAATGAAGTTAGAACACACCCTCACACCATACACAAAAATAAACTCAAAATGGCTTAAAGACTTAAACATAAGACATGGCGCCATAAAATTCCTATCAGAGATCACAGGCAAAACATTCTCTGACATAAATCATACCAATGTTTTCATAGGTCTGTCTCCCAAGGCAATAGAAATAAAAACAAAAATAAACAAATGGGACCTAATCAAACTTATAAGCTTTTGCACAGCAAAGGAAACCATTAAAAAAAAAAAAAAAAGACAACCTATGGAATGGGGGAAAATATTTGCAAATGATGCAACAGACAAGGGCTTAATCTCCAAAATACATAAACAGCTCATACAACTCAACAACAACAAAAAAACTAAACAACCCAATCAAAAAATGGGCAGAAGACCTTAATAGACATTTCTCCAAAGAAGACATACAGATGGCCAGTAGGCACATGAAAAGATGCTCAACATCACTAATTATTAGAGAAATGTAGATCAAAACTACAGTGAGGTATCACCTCACACTGGTCAGAAGGGCCATCATTAAAAAAGTCTACAAATAACAAATGCTGGAGAGAGTGTAAAGAAAAGGGAACCCTCCTACACTGTTGGTGGGAATGTAAGTTGGTGCAGCCACTATGGAAAACAGTATGGATGTTCCTCAGAAAACTAAAAATAGAACTACCATATGATCCAGCAATCCCACTCCTGGGCATATACCCAGACAAAACTGTAATTCAAAAAGATACATGCATCCGTATGTTCATAGCAGCACTATTCACAATAGCGAAGACATGGAAACAACCTAAATGTCCACTGACAGGTGAATGGATAAAGAAGATGTGGTACATATATACAATGGAATACTACTCAGCCATAAAAAAGAAAAAAATAATGCCATTTGCAGCAACATGGATGCAACTAGAGATTATCATGATAAGTGAAGTAAGTCACGAAAAGAGAGACAGGACTTCCCTGGTGGCGCAGTGGTTAAGAATCCGCCTGCCAGTGCAAGGGACATGAGTTCGAGCCCTGGTCCGGGAAGATCCCACATGCTGCGAAGCAACTAAGCCCATGTGCCACAACTATTGAGCTGGCGCTCTAGAGCCTGCGAGCCACAACTACTGAGCCCACGTGCCACAACTACTGAAGCCCACACGCCTAGAGCCTGTGCTCCATAAGAGAAGCCACCACAATGTAAAGCCCATGCACTGCAACAAAGAGTAGCCCGCACTCACCGCAACTAGAGAAAGCCTGTGCTCAGCAACAAAGACCCAACACAGCCAAAAATAAATGATTAAAAAAAAGAGAGAGAGAAAGACAAATACCATATGATATCACTTATATGTGGAATATAAAATATGGCACAAATGAACCTATCTACAAGACAAAAACAGACTCACAGACATAGAGAACAGACTTGTGGTTGCCAAGGGGGAGGGGGGAAGGGAGAGGGATGGACTAGGAGTTTGGGGTTAGCAGATGCAAACTATTACATTTAGAATGGATAAACAACAAGGTCTTACTGTATAGCACAGGGAACTGTATCCAATCTCCTGGGATAAACCATAATGGAAAAGAATATTAAAAAAGAATGTATATATTCTGAGTATAACTGAGTCACTTAGCTGTATAACAGAAATTAGCATAACACTGTAAATCAAGTATAGGTCAATAAAAAAAATTGAAAAAAAAGATAGGGATGATAGCTTTACTTTAATAATTCCTGGATGAGAGAACTTGTATCATTATCTTATTTAGATAGGCTCTGTTTCTTCATCTATATAATGGAAGTTGGTGGGGGGAGAAAGCTTGGGGAAGGGGTATATTTGAACGAATAATCTCTCAGATACCTTTTAGTTCTAATAATCTATGATTCTCTAAAATACCATGTGAAATTCATTTTTAAGGAGAACATTTTGGGGACTCCCTGGCTGTCTGGTGGTTAGGACTTGGCACTTTCACTGCCAGGACCCAGGTTTAATCCCTGGTCAGGGAACTAAGATTCCACAAGCTGCCTGGTGCAGCCAAAGAAAAAAAAGAAAAAAAAAAGGAGAACATTTTACATGTTTTTGTAGTTCTCATTTGATGTCTCTGGAGCTTTGGGGGAGAAAAATATATCGATGATTTCAATATAGTATGATAAACGCAAAACTTATTTACAGTAGCACAGAAAAGAAAATAGCTAATCGTCTTTAAGGGAGTATGATTAAGCTTAAAGGAAAGAAGCCATTTGAGCTGGGTCCTGTGAATAGGAGTTTGTCAGCTACAGAAGGCAGGGTAAAAAGAGATAGTTTTCTCTATTTCTGCTACTGTGTTTGTCTCTGAGTTTTTATTTTAAAATTTTCAAGAGGTAATTTTTAAAATTTGCTTCTAAAGTGTTCTCATAAATAATTTATGAGAGAAAATCCCTTAGTCTAAGATAGAATTTTATATAGAGAGAGAACTCAGTAGTGTGGTCTTATCTTATTCCTGAACTCTGAATTTTCTGGACTGAGTATGTGATTGAAGTTAATCTGAACAGGCAGCAAGACCTGTAATTTTAGGGTCTTTAAAAGATAACTGAAGTCTTATGGGTGTCAGTCAGATTGGGCCTTCAACGTAACTGCACAGTTCCTCCCAATTTTATTTCCAGTTGTTATGTCAACACTACTCCAGCAGGGGGCAAGCTTTTAAAATTAAGCTCCTTCACAAATAAGATCCCATAACCTTTTTACTTTTGGTTCACGGACTTTAATTTTTGTGCATTTATCTCTACCATAATTTGCTTAGGGTACAGGAACACAAGTTATTTAAAATGAGATTAATCCTTAAATCACAAAACAACAAGAAGTCATAGAACACTTTAAAACAATGAAAATAGGTGGTAATGAGCACTTAGCTTTATGGAACCAGCAACAAAGACTGTTCAACCATGCAGGATAAAATGAAGACAAAGCAACTACCCAGAAAGCAGAGACAAAAAGAATGCCTTTTGAAAACATTTTGGGAACATTTATGTTCAACTGAAGGTGCTTTAACTTAGTCCAAACAATTGTTTACATTTTTTGCCTTTAAACATCTTTGCGTTGATAAACAACAAATGAGCAGTCTATTAATTATGACTGCATGCATACATCATGCTGGGTTAAGTAGGTCATTAGACAAGGACTCAAGGGACCCAACTTCTATTTTTATCTCCCACACCCCCCTTGCTAGTCTAATCACCTCCCTTCTTTAGGTCTCATTTTGCACTAAATAGAGACTATCATTTGCCTGCCTCAGTGTGTTGTTGAGCTAATCAAGGATAACACATATAAAAGAGCCTTTTAAAACAATTAAGCTGCATGCAAGTTAATTTTTAAAACAAGAAACACTTGTTTTTACAACTCTCCTCCTGACTGTAGAAGACCATACATTCAAAGGCAAAAAGACTGTGTGAGTCCCAGAGCCTTACCTTTTACGGAGAGAGGCCAGCTTCACTCACAATTTTCATGTAAAAACCTTAATCATTGAGGCACAGGGTCTGATGCTAACAAAAGACTTTTTCTCATTGGAATGGTAAGCATGGGCCTCAGGGATTGTCCTAAAAGTAAATTATCTGTGGAAACTAGCTCCCACATTGCAGCACTGATTTAGATATACATATTAATTCATTTTATTTAACAAATATATATTGAGCACTTGCTCTGTGCCAGGCACTGGGTTAGACACAGGGGATCCGTCAGTGAATAAGACAGACAAAAATCTCTGTTGTGTTGGAGCTTCCATTTCTGTGTGGGGCAATAGTTACTAAGGTTTTTGTTTGCTCATTTAATAGGATATAGAAATATTTTAGGGGAAGCTGGCATTTTCATTTATCTAGAAATGACCAAATTTCTGGGTCCTAAAAATAAAATTAATGTTTTTATTTAATTTCATCTTACTCTTGAGGGAAATTTCATGAAGAATTCAGTTATATCCAGCAATCCCACTCCTGGGCATATATCGGGAGAAAACCATAACTGAAAAGATACAGGCACCCCAGTGTTCACTGCAGCACTATTTACAATAGCCAAGACATGGAAGCAACCTAAATGTCCACTGACAGATGAATGGATAAAGAAGATGTGGTACATATATACAATGGAATATTACTCAGCCATAAAAAAAGAATGAAATAATGCCATTTGCGGCAACATGGATGGATTATCATACCAAGTGAAGTAAATCAGACAAGGACAAAAACCATATGATATCAGTTACATGTGGAATCTAAGATATGATACAAATGAACTTATATACAAAACAGAAACACTCACAGACATAGAAAACAAGCTTATGGTTACCAAAGGGGAAAGGGGGTGGGGGAGGGATTAATTAGGCATTTGGGATTAGCAGATACAACCTACTATATATAAAATAGATAAACAACAAGGTCCTACTGTATACCACAGGGAACTATATTCAAAATCTTGTAATAAACCATAATGGAAAAAAATATGAAAAAGAATACATATATATATGAATCACTTTGCTGTACACCAGAAACTAACATAACATTGTAAATCAACTATACTTCAATAAAAAAATTAAAAATTCAGTTTTGTTTATGGTCAATACTATTTATTCAGCACCCACTGCAAACACAGTCTAACAGGTAGAAATTAAATACTTAAAGTGGTTTCTGGTTTAGTCTGTAGCATTTTTCCCATATATTTTTCTCTATTTTTTCTGAAACTTCTTCCCTATCCTCTTCTTACAGAGATTTGAAAGCAAACAGCCTTGTAACGGGCATTTAATAATAACTAATATTTTTACAGTGATTTTTAGTTTACAAAAAATTTTATCATACATAGTCTCTTTTGAGACAACCAGCAATCCCACCCATAGATGCTACTTCTGCTTGGCAATTGAGGAAACTAAGATTCAGAGACAGTAAGTAACCTACTCAAAGTTGCGCAGCTAATGAGAGGCACTGCTGGGATTCAAATTCACATTTTCTGTATTCAGATCTCGAGACCTTTCCTCAAGGCAATCTCTTTCCTTTCTCTTTTTCTAAAGAGAAAATCAGACAATATCACCTGACTTTGGTGTTCAATACCTCCTTGTTAATAAGCATGCCCAAAGTCAGCCTGTCAAGAAAATTTTTACAGTTATTAGGCAGATGAAGGCAACTAGAATATTTTCTCCTTTAAGGTTGTGTAAATTCCTGAATCCTAGAGTCTAAAGGTTAATGAAATCAATAATTAGCACCTCTGGTACAAACTACACTCAAAGTCTACTTTGAGTGATTTACCTTCATTTCTAACTTAAGCTACAAAAACGCATTAATATAAGAAGGATAGGAATGGGAATTTCTTCCAGACACTCTACAATGAAAGCTATGTTAAGGTGAAGAACTTTTAACACTGATTTTGGCTTAATTTCTATTTAAAGGAGATATTAATATGGACTGAGGTAGCAGATATGATCTGAAAGCAAACAAAAGCATTGATAATCCATTAAAATAAAACATTAAGCAAACTACTCCAAAAGGCTAGGAATGGCCAGCTTTAGGAAAAGAGAACTAGAACAATGCATGGGCTGGTTTTGAATGTGACACAGAGCTAGGCATTTATGCCCATGGGGGGGATGTGTTGCTGGGTAAGTAATTCATATTTTTCTAATTCTGAGTGACTGTGTTTTATCTTCATGTACCTATTGGTGATCACCTATGTGGTGCCCAAGGTGGACACTGGCTGATCTTCCAGTCTGTGCAAGGGACACATTGGATCACGAGGAAGAAAGTAAAAAAAAAAAAAGAAAGAGAACAGAAAGACATGGAGTTGGTAGTACACACAGCACCCACAGGCCAAATTTATGCCACGGACTTCCTAGCCCTGGAATAAGAGGAGATGGGGCTCAGAATTTCTATGTCCTTGTCCTGTTGTGCTTTCTGTCAGACTCTTGTGTGTCCTGGGTCCACCACAAGCATTTGTGGGTCCATGGTAAGAATACAAAGGAGATCCACATACCTTATGTCTAAGTATTTAAAAGTTATAAGTGGACAATCAGATAAATGGCATACCTTGACAAATGTACCTTTATAATGACCTAGAGGGCCAGGCTGGAATTTAGAATTTTCAGACTCCCCAGACCTCCTCGTTGGAATACAGTGGCATAGGGAGAGCTGGGCCCTGACACTTGCCCAATTCTCCCACTCACCCTGGCCCTGTCCTCGACTCTGAGGGACTTGGTTACCCTATGGCCAGGGGTTTTCCCACCAGTGGTGCCATTTACTCCCCCAAGGAGAGACTTGGGGATGAGGTCTGCAGAAGCCCTCAAAAGTGGCAGGAAGCCATTGGTCAAGGTGGGGAGGGGACTGCTGGATTCCAGATGGGCACAGTCCTTTGGCCCCATGGATCCCTCGCCCCATAAGCAGGGATGCCTCATGTGGCAAGCCAGAGCAGAACCGTCTAAATTATGCGTCCCAGGTCAGGGCCCCTCTTGTCTGGGTCTAAGAGTGATACTTAGGTGTCCTGGTGTCCACTCCAATTTACTAATCATGCAAAATGCACAGAATGTTCTCTTTCAACTAGCCTTGGAGGCAGGAACTGATGTGCCACCACCCAAAATGTGCAACCATGCATGTATTATCCTGCTGTTTCGGGTGGACTAAATAAATAAAGCCAGTTCCCAGCATTCTGTGTGGTCAGACATCACCTAATAAAAATGTGCTTTTTAATTGTCATTTTTATTGTTTGACTTTTGCTGGTGGAGTGTTTAAACTCAGAAAGCACTAGGTCTTAATTTGTTTTCATCTATCATGGCTGGCTTCCTTTCTCCTGTCTCATTTTGAAACTTTTGGACTAGCTTCACCATTGGGTTAATGTAAAATTAATTGCACATTTCTCTGTTTGCTTTGGTAACGTGTAGCTTATTGTTTTAGACACTATCAGGTGGTAATTATGTAAAAACACACTAAGAAATACTGGTACATTTCTATTCTCCCCGACTATTTTTTAAGCTGTTTAGAACGGGGCCTAGAACCAAGACACTGATTCCCTTCAGCCCTCAGGCAGCTGGTGAGGCCTGGCGGCTAGAGCCTGGCCTAGCCTGTGACTGCTGGTTCCATTTTCTAGAAGCCTCATTCATTTACCCCAATGTGTCATCAATATCTTACCATTTTCTAAATATGCCCTGAAGTTAAAGAGGTTTGGTAGCTTTACAAAAGTTGTTTCACTTTGAATGTATCTGGGGACACATGTATTCAGGGTCACTCTAAGTTACTAATCTAAACAATACTGGTATTTCCTCCAATTTAGCAGTTTACTCACTCACCTTAATCTTCTGAAATGCTTTTCCTTCCTCCTCCTCTTAATTTCTCCCAGTCCCACTTATTCCTCAATGTCTTCCTAAGTTACTCAATCATCAAACAGTTACCAAGCTCATAGTTCCAGCTTCTCCATGAAGCCTTCCTTGACCACACTGGTCGGCCACAAACTCTCCCTCTCCCTCTTTGAGACTCATAATGTATATTATCTCCACTATTTATTTACACACAGCACCTTGTTATTTCACTTCTGCTTTTACATACATAGATCCAGTCTTCCCAGTGAGATTATAGATCCTTGAAAGAAAATACTAAAGTTTTGTATTTTCACTCCACCTACTGAAGTGCATTTAGCATCTATATAAAATCTGTTGACTAACTAATCATGACTACAGTAATAATAAATATCACTTACTGAGCACAGTGCTTAGAGCAGAGTCTTGAAGAGTCCAAATGAACTGGACTGAATCCTTATTAACTGTGCCACCTCGGGCTACTGACAACTGTTTCCTCATCTGTAAAATCAAGATCAGAAGGGGACTTCCCTTGTTGGATTGTTTGAGAATGAAATGTCATAATGCCTGAAAGCAGTTCAGAGAATATTAGATGACAATGATAAGAATCATAGTGTTCGAGGCATGGGGATGAATTCTTTACATGTCTTACCAATTTAATTCTTACTATAATCCTGTGAAGTAAGAACTGTTACTATACCTATTTTACAGATAGGAAAACCAAGGCTTAAGGAACATAAGTTTCCAGCCCAAGGTCACAGAAGAGGATTTGAAGTCCAGGCAATCTGACTGCAGAGCCCACCTTCTTTTTTTTTGCGGTATGCAGGCCTCTCACTGTTGTGGCCTCTCCCATTGCGGAGCACAGGCTCCGGACGCTCAGGCTCAGCGGCCATGGCTCACGGGCCCAGGCGCTCCACGGCCACGTGGGATCCTCGCGGACCGGGGCATGAACCTGTGTCCCCTGCATCGGCAGGCGGACTCTCAACCACTGCACCACCAAGGAAGCCCTGCAGAGCCCACCTTCTTAATCACTATAGGATGCCAATGGCAAAGACAGCAGAATCAGAAACCAATGGCATTGCCCCCTTTAAGCCACTTGCTGAAAAACATGTTGGGGAAAGTGCAAGAGTTTACATGTAAAGCAGTCCTGTGCCCTAAACTGGAATTGGGATTCAGATTTGTCTGAGCCTGTGAACAACCTGGTAGGGAGGGACGCCAGAAGTCAACGTCAATGAGGTTTTTGGCTGAACCTGGAGTGGGAGGGGTGGCGTGACTTGGTGCCTGATGTTGAGAGACTAGGGAAGGGAACAGAGCGTGGCATTTGATTCCATACTGTCTGAAGCCTCTTGGGCAAGAGGCTGCAGACAGATGATGAAACAGATGTTTTCACAAGGGAAGCTGAGACACAGAGGTATAAGCAACCTGGCTGCAGGCCTGGTGACAGGCCGTGATGCAGAGCCGGGTGAGCGGTGTTCTCCCCACAGTTAGGGCCTGGCTGTGCTGCAGTGCAGGCTGCAAAGGGGGCTGTGCTGCCCAGGCATCCTCAGCACCAGGCAGGGCACCTTGGGGGCAGACATCTTGTCCTCACTGAGGGCTCAGGCAGGAGTGGTGGTGGAGAGGTTCCTCAAAGTGGCTTCCTGGGCAGAGCAAGAGTGGAAGAACTGGAAAGCCATGAACACCTATAAGGTACCTTCTGGGATTTATATTGAGCTACACTCCAGCATTACATAGATGAATGCAACACAGTAAAATCCAAGTTACTATCTCTTATGGGCTGAATTGTATCCCCATAGATTGGTATGTTGAAGTCCAACTCCCAGGACCTCAAAATTTGGAGATAAGGCCTTTAAAAGAGGTGATTAAGTTAAAATGAATCTGTTAGGGTGGAACTTAATCCAACATGACTGGTGACCTTACAAGAAGAGGAAGAGACGCCAGGGGTGCATTTGCATAAAGAGGCAGCCACGTGAAGAGGCAGCAAGAAGATGGCCATCCACAAGCCAAGGAGAGAGGCCCTGAGGAAACCAACCCTGCCAGCACCTTGATCTTGGATTTCCAGCTTCCAGAACTTTGAGAAAGTAAATTTCCATTGTTTAAGCTACCCAGTCTGTGGTATTTTGTTATGGCAGCCCAAGCAAACTCATACACGATCCCTAAGACGATCAGTTTCATACCCTCAGGCTGGCAAGACCTGGAGCAACTTGAAGTAGACCCACATTTAACTCTCACCATATGTGAGGCGGGCAGTATCACTCATTTTTACAAAGTAGGAAACCAAGGTTCAGAAAAGGTTAATAGCCTGCCCAGGATCACAGAGCTCCTAAGTGATGGAGCCTGGATTCAGATCCAGGTCTTTGTGACTCCCCAATTCGTACTCTATGTGACATTGCTCTCAACCTTGATGTGTTTTACACACATACTAATCACTAAGTGATTAGCAGGACTGGCACATCTCCTACTGCCCCGATGATGCAAAGAAAACTGGTTCTTCATTTATGAATTCACTGCAATTGACTGTGTGGTAACATAAAATCCAGAAAGATCTGCTAGCAAAGGAATAGTTGATTTTTCAAAAACACTAAAAAGAAAAAAAATCCTAAGTAATTGCTGCTCCCTGTCATAAAATGATTCTACTAAAATGATGTCGAGTGGAGCCTGAGGGGGTACTAGATCCACAGGCCTATCCCCAAGTATGTGTGTATTGGGCAACCAGGGGAAATAAAGGAAATGGGACAGGGAGGAGAGAAGATAGGGATTTCCCTCCATTTCTCAAAGCCTATGTTCTCATCGTTGTACCCCTAGGGACTTACGGGGCTTGGAATACACGACTTTCAATGTATGCTTGTTGATTGACTGAACAAATGAGCAAACAAATGAATGAACTTGACCCCTTAATAAGAAGAAAAAAATCCTTAGGCCTTTTCAATGACCTAAATTTGTCAAAGTATTTTGGGCTTTTCCTAATTTACTTTCTGTTTCACTTAATCAAATAAGATGTAACTTAAAAGGGAAGTAAAGATTAGACAGAAGAATTAAGCCATAGACCAAAGCAGGGCAGAAAAGGGGCTCCTGCCTGCATATTTGAATAGTATAAATGAAAATGTGTCTCCCTGTCACCCTTTACAGTCATCTTAGAAATCAGCTTCACCCCACTGCCTCAGTGGGTAAGCTCGGATATATTTGTTTCAGGTGGATGTTTTTGGCCTGTGTATGGTGAACTATAATCAGAGATGCTGATAGCTCAGAAGATGGAATACAATGGTAAATATAGGCCACAGTCATCCAAATCTTGTGAGCCGCATAGAATTTCTTCAGGCTGATGATTTTTAAGAGCTGTCTTCAGAGCTTGCTGTTATTATAATTATGTTATTAAAAATAATTATCTAATAGGCAGAGCACAGAGGATTTTTAGGGCAGTGAAACTATTCTGTATGATACTATAGTGGTGGGTACATGTCATTATACATTTGTCCAAACCCATAGAATGTACAACACCAAGAGTGAACTCTAACATAAACTCTGAACTCTAGGATAATGACATGTCAATGTGGATTCATCAGATATTACAAATGTACCACTCTGGCGGGTGACGCTGATAATGAGGGGGTCTGTGCGTGTATGGCGGCAGAGGGTATATGGAAAATCTCTGTACCTTCCTCTCAGTTTTTCTGTGAACCTAAAACTGCTCAAAAACACTAAGTCTATTAAAAAAAACTATCTGCTAAAAAATAAATAATATAAAAGATAACCCCTCTTCCACACGCTAATCAAAAAAAGTGGCTAGAAAGCTTATAAACAGGGGAAAACAAAGCAAGATGTCCTTAAAGTTTTTAGGTACTATTCTAAAACCAACACTTTACTTTAGTACCCTTTACTATAATAAAATGCAAAAATTTCTGTGTACTCTATTCAGATTTTGATAACATCTGAATGTTATCAACATTTGCAGGACAAAAGAAGTGTTTTTTCACCCTACCTTGGCATATTACAATTATTAGTGTGGTAGCTAAAATAATCTTGTTTTTTCTTAGATGTTATTTATCTATTAGTATGAAGAATGTAATACATTAGGGTGAGTTACTTTGTGTTGCTACCCACCCAATGTTCACTGGGGACAGAGATGCTTCTAGCAACTCAAAAAGTTTAACAAATAGTTTTTCCTCTTTTTTCAGTAAAGTCATCGAGTTATTATTAATTTTTAACTCTATCTGGAAAATTTTTAATGAGCTTTCAATTACAATGTTTCTATTTAACTTGCAAATGGATGATACCTCCATCCTACTATCTGCTATTATTATAAGCACAGCTTTGAGTCTGAACAATCCAATGCTGATTAGAGGTCTTCAGCATTAAGCCTTGGTCTCATTTCTAAAGTTTAACAAATAACACAATACATAATTCTCTGGCATGTCCAGTCCTTTTGTGTCAGGCAGTTGAAGCTCTCTCTACTCACATGACAAGCAAACAGAAAGCATACTATAATCAACTGAGCAGGCTATGATCAACTTTGCTCAGAGCTGTCCCTAAACTCCCTGTAACTCCGTAGTGGTTCTCAGACAAAAATATGGCAAGGCATATTTCTCTAATGAAGAGAAAACCTCTGATTAAGAGCATCTGATGTTTCTTATTTTTTAAGTGATTTTGAATTGAATTAGCACAGGGCCTAGCCACAACTGTCTCTCCTGTATTATTTTCACTCGCTTCTGCTACACAAAGCCAATCATTTGTGAGGTGCTGGCCTTTATAATGTGGCCATTATAATACATAATGGGACCATTATGTTAATTAATTAATTGAGCAATAATGCAGACAGCCCATTCCCATTATCCTGAAATGGGACACATTCCAGCCACGTCCGTGAAATCAGTAGATGCAGCAGTTATTTCCATGTTTCTTGTGTGTCTGCAGATAGTCAACCAAACATTAATAATGCACTTGAAAATATGAAGTCACAGCTGGTAGCTAACAGCTCTGAACTCAGGGCATCTTCACAAGCTTGGTTACTTTCTTTCTTCATTGACAGCACATGTTTAAGTTGCAAATAGTAGCAACTGAGCAGCATCTCAGCTGCCTTCCCATGACAGACATTATCAACCATTTGGTGCCCCCATACACGCAAAGATCTAAGTGAGTTAACAGTATGCAAAGCTTTTAGACCACTCCAGTGACAGGACTATCACTCTGTCTGACTCCAGAATCAACTCCAAACCACTTTGCTCTAATGTCAGTAATTTCTTTCTTATCCCAAGCAAGGTTATCTTGTGGCTAACATGTTCCCCCCTCTGGGAAAATGTTCTTATTAGATGGATTAATAAGGTGGCTAAGAATGAAGAAGCTTACTGCTCAAGGTGAATCTGTCCAGGAGAGTCACTCTGACCCCCCAAAAGCCCTGGGGGGTTAATATGTCTAGAGCATAACCAGATTAATTGAATTTCAAAACCTTAAATAACTTCTGGTGGTATGGATGCTGTGTGCCATGGCACAGATCCCCCTTCTAGGACTGAAGGATTTATTCCTCTAGCTGTTTCTGGGAAGGATGTCAACTGACGGTCCTCAGGGCTGTTCCACCCAATGTCACATCCCTTCCTGGGGCAGCCAGCATCCAATGATTGGTTCATGCTTCCTCCTCTCAAATAAGAACAACTCTGAAAAGCCATCCCGGATTCAGTGCTCCCCGTGGGGTCCCCTAGACCTTGATTTAGACGACATTACAACACTCATGATTTCCCTTCCTAATCCCTCTTCCTTCCCGTTCCCTTCCTTCCACAAGTTTTGATCCTTAAAGCACTCCCTAATAAACAATTTGCATACTAATTTCCACCTCAGAGTCCATTTCCTGGAGAGCCAACATGCAATATCTGGCTTTCCCATTTCCTTACCTTATACAACATACTATCACTTTCCTGCAGTTGTAATTAGCCAGTGGAGGATGTGTTAATCATATATTTGTATGATTTCCACATGGAATTTCTGAGGGTGTAGATCCTGCCTACTTTACACTACTTATACTACTCTATACTCGCTGAAAATCAAATACAGTTACAAGTTAATGAATGTTCACTGAACAGAAGCAGCCAGGGTAGGGTGGGGTGGTAAGTATTATTACTCAAAATAAGTGGTAAATATCCTATTTGGGGCTAACTAGTAACTTCAAGAGACTGCAACTGAGTTAAAGTCATTTGGGGCTAGCATTATGCACAGGCAGCTACATTAAACACTGGGAAGTGCCTGCATATTGTTTCCCTTTGGGTATGTTTGGGGTTGGGGAAACTGACTTTTTGCAAAGCAGTAAAGTGAATAGTTTGTTGATTTTAAAATTCCTTATTTCAAGAAATTTTTGGAAAATGTCTTCCCATTATCTGTTTTTCACTCTGCACACAGAATTTTATATGTTAGCCTTTTGGATTTGTTTAGTTGATCCAAAGTTAGAATTAGTTAAGAAAATTATTACTAGTAAGTAATGTTATTGTCAAACAAATAGACTTAGGAATAATGTAAGCCATAATTAGTTGGTGTCATCTTACCCCTTAAGATCCAGGGGAGATAGGCTCAACCCTTTATCCCCTGTGGAAAGTCCAAGGCATTCCTCAACAATTCTACGAATTTCTGGAGGGCTTATATTCTCAGTGTCAGCTCTGACTCCAAGTTCCTATTCTGTTGAATTTGTTGAGTTTGGAGTTGATCTTTTCATCACCTCTTGTTTTCCTTATTTCATATTATGTCAATACAATGTAGAATCCAGTCTTTCTTCCTCCCTCCCTCCCTCCCTCTCTCTCACACACATACAGTCCACACAAGGCATTCTTGTATGTAGCCAACTTTACTAGAGTTTTGAAAAGATGAAAGTTACTTTGCGAAGACTGCAAAAACATGCATGTGATATTCGTCATCCTTGCTTTTTAAAAACGTCTTCCATCCTTTTCTGCAACAATTGGTACTCCAGCCTCCCTCTCTTCATTCCTCCCTCCCTGTGTGTGTACTCTCTTTTAAAAGAAGAAAAAAAATCCCCTCATTCTGTTATAGAGAATAATTCAGCCCTAAGAGACACATATTAGGTCATTTTGACTGCAAGTGACAGAAAACCCAATTCAAACTGGTTTATGCAAGAGAATCTGTTGAGTCTTATAATAAAAGTTCAGGACTAGATCTTGTTTCAGGTATGGTTGGATATGGGAACTCTGCCCTGCTTGCAGATCAGCTTTCCTTCTTTCAGTCCGACGGCTCCATTCTCCCTAGTACTGACTCTCTCTCAGATATCTTTTGCTCACTGTTGCAAGATTACTGTACTAACTTTTCACATCTTTCAGCATTCAACACCAACTTAAAGTGTGAGCCTGCCTCAATCCCAGAAGTCTCAGCAGTCTCACTGCATTGCACTGGCGCCAGTGAATCACGTGTCGATCCCTCAGCCTACTATTGTGGGTAGGGGAATGCAGTGTACTCATTGGCTTAAGCCTACTTCCTCTCATCCAACCCGGGAGCTCCAGGGGTAGGATTAGTCTGATTCAAACCACGTGGAATGGGAATTCCCTGGCGGTCCAATGGTTAGGACTACTGTCACTGCTGAGGGTCCAGCTTCGATCCCTGATTGGGGGAACTAAGATCCCACAAGCCCCACAGCTCGGCCAAAAAAAGGAAAGAAATGTCCAAACCACATGGAAGGAGTGACTGGCTCCTCAGAAGGAAACCAGTTCCGAGAGACATGGAAGGGTGAAATATCACAGAGCAACAGCCGGAAACATCAAGATCCAGTAAACGCCTGATGCACCCACACAGTCAGCTTAGGCATCCCTCTGAATATCTAAGGACTCCCTGCAGTTTTAAAATAATTACCTGCTCAATTAAGTCTGTAGACAAAGGCCATCTTTCTACTCACTGATAGTTTAGAGAAGGAAAGTTCATTTTTACAGATACTCTAAAAAGGGCTGCAGGCACCAGAAATGTTCCATGTCTTGATGGCAGTAATTTACATGGGTGTATACAAATGTAAAACTTCATCAAGAAGTACACTCAAGGTTTGTGCATTTTACCATATATGTGTTATTACACTTCAGTTAATTTTATTTTCTAATTTTATGCAAGATGACCAACAAATGTCCAGTGTGATTTGGAGTGCAATCAAGCCTCTTATCTTAGGTCTGCCTTTATACTAAGCCTTATTCACCCAAGGTGAAGACATAGCTTAGCTGAGGTCACCAGGATAGAAAATCCAATATGGGTTTGGGCTTAAGTCTTAGTTGGTATTAATACAGTTGTGTTTGTCTGAAGTCTCTTTTGGGACATATATATCCCTCAGAAACTTAGTATATTTACATAAACATTTAGAGGCTGAAGATAACCTGAAAGATAATGTCTATAATTAAGACTTCTAAATATTTTCCTAAATTATTCAGGTTAACATATTCAAGGCAGAAAAATAGTTTGCCTTCTATCAGAAATAGAGTTAATCAAAGTCATTAGTCCTTAGTGAAACAACCACATCAGATTTTCCCTCAGAGCAGATTAAAATGGACTTTGAATCCTGTACTACCTATATGACTTTGGGCAAGTCACTTGCTTGTGCCTGAGCTTCAGTTCCACATCTGTAAAATAATAAGTGAGGTTCCCCTCTTCAAAGGCTGCTCTGAGAAACAGAGATGGCATGCACAAAAGGTCTTTGTGAAATGGTTAAGTCTTATTATTATTCTGATCCCCCCTACCAACTGTTTTTGATAGGATTAATCACATTTTTTTCAGTGCCTCTTTTGAACTTATCTCCTTCGAATGGACTTTTCCTTCATAATTACTTCTAAGTTTAAGTGATTCAAGGGGTTGGTCCAGCAACCCCTTCCATTTTCCAATACATTAGAACACCTTGCTTGAATTTCATCTTACATTTTTCAGATGCTGTATCTATATGGCTTCTTATCTTTCTAGATCTTTTGCAGTTCAATCTTCTAATTCATTCTGCTTACAATATTATTCCTCTTTGAAATTTCATTGTCAACTGTGGCCAACCTGAGTAAGGACAGTTCTTGATTTCTCTTCATCTGTTTCAATCATTGTATACTTCTCTGACTGAACAAGTACGATGAATAAGGAATAATTGTTGGTACAGAGAAAGTGACAATTTTCTTTTTGAAAGGTGGGATTATTCTTACATAAGGAAAAGCTTACTGTTTTTCATAAGCTTCTGCAGAGAATTATGAGAAAGGAGATTTAATGAGAGTTGTAAGAACATTTTACCAATTAGTTCACTACCTCAGGTCTAGGTACAGAGTGTCTAGCTAGTAGAAAGCATAATTTTAGGTACTTAACTTATACTTTTATCTAATTTAATCCTTCTACAAGTTTGCTATTGTTTTCTTCCTTTTACACGTGTGTTAACTTGTCCAAGGTCACATGGTAAGTTACATGGAAGAGACATATTTGGATAGCGATCCATCTAAATCTAGTGCTTGTGCTTTTTCCAAAAGATATTCTTCAGAGGCCCTTATCTGGTAGAGTTAGGTGGATCTCCAACCAGGTAAAGATAAGACATAAGCTTTGGTAATAGAATACTGACTTGCTAGCCACATGGTTTCTGTACAGGATTCATATATTTCCTTTTAACTAGAGTGTAAATCAGGAAGGAAGGAACAAAGGAAGAAAAACGGTCACTTTACTTCTACTGAGGCCTGCTCAATAATAATGTATAAAATGCCAGTCTTAGATTGCTTCAATAGGAACTTCTATTACTTATAAAGAAGGTATCCTAGAAAGTGGGCTATTCAGTGTAAGGATGGATCACCAAGCAATTAACAGAATTAGCCTTAATGAAAATTACAGTGTCTAAGATCCAAGACCAATAACTGCCACCTTCCAGGACAGTAAGAACCTGGACTCAAAAGCCTTTTGGGAAACTGTAATTTTATAATGTAATTACTTCTTTTAATATTAATTTAAGTGTAAAAATTGAAAAATTTGAGAAGACCATCTCAGTATGTCCTCATGGGGGCACATCTGTATTCTAAGTCTGCAAACCCAAATGGCTAGAATGATACAGTTATCAACATTTAAACATGCTAACATGCACATGACTAATATTATTGACATGTTGAGCTATAGTCAGGTATTTGTTTATTAAATTAGCATATTGCTAGGAAAAAAGTATAATTAAAAGTAGATAAGAGTGCCTTCCCCTTCCATCCTTCATCATTCTTTTGGAAAAGCAGACACCGTTAGTCACTATAAAGTCAAAGATGATCCTTATCCTAGACTCAGAGGCCCAGAAAGTATTACTGGGTCAGGGAGTTACTCAGATTTACAGTCCAAACAAGTTCCTACTCTGAGTGGCTGTGTGCATCACAGCTTTCACATCCCTGCTGTTGAACCATAGCAGCTACTACTGCATTTCTGGGACCTTTTTTTGTTGTTGTTACTGCTTCTCATCTGTGGTTCTCCAGATCCATTGCTCAAGATTAACCAAACATAACACACAAAGATCAATGTTCAGCTTTGAAATATAAAAGCATTATGTCCAAATGTTAAAAACAAGGTCACCAATAAATCATGTTGGAAAGAAGCAGAATGTCATAAACACAAGACAAGAGATTATAAATCATAATTCACAACATGGGGCTCCACCATCCGAAGAAGTTCGGAAGAAAAAGGGCAAAACGTTCAGAGGGTTCAGAGGGAAAGGCAAAGGGGAAAGGTCACAAGCCCAGACAGACTAATTAGGTGTCATAGTAACATTGGTTTGCTCGTTTATTGTTTTTCATTCTGGTGAACGTGGTGCTGATAATACTCAACTTTTTGTTTGTTTGTTTGGCTCGTTTTCAAAGGTCACTATAGGAAGTGTGATATCAGTTATTTAGAGGACCCTAAATTTCATGTGCTCAGTTAAAGATGTTCCTAACATCTTAAGGGCAAAACACTGAAAATCTTATAGTAGAAAGAGTAAACTTACATTGAGTTCTTCTGGTATCCCTTGGGAATGTGGCATCATCCCGACTTCTTTCAATACAGGGTAGCAAATCACTGACACAAAGAGAAGAATGATTTACTATAAGTTAGAAAGAAGCCACAACCACAAATCTAAATGTCAGCTTTCTAGGTCAACTACAAAGCTAATAATAGTATAAAACTACTAATGACTGTACATCATATTTTCCTTGTGATGAAACGTAATTACAATATGTTAATATTTACAAATCACATTGAGGCTCACAGATGAAGTGATAAGTAAATAAATATTACATAAATAAGCGATTACACAAGCAAGTAATGCCTCTGAAATTGTGTACCGTAAATTTGAAAACACTAATTGCTTTACAGGACCCAGGCCCATAGACAACATGGGAAGCGATGCTGTTTAGAATGAAATCAACTCCTCCCTACCAAAGAAGAAAATAAGGTTCCAATCTACCTAATTTTTTATATACCACTGGAGACATTCTGAACACACAGTATCAGTTCAGGATAGTTGATCTGAGAACATGTATAAGTAAAGGGCCTGATCTTTTTCTATTATGTGTTCATGTGCAGGCAGTGCCTAAAAATAACTTTTAAATATTTTAAAATATTTGATGGCCAGTAATAGTGAGAGAGAAATATATGTGGGGGTAACTCATTCTTTGACTCATATTCAGGTGAGATGTAAATATTAAGTACTGCAAATATCCAAATGTGATTATGGAAAACTTGATTTTCATGAATTTTCTTTTTTTAAGTATAGTGTTTTAATCTTTTATAAATAGGAAGGAAAATGGGGAGAAATGGGGAGCAGGAAATCACATTTCTAGTTAAATATTTTTAACTCACAGCTTTGGAAACTCAAGATTCCAGATCATTTTGTAAGTTTAAAGAAAGCAAGAATCCAGTCTGCCATATTATACACAGCATTTGGGGATGTGATAAGCTTACTTTTCCCCCCATTCAACAATTCTCTACAGACTCATCTGTAACAATGAGGAGCAGAGAAAATTGTTTTTTTTCTCACTTGATTGCTTTAAAATGACTTATGGTAAAATACCTTAAAATTGCCCTAGAATCAAAGGGCTCTTCTTTGTAGTTCTTCACAAAAATAACTCCACAGGTATTAACTAAACCCAAAAGAGCTTTGGTTCTGGGCCCAGATCACACACTAAGAAATTTAGCCCTATTTTACTGGCTTCTTTATTTTTTTATAACATCTTTATTGGAGTATAATTGCTTTACAATGGTGTGTTAGTTTCTGCTTTTTAACAAAGTGAATCAGTTACACATATACATATGTCCTCATATCTCTTCCCTCTTTACTGGCTTCTTCCTTATTTTCTGAGTTTCCTACAAGGGACATATAACACTTTTATAATCAGAAAAAGATCACAAAGAAATTTAGTTCATATCCAAAACTTGCTCAGGGTCAAAAAAAATAAGAGGATAAGCTGGAGATCGTGTTGTAAGTTCTATAAGCTCCACCACCTGAGTCTGTGTATAGCCTTAACAACTATTTCTTATGTTTAGTAGCAAACATTTTGCATGATATAAACAAACACTATTACTTCTTTGCCCCTTACTGATGAGCACTGAAGCATGTGTGCACTTACATAATTTTCTTCAGCATGGAGGTTAAAAAATAAATTATCCAGCAGCTTTACAAACAATGTGAAGGCTGCATTAATAAATCTGAAGCTCTGGACAGCGTTAAGCCATCTGAGATTTTTGCTAGGGGGAGACTGACAGCCCTATCAAAGAGAGCAAGGATGAACTTCTCAACTGAAAATTATTATTTTAGGGAGTGTAAGGCGAAGCAACACATTCTCATAAAAATTTGGAGAGACTGAAGCAGCAGGAGGCTGAAGATTTACCACCAGCTCTGATACTTACAAGCTCTGTGACCCTGGACCATTTACTTAACCTCTCTGAGCCTCTGTTTCCATTTATAAAATGATAATAGGACCTATTTGGAGTGTTACGGCAAGGATTAAACTAGTTAAAGTGCTTAGGACATCTACTAGGACATGGAAAGTGCTCAAATGTTAACTCTTATAGAAACCAGAATGGTCTTCTCCACTTACGTGACAATGGTGTAAAAATGAAAAGCAGAGTTTGAATGTTTTAAAATATATTTATTACACAGTAGACTAGGTTGGACCACTAAGTTCCCTTACCTTCACGCTAAGAGTACTATTTGGGATTCGAATCTTCAGCAGCCCCTAAAACGATGCCACCTGAGTAGTTGCTCATCCTAAGTGGCAAATGGAAATTCCCTGTGAGAAATTAGAGAACGCCTATGCTTGCGTTTAAGGCTCTAGAAGGCTGTTTCTAGAGAGAAAATCACGTTCCATTGGAGGATAAGAATATGCCTGTAACATTAATGGTAAACCATTCCCAAATATTCACTTAGAGTGAGAGAATTGCTAATAACTTGCCCCATGTTGATTTTTCATGACTGCCCCATACAGCAGGTATTGTTTTAATCCCTGGAGAAAACTGAGGCTCAGGGAGGTTTTGCTCCCTGTTACACAACAAGTAAACGGCAGCCTGGGCACTCTGGTGTTTAACTGTAAGTGGGGACATCCATTTATCTGAGAAAAAAACATGTTAGTCTCACCCCTTAAAAAAAAAAAAGTGCTGGTGGTGGGGAGGACACCACTGAGAAAGAGAAGAACAAGGAGGAAAAATTCAGTCAGCAGTTTCTTTCCCTGGAGGACAGAGCCAACCACAATTGCCCCAGAAGCAAAGCCGGAGCTGGCAGACGCCAGGGTGAAAGGACAATCTTCCCGGGAATCTAAGGAGAAGGTGTGCCTTCAAAAGGTGTTCGCCGCGGTACTGCTCCCCTCCCCCACTCCCCACTAACCTGTGTTTCTCTAGTTTGGGTTTGCCAGCCGTCGCCAGGGAGTGGAGCAAGACTCTGTGCTATAAACAGGAGCAAGTGCCAGAGCCCCCGGCCAGCCTCTCCGAGGCCGGACTGCCAAGGAAACCTGGCGTTGTGACAGCAAGGGCAATGCCGCACGGCCAGGGGTCACGGAGGAGCCGCTCTGGGGAGGACAACCACCCCGCCCCTCAAGGCTCACCTCGGAGAAGCGTGAGGTCTCTCCCATTAGTGAGTTGTGTAGGCTCTTAAAATTCCTCCAGCCTGAGCGTTTCAGGAACCGCCGAAAAGTCAAATTGTGTGTGCGCGCGCGCTTGCGTGCGCGCACCGGAGTGAGCGTGCCCGTGTGTGCGTCCACGTGGGCGCGCGCGCACAAAAGCCCACAGTTCTCTAGAGAAAAGGTCTAGAGCTTTCAGCAAATTCGAAGAGCTTTTGACTCTCATGGGAGAAACCATATTCGGGAGAAGAACATACCCCTGTCTTCCAGAAAAGAACACCAAGCTCACCACTTTTATTTCTGGAGCAAATGAGCCCAGGCTCTCAGCCCACTTTCCTCTTACAAAACCCTAAGGCACTTAAGAGAGACCACAGGGGAAAAAAATAACTCAACCCCTTTTCTAATCTAAACCTAATCCTCCTTAAACCTCGCCTGACCCGGGCTACCAGGAATGCTGCCAGTGCCAAATGATATGATGTTTATTCAGCTTAGGTTTTAGCCTGCTGCTCCTGAGCCACAAAATCAAAGGGGAATGTTCCAGCCACCACCTGCTGATGAATGGGTAAACAAGGGCCCGTCAAGAAAGAGGAGCCCCAGTGTTTGAAGACAATGCCTTTGTGTAGTTCTGGCTCAAATAAGGGCACAGCTCCTAAGGAACAGGCTTGAGACATGCATAAATGCCGTGCCAACTAGTTCAGAAGCCGGGGTGCAGCTGTTGCTAATGCACCCTTTGCCCCCTGCTACCCCTCAAACCACAAGAGAGTACCCGGGACACCATGTCCCCTCTCCCAGAAGAAGCTGGCAAGGTACAATTTGTGAATCAGGTTTATGTTGGAAGAGAATTTTCCACATCATTCTCTGAGAAGCCTCAGCTCTGTAAGAGCAGCGTAGAGCTCAGAACGCATGACCTGACCCCCATTTCACCAGAGCAGTGCTTTTGATCTGTTTTAAATCTGGGGGACCTGCATGAGATTTGGGGGGTGGGGGGAGTTCTGTTGCTAAAAACAGAATGTTTGAAAAACCTTCTTGTAGTATCAAGTTTGGTTCATCCTTACACAAGAGGGGTTTAAATGAAATAAGTCTTATAGATCCTGAGATCCAGCAAGCTGGTTTTGTTCTCAGTTTTCTCTGCTTCCTTCCTCTGAACAAATGTCTCCTTATTACTCTTTAAATGTGTGATCGGATCAGCATCATCCTCTCAGGAATCATAACCCTGGGAAGAGTAGCTAACATTTATTCAGGGTCTGTTGTGTGTCACGTGACGTGCTGGGAGTTTTCGTGCATTATCTTACTGGAACCATTGCAGCTCTCTGGGTGGAGGATCACTCTCCTTGGCTCTCAGGTGAGGGCAGTGAAGCAGAAACACAACTACAGCAATAACAACATTAACAACAGCAGCTTGCCTCCATGCACTCAGGGCTCTTAAATGATGGACCAGAACTGTAACCCAGGTAGTAACTCAAAACCTGAGTTCTGACTCTGTATAATGTCACCTCTAATGTTTAACAAGCAAGAGGTGTGTGTAAGTATGTTTGTGCGTGTGTAAGTATGTTTGTGCGTGTGTGAGCATGGGTGTGCGAGTGTGTGTAAATCAGATGTAAATTATTTTTACATCTTAAAAATAAATCTGCTCAATAGAGAAAGTCTGAAAGTAAAAATAGGAATAAAAAAATTACCCATCATTCCACCATTCCAAGACCACCAACTGATAACATTTGGGCATATTTCCTCCCAGTGTATTTTTATGTATAATTTTTAGTTCTGCACATTTAAAACAGCTGTGATTGTCTATGCATATTTTATTTTGCATTTGCCACTTAATATGACAACAAAATATGATGATGTTTTTCATAACATTTCAAATTCTCTGCCGTTTTTACTGGCTAAATAATAGTCTTTTAGGTGGAGCAATTCAGTTTAACAAACATTTATTGAGCACATAATATATAATACTGTTCTTTTCTTCAAGGAACTAGCAGTCTAGTATAGGGAAAATAAGGCACATAGATAACTATATGGTTATAATAGCTAACACTACTGAACATAGACTGTGTTCCAGGCACTATTCACATGAATGAACTCACTGAATTCTCTTAGCAACTTTATGAGTAGGGACAATCTCTCTACTCTTTCAATAGTTGTCAAAGACTGAGGCACATCTCGCTAACCAGATGGTATTTCTAGGTAGAATAATAGCTCCTTAAAGATGTCCACCTCCTAATCCCCAGAACAAGTTTGTGATAACTTGTTATAGCAGCCATAGGAAATGAAAACACTAGGATTCAAACCCTGGCGGTTTGACTTCTAGAGCCATTATTCTTAACTATGGTCATATATGTTGGGCAGGGTAATTAACTGTGCTCAGGGCACTATAAGCGCCTAAAGAAAGGACACAACAGAGCACTAGGGAAGAAGAGGAAGACAAAAACCAGGCTCTTTAAAGCTGGACAGGAGTTATAAAGGCAGTGAGCAAAGGAAGGATGAGGAATTGAATTACCATACGAAGCTCTCCATGTTTTCATAAGTGAAAAAATTCTAATATTATGTACAATAGTTTTTCCATTTCTGTTTAAAGATATGTGTGAGTATATGTTTATAATCATAAGTGAAGTTGATACACTCCCATAGTTATCTCTGGAGAGCGTGTTTGTGGGAAACGTAAGGGGAGATTTTTACTTTTTACTTACAAATTTTTGGTTTTTTTGAAAATTTCGCCAGATGTGTACTTTGGGTTAAATTTTTTTTTGTAAAATAAGTACAGTAGTATATATATATATACCATTTTTCTAAGTTGGAGAAAATAAAATGCATCACTGGGATGCAAATCTTTGTGCATAAAGAACTGTGCTTCTGTAGAATGATTTCCTTAATACAGAAAATTCCTGGAGGTAGAATTGCTGAACCAATAAATAGAAACATTCAGATAACCTATATATATTTTAAAAATAAAATATACCAGAGATGGTACCCAGTTAGTAAACCAAACTGTGTGAGAGGAGAGGAGATATTTTTTTTTCTTTTTTATATGTTGGGGGTAGGAGTTTATTAATTAATTTATTTATTTTTGCTGTGTTGCATCTTGTTTCTGTGCGAGGGCTTTCTCTAATTGTGGCAAGCGGGGGCCACTCTTCATCGCAGTGCGCGGGCCTATCACTATCGCGGCCTTTCTCGTTGCGGAGCTCAGGCTCCAGATGCGCAGGCTCAGTAGTTGTGGCTCACGGGCCTAGTTGCTCCGCGGCATGTGGGATCCTCCCAGACCAGGGCTCGAACCCGTGTCCCCTGCATTAGCAGGCAGATTCTCAACCACTGCGCCACCAGGAAAGCCCCGGAGAGGAGATATGTAACAGGTGAACAGATGAGATGATAGTTGTCTACTCATATGTGAAGGTTGATACGTGGTATTCAATATATTAGTCTGCTAGTACCACAGACTAGGTGGCTTAAACAATAGAAATTTATTTTCTCACAATTTTAGAGGCTAGAAATCTAAGATCAAGGAGTTAGCAGGGCTCACTGAGGGTTCTCTCCTTGACTTACGGATGGTCTTCTTCTTGTATCTTCACGTGGCCTTTCCTCTGTGTATGTCTGTGTCCTAGTTTCCTCTTCTTACAAGGACATCAGACAGATTGGATTAGGGTCACTCTAAAAACCTCATTTTAATTTAATTACCTCTTTAAAGACCCTGTTTTCAAGGAAGATACCATGTTCTGAGGTACTGAAGATTAGTACTTCAACATATGAATTTGCTGGGCGGTGGCGGGGGGAGGACACAATTCAGCCCACAACACAAAGAAGGCTCTAGAAGAATGAATCAATACCAATGAAGAGAATTTCTGTTCACTGCGAGAAGGAAACTTTGTAATATTTTAACGTCTTCCATAATGGAACAGAGCTAGAAAATGACATGGTGGTTATGCTGATTTTAGGCTCACTCTTTATTCCCAGCACTGCCCCAGTGCTGGCCTGGGTCAGTTGGGCTGGGCCACATGAAAACTGCACACACCCTGCTTGGACCTTTCTCTTTGGAAACTTAAACCTAAACCTGCCCTCAGCAACTGCATGACTCTTTCCCAGTACCCATTATGGTCCCACTTTGTTTCTGCAATCTATCTCCAAAGACAGCAGGATACAGTACAGCATAAATCATGAATAGGGAAAGAGTCTGGCTCCTTTCTCCTCCCAACAAAAGCTCCACTGTAATCTCTGTGTGCCCTTCACCTGTCTTTGATTCAGATCACAATCCTCTCCTATTGGAGTGAGAAAAGAGGGTGAGGGTAGTTTCTTGAGTTTTTGTTAAGATGAGAGTACATTGCCAGTAAAGAGAGTTGTAGAGTCTAAATCAGGAATCAGCAAACATTTCTGTAAAAAGCCAGATAGTAAACATTTTAATGTTGCCAGCCACAGGATTGCTACTGTGAGTACTCAACTCTGCCATTGTAGTACCAAAGCAGCCACAGACAAAACAGTAAGGAAAAGAGCATCGTCATGTTCCAATGAAAAAAGCAGTGGACCAGCTTTAATCTATGGGCTGTGGTTTGCTATAATTCAAGAAAACTGAGAATATTTACTAGGTTGAATGAAAGTATGTAGCAAGCCCAGACTGATAAACTATGAATTGTATTCATTTCTTTTGTTGATTTACTTAATACACTATGTATATCTGGGTTTAAGTCATAGTCTGGTTCCTTCTGAACACTCTCTGTTCATTTTTTATTATAAAGAGAGAAGCTCTGAAAATGAGTTTAATAATACATATTTCTGAACCTGAACTTTAACTTTTTAAAAAAGGTTTTGCCACAGAACGCTTAGGTTAAATCTGCCACAGAAACAACACAACCACAGGCTATAATTACAAAATAAGGCACAGAGATAAAGGTCAAGATAAGTCCCGAAGAGCTGGTGTTTCATTCCGTTATTCATTCAACCAATATTTGCGTATGTGTTATGTGCAAGGCACTAGAGCAAGTACTTCAGAAAATTCCAGGAGGAAATAGACATGAACCCTATCTTCAAAGTCTGTTTAATAAAGTGACAAGAGAACACCCTGGCCATCAGTTGTTAGCTTAGGGAGAGCACGTGACCAAGTTAGACTAAACAGTTCTTCCTGTGCAATTTGAATCTAAAGTAGAATACCATGGCTGGGAGAGCACGCAACTATTTTATCAAGGAGAGAGTTCATTGCCTCATTCTGTGACTGGCTTCTTTCATTTAGCATAATGTTCTTAAGGTTCATCTCTGCTGTCACAGATGGCAGAATTTCCCTTTTTAAGGCTGAATAATATTCCTTATATGTATAACTGCCTTCAAAGACCTATCCCTTCTCTGGGTCGAGTTATTTTTTAATTAGATTAGGAACCAATTTATATTTAAATAAATAAATAAGATTAGTTAAGCAGAATGAGAGAATAGGAAAATTTTTCAAAATGATGCCCCTTCCTATTTTATTCTTGCTATATGTAAGAACATACATGTAAGCATAACAACTTAGGGATTTGTGGGGAAAGTAAAGAACAAAATATAAAAATTTCTTTGCAGAGTGCAGTTTGGATCCTTCATTTTCCCACCTCTTTAAATCTTAACTGCATAGTCCTGAGTTCCATTGAAGACCCACAGATTCCAATTCGACAGGGAGCTGTTTTCTCCTTCATGGAAAAATGTCCATTTTAATGATTGCTACCCAGGGCTGCCTTATTAACTAAAGGGGGCACAGAGACTCAACTCTCAATTGTTGGTGATTATTGCAAGGTAATTCTTGCCATTTTTCCCTCCCCCAAGGGGCAGTTTAGCAGAAAATGTCCCACTATTAATTTAACCAATTGAAAAGAAAATAAAACTAACAACCAAATAAATTTGGTTTTGGTTGGTAGAAGAATTGGCTGCCTATATGGTATATCATGAAGGTTGAAGAAATGCTCATATCTGCCAGTATCTGTGTCCCACCAGTATGCCAGGGGGCAATTCTGTGGCTTGGGTTCTCCTAAATTCCAAATACGTTACCTACAAGGTATAATAAGTTATACATTAAACTGTTATTTATTTCAACCACAGCTTATTCGCCTTTAGGCTCCTTATGTTTTTGCTAAAGCAGGTGTCTACAAGCTTTTTCTGTAAAGAGTCAGATAGTAAATATTTAAGCTCTTTAGCCATTATGGTCTCTGTCACAACTACTCAAATCTGCCATTATAGAACAAAAGAAGCCATAGACAATATGTAAATGAATGTGTAGCTGTATTTCAATAAAACTTTAGTTATGGACCCAGAAATATGAATTTTATATGATTTTTACATGCTGAAAATTCTTCTTCAATCTTTGGGTTTTTTTCCCATAGCCATTTAAAAATATAAAAACCATCCTTAGATCGGAGGCCCTATGAAAACAGATGGCAGGATGGTCGGGTCATAGTTTGCAGACTCTTATTCTAAGCAAAACCCATTTGCTATTGTAAATACGTTTCCTATGCTATTCCACTGCTCCTGCTGTTTCTTCTACTTAGAATGTTATTTTCCTGTCCCTACACTTCCATATTGTACTCATAACCTGGTTCAATTACTCTCTCCTTTCCAAAGTAACTGCTCATACTCTTAAGTGCCTTCGTCTGTACCTCTCTGATAGCCTCAATCACTTCTGATCTGCATTACTTCGTGGCACAAGATGCTTTATTGTTTTAGCCTCCATGGCACTGAACTTAACATAGAGTTAATACTCATAAATGTTTCTTGAGTCAAGGCAGCACCATTAGAGAATTTCCTGGCAGTCCAGTGGTTAGGACTCTGCGCTTCTACTGCAGGGGGCACAGGTTCGATCCCTGGTCAGAGAACTAAGATCTGGAAAGCCACATGGCACGGCCTAAAAAAAAGGCAACACCATTAGCATTTAGGAAACAATATAAGAGTGGAATAAGAATAAAGTTGAAAGAGAAGTGAAAGGTATGCTTAACACTTGTAGAGGGTTGAATGGTGGCCCCTAAAACGATATATCCACCTTCTAATACCTGGATCCTGTGACTGTGACCTTATTTGGAAAAGGATCTTTGCAGATGCAATTAAATTAAGGCTCTTGAGATGAGATTATCCTGGATTACCCAAATGGGTCTTAAGTCCAATGACAAATGTCCTTATAAGAGAGAGAAGAAGACATACAGAAGAGAGGGCCATTGAGGACAAGGCAGAGACTGGAGTGATGTAGACACAAAGATTGCCATTGCCACCAGAAGCTTGAAGAGGCAAGGAAGGAGTCTCCCTTTGAGCCCCCAGAGGGAGTACAGCCCTGCTGACACCTCAGTTTTGGTCTTTTGGCTCCAGAACTGTGAGAAAATACATTTCTATTGTTTTAAGCCACCCAGTTTGTTCTATTTGCTATGACAAAGCTCAGAAGCTATAACAACCTCCTTCTCCAAGTTGAGTTAATATAGAAATAGCTATTATTTACTTAGCATTTATTACGTGCAGCTTTACACAGATTATTATATTAAATATTCACAGCTATCTGTTGAATTTGGCATTATCCTTATCCCTTGTACAGATGAGAAAAATGACATTCAGAGAAGTCAAGTAACCTACATAAAGAGCCACTCACCTAGTAAATGATGGAACCAGAATTGAACCCAGCTGATCTGACTTCAGAGTTCCCTCCTCTTAATCACTGTATCATCTGTGAGAGTCTTCCTAATTATTCTCCTGATATTTCACATATGGTAAAAAAGATGGGGGAAATTTTGGTTAATTGTTTCCTTCTTTGGGGGATGAAATTCCTCAAACGATTTCTACTGTAACAGGAACCCATTCTTTTTTTTTTTTCCTTTTTTTTGCATTAAATAATTTTGTATTATCTCACCTGTGATAAGAAACACCAGATGATTTCAATAAAATAAAACATATATTTAAAATTTTTTACATATAATTTTTTTCTTGTTTTGCATTAAATCATTTTCTATTATCTCACACCTGTGATAAGAAACACCAGCTAATTCCACTAAAATAAAATATATATATTTAAATTTTTACATAGAATTTTTATCTTGCTAAAGATTATATAAAAATAAATGTACATTTATCCCCCAAATTTCAAGAAAAATTTTTAGTATTTGCAATAAGCCCAGCAGCTCATTCTTGATGAGCAAGGATAGGATAGTATGCTGCTCAGGTCAGGACAATAAATCTCTCTCTCTCTCTCTCTCTCTCTCTCTCTCTGTGTGTTTCCTTCCTTCCCCCATTCTCTCTCTGATTTTCAGGGGGAAAAAAATGGTCTCTGATCGCTTTTTAAAAGGTATGGCCTTCACAAAGTCTGTTTCCCTAAGCAGCCCTATTTGAATGCATTTAACAATCTTAGCTTCTAGTTTCCATTAAGGAAAATAAATACGAGGAAACACAACTCCAGGCAGCACTGGGAAGATGCCAGCAATGGAAACATTAGGCTGTTGCTGGGTGAGTCAGGGGGAGCAAAGTGCCCAGCTGCCACTGAGACCGGCCGTAGGAAAAGGCTCTGTGCATCAATGCCAGCAATACACAGTGACCCACAGTTAGGATCCACTAGGGAAGCCAGACAGCACAATGTTTAAAAGTATGAGTGGGCTTCCCTGGTGGCGCAGTGGTTGGGAGTCCGCCTGCCGATGCAGGGGACACGGGTTCGTGCCCTGGTCCAGGAGGATCCCGCGTGCCGCGGAGCGGCTGGGCCCGTGAGCCATGGCCGCTGAGCCTGCGCGTCCGGAGCCTGTGCTCCACAACGGGAGAGGCCACGGCAGTGAGAGGCCCGCGTACCGCAAAAAAAAAAAAAAAAAAAAAAAAAGTATGAGTGCAGTTGAGTCTAGATTTGAGTGTTTTGGTATTGTCACACACCAGCTGTGTGACTGGGCCAACTGAGCTCGAGTCTTAGTTTTTTCATCTGAGAAGTGGGACGATGATAATACCTATTTCATAGGTAATGGTCATGTAAGAAGCTGGCACATGAAAGCACCCAGTACTATCAGAGTGTTGGTGATTAAATTGTTTATATTGAAGCCTTGGAAGGAGTGAAGGGTATTTTAACTCACTGCCTTTCCTTTCACCATCCTCCACCACTGGTTCTCAATTTCTCTTTCACTAGATGTTACTCTGCTACTTCATTAGCTTTTGCATAACTATCTGAAGGTTAAAAATAAGTTGAAAAGAATAAAAATAAGAATGTCCAGAGCTGACACAAACTCTCTTTTAAAAGATAATTACAAAATAAAAGATGCTTTCAGAGAAGAGAGATTTTTACATGACCAAAATTAAAATCTTTACCCTGTATACTAACCCAAATAATACAGATTATTTCATAACTCCATTATAGGAAAATCTAGTTAAGGCCATTTTCATCACTTAATTCCTCTCATCCTCCACTCCTGCTGCCTCCTAGGAGCATTCATTATCTTAAGATAATTTCACTGATTATTGAGGCATTATTATTCTGCTGCTTCTACTGTGAACTTTTTATTCCTAAAATCACTCCTTTGTTTCAAAGATGACACACTGGTAAGAATACCATTTTTTCCCTAGACCTGTATAAACGAGGTCCCGTAGCCCCAGCATTTGAAATTTGAAAAACCAGAATGTATGATATCATCAGTAGAGAGTAGCACATAGTAGCAGTCATTGTAACACTAATTTTGCTAATAACACTTAGCACTTCCTTACCACCGTCTTCTACTACTCTTACTTTCAAAGCATTTTCTATCTTCTTGATATAAATTATATATGTATGAATTACTATACACATATTTTTATGGTAATGGTTATGGACTACAGTATTATACACTCTTTATGTTTGGTATTATTTGTTGATGGACTGAGACCCAGGGAAAGTGAATTAGTTGCCTAGGCTGGCATAGCAAATTCATTACAGAACCATAAACCCAGACTGCAGATTTTGATTCCTTGGAAGTCCCAAGTTTATGTATTCTTGAGATGATGGTAGAACTATATGTGTTAGCCCTTCCAACCAACTTTTAATACCATTGTGTCTTTCTTTTTTTTTTTTTTTTGGCTGCGTTGGGTCTTCGTTGCTGTGCGCGGGCTTTCTCTAGTTGCAGTGAGTGGGGGCTACTCTTTGTTGTGGTGCGTGGGCTTCTCATTGCAGTGGCTTCTCTTGTTGTGGAGCACAGGCTCTAAGCGCGCGGGCTTCAGTAGTTGTGGCACAAGGGCTCAGTAGTTGTGGCACACGGGCTTAGTTGCTCCGTGGCATGTGGGATCTTTCCGGACCACGGATCGAACCCATGTCCCCTGCATTGGCAGGCGGATTCTTAACCACTACGCCACCAGGGAAGTCCCCCATTGTTTCTTTATATGGTTACCATAGTAACTCTGTTTCCTTAGTCAGCTTAATTCTGCCCCATCCTAAAGAACTTTACCTTGATCTGTCCTGATTTCCCCTTCCTGCAAAATTTCCCTTCATGCCTTCATTCTTTCTCTTAGCCCACTGGAATCTGATTCCAACCTCAATAACTCATTGTTATCTTCAAGATCACTAATGAACTCCTTGCCAGATATAGAGACCCTTTCTCAATCCTCTTTTTTTTTTTTTTTTTTTTTGCTGTACGCGGGCCTCTCACTGTTGTGGCATCTCCCATTGCGGAGCACAGGCTCCGGACGCGCAGGCTCAGCGGCCATGGCTCACGGGCCCAGCCGCTCCACGGCACGTGGGATCTTCCCGGACCGGGGCACGAACCCATGTCCCCTGAATCGGCAGGCGGACTCTCAACCACTGAGCCACCAGGGAAGCCCTCAATCCTCATCTTAATTGATTCTGTATCACCTGAGATGACTGGGCATGGTCACCTCCTCAAAATTCTTTACTCCTTTTATGGGGCCATCCTCGACTCTCCTGACACACCCTGGGATGGTGCGTCCTAAGACTCCTTTTTGTTAATGAAGATTGCTTGAGCACTTACTATGGGACAGACATCATGTTAAATACTTTACATGAGTAACTCAAGGGTCAGCCTTTTCGTCTTTCAAGAATCATCTTCCTCTAATTTATTTTTGAGGAAATGGGTTTGTGTCATGTTCTGTTCCTGAGTTAGTCTGAGCTGCTGTCTGCTTCACTTTTGTCACTCGTACCTATAATGTTGTTAAATATGACTACAGATAGTTCCCTCTTTGGTGGGTTCCAAAATTTGTAAACCAGTTATTTGGAGATTTTTTTTTTTAATTTTGTGGGGGGGAATGTGGGAAATGGTAGCCAGGTCCTTATGATAGCACTCAAAAGACAATTTCACCCGTAGCAAAATTGATCCATGATATTATAGATCCCAACCACTATTCCTAACAGTTTCTCTGCGAAAACTCATCATTTTCAAAGATTTGAAGGATGTGCGGATGAGTATGTAGAGTTTATTTTTACATGGTAAGATGTTGTCCTTCATTGCATTTCTGTCTAGAAGCAAAAAAAAAAAAAAAAAAAAAAAAAGTCCTTGTGTTCCAAGAGTGAGCTCCTTTCTTAACGGGCAACTATGTAATGAAACTTAGATGGGAGGTTGAGTGTCCCCAGTCTTGGGTCACTGCTCAGAGAAAGAAAGCTTTCAGGGATGTGGTGCTCAGTCTGTTAGAGAAAACCCCATGCTGCAGGTTTTAAAGCGCCTTTCTTTCCCCCCAATTCTTCCTTATTCTTTGCTACCTCGATTGCCTGTCCTTTTTAATAATGATTCCAATATTCCCCGGGCCTGGGATAAGTATCTGTTCCTTTAGAGTAGATGAAGCAATTACTTCGTCATGGGACTGGCTTGGGATGTGAGAGGACCAGGTTTTAACACTGGTCTTCTCTCCTTCCAGCTTCTCCACCCCCTCATTCCTTACAAAGGGATGTGGACAAAAAAATGCTGCCTGCCATTTCAGTAAACAAGGGATGCAGTGGCCATACAGCCATCAGCCCTTGTAGCCACGCCTGACGGGTGCACCCTGAGGGGAATTCAGGATGGAGAAAAACAGGATAATGGCCCTCGATAGTTAAGATGCATATCAAGGGAATGATTTCAATAAGTCCAGACTCTTGCATCTTTCCATACAAAGGAAAGTACTAAAATCACTAACCTGAGATGTGTTTTTTTGTGACTAGCAGTAATCTTTTGATGTTTGACTACATTTTTTTTCAGCAAAAACACCTATATATCCTGGCTCCTCCCTTACCTCTTTGGAACAGACTGTCAGAGCTGAGAAGCTGATTCTCCAGGCTACAGTCCTTGTACGGTTCCCAAATAAAACATAATTCTCAACTTTTAGGTTACGCAGTTTTTTTTAGTTGACAGGGTTCTTGCTCTTCAGCCTCTCTGGAGTCAGACTTTCAATGTAGGAGGGCAGTTTGGGAGAGACTGTGCAAAAATGGTTTGCCCCTGTTCTGGATTCTAATGGAATCCAGGTTTTCCTACATATATCATATATGTGTTTTCCAATCATTACCATTATGTAAAGCCACATTACGGAGAACAGGCATCACTATTAATTCAAAGCCATATAAAGGCCCATTCTCCTTTATGTGTTCTTGTGCCCTTTTACAACTTTCCCCCAAAGCCCAAATGTGACAACTTTTACCTGAGCATGTTGTGACTTGGTCCAGCCGTCAGCCCAGTTTAAGATTGTCTTCCTTCAACATTCCCTTCAATCTAAACTAACCATCTGCTTCCTTTCATGTTTGGAACCATCTTAGCTCTCCTTTTTGTTGGGTAATCATGAAATACCCAGGATCTTGTCCAGTTGATAATTTGCCTTTGGCTTCTTTGTCTTCTACTGATTAAGATCAGAAGCTACTGGTCTCGGTGACATTCTCTCTTCTTTGTTCTAACACCTAGTACAAGTATTGTTCACTCATTAAATCATAACCCCCTTTGGCTGAACTTGTTCAAAGAATAAAACAAATGCTTCATCTGCATATAAACCCGTTATTTCTTAGCCAGTATACGATTTAAAAGACATTTTTAAAATCACATGTATCATCTTTATCAACCTTAAAAATTAATTTCAGAATTGTATTTCATTTAGTCTTCTGTCCTCTGTAAAAATATGAACAAATAACACTGGAAGACAGCTTTTCTTCAGTTTGTTTATTGCATTATCTTTAATAGTCCCATTTTCTTATTTATTGTTAGGGCTCAAGCACAGTCAAATCATCATTAATTAAAATGCTCGGGCTTCCCTGGTGGCGCAGTGGTTGAGAGTCCGCCTGCCAATGCAGGGGACACAGGTTCGTGCCCCAGTCCGGGAAGATCCCACATGCAGCGGAGCGGCTGGGCCCGTGAGCCATGGCCGCTGAGCCTGCGCGTCCGGAGCCTGTGCTCCACAACGGGAGAGGCCACAACAGTGAGAGGCCCACGTACCGCAAAAAAAAAAAAAAAAAAAAAATATGCTCAAGGCACTCACAGAAAGCATAAATAAAACAGAGTGGAGAAGGCAGCCTCAACTTAGTATTTTTCGAGATGGGTTAGCTTAAAAGGAAAGGCATGTTCTCTAGCTTGAAAATCAGAAAGGAGATGCTTTTTCTATCCCATTAAACGCAAGGAAATATGAAGCCACTGATTTTCCAAGAGAAAGGTCTTTTTCAAGCCCCTCTGAGGGTTAACTTTATGACAAAATGAAAGATTATCCTCTGCCATCTGTCACTGAAACCCAGTCTCCATTCTATATCTAAGCCTCAGAGCAGGGAGAAAGTAAAAAAAAAATGAGAGACATCAATGTTCTAGGAGCTATTTCACAAGTTTGTTTCTCATTTGTCTTCATCAGAAGGATTTCAAGACTGAAACATTTAATAGATCTCTCACTGACAGCTGATGGGAAGGTCAGTGATCAAAGGCTGGAGATATTTGGAAAAGGAATGTGTTTTGCTGTGGGGATTGATGGGAAAATGAGGAGGAGAGAAAACTTGAGTTCTTGAAATGGAGACTGATTAAGCTAAAAGCCCACGAAACCTCTCGGAGGGGGGCAGGAGAACAATGGATTCCACCTCCTCTTAGAGGCAGCATGCTGTGTCCATCCAGGGAAAGGCAGGCTACCTGCCCTTCAGAGACAAGTGTGGTAGCCAAGTGGTGCTCTTGAGAAAGTCAATTGCAAGAGGCTTCTCACACGTGACGGGTTCAGCTGTGTCTGAGGAGAGCGAATGTTTGTCAGTGAAACAACCCATGTGAGGAAGTCATGGCCTTTGTGAAGAAACAGGGCATTCAAGACATGATTCCTTTGGTTCTGTCAGAATCATTTACCAGAAGTTCATTTTACTCGTCTATTTTTCTAGCCTCTATGAATCGAGGCCCTTACACAGAATTTCAATCGAGAAATGGGACTGCAGAGATTTTTGTCTTTTCAGTTCATAGACTACTTATGAGGTCAATGAAGCTATTGATCCCACTCACATGCATTTACCACTTGCTCCCCTTCTCACCCTCCTCCCTCGAAGTTTACTGATTCGTTCCAGAAACAAAGGTGGAGGCATTGTCAGATTATATACTTGAACTTGAACTGACCCACAGTTAAGCTTGAAGCAAAATGAAAGACTCTTTTTGCTGGTGGATAGGGCAGGAAAGTCTAAACAGAGATGTCTATGGCCAGGAAGAATGCCTCATGGTGACCCTTAAAACCAGCAGATGTTCAAAGTGGGGAGAGTGTCACTGAAGAGAGTTAGTGGCTGAACCTCTAACTTCCTGCAAACTCTAAATCCATCCTTCTATTTAAGAGGAAATGAGGCCTGAATGGGAGTCCTTCTCCCCTTCTGGAATCCCCAAATGTTAAAGCTGGAAAGAAGGTGAATACACACCTTTCATTTTACAGGTGCCCAGAGATAAAATGACCTGTCTGTGGTCATGAAGCTGCTTCACAACAGACCCAGAAGTACCCTGTGATTTTCCCGAGACCCAGTTCACTACGGTCCAGTGATAGAGGTTCTCTCCTTGACCAAACTCTATTCAGGCTTCTCTGAACTCACTTCTGAAATAGGCCTTGACTTTTGGGCTTCTGTGATTGTCTCTGCATTGTCCAGTTTTAGTAAGAAATCCTAAATCATTTTAACCAAATCTCACACTCTGTCTGATCTCCCTGGCCTACCTTTCAGCAAGAATCCTGTTAGGTTGGTTTAGCCAGAATCCTCCCTTGCCCTTAGTGATTTCTATTCACTGACCACTCCCCCGCCCCCAACTCTGCTGCTGGACTACAAATTCCCACTTTTCCTTGTTGTACTTTGAGCTGAGTCCATTGCAGTGGTCCCTACATCTATCATGATGGTCCTGAATAAAGTCTGCCTTGTCACTCTTTAACAAGTGTCATGAAAAATTTTTTTCTCTAACACTGGTCTGGGGAACCATTTATTTTCTAATCATCATACGGGAGGTGGGGGGGAATATGGATTCTCCATTCTCTGTTCTTACAATTACAAGGGGTGGGGGAAGAGGACTAAAATCCTTAACTAAAAACGAAGAATTTAAGATTTCTATCAAAAATATATCTTCATTGTTGACTAAACGGTTTCTTTCTTTCTTTTTTTTTTTTTTTTTTGCAGTACGCGGGCCTCTACGCTGTTGTGGCCTCTCCCGTTGTGGAGCACAGGCTCCGGACGCGCAGGCTCAGCGGCCACGGCTCATGGGCCCAGCCGCTCCGCGGCATGTGGGATCTTCCCAGACCTGGGCACGAACCCCTGTCTCCTGCATTGGCAGGCGGACTCTCAACCACTGCGCCACCAGGGAAGCCCGGTTTCTTTCTTTTAAATGAAATCCTGTCTTATTTCTAGAGGATGGCTAGATGACGCATAAACTCTCAGAGGGTCTGCTCCTGATTCCATCCCCATGATTCACATTATTCTTATCCCCACCCTCAGTTACCCTATGAAATTTCCCAATTCTAGTAATATTACTTTTGAATGCTAAGGACATGCTAATTAATTTTTTAAATTCCTGTACACATTAGCAAAATATTACTAAAACTATAATTTAAAAACCTCACCAATCTGTTTAAAGAGAAAAAAGGTGACTGAATTATCGATTATTTTTTTAAAAATTAAGTTAACATACTAGCAACAAATGAGTTTATAGATTAAAAAAAATTAGATGGGGGGCTGGATAAGAATGAACTGTAATCAGCATAGGAGTTATTTTTTATTTTTCCAAAGGAATTTGCAAAATTTGTTTGCAGATGGAGCATGGTCATGAAACCTTTGCCGCATTATTGTCCCACTTAGCAGACACAAACCATTCTCACCTCCACCAACCCCAGACTCACACTTGGAATGATTTACCCAGCTCTAAAGAAGTATCTTCCATTTCAAGAATATGAAAGTGAAGCATTTGAAAATTAAAATGTACATAAAACAATCATTTGCTAAATGCATCAACCCCTTGGGGGCTCAAATTAACAGTTGTGTTGATCTAGATGCATAAAGCTTTCCATTTGTTGTCATTTCCAAAATTCTTGTCAAAGTTGTCATCAGACTGAAGGTCTGACTCATTTTTAGCTTATCTGAGCAGGCTGCTCAGATCTGTCAGTTATAATTGTCCTTCTTACTTCTCTACTCATTTTGGTTAAAATTCTTGCCTGCACAGCCCACCAAACCTCTCCCCCGCCAGTTGTCCCAATTGTCACAACTGGATTTGGTATTTGCTAAGATTTCCAGTTGTAAATTCTCCTACTTCTTTCTGGATCTGGTTAGTCATAAAACAGCTTCTGCGCTGGATCATCCTAGAGTAGGGCGAATTTTCATCCTTTTAAGAATATTTTATGGGGCTTCCCTGGTGGCACAGTGGTTGAGAGTCTGCCTGCTGATGCAGGGGACACGGGTTCGTGCCCTGGTCCGGGAAGATCCCACATGCCGCGGAGCGGCTGGGCCCGTGAGCCATGGCCACTGAGCCTGCGCGTCCGGAGTCTGTGCTCCGCAACGGGAGAGGCCACAACAGTGAGAGGCCCGCGTACCACAAAAAAAAAAAAAAAAAAAAAAAAGAATATTTTATGAATCGGTAAGGTTTCCTCTAGATAATTTATTTTCTATATATTGATAACCTTTTCATTAATAACTAATAACTCCCTGGTGGATATTGAAGGATGTTTTGGGAACTTTATTTGCTAGTTTCCAAAACCTAGTGTGCACTGTCGCTATATTGTCCTCTAAAGTAAATATGTTCTACCTACTTAACGAGAGAGAGGTGACACGCGAGCTACTCACTGTTTTTTTGCATTTGTTGTTGCTGCTTATCTTTCTCTTCCTTTTAAGTAGTTAAAAATTATAGGATGCCAAATAATGAGTTTTCATTAGAAGCATTATGAAGGGTGAAAAAATACACATACTGGCTCTTGAAGGAGATCAATTCCTGATGTAAAGAAAAACAAACATCACGATGAACCAGGCTCTGTGAAAAATGCTGGAAATACAAAGATGAAGTCATCACAGTCTTTGTATGCCAAGGGCTTTAAAGGCACCAAACTCTGTTTTCTTTTAGTTAGATGATGTTATATACCTGCATGAAACAAAACAAAAACAAACAAAATGAAACAAACAAACAAAAACCCTGCATGAGCCAGAGGTTGCATTAGCAAGCTGGACCATGAGGCAGGAGCACAACTTCATTCATTACTCTTGTCCCACTGTGATATGTCCAGGTAGCCCTCCTTCATCTGGTAACTATGCCACTGGAAAATGCGATCCCAAAGTCATCCTAACAGGGAAAGGGGAGGAAGGAGGCTTAAGCAGAATGCTTTCAAGGGCTAAATTGAGAAGCGGCTTACTTCAGTCCTGCCCAGTTTGTTGGTCAGATTGTGACACATGGCTAACTGCAAGGAACCTTGGGAATAACTGTCTTCCCATGTGCTGGGGAAGAGGAACTGGGGTGGTGAGCACTTAGAGCACTGTTTCTGCCATGTAACCAGAGATCATTTTCTTTGGAATCCTTCAAAATAGGTATCAACATTGAAAATAAATGCCAATATTTCTCACAAGAAGAAGAAAATGAAGGTTTTTAGGATCATCATGATACTTCTCAAAGAGAGCTATTGGGTCCTTTATGAATCTGTCATGTCAAGGAAACAGTATACATTAATATAATTTTTATCTGTGGGAAGATTGTTAATAAAGTCAGTAACTAATATTCATGTAAAAACATATCTGGGGCCTCCCTGGTGGCGCAGTGGTTGAGAGTCCGCCTGCCGATGCAGGGGATACGGGTTCGTGCCCCGGTCTGGGAGGATCCCATATGCCGCGGAGCGGCTGGGCCCGTGAGCCATGGCTGCTGAGCCTGCGCATCCGGAGCCTGTGCTCCGCAACGGGAGAGGCCACAACAGTGAGAGGCCCGCGTACCACAAAAAAAAAAAAAAAACATATCTGGATCACAGTCAACATAATTGCTTTTTCTGCATCATATTATAATAGTTAAAGCAAGACTCCTTGGAAACATATTCTAATCTAAACTTTTTATGGAGTGGGTTGAATCGTGTCTCCCAAAAAGACACGTTTAAGTCCTAATCCCTGGTACCTGGGAATTATTCGGAAATAGGGTCTTTGTGGTATAATCAAGTTAAGGCGAGGATATTCTGGATTAGGATGGGCTCTCCATCCAATGACTGTGGTTTTTATAAGAGAAAGGAGAGAGAAATTTGGACACAGAGACACAGACACAAAGGAAGAATGCAGGCCATGTGAAGTCAGAGGCAGAGATTGGAGTGATGCAGCTACAAGCCAGGGAATGTCAAGGATTGCCAACTACTACCAGAAGCCAGGAGAGAGGCATGGAATGGATTCTCCATCAGAGCCTCCAGATGGAACCAGTCTTGCTGACACCTCAATTTCAGACTTCTAGCCTCAAGAACTGTGAGAGAATAAATTTCTATTGTTTGAAGGCACCAAGTTTGTGGTCATTTGTTATGGTAGCCCTAGGAAACTTGTACACTTGATTTACAAAGAGCCTGGTCTTTAGGAGAGAGGTACCATCTTTAGGCTCCTACTGTGTACAAGGTACTGTTAGACACTGGTGATACAAAGGTGGGTATAAGGAGCTTGCAAATTAGTGGAGGTGAAAAACATGTAAATAAACATATTTGAATTCGACTGTGGGAAAACATTTTTGCCTTTTAGAATCTTCAACTAAAAAAAGCTAACAATATCAAAAATTATGTTTTACATTGTCCTTCTTATTCCTCCTCCAATAGTCAAAACATCCAGTTCATTTCAACAGATGTCTGGGCTTAATGGTGCTCTTCTAAGACATGAAGTGTATTACTGATATTGTACAATGCTATGGTATCCCATTTGTTTATCCTGAAGTTGTAACGAAACGATTATTTGATGTTTTGGTATTTGTTAAGACTTGTTTTAGAGTTTTGCTACAAGCTAAAATGTATACAGCAGTCCATAATTCTTGGAAATCATTCAATATCAGAAAAACAAGGGCAAGTGAAAACCAGTTCTTCATGAAGCAGGTTGATTTTTGATGCCAAACAAAACAGTTGTTTTGTGTTTGACATGGAACGTCCAACTTGGAATACCACCAACTAGAAATCATTTTATGAGGAACAGCAAGTGTCAGTAAACCCCTGAGTACATGCTGGGAAGTACACTCATATAAATAATGATGCTGATAATCGTCTGACTGCTTTTGGAATTATCCTTTGTGTTACATCTGCTAAATGTGAGACCGAATCATTGTTAGTTCATTACTGAAGAACCACTGTGATACTATAATGGGGTCCAGACTCCATGACTGTGTAACTCATGGCTTTTTAAGTTTTCATTATTGACCTAACTTTGCTATAGAAATGATTAACTGCTGTTTTCAAGTCCTAGGATTCTCTAACGGACTAAATAAAATGACCTCAATGAATCTCATTGGCTCAGTTTTGGTAGTTAAGGTAGAAAATGCCACATTAAATTTGTCATGTTCAAATATTTATGTGCTGTCATACAGTTCCCTAAGCGAGAAAAAATAAAGAGGAATTTTTTAACAAGTTGGTTCTGGTTTGGCACATGAAGTCAAATCTAGTTCAACTCCATTCATGGGAGAATAGAGAGTCAGCTACAGACAATTTACAACGACAGGTAACACTGAAGTTCATTTGTAGTCACAGGTCACCAAGGAGGTGTTATAAACCTAAATTACAAGATGGCCCAGAACATAGCAGGTACTCAGGTCAAAGGATACCAAGAAGAGAAAACTGCCCAGTAGCTCATCTCTACCTTCTCTCAGAAGGTCCCCAAAGTCATTACATCTCAAAGAGAACTTTATTGCCTCGTATATGGTCATTCCGCCTACTCTGTCTACACTTGCCACTATGTGAACGACTTCTTGAAGTCTGCTGCTCTTTGCAAGAGGGGCCTCACAGATGCTTCTAAAGACCTTGCAGAGGTCTGTATCTTCCCTAGATTCCCATAACTCCGCCCATCTTGGGCTACAGCTGATGACCTGTTCTTGCAACATAGTTAATCTGGCTTAGACAAGTATTAATCTGAGGGGCTTCACTATCAGAGTTCATCTCAACGGTTATAGCTCTCTCTCTTCCACAGGAGGGAGATAAACCATTCTGCTTTTGTAATAATCATTGAGAGCTTGGCATTGATATCTCCTCCACTTCTTTCCAGCTCTGGTCTTTCTTAACTTGGCTGAGATAGTTTGGGTTGATGGTGGGGGGCAGAGTGAAGGTGAGATGGCAAAGAAACTGTGCAAATATTTTTAGGCATCAGCATCAGTTCTGTGCTAAATGCTGTGCTCACCTCTTTTTTGTTTCATTTAATTGGGACAAGAATCCTGTAAAATTGTCTTGTTAGGCCCACTTTCCCATTGAAGAAATAGGGGTTAAATAACCTGCCCCAAACTACATTGCTATTAAGAACCGAAGCAAAGACTTGAGTCTAATTTCAAAGTCCTTGATTTTTTTTCTACTGCGTTTCTTTTTGAGACACGATTATTTAAGGATGCCCAGCCTCTTCAGTTAAGGTCACCTCTACCTCACTCCAGCCCTGGGGTTCTTCCTCTGTTCCTGGGAAGATCACAAGGCACACTTCTCTAAATGACTCTGTCCCATCTCTCGGGACCAAAAAGTCATTCTAGTAATCCTTCTGTATTCCCTTAGCATATGCTCATGTGACCCTGGATTGCATTTAGAGAGATGAAGCCAAGACCTTGGTAATAACTTCATACTCATACCTATCTTTTGATTACTGTACTTACATTAACATAAATGGGTGCCTACTGTTCTGAAAATGCTTTTGAACAAGATTCTAAAGTTGTGCCAGGGAGCACTGGCTAGGTATGCTGGAAGCTGTCTGATTTCCTTGTCTTGGATTCTTGCTAAACCTTTTCTCGACAATTCACACAATGAAGAGGAAAAGTGATACTAGTGAAATATTTATCCTCACTGCTGTTCCTTTACTCTTCTCCAGAGCTGGGGAAATGCAACTACAACTTTTTTTTTTTTCTACTACAGCTTTAAATAGCCTTCCTTCAAGGCTGGTTGGTAAATAAAAGGTTATCAATGAACAAGTAGGTAAAATGGGTGGAGTACCCAGGCAGAGAAGTTGTAGAAAAGGGAGCAAGTGCCACCAAAGAATTTTAAAGTGAGATTGGTAGATGGGCTCCAAAGTCTTTAAAGCAAAAGCATTTATTGAGTTTAATTGTTGAGTTTCACTGAACTCCAAAGAACAATGCGATTAAGTGGTTACTTTGGGGAAGGATTTTCCAGGTGAAATGTCTGAGCTATATGTTAAGGAACCATGTGATTACAACCAAAATGGATCTGCTTCTACCTTAGCATTTTGCAAAATAATGTGGTATTAGAAATCATGGATAGAAAATACAAGAGTACTAACAAGAGACAACACATACCAGTGCTTTAAAGGGGATAATACATAGAAACAGAAAGCTCCATTTGCAATAGTTCAAGTGAGTGAGACACTAAACTGTCCAAGCTCACCCCTCTTTATACTGCATGGGCCTACTTTGTGGAAGGAGACATACATTCTAAAGTGTTTTCCAAATCTGATTAACAAAATCATGTAGGGGAGAGCTGTCAAAAATACAGGTTCTCCCAGATATTCTGATTTAGTGAAAATGAACTGAGACCCAAGTGTTATTGCTGCTGCTGCTGTTGTTGTTTTTAGCTCACCAGTTGATTTTGGTGATCCACAGGTTTGGGAATGACTCTGCTAAAAGATTTAGGCTAGCTTGCTACTCTTAGGCATGATTTAGGCAACTCTCATCCATTTTCTGTGTCTGGATCAATGGATTGGGAAATATGCATTGGAAGAGTTTCAAAGATTGATTCTAAGATATTCTTCCAGCAATAACAGGCTGGGATATGGGTTCAGGGAGATAATATGCACCAGAAGAGGGATCACTCAGTAATAAAGTGCTGTTGTCCTGAACTCAGAGTAACCTTCAACTTCTCTACTATTTTAGCCTGGAAAATAGTAGTATAGAGAAGCTTTAGTTTCTCTCCAACACACATAACAATACCCTGACAATTCAGCCAATGCTGTGAGAGGGCATTTGGACTTACAAGGTTTAGACCATCACTGTGTAAGATAACATGTTTGAAACTCACATTTCTTGGCTTGCAAGAGTGTGTATCATGCAAAGCATGATGTCATAGACCCTGGTCTGGTTTTGAGAAGAGTAGGAGAGGGGTATCAGGAAAATCAAACTAAAATGGCAAGGCAAGATTATTTTTTAGAAGACTGTTTGTAACCGACAAATTCATTTCCTCCTTCAGCCCATGGAGGCTTTGCTATTGCTTCTAACAAGAGAAAAGGTACTGTTTTTCTTTTAATATTGTCTGAGGCAGCAGAACAAGGTAGATTTGGTATTTCTGGCTTGTATAATAGCTAGCTCCCTCTTAAAATACTCAAGGATCTTCCCAGGAAGGCCATTTAGATTCTGAGTCGTCTTTGAGTCATGGATCAATTTGAAAATCCTACCAAGAAACACAGACAGGGCTTCCCTCGTGGCGCAGTGGTTGAGAGTCCGCCTGCCGATGCAGGGGACAGAGGTTTGTGCCCCGGTCCGGGAAGATCCCACATGCTGCGGAGCGGCTGGGCCCGTGAGCCATGGCCGCTGAGCCTGCGCGTCCGGAGTCTGTGCTCCGCAACGGGAGAGGCCACAGCAGTGAGAGGCCCGCGTACCGCAAAAAAAAAAAAAAAAAAAGACAACAGACTTTGCACGCAATTTCAGGGACACGTATATCACAGCTTAAGAACTGTCAGCCTTGCAGTGAGAAAACTAGCAGTTGGATTTTGTTTCCATTCCACCAAATGAATTTTAGTTGATCGCAAAATGACTGTTACACTGCACAGATCAGAATCTGGCCTCTTAAACATCTGTGAATACAGACTTTTTCAGGGGTTATTAGCTGTGTAAGTAGTGTTGAAACACCGAGTCTGTATCAAGCACTTACAGTGTGCTTGACATTACTAAGTGTGTTACAGTCAACATCATTTTAATCTTTAAAGTTTGCATAGGTAAAGACACTCAGTTACTCAAGATTAAGTAACTTTTCCAGAGTCAGTTTTTGGGTCACAAACCTGAACTGACTTTAAAGCTATTGTCTAACCACCATCTACTCAACCGTTTTCCCACCTTGGAATGAAAAATTTACTCTCCACTTCCAACAGTGACGAATTTTGAAAGGGGTATTGTTTCTGGGAGAAGAAGCTTGAGTAATGATGTATATCTGATGATATCCAACATTAATTCTGATCACCCATCCTCCTAAAACTCAAACAAACTTACTTTCTCAGCTGTAGAATCAACATGACCAATGTTGATTGGTCAGATCATTATCTATTGTACTAGATCATAAGCTCCTTGAAAACTGAAACCATGTATGCCTCACTTTTCCTGCTCACACAGCATGCCTCAGCCATAGGCGGAAGTTCAGCGTCAAATATAAGAAGCTATTGGCTCCTCTCAGTTCTCAGTAGAGGATGACAGTCTTCCATGCAACCCTTCTTGCAAAAACTTTAATGGGCCTGTTTCATTTGGTTTCTACTACATGTCATACATCCAGCTCATTGTAAAAAGCAGCCACTGGTCCTTAAGCCTTACAAATACATGACACTGAACAGTTAACTTTACTACAAAGTTTGAAATGCTGTGATTCAGTACTAAGTATTATGTTCAATACAATCTGGGGCCTTCTGTGTAAGGGCCATACATCACTGGGCAGATCTGATCACTGGTTAGCTGTGACAATTTGTCTAGGGCCCTTAAAGACACCTTTCTTAAGAGTCTAGAGAATTCTCAGTCCCCCATTAACCAAGTAAAAAGTGCTGCCCTTAATCTACTTTAAAAGCCTCACTTTTTTAATCAAAGACCTAAATTAACATACCTAACACTTGAATGCTAAAGGGCCATGTCTAGATAAGAATGCATGATATTTTGATGCCTGTAGGCTGCACTTATTTTCTAACAGGTATTACTACTTTGTTAAATCTCTGAAGTCTCATGTTTTCGTCACCTGATATACAATCTTGCCACTGAAAAAACTGGTTATGCTGTCCTAGATATTCAATCTAATTTTCACGCCAACCAAATAAGCCACAGAGTAGCTAAAAATGAAAAATGTGCAAACATGGATAATTTTAGCAGGCATTTAAATATATAACACAGATGCTAAAGGGTAATGGGTGGGGTGGCATATTAACTATTCTTATTTAAGTATTATAATTTTTACATAATTACTTTTACAGTAGTAATTAGTGAAAGACAACATTAGAAGCCAAATATTTTTAGTATGTGGGTGATATTTCTAAGTACATGGGGTTATGTCTAGGGGAGGGGTTCCTTAAGAAACATCACCCTAGTAAGGAAGTACTTTTCTCATAGGGGTGGACATGGAACGAGAACACCAGGGTGCATAAGTTTTAAAAGAAATGCTTTAAAAAAATCTAAACCATATTTATTTGCATGGTATTCTAATTTTCAAGTCTGAATGCATTTTTAGTAATGGGGAGGCAAGAGAGAACAGAAACATATAGAAAGAATTTGCTACCATTTTTTAATTTGCCATGGATTATACACACAAAATCAATCTCAGAAATTACTCAGACACTAGTGTTTGAACTCATCTAGGCTAGTTTGGTCATATTTTTTTCTGGCTGATTTGTAAGCTCTAAAAGAGTAAGGTCGTAAGTAATTGCTGTTTTGTGAACAGTTCTTGCATTCAACTAAAATTTAAGAAATGTGTTAGAAAGATTTCTTATTAATTTTTGAGTAGACTAATAGATTACTCTAATTCCTGAATAGCCTTCGTGTTATCAATGATTTCACATATATACAATCTGAGGTTCTGTGGTGATCATTTCAGTCAAAACCATCAGGAAAGAATATATTCAAAACAGATTGTTAACCAACTAGAAAATAACATATAACTTCTGTCATCTTGCTGTTCACTTAAGTATCACATGTGAAGTACAATAGCAAGTCAGTACGTATACTAAAAAGGAAAGTAGCACTTAGTTGTAGACAAAATTGAGTCTTACATTTATGCCACAAAATGGTTTAACTTTTACTTCTAGGACTAGAACAGAAATGTACTCTAGGGGAAAACACAAAACAATGCTCTTTGCTTTTATATGAATTAAAAACCAGAGTTTGTGTGTGAAAACAGTAATAAGCATTTAAATGACACTTTTGTATTCTGTTGTACATATACGTTTGCTTTAAAGCAGACTGTACAAACGTAAGAAACTGCTTTATCAAATTTCAAATTACTTTTCATTAACAATATGCTATTTCACCCATGGAAACCCATCTATGTAGTTTAAGGCTATATCATCTTACTGCTAATCAATCAGAAACCACACCCATCATTCTCTCCAAAATTATAAGCTAATTTTATGAACAAAAACCACTATGAGAACTTTGCATTCAAATAATTAAGCAAATGAGTGTCAAATTAAGTCTCTGTACACAAATGTTTACACGATGTGGAGGAGATAAACTTTCTAAGTTATGACAGTTACCTAAAATGTATCTTTGGAATGGGGCATATGCAACAGGATGAGAGAGGGTTTGCTTCTCAATGTATATCAATAAATTCACTTTTGAACCCTATAAATGTATTACCAATTCAAAAATACAATCATAACAGTAGTATCCTTAATATGTTGCTATTATATTACTTAGTAGACGTTTGCCCATTTTTAGTTACTTGCAAAGAACTTTAAGGCAACTGAAAAGAATGATTCTAATCACTTTAAACTGAAAGTTTTTAAGTTACAGATCTTTACCTTTTCATTATACAACTTAATGTAACCAATCTTGTTATCAAACAATTCTCTTTCAAGTTCTAGAAATCATTACTCTAGGACATTAAAATTAATAATAGCCCAAGAGAAATTAGACTGCAAGAAAATATTTGCAAAAGACACATCTGATAAAGAACTGCTATCCAAAATACAGAAAGAACTCTTAAAGCTCAGTAGGAAAATAAACCTGATTAAAAATGGGCCAAAGACCTTACCAGACACCTCACCAAAGAAGATATACAGATAGAGGCAAATTAAGAATACTAAAGATGCTCCACATCATGTTACTGTGATGAGATTTAACTGCACACCTATTAGAACAGACAAAATCCAGAACACTGACAACACCAAATGCTGGTGAAGATGTGGAGCAACAGAAACTCATTCATTGCTGGAAGGAATGCAAAATGGTACAGCCATTTTGGTAGGCAGTTTGGTGGTTTCTTACAAAACCAAATATATTCTTACCATACTATCTACACAAAGGAGTTGAAAACTTTATTCCACACAAATCCTGCTCACCGATGTTTTTAACAACTTTATTCATAATTGCCCTAACTTGGAAGCAACCAAGATATCCTTCAGTACGTATATGGATATAAACTGTGACACATCCAGAAAATGGATTATTCAACACTAAAAAGAAATGAGGTGTCAAGCCATGAAAAAGCATGGAGAAAACTTAATATTATTAAGAAGCCAATCTGAAAAGATTACATACATACTGTATGACATTTTAGAAAAGGCAAAATTGTGGAGGCAGTAAAAAGATCAGTAGTTGTCAGGGGCTGGGGTGTTGGAATAGGCAGAGCAGACTTTTAGGGCAGTGAAAATATTCTGTATGATACTACGATGGATTTGTCAATATAGATTTGTCCAAACCCATAGAAAACACCAACGGTGAACTATAAACTATGGACTTTGGGTGATTATGGTGTCAGTATAGGTTCATCAATTTTAACATGTATTTACCTGTTTTGCTGTGAACCTAAAATTAAGTCCTTAAAAAATTTAATAGGGAACACTATGTGCCATGCATTTTTACCATCCTTATTTACAGATGAAGCTTGGTCCTAGGGTCCACTATCTTCTTAACCAATATGCCATTCCACTCAAGTTTTTTCCTTTGCAAATTTGTGCTGTGGGAAACACATTTCCCCTCAAACCAGAGGCCCTAGTTTTGCAGAGAAAGCCCACTGAAGAATAGACTTAATAAAAGGACTAGTCCTAGGCCATGTAGCTAATTCATGTCATCAGTGTCTGTCCTCTCAAAACATTTCTGGAGTGGGCATGTGCAAAATGAAACGTGATACATTCTTGACATGCTTTATATCTCAGTGTACATTCCAAAGATAAAACCCACTTATAGTCTTGCTTGAGAAACATTCAGGTTTGAATACAGGAGTCTAGGTAGAACTGAATCTTCCTAGCTGCCTTACACACTTTGATCCCTTCTCCTCAATGTTCCAGACAAATCCAATCCTTAAGTCCAAATATGTTCTAAATTAGTGTTTCTCATAAGAAATGATTATGGAAACATTTATTACCACAATCTCATGCTACTTATTTCAAAGACCATTACAGAATGAAGTCGAAAGGCCCATCATCTTCCCATGTAAGTCTTCTTTATCCCCAACGTACCACTCTTGGATTTCAAAACCTTAAGATTTAAAAATTTATCAAGCAAATGTCTGACAGAGGTAGCATTGAGGGAAAATGTCTTATTTAAACTTTGAATAAAAATTGTTTGCCTTCTAAATACCATAATTTTCAACTCAATTTTGATTCTTCAATATCCTTCATATTTCAGGAGACACTATCCTCATCATACTTCATATAGTATACATTTCCGCTCACCTGAAGCAAAAGTAGCAGCACTCAAAAAACTGTGACAGGTGGTAGTGAATCATCTGGGTATTTCCATTTCAAACTCCCATCGTTGCGAAGTCATGGTTCTGCTTTTTGGAAGTCAGCATGTCATTGTTATCCCTTGTTCTTTATTATCTCACATGACACCTGCAAAGACCAAGCCCACGGGTCCATCTCAACATCAGAACCAAACCCCAAACAAGACTACGCCTGTTGTTGTAAACACACTGTCATGCCTAAAGTGTCATTTATAAAGCAAAAAAAAAAAAAAAAAAATGGAAAAGGGAGATAGGAGGATTGAAAAATTATGACCTAAGTTCTAAGACTGTTCTAACCCTAAAAGTGCCTATTCATTTCTTCAAAATTAAATTGCCTATTATGTACCACACTTAAGATGTTTTATAACACTCATCTCATGGTTCTCACTTGAATGTATCATGTTCAGGGATGGCAATGAAAAAAAATTTACAATATAGCCATGCAAAGTCTACAAATGCAACTAAAAAGTTCAATATGAAACATTTTCTAATTATCCCCCTTTAGGATTTCTAACTATGGCTTAAAAACCCAATGAACAAGTGGAAGTTTCCCTCTGTACATGGCTTTTATTATTTACATAATACAATACAGCATCAATGCTGAATAGCATGATTATGTGCAATACATAAATATGAACTATCTGTACACATCTGCAGATCTAACTCAGAACTAAGGTACATAAAATTGAAAGCAAAACTGAATGCTTTAAGAGTAAAAGTAAAAACTAAGACTGAACACTGCAATAAATCAGAAGTAGTGCCTCGTGTACATACTTAACTATTTACAGATGAAAACAGGCATTACCACGACACCAATCTAACTATACGCATTTATATATAAAAAACACAAGTTTCATACATCACAAAAAACCTTCCATTATAACACAGAAGTGATATTACCAGACAAGCATCAGTGAAGTATACTGCCTCTTCTAGTTGTTATTGTACAATGCTGTAGATAATGCAGCCCATGCAATACACCCAAGAACACTAGAGTCCTACACCCAAGTACAATTAATATGATAAAGCAGCCCTCTGCAAGTGGTGCTGGATACCACTAAGAAGTCTACCGCAGCCATGTTGGTTATGATTTTCCATGCAGAAGGGTACAGTTACATTAAGAACTGAAGTCTTTAAAAAAGCTTTAAACATTCTTTCTTGAACCAAAACAATTCAACAAAATATGCACATGAAAAATTAACTATTCATATACCCTTGCAAATTAAAATTCAGATGCATGTTACTCAATAGAGCTGCTGTATGTGAAAACCAAACGTAGAGTTTTAACTTCTTCTTGTAGACAAATTAATCTTAGTGCAGTTCTGTGCTACACAATATTGTTAGCAATGAGAGTAATGCAGACATCTTCTGGTGCAGGCCAGCACGATAAGCTTCAAAGATAGCTCAAGACCCTGTTGGCTTGATCTGTTTTACTCTTTATAACCAGTTATGATATGTACCTTCCAAAGAATGTCTTATTTGACAGCTTTTAGAAGACCAATTAGCCAGGCTTACATATGGCACCAAAACACTGGTTTCACAGAAAGGTCTGATAGCTTTCTTTATAGCTTTCTTCCTGCTTCCAAGGAAAATGTGGAAATTAACAGGGTAAAGTTTATGGTAGAAGTAGACTGCCAGTCCTTTTCTGGTGTACCATTAAAAAAAAAACAAAATACAGGCACATAACACTAGCCAGAGATTATACCTTGATTACATTCTCAAAGGCAGATATGCTGCAAACATGCAGATATTTCACGTACTTTGTTTGGCACAAGGAACTAAATTTTGTTCCTATTATCTGTGTTTTCAACTTGCTGTGCAGATTTTCATCCAATTTTATTCAGGGGAGGGCATATACATTTTGTAGGGCTGTATCTATCCAATTCTGCCTGTAACAAATACCCACACATCCTAAATATCAATTATAAGACAGACAACTGTAAAGTAACACTCTGGAGAACATCAAAGGAAAATGGCCATGCATCTGCTCTTTAATGTTTTCCTACGATATATTAAAATAAAAACAAAGTTATCAGTCTCTTCACAAGTAGTAATTTATATTCTCTGGATTTTTTCAGCCACAACAACTGGATTCTCTTTTCTGATTTTTGCTGCAGCTTCTGCTTTGTAATCATATGGACAGTTGTGCTTGTCAGAGTAACGGTGAAGTCCACAAAACAAATTTCCACACCGGCAGTCAAACCCTGTACATACAAGAGGAAGTAGAGTCACTTGGGAACTTGTAGCAATTAAAAGAAACAAAAGCATTAGTCAATATAGAAAAGGAAGCAGATTTTCATGACTCTTTGCAACATTAAAGAGTCTGTCACTTTAAACTGAAAGTGCTCTTAACCTCCTCTGACATGGTGAGAAATTTAAGTAACTATCCTTCCATAAACTCCTGTAGGTACCAAACAGGGTAGAAATTACACAGGCTCTGGAGTCAGGCTGATTTGAATTTAAATTCTAGTCCTACTGTATGTTAACTGGGTAATGTTTCCTCAAGTGAACGCTAGGAAAAGACAACCACATACAGTTCTGAGATTTAAAGGAAACAATTAAAAAGTATCTAGAACATTTTGTGCCTGGTTCAAAGTAGGTGCTTACTATTTAATTCAGCTATCTTTTTCCCAGGAGAACAAAGGAAAGAATCAAAAGGGATTAATTTTTATCAATCCCATAAAGGAAAGTAATTCAGAAGGCCTGAAGTTAGGAAAGGGTTTCATATGATTAGACAAACCAATGGAAATCAAACTCAACTTCTCTTCACTGTCCTCTTTCCAGTCTACTCTGGAAACTTTCTATTCTTGAAAGTCGGGCATTTTGTTTTATGTGTAAGACTGACCAGTCCCTTAGGGAGTAACTAGGAGCTCCCTGAATACCTGTAAGGCCAACTTTCTTTCTGCACATGAAACATCTGTTCTTCTTTGGTTTGGGCAACTCAGGGGCTTTTTCTTCACTTTGAGAAGTACTGGGCTGAGAAACTGATGGACTGGGCTGAGTGACAACTGAAAAACAAGGGTAAAAATTAGAAGCCTGTCAATTGTTTGGCTGATAATTATCTAAGACCAGACCAAAACAAAACAAGAGAAACAGTAAGATTCTTCCTGAAAATGTTTAAGAAGTCTTTCTTGAAAACATGTACTTTAAATACAATCTTCTACTTTAATATCAGAACTTCTTTCAAATCTGAGAATTTCTTGCCAATTAACATAATACCACTTGCTCCTATAAATTTTATTAAATTATCACTCCACTCAAATTCCTTTAAACTCACTCTAGTCCTGGGAAACAAAATCCTAATTCTAAATTTTAAAGACCTGAGAGATGTGGTCATCTGCTCAGTTTTTCCATATTCCAACTGCCTAAATGCAAACTTCTAAATTAGGGCAGTTCAAATTCATTACTACTCAGGAAATAAGGTTGCCAACTTCTGAGGTAATTAGCTATAAAGTCATTTCGCTTTTATACTGATAGAAAAAAGAAAAATTGTGTAGATAAACCCAATAAATTTTGACAAGTAAAACCCAAGTCATTAATCCCCTAATTAACTTTAGATTCCAAAATTTCACAATAATTATTGTGCCATTTTAATAAGTGCTTTATATTGTCTTACATAGAAAACCTGCAGGATTAAAAAAAAAAAAACTTGAAAGATCAGCAACGTTGTCTTTAGGACAGTGTAAGTACTTGTGAAGCTTTGATTTTAGACTATTAAGGATTCCAGAGGCAAAACAAGAATTTTTAGAGCACAGCTGTAATTTACTTTGTGATACTTATCTAAAATGGGTATGAAATTTGGACAGTAAGAGATATGACCTACTTTTAAAAGTCCCTGTTTCTCCACCAAAAAGATCTAAGTTTTAAGTTCACTCATGACATCAATGGAATTTGTCAATATAAAGATAAAATTGCAGATTACTGTTTTAAAGTTCACATTACCACCAGGTTATTGAAAGCAAAATAGCAAAATTTAATTCTACTTTTATAAAACTCAGCGAGGGCTTCCCTGGTGACGCAGTGGTTGAGAGTCCGCCTGCCGATGCAGGGGACATGGGTTCACGCCCCAGTCCGGGAGGATCTCACATGCCGCGGAGCGGCTGGGCCCGTGAGCCATGGCCGCTGAGCCTGTGCGTCCGGAGCTTGTGCTCCGCAAGAGGCCACAACAGTGAGAGGCCCACGTACCGCCAAAAAAAAAAAAAAAAAAAAAAGAAAAACTCAAGAGAAACCAGAAGCACTGTAAGCTGAGTTTTAATATTAATCCAAACCCCAATAGCAAATTAACATACACAATACTAAAATTACTGCATAACAATAGGTCAACACTAATGCTATCAGCATAAATCCAAACCAATTGGTTTAATAAGTACTGTAAAATTACCTCCAAATTTATAACTTATTTGCATTAGTAATATATCCAGTGAGATTAACAGTCTAATATTAGACCAACAGTAATATTCTAGCTACTACTTATTCCTAATAATCTACTATGGCAACGTTAATGTAATTTTTCCTGATGGTATAACAGTAAAGAACAATCTGTGGAATAGTGCTGGGGAGGATGACAGCCATATTTCCTTGGCCACACCTGAAAATTGGACAGTGGTTCCTAAAACATACAGGGAAGAGGAGCGGGGGTCAGTCAAGAAGAGAAAAATGATACAGAAAAGGCAGAGCAGCGAACTACAGAAAGCCTACTAAGAAATAATAAATGCACAGAATAGCTATAGAACTAATCCAAAAGAGTACTGTTCCAAAGTCAGTGTCATTTTGTTTTAAAAAAACAAAAACAAATGAAACAGAACAAATACTAATTTGGTCAGTTTTTCATAAGGATGGAACTTACTTAAAAATACCAAATATGGATTCACCTGCCCAACTTAAGAATTTTCATCTTAACTGTATCAACTGAGAGTGATATGGTTCACATAAGCTCAGCTATGTACAAAAGCAAGCCTCCAAAGCAGATTACATGTCCACTGACACTATTTTCTCACAATAAAGTTTTATATTGTGTTCAGTCAACACTATACCAAGAAATCATGAATTGATCAAATGAACTATGTGCACCATAGAGTATATAGATCATTGTTCCAGGGTCTAGTGCAGATAAATCAAACAAGTCAATCTTCTGGCAACATTAAAGCACTTCTGGTTGTGCTATGTAAGTTCAGCATAGACTCAGTCACTAACTAATGAAAACCAAAATGCCTTTCCACACTGAGTTTTTAAACTCCCATAGGGATCCCACACTTCTTCAATTCAAAAGTTTCTTTTAGTGTTTAATATGTTCTTTTGCTTGAGTATTTTCTAAGTATTGACAATATCAAGACTGAATAGTTAATGCTTTTGATTATTAAATTTTTCTCCACAGCTTTGGAATTTAGCCCGTATAACTTCTTCCGTTTGTGAACAATACCTTCTTTAATGATTTAGATACTTATAAAATATATTAGTAAACAGTTCATTAAATTCTTGACATTTCCAGTCTTCGTATTATAAACTTTGCTGATTTGTGGATGCAGGGGCAAGGGGGGATGGGCAGAGAAGAAGAGATTAAAGAGTGACTACTTTACACTTCAAGGTACTTTAAAGAGAGTGGTTTGCTTGGCCTATATTTTATAGCTCTCTCTCCTCTTTGGTCCTTCAATGGGAAGGAAAGAATCCCTCCACCAACCCTTTCTTGTATTACCTAATCCAGAACTGAACCAGTATTAAACAAAAAGCATACCTGGCTCTGACACCTCTGTTTTCGGGGTAGTTATTTTGTCCTCTCTTGAAATGCTCATTTCTGTCATTTGCTGAGTTACAGGCAAGGCAGCCACAGGCACATTTCTATTTGAGTTCAAGCAAACATTTTTAAAGATGTTAAGGGTACTTCTTGGAAAGATAATAAATTGTCAGTTCAACATTTCCAATGTGATCAAATGGAGCTAAATAATCTAAACAAGATGCCCAGCACAGATGGATGAGAATAAGGAAAGCAATCTGATGAATGGCTCATCAATTCAAGCCTGCATATTTATATAGGTTACGATGTTCTATTATAGCCAACTAGAAATTTTTAGCTGAGCCTGTAATTTGTTTAAGGGCAAAAGGGGTAGCTTTGCCAGAATGCCTTATGTGGCATTACAATATAGTCTGCAGAGTCTCATTCTCTACAATTCTTACACCTCCATTACAAGGAAATAAAAGCACAGCATTCTCAACACAGTAACCTTGAGAGGTTGTTCAGGAGTGCGTTGTTAATACACATCTTTACTCAATGACCTACAAGATCATATATTAAAGGACACTGGAATAATCACCAATTGTGCAACACATGTAAAGCCAAGGGCATCTAATGTATTAACATCCTTATTATAATGCAATATGTATGATGTAATACATCATTATTTATTAACATTCATAATTATAATGTCATTTATCTTTACTTCCTCCCTGTATTATTATAAAAACCCAGAAATGTTTAATCTTACCTTGATTTTTCAGATGTGCTGACAGCAGCACCTTCACAGTTGTTTAAACTAGCATCTGCTCTTTGTACAGATGCAGAATCTGAGGTAGGACTGTTGGAACCACTAGCTGTCCCTATTTAGAAAAAAAGGATTGGTAAGAAACAAAGCAACACTACAAACACTCATTACCAAAACTATTAATAAATAACAAATACTTGCATTTAATTAGGTTAGTGACTTAAGTACTTTCACTGTGCTGCAGAATCTTACACTTAAGTGATATCCAAACAACAAAAAAAAATCTATTAAAAAGTCATATCCAGTGAGTACATGTACTCAAAAACGAAAATGAAAAAGCTAGAAGATGCTTGTAGACAGTCACTCATTCCTCATGTAGTCATTCCAAGTACTTGGGCTATTATTGCTTTAAATTTCAAGCTTTTCTCGAGTCTTCTCTCCTTGGACTTTCAAGATTCATTCTCAGTCTTAGGCCCCAACTCTTGGTTCTATATTTTCTGTCCACCAGGTCTTCAAATGGGTTATTTCTTGGGACCAACTTACCCATTGGGCTCATTCTGCCACTATTCTGCTGCCTTTGAAGATGTTCTTTGTAGCAAACAGAACACATTCCATTTGTCCTAGGATTCCCATAAAAGCCACATCCTGTACTACACAGCATGGGCCCTGGGGTCTGGTTAGTCTCCTGAGCCATTTTTCTGCTGTAAACAAAACAAAACAAAAATTTTAGAAACTAGCATGTAGTCAAAAAAAAAAAAATCACTAAATTAGTATGATAGTCATTATTGTACCTTTGTCATTTCTAAACACTGAGTCTGTTTCTAACAAAGCCCCAAATTGTGTTAATCTTTAAAAGAGAGTAGGCTAAATTATGAATATTTTGTTGCCTTTATAAAACAAGGGACATGAATGGAACTGTTTTAGCTTGATAAACAATGAACTATTATGAATTCACATTTTTAGGACAAAAAAATTCTATCATTAAACATTAAAATGTATTATTTTACCTGTCACTGTTTCTGTAATTCGTGAAAAGGTCACCCTTCCAGATTCCAGAATTATGTTTAAATCAATTTTGGCAATTGGTATCTTTAAATCACTTTCTGCTCTCCTACATTACAGGCAGATCATTTCAAATAATCACAATTAACTACTGACTCTTCATATCTACTAGTGGTTCTTTAAACTAGCTGTATACTGGATGTAGCTCTAGAGCTGTCTTAAAACTAACATCTGAACATACGTGGGCCCTGTAGTAATTCAGTTCTGCTACGGGGCAGAGCATCTGTACTTTTTAAATGCTGCAACACCTTTAGAGAAGACTGAAAAGAGAGCTGGTAGATCATCTAGCTTTTCCTGTTACCTTGGCACCAAAAAGTGAAGTTCTTTAAGAATTTAGGAAAAAGCTGCTTAGGAAATTCCTTTTGTTCTACATTTGACATGAGAAATCTGGGTCTGAGTATACTTTAAAGTCAGTGCCTAGAAACCTATAATGTACAAATTATCAGCCATAGATTTCTCAGCCAACGGCTCTATTAAAACTTTAACAAGCGCTTGTCTGCCTCATGACAGAAAATAATGAAACCTTTCCAAGCTCAATTTCAATATGGCAAAATAAAGCAATATACACAACCTTTAGTAATGGTTAATATTTAATGCTAGGTTACCAGAAAGAGCTTTATATAGCAAGCATACCCTTGCTTTTCCAGAAGCCTTCTTAAAATTAGCACAAACACAGTAATGTTTTGCTAAATTTATTAAAATTTCCTGAGTTAACAGACATAAATATTTAAGAAAAAAAATTTTTTAAACCTGGAAGGTTTCCATGTCACCTTTAAAGTATGTATGAATGTACCAAAAGCGTATTTCAGAGCATTTTATCAAGGGGAGATTATGTGCAATAATTCTGGTCATTCTCCTTTAACTGTACCTTAATGTTGACTACGAAGGTGACTTATAAGTTATGAACTTTTCAAGTAAGTGCAGGAAAGTACTTTCAGCTAGAGCTTGTTACTTCCTAGAATTTCATACTACTTTTTCCAACCACCACATACTAGGATACACTCTTTAGTGAGGTATTAAAAGCAGTGTTTTAACAAGTATTAACACTTTTTACCAAAATTATAAAAAGGGGGGAAGAGGACTAACCAAACTTGACCTGGCCCGAATCCTGACAATTATTCCAACAATCTAAATGATAGTAATCTTTCCTTTTGTTAGCAAAAAGCCATCATATTTCAAGCTTGAAAATACCTCAAGCCGATCAAACTTGTATGGAAAGTGACCAATACTTGCAACTTACTTCAGATTATAGTACTAATTTAGTTGACACTATCTCTTTAAATAGTAAGTGGAATTTAGCTGACTCATTTTGGATCAGGGTAGTGCAAACATTTCAACATCACTTAGGAAGTTTATTAATAAACACTTTCAGCTGGGTTTTTAAAATTTTGAGTATAACATGTGCAAAAAATGCCTCAAATAACAGTGTATTTATTTGCATGCCTACCATGCAAAGTATGTGAATCTTTGCCTTACGCAAAAAGCAGGGCCATTCCTTGAAGCCAGCTTAAGAATTATGCTAGCTAACTTGCTAGACTAACTTCTAGTGTCATCTGACAGTGGCTTTAAAAGTAAATTGGCCTAAAAGTCAACCCACATTAATATTAATCTGATTCTTAAAATCTTTTGTTTATATAAATGGGGGTGGGGATTTCACCCAATGATTTCACATGCAAAGTATTCCACCTTTCTTCAGAAAACACATCTACCTTCAAGTCACGATAAACAGCCTCCAAACTGTGAAACACAAGAGACACTGGGACATCAGTCTTCTACATGGCATCTCATCTTGTAAATTTTTCCCCCCTAGAAAGCCAGCTTTTAAATGCCATCACAAGAGCACAGCTTGCCTTAATATTTCTCAGAAGCTTAGATCACATGGGCGGGCGCTTCAGCCTGTCACAAGGCTGCAATGTGACAGGGTGAGCGGGATGGAGGCTCTCACATAAAGCCTAGTCAACAGAGGCCTCTGAAATCAGCTTCTATTTTTATCTCAGAGCCTGCCAACTCCTACACAACCCCAAGAATTAAGGATGCAGCGCTCATATAAGAAAACAAAACAAAAAGATGCCATTAAGATTGCTAGTTTTTTTCTAACACAGGGAATGATCTCACATTAAATCTAGAAAATGCAAGCATCATTAATCACTCATGAAGCCAAATGGTCAGGGTTGTTTATAAAAACCAAGCACAGCGAAGAGCATCTAGGCAGAAAGGATCCTCATGATTAGTGGCAATTTTTTTTGAGGTGGGTGTGGGGGATGAGTGCCATTAGGTACTGTGTTTCCCCACTGGTATTTTAGAAAAATACAATACCATTATTATTTACTACCTTTAAAGTTGCTAGAAACTTGAGCATTCATCATGTCAGCTCTATCAGGTATAGCTAGAATGTTTATTTTTATAGTTTTTATAGCTGAAATGTGTACTTATTATTATTATTATTTTTTTTTTTTTTACAGTTTGTGGCTTCCTATAATTCACAGGAAAATCAAAACCAAAAAGACAGGAGCATGTAACTGAAAAATTCTCCAGCCTCAAATATGAATAAAAAAGGCTTTTATGCCTATGGAATTTACTTCTCTCAGGTGCACAAAATGTTAAAAGACGTTTAAGAATGCCTGCCCACCTGGAGTTGAGACCAGAGTTCTAGTTTCTAATCTACCTCTAAGCCAGTGACCTTGGGCAAGCCCTTACTCTCCAGATCTCAGTTCCCTCTTGCTAAATGGAGATTAGTATGATTTTAAAGGCTACTTTTCAGGCTTAATACCCGGCCTGAGAGACAGAAAACAGAGAAGAATTAAACATCTTTTTGATGGGGACATTTTTAGGAAAAAAAACTTGAAAAATGAAATTGCAGTATTTTCACCAATTCAGTTCTGAAACCCTACTTTTAAAAATAAGGAGTAAAATAAAATTCATTTACATTTTTAAAAAAGTCTGTAAATCACCTGAATGCCAAGCTGAAGAACTGTGGCTCTATGACCTATATACTACTTTACCCTAATTTGTCCTTAGACTAGATTATTAGAAGGCCGTCAATCAATAAAAGATAACCCGGACCTTTCCCCAAAACACAGCTCCACGGAGTGCGTGGAAAGCGAGCAAAGAATTTCACGTTCCTCAGCCTAAATGCACGAAACAAAGGGGAAGGTGCTCCATTTCCTTCATGAAAGGCATCTCGGGCGAGAAACGCAGCAACATCGGTAAAACTGAAACACGACAGAGAAGACCCCTCTCACCCAACGTTCCAGCGGATTTTAAAACAAGTTCGGGTCCCACTGGTCCCCTATCCCTACCGCCATGCCCTTTCAAGCAAAGGCCTCGTTCAGGAAAGCACTGCAGGGCCTTTTCCAAAAACCACTGAGTCATGCAGAACAGCAGCTCCGCAGGCCAAGCCGGCCCCTAACCCTGCCGGTCCCGCGCCGACCACCGACCCTGAACGGCCCCTACGAGGAGGCGGAGATAGGGGGTGCGGTGGGCAAGGGGCTGGGGGCGCGGCCACCTCTTTGTCTTTCCGGGTTTGGCCGCCCACGGCGGGCGCCACCGCGGAAGGCGGCCGCGACGGACTCGAGGGAGGCCCAGAGCTCGAACCCCCTGGAGGCCGCACGCCGGGCATTGTTTCCCCGACCATGAGTGTGCGAGTGAGCCCGGGGCACAGGGAACCAGGCCTCCGGCCTCGACGGCAGAATGCCGCCTCCGTCTTTGTGCTTCCTGAGCTGGCTGGCGGGCTCTCCTCCCACAAACGCCGCCATACGCGGGCCGCTCGGCCTTCGTCGGAGGCCCGCGGCGCCCGAATCCCTCACTCCCACCCCCGGCCGAGCACGAGTAGCCGGGCGCCCTCCCCAATCCCCGTGCTACTCACCCTTCGGCGGCAGGAACCGGGCTGGCGCGCGACGCCGGCGCGGTGGGACCGGGCCGAGCCCTCAGGGAGGGGCGAGCCAGGCGCCCTGAATTCGCCGCCGCCGCCGCCGCGGGCCGGGAGCGGGTCAGAGCCGCAGACGGAGGTGGCGCCGCCGCCGTGGGGTCTTCCTTTGTTCCCGCAGCAGCACCGAGCGTGGCCGGGACACGCCGGAGCTCGGGAAGTGGGAGGAGGGAAGCGAGGGGGGGCGGAGAAGGAGGCGGAGGGAGGGCCGAAGGCCGCGGCGTCTAACACTGCTCGCGGCGCCGGCCCGTCGTCGCCTCACGCCTCCACCGTCGGCGGGTTTGGCCGACTCCGAGGGCGAGCGGGGAGCGCGCAGCTAGGCCTGGGCGCCGCAAGGGCCCGCGGATGGCGCTCTCCGTCGCTTTGCTACTGCCGGGGAAGGTGTGCGGCTCCAGGGAACGACGAACCCCAAACGGAGATGCACGTAGGCCTGCACTCCGGTCGACTGACGCGTCCTCTCCAGCCGGCGCTCAGGCAGTGAAGGAAAGGGGGGGTTCGGGGTCTGTGCGTCAGCGAAAACCCCGACGGCGGCGGCGGCGGGGAGCGCGTTGACGTCACGTGCTCGACGCCGCGGCTCCGCCTCCGCCTCCAGTCGCCTGGCCGGGGAGGCGGGGCCGAGCCTGAGCGCGCTACCTATGCGCGGAGCCGACTCAGTGACTCGACTGCCGGCCCCAGGGTGGAGTTGGAAAGAAGTAGTCCTGTGGAGGATGCGTTTCTATTTTTAACCCGATTGTCCGCCTTCAGCCTCTCTGCTTCCGATTTTCTCAGTCAAGCCGACTTTTCGCCATCTGAGTTCTCACGCTTTGTCTAAAGCCTTTGGCAGACATTTCCCTTTCCTCCTTACTCGCCACCCCTTCCCCACCCAACAAGAACGTGTTAGAAGGATTCGGCTCGAGAAGAGAAAATGAACTGCTGTTTAGCTTCTGGGTCTTCTCGCCTGTTTATGAAGTTTCCCCCGTCCGGTTCCCTCACACTCCGCTTCAGTTCTAAAGTCCAGCCTGAGCATTGCCCTGATGCTCCCGGGAAGGAGCGGGGCGGGCGGCGCTCGCTCGCTCGCCCAAGGTCACGGCTGGTTGTGCAGAGTCAGGAAGTGCTCCGCCGACTTGCTGCCAGTCTTCGGCCCCGGCGACACTGTTCTGAGCAAACTGTTTTGGCCAGCCTGTAAAATCCCTGGAAATGGACTATTCCAGCAGAGCCTCGTGAACTGGGAAAGCACCAAATGTTCTACCCAAGATGAAGTTAAGGAACAAACAAGCTAGACCCGAGGGAGAGATCAAAAAGGAGACGTTGCAGGAGTAAGTTCAAAAGGGGGCAACTCAAAAATGAGGCACAGGCCCCGACTAGTTTGAAAGGGTTAGTTAACTAAAAACACTGAGAAGCTTTTCAAAGCACCAACAAAAAAACCCACTTGCAGCTGGCCTCTCCAGGTGACTTTAGTTCAACTCAAAAAACACAAGTAGTAAGACAGAAGGGACTTAGGAAATGTCCTAGTAAACAGTGGCCTAATGAATAAATAGAAACGATGTTTAGGGCTTCAAATAGCCACCATTAGACTGGAGTGAGAGGTCCCTTCGTTGCTTCCCAAACTTGGTGATCAGAAAAATCACCTGGAGTAATTGCTTACTTTTAAATAATCACCTAGGCCTTTCCCCTGGAGATAGTTTTGGTAGTCTGTGGTGGAGCTCAGGAACTTGAATATTTAAGTAGTACTCCAGGTGATTCTTCTTTATAATTTTGTGTATTTGGGAGAATGCTGTCCTGTTACCCTGTGCCAAAATTTCCAAATCAAACAGTTCTCTGCCACAGTAAGTAGAATCCCTAGAACATAACTGAACATTTTTCTTTATAATTTAGAGTTATTGCTGTAGGCAATTAAAGTGTTAGAAATATAAGTATTGATAGTTTCAGACACTGGTCCCAGGACCATTGAAATTTACTTTCTTTAGTGGGTAGACAAATTAGTAAAAACATAGCAGCTACCATTTACAGACCATTTTGGGGGCTAAGTATTTTTCATTTAGGGTTTCATTTAATCCTCACAGCAATTCACTGAGATAGGTCCTATATATCCATTTTTTACAGTTAAGTGAATAATGACTAAAGAGGGTAAGTGACTCCCTTGAGGCACTAAAGGACAGGGAATCAATGGAGGTGGTTCTTACTGAGGACAAAAATAACTTAGAGATTTCCCCCTCCTTCCATTTTAGTTATTAAAAATTGAAACAAGATAATTCCTGAAGGAGTGAAATTGAAAAAAAAAACCCAGCTAAGTAATAAGGCAAGCTGGTTATTTAATAATGTATTGCATAATATATAGCCCCTTCTGATAATTTGTCTTCTCTACCAACCATTTATAATTTTCTCTATGAGACTGTTTCAACCAGGAATATACCTGGTATTGAACCTAGTTTTAGCAGGTTACCCTTCCAGCACCTACACTAGTCGTTCTCCAAGTGTGGTCCCCAGACCAGCAGCATCAGCATCACCTGGGCACTTGTTAGAAATACAGATTCTCAGGCCCCCACACCAGCTCTACGGAATCACAAACTCTGAGGGTTTGTCCAGTGATCTGTGTTTTAACAGGTTCTCCATGTGTTTCTGATACACGCTGAAGTTTTAGAACCATTGACTTACCCCACCATGCTGTAAGAGATCTCTCAATGAGATCTCTCACATGTTCACACCATGTGAAGGGAGAAAGTTAAAAAAAAATTTTTTTTCTCATATTTCTGGTGTAACAGATTAGGGGATATGCTTCTAAGGAGTATTTTTGTTTTTGTTTTGGTGTCCTAAATTTTTAGTTGGCCTGTAAAGACAAACTATAGAACACAAAATATATAGCAGAATGCTCTTAATATAGTATGCAAAAGGGCTGTCACCATGGTCATCAGAGAAGGTTAAAACCAACCTCTGCAAAAAATACCAGAGAAAGTGGTGTGTGCTCGAAATGTGGTGTTATTGATTGTTCAAAAAATACCTTTTGTAGAATTTCATTACATGGAACATACCAAGTGACTGGTACTGATCCATTCCTAAATACTCCTTGAAAATAATACTAACTCAATTTGTTTTAATTCATTTTTTCCATAAAAACGTTTTGCACACTCGCTACATTCTAGATACCCACTAAACTGGGTGCTGGAATATACATTGGTGGGAAAAACTTGATCTTACCCTTGTTCTCATGGATCTTACTGTCATATGAGGGAGAAGGACGTTAACAATATTATCATGCAAATATGTAATGAGCTGGTAAATATTTTGAAAGAAAGGTACAGAATGCTACGGGAGCATATAACCAATGACAATGGATGCTGAAAACTTGCCCAAATCTGAGTTCCATTGCCAGTCATCTCCATCACCAGTGGAACTAGGCTTATTTCCTTAAAGTAGTTAACTATAGCAAACTGGCATGTCATATAGGAAAGTTGGAACAGTTTGTATTCTGCTTAAGAATTCAGGTAAAGTCATTACAAGTTCACTTATGTTTTTCTTTGTAATCTAGGGATGAGCCAAAAAGGGGATTGATAATGGAGAAGAGCAAATTAATTCAATTTCTTAGAAAGTAGAAACTGACATCTTTTAAAAATAGCAATAAAGGTTATTAGTCCACTGTAAAATATAAAAGACCTGGAGTTATTTTAGTTTGACATGGAGCTTTCCATTATGGAGTAAGAATTGCTTCTATGTATGGCATGATTGTAACACCCTGTCATGGGTATTACATTTTTTCTCTGTGCTTGAGTAGAGCTTGGTGAAGCACAAAGTCTTTGCTGGGGTTTTAAAAACCGTTAGGTGTCATTTGATGTTCACATAGTACCCTTCTTCTCTCTCCTTCTTTATCCCCTTCCCAGATCTCAAAGGTCAAGGTAACAATATTCAATTGTATTTTTATTATTTTCAAAATGATTGGCTGAAAGGATATAATATTATATTTAGAGCAAATCAACTAATTAAAAAATTAAGAGTAGAACATCCCATTATTTAAAAAATTTTCCTCTAATAATTAGTAATTAAATAATAATTAAAATATCAGTGAGTCCAATAATGGATTGGTTTTAGACCTAGCTCAGCAAGTGACTGGCTGAGTATTTTTCCCCAGGGAAATGATAAAACAAGTAGCAATTTAATTACTGTGTAGACCTTTTGATAGTGTTAAAGCCATACTTATTTTCAGTGAAAAGAACTTGATCAAAGAATCTACAAATAAATGGCATGAATGGCTTACCTAATTAGAGAAGACTTTTAGACACAATCCAGATATTTTCATCATAACCATAAACAATTTTTACAACTATTTAAATGAACAAAAGCCTTTATTATTTATGCACATTAAGAACTTAAGATGAAGGAAATTGATGAATATCTATGTGTGTGTGTATATATATATATATATATGTATTGCTGTGGATATCACCTTTGTAAGACACAAGGTACTTTGGTCTCAAGAACTTTAGGAAATCTTTGTGACTGAACAAGCAATCTAGGTATAGATGTTAAGTATGTGATTTGAATCTCAGTAGTTGTATGTGGGGTTGGCTCTGAAACAACACTTTGGAGCATGTCATAACTTGGGCTCATAGGTGGTGGATAGGCCAGAAAGACAGTCAGGAATGGGGTCAGTGATTTGGCAAGTGCCCCACAGCAACTAGAATGGTACAGAGCTGGGGCAGTGGCAATTGGCAGTAAGGCCCTAGCTGTCAGGCAACAGAAAAATATCACAGAAAGCAGGTAGATACCATCAGGGAGGTCAGGATTCAATCAGAAGACTGGTAGGAGAGAAATGGGTAGGGTGGGCCCTCGTCCTGGAAGAATGTAAGTTCTAGAAGGAGAGTTTGTGTAACATTTTTTCATTTACTGTGTATATTCAAATACATTAATTCAATGAACTCTTACAACAGCCCACTGAGATAGATATTATCATCTCTCCTTTTGCAGAGGAGTTGACTGAGGCTCAGGGCAAACTCATGTGTCCTGTCCAATGTCATACATCTAGTAAGAGTCAGAGCTGGGAATTTAACTCTAGTCTTCTGTCCCTTGGTTCAATGTTCTGCTGCCTCTCCAGGAGCATTTCCTCTTTTAATTTACGTCATAATTATATTTCCTGTTATAATGTGAACCACACTTGTATATCTTGTATATCACTCATCTCACCCAAAACTGTGACCTTAATAGAAACTCTGATTAGATAGTTTCTTCCAACCTAACAGGCAACTCCTAAGTCTCATTTGCCGGTTCTAAGCTCTCTATCCAACTTCTAAATGTGGCATTCCTTAAGTCTAGCACCCAAGCACTCTTTGTTTCTCTACTGCACATACTCTCAGAGCAATTTCACTCACTTCCATAGATGTAAATACTGTCACCTGGTGCAATGGTTCTGCTAGAAAGAGGTAGGTGCTGATACTCCAGGTACACTTGTGGCTTCTCTTCTAGTCCAGCTCTTCCTTTCAAAAAGACTTCTCTCCCGCCATTTTTTTCTGGCTTAGAGGTTAAGAAGCATGCTTCTTTTTGAGAAGCCTTCAGGAGTAGAGTATGAAACAAAGGATTCATGCAATAGGAGTTAGATTCAACCAGATGACTTCTTCAGCCCCTGGCAATTATAAGACCCCATGATTTCTTTGAGTGCATATTTGAATGAGTAAATTTCTGTTCATTAACTGTTTTTAAAAGCTTTATTCTTTTGTAATCACTTGACCTTATAGTTAAGGTAGAATTTTTAAAAAGGGTAAAAAGCCACAAATTCATAATAAATTATTTTAAAAAATGAAAACCAGTACAACAGTGTAACTGCATAAGGATTAAAGGAACTATATAAGTTTCAGGCAAATATATTTAGTATTTATTTTGTGCTTTTATATACCTTATTTCTAATTTTTACAATAATCCTTTGAAGTAGTGATGATTATGCTTTTTGACAGAGGTAGGGCAGAGGTACAAGGAGATAAGTAATATATCTCAAATCATATAGTTGTTATTGAAGAGTGAAGTCAAACCCAGGTCAGTCTTTGAGGCTCAAGTCCTTTCCAATGCAATAATACTTTTCCTAAACTAGTCATAGTTACAAACTTTTAGAGGGTCCTCTTCAGCTGTCCACCCAGCACAGAAGTCTTCTAGACAGCATCTTCAGCATTCAGGTTATGTGCTGATACCGCTAATGCTACGAAAGAATGTGCTCACACAGTAACACATCCCAACCTCCCTAAAATCGTGATACAAGATTTAATCCCGATAATTACCATTATCTAGTTTGCAAAGACCTCAGAAAAACATAACTTAAGTCTTCCATTTAAATGTATTCTATGACTATTAAGATGCCATTGGTTGAAAACAGCCATCAATTTTTTAGAACTTATTGCTAAACATATTCAACAGGGTGGCTATTTCTTTCAATTTGTACTTGGGTATAATTTTGTGGGCTCTTTACTATTGTCAACTCTCATTATCAGTTAGTGAATTATATGCCATACACCTCATCTGCAGTAACTTGGATGCTTTGCCATTTACAGCAAATTTGTTTTCCTATTTTGGAGGTATATTGAGGATGAAGGAAAAAGAAGAAGGAGAAAATAACAAAAGAATTTTGGGGTGGAATTCTATTCTACATCTGTTTTATTATGCTATTTAAAAAATTACAAAGTATTAATAATATATGAATATATTCTCTTCGGAGAATAAATTTCAAGCAGCACACGATTTTAACATAAAAATGAATCTCCTGTTCAAGCAACCCCCAACCCATTCTCCTCTTCCCAAAGATAATCCTTAGGTACTTATGTGTCTATACTTTCAAACCTTATTTTATACATTCATGTACTTATATATAGAGAGAGACAGACGTCTTTGTGATTTGTTTACATACATGGAATTGTGCTGTATATATTGTTCTGCAACAGTATGCTTTGGGGATCTTTTCCATATCAGTGCATAAATATTGACCTTATTTATTTTAACAAATTCAATTAACAAAATTTGAGTATGGATGTAACATAATTTATGTTGATCATTATCCTACTGGTGGATGGTCAGATTGCATTTCTAAACTATGATAAACAATGTTGATAAGAGCAGTAACTTATTCTGAAAATGCCATGTATTAATACCAATTGTTTGCATTTAAAAAAATATTTTTCATATGGACTTTGACCTTGCTCAAATGTCAGTCCTTGTGGGTAGAATTACTTTTTAAGAAAGCAGATAAATCTTAACTGACTTTACTAACCGTAATCTCTCCTTTCCTCCCTTCCCTCCTTCCTCTCTCCCTCCCTCCCTCCTTTCTTCCCTACCGCCTTCCCTTCCTTCTTTCCTTTCTTTCTTCCTTCCTTCCTCTCTCTTTCTTTTTTCACTTTTGAAAAGATAATATGCATACGATGGTTAAGATTCACTAGGAGAGAATCAACTACAGTGTGAAGTCCTGCATCATTTCTCTCCCATCCGGAAAACTAATGACCATGACAACAGCAGGTAACATTTGTTAGGCACTGATTAAGTGCCAAGCTTTGCTGTAAGCACTTTATACATATTAATATTAAGTTAATTAATTCTCATAGAAGAATTAAGAAGTAGGCACAATTATTATCCCCATTTTGCTAACGTGGAAATTGTCAGAGGTTACCCTGGTACTGGACAAATGAGAGGACTTCTACATGGTGTTCCTCAAAGGCCTGGACAGTGAGGCCTTACCCTGGGTGTGGTAAAAGGGAGCAGTGCAACTCCACCAAGGCCCACTGTCCACAGCTCCCAGTCAAGAGCTGCTTCATACTTTGTGGGGATCCAACTTAGGGTGAGCATCTCCTCTGCTTCGCCTGGGACTTTCCCAGTTTTAGCACTGGAAGTCCTAGGTCCCCGTCAATCCCTCAGTTGTGGGCAATCCTAGATGGTTGGTCACCCTAGTCCAACTACTATTTATTTTGAGGAAAGGTGAGGGAGATCATACCTGGAGCAGGTGAGTGGATGACCTGCCTCATGGTCATCAAGGAGTTTGGCAGGACCTTCATTGTGAACTACTGGCAGTGAATAAATATCTTGTCATAAACTCAGCTGTATAAATGGTAAGGTCAGAGCTGCTGACTTACCCTATCCACAGGGTCAGTACCTTTCCCTGTGAGACAGGAAAAGGTAAAAAGGATAAGAGGCCTACCACTTGGCTTGCATTCTGATATATCAGGGCACAAAGGATGCTGATGAGGAGCCAAACCAAACAAACTCTCTGACAGCAAAAGTTCCTATCCTTTTTGACTTTTAATGTCATGCAGTTTAAATGTAATGTCCTGCTTCTACTCATAATAGGCCTACAAAATATTCTACTCTTCCTTGTTTCACCTGCAGTCAACAGTCTAAGTTACTTCATTATCTATGTTGCACAGATTTATGGCATTTTTTGGTGTGTGGTCTGGAATTAGCTTCATTACAACAAAGATGAAATGTCCCTTTAAGAAAAAATCTAAAAGCAAAGATTGCATTTTTTTCTTGAACAGTCTGGCAATCTTGATATATTTAGAGTTGCAAATAGAATGACTTTTTTGCTGTTATTAACTCAGTCACAAATTGCAAAGGGGATTAGAAAACCAGGAAATCAGTCATGTTTCTTGGCGGATGGTGGGTCCCAAGAGAGGGAATGGTGGCTATCCTTACAAAAAAGAAACACAACACAAAGCCTGCCATAAAACCTCATTTGAAAATTGCTCCTCTTAAGAAATTATGCTAAAAGTGGCCTGCTCCCAGAAATACAAGTAAAAGAGTCAACCAATTTTTACCTCATAATATCAGTTTAGCTCTGGAATTGTGCTTAATGCAGCTCTAAGTGGCTGAGGGAGTGACATCATTGACCAAAACTACACTTGACAGAAGTTCTGTGACGCTCAGAGCTACAGTGCAAGGCCATTGATTTTGCAACAGTTTGTTCCTTTTCTGATCTAAAAGTGATTTCTGTGTGCCAGGGGATCTAATCTGTTAATGTTGTTCATCCTTCACTAGTCATCATTTTCCTTGGAACATGCCATCCTATGTAATCTGAGCAATAAGAACATCAGAAACTGACTTTGGTGGGAGATGTGGCCCTGAAAACACTGAAGGCACTTTGTCCCCAAGGCAGGGGTCACTAGGGAGGGAGAAGATGTTCTGGACTCTAATCAGACAAATACATTACAAAATTTCCACCTCAGACTTTCTCATGGAAGAACTAAGAAATTATATATACTCTTTAATTTGTTCTTTTTATTAAAACAGTGGACTTTCTGATTCTCTCCAACACATGTTTATTGACCACCCACTCCATAACTTGCAGCTGGCCCCTGCAGAGCAACATTGAGGGTGATCTGGCCTCTTCCCCCGAGGAGCTGATATCCTCCTGACCTCATCTTCTACTGCTGTCACTCTTCATTGCTTTGCTCCTGTCACTCTGGCTTCCTCGCTCTTCCTCAAACATGCCAAGCACTCGCTTGCTTCAGCGCTTTTCTACTTACTGTTTCTTCCACCTGAATAGCTCTTGTTCCAGATACTTCACTTTATTGACTCCCTGATTAAAGGTCACCCTCACAAGGGAGGCCTTTCCCAACTCACCACATAAAAGAGCACACACACACACACATGCACACTAAAACGTGTATACCCTTTTACTATCCCTTATCCTATTTTACTTTTCTTCATATCCATTTTCTATCACATCAAACATATATACTTTTATTTATGTCTTTATTAAGTGTCTTCGCCCCACTATCTTGTAAACTCCATGAGAGCACAAAATTAGTCTCTTTTGTTTCCTGCTATATCCCTTGTGCTAAGAACAGTGCCTGGCACCTCGTAAATATTCAGTGAATAATTGTGGGAAGAATGAATGAGTGAAGTGATCAAGTAGACTGCTCTATTATTCACACCCAGGAGGTTGGTCTAACTCAGTGTTTTTATGCTCCTTAAATCTTAAAGATCATGCCTCAAATTCTAAGTTACCTCAGAAATCTTTAAGGTCAACTGTTTTATTCTGTGTCCAGCCAAAGGCTTTGGGCCCAAGGGAGGATAAATAAGCAGGTCTCACCTCTTTTCCTGTCTCCTTCAACTACAACCCTGCTTTTAGCAGTTTTATATAGTGGACTTCAACAAAAGATTTCTTGTAAAGATATAATTTCTCGAGCTAAAATACAATAAGCAAACAAAAAGCAGAAAAAGAAAACTACTATTTGACGGAATTGGGATGAGGGTTGTTAATCCTTTGCTTTAACACTTGTATCAGCATTACTCAGGGACCCTGAAGAAAGGTCTGAACTAGGTGAGTGAGTCAGTGCTGGAGTCTTGTGAAGGCTCAGCTTACGACAAGACAGAACCTGGAGGGGGCCTTGAAACAAAGCTGGAGTTTAATGTTTTAACTATTTTAGAATAACCTTTAAAGGTAATATGATGTTAGGAAATTTTCATCTTAATCACTTTATATTTCAGTGTTAGAGAAGTCGAATCAAACGCGTCTTTGTTAACATATGCAAGATGTTTCCTGAAAAATCCTTATTTTGAGAGATCAAATTTGCATCATTAGCAGGGAAGCTATTAGAAAAACAAGAGCACCTAAGACTTAAACAATAAAAAATTGTTTGGATTCTTACCAGTTGTCCACTCTTGACTGTTGAAATGAACAGCTGTGAGCTTTGTGCTTCCAGTTTTCACATGGCCCACATGTCCTTGGCAGAATCCTACAGTTGTCATTTAAACAAACATATCTTTGTCATATTGGAAGAGGCATCTGATTTCATTCTGTTGGAGTGATGTGATCTGGGTCTGCAGTAGGCAATTGGAAGCAGGTAGTACAGTTCAGAACACTGTAGGGATTAAGGTTCTCCTGGTCCTTGGCATGTAGTGTTAGTGCCCATGGAGAGGAATGAATGCCCCAGGCACCTATTTGGCAGCGCTCTGTGCCTAGGACAGTGCTCAGTACCATGGGGGAATTTTAAAGAAATTTGAGACCCTCTCCATAATCCTGTTCCCGCTGCCTTCGTGGCAGAGTCAAACTTTCTAGAAGAGAAGAAGCCTGCTCATTGGTTTTCAATTACTTGGCTAAACGCTGGCTCCTAAAGCCACCTCTGTCTCAGCAGTTCCTTTGTTCTTCAGGAGCTGCCCTACTGCCTTCAGTATCCTCTCGCTTTAGTGTATTTTGCACACAACTTCAAAACATCAGTCTTCCTACAATGGAAGTAGACTTGAAGCAGATTGAATTTGAAATCATATAAGACCTGGGCCTATGTCTTGTTTAAAGATTATTCTACTGACAAGTAGTAATAACATCTCCAGTATAGAATTGTGGCGGGGATCAAATGAGATCGTGTATGTAAAAGCAATTTGTAAAGAATAAAGATCAAGGGACTTCCCTGGTGGTCCAGTGGTTAAGACTCCGCGCTTCCACTGCAGGGGGTTCGGGTTTGACCCCTGGTCGGGGAAATAAGATCCCACATGCTGTGTGGCATGGTCTTAAAAAAAAAAAAAAAAGAATAAAGATCAATACAAAAGTAAAATATTATTGATATTAAGCTCTATTTTATTACGTATCCCCTTGATAATGAAAACCTTCCAAGGTTACTTATTGCCTATGGAATAAAGTCCACATGCATTAACCTGTTATAAGAGGCCCTCTCCTTTATGGCCTATTCTTCATATCTTCTATACAGAACCCATTCTTCAGGCAATCCAAGCTTTTCACAGTTCCCAGAACAAAGCATTACTTTCCTATATCTGTGAACTTAGTTCCCTTTTCTTGGAATGTTCCTCTACTTATTTTAGCCAATTGAAAGCCTACTCTTTTTTTCTTTCTTAAAAAAATTTTTTTTTCTCTCTTTTCATGAAGCTTTTATCCAGTGTTTTCTTCTAAGAGATATGTAGTTTTAGGTCTTATACTTATGTCTTTGAACCATTTCAATTTTTGTATATGGTATAATAAGGGTCAACTCCATTCTTTGGGATGTATGTATACAGTTTTCCCAGCAGCATTTATTGAAAAGACTATTCTTTCTCCTGCTCCATTTTAAAATAAGCAAATATATGTATTTATTTATACATTCCCCTTTCCCAAATGGTAGCATACTAATGCATATCTTCACCTAGCTTTTGTCATTTAACAACATATTCTGGAGATCATGTACTGGAGACCTTCACTCTCACCCCCTTTCTTTTAATTGGTGGTGTGATATTCCATTTTTTTGGGTGGACCATGTTTTATTCAACAAGTTTCCTATTGATGGACATTTGGGTTTTTTCCAGTTTTTTATATTATGCATAGGGCTGCAGTGAATAGACTTGTGCATATGTCTTTTTTTTTTTTTTTTTTTTGTGGTACGTGGGCCTCTCACTGTTGTGGCGTCTCCTGTTGCGGAGCACAGGCTCCGGACGCGCAGCCTCAGCGGCCATGGCTCACAGGCCCAGCCGCTTCGCGGCATGTGTCCCCTGCATCGGCAGGCGGACTCTCAATCACTGCGCCACCAGGGAAGCCTGTCTTTTCATTTTTTGATAGTGAATCTTGGATACATTCCAGGATGTGGGATTGCTGAGTCTAAGCAATACAAGATAAAGTTATGTCTAATTTTCTTAAATATTGCCAAGTTCTTTGCCATAAGGTTTGTACCATCTTACATTCTCAACACCAATGTTTGTGAGAACCTGCTTCTCTACATTGTTTCCAGTAGTGTATATTGTCACACTTTTGGAATTTTGTGACTCTCATAGGTGGGAAATGAAATATCACCCACTAATTTTTTAAGGCTGAAGTACCATTTCTTATTAGTTTGCAGCAGGCATATGTAGCTTGTTATACCCAATACTGTACTATGGGTATAAGGGTACATACATGATCTCCCCCCTACAAACAGGAAGCTTTCTGAGTGAGTGAAAGTAGTGGGTCTAATTGATGTTTTAAAAAAATGTTTCAAGGGCTTGGAATATTGTTGGCATTCATTGTATGTTTGCTGATGGACAGGGTAAGTGAATAAGCTCAGAATTATGAACTTGTTTTTATATACCATTTTTAGAGTCTATAATTATGTTTACAATCATCTCCATTGGGCATGTTTATCTATGTGGTGGAACCCATGGAAAATTCAGGTGATTTTTGAGTGATTTTTTTTTTTTCCTTGTCTGAGAAAAGATGGTCACGGAGATGTAGACCTTTTTTTTCCCCTGAAAGATTCTGTGAGTTCTGCACAAAACCTCCCTTGGAGAATATAGTCATTTGGAAAGTGTATTTTATTTTCTATTTACATTGAAATTTATAAAGTTCCTTCATGTCTATTGTTTGTTTTCAGCCTCACAACAGTGGTGAGACAGACACATGTGTTTATGGAAGAGAAATTTGTAACTCAGAAAAGTTCAGTAACTCGATCAAAGTTAGAGACAACAGAAGCAGAGCCAGGCCTCAAACCCAGGTCTTCTGTTGCCAAAGCCAGCATTCTTTCTTGTACACCACAGCTGCCATCTGGAACTTGGTAAGAGTTTTATACTTTTTTTCTGTTGTCTTTCTTTAGATAGGAACAACTTTGAAAATAAATTTTAAAAATAAAGTCACTGAGGTCATTTTTTCCTTTTAATATTTATAATGTGATATCTTGTGTATGTAATATGATAAAGGAAGAAGTGTCATATAAGGCTCTATGTGTATACCTCTCCTAAGATGCTCTTGTCCTGGAATTGTGTAATCGAGGTTCAGGGAATGCATTCATTGCTGGGTGTCATGCCACTGATATAGTCATAGGAAACATACTGTGAAGATAAAAGCCACCTGTCTTTAAAATAATTTTTTAATTCATAAGGGCAGTTTCTAGTTCACAACATCAAGGTGAGCACATTTATTTATTCTTCTCTCACAGAAATAATTTAAAATAATATTGGAAGAATAAAAAAGATTTGTAGTCCACAGAGATGTGGAGAATTATAAGTGGTCATGAGTAGATGAGAAGGAGGTAAACATGCCTTATTAAGTTTATAGTGGAGCAGAGAGGACGAAGAGGAGAAAACAACACCTTAGAGTATGAGAGAAGTGGACTGCAAGGATAGAAGTCACTAAGCTGCCCTGAAGAACCCTGGAGAAGCTTTGGACTCAGAACTGGAAATCAGTTCAAGATGTCTAATAGCCAACTAGTAGGTATTCTAGAAAGACAAAGCACTCATGGTAGAGGGAGGGAATTGTTATAGAAATAACATCTCCAGAGCTAAAGGGAGATTTTTAAATTCAAACAGTCCATAAAAGCCAAGTCAGGAAATTTTAAAAAGGCTCGTATTTAGAGATATCATTGTGAAATCTTAGAACAATAAAGATTTAAAGTGGGAATTTACATCTATGAACCTTTACTTGAGGGTGTACTCCAGTAAAGAAAGGGTGAAAACCAAGAAAGGGGAAGATGTGGGATTGTTTAATAAATAATTTAACCTTACCCCACAAGAGGTCTGGTCTTTGTCACCAGCTTTTGGGAGGTAATCTCTAAACTCCTGGAATGTCATGCCTGATGGGGTGTTATTGTCTTCCTGGGAGCTTTGGGGCAGCCAAACTGTAATGGATGTGATTCAAGGTTGGGACTTTGAGTCACACCTTGAGGGCCTGGAGACTGGAGATTAAAATTGAGACTGGAGATTAAAATTGACCTTGAGGGCAGTCAGTCATGCCTATGTAATGGCGCCTGAGTAAAAACTAAATACTGAGGCTCTAATGAACTTCCCTGGTTGGCAAGCGTCTGTGCTTATTGTTAAAAATCAATACTGGAGAAGTAATTTGTCTTGACTCTATGGGGAAAGGACAATGGAAGCTCTGCACTGGGTATTTCCCCAGACTCTACTCTATGTATTTCCTCCCTTGGCTGACTTTAATCTGTATTCTTTCTCTGCAATAACTCTTAACCATGAATATAATAGCTTTCAGTGAGTTCTGTGAGTCCTTTTGGTGAATTATCAAAACTGAGTGTGATTTGGAGAACCCCTCAAACTTGCAGCCGATGTCATACGTGAGGGTGGTCCTATGTGGGTTGTGCTCCCTCTAACCTTGCAGTTGGTCTACCTCTTCTCAAGCATATATTATAGAAAAAAACTTGTTTAGGAGAATAATGAAATAATATCCAAGGATGTCATTTATGTAGTAGGCCAAGGAAGAAAACTGGTCTACTTTAGGACAGAGATTGGCAGGCCTACAAAAAATGTTTTCAAGGAAAAGAAAAGAATCGCTTTCAAATAATAGCTGCTGCTAATGAGAAGTTGCAGGATATTAGGATATGGTGGGAAAAGCCTATGAATCTTAAGAAGGTAAAAAAGAATAACCAGAAACTCTAACTAGATCAAAGCACTTTACCAGAACATCATGTTCCAAATATAAAACAATTTAACACATGATTATTTTTTCAACAATTGGTAAAATGTAACAGGAGACTCTAATCTTGGCACTAGTGTATTTTCCTTTGAGTAACACAAGGATAGTGACATCAGCAGCATAGGCAAGAGAATGTAATTTTTAGCACTTTCTAGCTCTATGACGAATAATGTAATGAATAGTTGTAATAATATAAAATTTGTTTATTGACTCATGAAAATTATGTTTGTAAATACAGAAGTGAATTGTAGACATAAAATGGTCATGCCATTTGGTTAATGGCACTAGGCAGCATTTATGTAATAATTAATGACAAATTCGTGACTAGTAAATATAAAATAAAATTTTCTTTGCAGTAAAAAAAAATTTGTTTATTGGTTATCAGCTTTTAAAATAAACCTATGCACAAAGCATGGAGGAGTTAATCTTGATTAAGAACAGAATATAAACACTCGGCTTTGATGATGTTAAAGTAAAGCTCTAGCTGACAGATGTTGGCAGATGAAAGGTAGGCACGGGAAGGGGAAGCAACTGTAAGGGTACGAACACCCTCATTTTACACAGTAAGGAGTCGAGAGAATCTGTTGAAAATTAACAAAAAAATTAAACATTGATGACAAAAATGACATTGCTGAGCATTGTAAAAGAGGATGCTCTATCTGGGAAAAGAAACCAACTTAAGCCACTCACACTGTACACAGAAGTATCAATTCTAGGTAAATTGTAGATCCTTTAACTATGAAAGGCAAAACAATAAAGCTTTAGAAGATAATATAGAAGAATAGATTCATGATCTCAACGTGAGAGAATGATTTTTAAACATACTGGACATTAAGAAGCACCAACCTTAAAGGTAAGGATTGATTAATTTGATTACAGTAAAATTAAGAATATTAAAAATAATTAAAATAGTAAAAAGACAAGCTGCAGGTTAGGAGATATCTGGAACACATATAATTAACAAAGTGCCTATATCCAGAATATATGAAGAACTCATACAACGCAGTAAGAAAATACAATTCAGTACAAAAATGGGCAAATAGACTCAACAGCCACTTTAAAACAGGAAATATCTACTAGGTCAAGAAACATATGATAAGGTGCCCAATCTCATTAGTCATCAGAGAAATGCAAATTAAAAATGAAAAGAGATGCTCCTACATATGCATCAGAATGGCTGAAATTAAAAAGACAAAATAGTGAGGATTGCCAAGGAAGTAGAGCACCTGGAATTCTTCTACAACTGCTGGTGGGAATGGAAACTAGTTTAACCAATTTAGAAAGTAGGTTGACTTTATTTACTAAAACTAAACATACTGTACTTGTGACCTAGCAATTCCTCTCTTAGGTGTATATCCAACTGAAATCTATGCCCATGTGTACCAGGAGACATGTATAAGAAAGTTTATAACAGCTTTATTCATATGCTTCAACATAGGAACAAGTTGAATGTCCATTGACAGGAGAATGTATTAATAAATTGTGGTATAATTATACAATGAAATACTATATAGCAATGAAAATGAACTACAACTGAATGCTACAATATACATGAATCTTATAAACATTATATTGAGCTAGAAAAGGCTAATGTAAAAGAATATATAATGCATAATTCCATTTATTTAAGACTCAAAAACAGGCCAGACTGTAATGTTGAGTGATGTATTCTTAGATAGCAAAAATGTAAAGCACCAAAACAAGAAAGTGAACACCAAAAAAATCAGGAGAGAGTTACATTTAAGGAAAAGGGAGCAAGCTGTGACATAGAAAGTATGGAGGGAGCTTCTGGGGCTGGTATTGCTCTTCTTGATCTGAGTAGCCAATGGATGTTTGCTTTAGAATACATCTATGCTTTATGACTTTCTGAATGTGTGACATATTTTACACACCAAACCAAAAAAAAAACCCCAAAAAGACTTAAATAAAAACAAATTCATGGTATAAGGAAATTATTTAAATTTTAAGATAATGAATAGTGAAACTAAAAATAGTGATATAATCCTGAAAATTGAGAGGTGTGGAGTCTTGTAATGAGCTCAGTTCTCCTCTGCAGTTACAGGAAGTTAATAAGAAAATCTCCAAATTGATAAACATATTATTTAGAAATAAGAACCAAAACAAGCTGTAAAAGTATTGTTTTCCATTCTGTATTTTCCATTTAAAAATAATGGATTATTTTATGCTTATGTTTATTAATTTTTTAACCAAAATCATCACATTATATTTACATTCTTATATTTTAAAAACATCTATATGACTGGACACCCAGATTATAAACAAATACATTTATTGACTGAGTTAACTTAATTTGAGGAGTTTTAATTTTTGAGTAAGTTATTTTATATTACCCTATATATTGATTAAAATTATTTTATGTATTCAATAAAATATTGTCAAAAATCCTTTCATTTCTCCGTGTAACTTTTCATATAACTTGTGAGAACGTTGAGAAGGATAGAAATAATGAGACAAGGATTTTTTGTTTTCATAGCCAAGTCTCACTTTTTGTACAGTTATTTAGGACTGATGGAAGAGTTAAGTTTGTATTTGTAAGATGACTTTTTATCTTTCCTGACTTCATTGCATTTTAAAGGCATCTGTATTAATAAATAACCATATCTGATGGCTTTCATAAACAGCTATCACCACCATCACCAACCAAAAACACAAAGAAAATGTCTACACCTCTACAAAAACCCAGCATTATGGATGCTTCTAAGAAGCAACCTAAGGAAACAATGTCCTCATTACCTATCATTTCAGGGGTGTTGCAGTGTATTTCGGTGGAAGCACAGCTTTTAATATCAAACATTCTCATTTTATCCTAGGACTTTTTAACAGTGAAGATAAGACAATTATAGATCATTTTAATTATCAGCTTAAGTGTATTTTGAGGTTACTGATAAACCATGCAAGAAAAAAGTTGCTTTTAATATAGGGAATGTATTTATTTTTTAATTCTTTGATTGTATTTACTTTTTATGGATTAGTTTTTATTAAAAAGAAGTAGAGTTAGTCTGAAAAAAGTATGTAAAATATTCTTTCCAAAAATGCCTTATTAAAAAACGTTTTTCAAAAAGTAGTATAAAATAGACAAGTATTCTTCCAATATTAAAAGAAAAGAAATTTGCAAGTTGTGGTTTTACTCTATTAAATTAACGTCTAAAAATATGCATTAAGCTCCAAGACCCTTGGACAGTGATACCATAACATTTATGATGAAATCAGAAATTTTTATAAAGAGGAAAAAAAATCTTTGGTCCAACGCAGTAGCTCTTTTTGCTAGCTAATGTAGAACTGATTGTGAGGAATCTGTTGTCTCAAGGCAGTTAAAAAGCATATTTATTATTCTTGTAAGTTTTCTTTTTATATTTTATTGTGTGCTTTACACTTGCTTTTTAGGCACGCATGTTGCGATATCTGGCTTCCTTTGCCTTTGGATTTTGGAACTATTTTGGCCTTGTTTCAATTGTAAGCTATCCATCTGATCGTAATGTGTCAGTACTTTTGAATATTTACAATAAAATGAATAAGGACACTCACTGCACTCATTTATGACATGGATGGGAGCCATCCAAATGCCCACTCTCGTTTCTGGTCACCTTGCCTCCGGTGTTCTGTTGTGTTTCAGCTTGCGGAGCTCACCTCTGTCCTTATTCAAAATTTTAATCCACATTTCCAAAGAATGGTCATCTTAGTGCACCTATGCTAAAAGCATTGATTAGGTCTTCTTTCTCTAAGAAGGCTGCACTTCAGGTATGGGATTTAGAAGATAACTAGTTCTAGGCATAAAGGTCAACCAATCTGTTTTTAAAGCAGGGTTGACAAATAACCAGCTGCAGGCACTAAGTTCAGCCTACAAGTGTGTACTCTAAAATCAGTTCTGAGTCATCTGCTCTGTATGTTTGGCACCCCTGTTTACAGCACATCTTGAGCCTTCTTATGTAGCAATGCTATTGGTAAATAGCCTACCCTTTATGACAGCATGGATGAGAAAAGGACAACCTGATCTTGGTTGATAAAATGTGCACCTTATATGTGGTGAAGGGATATTTTGTAAAGTCTCATGCAGTTATTTAAAATGCCTCTGTGTGTGTATGTGTTTGTGTGTGTGTTCACACACTTGCTTTATGTGCTATGTAATGATTCATGTTCTAAGAGGGTGTGTTTTTCTCTCTTAGAGAGCTGGCAGCCAGCCTGCCCTCTAAGAAATGGGAAATTTCTTGAGCTAATTTGGAAATGCAGTCTATGTGTTTATACCACAAAGCTATAACTCTTTGTCCAGACAGCACTGCCAATTATCTATGATATTTCTATTCAGTATAAACTTTAAAAAAAGCCAGATCTTTTTATTAGCCTGTTTTGCATATAAGTTTTTAGGATAATTGTCTATTAATATCACTTCTAAAGCAGAAAGGAGTTATTTAAAGGGATGACCTGATTGTCTTGATAAAGAAAATAATAGAGCTACAGTCCATTTTCTGAAAATTTGGTCTTGAGTTTGAGTGTGGGCTGGAAGGTAAAAACTTTTGGATTAAATTCCAAACTCTAGGACAATAGGATTTAGGCCAAATAATTTACTCTTTCTATATCTTTGCTTTCCAATCTGTTAATCAGGAATCAAAACATTTACTTATCTCCTTACAGGAAAATAAAACATTGGTAAACAAAAATGCATTTTCTCTGTTTGAAGGGATAAGCCATGCACCATTTTTCAGTGTGCTCCTTCCTTCTGGCACTAGTAGACTCCCTTGTGGTCATCACATTTCTCACTGGCAAGAAAAAGGCCTATCGCTGTGATGAGAATCCAGAGAGAAGTTCTGTGCCATGTATAGCTTAGTTAACCAGGAAACAGGCAAAATTAAGACAGATTTTGTGAAAATTCTGTTTTGTGTTTTCTGAACTAGGAGAAGGCACAATTTTCTCAGAGGGCAGAAATACGCAGGAACAGGCTAGAATGACCTGTTAGGAGAATGACAAATAGAGAGGGTGGAGAGGTGGTGACATTTACTTTTCTGAGGGTCTTAAACAGACAAATAAAAACATGCAAAAAAATATGGTTCACAGATAAAGGCAGGAGGATTGTTTTTGTCACTTTTTTATAGGTTCTTTTAATTTACAACAGGCTTGTGTGAGTTATTAGGTCTGCCACCTAATAACTTAGGGTGTCAGTCTATGTGCCAAGCTGTTTACTATGTGTTGGGAACTCAAAAATGAATAATAAACAATTTTTTGCACTCAAGGTCTTCTTAGCCTCCCTGGGAGAGAAATACTTACAAATAATTACAATAATATGTGATAAGTGCTAGACTAGTGGCAAAAACACATGCTATGATTACAAATTTTGCCTGGGGTGGTTGGGACTGAAAAGGGAATATCTGCATTGGACCTTGAAGAATGAGAGGGAGTTAGGCAGAGGAGACCATTTTAGGCAGAGGACAGAGCATGAAAGGAGGTTGGAGAAGAGGATGTCAGTGGAATGTGGGGATATTTTAGAGAGGAGAGAGTAAGTGTTTGAGGGTCAGAGAGCCCCAGGTTGGTAACTCTGCTAGGTGGTCATTCACTGGCTGTGTGATTTAGGGCACATTGCTTAGCCTCTCTGAGCCTCGGTTGCTACATCTATACATTATTATGTATCGTGTAGGGTTGTTGTGAGAATGCAATGAAACAATAAATGTAAAGGACCTAGAACAGTACAAGGACAGAGTAAATGTTCAGTAAATGGTCACTATTGTTTCATCTTTTAAAATGAGCTGCAGCTGCTGCTCTGGAACTGCAAATTGTTCAGAATATCATGGGCTTATTCTGGGAGGGGCTTCTCAACATAAATCATCCATAAAATGGAAATAATACCTACTTTCAGGGTTGTTTAAAAGAGTTAATATTAAATACAGGCCCAATAATGGTACTCAATAAACAGTAGTTATTATCATTAAAATTTTAATAACACTTCTCTTTCAAAGGCCAAAGTATATGTACATTTCCACACTCATACTGAAGAAATTGTGAACTTTTGTGTGTGCACAGAATTGTGAATTTTTGTGGTTTAGCACCTTCTGCTAAACCAGAGGCAGAAAATCACTTTTGAAAGTATGTTATTTCCCCCCATAGGTAATGTGGCATATTAATGAACATGTTTTATATATGAGCTGGCATAATCATCAAACCATGTTTGTTTTTCCATTTCTGTGTCCCAGTGCTCATCATGGTACCAGGCACTGGTATTTAAGTAAATACTTAAAAAAATACTTGCTACATGAATTAGTTGGTAACTCTCTAGCTGGTTCTCTCAAACATATATTTTTTTTAAACAGAGGAAAACAATTTTAGGTCTTGAAATTGCCTTTTGAAAATGAAGTTCCCAAACCATTTGAACATTGAACACATACAAATGCATATGATATCAGCTTGTGGAGAGGATCATGCTGCTCCAAAATCTTTGTTTGCCTGGAGGTTGCATTGGTCCAACCTGTAATTATAATTGTAAAGTTATTATATCCATGATTATTATTATGACATTCCTAATAAGTATTTTTGTAGAGGTCAACCTAATGTTATATCAATAAACCAGGCCTAGAGTATCTTATGTGTTCATACTTCTTCTTCCTAGTACTATATTTATATATCAGAAATGGTAGAAAATCCAGCACTTTTTAGTTTCCTGAGGAACCCTCCTTACCTTTTACTCTACCCAATTGCACAATGCTTCTGAGATGTTACATTTCCACTGTTTTTTCCAGTTTTTTTAATTATGAGCCCAATTTATTTTTTTAAATTTATTTCAAAAAAGTTTTACTGAAATGTTCTTTCCAGTTTTAATTATGAGCATTCATAATAATGGAAATGTAGGCTGGCTCAAGCTTGTGAAAATGACACTCTCTGACTTAAAATGCTGGTTTGTAGAGGGAAAAATCAGCATGGATGCATTAGATGCACTAGAACTTTCTTATCACATTAAGCACCTATAGCCTCAGAGTACCACTTATCTCTCCCACCAGCTTCTAAGCAGAACTGGACCCAAGTCATGTAGCCACACAGAGTCACTTCTGTCTTACTTCTGAAGGGATGCAAGAAAGAGAATTCACAACTTGCCTTGAAAATCTATCTGTTCTTTAAGAACTTATTATTTGGCTCACATTTTGAAAAAATTGTAATGTTACAAATTTAGCTTAGGTCCTCTTCTTTGTTCCTCAGTAGAAAGGAAAGAAAATATATTTAACCAACACTCTTTTTGTTGTAATCAGTTATTTGGCCTAGATTTAGAATCCTTCAGCTTGTAGAGACTTTGAAAATATATTCATTTATAAATTTGAAAACTAGGGAGATAAGATGGGAGTTTACACTCTGGAATTTTAAGAGCCTCTCTAGCTTGTTCCCAAATTTGTCCTTACTTTTAGTTGAGACATTTGATATTTTAGGCACTGCCTTTAGGACTCAGCCATCACAAATCTGGGGCCTACATTTTCAGTTGTTCTTTTTTTTTTTTTTTTTTGCAGCACACGGGCCTCTCACTGCTGTGGCCTCTCACTGCTGGGGCCTCTCCCGTTGCGGAGCACAGGCTCAGCGGCCATGGCTCACGGGCCCAGCCGCTCCGCGGCATGTGGGATCTTCCGGGACCGGGGCACGAACCCGTGTCCCCTGCATCGGCAGGCGGACTCTCAACCACTGCACCACCAGGGAAGCCCCTGCAGCATTATTTTTCTACTCGGCAGGCTCAGCGGCCATGGTTCACGGGCCCAGCCGCTCCGCGGCATGTGGGATCTTCCCAGACCAGGGCACGAACCCGCGACCCCTGCATCGGCAGGTGGACTCCCAACCACTGTGCCACCAGGGAAGCCCTCAAATATCCTTTTAACAGTCACTTCCCACATTCAAGTGTCTTTTATTTATTTTTTTAAGATAATTTTATTTATTTATTTTAAAAATAATTAATTATTTATTTATGGCTGTGTTGGGTCTTTGTTGCGGTGTGCGGGCTTCTCATTGAGGTGGCCTCTCCCGTTGCAGAGCACGGGCTCTAGGCGCACAGGCTTCAGTAGTTGTGGCTTGCCGGCTCTAGCGTGCAGGCTCCGTAGTTGTGGTGCACGGGCTTAGTTGCTCCGTGGCATGTGGGATCTTCCTGGACCAGGCCTCTAACCCGTGTCCCCTGCATTGGCAGGTGGATTCTTAACCACTGCACCACCAGGGAAGTCCCTCAATTGTGTTTTAATCGAGTACTTTTCAAAATTAGTTTTATTGTGGTAATTGCCCCAAAGCATTAAGACTTCTTATAGTCTCAAAACATTTTCATTTAAAACCATCTTTTAAAGAACATAAGGTACACGCAGTAACCACATGATTTTAGCACAGTGGATTGAAAACAAAACAAAAATAGTCATTCAAATGTTTATCTCTACTATACCAAATGAGAACCAACTTAGAATTTCAAAAAACTGAACTAGGCTTCAAGGGGTTGCAGATTCACCAAGGCTGGCATGAAGTAACGTTGGTCTTTTTTTTTTTTTTAAACTTCAGTTATAATTGACATGTTATATTAGTTTCAGGTATACAATGTAGTGACTAGATATTTGTATGGTCTCAGTTTTAGAAAAAAAGATAGTAAACTTGGAATTTCTACATTTAAGTTAACACCCTAAATTTTTCTTAAATCTTTGCCATCTTATACTGCTTATTTTCTGATGAGCTCAGGAAACCAAATGAGTAGGTAATATACAAATGTTAATACAAAACCTCTGAAATAACTCATTGTGTTTAGTTTAACAACATTTCCCCCCCTGGATATATTGAGGTTAAATATAACATATGAATATAATAGAACATATTTTTTACAAGTAAAAGTTTTGGTTCCCAGGGCAGACATAAATATATCAGCATTTTAATAGGTTTCCAAAAAAAAAAAAAAACATTGACTTCTAGGGGGTTCCACCTCTTAGCAAACTAGAGAATACTGTATGGTATAGCAAGAACTCTGCTCTGAAATTGAAAGGCTTACTGTCACCTCTAGAATGAAGAAAGACTTCATTGGACTAGGTGATCCTCCAGGTTTCTTTTCAAAAACACTTAGTTCTTACGTTTATTTGCACATCCTTCAGTTCCACTGCTCCCCTGCCACACAGCCCACTCCCCAACAGAAAGAACAAAATCTGTATCTGTAAACACCAGTTTACTGAGAAATGGGATTGATTCCATTGCTAGTAAGGATTTTTTTTTGGTGTCTTTTTGGCATCTTCTAAACTACAGGTCTGTCCCTATTTTAGGAGAAATAAAATGCACATCTAGGGCTTCCCTGGTGGTGCAGTGGTTAAGAATCCACCTGCCAATGCAGGAGACATGGGTTCAAGCCCTGGTCTGGGAAGACCCCACATGCCGTGGAGCAATTAAGCCCGTGTGCCACAACTACTGAGCCCACGTGCCACAACTACTGAGCCAGTGTGCTGCAACTACTGAAGCCTGCGGGCCTAGAGCCTGTGCTCCGCAACAAGAGAAGCCACCACAGTGAGATGCCCGCGCACTGCAATGAAGAGTAGCCCCTACTCACCGGAACTAGAGAAAGCCTGCACGTAGCAATGAAGACCCAACACAGCCAAAAATAAATAAATGAAATAAATTATAAAAAATGTACATCTAAATACACAAAACTATAAAAACCTGGTTTTTTAAACTTGAATTGCAAAAACATTTGCTCCTTTAATCCTTTATATTGTAAAGACTACTAGTGAACCTAAAATGTTATGGAATTTAATTTAACTGAAACAGCAACATAGCTATTTTTTTCCCATTTTTTAAAACATTTTTATTGAAGTATAATTGCTTTATAAATGTGTGTTAGTTTCTGCTTTATGACAAAGTGAATCCACTATACATATACATATATGCCCATATCTCCTCCCTCGTGTGTCTCCCTCCCACCCTCCCTATCCCACCCCTCTAGGTGGTCACAGAGCACCGAGCTGATCTCCCTGTGCTATGTAGCTGCTTCCCACTAGCTATCTATTTTACATTTGGTAGTGTATATATATCCATGACACTCTCTGACTTTGTCCCAGCTTACCCTTTCCCCTCCCTGTGTCCTCAAGTCCATTATCTATGTCTGCGTCTTTATTCCTGTCCTGCCCATAGGTTCTTCAGAACCATTTTTTTTTTTTTTTTTTAGATTCCATATATATGTGTTAGCATACGGTATTTGTTTTTCTCTTTCTGACTTACTTCACTCTGTATGACAGTCTCTAGGTCCATCCACCTCACTACAAATAACTCAATTTCGTTTCTTTCTATGGCTGAGTAATATTCCATTGTATATATGTGGCACATCTTCTTTATGTATTCATCAGTGGATGGATACTTAGGTTGCTACCATGCCCTGGCTATTGTAAATAATGCTGCAATGAACATTGTGGTGCATGACTCTTTTTGAATTATGGTTTTCTCAGGATACATGCCCAGTAGTGGGATTGCTGGGTCATATGGTATTTCTATTTTTAGTTTATTAAGGAACCTCCATACTGTTTTCCATAGTGGTTGTATGAGTTTACATTCCCACCAACAGTTCAAGAGGGTTCCCTTTTCTCTACACCCTCTCCAGCATTTACTGTTTGTAGATTTCTTGATGATAGCCATTCTGACCAGTGTGAAGTGATACCTCATTGTAGTTTTGATTTGCATTTCTCTAATGATTAGTGATGTTGAGAATCCTTTCATGTGTTTGTTGGCTATCTGTATATCTTCACTGGAGAAATGTCTATTTAGTCTTCTGCCCATTTTTGGATTGGGTTGTTTGTTTCTTTGATATTGAGCTGCATGAGCTGCTTGTAAATTTGGGGGATTAATCCTTTGTCAGTTGCTTCATTTGCAAATATTTTCTCCCATTCTGAGGGTTGTCTTTTTGTCTTATTTATGGTTTCCTTTGCTGTGCAAAAGCTTTTAAGTTTCATTAGGTCCCATTTGTTTATTTTTGTTTTTATTTCTATTTCTCTAGGAGTTGGGTCAAAAAGAATCTTGCTGTGATTTATGTCATAGAGTGTTCTGCCTATGTTTTCCTCTAAGAGTTTTATAGTGTCTGGCCTTACATTTAGGTCTTTCATCCATTTTGAGTTTATATTTGTGTATGGTGTTAGGGAGTGTTCTAATTTCATTCTTTTATTTTTATTTTCTTTAATTATTTAAAAAATATTTTGTATTTATTATTATTTCATTCATGTAGCTGTCCACTTTTCCCAGCACCACTTATTGAAGAGGCTGTCTTATCTCCATTGTATATTCTTGCCTCCGTTATCAAAAATGAGGTGACCATATGTGCGTCGGTTTATCTCTGGGGTTTTTACCCTGTTCCATTGATCTATATTTCTGTTTTTGTGCCAGTACCGTACTGTCTTAATTACCATAGCTTTGTAGTACAGTCTGAAGTCTGGGAGCCTGATTCCTCCAGCTCCATTTTTCTTTATCAAGATTGCTTTGGCTATTCGGGGTCTTTTGTGTTTCCATACAAATTGTGAAATTTTTTGTTCTAGTTTTGTGAAAAATGCCATTGATAGTTTGATAGGGATTGCATTGAATCTGTAGATTGTTTTGGGTAGTAGAGTCATTTTCACAGTGTTGATTCTTCCAATCCAAGAACATGGTATATCTCTCCATCTGTTTGTATCATTTTTAATTTCTTTCATCACTGTCTTATAGTTTTCCACGTACAGGTCTTTTGTCTCCTTAGATAGGTTTATTCCTAGGTATTTTATTCTTTTTGTTGCAATGGTAAATGGGAGTGTTTCCTTAATTTCTCTTTCAGATTTTTCATCATTAGTGTATAGGAATGCAAGAGATTTCTGTGCATTAATTTTGTATCCTGCTACTTTACCAAATTCTTGATCAGCTGTAGTAGTTTTCTGGTAGCCTCTTTAGGATTTCCTATGTATAGTATCTTGTCATCTGCAAGCAGTGACAATTTTACTCCTCTTTTCCAATTTGGATTCCTTTTATTCTTTTTCTTCTCTGATTGCTGTGTCTAAAGCTTCCAAAACTATGTTGAATAATAGTGGTGAAAGTGGACAACTTTGTGTTGTTCCTGATCTTAGAGGAAATGGTTTCAGTTTTTCACCATTGAGAACGATATTGGCTGTGGGTTTGTCATATGTGGCCTTCATTATGTTGAGGTAAGTTCCCTCTGTGCCTCCTTTCTGGAGGGTTTTTATCATAAATGGGTGTTGAATTTTGTTGAAAGCTTTTTCTGCATCCATTGAGATTATCATATGGTTTTTCTCCTTCAGTTTGTTAATATGGTGTATCACGTTGATTGATTTGCGTGTACTGAAGAATCCTTGCATTCCTGGGATAAACCCCACTTGATCCTGGTGTACGATCCTTTTAACGTGCTGTTGGATTCTGTTTGCTAGTATTTGGTTGAGGATTTTTGCATCAGTGTTCATCAGTGATATTGGCCTGTAGTTTTCTTTCTTTGTGACATCTTTGTCTGGTTTTGGTATCAGGGTGATTGTGGCCTCGTAGAATGAGTTTGGGAGTGTTCCTCCCTCTGCTGTATTTTGGAAGAGTTTGAGAACGATTGGTGTTAGCTCTTCTCTAAATGTTTGATAAAATTTTCCTGTGAAACCATCTGGTCCTGGGCTTTTGTTTGCTGGAAGATTTTTAATCACAGTCTCAATATCAGTGCTTGTGATTGTTCTGTTTATATTTTCTATTTCTCCCTGGTTCAGTCTTAGAAGGTTTTGCTTTTCTGAGAATGTGTCCATTTCTTCCAGGTTGTCCATTTTATTGGCATATAGTTGTTTGTAGTAATCTCTCATGATCCTTTGTATTTCTGCAGTGTCAGGTGTTACTGCTGCTTTTTCATTTCTGATCCTGTTGATTTGAGTCTTCTCCCTTTTTTTCTTGATGAGTCTGGCTAATGGTTTATCAATTTTGTATATCTTCTCAAAGCACCAGTTTTAGTTTTATTGATCTTTGCTATTGTTTCCTTCATTTCTTTTTCATTTATTTCTGATCTGATCATTATGATTTTTTTCTGCTAACTTTGGGGCTTTTTTGTTCTTCTTCCTCTAATTGCTTTAGGTGTAAGTTTAGGTTGTTTATTTGAGATGTTTGTTGTTTCTTGAGGTACGACTGCATTGCTATAAACTTCCCTCTTAGAACTGCTTTTGCTGCATCCCATAGGTTTTGGGTCGTCGTGTTTTCATTGTCATTTGTTTCTAGGTACTTTTTGATTTCCTCTTTGATTTCTTCAGTGATCTGTTGGATATTTAGTAGTATATTGTTTAGCCTCCATGTGTTTATATTTTTTACAGATTTTTTTCCTGTAATTGATATCTAGTCTTATAGCATTGTGTTTGGAGAAGATACCTGATACAGTTTCAGTTTTCTTAAATTTACCAAGACATGATTTGTGACCCAAGATATGATCTATCCTGGAGAATGTTCCATGAGCACTTGAGAAGAAAGTGTATTCTGTTGTTTTTGGATGGAATGTCCTATAAATATCAATTAAGTCCATCTTGTTTATTGTATCATTTAAAGCTTGTGTTTCCCTATTTCTTTTCTTTTTGGATGATCTGTCCATTGGTGAAAGTGGGGTGTTAAAGTCCCCTACTATGAATGTGTTACTGTCGATTTCCCCTTTTATGGCAGTTAGTATTTGCCTTATGTATTGAGGTGCTCCTATGTTGGGTGCATAAATATTTACAATTGTTATATCTTCTTCTTGGATCAATCCCTTGATCAGTAGTGTCCTTCTTTGTCTCTTGTAGGCTTTATTTTTAACTCTCTTTTGTCTGATATGAGAATTGCTACTCCAACTTTCCTTTGATTTCCATTTGCATGGAATATCTTTTTCCATCCCCTCACTTTCAGTCTGTATGTGTCCCTAGGTCTGAAGTGGGTCTCTTGTAGACAGCATATGTACGGGTCTTGTTTTTGGATCCATTCTGACAGTCTGTGTCTTTTGGTTGGAGCATTTAATCCATTTACATTTAAGGTCATTATCGATATGTATGTTCCTATTACCACTTTCTTAATCATTTTGGGTTTGTTTTTGTAGGTCTTTTCCCTCTGTTGTGTTTCCTGCCTAGAAAAGTTCCTTTAACATTTGTTGTACAGCTGGTTTGGTGGTGCTGAATTCTCTTAGCTTTTGCTTGTCTGTAAAGGTTTTAATTTCTCCGTCAAATCTGAATGAGATCCTTGCTGGGTACAGTAATCTTGGTTGTTGGTTTTTCCTTTCATCACTTTAAATATGTGCTGCCACTCCTTTCTGGCTTTCAGAGTTTCTGCTGAAAGATCAGCTGTTAACCTTATGGGGATTTCCTTGTATGTAAGTTGTTGTTTTTCCCTTGCTGCTTTTAATATTTTTCTTTGAATTTAATTATTGACAGTTTTATTAATATGTGTCTTGTTGTGTTTTGCCTTGGATTTATCCAGTATGGGACTCTCTGTGCTTCTTGGACTTGATTGACTATTTCCTTTCCCATATTAGAGAAGTTTTCAACTATAATCTCTTCAAATATTTTCTCAGTCCCTTTCTTTGTCTCTTCTTCTTCTGGGACCCCTATAATTCAAATGTTGGTGCATTTAATGTTGTCCCAGAGATCTCTGAGACTGTTCTCAATTCTTTTCATTCTTTTTTCTTTATTGTGCTCTGCAGTAGTTATTTCCACTATTTTTTCTTCCAGATGACTTATCCGTTCTTCTGCCTCAGTTATTCTGCCATTGATTCCTTCTGTAGAAGTTTTAATTTCATTTATTCTGTTGTTCATCATTGTTTGTTTGCTCTTTAGTTCCTCTAGGTCCTTGTTAAATGTTTCTTGTATTTTCTCCATTCTATTTCTAAAATTTTGGATCATCTTTACTATCATTACTCTGAATTCTTTTTCTGGTAGATTGCCTATTTCCTTTTCATTTGTTTGGTCTGGTGGGTGTTTACCTTGCTCCTTCATCTGCTGGTGTTTCTCTGTCTTCTCATTTTGCTTAACTTACTGTGTTTTGGGCCTCCTTTACGCAGGCTGCATGTTCGTAGTTCCCATTGTTGTTGGTGTCTGCCCCCAGTGGCTAAGGTTGGTTCAGTGGGTTGTGTAGGCTTCCTGGTGTAGCGGACTGGTGCCTGTGTCCTGGTGGATGAGGGTGGATCTTCTCTTTCTGGTGGGCAGGACCATGTCCACTGGTGTGTTTTGGGGTGTCTGTGACCTTATTATGATTTTAGGTAGCCTCTCTGCTAATGGGTTGTGTTGTGTTACTGTCTTGCTAGTTGTTTGGCATAGGGTGTGCAACACTGTAGTTTGCTGGTCGTTGAGTGGAGCTGGGTCTTAGCGTTGAGATGGAGATCTCTGAGAGAGCTTTTGCTGTTTGATATTATGTGGAGCCGGGAGGTCTCTGGTGGACCAATGTCCTGAACTTGGCTCTCCCACCTCAGAGGCACAGGCCTGACACCTGGTCAGAGCACCAAGACCCTGTCAGCCACATGACTCAGAAGAAAAGGGAGAAAAAATGAAGGAAAGAAGGAGAAAAATAAAATAAAGTTACTAAAATAAAAAATTAAAAGTTATTAAAAATGAAAAAAATTGAAAAGTAATTTAAAAAAAAAGAAAGAAAGAAGGAAAGGAGAGCAACCAAACCAAAAAACAAATCCACCAATGATAACAGATGCTAAATAACTATACTAAAAAAATAAAAATAAAAAAATAAACGGACAGACAGAACCCTAGGACAATGGTAAAAGCAAAGCGATGCAGACAAAATCACACAAAGTCCACTGTCTCAATTTTGGGATGATTTGTTGTCTATTCAGGTATTCCAGAGTTGCAGGGTACATCAGGTTGATTGTGGAACTTTAATCCGCTGCTTCTGAGGCTGCTGGGAGGGATTTCCCTTTCTCTTCTTTGTTCACACAGCTCCTGGCGTTCAGCTTTGATTTGGACCCGCCTCTGCGTGTAGGTCACCTGAGGGTGTCTGTTCTTGGCTCAGACACGACGGGGTTAAAGGAGCCGCTGATTTGGGGGCTCTGGCTCACTCAGGCCGCGGGGAGGGAGGGGTACGGAATGCGAGGCGAACCTGTGTCGGCAGAGGCCGCTGTGGCATTGCAGCAGCCTGAGGCGCGCCGTGTGTTCTCCGGGGGAAGTCCTCCCTGGATCACAGGACCCTGGCAGTGGCGGGCTGTACAGGCTCCCGGGAGGGGAGGTGTGGAGAGTGACCTGTGCTTGCACACAGGCTTCTTGGTGGCGGCAGCAGCAGCCTTAGCATCCCATGCCCATCTCTGGTGTCGGCTCTGATATCTGCGGCTTGTGCCCGTCTCTGGAAGTCGTTTCAGTGGTGCTCTGAATCCCCTCTCCTCGCGCACCCCGAAACAGTGGTCTCTTGCCTCATCAGCAGGTCCAGACTTTTTCCTGGACTCCCTCCCAGCTAGCTGTGGCGCACTAGACCCCTTCAGGCTGTGTTCATGCGCCAGTCCTCTCCCTGCGCTCTGAGCGAAGCCCGAGCCTCAGCTCCCAGCCCCGCCCGTCCCGGCGGGTGAGCAGACAAGCCTCTCGGGCTGGTGAGTGCTGGTCGGCACCGATCCTCTGTGCGGGAATCTCTTCGCTTTTCTCTCCGCACCTCAGTTGCTGTGCTCTTCTCCATGGCTCCGAAGCTTCCCTCCCGCCACCCCTGTCTCCGCCCGGGATGGGGCTTCCTAGTGTGTGGAAACCTTTCCTCTTTCACAGCTCCCTCTCAGAGGTACAAGTCCCATCCCTCTTGTTTTGTCTCTGTTTTTTCTTTTTTCTTTTGCCCTACCCAGGTACGTGGGGGAATTTCTTGCCTTTTGGGAGGTCTGAGGTCTTCTGCCAGCGTTCAGTAGGAGCTGTTCTACATGTAGATGTATTTCTGATGTATTTGTGGGGAGGAAGGCGATCTCCACGTCTAACTCCTCCGCCATTTTGAAGGTCTCCAACATCGCTGTTTTAATGTAGCTGTGCATTTTGTACCAGATTTGGACAAACAGTGCATCTTTACCAAAAAAATTACAAATTATAAGTACTATATGCCTGTAGACATGCAGGATTCATTTTCTTAAAGCATGGAATGTGAACATGAAAATCTTAGGAAAATACAAGGTTTTCTCCTTTCCCCATCTTCACATTGTATGTTGAAAGCTAAAGTACGAACCATTCAAGATAGATCGATATGTGTGGGAATCTTACTTTTTTGTCTGTTGAAAATGAACAATAAAAGTCTTTATTTAAATTTACCTAAGACAAAAGAATATATATTTTTTAAATGCATAAAATGTACTCTTTCTCAATTTCTTTGGCTGTATAATATTAGGAGCTGACTGTAGCCTATCTTGTTTTGCTGCTTTTTTTTTTGGTGGTTGAGAAAAGGAGAGGTCAGCAAATGTTTACCCTGAGCACTGCTGAAGGGATCAAGTGTTGTCATGTTCTGCACTGATAGACATCTAAGTGGAATACTCTGGGTGCTCAACCTGAATTACTGTTAAGTCATTTTATGCTGATGAGTGATTTTTATACAGTGGGGCCTCAGACTGCATTCTGTCTCCATTTCTACCCCTGGAAAATATTTAGACGATTATCTTAAAAAAATAGCTTCTATTTGTAGATCGCGGGAAATTAAACCAGGACTGGATGATCAGAACTGTTCTTTACAAAAGACAGTAGGGACATTTATTTGTTATTATCGTATATTATTTGTTTGCACAAAAATAATACATGTATTCATTGCAGAAAAATCCCAAACCACAAATAAACAACAGTAACAAATTGCTTGTGGCATCCAGAGAGATTACCATAATAACATTTTGGAATCTAATCTTCCAGTCTTCTGAGTATAAATGAATGAATGTAGTAGAATGCTTAGAACATCAGCTAGTGAATAACCACTCCTCCCTTCCTAGGTGGAGGGTTTATTAGCTTTATGTTTAAAGAAGGAAAAAGAGAAGTTGCCAGGTCTCAGCTACCAGTGGAAAATCTCTGAATCCATCTGTTGTGCTTGGAGGATCAGTTTAGTTTTGGCCTCTAAATTTAATGTCTGAGAAGGAGGGTAAGTAAGGTCAATCCTTTTCTTGGTGAGTCTAAAAAGAAGAGTGACTGAGCTCTAAAGTGGAAATAAGGGGAAGGGAAAAGGTTGGATGCTTAAGGAAGTCAGAAGAGCTCTGGTCTGGTCATCAATAAGACTGAATTTAGATCCTACCCACTATTTGACCTCCAGTCAATTGCCAGACTCCCTGGGCACCATTTCCCATGAAGGGTTTTTCGATAAAGGAGAGTGGAAGGTGGGAGAGAGATGGCAGAAATGTTTAAGACATAGCTCCTAATTAGTTGGGAAGATTGGCCTGAGAAAGAACTATATTTCTAAATTGGATGGTGGTGGTGGTGAGGAGATAAGGAGGGAGAGGACCTTAACAGAGGACTCAGCTAAAAGTCTGATCTCATTTAATATCTTCATTAAGGATCTAGACCCGTGCTGCCCAATGTGGCGGCTTCTAGCCACGTGTGGCTACTAAGCACACAAAATGTGACTAGTCTGAATTGAAATGTGCTGTAAGTGTAAAATACACACTGGATTTTGAAAACTTAGTACAAAGAAATGTAAAACATCCCCTTAACAATTTTATTTTTTATTTTTTTTTGCGGTACGCGCGCCTCTCACTGTTGTGGCCTCTCCCGTTGCAGAGCACAGGCTCTGGACACGCAGGCTCAGTGGCCATGGCTCACGGGCCCAGCCGCTCTGCAGCATGTGGGATCTTCCCAGACTGGGGCACGAACCCGTGTCCCCTGCATCGGCAGGCAGACTCTCAACCACTGCGCCACCAGGGAAGCCCAATCCCCTTAACAATTTTACACTATTGATTCAATGTTGAAGTGATAGTATTTTAGATATATTGGGTTAAATAGAATATATTATGAAAGTTATTTTACCTTTTCCTTTTTAATTTTTTTAATGTGGTAACTAGAAAATTTTAAATTACATATATAGTCTGCATTCTGCTTCTATTGGATGGTGCTGATCTAGGACACAATGTCAGTGAATCACACTTTTAGAAAAAGTGCAGTCATTAACTTACATACAGATGTGGTGGAAGATGTTACAATTTTACAAATCATCTAATAGAATGAGTATCATCAGAAGCTCAGATATTTTGTAGACAAGAGAAAAGCAGGAAAATGGAAATGACTAAAACACTTGAAGGTAAATAATGATAACAGGTTTACAAGTACATGAATACAAACTTCCTCATGACAAAAAGCAGTTCAGAGCTAGTCTCACTTCAGGGAAACATGCTGGAATCACATCCCATTTGCAGTGGTTGATTATTTTAACTGCAGCTTTCTGCAGACTACCTGTAATAGCTTTAGGCAAGAAGGTAGGGATGGGAGAGGAGGAATGAATGAGGAATGGCTTATGAAGCATATTTATAGACTTTATAGATTGGGCTCACTGCAGGAATGAGTTAATACGTGTCAATAAATGACTACCACTGCTCTGATAAGCTGGAGGCATTTGCTAAATAGCAGCTCATCTTCCTGGAAAATTTCCTTTACCTCATACAGATGAATCAATTTACTTCCAGAAAGTAGTACAGTTACTGTAGACTCAGTTTAGTCCTAGTAATTAAATTCAGTCAGCCAAGTAGGGTCAAATTTCACAGTAATAGGAGGGAGATAAAACTCTGAAAGGACTTTGAAAATGTCTTAAATACCATAACCAATGGCTTTTCACAGTCTTCATCCTTCTAAACTCCAGAGCACCACTTGACAGGAATAACCTTCCCTTTATTATTGTCTTCTCCATCACCTTCTGTGATGTGATGTTCAAAGCCCTCATCTTACTGCTCTAATCCGTCTTGTCAGGGAGGCAGTGTAGCATCAATTGAAGAGCCAAGGTTTGTGGGTTGTAATGAAAATTTGGGGTGATAGTTTATGTAAAGTACATAGTAGGTTCTCAATAGATTATAGGTATTAGTGTTTTTTTTTTTAATTCAAATTTTATTTTTATTTTTTTTTGCTTTATAACAAATTTAATCAGTTATACATATACATATGTTCCCATATCCCCTCTCTTTTGTGTCTCCCTCCTGCCCTCCCTATCCCACCCCTCCAGGCAGTCACAAAGCACCTTAGTGTTTCTTAAATTACTTTTTACTGAATATTTTCTTTCACCTAATCTGTAAGTTTATGTTCTCTCCTCTTCATACACTGTGGAATTCTATTTACTCCTTTACTTTCAAACATCATCTCTGTGGTGATAGATAGGAGGCTGCAAATGCCATATCTGAATCCTTCTTTGACTGCACAGTGTAAGCATCATCAAGGTTTTCTAGGCCTGGGTATCTGGATAACACGTAAATGCTTCTTTCCCCTAAAACTTCCTGCTTCTCAGAGCCCTCATGTCTACACACCTCTCCACTTTTGCCAGATCAGCATCATAGACGCATGCTTGGGTCTTCCGACTGCCTGTCTTTCCAGCCTTGCATACTCCAGAGCTCTGTGAATACGTGCAAGACACAAATCCCAGCTCAAGCTTAGTTTGGGTTCATGTGGGAGTTCCAGGAGACCAAAGAAGTTTGATGATGGTGTCAAGATGACTATTTGTTTATTTTTTAACCACTTTATTGAGGTATAATTACACATTTTTAAAAGCCGTACATATTTAATGTATACAACTTTCCATGATTGACAAGATAAAGAGATTGTGTTGACAAGCTTTAGCTGTGGGGCATTGCGCAGGTCATGTCACCTCCCTGTCTCAGTTCCTTCATTTATTTGTAGGATGAGTGAGCTGGACTTCATCTCTAAACTTCCCAGTGCTGGGATACTGAGCTTCTAGAAAGCAATAGGCATGGAGAGGAAGGCAAGGCTCACAGTATTCTTCTAAGTTTTCAAATGAAAGAGTATTGCTGAAAGTATAGTGGGAATGGATTGGCATTCCCAGAAAGTGCATGTTATGGGTAAATTTCAATAGCTGTGATAAATCCACACTGTGTGAGTAAAAGCTTGCTATCCCTGACAAGTTCTGTGTACTTGTTACTAATTTTGCTACTGAGATGATTACTTATATATCATAAATCATATGATTTGTTAATCATAAAAATTTTGCTCATTTTTAACTTTATAGATTACCAAAATCTATATTTGTTTATTAAGAATTAAACAAATACCCAATACATTCCCACTGTAAAAAAAATTCAAACAATAGAGAAAATGAAAAGAAGACAGTAAAAATCAAATGACCCAAACTGTGGTCATCCAGAAATAGTCATTTAAAAATTTTTGATTAGTATCCTAATGTATGTGACGTTATGTAAATGAGATCAAACTATAAATGCTGTTTTATAAACTGCTTTTTAAAAATCTCTATTTTTTCAACGAGGACTATTGATTTAGAATAATCTTTTGTAATGGCCACATTCCACTGTATGGCTGTACCATAATATATATTCCTTTCCCAATGGACATTTAAGCTATTTCTAATTTATTACTATTATAGATGATAAATGTCAAGTCACACCTAAGCTTACAAACATATTCAAAACCACTCAGAGTGTTTTCTTAGATAATTAAGAGGCAATCAGTGAATACACTTTGATAATCAGATTGTCACGGCAATGCCCACTTCCTGATTTACAAAAGATTAGTGCGTTGTGACCATTATTTTCCTGAAGAGTGGAAACTTGTACTTCATCACTATATCTAAAAATTAATTTCATACTATTAGAGATGAGAAGGTAAAGTATCCTTTCCTCAGCTGAAACTATTATATTTATTTCTAATTAAACCATCCCTGATGCACATGTACTGGCTTCTCATCTCATTTGAATATGAAGTTTCATTGTCATTCATGTTAGAAGCTCTTTGTAAATTTATTTATTATTTATTTATTTATTTTTGGCTGCATTGGGTCTTCATTGCTGCACGCGGGCTGTGCGTGGGCTTTCTCTAGTTGCCGTGAGCGGGGGCTGCTCTTCGTTGTGGTGCGCGGGCTTCTCATTGCGTTGGCTTCTCTTTGTTGTGGAGCATGGGCTCTAGGTGCGTGGGCTTCAGTAGTTGTGGCACACAAGCTTAGTTGCTTCGTGGCATGTGGGATCCTCCCGGACCAGGGCTCGAACCCATGTCTCCTGCATTGGCAGGAGGATTCTTAACCACTGCGCCACCAGGGAAGTCTATTTACTGTTACTCTTGAACAAGATTAAATTCTGGGGGCTTCCCTGGTGGCTCAGTGGTTGAGAGTCTGCCTGCCGATGCAGGGGACACGGGTTTGTGCCCTGGTCCGGGAGGATCCCACGTGCCGCGGAGCGGCTGGGCCCGTGAGCCATGGCCGCTGAGCCTGTGCATCCGGAGCCTGTGCTCCGGAGCCTGAGGCCACAACAGTGAGAGGCCCACGTACTGGGGGGGGGGGGGGGGGGGGGAAGATTAAAAGATTAAGATTATGAGAGAGAGAGAGAGAGAGAGAGAGAGATGTTCTTATAATCACATATCCTCTATCCGTGATTTTATCTCACTCATTGTTAATAATGATAATTTCAGGCTTCCCTCAACTTTGACATGGATAATTCTCCAGAGAAACAGGAAGAGCAAACTACTCTTATCTGTCTATCTGGCTTATGCGATTGTGGGGGCTAGCAAGTGTGAAATCTGCAGGGCTTGTCAGTAGACTAGAAATTCTAGCAGGAGTCAGTGTTGTAGTCTTGAATCTGAAGGCAGTGTGGTGGTAGAATTCACTCTTGCATGGGGCACCTCAGTCTTTGCTCTTAAGGCCTTCAACTAATTGGATGACGCTCCCCCGCATTATGGAGAGAAATCCACTTTACTCAAAGTCTACCGATTTAGATATTAATCACATCTAAAAAATACCTTTACAAGCAGCATCTAGACTGGTGTTGGATCAAACAACCATAGCTTAGCCAAGTTAACAGATGAAATTGGCCATCACACCTCTATAGATGTATAAATGCAAATATTTATAGACAGGTATTGATATAGATATGTATATAAATAAAAGTATGTATGATGTGTAATGCCTTTCTCTTTGCTTAATTCTGCCAATTTCATTTTTAAATTTAAAGGCAGTATGGCTTGGAAATCACAGGAATTTAAGGAACTATTGGGATACTGAATTTGACTCCTTATGCTTGCTTCCAGTTTGAGTTTATCTGGCTTGTCCAGATTCTTTGAATTTATGATTGATATAATAGTGTGGTAGGTACAATAGTGGCCCCCAAAGATGTCCACATCCTAATCCTGAAACCTATGAATATGTTACCTTACATGAAAAGGGGGAATTAAGGTTGCAGATGGAATTAAGGTTGCCTATCAACTGACCTTAAAATAAGGAGATTATCTGGGATTATCCAAGTGTGTCTCCTATAATCATAGGGTCCTTAAATGTGGAAGAGAGAGACAGAAGAGGAGGTCAGAGTGATAAGATATACTAGGATGGACTCGCATACTTCAAAAATTCATATGTCGAAGTCCTAACCCCCAATGTGATGGCATTTGGTGATAGGGCCTTTAGGAAGTAATTAGGTTTAGATGAGGTCATGAGGATAGGCCCCTCCTGATGGAATTAGTGCCCTTATCTCTTATTAGAGACACCAGAGAGCTTGCTCTCTCTACCATGTGAGAACACAGTGAGAAGGTGGCCATCTGCAAGTCAAGAAAAGAGCTTTCATCCATCTATGCTGGCACCCTGATCTTGGAATTTCTATTCTCCAGAACTGTGGGAAAATAAACGTGCGTTGTTTAAGCCACCCGGCCTATAGTATTTTGTTGTGGCAACCCGAGCTAACTAGATGGGATGTGAGAAGGACTTGGCCCAACGTTGCTGGCTTTGAAGACAAAGGAAGGGGCCTATGAGCCAAGGAAATCAGGTGGTCTCTAGAAAATGGAAAAGGCAAGGAAACAAATTCTCTCCATATCCTTCAGAAAGGAACTTAGCCCTGATGACACCTTGACTTTAGCCCTGTGAGGCCCATTTCAGACTTCTGATCTAGAGATTTGTAAACTACTACATTTGTGTTTTTTTAAGCCATGAAGTCTGTAGTTATTCAATGAGATTGGGCACATTCAGAGTGGTATGGCCATAAACTTTGTAGTAATTTGATACAGCATCAATAGAAAACTAATAGAGATACTAAGAATCAGATGGGCAGGGCTGAGCACTTAATATTTCAACAAATTTAAATATGTCAAAGTTTAGGCTACAGTTATTAAAACTAGAGGTAAAGATGCTTTAAAAATTTTGCTAGCACATGTATAAAGCATCAAAGACTCTAGTGATTTTGTTCTGTTGTTTGTATTGATTCAGGGCATGTATTTCAAATATTATTAAGAGAATCTCATTGGTGTTTGTATTTTAGTATTACTGAATAATTTGTAAGGATGAAATCAAGATTTTATTTGCAGCTAATTTCTACAGTCAATCAGAACAGTAAATTGACTGCTGTGATCTTGATATAATTAACTTTTTAAAAGTCCTATCTTAGCCATAGCTCCTAAAAAGAGAAAGAAAATAATTGTATAAATTCAGCATTTGGGGCTTCCCTGGTGGCGAAGTGGTTGAGAGTACGCCTGCCGATGCAGGGGACATGGGTTCGTGCCCCGGTCCGGGAAGATCCCACATGCCGCAGTGCGGCTGGGTCCGTGAGCCATGGCTGCTGAGCCTGCGCGTCCTGAGCCTGTGCTCTGCAACGGGAGAGGCCACAACAGTGAGAGGCCCGCGTACTGCAAAAAACAAAAACAAAAACAATAAATTCAGTATTTGATAAATTGTAATAGCCATGCTTACTTTACGCTAAGGACATATTTTTTAAACATATTATTTTATTTAATTTTTCTAATTACTTTGTGAAATAGGGGTTCTGTCCATTTCACAGGTAAAGGAAGTGAGGCACAGTATCCAAATGGTGAAGGTGGCTATCTGAACCTAGGCAATCTGAATCCTGACACTGTGTTTTAAGCCATTTTACACACTGTTACATATACTATAATGAAATTATGTTCTTAATTGTAGACTTAACATCCAGTAAGGTAAAAAGATAAACAGAATTTTAAAAGAAGTAGTAGGCAGTCCTCAGCAAGATTCTAAAATTATCTATCTACATGTCTGTCTGTTGATCAATCTTTTTTGGTCTGAGTTGGAGAAGAAGATTCCTCAATCAAACAGGCTGGAATTAGAAAGCATAAAGGAAGTGAACAACCCTTCTATAATCTCTCTTGCCTTTTCCCAGAGGAACCTTAAGAAAAAGGGATTTATTCACTGGTTTAACGTATGCTTTTATCACCTATCTCGCCTCTTCCTGCCATCCAGGATGAAGAAAGCAGTTTTTGGAGTTTGGTTACTGACCAATGGACCTTTGTATTACCCTGCAAGGAGCAGTGCCAGTGTAATGGCAAGTTCACTAAAATGGGAGCCAGAAGATTTGGGGCATAAGATTACTCTCTTCACTCTCAGTTTTCTCCCCTAGAAATGGGCATACTTACACCTACTTTTATGGATTTTTTTTTGAGGATTAAATAACATACTATATTTAAAGCATTTGGCATGGAGTAGATACTCAGTATTGTTAGGAAAATTGTTTCTTTTCCTTTTTCTCTCCCTCCTTCACAATCTTTGAACTATTCCCTTGCATTCTAGACCCAATGCTGCCACTTCCTAATTTTGTGTCCTAGGGCAAATTTCTTAATCTCTGTGACCCTTTAATTTCTTTTATCTTTAAAATGAGGAACAAAAATACTGGTTTTGGCTGTCTAGAGCAGTTTTTCCCCCTTTCCTTTTTTGTTCTCCTTTCTCTCTCTCTTTCTTTCCCTTCCCTCCTTCCCTCCTTCTTTCCTTCCTTTCTTCCTTCCTCCTTCCCTCCCTCCCTCCCTTCTTTCTTTCTTCCTTTCTTTCTTTCTTTCTCTCCCTCCCTCCCTCTCTTTTCTCTCTCTCTCTCTGCCTCCCTCCCTCTCTTTTCTCTCTCTCTCTTTCCTTTCTTTCTCCCTTTTCCTTCCTTCCAGATCAGAAGAAACTCCATCTATAGAGTTGGTGACTAAGTCACTCTTCACTTATAAATGACAATGCTAATAAAGAACTTGGAATTTGTTACATAATTAATAGCAAAACACTTTATATAAATACCCACAGAGGCATATGAGATTCCTAAATTTAAATTTCTTCTTGACTTGACCCTGATCAAAACCCACCAATGGCTTCTCATTGCCCTTAGATGAAGTCTAAAGTTCTTTTTTTTTTTGCGGTACGCGGGCCTCTCACTGTTGTGACCTCTCCCGTTGTGGAGCACAGGCTCCAGACGCGCAGGCTCAGCGGCCATGGCTCACGGGCCCAGCTGCTCCGTGGCACGTGGGATCTTCCCGGACCGGAGCACGAACCCGTGTCCCCTGCATCGGCAGGCGGACTCTCAACCACTGTGCCACCAGGGAAGCCCAGATACTTACCAGTTTTAAAACTTCTAATTCCTTGGTAGTAAGATGGGAAAACCATCACCAACCCAGCTTATCTCCTAGTCTTGTCATGAGGTTCATTGAGTCTTATTTGTTTATTCATTCAACAAACGTTTATCAAATGTTGGTAAAGATAACACTGTATAATTAAAATACATTATTACTGTTGGGAGAAATAGGCTTTTGAAATTTTTGCATGATGACCTTGTGTTTAAATTTAAACTCAAGGGCAGCCCTCACTCTTTCAAAAGATCACTAGAGTAGATTTAAATTAAAATAAGATATTTCTTTTCTTCACCAAATATGAAAATAAAATGAGTGTTAGTAGGTGAGGGCATTAAAATCAGGAACAGAAGGTGCCATTTTTTATTTAGCAACTTGAGCACATAGAAAATTCACCTTTAACCTGATCTTATTATTTAGACAGTGCCGGGAATACCCATGGTACCTTGCAAAGTGAAAGTAGAAATGACAAGGTCCTTTACCCAAGGAGCTCAGACCTAAACATTGTTGAACAAGTCGACACAGTATAGCAGTGGAGTGCATAACTGACTGATATGATGGGAGAGGTCAGGCTAGGGCTGTGGGCTGATGATGTAGGAAATGAACCATTCAAAGCTGGGGTGAGTTGGGGCTGGGAAGACAGAAGGAAGAGTGTGCTCCAGATATCTCAGTGGGATGCAATAGAAAATGTGGGGCAAAAGGGCTCACAGAGAGATGAGTCAAGTGTGCCCACATTCCAAGAAGCAGCTCAAAAAGAATCTACTGGATATAATTTCCTTTATTCCTTGTTATTTGCAAATAGTCCTTAGACATTTCTCTTTCCAACCTGCTCCAGTGAACACACTTTTCTCCATGTCTGTTTTAAAGACTAAGGGTGAGACTGGGCAGCTGGATTTATATTTCCAGGGAGATTTGGTCAATCCAATAGAAGAGACCATAGTGAAGGGTGGAGAGTCACAGTATATGCTGGGGTTGGCAATGAGTCAGTGAGTGCTATGAGAAAGGCAAAGGTATCCAAATCCCATGATTGTTCATGACATTGACCATGCAACCTTGCATGCTAGTAGGGCTACCAGAGTGGGCCTTTTGCCTTTTGTCTGTCTATACCAATCCCACCACTGTGTGTTTACCCTGCATAGCCAGAGTTGGTAGTTATATCATCATGGCGTCCTTTCCAATATGACTCTGTCTCCTCTAATTTTCTCCTACTTTGAGTCATAATAATCATTGTAACAACTAATATTTGTTGAGCACTTAGTCTTTGCCAGGCACTGTTTGAAGCACTTCACGTGTAATACCTCATTTATTCCTCATAACAAGTAGTAGTAGAAAACTCTATTTTACAGGTGAGGAAGTAGAGACTCAAAAATATTAAGTGATTCACTCAAGGTCACTCAGCTAATAAGTGGTAGGGGTGGTATTTGAACCCAAGTTTTCTTGCCCTGGCTCTCCTTCTTAACCACCTCACTATTATTGCCTTCCAGGAGGCCTTATTGAAGCTAGGAGGGGATGAAAGGGTGTGAATCGGAATCACAGAGTCAAGATCATCTCATAGCATCATCGTCTCTTATCCCCACCTCTCCAGAAAGAATCCCCTGAATGTCATCCCTAATAAGTTGTCACTTTGCTTCTCCTTAGACACTCCTGGTGACCTGGAACTTGGTGCCACATGAGGCAGCCTAGTCCATTTTTAGATAGCTCTAATTGTTACCCAGTTATTCCATATTTTGAGCATAAATAATTTCTCTCCCTAACTTCACCTACTTGTCCTAGTTTTGTTTTCTGGAGCTCTACCAAACACAACTTTTCTTTCTTCTGATGGACATACCTTTAAATATCTGAAGAACTGAAGGATTTTGGAACAGTCTCTTACTATACCCCAGCCTCCTTTTTCTACTTGCAGCAGAAATGCAAGATTTTATTTTCTAAATGTAACAGGCTTTGTGTTCATTTATGTGAGAGCTCATTTATCCCTGTTAACCCAGAAAGATATGATTATGCTTTGTTTTAGGGTTTATTTGTTTGGGACAGTCAGCACACCTCTGCGCAGTCTTAATATTTTATCATTCAGTTTCATTCATTCAGTACACTGGCTTTGTGCTTGACCCGGGCTAGGCCCTGGTGTTCAATTGTATGCACAAATCATTTATCTCTCCAAAACTTAAAAATAACAAGAGGAACATGTGATAGTGAAAAAATACTTTTGTGAAGATTGAGGGTAAGATGTAGAGAAAAAAAAGAACATGAGATAGTTTTGGGTGTCATGAGAGAGGACCTCGGAAGAGGTGATGAGCCTCTTGGTGTGGATCCACTGAGTGAAGAGTGAAACATTAGAGACTTGTAAGGACAAACTGGGTAGAACCATCAAGGAGGATGACAAACCAGAATAATTTTAGTAATGATTTATGGTATTTCTGGTCCCATCTGAGGAAGGATAAAGATTATGGACTATATACAGATGACATTATTTTTGTTAAATTAGGCATAATAGCTGGTTATGGAAGTTGTGAGTTTGACAATTGTTTATATAATATTGCATTCTTGATAGAAATTTCCAGGAGGCCTGAGACTTCTGTGTTTTAGTGAAACACTTCAATTTTATTTAAAAAATTCATCTTTAGGAAAGCTTTGTTACTGGAACTGACTCCCTTTTACATGGGAAGAAGGCTCCTCACCTTCCTCTGGTGTGTTCTGCTTTTGTGTATTGGAAGGTGAATTGGCCCAAACTGAGTAGGCCACTAAACAGTCACATGACTATGGGGAAGACTCTTCCTCTTGAGATCTCAATTTCTTCAACTGTGAAGTGAGACTGAGATTAAGATTCTTTACAGCTCTGAGGATTATTAAGTTCTTCTTTCTTATTTTGGTGTACAGTTTTCCTGGTCTATAAAGGCCTAGTATGGACATAAATAGTTCATTTTTCCTTGTGACATCCATGGTGTTGTAGATTGAATTATTGGTTGTAGTTATTTATTCTCCTGATATGGTGGTATTATACATTCATACCCTTACCAGGGCCTTAGGGTGGACAAAGTGTGTTTCTCTGCCCCTTGGCTTTAGGTTTGGTCATGTGACTTGCTTTGATCAACAGGGTATTAGCAGATGTGTTATAAGCAAAGGCTTGAAACATACTTGTGCCTGTTTTGAGTACTGGTCCAAGAAGGATGAGAGAAACTGAAGCTGGACACAGACAAGACCTACATCAGTTGGTCTTAGAGCCCAGTCTACATCAGTTGAATCCCAGCAGGTACATGAGTGAAAAATAGATGCTTTATATTTTTTGCTGCTGATATTTTGTAGTTGTTTATTTTGCAGGGTTAATTAATCATGAAAGTAAGGCATACTCAATGTGCGACCTGACCTAAATATTTGTTTTTGGTGGAATTCATGCACTCATTAATTTTAAATCTTATTAAATGTTTATATTCTTTTACTTATATTTGATTTTTTTTTTTTTTTTTTTTTTTGCTGTACGTGGGCCTCTCACTGTTGTGGCCTCTCCCATTGCGGAGCACAGGCTCCGGACGCGCAGGCTCAGCGGCCATGGCTCACGGGCCCAGCCGTTCCGCGGCATGTGGGATCTTCCCGGACCGGGGCACAAACCCGTGTCCCCTGCATCGGCTGGCAGACTGTCAACCACTGTGCCACCAGGGAAGCCCTATTTGTATATGTTTTAATCAAGGCCTTTATGCCCTTTAATGGACAATTTTTTTTTTTTTTAAGCGAGAGTAGGACATACTAAGTGGTCTAGTTGTTTTTAAAAATTTTTTATTTTATTATGACAAGAACACTTCACATGAGATCTGCCCTCTTACATTTTTTAAGTGTGTATTACACTGTTGTTGATTCGAGTTACAATGCGGTACAGCAGATCTCTGGAACTTAGTTTTCTTGCTTAACTGAAACTTTATGCCAACTGACTGGTAATTTCCATTTTCATCCTTCTCCTCTCCCCTGCCCCCAGCACCTGGCAACCACCATCCCACTCTGATTCTATGAATTGGCTGATTTTTGATAGCTTATAAAAGTGGAATCATGCAGTACTTGTCTTTCTGTGACTTGCTTATTTCACTCAGCATCATGTCCCCAAGGTTTACCCATCTTGTTGCATATTGCAGAAGTTCCTTTTTTTGTTTTTAAAGACTGAATAGTGTTCTATTGTTTGTCCTACCACATCTTCTTTATTCATTCATGTGTTGATGGACATTTAGGTTGTTTCCAAATCTTGATTACTGTGAATAGTGCTGCAATAAACATGGAAGTGTAAATATCTCTCTGAGATCCCAATTTCTTTTATTTTTTATTATTTTTTTATTTATTTTTATTTTTTATTTTTTTAATTTATTTTTTATTAGTTTCTGCTTTATAACAAAGTGAATCAGTCATACATACACATCTGTTCCCACATCCCTTCCCTATTGCGTCTCCCTCCCTCCCACCCTCCCTATCCCACCCCTCCAGGCGGTCACAAAGCACCGAGCTGATCTCCCTGTGCTCTGCGGCTGCTTCCCACTATCTATCTACCTTACGTTTGGTAGTGTATATATGTCCATGCCTCTCTTTCGCTTTGTCACAGCTTACCCTTCACCCTCCCCATATCCTCAAGTCCGTTCTCAGGTAGGTCTGTGTCTTTATTCCCGTTTTACCCCTAGGTTCTTCATGACATTTTTTTTTTTTTTAATTCCATATATATGTGTTAGCATACGGTATTTGTCTTTCTCTTTCTGACTTACTTCACTCTGTATGACAGACTCTAGGTCTATCCACCTCATTACAGATAGCTCAGTTTCGTTCCTTTTTATGGCTGAGTAATATTCCATTGTATATATGTGCCACATCTTCTTTATCCATTCATCTGATGATGCACACTTAGGTTGTTTCCAGCTCCGGGCTATTGTGAATAGAGCTGCAATGAACATTTTGGTACATGTCTCTTTTTCAATTATGGTTTTCCCAGGGTATATGCCTAGTAGTGGTATTGCTGGGTCATATGGTAGTTCTATTTTTAGTTTTTTAAGGAACCTCCATACTGTTCTCCATAGTGGCTGTACCAATTCACATTCCCACCAGCAGTGCAAGAGTGTTCCCTTTTCTCCACACCCTCTCCAGCATTTATTGTTTCTAGATTTCTTGATGATGGCCATTCTGACTGGTGTGAGATGATATCTCATTGTAGTTTTGATTTGCATTTCTCTAATGATTAATGATGTTGAGCATTCTTTCATGTGTTTGTTGGCAGTCTGTATATCTTCTTTGGAGAAATGCCTATTTAAGTCTTCTGCCCATTTTTGGATTGGGTTGTTTGTTTTTTTGCCATTGAGCTGCATGAGCTGTTTATAAATTTTGGAGATTAATCCTTTGTCAGTTGCTTCATTTGCAAATATTTTCTCCCATTCTGAGGGTTGTCTTTTGGTCTTGTTTATGGTTTCCTTTGCTGTGCAAAAGCTTTGAAGTTTCATTAGGTCCCATTTGTTTATCTTTGTTTTTAGTTCCATTTCTCTAGGAGGTGGGTCCAAAAGGATCTTGCTGTGATTCATGTCATAGAGTGTTCTACCTATGTTTTCCTCTAAGAGTTTGATAGTTTCTGGCCTTACATTTAGGTCTTTAATCCATTTTGAGCTTATTTTTGTGTATGGTGTTAGGGAATGATCTAATCTCATACTTTTACATGTCCCTGTCCAGTTTTCCCAGCACCACTTATTGAAGAGGCTGTCCTTTCTCCACTGTACATTCCTGCCTCCTTTATCAAAGATAAGTTGGCCATATGTGCGTGGGTTTATCTCTGGGCTTTCTATCCTGATCCACTGATCTATCTTTCTGTTTTTATGCCAGTACCACACTGTCTTAATTACTGTAGCTTTGTAGTATAGTCTGAAGTCAGGGCGCCTGATTCCTCCAGCTCCGTTTTTCGTTCTCAAGCTTGCTTTGGCTATTCGGGGTCTTTTGTTTTTCCAAACAAATTTTGAAGTTTTTTGTTCTAGTTCTGTGAAAAATGCCAGTGGTAGTTTGATAGGGATTGCATTGAATCTGTAGATTGCTTTGGGTAGTAGAGTCATTTTCACAATATTGATTCTTCCAATCCAGGAGCATGGTATATCTCTCCATCTATTTGTATCCTCTTTAATTTCTTTCATCAGTGTCTTATAATTTTCTGCATACAGGTCTTTTGTCTCCTTAGGTAGGTTTATTCCTAGATATTTTATTCTTTTTGTTGCAATGGTAAATGGGAGTGTTTTCTTGATTTCATTTTCAGATTTTTCATCATTAGTGTACAGGAATGCCAGAGATTTCTGTGCATTAATTTTGTATCCTGCTACTTTACCAAATTCATTGATTAGCTCTAGTAGTTTTTCGGTAGCATCTTTAGGATTCTCTATGTATAGTATCATGTCATCTGCAAACAGTGACAGCTTTACTTCTTCTTTTCCAATTTGGATTCCTTTTATTTCCTTTTCTTCTCTGATTGCTGTGGCTAAAACTTCCAAAACTAGGTTGAATAAGAGTGGTGAGAGTGGGCAGCCTTGTCTTGTTCCTGATCTTAGTGGAAATGGTTTCAGTTTTTCACCATTGAGGACAATGTTGGCTGTGGGTTTGTCATATATGACCTTTATTATGTTGAGGAAAGTTCCCTCTATGCCTACTTTCTGCAGGGTTTTTATCATAAATGGGTGTTGAATTTTGTCGAAAGCTTTCTCTGCATCTATTGAGATGATCATATGGTTTTTCTCCTTCAACTTGTTAATATGGTGTATCACATTGATTGATTTGCGTATATTGAAGAATCCTTGCATTCCTGGAATAAACCCCACTTGATCATGGTGTATGATCCTTTTAATGTGCTGTTGGATTCTGTTTGCTAGTATTTTGTTGAGGATTTTTGCATCTATGTTCATCAGTGATATTGGCCTGTAGTTTTCTTTCTTTGTGACATCCTTGCCTGGTTTTGGTATCAAGGTGATGGTGGCCTCGTAGAATGAGTTTGGGAGTGTTCCTTCCTCTGATATTGTTTGGAAGAGTTTGAGAAGGATGGGTGTTAGCTCTTCTCTAAATGTTTGATAGAATTCGCCTGTGAAGCCATCTGGTCTTGGGCTTTTGTTTGATGGAAGATTTTTAATCACAGTTTCAATTTCAGTGCTTGTGATTGGTCTATTCATATTTTCTATTTCTTCCTGAGTCAGTCTTGGTAGGTTGTGCATTTCTAAGAATTTGCCCATTTCTTCCAGGTTGTCCATTTTATTGACATAGAGTTGCTTGTAGTAATCTCTCATGATCTTTTGTATTTCTGCAGTGTCAGTTGTTACTTCTCCTTTTTCATTTCTAATTCTATTGATTTGAGTCTTCTCCCTTCTTTTCTTGATGAGTCTGGCTAATGGTTTGTCAATTTTGTTTATCTTCTCAAAGAACCAGCTTTTAGTTTGGTTGATCTTTGCTATCGTTTCCTTCATTTCTTTTTCATTTATTTCTGATCTGATTTTTATGATTTCTTTCCTTCTGCTAACTTTGGGGGTTTTTTGCTCTTCTTTCTCTAATTGCTTTAGGTGCAGGGTCAGGTTGTTTACTCGAAATGTTTCCTGTTTCTTAAGGTGGGATTGTATTGCTATAAACTTCCCCCTTAGAACGGCTTTTGCTGCGTCCCGTAGGTTTTGGGTCGTCGTGTCTCCATTGTCATTTGTTTCTAGGTATTTCTTAATTTCCTCTTTGATTTCTTCAGTGATCACTTCGTTATTGAGTAGTGTATTGTTTAGCCTCCATGTGTTTGTATTTTTTACAGATCTTTTCCTGTAATTGATGTCTAGTCTCATAGCATTGTGGTCGGAAAAGATACTTGATACAATTTCAATTTTCTTAAATTTACCAAGGCTTGATTTGTGACCCAAGATATGATCTATCCTGGAGAATGTTCCATGAGCACTTGAGAAAAATGTGTATTCTGTTGTTTTTGGATGGAATGTCCTATAAATATCAACTAAGTCCATCTTGTTTAATGTATCATTTAAAGCTTGTGTTTCCTTATTTATTTTCATTTTGGATGATCTGTCCATTGGTGAAAGTGGGGTGTTAAAGTCCCCTACTATGATTGTGTTACTGTCGATTTCCCCTTTTATGGCTGTTAGTATTTGCCTTATGTATTGAGGTGCTCCTATGTTGGGTGCATAAATATTTACAATTGTTATATCTTCTTCTTGGATCGATCCCTTTATCATTATGTAGTGTCCTTCTTTGTCTCTTCTAATAGTCTTTATTTTAAAGTCTATTTTGTCTGATATGAGAATTGCTACTCCAGCTTTCTTTTGATTTCCATTTGCATGGAATATCTTTTTCCATCCCCTTACTTTCAATCTGTATGTGTCTCTAGGTCTGAAGTGGGTCTCTTGTAGACAGCATATATATGGGTCTTGTTTTTGTATCCATTCAGCCACTCTGTGTCTTTTGGTGGGAGCATTTAGTCCATTTACATTTAAGGTAATTATTGATATGTATGTTCCTATTCCCATTTCCTTAATTGCTTTGGGTTCGTTATTGTAGGTATATTCCTTCTGTTGTGTTTCTTGCCTAGAGAAGTTCCTTTAGCATTTGTTGTAAAGCTGGTTTGGTGGTGCTGAACTCTCTCAGCTTTTGCTTGTCTGTAAACGTTTTAATTTCTCCATCAAATCTGAATGAGATCCTTGCTGGGTAGAGTAATCTTGGTTGCAGGTTTCTCTCCTTCATCACTTTAATTATGTCCTGCCACTCCCTTCTGGCTTGTAGAGTTTCTGCTGAGAGATCAGCTGTTAACCTGATGGGGATTCCCTTGTGTGTTATTTGTTGTTTTTCCCTTGCTGCTTTTAATATGATTTCTTTGTGTTTAATTTTTGACAGTTTGATTAATATGTGTCTTGGAGTATTTCTCCTTGGATTTATTCTGTATGGGACTCTCTGTGCCTCCTGGACTTGATTAACTATTTCCTTTCCCATATTAGGGAAGTTTTCAACTATAATCTCTTCAAATATTTTCTCAGTCCCTTTCTTTTTCTCCTCTTCTTCTGGAACCCCTATAATTCGAATGTTGGTGCGTTTAATGTTGTCCCAGAGGTCTCTGAGACTGTCCTCTATTCTTTTCATTCTTTTTTCTTTATTTTGCTCTGCATCAGTTATTTCCACTATTTTATCTTCCACCTCACTTATCCGTTCTTCTGCCTCAGTTATTCTGCTATTGATCCCATCTAGAGTATTTTTCATTTCATTTATTGTGTTTTTAATTGATGCTTGATTCATCTTTAGTTCTTCTAGGTCCTTGTTAACTGTTTCTTGCATTTTGTCTATCCTATTTCCAAGATTTTGGATCATCTTTACTATCATTATTCTGAATTGTTTTTCAGGTAGACTGCCTATTACCTCTTCATTTGTTAGGTCTGGTAGGTTTTTATCTTGCTCCTTCACCTGCTGTGTGTTTTTCTGCTTTCTCATTTTGCTTATGTTACTGTGTTTGGGGTCTCCTTTTTGCAGGCTGCAGATTCGTAGTTCCTGTTGTTTTTGGTATCTGTCCCCCGTGGCTAAGGTTGTTTCAGTAGGTTGTGTAGGCTTCCTGGTGGGGGGGACTAATGCCTGTGTTCTGGTGGTTGAGGCTCGATCTTGTCTTTCTGGTGGACAGGTCCACGTCTGGTGGTGTGTTTTGGGGTGCCTGTGGCCTTATTATGTTTTTAGGTAGCCTCTCTGCTAATGGGTGGGGTTGTGTTCCTGCCTTGCTAGTTGCTTGGCATAGGGTGACCAGCACTGTAGCTTGCTGTTCGTTGACTGAAGCTGGGTGCTGGTGTTGAGATGGAGATCCCTGGGAGATTTACACTGCTTGATATTATGTGGAGCTGGGAGGTCTCTTGTGGACCCATGTCCTGAGGTTGGCTCTCCCACTTCAGAGGCACAGCACTGACTCCTGGCTGCAGCACCAAGAGCCTTTCATCCACCCGGCTCAGAATCACAGTGAGAAAAAGTAGAAAGAAAGAATTAGTAGAAGAAAGAAAGAGAGAGGGAAAGAAAGGAAGAAGGGAAGAAAGGAAGGAAGGAAGAAAGAAAGAAAGGAGGGAGGGAGGGAGGAAGGATGGAAAGAAAGAAGGAAAGAAAGGAGGGAGGGAGGGAGGAATGAAAGCAAAAGGAAGAGTGAATGGAAGAAGGGAGGGAGGGAGGGAGGAAGGAAAGAAAGAAAGAAAGACAGGAGGGAGAGAGGGAGGAAGGAAAGAAAAAGAAAGTGGAAAGAAGAAGGGTGGGAGGGAGGGAGTGAGGAAAGAAAAAGAAAGAAGGAAAGGAGGAGCGGAGGGAGGGAGGGAGGAAGGGAAGGTAGGAAAAAAAGAAAGAGCAGGTAAAGTACAATAGAATAAAGTATGAAATATAGTAGCGTTATTAAAATTAAAAAGTAATTATTGGAAAAAAAACACGGACCGATAGAACCCTGGGGCATATGGTGGAAGCAAAGCTATACAGAGAGAATCTTACACAGAAGATTACACATACACATTCACAAAAAGAGAGCTGGGGGAAAAATCAAAAATCTTGCTCTCCAAGTCCACCTCCTCGATTTGCGATAATTCGTTGTAAAAAGAGGAAAAGGGCGAGAAGTCTGAAATCTTGCTAAGTCCACCTCCTTAATTTGGGATAATTCGTTGTAAAAAGGGGGGAAAGTCTTAAATCTTGTCCTCAAAGTCCACTTCCTCAATTTGGGATGATTCGCTGTCCATTCATACACTCCACAGACGCAGGGCACATCAAATGGACCGTGGAGCTTTAATCCACTGCCTCCGAGGCTGCACAGAGAGATTTCCCTGTCTCTGCTCTCACAACTCCCGGGTCTCAGCCTTGGACCTGGCCCCGCCTCTGCGCGTAGGTCGCCGGAGGGCGTCCGTTCTTCGCTCAGACAGGACGGGTTTAAAGGAGCCGCTGATTCGGGGGCTCTGGCTCACTCAGGCAGAGGGGAGGGAGGGGAATGCCCTCTCCTCGCGCACCAGGCAACAAAAGGGAAAAAAGTCTCTTGCCTCTCCGGTAGCTCCAGACCCTTTCCCCGGACTCCCTCCGGGCTAGCGCTAACCCCTTCAGGCTCTCTTCCTGCCGCCAGCCCCAGTCCTCTCCCTGCGCTCCGACTGAAAGCCGATACCCGAGCCTCAGCTCCCAGCCCCGCCCGCCCCGGCGGCCGAGCAGACAAGCCTCTCGGGCTGGTGTGTGCCTGAGGGCACCGATCCTCTGTGCCAAAATCTCTCCGCTTTGCCCTCCGCACCCCTGTTGCTGTGCTCTCCTCCGCTACTCCGAAGCTTTCCCCCTCCGCCACCTGCAGTCTCCGCCCGCGAAGGGGCTTGTAGTGTGTAGAAACCTTCCCTCCTTCACGGCTCCCTCCCACTGGTGCAGGTCCCGTCCATATCCTATTGTCTCTGTTTATTCTTTTTTTCTTTTGACCTACCCAGGTATGTGGGGAGTTTCTTGCCTTTTGGGGGGGTCTGAGGTCTTCTGTCAGCGTTCAGTAGGTGTTCTGTTGGAGTTGTTCCACGTGTAGATGAATTTCTGATGTATCTGTGGGGAGGAAGGTGATCTCCGCGTCTTACTCTTCCGCCATCTTCCTCCGGCTCTCTAATGGACAATTTTTTAGTTTAGCTTGGATTTTTGTTTCACACAGATACCAGTAATTAAAGACAGTTTGTCGTTCAACCTATTTATGATACTTATGAGTGGAACCCCAAACCTCAAAGCTGAAATGACTCTTATTATTCTGGTTAGCTACCTGCATCGGAATTTGGCTTTAAATGCACACTAGGAGTCAGAGCCATTGAAGAACTGTGGATCCCTTTGCTCCCAATACTGACTTCCTAGTTCTCAGCCGCAAACTTCATCTGCAACATTTAAATGTCTGGCATTTGTATACTGCTGCCCAACAGTGGGGGAAGAATTGCAGCACCGGAAAAGTGGTGTCAGCAGTCTTTGGGGGCTTAAAAGTCTTGAGAATTAATGGATTCTTTTCTACCATGCTTTGTTCCAAAATTAGTCTGTTTTCTGCCTGCCTTGAACTGACACAAATTGTTGTTTTATGGTTATTTAAGGCACAGCACTTACCCTCCACAATTAGGCTTTCCCCTGCTCTTCCATTTTAAAATCAAACAAAGTGATCCCCTGTTTATAGCCTTGAAAGCTGTGAGCTGAGATGCCCATTAGATCCATCATACTCACTTTTCTGCCCAACTGCAACTAGGTCCTTTGGAATTTGATAGAATCACACTGTGTATCCAGTACATCCTTATGCTTGCTTAGGGAAGGTGAATAAAATTTAAAACAATCCCATATAACTGGAAGAAAGAAAACCCATGCTGTGGTCATGCATAGTTCTTTTAGAAGAGCTCAGTTTCACTGCATGTATTATGTTATCTGATAACTTTCCCTTGTTAATATTCCACTAGATTTCCAAGCTCAGAGCATTTATTCTACAAGTTCTTTATGGTAGAGGTGACAATAATTGGGAATGAAAGGGACTTTATGATGAAATTAATCAAGGAAAAGGTATTTCAGTCAAGCATAGATTTTGAGTTTGTGTTTTTTTTAAAAACTTTTATTGGAGTATAGTTAATTTACAGTGTTGTGTTAGTTTCAGGTGTTCAGCAAAGTGAATCAGTTATACATACATATATATATATATATATATATATATATATATATATATATATATATATATTCACTCCTTTTTTTTAAGATTCTTTTCCCATATAGGCCATTACAGAGTATTGAGTAGAATTCCCTGTGCTATACAGCAGGTTCTTATTACTTATCTATTTTATATATAGTAGTGTGTATATGTCAATCCCAATCTCCCAATTTGAGTTCGTGTTTTCTTTGGTAATAAGGAAGAGATTTCTACTCTGAAGGTATTGGTGGTAAAAGTCTCCCAAGTATGATGCTACATTCTTGGATATTACAAGTAGAAGGCAGGAGTGGAGAGAGTCACTTCATCTTCCTCAGGGGGCACAGGAATACTTACCCGAATCATTTTGGGATTCATACATTTTGAGTGTGACTATTCCAACACTACCTGTTATTGGAATGACATAGCAAATGTTTTAGTCAAATGATGCAACAACAATAAAAATAAAACCTGGCCTAGTGGAAATGAGTTTATAGCATGGAATCTTCAAAACTTGTTTTACTATCTACTAAGTACTCTCACATACATTATTGCATTTATTTCTCAAAATAATCCTGTGAGTGTAGTTACTATTATACCCGTATATCAAACATCATGCTCTTGTTTAGATGTATCTTGCAGTTAATCTTCCCTTCACATCTATAAGTCTCTTCTGTGCTTAGATCAGAAGCTACTTAGAAGACAAAGTTTTCAGTTTCAAGTTTTTATATATCCCCATTATGTATCCCATAACATGGTGATGAAGACATTCTAGCTCAAAGGTTAATGGATTTGCTAAGGATCCTACAACTGGTGAACTGCAGATTGAGATTCAAGCACTTGCCTAGGCTAATAGTCTTTCCACTCTATGATAACTGCTTCCCTGTAATACTTATAAACTCTTATAAAGTTAATGCATCTGCATAGTATTTTATATAATTTTTATATGTTATGTTTTGCTACATGATTTATATTATTCATGTATGTAGCTATTTTAGTAATTTGACCTGAAGATATTAGTAGTGTTCCACTTACTCCCTGAGTAGACACTAATTGAGGATGTAAAAGAAACAAAGCAAGGTTTTGAACCCTTAGGATCGTCCTATCAAGATTGGGAAATTGGGCATACAGACAAGAAGTAGAGAAGATCTCCTATTAATTCCTATGTGGGTGATCTTTTGACCTTATTCTTTTTTTTTTTTAATTTAAGTATTTATTTTATTTATTTAGTTTTGGCTGCGTTGGGTCTTCCCTGCTGCGTGCGTTCTGTCTCAATATTATTATGCAACTATGACCAAAACAAGATTCCCTGGTCTTCTCTTTCCAGCTTCTCCAAAACCAGGGTTTTGCAAGCTCCCAGCCATTGTGTTGTGAGAGGTTGAGTGAAGAAATCCGTCACATGTGAACAGTTTTGCCAATGAAGTTCTTTCCCTAAATTTTTCAAGAAAAACAATGGGAAAGATTTTCTAATCTTTTGACTCTCATTCCTCTCCTAAGTGGGGAACTGAATCATTCTAAGTAGTGTATAAAATTAATTACAGTTGGAAGAGAGTTGCCAGGTTTGTGGATTCCCAGGGATTGGAGGGGGGTGGGGTGGGAATTGCCCTCCAGACAGTCAATTTTTCCATAAAAGTGTTTAGAAAATACCTATGTTTTTGTTTTCACTCTCAAGCATGACCTTGGTGTGGAACCCAAGGAAATTAACTTTACTGGATCTGAATTTCCTTTTTTTTTTTTTTTTTTTTTTGCGGCACGCGGGCCTCTCACTGTTGTGGCCTCTCCCGTTGCAGAGCACAGGCTCCAGACGCGCAGGCTCAGCGGCCATGGCTCACGGGCCTAACCGCTCCGCGGCATGTGGGATCTTCCTGGACTGGGGCATGAACCCGTGCCCCCTGCATCGGCAGGCGGACTCTCAACCACTGCGCCACCAGGGAAGCCCTGAATTTCCTTTTAAATTATGGCACTATAAATGCTGATAGCTCTCACTCTATGCCAATGTTGCATATGAGAACCTGATACCAGATAATATCTAATTTAAAGTCCATTCACCCTTATTTCAAAAACATTCTCTTTGTGGTTCTTTTAAAAGCAGTCTCTCTTAATTGCCTTTGCTCAGAGAGAGAGAGAGAGAGAGAGAGAGAGAGAGGTGCTATGGAGGAATTATTCATAATTATTTATCCCTTATCTATTTGTCAATTATCTGTCAACAAGTAAATTTAAGAATTAGGAGCCATCATCAACAAAAGATTATGTGAAAACAAAGTGAAATAATCTCTGAAAATATACATGTCTAGCATGATATATGAGTCAATTTATTGACATTTGATTTACACCTAACATCTCAAGAATATCTATCATATATACATACTTGCTGATAAAGGTTTAGACTTTTTTTTTAAATTTTTTAATTTTTGGCTGTGTTGGGTCTTCGTTTCTGTGCGTGGGCTTTCTCTAGTTGCGGCGAGCAGGGGCCACTCTTCATCGCGGTGCGCGGGCCCCTCACTGTTGCGGCCTCTCTTGCTGCGGAGCACAAGCTCCGTATGTGCAGGCTCAGTAGTTATGGCACACGGGCCTAGTTGCTATGCGGCATGTGGGATCTTCCCAGACCAGGGCTCGAACCCGTGTCCCCTGCATTGGCAGGCAGATTCTCAACCACTGCGCCACCAGGGAAGCCCAAAGTTTAGACTTTTGAAGTTGAAAGGTACTATAGAAAATGACAACATTTAAAGAATATTTAATGTTACAAGAATAAGAATGGAGAACTTTTAAGTATGTGCTTCCCACTTTGTCAATGTCTTTATCCATAAAGGTTGTAGTATGGTACAGTAGTTATGAGCCTGGGCTCTGAGTCAGCCTGCTTGGTTTGTTTTCTAGTTTTGCTCCTCTTACTAGTTGTGTGACTTTGGTCAACTTACTTAACTCCCCTTGCCTTGGTAAAATAGAGATCTCATTAATATCTATTTTATAGATTATTCTGATGATTTAAAAAAGTAATACATGCAAAACATTTAGAACGGTGCCTGACATAGAATAATTGCCCAATAAATGCTAGCTATTTTATATATTTATAGATAATTGGACCATAATGGAAATATTTGGTCTCCAAAAGGTCAATGGTCTTTGCCTGTTTGTTTATGGATATAAATTAGGTACTTAGAACCATGACTGGCACAGGGTGGGCATTAATAAATATTCAATATATTCAGTGAAGGTTTGTTATATGTTATATATCTCCGGTGTTATATGAGTTGAATTGTGTCTCCCAAAAGGATATGTTGAAGTCCTAAGTTGCAGTACCTCAGAATGTGACTTTATTTGTTAGTAGAGTTATTGCAGGTGTAATTAGTTAAGATGTTGCCATACTGAATTAGGATGGGTCCCGATCCAATATGGATTGTGTCCTTATTAGATGAGGGAAATTTGGACACAGACACACAGAAGAGAACACCATGTGAAGACGTAGGCAGAGATTGGAATGGTGGAGTTGTAAGCTAAGGAACATCAAGGATTGATAGCCGACACCAGAAGCTAAGAAGAGGCAAGAAAGGATTCTATCCAGACTCTCAGAGGGAATATGGCCCTGCTGATGTGTTGATTTTGGATTTCTGGCCTCTAGAACTGTGAGGATAAATTTGTGTTGTTTTAAGCCACCCAATTTATCGTACAGTTACGGCGATAGGAAACTAATACACTAGTTACTTGGTTATATAGAAGTGTCATAGCAGTTGCGTTTAGTGGAATTGTTTGCCTTGACACATAAATGATAATAACTAACCATTATATTGAGCCCCTACTATGTGCCAGGCCTTCTGCAAACAGTTAATATATATTATCACATTCAATCCTTACAACACCCCCATGATGTACACATTATTATAGATGAGGAAGCAGAAAGGTTTCAAGCTACTTGTCCAATTTATAGCTGGTTGGCAACTGAGTTGGGATTTCACCAATTTTTTCAACTATTAACTCCTGAACTATCTAGCCTCCCATGACTCCAAAATGACAACACCACCATTGGGTTATTCCCAGAGCATGGTCCTCAAACTGTAGTCCTTGGAGAATTCCCAGTGTAGTTAGAGGCTCTGAAAAGTTTTGTTGTAAAGTAGCCTGTTGAACTTTGTTTAACCCAGGGACAGGGTTCTTGTTCTCTTTGTGAGTGTTTTGTGTGATTTTTGTGTATGTGCGTGACAGTGTTCTTTTGATCCTATTAGCAGATGGGATAACCGTTTACATTTACATCTTTACTCCACACCTTACCAGCTACATCATCAGTTTGACCAGTCATTCATCCTTTCAGGTTCATTTCCTACTCTAGAAAATGGGGACACTAGCATCGATTTCTCATGGTTGTTATAGAGATTTATTGAAATTGTTCATGAGAAATCACCTTGGCACAGTTCTTGGCCAATAGAAGGAGGGTGATCAACATTTGTTTTCTCCTTCTTTTCTTTTATTACCACTGACTGAATAACTGAGTCATTTTAAAGCAGTGGTTTTCAACGGGAGGTGGTTTTTCTCCCCAGGGGACACTTGTCAATGTCTGAAGGAAATTTTGCCACAACTCAGGGGTGTGTGGAATGGTGATACTACCTTCAACTGAATAGAGGCCAGTGATGATGCTAAGCATCCTAGGACACACAGGACAGCCCCCCACAACAAAGAATTATCCAGCCTAAAATATCAATAGTGCCAAAGTCGAGAAACCATACTTTTAAGTAATCACACTATTAGTTTATTATGGAAACACTATTTGCATAGGTTATATTTCTCACTGACTCAACAATGGGATAGATTAAGTTTGGTTTGCTGTTTCTCACATGTTTTGGGCTGAAGAGTGTCCTATCCCCCTACCCCTCAAATTCATATGTTGAAGCTTTAACCTCCAGTTCCTCAGGACATGACTATTTGGAGATAGGGCCTTTAAAGAAGTAATTAAATTAAAATAGGTCTTTAGGGTTGGCCCTAATCCAATCTGACTGGTGTCCTTAAAAAAAGAGGAGATTGAAACACACAGAGAGACATCAGTGATGTGCACATAGAGAATAAAGACCATGTGAGGACACACAGGAAGACAGCCACCTACAAGCTAAGGAGGGAAGCCTAGGAAGAAACCAAATCTGCCAACACCTGAATGTTAGAATTCTAGCCAGTCCCATAATTTCCAGTGTATTATTATTCACCTTAAGTGGGATTCACTTCCCTGAGAAATGTAGGACGTAACAAATAAGAAAACTTGGAAAGTTAAATTTTTAATTTACATATTTTTCTCAAAAAGCAAAATATTTATTAAAGCAGATTTTAAATTTTAAATTGGTATTTGGAAACATCTGAAGCAAATAGTGTGCCACGGATTTTCATCTGAAATGGAATATAGATACAAAGTTTGAAGAGGTGAATTTTTAAAGATACCAGATCATTAAGTGAAGAAAACTATTTGGAATGAAGCATAATGTAGAGCACCATAACTAGTCATACATTATATCTCTAAGGATAGGATTAAACCAAAATCACTTGATGATATTTACTTAAGTGTCATCTAGGAGAGGCTCTTTTGGAAAAGTCCATATAAGGTGGCCTAATATAGAGACTCACCTTACTGTTTTCATTCGAAAGATAGTGAAATATCCACCCTCTCTGTTTTCTGATCTTACTTTCCAGTAGCATCTTCATCTCATTTTTTCTCGGCAAAACTTCCACTGTGGCCCTAATCATGGCCTACTTAGAAACTTATAACTAATTGGGCATTTATTTACTTTAAGAGCAATTTAAGCACCTATGAGCAACTCTCTTTAGGGCACCATGTTGAGAAGTAAAAGAATTCCATTACATAATTTTGCTTTTTTTTTTTCATCTTAAAGTTACAACCAGATAATTTTTTAAAGTTTACAAATTTATTTTTTATTTTAAAATTAATTATGCTTATTATAAAAAACCCAGAAAATTCAGAAAAATATTAGAAAGTAGAGGGAGAAAATCACCTATAATTTAACTATTCATGGTGAATTTTCTTCTCATTTTTTTTTCTTTTAACCTCTTCTAGTTCTTTATCTCAAGCAAGCTTTTTGGAGGTTACTACTAACTCTCTTGGCCTTTCTACAAAAACCCAGGTGTAATATATATTTATAATACCTGGTTTTGTTTCAGGTGTGTTGTTGTTTCTATGCCCCATCTCCCTGCTGTGGCATCTGCCCACTCCCACAGAGATTTCTGGTGAAGGCTGAGAATATTAGATTCTGGAGTAAATACTAGTCTTTAGGGATGGCAGACATTGGTTCTAAATGAGAAGCATTTCCTTTGATTACACATTTACTTTATCAGATCTCTGAAGAAGCCCAATGCTAAAGCTTTTGCTTAGAAGATCACAGGCTGTAATCACCAGTCTTTTCTAATTACCAGAAATGAATTTCAGATTTTTTTTCTCCCTTATTATATTCTGCCTTTAACCACTATGCACAGATCACTTAATGTGGCAATAGATTATAAGATTTTAATTTCTCAATGTAGTGATAGAATTGTCAAGTGGTTAATGTACTGATGCTTGGTGCCAGTTGGGACTGAGATTAAGCCCCAGTTTATCTCATTTACCAGTTGAGTGATCTTAAAGAACACTTTACCTCTCTAAGACATAGTCTTTTTTTTTTAATGGTAATAATAATGGGATTATAAAAATCATGGAGCATGTTGTGAGGATTATGTGAGACAGTGGTAGAGAGGTTACAAGCACAGTTTCTGTAGCCACCTGCCTGGATTCAAGTCCTACCCCAACTACCGATTGGCAGTGTAGTCGCGGGGAAGTTTCTTAACCTCTCTGTGCTTCTGGTTCCTGAATAATTAAATGAGGATAATCACAGTTCCTACTTTGTAAAATTGTTGTGAGAGTTAAATAAGTTAATACATGTAAAGCATACATAATGGTGACTAGCACACAATAAGTACTTAGTAGATGCTAGTGTTTTTTATTATTATTATTGGCATTATAAAGCCTGGCCCATAGTAAATCCTTGGTAGGTGTTTGTTCTTATGATTCTTCTCTGGACTTGTCAGTGTTCTTTCTCTCCATTTGTTCTTTGCTTAACTTACTGGGATCAATAAATAGGACCTCTCCCTAAGTGAGCATTAGTAACCTTTAGAATTAGTGAGCAGAGAAGAATAACCGTCATTGGCAATACTCTTCACAAGATCAGATGGATTTTCTCTTTTGCCACCCACTCTCCCTTAACTAGAAAAAGAAAGGTACACTCATCCCACTGTCCATATAGGCCATTATCCTATCCAGATAATTATTCAGAGATCCATTATCCTGGAGAAGTCTTTCAGAAATGGCTATTTTCATTTATGCCCAATTGACAAAAGAGGGGTACCGCCCTGGCAATCTTGCAGAAGCATGGTGTGCCTTTCAAGATAATAGAAGTTACCATTTGGGGGCAAATAATTCTTTTTTTTCCTGTATAGATTTGATAAGATATTGGCATTAACAAAAGGAATGAAGAATATAGTAGATCATCATTATTAATGTCACTTATTTGCAACTATACTGTGTATCATATACTGACACAAAAGAGATATAGTTATGGGTAGCTAAAGTGTATCTGAATACTCTTAGCCCACTTAATACATGGTAGTTTTTTTCCTCTGAAGTAATGTCAAAAAGGATTTCATTGTATTTAGTTTCAGAAATAGAATTTGTGATGGGTTGGACAAGTGCTGGATTGAAGTTTTTGTTTTCCGTTTTAAATAACGTTTACTCAATTTTTCCCATGTGTCACCTGCTTTCACAAATGACATTTTTTTCTGCAAAATATATGAAGAAAGAATTAGCTATGCATATTAATAATATAAAAATAAATGGAGGGACAATATTTACATCTCTACCAGGGAGCAGATTATTCTCATATTACCTTTAAAAAATCCATGTTTCTTTAAATATAATTAAAATTCAGAATTCAGCATTTTGGACTGGTCTTCCCCCAGTTGGTTGTAATTATTGGGATTGGACTTTAACAGATAATCATTGGGGAATGCTGTTTTATAGTAATATACACTGTTTTATAGTAATATGCGTGATAGATGTCGATGTGTTCCAAGCATAGGTTCAAGCCCAAGTTCTATCACTTACTAGCCAAACAGGAAGGGCTGTGGAATTATGTTTGAATTCAACTATTTTTGGTCAGACGCCTGCTAGGAGAGACAGTAAAACAAAGTGGTTAAGCCTGTGGACTCTGGACATAGACTGTCTGGAAGCAGATTGTGTCTTACTAGCCTTGGGCAAATTACCCTGAGACTCAATTTCTTTACCTGTAAAATGGGAATGATTTAGCATCTTCTTCCTAGGATAAATATAAAGATTAAATAACAGATGGAGCTGTACTTTTCGAACTTTAATATGCTCATGAATCACCTGGGGATCCTGTTGAAATGCAGATTCTGGATTTCCCTGGTGGCACAGTGGTTAAGAATCCACCTGCCAATGCAGGGGACATGGGTTCGAGCCCTGGTCTGGGAAGATCTCCTGTGCCACGGAGCAACTAAGCCCGTGTGCCACAACTACCGAGCCTGTGCTCTAGAGCCCACGAGACACAACTACTGAGCCCATGCGCTGCAACTACTGAAGCCCGCGCGCTTAGAGCCTGTGCTCCGCAACAAGAGAAGCCACCACAATGAGAAGCCCGCGTACCGCAACGAAGAGTAGCCCCTGTTCGCTGCGACTAGAGGAAGCCCTCACAGTAATGAAGACCCAACACAGCCAAAAAAAAGAAAAAAGTGATAAAATACTCTTTAAAAAAAAAAAAGCAGATTCTGATTCAGTAGGTGTGGGCTGGGCCTGAGAATCCACATGTCTAACAAGCTCCCTGGTGATCCCTGTGCTATATATACCACATTACCAGTAGCAAGGATGTAAATCACATAGCAATTGTGCTTTACAATTCCTGGCAAATTGTAAATACTCAATAAATGTTGGCCATTATTATCCATGTAGCACTGCAGTATATGTTTTCACAAATGTTATTGTGGTTACTCTTTGCAACAACTTTACATTAGGTACTATTATGTCTCCATTTCCCAAATAAGGAGACAAGTCTAGAAAAACTGATGATTGTCAACATTGTATTTGAACCCAGCTTTCTTGATTCTAAGTAGTCTCTTTTCTACACTTGAAATTTTTCGTAATTTTGGGTTAGGAAAAAAAAAAAAAAAGCAATGGACCTAAAACCTCACTTTCCTGGTCTCTGATATTGGAATGGGAAGGCTTCTCTTCTGTGTAAGTTTCAAAAGAGATCCACAGAGATTTAAATGACTTTCAGGTATATTACATGGTTTCCATTTTGTCTCTATATTAAAATATTTCTTTCTGATTATATTTGTGAAGAAAAAGTAAGCAATACCTTTATAAAAAGTATTGCTTTAGTATAAAAAATAAACTAAACATTACCCTCAAAAATCTCATTGCCCAGAGGCAACAATAACGTATATATTATGTTATGAGAGCCTAGTGTTCAGGTTCTCATCCTACTGTGATACATGGGTGTGATAGTTATCTAGTTAGCTAGTTAAACATATATATGTGTCTTATATAAATGTGTCTATATATACATATATATAGTTTATGTATTAGTTTTAGTATTTATTAGTATCAGTTTTTTTGTTTTTTTGGGGTTTTTTGTTTGTTTTTTTTTGTGGTACACGGGCCTCTCACTGTTGTGGCCTCTCCCGTTGTGGAGCACAGGCTCCGGACGCACAGGCCCAGCAGCCGTGGCCCACAGGCCCACCCGCTCCGCAGCATGTGGGATCCCCCCGGACCGGGGCACGAACCCACATCCCCTGCATCGGCAAGCAGACTCCCAACCACTGCGCCACCAGGGAAGCCCTAGTATCAGTTTTCTATTACTATATAATCAATTATCAAAAGTCTGGTGGTCTCAACTAGGTTCTTTCCTCAGGGCCTCACAAGGCTGAAGTCAAGGTGTAAGCCAGGCTGGGCTCTTATCTGGAGGTTCCAGGGAAAAATCCACTTACAAGCTCTTTTATGTTATTGTTTATTTATTTCCTTGCAGTTATAAGACTAAGGTCTTTGTTTTCTTGTTGGCTGTTGCCTGTGGGGTCATTCGCAGCTCTTGGAGGCTACATCAGATCCTTTCCATGTGGCCCCCTCCATCTTCAAGCTAATAAGGGTATACTGAGTCCTCCTTGGGCTTTGAATTTCTGAGTTCCCCTCCTACCACCAGCGCTGCTATTAAAGGGTTCATGTGATTAGGTCAGGCCCAACTGGATAAACTCCCTTTTGATTAACTCAAAGTCAGCTGGTTAGTAATCTTAATTATGTCAGCAAAATCCCTTTTTCTATGTAATGTAACATAATCGTGGGTATAACAGTAGGAACAGAAACCCTAGGGGACATCTTAGAATTCTGCCTACCATCTTAGGTAGAAAAACACTCTGTTTTTATATGAAATTACACAATATTTATTTTTCTGCAAACTTTTCTTCTCTTCCATGAAAGCTGTGAAGATATTTCTCAGTAAATTTAGATATAAACTGGCCTTTTAAATAGCTAAATAATATTCTTTTTAAAGGATTTCTCATAATTTAACAATTTCTCTAGTGGTAGATGTTTAGATTATTTCCTTATTATAAACCTTGCTGTCATACAACTATTAATGCTAGGTCTTGACTAACTGATTATCTCTTTAAGATAAATTGTTGGTTGTGAAATTACTGATCAAAGAGTATACACATTTAAAATATTGATATACATTTCCAGTCTGCCTTCTGGAAAAGTTGCATCAATTTATATTCCCACTAACATTAACAGTTTATTAAATTGCTTGTTTCTCTACACATTTGCCAAAACTGGATCCTAACAATTCTTTTATAGTTGCTAATCTAATGAAAAGGCATATTTTATTCTCTTTATTTCCTCTTCTCTGATTCTTACTGAAGTTGAACATCTTTCTCTATGTTTATTTTCCACATATGTTGCTTCATTTGTAAACTGTCCGTTCATTTCTTCTATCCATCAGGGCTCTTAGTTACAAGCAACAGTAGCCAGCTCTGGTTAATCTGGATAGAAACGGGTCTTGCTAGAAGGATATGGGTTAGCGTACAGAATCAGTGAGGTGGTTGGAGAAATAGGCTTGGTAAATGAAGGCTGGGCAGTGAGGATGCAATAAATCTAAAAATTTAACTGTCATAAAACAGGACAGTTAATATTCTGTTACTGGCATCTTCTACACAACCCACTGTCATTATCTTGAGACTCTCAACATTACTGTGAGTAAATTCTCAATTTCCCCTTTGTCTTTGCATCATTCCCAAGATTCAGAGACCCAGGTGGGAGCACCTGATTGACTGAGCCTGGGTCACATGCCTGAACTATAGTAATCAGTGGTGTAAGAATGGTATTCTTTGGCCCCTTTGGCTTCCATAGTAAAAAGTAGGGGCTTATTCTCCACCAATACATATCTGCATTAGATGGACATTCAGTTGCTGGGTACCTCCTCCCAAAAGACAAATGCTGTTTCTTCATTTATTCAATCGCAATTTTTTCTTCTTTATTAGATCAGTTTTTACGTTAGGGGTTTTAATACTTTGCCACATGTGTTGCATGTATCTTTTATATTATTTTTTCTTTTTCAATCATTGTGGAAAAGTAACCTTTTAAGAAAAATGACCCCAACTAGTTCTTTCCAGCAGAATCTGATACAATAATTGATGTATTATTGTTTCTTAATCAAACAAACCTTACTGTCCTAGCCATAGTCAATTTAACTAGGAAGTCTGTATATGGAGGAAGGTAGTTTGCTATACTGAGATATGTTTACCTATTCTCTATTTCATATCAAGTGACAGAAAATTCACCCAAATTTCTTTTTGGGAAGTAAAAATGTTAATTGAACAGAAGAAGATGGGTCTTTCAAGCTTGGGGTGGTCTCGCATGTTGAGTTACTTTTCCTGCCATATCCCTACAATCAGAAGAGCTGGTACCTAGGGTGGTCACGTGGCTAATGAGTGATTTCTTGCTGGAGCCTGCGTGCTTACATATTTGCAGTAAAGCTCTGTAATAGAGATGGTTTGTGAGTGTGGCTTTTCTTCCTAGTGTAGTTTAGGACTTTCATCATTTGTAAGCCTCTTACTACTTAAATAATTCAAAAGAAATCCATGGATAATTCTTCTAAACATCTGTAATAAGTATTCCTTGATAGTTTCAGAATTTTGTTAGGCGTTGTATCTGCCAAAAAAATTCGTCTTCAATGCATACCTGAACATGCTTTTGCTTAGCTAGTTCCTTCTTGCTTCAAGGAAAACCCCTTATTTCTTGCTAAAGGGACCAACAATCCTTCTAATTAACCAGCCTTTCCCACATGGGGTTAAAGTTCATCCTTCTCCAGAAAGCCTCAGTATGAGTATTTGCAAAACTCTAGAGAGATGTAGTTGAACCTTACATATGCATTAGATGAAGAAATGGGTGTAATGCTCAAAGAAATTAACTTCCATATAAAGCTAGGAAGACAGGTTGAGATCATAAAGAGAACCAGAATATGTTTTCGAAAAGACTCAGTGGACAAATAAATCCATATTTCCAAATCAATACTTTCCAAAGCTAATGAAGAAAAATAAATAATGGTTTCAGGGTAACATGCTTTTCCAAATTTACTACTTACAATGAAAGTCTGTAAGTAGTCCCCAGTGGTGCTTCAAAAAATTCCAGAGTGTGTTGTCATCAGCTTTATTATAAACTCCTAGGCACAGTAATATTTTCTTCTTTGTTTTCGTTAGGAGATACACATGAGTAGAAAACTCCCCCTCTGATTTTTTTTTCTGAATTGGAAAGATAAACTTCTCAATGCTGGGTGAACAGTTTGAATAGATCTTTTCCTCACCAGTGGGTTGATCTCTAAAATACTAAGCTACAATTCCGTGTTGGGCTCTATATTGATGAAATACACAGAGAAAGACCCTAAATGTGTACCCAACAGACAGTTGAAAAGTGTCCTCATCTAGGCTAATATTGGATTTCTCTTTTAAGTGGATTGTTAGTGAAATACTGCTTTCAAGATCAAGGATCCCAGAGGTAGTATGTGTGAGTGTGTGTATGTGTAGAATTTTTCATGCCATGAATTAATTCTGAAAATGATTTCTCAGAGTTACTGTGGTCCCTTTCTCTTACACATGGAGAATAATTGGACTCTTTGTACAATTGATTGTTTCCCCTAAGTATATGAGGCGGGGAAGGTGGAGGAGTAACTTCAGAAGGAATTCACAAAAGCAGGCTGGAAGAAACTTAATTTTAGTTGTGAAAACAAGCAGAACTCAACTGCCCTCTTTGTAACAAGTTAGGAAAGGTGATTTCTGGCGTAGTTACAAGTGTGTTCTCTGCTGGAGCAGCTGTGCTGATGCTGTGCGTTAGCTGGAAGAAATTGTACAACGAAGACAGCGGGGAGGAATGGCACATTTGCCTGGTCTTATCAACCAAAGCCAAAATGATTCTCTATGGACCAAGTATGGTGTCATCTATCCTTTACTATCTTGTCTTCTTGTCTTCTTTGCCCCTTTTCAGTACATATTTTAACATACATTTCCCATAAAATTGTCCATTTAAATGATCCTAGTTTTGGCATCTCATTTCTGTGCTCACTTGTCCAGATCCCTTCCCTTCTCTTTAGCTCAATCACTCCTTCCTTCTCCTGTTGCCTTTATTATCTCCTCTTTCCCCTAACTCTTTTCCCCTCTGATGGTTTTCTCTGCTCAATTGTTTCCACTTTTCTATCCTTCAGTGTTATGTTTTTTACATCAAAATAAAAAAATTGGAACTTATTTACCCCAAATATTATTTTTCTCGGATGAATATCAGCTTAATAGTTACCAAAGTGCTTAGATAAAGGGATGAAGTACCAAAGTGGAATTTCAGGGGGAGATGGGCTGGAATTCAGGAGGATTTCCATGTGTCTTCCAGTCCTGCTTTTGTCCTTCATATAATTTCTCGAAACAGTAGGAATGTAGCTTTGAGAAGCACTTTGCATCTCCTTTCAGGGCCTTGGAGTCCTCTGGAAGGAAGCATTTGAATAACAAATATTGGAACTGGGCCTCTGGAAGCAGCAAAACTGAACCAAGCAGACTCAGAGAACCAGGAGAGGGCTGGCTGCTGGAGCAAGGTTCTTATTCAGTCTATGGATATCTAGGTATAGAGATGGTGGCCTTTTCATTTTATGAATTCCTTTGTCTACTGTACTAAAGGACATCATTCCTATATTCATTCATTCAACAAACATTTGCTGTGTATCCACTCTCTGCCAGGCATGAGCTCAGTACAGTGGACACACAGTTTAATGTTCAGTCTATGCCCTCATCTTGAGAATGGCCTAGAGAGAAAGTCAGATGAAAAGACCACTATAAGGCAGCACCGGACCCCAGAACAAACTTCTGCTACTGAGATGGAAAAGTGTGCCTTTGAATTCAAATTGTGTTTGAAGGTCTTCTCAGCCTTAAAGGGAGTGAACAAGGTTGTAGAGCTACAATAGAAGTGGATGGAAAGCAAGGGAGGAGGGACATGCTGACTCATTCCCTTGAGCTGGCAAAGTATACAATACACAGCAGACTCTGGGGGGCAAACCATCCATCTGTCCATGGAAATCAGTGAAACAAAGGGGGGCTGTAGACACCCTCCCCTCCCTCCTGTGCCTACTCTGGATCTCAGGCTATTTGTATTCACCAAGGCTCTATATGTTGGGACCTTTTTGGTCAGCTCCTCCCACTCTTTCTGGGATAATAAAACCAGGGGAGAAATCATGGGACAGGTTCCAGCTTGTTTTTTTCTGTGAGAGCTGTGGGAGTACATGGGGCGTTTGGAAATTTACAGAAGTTACGTGCAAAGCGTGGATAATTGGATTTGGAAAGGAGGTGGGGTGGTGCAGGTGATTGCTGCTTTTTCTTATAAGCCCTTCTGTATTATATGAATTTCTAATATTATCTGTATGAGTTATTTTGATAAACTAATAAAAATACTTATTTTTCAAAACAAATAAGACTAGGATGGAGATAGTCTTGGGGCATGCAGGGCAGTGGGAGGGAATACATGAGTAATAATCACACTTTGGAGAAAGGCTGGTTTCATGCCTGGTTTGGCTGTTTTATGATGCTACTGCTACTCTGGCAAGATGAGCTGGGCAGTGCATAAAAGGAACGATTGCTCACTATTCCTGGGTTTGGTTCTACACAGGCCAACCTCTGTCACTGCTTCAGTCTCTCAGCTCCATTAGCTGTCAACTCTATTGCTCATTTACCTTCTTCATTATTTGTGTGTTTAGCTTCTGATCTCAGTTTCCTTTCCAGTAACATTTTAGTTTTTTCCTAGGTCCTGAAATATATATGGTCATCCTCTCAAGTAATAGCTTTCCCGACATGACTTGGCTTTCAGGTTGTCCATTCCAGACACTTTCCTATGAGGTGGTTCCCTCCTGGTTTGTCCCAATCATTCTGCAGTACCTAACAGCCAAAAGGACCCAAGGAGGGCCTGAGGAGGGTTGATGACAGGCAGTGGAACAAAAGGGCTCAATCCCTGCAGACATACCAACCTGCCTCCTTCTACTTCCTAGCTGTGTGACCTTGTGCAAGTTACATAAACTTTCTGAGTCTTCATTTCTTCATCTGCATATAGAAGATACTGACAGTATTTACCACTTAATAAAAGCTCAATATCACCATTGCAGCAGGGGTGTAAACTTATATACACTGCTCTTAAATGTGCAACAACAAAGGATGGCTCCTTTCCTCTGTAATTGGTCTGTCTTCATGAAAGAGCCCCCTCACTCAACTTCCTTTGACCCAGGTGGCTAAGCTTGAGGGACAGGGTCAGTTTCGGTCCCACCAGATGAATTTTGTTCACTTCTATGAAGAAAATCATTTCCTTAGGTAAATTCTTATCTCTGTTGGATAAAGAGCTCAGTTTTTCAGATTTCTGCTACCTCCCTCTGTTTCTTTCCAAGATGGGATCTGAATGTGAGATTTAAGTGACCTAATGGTGGTAGAGGAAGGTAGGGGGTTCTTGGTGTTCTTTGGATCCTTGCTGGTCTCTGCTGTGTCGTGGCTGGTCTGGGCTTCTCCCTGGACTGGTGACCACTGACGGGAACTGGTGTCATCCTGGGGTGCTTTGCTGGTGTCTGAAGCTGGTATAATTCACAGACCGTTCCCAACTTTGCTGACTCAGCTCTGCCTTATGGGCACTGCAGAGGTCCAGGGTTAAGTCCCCTAGGTTTCAGCCTGCTGCATGGGAGATAGGCAGTGGCATGCTGCAAAATACTTAGCAGTTAGTTCTGGGCAGGAGAAGCCCTGATTTGCAGTATTTGCAGACTTCTGTGGTGTAAATAGTCCCACCTAGGCATTTCAAACTACCGATATGTTGTCACCAAATGCAGAGTTTAGAAGAGATGCACTGTACAGATCCAAAAGAAATAAATAATCCCAAGAACATAGATAATGGTAAAATGTAATAAAATAACTATGGAGTGGTAATTTTGCATATTTAATTATCTTTATTTTTAATAAAATTTATTGAATTTCAAATTTAAGTAATTTAACTTTTAAGAATTGTCATGTTAAACAACTGGCTTGCAAAATTTCTGACAATTTAGCAGTGAGTTCTTTGAGCTGGTTAGCCAGCTCTGGTCCAGCTTCTGATAAGCTCCTATTCAGACCCTCAGGTAAGTTCAATGTTTCTTTTCAGGGGTAGCTTGAGAGAGCTAAATTTAGGCCAACCCTCTGCTGTCCACAAGTTCATGCAAAAGCAACCAATGACACAATACCCTCCCATATACTAAACAGGAAGCAGGGCAGAAGCTTCTCTAGCCATGGCACTAACCTTGACCCACATAACTCACTTCCCCCTGGTAAAATTGGTCAAATAAGCAGAATATCAAATTCCCCTAGACTTCTGAAGCAAATTCACTCAACGACCAGTTCATAGAAATTCATTTCACCAAGTGAGAAATTCACCAAATTTATTTCTATTTTTTTTTTATTAGTTTCTGCTTTATAACAAAGTGAATCAGTCATACATACACATCTGTTCCCACATCCCTTCCCTATTGTGTCTTCCTCCCTCCCACCCTCCCTATCCCACCCCTCCAGGCGGTCACAAAGCACCGAGCTGATCTCCCTGTGCTCTGCGGCTGCTTTCCACTATCTATCTACCTTACGTTTGGTAGTGTATATATGTCCATGCCGCTCTTTCGCTTTGTCACAGCTTACCCTTCACCCTCCCCATATCCTCAAGTCCGTTCTCAAGTAGGTCTGTGTCTTTATTCCCGTTTTACCCCTAGGTTCTTCATGACATTTTTTTTTTTTAATTCCATATATATGTGTTAGCATACGGTATTTGTCTTTCTCTTTCTGACTTACTTCACTCTGTATGACAGACTCTAGGTCTATCCACCTCATTACAAATAGCTCAGTTTCATTCCTTTTTATGGCTGAGTAATATTCCATTGTATATATGTGCCACATCTTCTTTATCCATTCATCCGATGATGGACACTTAGGTTGTTTCCAACTCCGGGCTATTGTGAATAGAGCTGCAATGAACATTTTGGTACATGTCTCTTTTTCAATTATGGTTTTCTCAGGGTATATGCCTAGTAGTGGGATTGCTGGGTCATATGGTAGTTCTATTTTTAGTTTTTTAAGGAACCTCCATACTGTTCTCCATAGTGGCTGTACCAATTCACATTCCCACCAGCAGTGCAAGAGTGTTCCCTTTTCTCCACACCCTCTCCAGCATTTATTGTTTCTAGATTTCTTGATGATGGCCATTCTGACTGGTGTGAGATGATATCTCATTGTAGTTTTGATTTGCATTTCTCTAATGATTAAAGATGTTGAGCATTCTTTCATGTGTTTGTTGGCCATCTGTATATCTTCTTTGGAGAAATGCCTATTTAAGTCTTCTGCCCATTTTTGGATTGGGTTGTTTGTTTTTTTGCTATTGAGCTGCATGAGCTGTTTATAAATTTTGGAGATTAATCCTTTGTCAGTTGCTTCATTTGCAAATATTTTCTCCCATTCTGAGGGTTGTCTTTTGGTCTTGTTTATGGTTTCCTTTGCTGTGCAAAAGCTTTGAAGTTTCATTAGGTCCCATTTGTTTATCTTTGTTTTTAGTTCCATTTCTCTAGGAGGTGGGTCCAAAAGGATCTTGCTGTGATTTATGTCATAGAGTGTTCTACCTATGTTTTCCTCTAAGAGTTTGATAGTTTCTGGCCTTACATTTAGGTCTTTAATCCATTTTGAGCTTATTTTTGTGTATGGTGTTAGGGAATGATCTAATCTCATACTTTTACATGTCCCTGTCCAGTTTTCCCAGCACCACTTATTGAAGAGGCTGTCCTTTCTCCACTGTACATTCCTGCCTCCTTTATCAAAGATAAGTTGGCCATATGTGCGTGGGTTTATCTCTGGGCTTTCTATCCTGATCCACTGATCTATCTTTCTGTTTTTATGCCAGTACCACACTGTCTTAATTACTGTAGCTTTGTAGTATAGTCTGAAGTCAGGGAGCCTGATTCCTCCAGCTCCGTTTTTCGTTCTCAAGATTGCTTTGGCTATTCGGGGTCTTTTGTGTTTCCATACAAATTGTGAAATTTTTTGTTCTGGTTCTGTGAAAAATGCCAGTGGTAGTTTGATAGGGATTGCATTGAATCTGTAGATTGCTTTGGGTAGTAGAGTCATTTTCACAATATTGATTCTTCCAATCCAGGAGCATGGTATATCTCTCCATCTATTTGTATCATCTTTAATTTCTTTCATCAGTGTCTTATAATTTTCTGCATACAGACCTTTTGTCTCCTTAGGTAGGTTTATTCCTAGATATTTTATTCTTTTTGTTGCAATGGTAAATGGGAGTGTTTTCTTGATTTCATTTTCAGATTTTTCATCATTAGTGTACAGGAATGCCAGAGATTTCTGTGCATTAATTTTGTATCCTGCTACTTTACCAAATTCATTGATTAGCTCTAGTAGTTTTTCGGTAGCATCTTTAGGATTCTCTATGTATAGTATCATGTCATCTGCAAACAGTGACAGCTTTACTTCTTCTTTTCCAATTTGGATTCCTTTTATTTCCTTTTCTTCTCTGATTGCTGTGGCTAAAACTTCCAAAACTAGGTTGAATAAGAGTGGTGAGAGTGGGCAGCCTTGTCTTGTTCCTGATCTTAGTGGAAATGGTTTCAGTTTTTCACCATTGAGGACAATGTTGGCTGTGGGTTTGTCATATATGACCTTTATTATGTTGAGGAAAGTTCCCTCTATGCCTACTTTCTGCAGGGTTTTTATCATAAATGGGTGTTGAATTTTGTCGAAAGCTTTCTCTGCATCTATTGAGATGATCATATGGTTTTTCTCCTTCAACTTGTTAATATGGTGTATCACATTGATTGATTTGCGTATATTGAAGAATCCTTGCATTCCTGGAATAAACCCCACTTGATCATGGTGTATGATCCTTTTAATGTGCTGTTGGATTCTGTTTGCTAGTATTTTGTTGAGGATTTTTGCATCTATGTTCATCAGTGATATTGGCCTGTAGTTTTCTTTCTTTGTGACATCCTTGCCTGGTTTTGGTATCAAGGTGATGGTGGCCTCGTAGAATGAGTTTGGGAGTGTTCCTTCCTCTGATATTGTTTGGAAGAGTTTGAGAAGGATGGGTGTTAGCTCTTCTCTAAATGTTTGATAGAATTCGCCTGTGAAGCCATCTGGTCTTGGGCTTTTGTTTGATGGAAGATTTTTAATCACAGTTTCAATTTCAGTGCTTGTGATTGGTCTATTCATATTTTCTATTTCTTCCTGAGTCAGTCTTGGTAGGTTGTGCATTTCTAAGAATTTGTCCATTTCTTCCAGGTTGTCCATTTTATTGGCATAGAGTTGCTTGTAGTAATCTCTCATGATCTTTTGTATTTCTGCAGTGTCAGTTGTTACTTCTCCTTTTTCATTTCTAATTCTATTGATTTGAGTCTTCTCCCTTCTTTTCTTGATGATTCTGGCTAATGGTTTGTCAATTTTGTTTATCTTCTCAAAGAACCAGCTTTTAGTTTGGTTGATCTTTGCTATTGTTTCCTTCATTTCTTTTTCATTTATTTCTGATCTGATCTTTATGATTTCTTTCCTTCTGCTAACTTTGGGGTTTTTTTGTTCTTCTTTCTCTAATTGCTTTAGGTGCAGGGTCAGGTTGTTTACTCGAAATGTTTCCTGTTTCTTAAGGTGGGATTGTATTGCTATAAACTTCCCCCTTAGAACTGCTTTTGCTGTGTCCCATAGGTTTTGGGTCGTCGTGTCTCCATTGTCATTTGTTTCTAGGTATTTTTTAATTTCCTCTTTGATTTCTTCAGTGATCACTTCGTTATTGAGTAGTGTATTGTTTAGCCTCCATGTGTTTGTATTTTTTACAGATCTTTTCCTGTAATTGATGTCTAGTCTCATAGCATTGTGGTCGGAAAAGATACTTGATACAATTTCAATTTTCTTAAATTTACCAAGGCTTGATTTGTGACCCAAGATATGATCTATCCTGGAGAATGTTCCATGAGCACTTGAGAAAAATGTGTATTCTGTTGTTTTTGGATGGAATGTCCTATAAATATCAACTAAGTCCATCTTGTTTAATGTATCATTTAAAGCTTGTGTTTCCTTATTTATTTTCATTTTGGATGATCTGTCCATTGGTGAAAGTGGGGTGTTAAAGTCCCCTACTATGATTGTGTTACTGTCGATTTCCCCTTTTATGGCTGTTAGTATTTGCCTTATGTATTGAGGTGCTCCTATGTTGGGTGCATAAATATTTACAATTGTTATATCTTCTTCTTGGATCGATCCCTTTATCGTTATGTAGTGTCCTTCTTTGTCTCTTCTAATAGTCTTTATTTTAAAGTCTATTTTGTCTGATATAAGAATTGCTACTCCAGCTTTCTTTTGATTTCCATTTGCATGGAATATCTTTTTCCATCCCCTTACTTTCAATCTGTATGTGTCTCTAGGTCTGAAGTGGGTCTCTTGTAGACAGCATATATATGGGTCTTGTTTTTGTATCCATTCAGCCACTCTGTGCCTTTTGGTGGGAGCATTTAGTCCATTTACATTTAAGGTAATTATTGATATGTATGTTCCTATTCCCATTTCCTTAATTGCTTTGGGTTCGTTATTGTAGGTATATTCCTTCTGTTGTGTTTCTTGCCTAGAGAAGTTCCTTTAGCATTTGTTGTAAAGCTGGTTTGGTGGTGCTGAACTCTCTCAGCTTTTGCTTGTCTGTAAACGTTTTAATTTCTCCATCAAATCTGAATGAGATCCTTGCTGGGTAGAGTAATCTTGGTTGCAGGTTTCTCTCCTTCATCACTTTAATTATGTCCTGCCACTCCCTTCTGGCTTGTAGAGTTTCTGCTGAGAGATCAGCTGTTAACCTGATGGGGATTCCCTTGTGTGTTATTTGTTGTTTTTCCCTTGCTGCTTTTAATATGATTTCTTTGTGTTTAATTTTTGACAGTTTGATTAATATGTGTCTTGGAGTATTTCTCCTTGGATTTATTCTGTATGGGACTCTCTGTGCCTCCTGGACTTGATTAACTATTTCCTTTCCCATATTAGGGAAGTTTTCAACTATAATCTCTTCAAATATTTTCTCAGTCCCTTTCTTTTTCTCCTCTTCTTCTGGAACCCCTATAATTCGAATGTTGGTGCGTTTAATGTTGTCCCAGAGGTCTCTGAGACTGTCCTCTGTTCTTTTCATTCTTTTTTCTTTATGTTTCTCTGCATCAGTTATTTCCACTATTTTATCTTCCACCTCACTTATCCGTTCTTCTGCCTCAGTTATTCTGCTATTGATCCCATCTAGAGTATTTTTCATTTCATTTATTGTGTTTTTAATCGATGCTTGTTTCATCTTTAGTTCTTCTAGGTCCTTGTTAACTCTTTCTTGCATTTTGTCTATCCTATTTCCAAGATTTTGGATCATCTTTACTATCATTATTCTGAATTGTTTTTCAGGTAGACTGCCTATTACCTCTTCATTTGTTAGGTCTGGTAGGTTTTTATCTTGCTCCTTCACCTGCTGTGTGTTTTTCTGCTTTCTCATTTTGCTTATGTTACTGTGTTTGGGGTCTCCTTTTTGCAGGCTGCAGATTCGTATTTCCCGTTGTTTTTGGTATCTGTCCCCCGTGGCTAAGGTTGTTTCAGTAGGTTGTGTAGGCTTACTGGTGGGGGGGACTAATGCCTGTGTTCTGGTGGTTGAGGCTCGATCTTGTCTTTCTGGTGGACAGGTCCACGTCTGGTGGTGTGTTTTGGGGTGCCTGTGGCCTTATTATGTTTTTAGGTAGCCTCTCTGCTAATGGGTGGGGTTGTGTTCCTGCCTTGCTAGTTGCTTGGCATAGGGTGACCAGCACTGTAGCTTGCTGGTCGTTGACTGAAGCTGGGTGCTGGTGTTGAGATGGAGATCCCTGGGAGATTTACGCTGCTTGATATTATGTGGAGCTGGGAGGTCTCTTGTGGACCCATGTCCTGAGGTTGGCTCTCCCACTTCAGAGGCACAGCACTGACTCCTGGCTGCAGCACCAAGAGCCTTTCATCCACCCGGCTCAGAATCACAGTGAGAAAAAGTAGAAAGAAAGAATTAGTAGAAGAAAGAAAGAGAGAGGGAAAGAAAGGAAGAAGGGAAGAAAGGAAGGAAGGAAGAAAGAAAGAAAGGAGGGAGGGAGGGAGGGAGGATGGAAAGAAAGAAGGAAAGAAAGGAGGGAGGGAGGGAGGAATGAAAGCAAAAGGAAGAGTGAATGGAAGAAGGGAGGGAGGGAGGAAGGAAAGAAAGAAAGAGAGACAGGAGGGAGGGAGGGAGGAAGGAAAGAAAAAGAAAGTGGAAAGAAGAAGGGTGGGAGGGAGGGAGTGAGGAAAGAAAAAGAAAGAAGGAAAGGAGGAGCGGAGGGAGGGAGGGAGGAAGGGAAGGTAGGAAAAAAAGAAAGAGCAGGTAAAGTACAATAGAATAAAGTATGAAATATAGTAGCGTTATTAAAATTAAAAAGTAATTATTGGAAAAAAAACACGGACCGATAGAACCCTGGGGCATATGGTGGAAGCAAAGCTATACAGAGAGAATCTTACACAGAAGATTACACATACACATTCACAAAAAGAGAGCAGGGGGAAAAATCAAAAATCTTGCTCTCCAAGTCCACCTCCTCGATTTGCGATAATTCGTTGTAAAAAGAGGAAAAGGGCGAGAAGTCTGAAATCTTGCTAAGTCCACCTCCTTAATTTGGGATAATTCGTTGTAAAAAGGGGGGAAAGTCTTAAATCTTGTCCTCAAAGTCCACTTCCTCAATTTGGGATGATTCGCTGTCCATTCATACACTCCACAGACGCAGGGCACATCAAATGGACCGTGGAGCTTTAATCCACTGCCTCCGAGGCTGCACAGAGAGATTTCCCTGTCTCTGCTCTCACAACTCCCGGGTCTCAGCCTTGGACCTGGCCCCGCCTCTGCGCGTAGGTCGCCGGAGGGCATCCGTTCTTCGCTCAGACAGGACGGGTTTAAAGGAGCCGCTGATTCGGGGGCTCTGGCTCACTCAGGCAGAGGGGAGGGAGGGGAATGCCCTCTCCTCGCGCACCAGGCAACAAAAGGGAAAAAAGTCTCTTGCCTCTCCGGTAGCTCCAGACCCTTTCCCCGGACTCCCTCCGGGCTAGCGCTAACCCCTTCAGGCTCTCTTCCTGCCGCCAGCCCCAGTCCTCTCCCTGCGCTCCGACTGAAAGCCGATACCCAAGCCTCAGCTCCCAGCCCCGCCCGCCCCGGCGGCCGAGCAGACAAGCCTCTCGGGCTGGTGTGTGCCTGAGGGCACCGATCCTCTGTGCCAAAATCTCTCCGCTTTGCCCTCCGCACCCCTGTTGCTGTGCTCTCCTCCGCTACTCCGAAGCTTTCCCCCTCCGCCACCTGCAGTCTCCGCCCGCGAAGGGGCTTGTAGTGTGTAGAAACCTTCCCTCCTTCACGGCTCCCTCCCACTGGTGCAGGTCCCGTCCATATCCTATTGTCTCTGTTTATTCTTTTTTTCTTTTGACCTACCCAGGTATGTGGGGAGTTTCTTGCCTTTTGGGGGGGTCTGAGGTCTTCTGTCAGCGTTCAGTAGGTGTTCTGTTGGAGTTGTTCCACGTGTAGATGAATTTCTGATGTATCTGTGGGGAGGAAGGTGATCTCCGCGTCTTACTCTTCCGCCATCTTCCTCCGGCTCCTATTTTGTTTTGATTGACTAGTTTTCCCAATAGCATTTTACGGATAAATGGTAAATTTGGTCTCTTGCAACAGCTGGAGGAAAGGGGCCAAAAGAGAGGAAGTTGTATTAAATGTTTGTCTAGGAGCCCACATCAACATCTCCTTCCTGCTTCTCATCTTATAGAGCCGCTTTCTCTGATCTCAATGGCCCTTTCTTTCTTCAGTCTCAGTCACTTCCTTCTCCACTTTGCAGCCTACAAAGCCCAACCTTCCTCTTAAGACTTCTTAGTGGTCATAGAGGAGAATGCTGCTGCACTAGCTTTTCCATTGGATGGCTGCTTAAACAAAACAAATTAAAACAGAGATTGACTGGCAAAAATAACAAGCCCAAGAGAGTTCTGGAGATTCGAGTCAGCACAAAGCATTCCTCACAGCACTGGTTGCTGTTTATATGGTGATCTCAAAGTCAGTTCTTAATCACCTAGGCATTTAAAAACGCTGGGCTCAAGGATCAGAGCTTGAGAAATGACTGGAGGCTTAAGCAGGGGAATGAGAAAGTTTGATCTGCTTTAGAAACTCAACTATCGTAACAGTATGTGAGAAGGACCAAAAGGTGGAATTGGTAAGCAGGAACTTGTTTAAGAGTTCATTGGAACCCAGGTGAAAAATGATAGCCTTAACTCCAGTAATGGAAATGATGGAAAAATAAGGGCCCTTTCCTGCCTACCCTAACTTAGTGGATCACCACCCCCACCCCGCCGGCCCCACTTTTATTTTTTATCACTGTGCCCTGTTTGTTTCCTTCCTAGGTTTTGTGGAAAATTTAAATTTTATATTTATGATATACTTATCATCTGTTCGTCCATTAGACTGTAAGCTCCACGGGGGCAGGCCTGCTTCCTTTCCAAAGCATTCTCATCATTCAGTGCAGTGTTGGGCACTTAACAGGTGCTCACAAACATCTGTGGAAGAAAGAGTGTAATTGAGAAGAAAGAAAGGATGTTGCTCAGTGGGAGAAGCATAGCTATGTTTTAGGGTAAGAGAAAGGTGCCACGGAGAAGGAGGAGCAGAAAGCACAGAGAAGATGTGATAAGTGATGGTGCCAATTCCAGGAGAAGTAAGAGCAAACTGCAGAAAAAAATGAAAGTAGAGGAGCTAGCTTTGCCTGGGAGAAGGGCTTTACTTCTTCTGACACAGGAGAAAAGAAGCATGGATGAGGATAGAGGTTGATTGGATTTATAAGTTATAAGACTGATGGTCTGTTTCCTAGAGAAATGGTAGGCATAGTTATGATCTGAGAGAGACACAGAGAGAGACAGACAGACAGAGACAGAGAGAGAGACAGGGAGAGAGATGAAGAAGAGGAGGAGGAAGGAGGAGAAAGTGGAGGAGGAGGGAGGAGAGGAGGAGGGGGAGGAGGGCAAAAAAGGAAGGGGACTTGAGAGTTTAAGGAGGTGGTGGAAATTTAACAAAAGTATTCCAAAGAAAGGAATAAGTTGGTGGCCAAAAATACCTAAAACGATTTCTGAGGCAGGGCCAGCTGAGAAACAGTATGACCAAATTAGTCTAGCCCCAAATCTCATAGGTCAGTGACAGGGAAGTAGAACAAGGAGATGGGAGGGTTAGTTGTGGAAGGAAGCCATCTCTCTTCCTGGTTATTCTTATGTCTCATTGCAATAAAGAGAAAGGTTTCAGGACTCCTGGGATGAGTTCAGATGAATCATTCATCTCTCCAGCTGTCAAAAGTTTTGAATGCAGTAGATAGGACATGAACGTCAAAAACGGGCCCTCAGCAGTCTGCTCTCTGGAGAAGACCTCACCAAGGGGCTACAGCCTGCCTTGTCCTGCTGTGTCCTAGATCTGTATGATAACTGGTCTGCCCTTGAGTGTAACTTCCTCTAGCAGGAAGGCAGCTTCTATCTTAGAAATCTTCCTGATATCCAAATAATTTTTGTGCTTAGGTGATTGCCTTCTATAAGAGAAAGTACATGAATTTAAACTTTGTTAGACCTGAGTTTGACTCCTAGCTCTGGTACATAGGAGCTGTGTGATCTTGAATAAATAGTCTGCCTTTTCAAGCCTCCATTGTTCAGAGTAAAATGGGGGTATCACCGGAAAGGCAGAAAGTTGAAATGAGATGGTGTCTGTAAATCATCCAGCAAAATGCACAGCACAAGGTAGACACTCAATAAATATTTTGTCACCTCCCTCCCTCCTTTCCTTTCTCCCTTCCTCCCTCTTTGCCTCCTTTCCTCCTCTGTTCCTCACATTTTAGTTACCAGTTTTCTGTACTAGCTTGTAAGACTCCTCAGGGCAGGAATGACATCTTTGTCATTAAAAAAGTAACTCTTATTTTTATCTTTATTAAAGTAATACATGTACTTGCTAGCTAAAATTTTCAAATAATACAAAGGAGAAACTGCCTCATCCTTCCCCACCCCAAATCTTACTCACCAGAGGAAATCATATCTAGTTCTTAACAGGTTGGGATTTTAACTATTCTGGTGTCATCTCAGTTTGTCTAAAAGTCTATTTTTACCGTTATTTCCTGACTTAGTTTCGTTGAATAAGTTCTAAGGATTATTTGTGTTCTTATTTAACAGAAGAAGATTTAGCTTATTTACACTACCATCCCACCTCTGCTTCCCAAATAATTGTCTTTTTAATTTCTCTATTGGTGTACTTTATAATTTTAAATAATAAACAAATATTTTACTTTTTTCCTTTCTATTATATGTAGCATCTCTTGATTCTCTACACTGTAAGACTGGGACATTATCACACCTACTGTTCTCTTCAGTTTTCCTCACCCCTTTTACTTTCTAACTTCTTTATACTTTCATATGGTTAAAGTTGATAACATTTACTTTCTCTTATGGAACTGTAATTAAGTCTTCTGTGTGTTGATAGATAGGTTCTAAGGATAGTAAATAGTGCTTCCATTATTATGGTTAATATTGTTCACAGCCTAGTCAAACATATTTACTTTCTTGTTTAGATTTTTGCTTTTCCTAGGGTTTGTAATTGCCCTTTTTTTCTTTCATTGTCTGCTTTTATCATATCTTTAACTCTTCCAGTGTTTCAGGGATCACAAAAATGGATTTCTCTCTTTTCTTGAATACCTCCTTCCTGGACTCCTCCTGTTTCAACATGGGCTAGTTGCTCTCTAGGATGGCTACAGACCTGTTGTCCTGGGATTTTCATTCATTACTCTTTTGAGTTGAATCTACACTGTCCAAGACCCACTGTTGTCCTCCTTTTTGGTTAATTCATTTTACAGAAAAAAGTCCAAAAGTTAATATCTGAGAAAGAGTACATGTGAGGTAAACTTTCTAAGTCCTTGCAGGTCTAAAAGTATTTGCCCTTATCTTGATTAGTAGTTTGGTTTGGTTAAAAATTCTAGAATTGGGACTTCCCTGGTGGTGCGGTGGTAAGAATCCACCTGCCAATGCAGGGGACACAGGTTCAAGCCCTGGTCCGGGAAGATCCCACATGCTGCGGAGCAACTAACCCGTGAGCCACAACTACTGAGCCTGCGCTCCAGAGCCTGTGAGCCACAGCTACTGAGCCCACACGCCACAACTACTGAAGCTTGTGTACCTAGAGCCCATGCTCCGCAACAAGAGAAGCCACCACAATGAGAAGCCCACGCACCGCAACGAAGAGTAGCCCCCACTCGCCTCGACTAGAGAAAGCCCACGCGCAGCAACGAAGACCCAAAGCAGCCAAAAATAAATAAATAAAATAAAATAAATTATAGAACTAAAAATTTTTACTTGAAGATTTGTCTTTTAGTATTCAGTGAAGCTGAAGCAATCCAACTGTCTTTCCATTAGAAGTGACCTATTTTATTTATCTATCTCTTTGTGGAAGCTTTTAGAATCTTACCTTTTAAGTTCTGATATATTAAAATTATGTGAGTGAATGTAAGTTTTATTTCCCTCCATACATTGTGTTACATACCCAATAGGCCTTTTCAGTTTGAAGTCTCATTGGTAGGAGAAAATTCTGTTTTTAGTTTGATAATTGTTTCCTCTCTATTTTCTCTTCTCTCCTTCTGAATACCTTTTGTTGAACACTGTACATTTTGTCTAGACCTTCTATGGTTTTTGCTACTATTTTTCTCTCATATTTTCTATCTTTGTAATTTTTTCTAATTTTTCAAATATTTTATTACCTTGCTCTTCCAATTTAAAATATATTTTAATAGACTTTTAATTCAAAAATAATTTTAGATTTATAGAAAAATTGCAAAGATAGTATAAAGACTACCCATGTGTTCCACACCTAGTTTCTCTTATTAACATCTAACATTAGTGTGGTATGTTTGTCACAATTAATAAACCAATACTGATACATTCTTGTTAATGAAAGTCCATACTTTTTCAGATTTTTTTAGGTTTTACCTAAATGTTTTTTTTTTTTTTTCTGTTTTAGGATCACATCTAGACATCACATTGCATTTAGTAATCATCTCTTTAGGATCCTCTTAGCTGTGATAGTTTTTCAGACTTTTCTTGTGTTTCATGACCTTGACCATTTTGAATAGTACAGGTCAGGTATTTTGTATAATGTCCCTCAATTGGGATTTTTCTGATGTCTTTCTCATCACCTAGCTGAGGTAGTGTTTCTCAGGTTTTTGCAGTGTAACATTACTATTTTATTCCCTTTCCATACTGTACTCTTTGGATAAATGTCACTATGTGTAGCTCATACTTAGATGGGGAGTTATGCTCCACTTCCTAGAGGGCAGAGTATCTACATAAATTATTTGGAATTCTCTTGCATGGGAAAGTTTTCTCTTCTCCCTCATTTATTTATTTATTCAGTTACTTATTTATGGCAGTATGGACTAATGAATATTTATTTTATACTCTGGGTTACAATCAAATACTACTTTATTTATTTTGTTGCTCAAACTCTTCCAGCTTTGGCCATTGGGAGGTTTTGGTTGGCTCCTTTGTCCCTTTGACATACCTCCAAAGTTGTGAGTTTACTTATTTATTTTTTAACATTTCCTTATTTTCTGTCACTGTAAGAAGCTCCAGGCTTATTTTGAATATTTCCTACCTAAATCCTAGACTGACATTTCTCCAAGGAGATCTGATTCCTTCTACTGGAGAATGGTATTAAAAGCCAAAATCTGTGTGCTAGTTGCTACTGGAGTACTGTTGCATCTAGGCCCTCCCAGCTGACAGAGCAAAAGCATATGTGTGTATACCAACTTGGGTATATAAATATATCTATAAATATTTCTATATTTAACATCTATATCTATATTAAGCTAAATATAAGTTCATACTGATGTCTCCAGCTCTAATCCATTACCATACGGATCATTCTAGCTGTCTCTCCTTACTTGTCTATAAAATCCCTGTCTAACAGAGAGAAACCTGGCTCCTGCAATCCCCCATCCACTTACTTGATTGTTCAATTCCAGTATATGTATCACAGTATCAAGATTATTAACTGGTACTCTCATAGGAAACAACTTTATCACCTAGAGTTCAGTGTTTATATATATGTTTTTTTTTTGCCTTTAGTTGTACAAACTTTATTCATTTCCAGTGTTGCTAAGGTGAGCATCTTTTCCCTTCAGTCCCCTTCAGCGAGGTTTTTTATACACTTATAATACAGTTAGATTGTTTTGTCATAATCTGCATTCATTCTGGGATCTCTCAACCTTTTAATTTTCTTGAAGATTTCCTTAATGGTTCTTTGCAAAACTTCTGTTGACATTCCCCCACCTCCCCGCTGTCAAATTTTATTTTCCAAGAGTTCTTTTTACTCTCTGAATTTTAAAAATACCATCTTATTATTTTTTCATAGTTGCTAGTTAGCTGTTAGCAATCTGCATCTATGAAAATCCTCTCTCTGGGGATATTTATGAGAATTTTTTTTAAGTTTTATTTTCTCTGTTTAACCTGTTTTCTCCAAGTGTTTCATTCAGCTTATTCTCATCGCTGTGTTCCATATGAGACATTTTCCTCTGATTTCTGGTAACCTTTGCTTGACTGCTCATGATTCAGACTGGGAGAATGTGATTTCCTGAGTAGAATGTCTGTAATCTCTTGATGGCATAGGTGGGTTTGTTAATGCTGAGTTTCCCTGGGTAATTTGGCTGGGCTAGTGTTAGAGTCACCCCTGATATTCATATCTTTCTACTTGGGCTGATTCCTTAAAGAAGTAACTTCTAATCTGTGGCCTGAAGTGTAAGGCCTATCTGCTAGCAGTCTGGTAGTCAAGTAATTATTCATTTGATCCACACATTTTCAGACTAGTACTCATACCCTCAACTGTGCATGGCTTCTTCCAGAGAATAGACTCTGTTTTAACCTTTCTGATCTACTATTGAGGGGTAAGGGAAGTAACTCAGTGGAATAGCCAGAAGAATGTGGGGAAATGGATCCAATTGCTTTTTATTAAAGCTTCAAACCAATCTTACTTATTTTTGCCCCCCATCTCCCTTAATTCCCATTTCTGGACATGTCTGATGCTGTCAATTTCTAAGACTTGAGGAATTTGAAGTGAAAATTAGGTCAGTTTTCAGGTTTCCTCAGTGCTGGTTAGATTTGGCCTTCTTAGGTCTACAAGGCCCCTTGGTTAACATTCATCTGTCTGCTTTCCTGCCTTCCTAAAGTTTGTGCTATTGTATTATCTTCATTTACTCTTGGATATATACCTTTAAAACTTTATCTATTCACCCAACCATCCCTTTATTGTGGTTTTTATAGGGGTTTCTAGAGGGAGGAAAGTTAGCTTCGTGTGTTCAATTCATTGTCCATCTTTTCCCAAATCCAGTTTATAATTTTTTATTCACTTGATATAATGCATTATGGATACTAACTGCTCAGTGAATATTAGTTACATTAAAACATATAGAACCTAGAAAATCTTCATTGCATTGTGCTTTAAAGTTGATTGGTACACTAAGAGTATACCAAAGATTCACTTCATGCCCCAAATGTAACTGTCTTTTTAATGTCTTTCTGCTTTCTCAACTAAATTCAGAACAAAGTAAATCTTAATGACTAGTTCCTTTGTTTTCACATCTAAATAAGCCTCCAGGGTAGAGCAGCCAAACAAATTTATTAGAGGGGTGGGATAGGGAGGGTGGGAGGGAGATGCAAGAGGGAGGAGATATGAGGATATATGTATATGTATAGCTGATTCACTTTGTTATAAAGCAGAAACTAACACACCATTGTAAAGCAATTATACTCCAATAAAGATGTTAAAAAAAAAAAAACACCACCATATTAGCTGTTGTCACTTGAAGTGTTGGGAGAGTGGGGTTTGGTGGGGGTCCCTGCTTTCCCAGTATGATCCTCAGTTAAAAATACATGAAGATGGAGAATTCCCTGTCAGGAATGTAAGGTGCGTGAGTTTCCAGGCTGTTGGCCTGCCTTGCGGACTTTGGACTTCCCAGCTCCACGATTGTATTTGGATTGAGTGGATCTGGGTGGAGCCTGAAATTCTGCATTTTCAATCACATCCAAGGAATTCTGGGTAGCAAGCCCTTCAAGAAGCAGTTCCAAAGGATTATTCATTTTGAGTGACAGCAGAAGTTTCCTTTTAAACTGTGTTCTGAAGGAGCATGCTGGCCTTCTTCCTCATATTGTCACCTGTGATCATAAGATGTTTACAATCAACATGCTGAAGATGCCACTGAATTGTCTTCTGAACTACATTGTTTCTCACAAGAAGGTCTTCAAGAAGATTCATAAAAAGGACGTTTTGGCAAATTAAGTTTCTGATAACTTTTAGATCATACCACTGAACTGGGTAAGAAAGTACAGAACTCTAATGAAAAGCCTGATGACCACATTCAGAGTAACAAGAATTAATTACATTGGACTGAATGAACTGATAAATATGACTTTATGACTTTAAAAGCCAGTATATATATTGAAAAATTTTTGTTTTCCAGAAAAACCTTTCCTCTTATGCTATGACCTACAACAAGTTGATAAAGTGTACCTTTGTAAACAAAGATGAAATATTTATCTTTTTCTATCTGATCCTTCCAGAATTTGGCTTCTCTAGCTGGCTCCGCTGTGGACTTAATGGCTTATTGCAACCAGATTACAACTATTTATATTAGTGATTGTTGTAATTTGTTCTCTTTGTTTTCAAGTTATTTATGCTTTGTGTCTCTCTCTGCTGTACCATGACCTTATTAATGTTACTAGCTATATTACTTATCCTGTTTTATAAGATTGTCTCTTGAATTAACCAATGTGTAACCAGCCCTCTGACAAAATTAATGACGGCTAAAATCTTGAAGCAGTTGATCATATATATATATAACCCTCTATATATAACTCTACATAGAATAATTAGCGCAACTCTAGATATAGGAAGAAGCAACAAGGGAAAACATTTCCTGGATCATAATATACTAGTATGACAGGTGATCCAGAGAATTTTAGATTGGCAACGGGGCCTAATCCAAAAATTAACACATTTAGTGACCTATCAACAGAATCTTTGCCTGATCTAGGAGTGAGTCTTCTTTTCACCGTGGGACAAAATTGGTCATGAAATCCCTCCCAAACATTGGTTAAATTTATGACCAAGAGGAGGCACAGTGGAGGAAGAAAGTCACTTGCCATATCAGTAAACAAAGGATGTTGCAGCCCTCAAGCCATAGCCTCTGCAACCACCCCTGACTGTGCACCCTGAGGGGATTCAGGATGAAAAAAAGCAGGATACTCTAGATAGGATGGCTCTAGATAGTTAAGGGGTATATCAATGAGCCCAGACTCTTGCATCTTCCCATATACAGAAAAGTGCTAAATTCATTAACTTGAGATGCTTGGTTTTTCTGTAATGAACAGTAATCTTTTGATGTCTTGAGTACCTGGATTTTTGCTGCAAATAGTCCTAATACATCCTGGCTCCTCCCTTCCCTCTTCAGAACAGTCCCTCAGAGCTACGGAGAGCCTGTCTCCTGGGCTGTAGTCCTCAGCAAGTCCCCCAAATAAAATATAATTCTCAAAAATACATGAAGATGTTAACAATTAACTATATCAATGGGTAGTCATTCATGTAGCATTGGTCCTCCATTCCAAATGTATTTAGCTGAATATTGGTTATGTGGCTGAAATTCTTAGACAAATGATTTTGCTTTGGTATATGATGAGTTAAATTGAATTAAAACTGCCAACTTGCCTCTTATAAAATGTAGCTTCCTTTGTTATTTAAATATAATTTGTTTATGTGGTAACATAATGCTGAATCATCAAAGAACTGGGTCTTAGTCCTGGCTCTACTAATTCTAAAGTATAAGACTCTTGCCTAATCTTCTCAGTTCCCACAATGCTCTGACTCCCCATTTACAAAGCTGAGTTGATATCACTCATCCTGGCTGATTAATAATTGGGATAATACCTACCCGTGTTGAAGTGGGTTAATGATGAATAAATTCTGCTAGACCCCTTTCGTTTATAAAGTATTACACAAATATAAAGGAATGTTATTTAAAAACTTTAAACACTATGTTAAAGAAAGATCTATTGGACTAAAAGATTTAGTGAGAACAACGTACTTTTTAAGAAATAGCAGAAACAAGGACTCCTGAGTCCCTTGCTTCTTGAGTAATTTGTAGATTAGAAGCAACACACTGATTAGATCTTTTGCACACACCAGTTCTCTTTCTTAATAGTCTGGCTTTGCTTTTACTCTCAACTGAAGAACAGAGAATCACAGTGATCTTGACCTAATGTAGGCTCTAATCTTTCAAAGCTCCCTGTATTTTACTTGGCTTCTCTCCTGACCCTGAAGTTAAATGTAAATTCCAAGATCTCACTGCTTATCTTTTGAAATTGTTTTGTCAACAATAAGTAAGATCAAGTTTAGAAGGTTTGTCTACATTTGTCTGTCTAAGCACTCAAAATGCTCAGTGGTGCCAACGTTGTTTCTTATAGAATTCTCTGTAACATCAAGGGCTCTTGGTTGTCTTAGCCAAATGCCATTCATTGCTTTTCAGGAATTTGTGCTTTAGATGCCTTCTCTGGATTTGGATTCCTGACATTGAAAAGGTTTAACACATGCTATCAGTGATAGTCAATTGGAAGACAGACAGACACAAAGCCATGCTCAAGGATTTCTTCCATTCTTTCTTTTTTTTTTTTACATTGTTTTGTTTTGTTTTAAATCTATTTATTTTATTTATTTACTTTTGGCTGCTTTGGGTCTTCATTGCTGCCCATGGGCTTTCTCTAGTTGCAACGAGTGGGGGCTGCTCTTTGCTGCGGTGCCTGGGCTTCTCACTGTGGTGGCTTCTCTTTGTTGCGGTGCACGGGCTTTAGGTGCGCAGGCTTCAGTAGTTGTGGCACGTGGGCTCAGTAGTTGAGGCTCGCAGTCTCTAGAGCGCAGGCTCAGTAGTTGTGGCGCATGGGCTTAGTTGCTCCGCGGCATGTGGGATCTTCCCGGACCAGGGCTCAAACCCATGTCCCCTGCAGTGGCAGGCAGATTCTTAACCATTGCACCACCAGGGAAACCCTCTTCCTCTATTTCTAAAATACTTTTTGACCACTGGAAAAAGGGTTGATCTTTTCCTTTTGTTTCTTTTGGTATGTTCACAGTGATACAGAGAAAGAGAGAGAGCATTGCACTCAGAGGGTTTTCTTTTTTTTCTTCTACATGAAAGACTTCATTGTTCCACCTCCACAGTTGACTGCAGGCCCTGGAGAAAGTAGCAAAAGATCAAGAAAGAGAGAAGAATGATTACTGACGTATTTTCAGAGTGGCAGGCTCTGGCTAAATAGAAATACATTGATTTGTGAAAGAGGACCCCTGTTATATTTTAACAGTCTAATGGAGCTTGCTTTATCATTAGTGCCTTCAGTACTGCTTGTACTTGATTTAATCAGGATCAAAGCCTTTAGGCTGACATTATAAACCCACAACACAATAGTTAGTTGTGAGCTTTGATTAGATTTAATTAGCATAAGTGGAAAATGTATCAGTATTTTTTCATCTCTTTCCCCTCCCTACCTTTTTTTTTTTTTTTGAACTTTTTCTCAGGGAAATGTTTTTGCTTTTTTTCCCCCTCTTTCCTTATTTCTTAGTCTGGAGAATAAAAATGTAAATATACACACATGAAAGGAAATGAGAATATGTACCTAGATATGCAAAAGATCTATTGGATCTGTGTTGCTTTTTGTATTCTTAAATAAAACACATGCAGTGGTGCTGGCTGATTTATATAGCTATATATTGATGAGATTACCCAAATTAGGAATTTCCAGTGCATCATTTAACCATAAGTCTTCAAAGAGCCTTAATCGGGAGGAAAAACAGGCATGATAGAGTCAGGGGTGATGGTAGTGATGGTGGTTGTGTAGTGCCTAGGAAAAACTATTAGTGGACTAATTCATTAGCGTACTTTGGGTTGTACCATTGTGAAGTACAAAAATTTATTAATTTAAATAAGACTATCATTATCTTAAGACCCTGTAATTGCACACATAGTAAAAATCCAAATTTAATGGCAAAAATCCAATTGAAGAATTATTGCTGAGGATTTTGTCAGAAGTTTCTAGACTGGGTAATTGGTTCTTCTAGGTGAGAGAAGGAACACATGAGACACATGAGCCATTTGGGGAGGAAAGGCGATCAGATGTTCAGTTTTTGATAAGATGAATTTGAAGTGTTCTAGGGTCATCAGATAGAGCTATTCAGTGGGAGTTTGACATGGCTTTTATTTGCTAGTGAGGGGACTGTGCTGGATCCACAGATTTGAAGGTCCCTGACATGTGATAGTTAAGACTCTGAGAGGGAATGAAATAAATTAGGAGAGAAGATGACTAGGAAGAACAATGGGTTATGTCTAGAACCCTGGGGAATTCCATATTTAATGATAAAACGAAGGAAAAATATCTATGAGGAAACAGAAAATCAGAGATCAGTATCATGGAAGTGGAGTGCAGTATCATGGAAGCTTTGGAGTAAATATTTAAGAGTTCACCTACAGCAATTACTCAGGTGACTGCCAAGCCAGTGCCAATCTGATCCTTGGGAGGGAGAGGTGGGGGTGAGGATTTCCAGCAAGAGGGGAGCAGCAATGCTCCCGAACAGATGACTTTAAGCATCCCCCCATTTATCTTTGGGGAAAGTAATCATGAGACTTAGAGCTTAAAAGTAGTTCATTATTGCCAGAAGTCTGGGACTTGAGTTGCAGTTGGAGTTAGTAAGTGTACACATTTATTTATGCCAAATCAATTTTTTGTAGGTATTTTCCTAGCAGAAAAAAAATAAGAAAAAATAAATAGAATATGGAATCTGGTTCTAATTTCCCAGTTCCTTTTTTAGACTTTTATTACATTATATTTTAACCCATTTTTATAAATATACATGAGCACACATCACATAAGCCTTATACCTTTTGCAAAGTAAGTATTATTTCTTATCTTTTTCTATGGTAGCTATTTTTGATAGTATTACAGGAGAACTGAGTATTTACCAGTGACCTTAGTCATCTTGGCAAAGTATCTGGAAAAGTCAGCTGCAAGGTTGGTTTCTTGTTTATTTATTCAGTCTTTCTAGTATTTCAGTTGCTTTTTTCCCCCCCTAAGCTATTTTCTAGTCCCTGACCAATGCCCAAATGTGAGTCCTTGTGAATTCAATGGGTTATAGGAAAAAATCTGGTTCTGAGTTTCCATGTTTTGGAAGAGACAAACTAATTTTATGTAATTGACATTGAAATCTCATATTAAAAAAAAACTAGTGTATTTTTAATTGAAAACCTCAAGATTAAACATCTCTAATTTTTTAGGTAATATGTTAGTCTCAGGTGAGAGAATTACTTCTTTGCACTTTATTTGAAAAACAGAAGGACTAGAGAAAAGAGGAAATTCAGTCATTTTCAGTAACTTTACCAAGTAGTGACAAAATGGAGCAGTCTAGTGTGGAAAGGGACACTGAACAGAAACGTCAAATCTGTTCCTCTTCCTAATGATGAAGTGATTTTGGGAAGGTACCTAATTCTCAAGTTCTGGATTTTCTCATCTGTTAAATGATTGGATTATGCTAGTTATTTTTTTGTTATTTTTCCTTCGAGTTCCTATGTTCTGCAATTCCCAATAAGATTTCATTATTGACATCAATAGTCTATACCATAGATGCTCAGTTAATCAATGTCCATTTAACTGACTCCCTAGAGTAATCACACTCTATTCCCTCAATAAAACATGCTGGATGATGCCCATTGCAGAGAAGTACTGGCAGCCAGAAGACTATTCTAGAACATTCATGCATTTCTGCCCCCATCAGTTAAGGTTTATGTTTACCAAGAGTCAGCTAACATTTGTTCCCAAATCTGTTTATGCCAGTTGTGTTCGTTATTGATATTACACAATTTATTAAGCAGTATGAAAGCCAAAGAAATATGAATGTGAAAAGGAGAAGAGTTGTTTCCATGAGAACTAACTAAAGGCTTTGGAGAACATCTGTGGGGGAGGGGGTGTGGGGAGCTATGTAATATAAGAAAACATTGTAAAATATTAAAAAATACTCAAATATCTAGAAAAGTTGATTTTTATGTTTCTTCGCAGCTGAACTTATTTTTTAATTCCACTGTAAAGAAACTGAAATTGGAGATCAAAGATGATGCTTTATGCAAAAAAGAAACAGAATACCAATGACTGTAAGAAAATGTTCTACAACAAATGATTGATGAATGAATACAGAAAGAAATGGTTGAAAGTAAAGTAAATTATTTAAGTATGCATGTATAATTTCCTATCTTTCCTTGCTTTAACTCCTTTTTTAATTAACCCAACAATTACCAACCCTGACTGTGTCCCTTAGAGGGTATTTATGCTAATTTGTCATACTGAGGTCAGAGCCAGGCTAAAGTTTCTAACTTTCTTTCGTTCTCTCAACATTAACAGGATATACTATATGGATAAATAGTGTGAATAAGATCCTGAAGAGTAATTTTTTTTTTAGGCTTTTGAAGTATAAATATTTATTTCAAAGCTAATTACACATTATAGGGTAGGAGTAGTATTTTCTGGGTTTCGGTACTGCCTCGTGTTCTTACTAATTACTTAATGTCTTCAAGGCATGGTTTCTACCACTGAGACATTACAGTAATATATAAACTCACTGGGTTAAGAAGATTAACTCTGTTCGTATACATAAAACACGGCACCTGGCATACAGTAGAAACTAAAAATATGATATTTATTATCCCTTAGAGTAGGTTCAAGTGCTTCTAATTACCAGTTGATTTTTAATGTAATAAGGGACTCTGAAAGTTATTGAATTAAAAAGATTGAACTTTATACACCTTTTTGTGGGAGCTAAGGCAAAGTTCAGAGAACAATAGGGTGTCTGGGACCACGTAATTTGATTGCCTGGTGGCCAGAGGTCAAAACTGATTAGCAATTCAGAACCTTCAGTTAGGGGTCAGTGACCAAGCATAAGCAGATATCAGTATTTGTGGCAGATGCTTCCAAGTGAAGTGTTCCCTCTGCGTAAAGCACTTTTGCTGGAGGTGATGAGCTCTGTGCCAGGATTACTGCAGGTATGAGCTATGCTTGCTCTCCTCTTACTCTCAACACAGCAGCTAGACTGAACCTTTTAAAGCCTAGATGAGATCATGTCACTCCTGTGCTCAAAACCACACAAAGGCTGCTCATCTCACTAGGAGTAAAAGCCAAAGTTCTTACAGCAGATGGCCTACAAGGCTCTACAATGATCTGAGCCCCCAATTATTTCACTGCTCTCATTTCTGATTATTCCTCTCATTCACTCTTCTCCAGCTACACTAGCCTTCCTGTTATTCTTTTAAAAAAAGTCTGGCACTCTCCTGTCCTATGACTTTTGTTGTTCTCTCCACTGGGAATGCTTTATCACCCCTAGCTTCTGGCCACAGTCCCTCACTTCCTTTAGGTCTCTGCTCACGTCTTACTTTCCCAGTGAGACCGACCCTGACCACCTCTCACCTCCCCACGCTCTCCTTTTCCCTGCTTATTTTGCTTTTTATATTATCAATATATAACTTGCTTAGTCATTACGTTTATTTTTGATTCCGTTTCTCTGCTAGAATGTAAGTTCTGTGAGGGGAAGGATCTTTATCTATAGTTTTTTTTACTTATGTATCCCAAGTGCCTAGAATGGTCCTTGGCTCATGGTCTGAGCTCTTAAATATTGGTTCAGTGAATGAATGAACAGCTGAGTGGAAGAACCAGGACTGCCCTGAGTACAGTCTAAGGTATTCTTTGCCAAGGGCAGAGCAAATGACAAAACTATCAGTCTCTGGGGATTTATCGAGGAAAGCAAAGATCTTTTAAGACTGGAATGGCTCTCTGACATCAGCTACAGTTTGCAAATCGCCCTTTTTCCTAACTCCCACTGCTTTCTCGATTTTATGGCCTTAAATTCAGGTTTACTCAGGCAAAAAGAATCAGAGAACTGTAGCTAAGACCCAGATGATCCATATAATAAACATATCTTTGCTTCAATTTCGTGACAGATGGGCAAATAGACATTAAGGCCTTTCCCCCCTTTTTCCTTCATTACTTGTCTCTAGTTTGGCTTAATGATTACCTAATGATTCAGCATTTACGACCTTTCTCGTTAACTATTGCAGTTTCTGACCCTCTCATACTGCATCCATTTTTGGTATTGAGGATTTATAAATTCCCTTTCTTCCCTTTTTACCTAATCACAGTTTAAATGCTTCCAGTTTCCATAGCTCTCTTTGTATATAAAATAATAAGTTTATGATAATAATAATTATCCTGTAATAATAATTATAAAATTATTTAGCTCTATGGAGCATGTACTATCTGCCAAGTTCTGATTTAGGAGCTTCAGATATATTTTCACTAATCTTCACACCAGCCTTGCAGGGGGGATTTTTGAACTCAGCAAATTTACTCTGTGCTTCTTAGCCTTTATGTTTTCTTTTGACTGGCCCCATTAGAATCACCAAAAACCCAAGGTCAAATAAGTAAAAGATAAATTCATAAATTCTGATGAATTTTGAAAATGATCAAGAGAATAAATTAAATACGGATTTACTTCCTCTATCATTATAGACCTCACCCTAGTTGAATACTCTGTCAAATTTAGACAAAACTTTTGCATAGTTGGTGGATTGGATTAAAAAATAAGTACCATAAAAAAAAAAAGTACCATGATTTAGGTACTTCTATCATTAGGAAATAACTTTTCAGCCATGCCAGTCATTAAAATCAAGTACAGAAATAATGAACATAACGTGGGACTGAATCACAAATGTTAAACCAAGGTTTTCAAAAATAATTAAGTATATTAAATCACATTATTTGAACAATTTTTAATAATATTAATGATTTTTTAAAGTGGGAACATATTTTCTTATAGATTAATAAAATAAAAATAAAATATTTATGTTATCTTTATCTCATCCTTTTATAATTTCTATTTTGTGTATGTTTTACTGTGTATATAATATGTTAGTATAATACTATGTGCATGTAATTTTTATATATTTGTGTATTTAAGCATATACCTTTGGTGTGTGTATATATATATATATACACACACACACACAAACACATCAAAGGTATATACTTAAATGTTTTATTCATAGGTGTATGGGATTAAAAAGTTTAGAAGCCACTGATTTAGACAATGATGTATGAGTTCAGCCTTCTTACTGAGTGTCTTGGGTTTTATCTGTGCCTGACCTCTCCTCTGACCAAACTTCTCTCAACCTGCTGAAGGCTTGGTAAAGTGAAACAAATTGCAATAACTTCTCTGTATGTACCTTTTATAAATATTTATTCCATATTATGACATACTTGCTTGCATATTTTACATTTGTCCACATTAGTGTTGTCTTCCATTAATTCTGGCTACTTAAAATACTAAGGATATTAATGACTAAATTTTCTTTTTGTAGTACCTTCCACAGACAGTAAGCTAATTGACACCGCTGATGCTGTTTGCTTTTGTTCCTGGAGAAATTATTGTATGATTACAGATTTCATTGAATCTTATTGATTTTTATATAAATAATGGGCGCACTTTGTAGACATTGGGTATGTTTGGAGATGGCACAGTTTTTCTGGGGTTAAGCAGGTTTTGATGATATTGACCTTGCTCACTTTGTGTCAAAACAATAAATCCTTAGAAAAAATTTTGCCTCAGTCATTTAAATTTATTTGGCATTTATCGAGATATAAAGAACCCACTTTCATACCAAAAATTGTTCTAAATGAGATACCTCTTCTGTGTCTTTTCTAGCCAAAACAAATCTATAATTTCATGTCTTAATGGTTATGTCCATTTAAAGATTTTCCCATCTGGGGACATCTATGGTCTCCAAAACAGTACCACTGACATTAACCCCCAACCCCTTTCTTTTCTAAATTTAATTTTTAATTTTATATTGGAGTATGGTTGATTTGCAATGTTGTGTTAGTTTTAGATGTGCAGCAAAGTGATTCAGTTATACATATATCCATTCTTTTTCAGATTCTTTTCTCATATAGGTTATTACAGAATATTGAGTAGTTCCCTGTGCTATACAGTAGGTCCTTATTATTTTATATATAGTAGTGTGTATATGTTAATCCCAAACTCCTAATTTATCCCTCCCCTGCACGTTTCCCCTTTTGTAACCATAAACTTGTTCTCGAAGACTGTGAGTCTGTTTCTGTTTTGTAAATAAGTTCATTTGTATCATTTTTTTAAAGATTCCACATATAAGTGATATATGATATTTGTCTTTGACTTACTTCACTTAGTATGATAATCTCTAGGTCTATCCATGTTGCTGCAAATGGCATTATTTCATTCTTTTTTTATGGCTAATATTCAATTGTATATATGTACCACATCTTCTTTATTCATTCATCTGTCGATGGACATTTAGGTTGCCTTCATATCTTGGCTTTTGTATTTAAATAGTGATGCAATGAACATTGGGGAGCATGTATCTTTTCGAATTATGGTTTTCTCCAGGAATATGCTCAGGAATGGGATTGCTGGATTATATGGTAGTTCTATTTTTAGTCTTTTAAGGAACCTCCATACTGTTCTCTGTAGTGGTTGTACCAACTTACATTCCCACCAACTCTGTAGGAGGGTTCCCTTTTCTCCACACCCTCTCCAGCATTTATTGTTTGTAGACTTTTTGACGATGGCCATTCTGACTGTCGTGAGCTGATACCTCATTGCAGTTTTGATGTGCATTTCTCTAATAATTGGCGATGTTGAGCATCTTTTCATGTGTTTTTTGGCCTTCCGTGTCTTCTTTGGAGAAATGTCCATTTAGATCTGCCAATTTTTTTATTGGGTTGTTTGTTTTTGATACAGAGCTGCATGAGCTGTTTGTATGTTTTGGAGATTAATCCCTTGTCAGTCGCTACGTTTGCATTAAAGCCCTTTTTATTTCTTCTTCATTAGAACACAGTATTCTATTAATCGAGTTAGTATTTGACTCCAGTAGTTCTCTTTTTCCTCTGTCAATTTTAGCCTGACTACAGAAGTTCTGCCTTTTATATTTATCCAAAGAGGAAACCTCAGAACTTGATATCTGCTACTAGACTGGCCAGAAAGTCTGGTTTCTCATTAGCTTCTTCCTGTGTTCCAGAAGCCAGTCTGAAATGCAAATCTCACACCTTTTGTGGGGTTCTGCAGATGTCAAAATGCCCCCCTTCCATCCCAGCCTAACTCTTATTCCCAGCAGCTCTGTGTTGCCAGTTATAATTGAAATTCATGAAAACAAACTGGCACTTGAGTCATGGATGGAAACAATTTGTGGGGGAGGCATAAAATAGCAGGGGTGTATTTCTCATGTTTATAGTCTACTCTCATATAAGGATTTCACTTTTGAGCAAAAGCAATTTTAATTCCATATATGCTCAGTTTGAATATTTTAGGGAGGAATTCACGAAAACTACCTCTGATGTGAACTGAGCTCTAGTCTCATGACAGAAGAAATTTATTTCTTCTCTAAGCAAATGGCTAATCATGGCAGGTCCATATTGAAAATTGATAGCTTGGAGGAGTTTAGAATAAAAAATAGAGGAAAAGTAAATTTTTTGAAATGTATTAGATTTGGAACAGTTTGAGAAATGAACAATCATTAATTGGTATTTTAGCAAAGTGTTTTTGTATAGGGATAGAGAAGATCTGAATCGAATCTAACACATGTATAGCACTCATTATGCTAGCCAGTAAATCCCAGGCAGGAAAGATCAGCTACCAAAATCACACATTTAAATTTTATATTTCATGTCCTTAAACCAGCCATTTATTTATTCTTACAAGGTGCCAGGCATGTACTAGGCCCTTCCATAATCATTTTAGTGGTTCTTAATATATATTTTACCCTTACACTTTGTGGGATATGCCACATTCTCATTAGAAATAGCTCTTAAACAGTGGTGTAATGACCCATTCTCCTTGGTTTGGAGGAAGCAAGTTGGGGGAAACATGAGAATTTGTTGGAGAAAATAGAATTTGAACCTAAACCTGGCTTTGAGCTTGTGTTCTAAGCCACTATAGTCAAATAGCACCCATCTTTTTGATCTTTCACTGCTTGTTATGGCCTGAATGTTTCTGTCCTTCTAAAATTCATATGTTGAAATCTTACCACCCCCTCTCTCCCCGAGGTGATACTATTAGGAGGTGGGGGCCTTTGGGAGGTGATTAGGTCACGAGGGTGAAATCCTCAAGAATGGGATTAATGTTCTTATAAAAAGGACCCCAGAGAGCTCCCACCATATGAAGACACATCAAGAAGTCAGCAGCCTGCAACCAGGAAGTGGACTGTCTACTAGGACCTTGATCTCAGACTTCTAGCCTCCAGAACTGTGAGAAGGAAATGTTTGTTGTTTGAACCACTCAGTCTATGATATTTTTTAAAATAGCAGCTGAAGCTGTCTAAGATACTGCCCGAAGTATCTACTAAGAATATTCAATGACTATGAGTTGAACTGAAATATGACTGATTCAGAGGTCATAATAAGAAAGTGTTGAACGAATGGATTCCAGGAATGTGATAGACGCACTAATATTTCCTACCAGTTCACTTCCTCTACCTAACAATGTCTGATCCCTCCGTTCTGATTAAGAGGCCCAGCAGAGTGAACCTGGCTGGTCAATTCCATAGGGGGTGGGGGATGTGGAGGTGGGAAGGGATAAGACTAAAGGTGACTATTGGGCAGCTGCCTAAGTGGGACATTCTAGTCCCAGCTAAATCTCTTACCTTAAAGGGCCACTTGAAGTAAATGGGTCAGATGGAGGCTGGAGAACTAGAAAAGTTGAGAGCGAGATGCTTTTCCGATTAAGTAAAATAGAATTTCACAGACATGCTCCTGGTGGGAACTTGTGTTGGCTTGTGTCTCCATTAAAGGACTGGCAGTGGGAGAAAGAGCAAACACCTTCCCATGCAACAAGACTCAAATCAAATGCCGCCTTTTTTGGAAAGACTCCAAACTCCCCCTGGCCAAGTTAGAACCTTGCTATGCTGTGTTCCCACAGCTCCCTGTTAATGTCTCGTGGCAGAATTTACCTCATTTTTATTATAGTAAGTACCTGTTGTAGGGCAGTCAACTCCAGTAGCTCCTGAGAGCATGGAGAGTCTTTGCATTTATCTTTGTTTCCCCTTATTAGATGCTGATTGAAGAAATAATTGATGAAATAAATTGCAACATGTTTGTGAAACTCCAAGTCTGAACATTATGGTTGATATAACAGATATGAAATGCTTCATGACCTATGATGAGTATCATGCCACATTTCCTTACTTTTCAGATTAAAATGGAACTAGCTCTAGGCCCCACCTGCCAGAATTAAGGGAGATCCAGTATCATACTTCTGCCTCCCTGCTAGATTGAATGTTTGTGTACCCAACCCAATTCATATGTTGAAACCAAATCTCCAGTGTGATGGTATTAGCAGGTGGGGCCTTTAGGCAGTGCTTAGGTCATGGGGTGAAGCCCTCATGAATGGGATTAGTGCCTTTGTAAAAGGACTCCAGAGAGCTCCTTTACCCCTTCCAACATGTGAGGACACAGTGAAAACATGGCCTTCTATGAATCAGGAAGTGTGCCCTCACTAGACACTGAATATTCTGATGCCTTTATCTTGAACTTCCCAGCCTCCAGAACTGTGAGAAATAAATTTCTGTTGTTTATCAGCCACTCAGTTTATGGTATTTTTGTTACAGCAGCCCGAACAGACAAAGACACTTCCTCCCTCCTTCTCTTGGATCATCCACAATCCCTAGGGGCTTAAGCAACAAATCATAGTCTGCCAGAATTCTGCTCTCCAGTGACCAGGGGTCCTGGTGAATCTCTGTTCACTGTGCCTTCCCTGTGTAGGCTTTGCTGGAGTCATCAATTTTCCACTGTACTTCTGGCCCAGCTGCTTCAGGTATTAGCAACGCATCAGTTTATACAGTTTCGTGCTGAGCAGCATGGGACTTTGAAAAAAAGGTGGCACCAAAGGTTTACACAGTTTGCTTTGTAATCTATCAGAACCCTTTGCTCAGGTCCCAAGGCTACTAACTAAGACTCACCTTTTCAGGAACCTACACATCCATGCTCCCACAAGGTCTTTCACCCAACCAAAGAATGTCTAAGCATCTCCTTGTTTCTGAGATGACAACCACTCTCCCTTTTTTGAATTCTAGAATCTTCTTAGGGTGAGGGCATCTTTCCTTCTTCATCTTTCTAAAATAAATGGTACCTTCTTCCACAGTGAAGTTTAAAAGACCATTAAGAAGGACTTGGGCTTCAGAAACGTAAGAATCTGTCCATTTCCCTTTCTTGGGAATGGAGATAGAATGTCTTTTACTCCTTCTTGATAAATTGTCCACTCCATGGATAGGAGACTTTTTAATATAGAGTAAAAGTTCTAATACAAGTTAAATTATCACCTGGAGGTCACTCTGCTATATCAAAGATGCTTAGAACAAGAGTTCATGCTTTTGTTAATTCATCTCTTGCATGGTGAAAGGAATTCCTCTTTAGTTATGACCTAAACATAAAAATCTATGTCATAATGTTTTAACTTATATAATTTATTTTTTATTTATTGCAAAAACAAGTGTTTTGGTATACAGTCCAGAGAAGAAACATTGCCAAGCTTGCTGCCAGAGAGAGAACTGAAGAAGCCAATCTCACAGGGGTCTGTTGAAAACAAGCAGCCTTTTACAGTGCCCTGTAATCCTCACGACAATGGTTTGGCAGTAACTTCTCAGGACCAGTGTGCAGGGGAGGGAGGTAGAGAAGTATCCCTGCAGTGCTCTACTTGGCTATGATCACTCTATCCTATTTTATGCCTTGGTAACTCAGTGAGACTGCTTACCATTATATTAAGAGGCATAACTGCTCATAAAAGCATATCCGTAGTACTGGAGGACCTAGGCCAGGAGAGGTTGTTTATCTCAGTTATACGCTGTGTCAAGAACACCCCTGAGAATTATTCAGGTAATGCTGTTGAGACCAGACCACTGGCCCATTGTCGCCCTCTCTTAAGGTAAGTTCCTCCTTTGGGAGAACATCCCTGGAGGGTTTACCTACTCATTGATCTCAGTTAGGATCCTTAAATAATGGTGAAACTCATCAGAGTTTGGGTTTTAAGTATTTTCTTTTCCTGGAGATTCTCTGGCCTGTAGCCAAAGGCATTTATTCCCTACTTAGTTTTCTTTGAGTTGAACATACAAAGATGATATGGATGTGGGGTAACTTGTCAAGCCACAAACATAACCTGCTCTGTAATAATACCCTCCCACACTATTATCTTGCTTTGACATAATATAATTCAAGTTCTAATCCTGTTTCCCTGACAATAAAATGAAGTGGTTTCTCTCTATTAAAGACATCATCCTCAATTGAAACTCACTAAAACATCAACATGTCACATGGACTAGCTTCACAAAGCTCTTAATCTGAAGTTGACCTTTTTAGAAAACCCATAGCTCAGAATTTGACCTTATCACCTCAGGAAATTAAATTTAAAATCTGTCTCTAAAGTGTTACATGTGCTTTAAAAAAAAAAAAATCAGGTTTTTCTGAATTTGACTTGGGTATCCGAGACACTATTTGCTCACCAAAATGAACCAAAATACCTTCCTATTTAAAAAAAAAAAATTCCTTTTCTTTCTTCCTTAACATTTAGAAAAAAATTTGTTTTTTGGAAGAAATTCAATGTGAAGGATAACATGGGTGTGGGCCTCCACATATCAAGGCCTCAAAGAATTCACTTTCAGCATGTTAAATTTTCAACTGAGGCTTCTGAATTCCACCCAGTACAGGCTGTACTGAGTGAAGAGTACATGTGATTGGTACTGAAGAGTAAAAGGCTCAGGCTTGAGATGGGAGGGAGGAAGAAGGAATATAAACAACCCAGAAACCTGTTTAGATCATGACAGGTGGCTGTTGATTAGGACAGGCATATAACTCACCTGGGTGCCTTAGTGGAAATGTCATGCCTTATTTTAGAAACAAATTAGATTCAGTGATAGGAGATATACTCTAGGGACTAAATAGCATTCTAATAACGTATTTTAAGTGTGCCACTTACCAACAAGATTGATTTTCAAATTTGTTTTTAACAAAGATTAAAATAAAAATAAAACCTGATAGCAAAATGGTGAATAGTGAAAAGAAATGTGTAAAAGCATGATGGAGGATTATGTGAGATACTCCCCCCACCACCAAATTCTGTGAAATGCTGGGTTTTCTTTCTTTCTTTCTTTCTTCCTTCCTTCCTTCCTTCCTTCTTCCCTTTCTTTCTTTCTTTCGTTCAATTTTACTTGAAAATAACTTTTAAAATTTAGTCAGGGGCAGGCAAATTTATAGAGACAGAAAATAGATCAGTGGTTGCCTAGGGATGGAGATGGGATCTGGGATTGACTATAATCTGGCATAATGGATCTTTTGGGGGTGATGAAAGTGTTCTAAAACTGGATTGGGGTGATAGTTGCACAACTGTATAAATTTAATGAAGATCATTGAACTGTATACTTGTGATGGGCAGATTTTATGATATATAAGTTATACCTCATAAAGTTTTTAAGAAAATTAACAAGGTGCAGCTTCATGATATTGGATTTGGCAGTGATTTCTTGGATATGACACCAAAAGCATAAGCAATGAAAGAAAAAATAGATAAACTGGACTACATTAAAATTAAAAGCTTCTGTGTATCAAAGGACACAGTCAACAGAATGAAAAGGCAGCCCAGATAATGGGAGAAAATATTTTAAAATCATATATCTGATAAGGGGTTAATATCCAGAATATTATAAAGAACTCTTAAAGCTCAACAACAAAACTAACAACCTGATTAAAAAATGAGCAAAGGTCTTGAATATGCATTTCTCCAAAGAAGATATACATATGGCCAATAAACACATGAAAAGATGCTCAACATTACTAATTGTCAGGGAAATACAAATCAAAACCATAACAAGATACCTCTTTATACACATTAGAATGACCACTATCAAAAAAATAGGAAATAACAAGTGTTGGCAAGGATATGAAGAGATCGGAACACTTGTGCATTGTTGATGGGAATGTAAAATGCGCAGCTGCTTTGGAAATAAGTATGGAGGTTCCTCAGAAAATTAAAAATAGAATTATCATATGATCCCGTAATTCCACTTCTGAGTATATACCCAAAAGAATCAAAAGCAGGGTCTTGAAGAGATATTTGTACAATCATGTTCATAGCCGTACTATTCACAATAGCCAAAAGGTGGAAGTAACCGAGTGTCCATCAACAGATGAATGGATAAACAAAATGTGGTCTATACATGCAATGGAATATTATTCAGCCTTAAAAAGGAAGGAAATTCTGAAATAGGCTACAACACATGTGAACCTCAAGGACATGGTTAACATGGTAAAATTTTACATTATGTATATTTTACCACAGTTAAAAACTTAAAAAGGTTAAATATTTTTTAACCAGATATGCTTGTCTATTCTAACACCCCCCAAATTGGTTTTATCTATTCTGGTCCTGGAATACTGTAGTCATTAATGAATTGTTGTGGGTATAAATGCATTCCAGATTGTGCTAATCAATTCTGATTTTGCCTCTGCTATTCTTTTGGTTAGTTCATCTGTTGTCATGGAGTTAAATCTCACTTTTGTGTGGATAATCTTACCTAGACCAACTTCACAAATTCTGATCCTGCAGTTCTAACTTCTTGATGGTGTTTTCACTAGAACATCACCAAATTATCCCAGACTCATCATGGGTAAATAAAAATTCATATTCTTTGCAAATAATGTCTGCCTCTTGAATTCCCTGGTTCTTCCTTTGGTCCTAGTCATCCTCCTAATTATCATGGTTTATATCTGTGGAGTTATTTTGGATCCTACCTATTTCTCAGTAACAATCATTGTTTTTTCTGCCTTCATTCTTTTCTATTTCTAAACATACTGTACAACAGTGACAGGTAAATTTAAATCTTAAAACGTTCAGACAATTCACAGTTAATCCTAACCCACCTACCCAAAGTAATCTCTGACTGTTATCAAGATTAATTCTCTACTTCTACATTAAGTGTGCTCTACTTAATGTTCACATTCTAATTTTCATGTGTTTTACTCTCTTCCTTCCTAAATACAATGGTCTTCTCCCTCTTTTCTACTTAACGATCTCTTCCCATCAAACATCCCTCAAACAGGAGCATTCCCTGATCACTGCAGCCTGTGGTCATCTCAGTCTTCTCTGAAAGCCTGCCTTGACACTCACTATCTCTTCTGGGCTACACAGTGGAGTGTGAGCTGTCAGCACCAGACAAGAATAACAAAAACAAACCCAGGATGGGCCTGGGGTCAGATGATAGGAAAGTGTTGATGGGAGGCCATGAGTTGAGGTGGGATTGTGGTCCAGATCAGATAGTGAATTAGCACAATAGAAGAAACACATATGAACAAAAGGAGACATGAGAGTCAAAGTCTTTGGAAAAGACTGAAGAACAATAAGGAATATAAATTGGAGTAAATCTTAAGTATTCCAACTTCCATTAATAGCTCTAGTCACTGTACCTTGACTAGTACACAATCTCAGGCAGCAGAACAGTTCAGGGGAAAGGGTATAAACTATAGCTCCTGACAGACATGAATCCTAATTCCAGTGCCCCCACTTACTATCTGTGTGATCTTGGGTAAATTACTTGAACTTCTTGAGCCTTGTTGTATTCATCTCTACAACAGGGATAATAACACCAATATTATAGAGCTGTCCTGATAATTAGATAGAATTAAATAATGTAGATAAAGATCCTGGTAGATGCTCAATAATGGTAGCTATTAAACCTTTATTCTGGCTAAGGTCAATTGCTCTGTAGGTATTGAATGAAAACTACCTTCTTTATGAGTTATAAAGATAATATCATCACTACATCACTGTGTGAATAAAGTATAATTATCAATGAATGTCAGCCTACATCTTAAGTATGCAAGAAATACTGCCTTTCTTCCTTTTTCTTTCCTACCACTCTTTGTTTTTTCCTTTTTCCTTTCTTTCTATTTAATTTTGACTCTGGTGTGGACTGGGTAGGAAATTCAATGTCAATGATTCTTGGGTTCTCCACCTCCTTCAGTTTTGGGCCAAGAGTTCAGAGTCTTTCATGAAGGCTTTAGGAAAGTCTTGCTACTCAATGGTCTCTGACTATCCTGAATACTGCTGAGAATCCACCTTGCCCAAGACTCCCTCAGATCTTTTGCCACACTTGGACTCCAAGGATCTTTGGTCAATCTAAGAACACTGGATCAAAGTCCAGTGTCATAGAAAGACACATGGAAAGAAGGAAGGAAAAGGAAGGAAGGACAGAGGAAGGAAGGAGGAAGCCATCAGCCTAGGGATATCTGGTTTTGCTTGTCGGACAATAGATTATGGAAGGAAAGTCCTGTGTTCTAGGCAGAAATGAAAATCTCTGGAGAAAAAAGGAGAGTGGAGAAGGGCAGATGGACTAAAGATATGGAAAAGCCTAAAGTTCAAAGTATTGTAGAATTTCTTATTTGCAACTTGAACTTTCTCTTCCTCTGATAGAAGAGACATGAATTGTTCAAAGGGTATTTCCAGCTGACTCAGACAAAGAGAACTTATGGGTTGTCTGAAGCAGGAGAAACACAATACTTCTTGTTTTGACCCTACCCTAACTTGGTTACTTAATTCATCTTCAGGGGCCCATGTTTTTTCATCTGTAAAATGAAGGTGTTCTAACCGCAAGCTGTTAAAAATATAGTTGACTTCTAAAATTCTCTGGAATCATCTGATAGAAAAAAATGATTTTAGAGGGTGGGCTTTGCTATAGGTTTCAGCATCACGACTGTAAAAGGAAACAATTCAGAGGCAAAATAATCTCCTCCTCCACCCAACTGTCATTGCTCTTTAGCTCTGCCTCTATTACGGCCTGGATGACTTTCTGTTCTGATTTATAGTCATTTGCTGGCAAATCTTATCTCCTAGTTTACTACTAGAGTTTAAATTCTTTATGGAACTGATTCAGCTATCTAGCCATCTCTCCTTTCCCTCTTTTCTCACTCCCTGCTCAGAGTCTCCTTGAACGAGTAAACACGAGTGAGAATTATTTACAAGTGAATGGAAATAACCAACTTTAAGAACTCAAGAATTTCCTCTGAAGGTTGTCTTTATTGACCGCTCTTGGGAAGTTGTTTCTGTCGCCCACTTTCTAACAAACTGAAACTGCTTTTGTCCTAAAATATTTATTTAAAATGTTTTCTGTTGTGTGTAACTCTTTACAAGCATTTTCTTTTTTCAATCTCACAACAAGCCTGAAAAGTAGATATTGATATCATATCTACCAGATAGGGAAACAGAGCCTCAGAGGGGTTAAGTGTTTTGCCCAAGAGCATTCAGCTTGCTAAGAGGCAGAAGCAGGACATGATTCCAAATCTTTCAGATTACAGAGCCCACCTCAATGTAGTAGAGATATTTTCCAAATCCTTTAGAAAGAGCTAGTAGTGATTGCCTCACAGTTGAAGAGACAAACTGGTTTATGAATATCCATGAAGGAAGAAGAACAACAACGGTGAATTTGGAAACAAAACTTCCTTCTTCTAATTCAGTCCAAGCAACATCTCTGATTTTAAGCAGCTATTTCATGATATATAGCATTGACGTCTAGCCTTGAGTTTGTAATCGTGGTGCTCACACAGGTTCGCCAGGAGTTTGCAAACGCTTTTAAGCAACAGAAGTTTTCAGTGAGAGAAAAAGGAAAACATTTTCAATATAAAGATCAAGGAAAGAGACTGATTGACCCAATCCCATTAGAATGATTTAGACTGGAAATAATAACTGTTTGCTTTCAACTTATTCTGAGTAAGCAACTATTTTCAACAGGCATCCCATAATGACTCCCAATTCTCAGAACACTGAAAACCCTTTCAACAATCTCTATAGGAGAATGAAGTCTGCTGTTTGTGAGGGGAGGAAAAAGATACCAGCATTGCATACTGACTATTCAAGGCTATAATAAACACTCTATGGAATGTCTCTTGTATCTATATTACACTCTCAATCCACAATGAATATGTATTTGAACATTAAATTCATCTTTTTTTCCCCCAAAGAACAGGTATTTGTGTCGAACTAAAAATCAGAACAGAACTTACTTCTCTGTCCTTGGAAGTTGTTTTGCTTAAGAATCCCTTCTTTATCTTCCAGTTCAGTAAGGGCTTTATTGATTATTGAAGACTTCTTTTAGCTTGACAGTTTTAATAAGATATATAATATGGAAGTTTTAATATGATACATAATCAGAAGTCAGGTCATACCTGAAAAAAAATCATTGTGGAATAATACACATCCATAAGCTTGTCATCGTGGACACACCCTGGCAATTGTCTGCTGTGACTAACTGCTTACCTCACACAGGTGACGACACTGACTGCTCTCTGTGTTATTTCAGGCTCTCTGGCTCAAACTCTGATTCTAGTAATTACGGAGAATAAACAAAATTTTGGATGAGAGAACATTCTTTACTTTCTGGTGAATACATGCACTTTTTTTTGGTTGTACGTGTATAATTTTATTTATACACATAAATAAACTGTATAAATAAAATTATTCCATCTTTAAATAGGATTTTCTTATTGGAGTTCATAGTTTAGTAAATGAATGGAAGCCTCATTTAAAAATCTATGTCTCGGGAAGACGCGGAGATCACCTTCCTCCCCACAGATACACCAGAAATACAGCTACACGTGGAACAACTCCTACAGAACACCTACTGAACACTGGCAGAAGACCTCAGACCTCCCAAAAGGGAGAAACTCCCCACGTACCTGGGTAGGGCAAAGCGGAGAGATTCCCGCACAGAGGATCGGTGCCGACCGGCACTCACCAGCCCGAGAGGCTTGTCTGCTCGCCTGCTGGGGCGGGCGGCGCTGGAAGCTGAGGCTCGGGCTTCGGTCAGAGCGCAGGGAGAGGACTGGGGCTGGCGGCGTGAACACAGCCTGAAGGGGCTAATGCACCACAGCTAGCCGGGAGGGAGTCCGGGAAAACTCTGGAGCTGCCGAAGAGGCAAGAGACTTTTTCTTCCCTCTTGGTTTCCTGGTGCACGAGGAGAGGGGGTTAAGAGCGCTGCTTAAAGGAGCTCCACAGACGGGCGCGAGCCGCGGCTGAAAGCGCGGAACCCAGAGACGGGCGTGGGACGCTGGGGCTGCTGCTGCCACTGCCAAGAGGCCTGTGTGCGAGCGCAGGTCACTGTCCACGCCCCCTTTCCGGGGAGCCTGTGCAGCCCGTCACTGCCGGGGTCCCGGGATCCAGGGACGGCTTCCCTGGGAGAACGCATGGCGCACCTCGGGCTGGTGCAACGTCACGCCGGCCTCTGCCGCTGCAGGCTCGCTGCGCACTCTGTGCCCCTCCCTCCGCCCTGGCCTCAGTGAGCCAGAGTCCCCGAAGTGGCTGCTCCTTTAACCCTGTCCTGTCTGAGCAAAGAACAGACGGCCTCCGGCGACCTACAGGCAGAGGCGGGGCCAAATCTAAAGCTGAGACCCGGGAGCTGTGAGAACAAAGAAGAGAAAGGGAAATCTCTCCCAGCAGCCTCAGAAGCAGCGGATTAAAGCTCCACAATCAACTTGATGTACCCTGCATCTGTGGAATACATGAATAGACAACGAATCATCCCAAATTGAGGAGCCAGGAGTCAGTGCTGTGCCTCTGAGGTGGGAGAGCCAACTTCAGGACACTGGTCCACAAGAGACCTCCCAGCTCCACATAATATCAAACGGCGAAAATCTCCCAGAGATCTCCATCTCAACACCAGCACCCAGCTTCACTCAACGACCAGCAAGCTACAGTGCTGGTCACCCTATGCCAAACAACTAGCAAGACAGGAACACAACGCCACCCATTAGCAGAGAGGCTGCCTAAAATCATAAAAAGTCCACAGACACCGCAAAACACAACACCAGACGTGGACCTGTCCACCAGAAAGACAAGATCCAGCCTCATCCACCAGAACACAAGCACTAGTCCCCTCCACCAGGAAGCCTACACAACCCACTGAACCAACCTTAGCCACTGGGGACAGACACCAAAAACAACGGGAACTACGAACCTGCAGCCTGCAAAAAGGAGACCCCAAACACAGTAACATAAGCAAAATGAGAAGACAGAAAAACACACAGCAGGAGAAGGAGCAAGATAAAAACCCACCAGACCTAACAAATGCAGAGGTAACAGGCAGTCTACCTGAAAAAGAATTCAGAATAATGATAGTAAAGATGATCCAAGATTCTATTTCCAAGATCCAAAATCTTGGAAATAGAATAGACAAAATGCAAGAAACAGTTAACAAGGACCTAGAAGAACTAAAGATGAATCAAGCATCGATTAAAAACACAATAAATGAAATGAAAAATACTCTAGATGGGATCAATAGCAGAATAACTGAGGCAGAAGAACGGATAAGTGAGGTGGAAGATAAAATGGTGGAAATAACTGATGCAGAGCAAAATAAAGAAAAAAGAATGAAAAGAACAGAGGACAGTCTCAGAGACATCTGGGACAACATTAAACGCACCAACATTTGAATTATAGGGGTTCCAGAAGAAGAAGAGAAAAAGAAAGGGACTGAGAAAATATTTGAAGAGATTATAGTTGAAAACTTCCCTAATATAGGAAAGGAAATAGTTAATCAAGTCCAGGAGGCACAGAGTCCCATACAGAATAAATCCAAGGAGAAATACGCCAAGACACATATTAATCAAACTGTCAAAAATTAAACACAAAGAAACCATATTAAAAGCAGCAAGGCAAAAACAACAAATAACACACAAGGGAATCCCCATCAGGATAACAGCTGATCTCTCAGCAGAAACTCTACAAGCCAGAAGGGAGTGGCAGGACATAATTAAAGTGATGAAGGAGAAAAACCTGCAATCAAGATTACTCTACCCAGCAAGGATCTCATTCAGATTTGATGGAGAAATTAAAACCTTTACAGACGAGCAAAAGCTGAGAGAGTTCAGCACCACCAAACCAGCTTTACAACAAATGCTAAAGGAACTTCTCTAGGCAAGAAACACAACAGAAGGAAAAGACCTACAATAATGAATCCAAAACAATTAAGAAAATGGGAATAGGAACATACATATCGATAATTACCTTAAATGTAAATGGAAATGCTCCCACCAAAAGACACAGATTGGCTGAATGGATACCAAAACAAGACCCATATATATGCTGTCTACAAGAGACCCACTTCAGACCTAGAGACACATACAGACTGAAAGTAAGGGGATGGAAAAAGATATTCCATGCAAATGGAAACCAAAAGAAAGCTGGAGTAGCAATTCTCATATCAGACAAAATAGGCTTTAAAATAAAGACTACTAGAAGAGACAAAGAAGGACACTACATAATGATCAAGGGATCGATCCAAGAAGAAGATATAACAATTGTAAATATTTATGCACCCAACACAGGAGCACCTCAATACATAAGGCAAATACTAACAGCCAAAAAAGGGGAAATCGACAGTAACACATTCATAGTAGGGGACTTTAACACCCCACTTTCACCAATAGACAGATCATCCAAAATGAAAATAAATAAGGAAACACAAGCTTTAAATGATACATTAAACAAGATGGACTTAATTGATATTTATAGGACATTCCATCCAAAAACAACAGAATACACATTTTTCTCAAGTGCTCATGGAACATTCTCCAGGATAGATCATATCTTGGGTCACAAATCAAGCCCTGGTAAGTTTAAGAAAATTGAAATTGTATCAAGTATCTTTTCTGACCACAATGCTATGAGACTAGACATCAATTACAGGAAAAGATCTGTAAAAAATACAAACACATGGAGGCTAAACAATACACTACTCAATAACGAAGTGATCAGTGAAGAAATCAAAGAGGAAATTAAAAAATACCTAGAAGCAAATGACAATGGAGACACGATGACCCAAATCCTATGGGACGTAACAAAAGCAGTTCTAAGGGGGAAGTTTATAGCAATACAGTCCCACCTTAAGAAACAGGAAACATCTCGAGCAAACAACCTGACCCTGCACCTAAAGCAATTAGAGAAAGAAGAACAAAAAACCCCCAAAGCTAGCAGGAGGAAAGAAATCATAAATATCAGATCAGAAATAAATGAAAAAGAAATGAAGGAAACGATAGCAAAGATCAACCAAACTAAAAGCTGGTTCTTTGAGAAGATAAACAAAATACACAAACCATTAGCCAGACTCATCAAGAAAAAAAGGGAGAAGACTCAAATCAATAGAATTAGAAATGAAAAAGGAGAAGTAACAACTGACACTGCAGAAATACAAGAGATCATGAGAGATTACTACAAGCAACTCTATGCCAATAAAATGGACAACCTGGAAGAAATGGACAAATTCTTAGAAATGCACAACCTGCCAAGAGTGAATCAGGAAGAAATAGAAAATATGAATAGACCAATCACAGGCACTGAAATTGAAACTGTGATTAAAAATCTTCCAACAAACAAAAGCCCAGGACCAGATGGCTTCACAGGCGAATTCTATCAAACATTTAGAGAAGAGCTAACACCCATCCTTCTCAAACTCTTCCAAACAATTTCAGAGGAAGGAGCACTCCCAAACTCATTCTACGAGGCCACCATCACCTTGATACCAAAACCAGGCAAGGATGTCACAAAGAAAGAAAACTACAGGCCAATATCACTGATGAACATAGATGCAAAAATCCTCAACAAAATACTAGCAAATAGAATCCAACAGCACATGAAAACGATCATACACAATGATCAAGTGGGGTTTATTCCAGGAATGCAAGGATTCTTCAACATATGCAAATCAATCAATGTGATACACCATATTAACAAGTTGAAGGAGAAAAACCATATGATCATCTCAATAGATGCAGAGAAAGCTTTCGACAAAATTCAACACCCATTTATGTTAAAAACCCTGCAGAAAGTAGGCATAGAGGGAACTTTCCTCAACATAATAAAGGCCATATATGACAAACCCACAGCCAACATTGTCCTCAATGGTGAAAAACTGAAACCATTTCCACTAAGATCAGGAACAAGACAAGGCTGCCCACTCTCACCACTCTTATTCAACTTAGTTTTGGAAGTTTTAGCCACAGCAATCAGAGAAGAAAAGGAAATAAAAGGAATCCAAATCGGGAACGAAGAAGTAAAGCTGTCATTGTTTGCAGATGACATGATACTATACATAGAGAATCCTAAAGACGCTGCCAGAAAAGTACTAGAGCTAATCAATGAATTTGGTAAAGTAGCAGGATACAAAATTAATGCACAGAAATCTCTGGCATTTCTATATACTAATGATGAAAAATCTGAAAGTGAAATCAAGGAAACACTCCCAATTACCATTGCAACAAAAAGAATAAAATATCTAGGAATAAACCTACCTAAGGAGACAAAAGACCTGTATGCAGAAAATTATAAGACACTGATGAAAGAAATTAAAGATGATACAAATAGATGGAGAGATATACCATGTTCTTGGATTGGAAGAATCAACATTGTGGACATGACTCTACTACCTAAAGCAATCTACAGATTCAATGCAATCCCTATCAAACTACCACTGACATTTTTCACAGAACTAGAACAAAAAATTTCACAATTTGTATGGAAACACAAAAGACCCCGAATAGCCAAAGCAATCTTGAGAACGAAAAATGGAGCTGGAGGAATCAGGCTCCCTGACTTCAGACTATACTACAACACTGCAGTAATCAAGACAGTATGCTACTGGCACAAAAACAGAAAGAAAGATCAATGGAACAGGATAGAAAGCCCAGAGATAAACCCAGGCACATATGGTCACCTTATCTTTGATAAAGGAGGCAGGAACGTGTAGTGGAGAAAGGACAGTCTCTTCAATAAGTGGTGCTGGGAAAACTGGACAGGGACATGTAAAAGTATGAGATTAGATCACTCCCTAACACCATACATAAAAATAAGCTCAAAATGGATTAAAGACCTAAATGTAAGGCCAGACACTATCAAACTCTTAGAGGAAAACATAGGCAGAACACTCTATGACATAAATCACAGCAAGATCCTTTTTGACCCACCTCCTAGAGAAATGGAAATAAAGACAAAAATAAACATATGGGACCTAATGAAACTTAAAAGCTTTTGCACAGCAAGGGAAACCATAAACAAGACCAAAAGACAACCCTCAGAATGGGAGAAAATATTTGCAAATGAAGCAACTGACAAAGGATTAATCTCCAAAATTTATAAGCAGTTCATGCAGCTCAGTAACAAAAAAACAAACAACCCAATCCAAAAATGGGCAGAAGACCTAAATAGACATTTCTCCACAGAAGATATACAGACTGCCCACAAACACATGAAAGGATGCTCAACATCTTTACTCATTAGAGAAATGCAAATCAAAACTACAATGAGATGTCATCTCACACCAGTCAGAATGGCCATCATCAAAAAATCTAGAAACAATAAATACTGGAGAGGGTGTGGAGAAAAGGGAACACTCTTGCACTGCTGGTGGGAATGTGAATTGGTACAGCCACTATGGAGAACGGTATGGAGGTTCCTTAAAAAACTACAAATAGAACTACCATATGACCCAGCAATCCCACTACTGGGCATATACCCTGAGAAAGCCATAATTCAAAGAGAGTCATGTACCAAAATGTTCATAGCAGCCCTATTTACAATAGCCCGGAGCTGGAAACAACCTAAGTGTCCATCATCGGATGAATGGATAAAGAAGATGTGGCACGTATATGCAATGGAATATTACTCAGCCATAAAAAGAAACGAAATTGAGCTATTTGTAATGAGGTGGATAGACCTAGAGTCTGTCATACAGAGTGAAGTAAGTCAGAAAGAGAAAGACAAATACTGTATGCTGACACATATATATGGAATTTAAGGGGAAAAAATGTCATGAAGAACATAGGGGTAAGATAGGAATAAAGACACAGACCTACTAGAGAATGGACTTGAGGATATGGGGAGGGGGAAGGGTAAGCTGTGACAAAGCGAAAGAGCGGCATGGACATATATACACTACCAAACGTAAGGTAGATAGCTAGTGGGAAGCAGCCGCATAGCACAGGGAGATCAGCTCGGTGCTTTGTGACCGCCTGGAGGGGTGGGATAGGGAGGGTGGAGGGAGACGCAAAAGGGAGGCGATATGGTAACATATGTATATGTATAACTGATTAAATTTGTTATAAAGCAAAAAAAAACAAACAAACAAACTATGTCTCGGGCTTCCCTGGTGGCGCAGTGGTTGATAGTCCGCCTGCCGATGCGGGGGACACGGGTCCGTGCCCCGGTCCAGGAAGATCCCACATGCCCCAGAGCGGCTGGGCCCGTGAGCCATGGCCACTAAGCCTGCACATCCGGAGCCTGTGCTCCGCAACGGGAGAGGCCACATCAGTGAGAGGCCCGCGTACCGCAAAACAAAACAAAAAAAAAATCTATGTCTCATAGAAAACAAACTTATGGTTACCAAAGGAGAAGGGGGGGAGGGAAAAATTAGGAGTATGGGATTGACAGATACATACTATCTTATATAAAATAGATAGACAACAAGGATTTACTGTATAGTACAGGGAACTATGTTCAATATCTTCTAATAACCTATAGTGGAAAAGAATTTTTAAAAATAAAGAATATATGTATATATGCATAACCAAATCATTTTGCTGTACACCTGAAACTAACACAATACTGTAAATCAACTATACTTCAATTAAATTAAAAAAAAACTCTATGTCTTCATTGTATCTATGTTCAGTGTTTTTCTATAAATTATAATAAAATCTTTTCCTGGCAAATATCTACAAAATTATAAATTGATAAATGAATGAAAGTTTAGGACTGTTATACAATTTTAAGCTGTTTCCAAGGATGATTGAAAGTTGACCAGTTCAACTCCCAGGCTCTATCGCTGTTTATAGGTGGGCGGGTATGCACACATGTGTGTGCCCATGTGTGTCTATGTGTGCAGAGGATGACACTATAAACCACAGATCATAAATTGGTGATAATTATCACAGATGTGTTTTGATTTCCCAGCACAATGTTTTACAAAATCCCAAATTTGTTGTAAATATTTATGAATCAGCAAATATCAATAAAAGCAGATTTCTGAAGTCTCTTAAAAATGAGGAAACATAGCAATATTGAGCCTATAGTCTCTCATGGCAAAAATTGGATGGAGTTAGGGAGAGACTACAGAAATAACTGGGGCTCATACTTTCCAATTGTCCCTTCCTCGCTCATTGCTGTACATTGCCTCCCTGGTTCCTGTGGGTATTTGAGATTGAGGCCCTCGCTTTGAAGAAAATTCTCTAAGACTTCCTTTTAGCATGGTGTATTAGTCATTGACTTTGTGGATGGTGACTCAAGAGTTAAGAAGTATTGCAGGAGTCTCAGGCCAGCTCAACAGCCAGGTGTAACTGAAGGATACCTGTTTAGGAACTCCAATAGCCCAGCTCCTTAGGACTCACAGAATGAAGAGCCATACTGGAAGGGGAAGAACACCTTCCCAAATCCTTTCATAGATGGGAAGGAGGGAATTTGTCAAACTTCAGTCACCCTTGGAAGTGGCTTGAAACTGTATAATCATCCTAACTTTCACTCATTTATCAATTTATTATTTTGTCGATGTTTGCCATAAAAAGGTTTTATTACAATATATAGAAACCCTCTGAATATAGGTACAATAAGGATATAGGTTTTTTTTTTAAATTAATTAATTTATTTTTATTTTTGGCTGCAATGGGTCTTCATTGCTGCGCACGGGCTTTCTCTAGTTGCAGCGAGCGGGGGCTACTCTTCGTTGCAGTGCATGGGCTTCTCATTGCGGTGGCTTCTCTTGTTGTAGAGCACAGGCCCTAGGCGCACAGGCTTCAGTAGTTGTGGCATGCGGGCTCAGTAGTTGTGGCTCACAGGCTCAGTAGTTGTGCCACATGAGCTTTGTTGCTCCACGGCATGTGAAATCTTCCCGGACCAGGGATTGAACCTTGTCCCCTGCATTGGCAGGCGGATTCTTAACCACTGTGCCACCATGGAACTCCCAGGACATAGGTTTTTAAATAAAGTTTTCATTAATTTACATAAAGCCAACAGCCTGGATTGGGAACACAGCTCTTGTTTTCTTTCTTATCCTTACTTCTGGGACGGAAATTTCTGACTATAAATTTGTTCTCAACACATTTGTTTTTTAATACAAGGATATATGTATATATAGTGCATATAAACCAGCAAGCTTGGCTTATATGGAATAAAACAAAAGAAGGGAAAGTTTGGCAATTATCCTGGTAATTACCTTGATAAAAACAGCAGATCTAGTTCTGTTCCATGATGGATATTTTGGTTTTAAATTAGTTCTATTACTACCAGGCCTGAATTAATTAACCAGGTAATTTTGCAAAGTGGGAAAAGTCTCCTTCAAGATGAAATAGGTATTCCCTGTTTAAGCTTTTAGATGGATTAATTTTAGAAAGTTCAGCTCACAGAATTCCTTAGATTTGTAATGATGTCACCACTTCGAAGAACTCTAGTTCTGAGTCTGAGCCACTCCTCTCACCCCCAGGAGAGTGTGTGTGTGTGAGAGAGAAGGGAAGCCAGGCACAGATACATGAGAAATTGTGAAGGTGAGCTCAAACAGCAATACATGGTACACAGAAGGGCTGTGTCTCTTTAATGAAATGCCTCAGCTTCCCTACTGCCCTCTGCCTAATTTTGGGTTCTAAGTTTCTTGGCAGCAGGGGATGATGGCTTTTAGGAGGTGCCAATCCTACTTGCAGATATTGTTGCTCTAGTTCTGCCTAAATTGCAGTTTCTGGCCCTGGGTCATAATGCCAAATAGGAAGTGCCTCCAAGTTCCTCCAAATATGGTATGTGGCCAAGGGGGCGGAGTTTAGCACACAAATACCCAGCTGCCAACTTTGCATCCTTACAAAGGATCAAAAATAGGTCACTTAAGGTCAATAATACATCCTTTCTTCTCCCTCCCAAGGAGCAAATAGTGTTGTCTTGCACTCTAAGTGAAATACAGACTTCAACTCCAGTGCTATATTTAGTTTGGAGTTTTGCTTTAATGCTACCCAAACACATTCTATAGCTGTTATGGGCCTCAAAGAATTGCATGAATAAAGTAACTTAAATTTAACTTGTATACATGTCTGATCAACTTTGTGGGGGAAAGTTTAAAGCCAAAACATTAGAAGTGGGGAGAGGGAGTGAAAACATCTTGTTTGTTTTTGAGGTACGACTGATATTTGACTATAAATTAGCATTTGAGTAGAATGGTAGAAAAACAAAAAACAGGGTTGACAGGTGTCTCAGAGGTCATGTCCAACCCTCTTCCTGAGGATGCATGAATCACCAGCCCACTCTGATTTCTTCTGTCTGAGCTGCTGCATTTTTTTCAGGTTCTGCTACTTCAGGAAACGACAGTTGTTGGCTGATGGAAAAATTGCAGCAGCGTCATAATACAAGAGAGCTATTTCTGCCAGTGAGATATTAAGAATACCTAGTATATAATAGACCTTGCACTATAAGAAAATGCTGTTCTTTGCTGACTATCAAGAAGTTAAAAAAAAATAAACTGTGACTATTTTGAACTTTCAACCATCAGGTTCCCTACATATCTAGGAATACTAATAATGTTCCTCTGGTGAATAGACTTGAAACACAGTAAAATGCTTTCTTTACAGCATTATCATCTCCATTAATTTGAGCAAGTGCTGATCAGTATAAATTATTTATGTGAGCACTGAGAGCCGCCTCCCTAGATGCAAGGCAATCTGTTAAAGATTTGCTATCATGCTAATGAATGAGGGGGAAGGGGGAGAAGTACATTTTATGAGTCATAAAGTTTCAGGAATATTAGTTCTCATGTTTGCATTTGGAAATGAACTCTTGGTGAAATGCACTGTAAAAAAAAAAAAAAAAGGAAACCTAAATTCACCAACAACATAGATCAAAATAATAATGGTGGAAAGACCCAAACCCTGGTAACCTGACAATTATGATGATCAAATTGGAGATTAGAAATGGTCCTGAAGGCATAGAAGGACTTAAACTCTAGCAGGATTGACTGGCTCATGCCTTAATTTGATTTCTTTCCTTTTTTTTTTTTTAAATTAATTTATTTTTGGCTGCGTTGGGTCTTCGTTGCTGCGCACGGGCTTTCTCTAGTTGTGGCAAGTGGGGGCCACTATTCGTTGCGGTGCACGGGCTTCTCACTGCGGTGGCTTCTCTTTGTTGCAGAGCACGGGCTTTAGGCACGTGGGCTTCAGTAGTTGTGGCTCGCGGGCTCTAGAGCGCAGGCTCAGTAGTTGTGGCGCATGGACTTAGCTGCTCCACAGCATGTGGGATCTTCCCGGACCAGGGCTCAAACCCGTGTCCCCTGCATTGGCAGGCGGATTCTTAACCACTGCGCCACCAGGGAAGTCCCTTTAATTTGATTTCTAATAAAATGTGTCTATCGGCCACAGCTTTTCTGAGGGGCAGGGGAAAGTGAGAAGAGAAAAGAAGATGGACAGAGAAGCAGCACCTAATGTACTTCTTCCCATACTTACTGGTGTCACTGTAAGAATCTTGTTGTAATTGTCTATAGGCAAGGTCTAGCTTCCAGGGACAGCTAGGTAAGTCCCCTACTGCAAATAATTGACAATAAGTGCACTTGTTATTCTGATGCTCCATATATGTTAATGCATTTAATGCTTGTATCAAGCCTATAAAGTAGGCACCATCATTAATCCTATTCTACAGTCAAAGAAACTGAGGCACAATGAGGTTAAGTGTCATGTGCAAGTTCACACAAAAAGTAGAAGAGCCAGGAATTGAACCCAGGCAACTGACTTCTAGACACTGCACTCTTAATCACTGTACTAAATGACCTCTCGAAGATTTACAAAGTCTGTGTTTTACAAAGTCTGGTCTAAAATTCACCTGCATTAGACTTCCTGGGGTGGGTTTTTTTTTGTTGTTGTTGTTGTTTTGTTTTTTTTTTTGCGGTACGCGGGCCTCTCACTGTTGTGGCCTCTCCCGTTGCGGAGCACAGGCTCCAGACGCGCAGGCTCAGCGGCCATGGCTCACGGGCCCAGCCGCTCCGCGGCATGTGGGATCTTCCTGGACCGGGGCACGAACCCATGTCCCCTGCATCGGCAGGCGGACTCTCAACCACTGCGCCACCAGGGAAGCCCTTTGGGGTGATTTTTAAAAGTTTCCTAGGCTAGTATATCAGAATCTCTGGGAATTGGGCTTAAGAATTCCTATTTAACAACTCACTTTTGCACACTAAAATTTGAGAATCACTAGTCTGAGGAGTGGTAGAGGGAGCTAGAGAGAAGCTCCTTTTGGTCTTCAAAGCCCAGAAAGGCAAGCTATTAAACTCTTCAGATTTTGTATGTAAAATCAGGTCACCTTCAAATAGAGATGGTTTTACTTCTTCCTTTCTAATCTAGATGCCTTTATTTCTTTTTCTTGCCTGACTGCCCTGGAGAGAGTCTCTAGTACAATGTAAAATAGAAATGGTGAGAGTGGACATCTTTGTCTCGTTCCTAGCTCTCCAGATTTTGAAGGAAAGAATTGATGGATTGATGCTAATATATTAGAAATTCACAATTAAAATCTGTAGTTTGGTATCTTCCATTCCTGACTTGGATTGCATCAAGAGAAGCTTACGCACCAAAAATACCAAATTTACTTCTAATTCATTCCCAGAATGGAGTGTGGTGTTCCCGTTAGGGCCCCAGGCAGCAGAGCCAGACACGTAGAGATTTTCAGTAAACTCCTATTGAGTATGGGTGAGGTCTTCAGCTCTTTCCCTTCAGATTCATTGTGGGGGCTAGGTATGTCAGTGGTCTCCCCTTGTGGAGATTTGTTGGAGTTAAATGAGGAACATTTCCAAATTACACATGTCTTTATCCCATATCTGCTGTTCAGCATGTCTGGGTATGGGACCTGGGTTATGTATTTTTAATAAAACTCCTAGACCATTATAATCTCCCCTCTGGTTAAGAAGAACTGCAGTATAGAGGCCTAGCTTTAGAGATAGTTTAATGTCACCTGATTCCTGTAAAAGTCACCATGAACAGTGCTGTCATAGAGGTAAAGAAATAAAGGGGCTGTTCCACTTATTATGACTGCCTAAATTACCTCCAAACTAAGTGCTGTATATCAACTGTTAATGATGCTCACAGATTCTTTGGGTTAGGAATTCAAACAAGGCTTGTAGTGGATCACTTACTCTGCACCAGCAAGTCTGAGACCTTTGGTAGAAGACTTGAAAGCTGAGGGCTGTGGTTAGCTGAGGTTCATTCACTAACATATCTGGTGGCTGATTCTGGTTGTTGACTGAGACCTTAGCCCAGGCTGAGAGCTGGAACACCTCGACGTGGCCTCTCCGTGGGTCATGATATTCCTCACAATAAGATGGCTGAATTCCAATAACAAGAATTCCAACAAGGCAGAAACTATATTGCCTTCCCTGATCTAGACTTGGAAATCATGCAGCATCACTTTTATTGCATTCTGCACATTAGAAAGTCACTAAAATGGACCATATTCAAAGAAGAAGAATTAGACTCCATTTTTTTGCATGGAAAAAGTGTCAAAGAATTTACAGATCTATTTTAAAACCATTACAGTTGGGATTTCCCTGATGGTCCAGTGGTTAAGACTCTGCGCTTCCACTGCAAGGGGCTTGGGTTCGATCCCTAGTTGGGGAACTGAAATCCCACAAGCTGCGTGGTGCAGTCAAAACGAAACAAACAAAAAACCCATTAGAGGTGCTATGGAAAAAGAAACCGTATAATAATAATAATAACAATAATATCTAACATTGAGCACTTACGCGCTAGATACTCTTCTAAACATTCTATATAAATTACCCTAGTCTTCCCACAACCCTATAAAACAGACAATATTATAATCTCTATTGTAAAGAATCTGAGCTTGTATAACTTTCCTAAAGCATAGCTTGCCAGAAAGTAATGGTGATCAGATTAAAACCAGGCAGCCTGGCTCCAGAAATATTCTCTTATTTACTACTGGTATGCTACATAACTGAGAGAGACATGGAATCTAGTCCAAAGCACTAATTTGAGGAGGACTTTATTATGCTCCAAGTGTTTTCCATGCCCAAAACCCCATTCTGAGGAAAGATGACTACTCAGCTTTGTCTCTCTAGTCTATCCTGATTGACCAGGGAAGGACATCTTCCTGTGGCCATCATCTGTAATAATCTTGAAGTCTGGTGACAGAACTCTGTAAAACTACTGGAGAGTTACTAAGTGAACCCATCAGATCCTCCCTCCCAGAACTTGAATGTAAGTCTATCCAAGGGTAGTCAACTGTGTGTCAGTAGGCAGAAATCAGGAGACACATAGAAAATAAGTCAGAAAGGCTGCACAGGAAGCAGAAGCCCTGGGAAGAAGGAATTAAGAAGCAGGCAGGAGAATAAAGAGTTTTGTGTTCATAGGAACAAAAGCAGTAAAAGCAAAGGCAGAGAAGAGAGTAGTTAGTGCCCACAAAAGCAAAAGACTGGAGCAGGCAGACAGATGCCAACATCGAAGGCGTGTTTGCCATTGTGAAATTAGCAGACTGGGATATATTTACTAGAGCTGCTCTTATGTACCTGTAGTGTTTAGTGCTCAATGAAGTGTGTCTGTGCTACAAAGGAAGTTCCCTGCCCCGTGCATCCTTAAAACAAATACTCATTTTCTGAGGGAACGTGAGCCTCTCTCTTTCTGTTCTTTATTCTTGAAATGCCCTCACCCACTGACTGTGCAGCTCATGAGTCATGTGGCCTGGGATAGGTCACGTCCCTGTTTGCCTCAGTTTTCTCACTGATAAGATGTGAGGTGGACCATTTCCAGCTCCAAAATTTATTATTCTGTACTTCGGCACGAAGAGGTTGGTCACAGTTGGATTACAAAGTCATGGTAGTTCCCGCACCCTCTTTATTCTCAACTTCCTTTCCAACCACAGAGTGATTTAAACTTGAGACTTCTGTCTCATAAGAAATCCAACTGCAGTACCAGCATGTAAATTAGCTGTGTGGCCTCCTGGCAGCCTCCACGCAGGCTTCCCTGGCTCTGTGCGGTGTTTTCTGCCGAGCCAACAAGCGAGTGTGTGTGTGTGCTGACCCTGTCTTCTCTCATTTCACAAGAGGCCTTGTTTGCTGGAGAGAGATGAAAATAAACTATGGGAAGTTGCAAACATGCTGATGGGAACTGAGGTAAAATGTGGAAAGGATGCTGGGTTTGGTGTGGTCAGAGGTGACTGTAACTACTGGCCAGGAAGGAAATTTGGAAGGGATTGTTTTACAGATTCTACTTAAAATTCTGTTTCATCTCAAGGGGGTTTTACAGTGGAACAGACCAGCATCTGCATTTCAGAGAAATGAAAAAAAAAAAAAAAAAAAAGACAGAATTTTGGACCTGGAAGGGCTCGCAAGGATTCTTGTGTTAACCTCTGCCCCATCACTCACTTCCATCCACCACTTCCCTACATGAGTTTGGATTTGGAGGAAACCATAGGCAGAGCTCCAGATGGAACATTTGGAGACCTGGAAACAGTTTTGGCTCTGAGGTCAGCTTATTGTGTGACTGTGGACAAAAAGTTCTTGGAGTTCTTAGTTTTTCCTTTTGTATACTAAATGATATTGTCTGTTTTTTGCTTATGTCACTAGAATTTTGTGCTAGTTAATGACATATTGGTCTCTATTCTCCTCATTTTCTCAGTCAATACCTTGCACTAAGCCAAATGTTTAGAGAGGGTTACAGGTTAACCCTTGCAAACCTTCAGGGAATTGTTTTATGAATCACTAGTGTATTGAACTAAATAGAATCCTTGTATGGTCCACTTAGAGAGTAGAGCACCAGAAATGCACTGAAAAGTCTGAATGGTACGCTAGAGAGCTGAAGAGTTAATGGGCTTGCCTCTGGTAGAGCTGATTGGTTGCCAAGACATGACATAAGACACAGGAGAAAGAGAAGGCTAAAATATATTTACATGAGGGAAAATTTAGCAATCTATTAGTAACAACTGGATTGTACTTCCCTTTCACTGTCTCTTTCTCTGCCCAGTCACACACACACACACACACACACACACACACACACACATGTGCACACACACATCTTGATATTATACTACTGACTAGAATGGAAAGTCAAACTGAGCTGAGTGGAAAGGTGCTTTGAGTTCTTGGTGAAAGAAATAAATACACCTCACCCTGGACTGTCCCTTTGTATTCTAAAAGTTCATTGGATGATGGAGTTTTTTTTCCCTTCTTTTCTTTCCCTATTCACAGAAACCCAGTTACTCACTGAGCTAAGGGTCATGGTTGATTTATTTCAAACCTAGGATCCAGTGAAGAAACAGACTTCTATGAGTATTCTAAGAAACCTAGAATAACAGGTAGCAAAACTCCACTGATTGCCCATTAGCAGGAGAATAATGTCAGAATTCCTGAAATTGAAATTCAATGAACTTCTTGGTCTGTTTCCAACCTAAGTATGCTGCCAGTAGAAAGGAAGCTTCCTAGGAGCGAAGACTTTGTCCACATTGTTCATTTTAGCAGGGCATTTTGTGTCTGTTATTTTGAGAATGTCGTGAACCCAGAGTAGTCTGGTGTCCTGGTGTATTTGAGAACTTATCGGTTAATATGACAGAACAGCTACAGGCTCCTTTTCCATGTTCTTTTGGGGTTTTTCCTGTGTCTTCATTCTGTGTGCTCACTCTTCTATCAGCCACACTCCCTTTAATTGGCTGAATGAAGGTTGCCACGTAAAATATTTTCTTGTTAAAAATTTTCAACATTGTTATAATTCTGATTAAAATGATGGTATTAAAGGCCTTTGGGTTAAAACACAAAAATAACTGTTTTGTTGTCGTTTTTGTTCATGGGTATATCCCGACATGTAGTGTAGTGCTTGACACATAATTAGCATTCAATAAATATTGAAAGAATGAGTAAATGAACCTTATTTTTCACTATTTTCCTTCCTTGTTTTTTTATTTTTTAGCCATAGCTAGTGGCCCAGCAAATACAATAAATGAGTGAAGTCAGTCGTGAGTCCAGATTCATGCATTGGGTTTGTGGTAGGAACTGTGATGAGTTGGAGAACACATGTCCCAGTTACAGTGGGCAACTCCTGCCTATTGTTGCCACACAGAAGTATTAAACTGACATTTTTATTTTCAAGAGAAGCTAAAAATCCTTATTTGTACACGAAATCTTCAGTTTTTATAAGTATGCTGTGCAATATTTAAGAAATTATAGTAACCCTAAATAAACATGGACATATACCATGTACATAGGTTAGAAGACTCAATATTGTAAAGGTGCAAATTTTCCACAAACTGACCTGTAGATTCAATAAAATTCCATTTTCTTTCTATATATGAGAATTAATGAGTCAATTATAAAATTTACCTGAAAATAACAAAGGATCAAGAATAACCAAGGCAATCTTGAAAAGGAACAAAGTTGGAGGACTTACGCACTACCAGATATAAAGCGTTGTAATAGACAAATAGAACAGAGTCCCAAAACAAAAACCACGTAGACTGTTCACTTGATTCATGATGAGGGTGACATTGTAGTTCAGTGTGTAAAGGATAATTAAAAAAAAAAAAGTTTCTGGGGGAATTAGATAACCATATGGAAAAAAATAAATCTCTCTCTCTTTTTAAACATCTTTATCAGAGTATAATTGCTTTACAATGGTGTGTTAGTTTCTGCTTTATAAAAAAGTGAATCAGTTATATATATACATATATCCCCATATCTTCTCCCTCTTGCGTCTCCCTTCCACCCTCCCTATCCCACCCCTCTAGGTGGTCACAAAACACCAAGCTGATCTCCCTGTGCTATGCTGCTGCTTCCCACTAGCTATCTATTTTACATTTGGTAGTGTATATATGTCCATTCCACTCTCTCACTTTGTGCCAGCTTACCCTTCCCCGTCACTATGTCCTCAAGTCCATTCTCTACATCTGTGTCTTTATTCCTGTCCTGCCCCTAAGTTCCTCATAACCTTTTTTTTCTTTTTTAGATTCCATATATATGTGTTAGCATATGGTATTTATTTTTCTCTTTCTGACTTACTTCACTCTGTATGACAGTCTCTAGGTCCATTCACCTCACTACAAATAACTCAATTTCGTTTCTTTCTATGGCTTAGTAATATTCCACTGTATATGTGTGCCACATCTTCTTTATTCATTCATCTGTCAATGGACACTTACGTTGCTTTCATGTCCTGGCTATTGTATATAGATCTGCAATGAACGTTGTGGTACATGACACTTTTTGAATTATGGTTTTCTCAGGGTATATGCCCAGTAGTGGGACTGCTGGGTCATATGGTAGTTCCATTTTTAGTTTTTTAAGGAACCTCCATACTGTTCTCCATAGTGGCTCTATCAATTTACATTCCCGCCAACAGTGCAAGAGGGTTTCCTTTTCTCCACACCCTCTCCAGCATTTATTGTTTCTAGATTTTTGGATGATGGCCATTCTGACTGGGGTGAGGTGATATCTCATTGTAGTTTTGATTTGCATTTCTCTAATGATTAGTGATGTTGATCATCCTTTCATGTGTTTGTTGGCTATCTATATATCTTCTTCGGAGAAATGTCTGTTTAGGTCTTCTGCCCATTTCTGGATTGGGTTGTCTGTTTTCTTGATATTGAGCTGCATGAGCTGCTTGTAAATTTTGGAGATTAATCCTTTGTCAGTTGCTTAATTTGCAAATATTTTCTCCCATTCTGAGGGTTGTCTTTTGGTCTTGTTTATGGTTTCCTTTGCTGTGCAAAAGCTTTGCAGTTTCATTAGGTCCCATTTGTTTATTTTTGTTTTTATTTCCATTTCTCTAGTAGGTGGGTCAAAAAGGGTCTTGCTGTGATTTATGTCATAGAGTGTTCTATGTTTTCCTCTAAGAGTTTTATAGTGTCTGGTCTTACATTTAGGTCTTTAATCCATTTTGAGTTTATTTTTGTGTATAGTGTTAGGGAGTGTTCTAATTTCATTCTTTTACATGTAGCTGTCCAGTTTCCCCAGCACCACTTGTTGAAGAGGCTGTCTATTCTCCATTGTATATTCTTGCCTCCTTTATCAAAGATAAGGTGACCATATGTGCTTGGGTTTATCACTGGGCTTTCTATCCTGCTCCATTGATCTGTATTTCTGTTTTTGTACCAGTACCATACTGTCTTTATTACTGTAACACTGTAGAATAGTCTGTAGTCAGGGAGCCTGATTCTTCCCACTCTGTTTTTCTTTCTCAAGATTGCTTTGGCTATTTGGGGTCTTTTGTGTTTCCATACAAATTGTGAAATTTTTGGTTCTAGTTCTGTGATAAATGCCATTGGTAGTTTGATAGGGATTGCATTGAATATGTAGATTGCTTTGGGTAGTATAGTCATTTTCACAATGTTGATTCTTCCAATCCAAGAACATGGTATATCTCTCCATCTGTTTGTATCATCTTTAATTTCTTTCATCAGTGTCTTATAGTTTTCTGCATACAGGGCTTTTGTCTCCTTAGGTGGGTTTATTCCTAGTTATTTTATTCTTTTTGTTGCAATGGTAAATGGGAGTGCATCCTTAATTTCTCTTTCAGATGTTTCATCATTAGTGTATAGGAATGCAAGAGATTTCTGTGCATTAACTTCGTATCCTGCTACTTTACCAAATTCATTGATTAGCTCTAGTAGTTTTCTGGTAGCGTCTTTAGGATTCTCTATGTATAGTATCATGTCATCTGCAAACAGTGACAGCTTTACTTCTTCTTTTCCAATTTGGATTCCTTTTTTTTCTTTTTCTTCTCTGAATGCTGCGACTAAAACTTCCAAAACTATGTTGAATAATAGCGGTGAGAGTGGGCAACCTTGTCTTGTTCCTGATCTTAGTGGAAATGGTTTCAGTTTTTCACCATTGAGAACCATGTTGGCTGTGGGTTTGTCATATTTGACCTTTATTATGTTGAGGTAAGTTCTCTTATGCATACTTTCTGGAGGATTTTATCAAAAATGGGTGTTGAATTTTGTCGAAAGCTTTTTCTGCATCTATTGAGATGATCATATGGTTTTTCTCCTTCAATTTGTTAATATAGTGTATCACATTGATTGATTGATTTGCATATATTGAAGAATCCTTGCATTCCTGGGAGAAACCGCACTTGATCATGGTGTATGATCCTTTTAATGTGTTGTTGGATTCTGTTTGCTAGTATTTTGTTGAGAATTTTTGCATCTACGTTCATCAGTGATATTGGCCTATAGTTTTCTTTTTTTGTGACATCTTTGTCAAGTTTTGGTATCAGTGTGATGGTGGCCTCGTAGAATGAGTTTGGGAGTGTTCCTCCCTCTGCTATATTTTGGAAGTGTTTGAGAAGGATAGGTGTTAGCCCTTCCCTAAATATTTGATAGAATTTGCCTGTGAAGCCATCTGGTTTGTATCATCTTTAATTTCTTTCATCAGTGTCTTATAGTTTTCTGCATACAGGTCTGTAAAAAACTGGTTTTTACAGTTTTTTTCCTGTAATTGATATCTAGTCTTATAGCATTGTGGTCAGAAAAGATACTTGGTACGATTTCAATTTTCTTAAATTCACCGAGGCTTGCTTCGTGACTCAACATATGATCTATCCTAGAGAATGTTCCATGAACACTTGAGAGGAAAGTGTATTCTGTTGTTTTTGGATGGAATGTCCTATAAATTTCAATTAAATCCATCTTGTTTAATGTGTCATTTAAACCTTATGTTTCCTTGTTTATTTTCATTTTGGATGATCTGGACATTGGTGAACGTGGGGTGTTAGAGTCTCCTACTATGGTTGAGTTACTGTTGATTTCCCCTTTTATGGCTGTTAACATTTGCCTTCTGTATTGAGGTGCTCCTATGTTGGGTGCAAAAATTTTACAGTTCTTATATCTTCTTCTTGGATTGATGCTTTGATCATTATGTAGTGTCCTTCTTTGCCTCTTGTAATAGTCTTTATTTTAAAGTCTATTTTGTCTGATATGAGAATTGCTACTCCAGCTTTCTTTTGATTTCCATTTGCATGGAATATCTTTTTCCATCCCCTTACTTTCAGTCTGTATGTGTCCCTAGGTCTGAAGTGGGTCTCTTGTAGTCAGCATATATACAGGTCTTGTTTTTGTATCCATTCTGCTAGTCTATGTCTTTTGGTTGGAGCATTTAATCCATTTACATTTAAGGTAATTATTGATATGTATGTCCTATTACCATTTTCTTAATTGTTTTGGGTTTGTTATTGTAGGTCTTTTCCTTCTCTTGATCCTCTGTGCAGGAATCTCTCCACTTTGCCCTCCGCACCCCTGTTGCTGTGCTCTCCTCCGTGGCTCCGAAGCTTCCCCCCCACCCCCGCCACCCGCAGTCTCTGCCCGCGAAGGGGCTCCTAGTGTGTGGAAACCTTTCCTCCTTCACAGCTCCTTCCCACTGGTACGGGTCCCATCCCTATTCTTTTGTCTCTGTTTTTCCTTTTTTCTTTTGCCCTACCCAGGTACGTGGGGAGTTTCTTGCCTTTTGGGAGGTCTGAGGTCTTCCGCCAGCATTCAGTAGGTGTTCTGTAGGAGTTCCACATGTAGATGTATTTCTGACGTATTTCTGGGGAGGAAGGCGATCTCCATGTCTCACTCCTCCGCCATCTTGAAGGTCTCCCCCCCAAAAATAAATCTTGATCTCTACCTTACACAATATATAAAAATCACTTCCAAATGGATTGTGTATGTAATATGAAAAGTAAAACAATAATAAGGAAGAGAACATAGAAGAATATCTTCATGATCTTGGGAAAGCAAAGATTTCTTTAAAAGGATGCAACAACACTAGCCATAAGTTAGAAGTAAAAACTTCTGGGGGCTTCCCTCGAGGTCCAGTGGTTAAGACTTTAACTTCCAATTCAGGGGGTGCAGGTTTGATCCCTGGTCAGAGAGCTAAGATCCCACATGCTTCGCAGCCAAAAAACCAAAACATAAAACAGAAGCAATATTGTAACACATTCAATAAAGACTTTAAAAATGGTCCACATCAAAAAAAAAATCTAAAAGAAAAAAAGTAAAAATTTCTGTTTGTTAAAAGACACCAATAAGAGTGTGAGAAGGTTTGCTATGTAAAGTACATATTTCACAAATGACTGATATGCAGAATATAGAATATCTACATAGCAATAAGAAAGAGATACAACTCAGTAGAAAAATAGGTTAAAGTCTTTAACTTTATAAAAGAAGCTGTCTAAATGGTGAGTAAACATCTGAAGAAAGTTGCCATCTCAATAATCATTACGGGGATACACATTAAAACTACAGTGAGTTACAGTTGGTGGGAGTATAAACAGGAGCAACCACCTTGGAAAGCTGCTTGATAGTGTCCATTAAAGCTGATAGTGTTAGGGCTTCCCTGGTGGCGCAGTGGTGGAGAGTCCACCTGCCGATGCAGGGGACATGGGTTCGTGCCCTGGTCCGGGAAGATCCCACATGCTGTGGAGCAGCTGGGCCTGTGAGCCATGGCCGCTGAGCCTATGCATCCGGAGCCTGTGCTCCGCAACAGGAGAGGCCACAACAGTGAGAGGCCCGTGTACCGCAAAAAAAAAAAAAAAAAGCTGATAGTGTCCATAGTGTAGGTCCATATACCTACACTATGATCCAGCATTTCCATTTCCATCAGAAATGTACACACATGTGAACCAAAAGTTATGTACCAAAATGTTCAAAGAAACTTCATTTATAATACCCCCAACACAACTGTCCATCTACAATAGAGTATATAAATAAATGTAGTGTATTTATAAATGAAATACTATACATCAGTGAGCAGGAGTGTATGATTGCTGCATGAAACAACACGGGTGAATCTCACTAACACACAAAAATTTAGAGACAAAATTATACGCACTGTATGATTCTATTTATATAAGTTTCAAAAACAGACAAAACCCATCTGTGGTGATAGAAGTCAGGATAGTAATTACTTTTGGGGGGTAGTGTCTGGAAAAGGGGCATGAGAGAGGTTTAAAGGGTGCTAGTAGGTGTTCTGTTTCTTGATATGTGAGGAGTTACATGAGTGTGTTCAAAATTTGTGAAAATTCATTGAGCTGCACATATATAATTTGTGCATTTTTCTGAAAGTATGTTATATTAAAAAATAGATTACTTAAAAAAATACTATGCAAGCCAAACAAACATAATTGTTAAGTCTGGTAGAGTTCATGGGCCTACAGTTTGTGCCATTTATCCTGGGTCAAATTTCTGATTGAGCCAAACTGGTATATTCACTGTTCATACTCCTGTGTTATTTCCTTCCTTGGGCTTCTGCCTATATCCTCTACATGTCTGGAATTATCTCCCCACACCTTTTTACCATCAGTCTTTCAACCCACTGTGGGCTCCACTTCTTTAGTGATTTTATTGCTCACCTGAATCACACATCGGCTCTTTTTTTTTTTTTTTTTTGCGGTACGCAGGCCTCTCACTGTTGTGGCCTCTCCCGTTGTGGAGCACAGGCTCCAGACACGCAGGCTCAGCGGCCATGGCTCATGGGCCTAGCCGCTCCGCAGCATGTGGGATCTTCCTGGACCAGGGCACGAACCCGTGTCCCCTGCATCGGCAGGCGGACTCTCAACCACTGCGCCACCAGGGAAGCCCATAGGCTCATATTTTAATTGCACTTTCTATGTATAGGTTTTGTCTCTTTAACGTTGTTCCGTGGCTCCCAAATGCCAGTCTTTATAGATCCATACAAAATGACAAAAATAAGGGCAATGTAGCTTTTGTCCTAAAGCTCAATACATTGTATCTAACAGATCTTTATTTTGTAGTTAGTTGACTTGTTTACCCTCTTAGTATTAAGACAAAGCTCTTTCATGAAACAATGAAATTAACTGATATGAGAAAGTATGGTGGTTAAGGGTTCTGGGAGCCAGACTGGTTGTATTCAAATCCTGATGAGGCTGAGATCATTGACTTTTGCGGACTTCAGTTTCCTGAAAAATGGGGATGATAACAGTATACACACACACACACACACACACACACACACACACAATGCTACATATAGTTATATATATGTCAATAATAAAATATATAATTAATGTTTTATATATTTATAAAATGTCAGAACAGTTGCTGTAAATTCTAAATGAAATAAAGCCCTCATCTCCATGTCTGGCACATAGTGTGCACTCTGTAAATGTTAGTCATTTTTATTGTTTAGCTGGGCAGAAGAAAAAGTTGATATCTCTATCATGTCTGTCCCTTCCATTTTTTATTCTCCAAGTTATTGGTCTATGAAATTCAGAAGATTCAGATCCATTCATCTAGATTGTATGATCTCTGAGAGCATGGCCCACGCCTTATATTTAAGTATATAATATTATATGAGGAGCTGTTCAAATGGATTGATGAAGTACGTGTTTCTCTTTATAGTCCCAGTTTCTTCTAAGCCTGTTGGTATGCCTCTATGGTGAAATGTGATAAGATATATTTCTGTGTAGATATTTGCTTTAATACCATTTAATAATGTTAATTAAATATGAACCTTCTCAAAATTTAAAACTTCTATTGTAAATTTCATCTTCTTTTCAAGATAGTTTTTTCAACTAATGATCAAGAATAATCCTCTAAGGGCTTCCCTGGTGGCGCAGTGGTTGAGAGTCCGCCTGCCGATGCAGGGGACACGGGTTCGTGCCCCGGTCCGGGAAGATCCCACATGCTGCGGAGCAGCTAGGCCCATGAGCCGTGACCGCTGAGCCTGCGCGTCCGGAAAAAAAAAAGAGAATAATCCTCTAAGAATAATAGCAAAAAGGCAATCGGGAAAAATCCCCCCTGAGGTTCAGACAATCTGCTGTCTTTTGGCATAATTAACTTTGGGATAGGAAGATCTTTGGAAAATGCACAGTGAAGGACAGACACCAAACACTGAGCGAATACTCTGGTTGAGTTTAATTGGCAGTGATCTTTATGACACTAAAGATTTGAAAACATAGCTGTCAGTGGCAAGTGGTTGGGGCGAAGGAGGCAGCAGTAACTCTCTAAAAGATAAGCATTACAGCTTTAAGACGACACAGCAGAAACTACGAAAGGTGTTTCATCAATCTTGAAACTGTTCTAGATAAAATTTGGAGATGTAGGAGTGGGAAGGAGGGAAGGAATCAGGGTGGTAAGTCTAGAAGATTATCTTTGGAGAGAAGGAGGACATTTTCTTTCCCTTTTTCGCCCTTATAATTCTCAATTAATAAAAAAGAAAGTGCCTGCTTTGTATACACAACTTATATCTAAGACTCCCTGGAGGTATATGTTTTTCAAGGCTAAAGTAAAGGAGTAAACTTAATTTCTTTGACAGATTTCAATTTAAACCATGTGTTAATCACAGGATGACTTAATGGGCAGAGTTGAATTTTTAAAGGAATATTCCAAATGGCAGAATCTTGAGTATAATCCTTCTTTGAATCACAGAGCTTTTCTTTTTAATTTCCTTTATAAGAAATTTAAATTTCCTAAGTAGGATGGTGGGGAAGATGGGGACACTATTTTGGAAGTTTTATTAGGGTGGCATAGAGGCACAGGTGCATAGCATAATTATTCTATCTACACTCAATTTCATTGCCAAGTGGGGCCAGTTGGTGCTTCTAAGGATTCCACTTGACTGACAGATCACAGAAACTTGAGCACTGAGGCATGAGGCATGATACGACTGCTCATGTTTCCAAAATTTGAAGAAAGCCTACATTTCAAGGGATGGGGGCAACTCAATCAACATTACTTGGGGAGGTTCACAATCCCCTAATACAATTTTTGTCAAGGCTCTTCAGTTGAGCTCCAAATTCAGATCTGTGCCATGACCTATAGCCATTATTATTCTGTCAATAGGCTTTAACCACATTTTGTCTTAAGAATAAGGACATATAATAGCCAATTTTGGCAATTTTGGCAATAGTTCATTGTTAAAAGCTGCTTTTCAAGAAGAGGAAAAAACACTGCTGTTTCTCAGAATTATTCCTGTTTATATGGTACATACATATGGTGAATGACATGTGCATTTTGATCAAATGCATCATTGTTTATGTTCCCTACTTTCCCTTTATTCTTTCTTAGCGGGGGATAATCATCTGACCCTAGGTGCAAATCTAGGCTACTCCCACGTCTTTTCTGTTTGTAAGGTAAACAACTGTCCTATGGTCATTTTAAGTCATAAACACAACTTTAATTCAGTCTCGACAACGTCCAGGGCCATGTAAGGTTAAAACTGCAAATATAACATCAAATCTCTCTTTCCTGAAATGTGAAATCTCTCCTGTTTTGGCCTGAAGCCTACAGTAGGAGAGGAAGCAAGTTTGTCTCCTCTTCCTCTTTCATGTTCCCTGCTTGCCTCCTTCCTAGAGTCAAATGTAGCATGGGAGAGGGGAGAGATAAAAGGATAAGGCTGTTGACTCTTGGCTAGCTGGCTTTGGCTCTTTGACTTGGCAGATGGTTAATGCCAGCCTCTCTTGGAAATCCTGGAAGGCAGGGACTTGGAACAAAAATGGACTCTTGCTCCTGTGTTGCAGTCTCATGGACTCTTCCCTTGCTGGGTTTCTCTCTCCTGTAGGTCATTTTACCTTCATGGATGCATCTGTAACCCAGGTGTTAACAAGCAGCTCCTTGCTCAGTCCTCAGATATCATTGGGTGTGCATCCAGCTTCTACTAAGGTCACCTCATACGTCTATGTGGCCCAACTCTGTAGGACCCAAGAATGACAGAGGTCACTCTGTCCTGAATAACTCACTTTGGTCAACAGGAAACATCCCGTCTCTCTTGCTTAGGGAAGCTCAGAGTGGGTAATGCAGTACCAACATGGCAGCTCCCTCTTCGATCCCCCACCAAAACAATCAAGTTAGTTAAACCCTCTCTTACCATCTAGATTTCCCCAGGACCATCCACACTCTGCCTTAGATGCCTCTAGCGTGAGTCAGGCAAGAGTCTTCTGTTACTCCCAACTATAGGAAATGTATTTTGAACCATGCTCAGATTCTTCTTTGTGTCATCCATCTACTTGCAGTCTGATTGGCATGCAGCTGGTTCTTTGGGGCCATTTCTTTGTAAAACTCTGTTTGGAGTGTGGTGTGTCTCATGCTTACCTTTTTGACTGCAATCTATTATATTGCAGTCCTAAGAAACAAAGGCAGGAAGAATCCAATTCTATCATCTTGCTGCCTGTGTTTCATGGCTTGCAAAGTGTGCAGTCTTATTATTTCAGCTGTTTCTCACTGTAGCAAGAAATAAGCCCCCAAGAAACAGACATGTCAACCCCTTTTTTTCTGGTGAAAAACAGAGTTTGGAAAGGTTAAATGACAGGCTCAAGTTCATATAGCTTTCACTGAAACTATCTATTTATTTGAATCCTCCCTGGGCTGAACTCTTTAAAGGATCTTGTATTCATGTTTGTATCCTCAGTACTTAGTGCATAGTAAGCAATAAATAAGCATTTATTTGTTTTTTTTTTGGCTGCACCACGAGGTGTGTGGGATTTTAGTTGCCCAGCCGGGGATCAAACCCCCACCCCCTGCAGTGGAAATGCAGAGTCTTAACCACTGGTCCGCCAGGGAAGTCCCAATAAGTAAGCATTTATTTATGGAATCAATACATCTGGGACTTCTAATGCCTAGTGAAGGGGTTCAGAACATGCCACCCCAAAATACTCCACTTTGGCATTTATTTTGAGCTGAAGGTGCTTGAGAAACAGCACATGCAGGAAGGGCTGTCTGAGGTCCCCCTTTGTACCTAAAAGCAGGTCGTAAAATGTCCTATGAAAGAGGTGCCCTCCTTGTACTGAGAAGAACATTCTTATCACCAGAGACTGGGATTCAACAGTGAAATGGTTCTGTACGAACAAATCTCCTAAAATAACCCTTATCTCCCATTAGGTTCCCCATATATTTCCTAGTCACCGTTCCACAATTTACTATTTGTGGCCTAAGACCATTTGTCTTGTCACATCCCCACAATTCATTGTTCTTTGTTTAAAAAGATACATAAGCTTTCAGGCTTATGGCTTCTTTGAGTCTTCATTTTCCTTTTGATGACTCCCATGTGCACATAAAAATACTAAACTAAATTTGCATGTTTTTCTCTTGTTAATCTGTCTTATGTCAGTTGAATTCTTAGGCCAACCACAGAACCTAGGATAGTAGAGGGAAGTTTTTTCTCCTTTGCACTAGTCAAGTTCTTTTTCCACCGTACATCAACTTGCCCCCATGCAGGGTGTCTGATTTGTGACCTCCATGTCGGCACAACTGGTTATCCCTTAACAATCCAGGACTATTTCAGTTTAAGGCCAACCGAGGATCCAAAGGTTTGGATTTGAGTAAACTAAAGATGTTCAGAGCTCTTTGAGGGTTATTCTGGTCCATTCTACACTTAGCTTGTAACAAGCAACATTTACTGATGTACTGTATGGATTATGAGAGAACCAACTATAAATAGGCAAGGTTCCATGTCTTGCAGCTCACCCTGGAGCAGACTGGAAACTCAGGAAATGATAGAATCTTTTGTAAACACATGACAGTTTTGCTTGGAGCTTTTAGAAGGTACATTAATCCCAGAGTGGTAAACCCTCATGCCTATAGGGTTGGGCAAGTAGCACACATGAATAAAGTGGATCAGGTAGAACAAAATAGAGAGAGGTGAGGAGTGTGGTAAACCAGAGAACACCTGCCCTATCTAAAGGTAGCAAGAACTACTCAACTCTGGCTGAAGTGAGCATAGCAACTCAGAGATTTCTAATTTTTCTGAAATGCTAGAAATCTGTATTTATTTTAAATGTAAATTTTCTCCATTTGAAAACACAGTGCTGGCCAGACAACATATCAGCGGGTTAGCAGGATTAGCCTCTGCTCTCGATTGATTCTGGAGCCATTTTCTTTCTCCTCATTCCACCCCTACCTTCTCTTTTCTTGGGACATGGCTTGGGACTGAAATGGACTCGAGATTAGGAGCTGAGGTAAGGACTGCTGCTCAGCCTTATTCCCTTCCATGGGTCTTTATCAGAAGGAGAGCTGTGCCCCATTTCATTACTCTCAGAGAATAGGAGAACGTATATTTAGAACTACCTTCAGCTTTTGTTCAAGGATGAAGTCCTTCCTTTAAGCAGGACTGCAAGGGGCTTCCCACGACAGTCTTAACATCTATCTTTTTTTTTTTAATATTTATTTATTTAAGCTGAGCCGGCTCTTAGTTGCAGCATGCGGGATCTTTAGTTGCGGCATGCGAACTCTTAGTTGCAGCATGCATGTGGGATCTAGTTCCCTGACCAGGGATCAAACCTGGGCCCTCTGCACTGGGAGTGCAGAGTCTTAGCCACTGGACCACCAGGGAAGTCCCTTAACATCTATCTTTTATACATATCCATACATTATTATTGTTCACACAAATTTGAAAAGTATTCACTTTCTGAGTAATTGCTAGCTGGTTGTCCTGTTAATGGCCATTAAATGATGGCTTGTTACAAGCCATGATGGTAAGCAGTTTATAACACAGGTATTTCTTTAAGAGTCATTCTCCCTCTGTTTTAGATTCCTATTTCCACACTCATCTTGTGGACATCATGGGCTCTGGATGTGTATTTATCTGCTTCAGATTGCGTGATTCTCCCACTCACCCAGTTGCTTGTTTTAGAGCTATCTTGGTTCTGAATGCAAATATTCAGTACCTTTAACTATTATAACCTATGCTTAATCATTTAGCCCACTTTGTGGAAGGTTTAGATACTCTGGAGCACTGAGCGATAAATTGTTTATTTGTTTTTTAATTATTTAGGTTACAGCTTTGACACTCCAGGAACTTTTGATGTCAGATATTAACAATAAACAAATTGTAAGCCTGGATTTTTGTGGCATTGTGGTTATTACATGCTTAAATTAATTTGATAAATGTATCAGTGTACACCACTTATGTGGCATGAATACACACATGCATATACATATTTTTATCATAAATAAAAGACATGGCACTTTAAAAGATAAACATTAACTGGCTAATGTATTCCATAGATTGTAAAGAAATGAAGCTTTCATTAAATGCTTGCATTTATGATTCAGTTGGTGTGGAGAGATTTTCATTTCTGACCTAGATACTTCAAGTGGCTTGCTTCTGGGAAAAATAATAGGTAGTTAGACAACAAAAACAACAAAAACCCATGTCCTAATTGGGTTTTCAGAATCCCTAAAATGTTTTATTTTCATATCCATTGTTTTGAAATTGTGTCACTAGGTTAAGAAAATAGTTTTCTAGGGTAAATCAGAATTTAATTGCTAGTTTGGAAGTGTCTGGTGTACATGTATTGCATTTCACTTCAACCAAAATATTTTAGGTTCTATTGCAATCCTAATAAATTGGGGACCCCAAGGTTTCAGTCTCTGAAGAGTGTGGCATTTCAGAAAAACTGTTCAGTAGGCAGTCTTGTCTCTTCCTCCACATTAAAAAGGAAATCTGTTCTTGTATCTCTCCAAGGATATTACAGGGAACCAAATCAGAATCATCATATCCTTTTTTTCCCTTCTCCCCATTCTTTTTTTTTTTTTTACATCTTTATTGGAGTATAATTGCTTAACAATGGTGTGATAGTTTCTGCTTTATAACAAAGTGAATCAGTTATACATATACATATGTTCCCATATCTCTTCCCTCTTGTGTCTCCCTCCCTCCCACCCTCCCTATCCCACCCCTCTAGGTGGTCACAGAGCACCAAGCTGATCTCCCTGTGCTATGTGGCTGCTTCCCACTAGCTATCTATTTTACATTTGGTAGTGTATATATTTCCATGCCATTCTCTCGCTTTGTCACAGCTTACCCTTCCCCCTCCCCATATCCTCAAGTCCATTCTCTAGTAGTTCTGTGTCTTTATTCCTGTCTTACCCCTAGGTCCTTCATGACACTTTTTCCCCTTAAATTCCATATATATGTGTTAGCATACGGTATTTGTCTTTCTCTTTCTGACTTACTTCACTCTGTATGAAAGACTCTAGGTCCATCCACCTCATTACAAATAGCTCAATTTTGTTTCTTTTTATGGCTGAGTAATACTCCATTGTATATATGTGCCACATCTTCTTTATGATGGACACTTAGGTTGTTTCCTTCTCCAGGCTATTGTAAATAGAGCTGCAGTGAACATTTTAGTACATGACTCTTTCTGAATTATGGTTTTCTCAGCGCATATGCCCAGTAGTGGGATTGCTGGGTCATATGGTAGTTCTATTTGTAGTTTTTTAAGGAACCTCCATACTGTTCTCCATAGTGGCTGTACCAATTCACATTCCCACCAGCAGTGCAAGAGTGTTCCCTTTTCTCCACACCCTCTCCAGCATTTATTGTTTCTAGATTTTTTGAAGATGGCCATTCTGACTAGTGTGAGATGATATCTCATTGTAGTTTTGATTTGCATTTCTCTAATGATTAATGATGTTGAGCATTCTTTCATGTGTTTGTTGGCAGTCTGTATATCTTCTTTGGAGAAATGTCTGTTTAGGTCTTCTCTCATTTTTGGATTGGGTTGTTTGTTTTTTTGTTATTGAGCTGCATGAGCTGCTTGTAAATTTTGGAGATTAATCCTTTGTCAGTTGCTTCATTTGCAAATATTTTCTCCCATTCTGAGGGTTGTCTTTTGGTCTTGTTTATGGTTTCCCTTGCTGTGCAAAAGCTTTGCAGTTTCATTAGGTCCCATTTGTTTATTTTTGTTTTTATTTCCATTTCTCTAGGAGGTGGGTCAAAAAGGACCTTGCTATGATTTATGTCATAGAGTGTTCTGCCTATGTTTTCCTCTAAGAGTTTGACAGTTCCTGGCCTTACATTTAGGCCTTTAATCCATTTTGAGCTTATTTTTGTGTATGGTGTTAGGGAGTGATCTAATCTCATACTTTTACATGTCCCTGTCCAGTTTTCCCAGCACCACTTATTGAGGAGGCTGTCCTTTCTCCACTGTACATTCCTGCCTCCTTTATCAAAGATAAGGTGACCATATGTGCATGAGTTTATCTCTGCGCTTTCAATCCTGTTCCATTGATTTATCTTTCTGTTTTTGTGCCAGTACCATACTGTCTTCATTACTGTAGTGTTGTAGTATAGTCTGAAGTCAGGGAGCCTGATTCCTCCAGCTCCGTTTTTTGTTCTCAAGATTGCTTTGGCTATTCACGGTCTTTTGTGTTTCCATACAAATTGTGAAATTTTTTGTTCTAGTTCTGTGAAAAATGTCAGTGGTAGTTTGATAGGGATTGCATTGAATCTGTAGATTGCTTTGGGTAGTAGAGTCATTTCCACAATGTTGATTCTTCCAATCCAAGAACATGGTATATCTCTCCATCTATTTATATCGTCTTTAATTTCTTTCATAAGTGTCTTAAAATTTTCTGCATACAGGTCTTTTGTCTCCTTAGGTAGGTTTATTCCTAGATATTTTATTCATTTTGTTGCAATGGTCAATGGGAGTGTTTTCTTGATTTCACTTTCAGATTTTTCATCATTAGTGTACAGGAATGCCAGAGATTTCTGTGCATTAATTTTGTATCCTGCTACTTTACCAAATTCATTGATTAGCTCTAGTAGTTTTCTGGTAGCATCTTTAGGATTCTCTATGTATAGTATCATGTCATCTGCAAACAGTGACAGCTTTACTTCTTTTCCAGTTTGGATTCCTTTTATTTCCTTTTCTTCTCTGATTGCTGTGGCTAAAAGTCCCAAAACTATGTTGAATAACAGCGGTGAGAGTGGACAACCTTGTCTTGTTCCTGATCTTAGACGAAATGGTTTCAGTTTTTCACCATTGAGAATGATGTTGGCTGTGGGTTTGTCATATATGGCCTTTATTATGTTGAGGAAATTTCCCTCTATGCCTACTTTCTGCAGGGTTTTTATCATAAATGGGTGTTGAATTTTGTAAAAAGCTTTCTCTGCATCGATTGAGATGATCATATAGTTTTTCTTCTTCAAGTTGTTAATATGGTGTATCACGTTGATTGATTTGTGTATATTGAAGAATCCTTGCATTCCTGGAATAAACTGCACTTGATCATGGTGTATGATCCTTTTAATGTGCTGTTGGATTCTGTTTGCTAGTATTTTGTTGAGGAGTTTTGCATCTATGTTCATCAGAGATATTGGCCTGTAGTTTTCTTTCTTTGTGAAATCCTTGTCTGGTTTTGGTATCACGGTGATGGTGGCCTCGTAGAATGAGTTTGGGAGTGTTCCTCCCTCTGCTATATTTTGGAAGAGTTTGAGAAGGATAGGTGTGAGCTCTTCTCTAAATATTTCATAGAATTCGCCTGCGAAGCCATCTGGTCCTGGGCTTTTGTTTGTTGGAATTTTTTAAATCACAGTTTCAATTTCAGTGCTTGTGATTGGTTTGTTCATATTTTCTATTTCTTCCTGATTCAGGTTTGGCAGGTTGTGCATTTCTAAGAATTTGTCCATTTCTTCCAGGTTGTCCATTTTATTGGCATAGAGTTGCTTGCAGTAATCTCTCATGATCTACAGTGTCAGTTGTTACTTCTCCTTTTTCATTTCTAATTCTATTGATTTGAGTCTTCTCCCTTTTTTTCTTGATGAGCCTGGCTAATGGTTTATCAATTTTGTTTATCTTCTCAAAGAACCAGCTTTTAGTTTTATTGATCTTTGCTATCGTTTCCTTCATTTCTTTTTCATTTATTTCTGATCTGATTTTTATGATTTCTTTCCTTCTGCTAACTTTGGGCATTTTTTGTTCTTCTTTCTCTAATTGCTTTAGGTGTAAGGTGAGGTTGTTTATTTGAGATGTTTCTTGTTTCTTGAGGTAGGATTATATTGCTATAAACTTCCCTCTTAGAACCGCTTCTGCTGCATCCCATAGGTTTTGGGTCATCGTGTCTCCATTGTCATTTGTTTCTAGGTTTTTTTTTTTTAAGAAGATGTTATGGGTAGGAGTTTATTAATTAATTAATTAATTAAATTTTTTTTTGCTGTGTTGGGTCTTCGTTTCTGTGCGAGGGCTTTCTCTAGTTGTGGCAAGCGGGGGCCACTCTTCATCACGGTGCGTTGGCCTCTCACTGTCGCGGCCTTCTTGTTACGGAGCACATACTCCAGATGTGCAGACTCAGTAGTTGTGGCTCACAGGCCCAGTTGCTCTACGCCATGTGGGATCCTCCCAGACCAGGGCTTGAACCCGTGTCCCCTGCATTAGCAGGCAGATTCTCAACCACTGCGCCACCAGGGAAGCCCCTCTAGGTATTTTTTGATTTCCTCTTTGATTTCTTCAGTGATCACTTCGTTATTAAGTAGTGTATTGTTTAGCCTCCATGTGTTTGTATTTTTTACAGATCTTTTCCTGTAATTGATGTCTAGTCTCATAGCATTGTGGTCAGAAAAGATACTTGATACAATTTCAATTTTCTTAAACTTACCAGGGCTTGATTTGTGACCCAAGATATGATCTATCCTGGAGAATGTTCCATGAGCACTTCAGAAAAATGTGTATTCTGTTGTTTTTGGATGGAATGTCCTATAAATATCAACTAAGTCCATCTTGTTTAATGTATCATTTAAAGCTTGTGTTTCCTTATTTATTTTCATTTTGGATGATCTGTCTATTGGTGAAAGTGGGGTGTTAAAGTCCCCTACTATGAATGTGTTACTGTCAATTTCCCCTTTTATGGCTGTTAGTATTTGCCTTACGTATTGAGGTGCTCCTATGTTGGGTGCATAAATATTTACAATTGTTATATCTTCTTCTTGGATTGATCCCTTGATCATTATGTAGTGTCCTTCTTTGTCTCTTCTAATAGTCTTTATTTTAAAGTCTATTTTGTCTGATATGAGAATTGCTACTCCAGCTTTCTTTTGGTTTCCATTTGCATGGAATATCTTTTTCCATCCCCTTACTTTCAGTCTGTATGTGTCTCTAGGTCTGAAGTGGTTCTCTTGTAGACAGCATATATATTGGTGTTGTTTTTGTATCCATTCAGCCAATCTGTGTCTTTTGGTGGGAGCATTTAGTCCATTTACACTTAAGGTAATTATTGATATGTATGTTCCTACTATCATTTTCTTAATTGTTTTGGGTTCATTATTGTAGGTCTTTACCCTCTCTCGTGTTTCTTGCGTAGGGAAGTTCCTTTAGCATTTGTTGTAAAGCTGGTTTGGTGGTGCTGAACTCTCTCAGCTTTTGCTTGTCTGTAAACGTTTTAATTTCTCCATCAAATCTGAATGAGATCCTTGCTGGGTAGAGTAATCTTGGTTGCAGGTTTTTCTCCTTCATCACTTTAAATATGTCCACCAGTCCCTTCTGGCTTGCAGAGTTTCTGCTGAAAGATCAGCTGTTAACCTTATGGGGATTCCCTTGTGTGTTATTTGTTGTTTTTCCCTTACTGTTTTTACTGTTTTCTTTGTATTTAATTTTTGACAGTTTGACTAATATGTGTCTTGGCGTATTTCTCCTTGGATTTATCCTGTATGGGACTCTCTGTGCTTTCTGGACTTGATTAACTATTTCCTTTCCCATATTAGAGAAGCTTTCAACTATAATCTCTTCAATTATTTTCTCAGTCCTTTTCTTTTTCTCTTCTTCTTCTGGAACCCCTATAATTCGAATGTTGTTGCATTTAATGTTGTCCCAGTGGTCTCTGAGACTGTCCTCAGTTCTTTTCATTCTTTTTTCTTTATTCTGCTCTGCAGTAGTTATTTCCTCTCTTTTCTCTTCCAGATCACTTATCCGTTCTTCTGCCTCAGTTATTCTGCTTTTGATCCCATCTAGAGCATTTTTAATTTCATATATTGTGTTGTTCATCATTGCTTGTTTCATCTTTAGTTCTTCTAGGTCCTAGAAGACCTAGAAGAACTAAAGATGTTTAGAAGAACTAAAAATGTTTCTTGCATTTTCTCTATTCTATTTCCAAGATTTTGGATCATTTTTACCATCATTATTCTGAATTCTTTTTCAGGTAGACTGCCTATTTCCTCTTCATTTGTTAGGTCTGGTGGGTTTTTATCTTGCTCCTTCATCTGCTGTGTGTTTTTCTGTCTTCTCATTTTGCTTATCTTACTGTGTTTGGGGTCTCCTTTTTGCAGGCTGCAGGTTCATAGTTTCCATTGTTTTTGGTGTCTGTCCCCAGTGGCTAAAGTTGGTTCAGTGGGTTGTGTAGGCTTCCTGGTGGAGGGGACTAGTGCCTGTGTTCTGGTGGATGAGGCTGGATCTTGTCTTTCTGGTGGGCAGGTCCACGTCTGGTGGTGTGTTTTGGTGTGTCTGTGGACTTATTATGATTTTAGGCAGCCTGTCTGCTAATGGGTGGCGTTGTGTTCCTGTCTTGCTAGTTGTTTGGCATAGAGTGTCCAGCACTGTAGCTTGCTGGTCGTTGAGTGAAGCTGGGTGCTGGTGTTGAGATGGAGATCTCTGGGAGATTTTCGCCGTTTGATATTATGTGGAGCTGGGAGGTCTCTTGTGGACCAGTGTCCTGAACTTGGCTCTCCCACCTCAGAGGCACAGCACTGACTCCTGGCTGCAGCACCAAGAGCCTTTCATCCACACAGCTGAGAATAAAAGGGAGAAAACGTAGAAAGGAAGGAAGGAAGGAAGGAAGGAAGGAAGGAAGGAAGGAAGGAAGGAAGGAAGAAAAAGATAGAAAGAAAGGAGTGAGGGAGGAAGGAGGGAAGGAAGGAAAGAATGAAAGAAAGAGGATAAAATAAAACAAAGTAAGATAAAGTAAAATAAAGTTATTAAAATAAAAAATAATTTTAAAAAAATTTTAAAGAAAAAAGAAAGAAAAAAAAAAAAAGGACAGACAGAACCCTAGGACAAATGGTGGAAGCAAAGCTATACAGACAAAATCTCACACAGAAGCATACACATACACACTCACAAAAAGAGGAAAAGGGGAAAAAATCATAAATCTGGCTCTGAAAGTCCACCTCCTCAATTTGGGATGATTTGTTGTCTATTCATGTATTCCACAGATGCAGGGTACATCAATTTGATTGTGGAGCTTTAATCCGCTGCTTCTGAGGCTGCTGGGAGAGATTTCCCTTTCTCTTCTTTGTTCGCACAGCTCCCAGGGCACAGCTTTGGATTTGGCCCCGCCTCTGCGTGTAGGTCTCCGGAGGGCGTCTGTTCTTCGCTCAGACAGGACAGGGTTAAAGGAGCAGCTGATTTGGGACTCTGGCTCACTCAGGCCGTTGGCGGGGGGGGGGCGGGGGGGGGGCGGGAGGGGCACGGAGGCGGGGCGAGCCTGTGGCGGCAGAGGCCGGCGTGACGTTGCACCAGCCTGAGGCGCGCCGTGCGTTCTCCCGGGGAAGTTGTCCCTGGATCGCGGGACCCTGGCAGTGGCGGGCTGCACAGGCTCCCCGGAAGGGGGGTGTGGATAGTGACCTGTGCTCGCACACAGGCTTTTTGGTGGTGGCAGCAGCAGCCCCAGCGTCCCACGCCCGTCTCTGGGGTCTGCGCTTTTAGCCACGGCTCGCGCCCGTGTCTGTAGCTCGTTTAAGCAGCGCTCTTAATCCCCTCTCCTCGCGCACCAGGAAACATAGAGGTAAGAAAAAGTCTCTGGCCACTTCGGCAGGTCCAGACTTTTCTCCGGACTCCCTCCCGGCTAGCCGTGGCGCACTAACCCCCTGCAGGCTGTGTTCACGCCGCCAGTCCTCTCCCTGCGCTCCGACTGAAGCCCGAGCCTCAGCTCCCAGCCCCGCCCGCCCCGGCGGCCGAGCAGACAAGCCTCTCGGCCTGGTGAGTGCTGGTCGGCACCCATCCTCTGTGTGGGAATCTCTCCGCTTTGCCCTCCGCACCCCTGTTGCTGCGCTCTCCTCCGCGGCTCTGAAGCTTTCCCCCTCCGCTACCCGCAGTCTCCGCCCGCGAAGGCGCTTCTAGTATGTGGAAACCTTTCCTCCTTCACGGCTCCCTCCCACTGGTGCAGGTCCCGTCCTTGTCCTTTTGTCTCTGTTTCTTCTTTTTTCTTTTGCCCTACCCAGGTATGTGGGGAGTTTCTAGCCTTTTGGGAGGTCTGAGGTCTTCTGCCAGCGTTCAATAGGTGTTCTGTAGGAGTTGTTCCACGTGTAGACGTATTAATGGTGTATCTGTGGGGAGGAGGGTGATCTCCGCGTCTTACTCTTCCGCCATCTTCCCCTCGTCTCCTTCTCCCCATTCTTTACATTTTCTTATTCACAACTAACTACCCCTTCCCCATTGCCATCCACTCCCTACCTAAACTCTCTCCCCAGTGTATATGATTTTTTTTTTTGGCGGTACACGGGCCTCTGACTGTTGTGGCCTCTCCCATTGCGGAGCACAGTCTCCGGACACGCAGGCTCAGCGACCATGGCTCACGGGCCTAGCTGCTCCGCGGCATGTGGGATCTTCCCGGACCGGGGCACGAACCCGTGTCCTCTGCATCGGCAGGCGGACTCTCAATCACTGTGCCACCAGGGAAGCAGTCTATATGATTTTTACTCTCTATCTTCCCTCCTCCCTCTCTCACAGCTCTTTCTTTGTGAGTCACCTTCACCTCTTTGATTTGTTCCCTCCTCCTTTTATGTCAGTCTGAGAGATGGAGGGGAATAGGGAAGGGTGAACTGGTCTTGTAATTACCGAATGTTGGCTTTGGGGAGATTATGTAACTATTTTCCCTTTAATGATTTTTATCTTACGGCATATGGCATTAAAGAGTTTTAAATCTGGCTTGCTTCAATAATATGGATCCAAATACAAAGACATTGGTATATTTGGTTCATAACTGAATGTTTTGGAGAGGATGAGATTGGGCTTTTTATCACTAAAATGGTGTTATTCTCTGAAGTGGTGTCAATACTATCATACTACTCCATTCTGTGCCTATTAGGGCAATAAGGCTATCTAGGCTTTGTGTCTCCAAATTTTTTCAACCTTTATCAATGGCAACAGAAGAATTTATCAGTGGTAATTAGAGTACTGCTCAGCCTTCCAACCGCTCCACAATCTGGCACTGGTTCTGGTTTCCTGCCTTGTCCTAGCCATGTTCCCCATGCTGAATACATTATTTATATCTCTATTAATAGAGCAAATTGCCTTGAATTATGGATATACATGTACACACAGTCTGCCTTAATGGATGATAACCTCTATAGCATCTTACACATAACACAGGCTGAATAAATGACTGTTGGGCTGACTGGAACTATTTATAGACTCTCAAACTTCAGGATAAATCCATGATGTGACCTTGTTTGTTCAGTGACTAGCAGGGTAGCTGCACATGGCACGTATTTTTGAATGAGAGATAGAGCAGCAGTAAAGCTAGCATCATCAGAATTTGGAGAGTCTTCTCTCTCCTAAACTCAGCAAGTATTTCCTGAACGCAGATGATGTAAAAGACACTGAATGAGGTACCATGGGAAACACAAACTTAAGAATGTCTCAGTGTTCATCTCTGGGTATCTTACTGTCTTTGTGCATACAGTTTCATTTATATGGAATATAAGATGAAACAGAGAAAGCTCATTATTTCCTGGCCTGTTAAAATATCTGTGAGGTATGAATACATATGTGTATTTGGAGTATCTTCCATGTGGATTCACCACTCTCCTTAATTGGCAATATTTCTCAATTATTTTCTAGGGATTATCATAAAATTGGTAAACACAATTATATACTTAATGTTTGAAAGAGGAATGAAGGGTAAACATTCCTTAGACTCTTAACTACTGAGGAAACCAGACCAGCCATTCAAGTGATGAACCCTGTGACATCTAACAACTGCTGGTGAGTCTTTATTCCCAGAATGTTTCAGCTCCCTGAGCTGGATAACTTTCCTGTTGGTAACCACTTACAGATTCAAACTCCCCCTGGGAGGGTGGTCTCGGATTTGCCAGTCTTCCTGGCCTCTATAACTTCTTTATAGTTTGGCATTTCCTCCTTGATCAAAATTCCTCTGTCTTGAAATATTCTTCAATAGCTATGTAAGCTGTTTTCTGTGAACTCTGGCTGAACTTGTATGCAATCTTGGTAGAAACCTTGAGCTTCATGGTATCTTCTGTGTACAATCCATTTTATAGAAAAATGGAAAATTGAAACTGGAAGGGACTTTCTGGAAGTGTTAGTAATAGGACAAGGAGGAGGACTAGTGCAGTGGTAGTCATATTCGGACTGTAGTGCTAGTAAAGTATAGCAGTAATCATAGTGTTATGGGCTGAATGGTGTCCCTACTTCCACCCCTGAAATCATATGTTGAGTCCCTAACCCCCAGTACCTCAGAATGTGACTGTATTTGGAGATAAGTCCTTTAAAGAAGTGATTAAGTTAAAATGAGGTTGGCAGAGTGAGTCCCAATCCAATCTGCCTGGTCTGATAAAAAGAAGAGGTTTGGATACACAGAGAAGTACTAGGATGTACACATAGCAGAAAGACCATGTGTGATGGTTAATTTTATGTACTGACCTGGCTAGACTGCAGGGTGCCCAGATATTTGGTCAAAATTATTCTGAATCTTTCTTTGAGGGTGTTTTTGGATTGGATTTAAATTTCAGTCTTCGAGTAAAGTATATTGCTCTCCATAATGTGGATGGGCCTCATCTAATCAGTTGAAGGCCCAAGTAAAATAAAAGGCTGATGTTCCCCCAAGCTAGAGAGAATCTTGGCAGCAGACTTCCTCCAGATTTTATCTATAACATCAGCTCTTCCTAGTTTGTCAGTAGACTGCCTTCAGACTCAAATTGTAACTCTTTTCCTGAGTCTCCAGCCTTCAGGCCTTCCCCCAACAGATTTTAAACTTGCCAAGCTTCCCTAATCACATGACCCAATTCCTTAAAATAAATTTGGACTCCTTGTCTCTGAGTCCAAATTTCCTCTTTTTTAAGGATGCAAATCATATTGAATTAGCCCTCCCTCCCTGACCCCGCTAATGACCTCATTTTAATTTGATTATCTCTGTAAAGACCCTGTGTCCAGATAAGACCACATTCTGAAATACTGGGGATTGGGACTTCAATGTGTAGATTTTGGGAAGACATAATTCAACCCATAACAGGTGGTGATTAAATATACTTGTTTAATCCATAACTTACTGCACATTGAAATAGAATCATGTTGAAACTAGAAGAGAAATGGATGCCTAACAAGAGATCCTAGACTTGGAAACAAGTGCAGGAGGTAGAGAGAATTTAAATTATCTTCATTTGGAGAAGCTGTGAGTGTGTATTCAGCAAAGGAGCTACATTATGTTATTTGGGGACATTTTAGAAGAAGGTCCATGCATGGAGAGAACAGTGTGGGGACAGCAAAAGGAGATGGACCATGGAAGTTACATGAGGTTGTTGTGGTCACTCAGGAGCATTCAGCCCAGTTCCAGGACTTGTCCTCAGTTTCATTTAGGACTCCACCTACCCCACCACCTCAAGTCATATGGTTGATGCTGCATAATTTCCCCAATCCTAAAGTTAAGTGTGAACATATGGCTACAGCTAAGCCAAGTGAGTTCTCTTTCTCAGGACTCTGAACACTGAATGAAGTAACTTGAGTACAAAATTAACCGTAATGATTGGCATGCATTTATTAATTTCAGCAGTAACAGTAGCCTGAAAAGAAGGTCAAGCAATTCCAGTGGTCTTGGTTCCCATCCTGACCTGGTTCTGAGTTTTTCTCTAGGCTTCCTGTAGATTTTGTGTTCTATCTGATGTAACAACTTCCTTTTGCTGAACTTGGGTTGATTTCTGATGCTTTTGATTGAAAAATTCTATTTCTTTTATTGAGGTATAATTGACATACAGCATTACATTAGTTTCAGGTGTACAACATAATGATTCAATATTTGTATATATTGTGAAATTATTGCCACAATAAATCTAGTTAACGTCTGTCATCATACGTTGAAATATCCTAATTGATAAAATGTTTTCTTAGTGATAATACTTGTTCTTTCAGGATTTATATAAATTGCACTAATATCTGTACGTATCCTAAGATAAGAGGAAGCAATAATAAGTAGGTTCATTAAACAGGCCCTTTTAAAAATTTCTTTTGGAAAAGAGAAAAAAAATACACACACATATACATATGAATATATACATGTATATATAATTATAAAAATATGTTATAACAATATATAAACTATATATTAAGTATATACTTTGTATTATATATTGTGTATAATATATTATAAATATATTTAAAAATATATAACATGTATTTCTTTTTTTTAATCTTAAATTAAACATATTTTGCTGAGAAGTGCTGTTTATAGTAAGATGAAGGAATGGGAAACCATGCTAGGGAGTAGTGCAGAAAGGCCCAAGTGCTTGTAAAATCCAAGCCTGTTGTTAGTCTTTTTCACCCCTTCATACACACACACACACACAGACAGACACACAGACACACAGATGTTTGTTGCCAAGTTATGATGATTGATAAGTTAAAGACTCAGTTTAATCAACAAGTGCTAGGTTGGAAAGATTGCAGACATAACTTTTCTCAGTGAATCTACTAAAGAACAACCTGTGTCTATGTGTGTATCAAGAACAACAATGAAGTATTTAGAGTTTTGCTGAGAGACATAATGACTAGTCATACTAAATCAGAACCTATGGTGGCATATAGGTATCTGTCAAATGCTTAACAACAAAACAAAATATTTACCAAATGCTTATTACTCTCAAGGCACTGTGCTTATCTGCAATAATATAAAGGCAAATAAGACCTGGGCTCTGGCTTGAAGGAGCTCATGAAATGCAAAAACGTGGAATCTAATCATATTTGTGGAATTACAAGCATATTTTCAATTACTCTTGGGCACTAATACCATCAAACAAAGGTAAGAACTTTTGAAATTGATAGACCTTCACGATAGAGTCTAAGGAAAATTTCTTGGGCTACTAATTTTTCCTGTTCTAAACATTAAATTATACTTGAGTTTTGGTTGCAAGATATATATGGTATATCCTGTAAAGGCTATGTACAGTCTTCATAGAGATTTAAATGGGTACTTCTATCCAGAGCAACCTATCCAGAGAATTCTCTAAATTCCCTCCTCTGTTTTGCTTACTGCTATCTGATTTACTTTCCATGAGAAAAATATACATGCTGAATATGCTGCAAACATGGTAAGTCACACGGGAAGTCACATAAGAATTGGAAAGAGACAAAATAGTGTAGTAAAAACAATGCTGACCTAGGAGTCAGGCAAGCCAGTTTCCTTAGCTAGCTGGCTTAAGTTATCACTTGGCCTTTGAGAGGCTCAATTTTCTCTATTGTGTCACAGGAATAGTAACAATTCTTCTTTTATCTATCTCACTGGGTTGTGTAAGGCTCAAATGCAAAAATATTGTAAGTCCTGAATACCTACACAAATGTGAGTCACTATGGTTAAATGATGTCACAGATTAGAGGAACTGTGCTGAAAGATTTTCAAAGCTGCTGCTACTGCTCTCTAAAAGTCTGAGTAGATAGCATTCACATATTTTTATCTTTCAGATGGGTGTGGGAGTGAGGTGGGACAGAGGAGCTAGAGGAGAGAGTCAAGTTGAATATGTGAAATTTACAACACACAATAAAATGCACTAAGACTTTGAAGGTATTCACTACATTTTTTTTTATCCCATCCCATGACATGTTTGCAATAGATTTCCTCTAATTATCCCCTAGGCAAGTGAAAACACTGAGTGATACAGGTGGCTTTAAACAATTACCTCTGAAAAAATAAAAAATGCTTTAATTGCTGGCCCCTGGAAAGAAAATTAATATAAAACAGGCAATCACAGTGTATCTTCCATTGCTTAAAATAGAATTGAACCATCCCATAACTTCAGCCTTCATAGTAACCTTAGCTGATAAGTAGGTTTGGAGAAAAACTGAATAAACCAAGATGTACTGCTCTCCTTTCATCTCCTAACAAGAGCAGAAAGTCTGAGTCATAAAATAGAGGCCCTAGCCACAGTTAGAATTTAAGACTAGTCATTTTCTGTGGGGTCAATTCTTAAACATGGTGTATAAAAAAAAAAACTCTAGGCTTTAATGACTGATGTTTTTAAGGAATGTGTATGTGTGTACGAGTGTGTGTGTGTATTCTGATATGGGCTGAGGCTTTGTTTTTGGTGATTTCCACTCTTAAGACATTTCGACCTTAACCAAAGTCACCCACTCTACTATTTTCTGGCCTTAAAAGAGGTGAAGCTAAAAAACAAGTTATTTTTGTTTTTTGTCCTGTCCCAAATCCCAAGTTTTCTGCTTGATTGGTTAGTGGCTGGATTTTATTTACGTGGCAAGGAAAAGGCAAACATTACAAAAGTTTAATTAAAAGCTATCAGAGCAAATATATTCTGAATTATAATGTAAATGTGGCTGTTTTACTAACCATGGTCATCTGATGAGTAAAAATTCTAATATTTCTTCTTGTGAGTCCCCTCTCCCAAATAGTCTAAGAATACTGGTTCCAAGATGGCTATAGTGATGGCTATGGTGGTGTGACTTCTGACTCTACTGCTGTTTCTTCTTGCTGCAACTTAATATCAAGGATGAATATTGGTCCTGCACAGCTTGATAGATGCTATACTGCTGCTGGAATGGTCTAGTGAATCCGGGTCTTTGACCAGGCCTCATGTTGGGTCCCAAGTGAATAACACGTTTTAGTTCACACTTTCATGCTCAGTGACTATTCTCCAAAGTACAACTGCTGTGTTTAGCTGCCTAGGTTGGAGGAACTTCTAGCATTTGTCATACTGCTCAAACCAGCCCTCCCTCATAAACATTTAGGCACTAGTGTTAGCGCTGCATCACCAGTCCCCACAGACACCCCCAATTTTTTACTTTATTTTCCATGATTAAAAATTTTCACTTTACATATTGGTTAGGGTTCAGGGACAGGAATCCTTATGCAGTTTGGGCCACTTTCATCCCAAGGAAAACTTCTGCTTATCAGGATGTGGGCAGATTTATTTAGCTACTGGAACAAAACCAAAGGCCTTATATTCTTCTACCAGAACAATGGGTAGATACTTGTTCTATATTGTTTTTTACCTGGGAGGGTCACTTAAGTGACTCTTTACAGCTCAAAGAAGATCAAACAAACAAACAAAAAACTTCAGCTCTACCCCACACAATTGTAATATCTGGAAGCATTTAGCGTAGAAAGATAAATACATAAGCACTTGGAGCAACTGGCCTTCTGCTCTTGTGTGTCATTTTGATCTGGCCTATAATGTCAAAGTGTAACCATACAAAATAAATGATTTAGTAAGTTCAATTACTGTAGATACCCATACTATATAATGAATAATATTTTAGATACATTCGCTAGGAAATTGTTTTAGTGCTTTTTCCGCATTCAGTCATCTGAAATATCTGACCTTTGTCCTATACTTTGTTCAAAGAGGAGCCACTGTTACATTACATGACCAGAGAATTAGAAGCAGAGTGGTACATAGCCTCTCCCTAGTTTGGGAATTGCATCCACTGTACTGTTTCTGATCTACTGAGTTATAAAAATTCAGAAAACTATTTTTATCTTCAATGAAATCTCATTATGTACCAACAATGAAATCAGCTCTTGAATTTAAAATCTTAGTTTATGGAGTATGTTGCATCACAGTCAATATTTACATGTGGCACAGTTGCAGAAGGAAATTGCTCAAACCAAAGCCATCCATCAGGAAAGGGGAGATTCCTGTAATAACTATATTATGTTAATAAGATTTACCAAGTAGAAGAAGAGAATTGTGTTTCACCAGATAGGGAAATAAAATGCATTTGGTTTTATGACTTTCTTATCATTTAATTTTTCAGTGAATGTCTAATTCAAATTTTTGCTATATTTATGGGCATCATTTTCAGCAGTACTCACTCTAGCTGTTTGAACTGAGTGATCCTGGATTTCCCAGAAGCTGTAAATGCCAATAATTAAAATATTTCTAATAATGACAGTTGCTGTCTTGGAGGGAGTTATCCCTGATTCAAGGCTGATTTTGGATACCTAGGTGACATGGAGTTGGATGACACTCTTTTCCCCTAGAAGTATATCTTTGTAATTACTGATTCTAAAAGTGTTGAGAAACTTTATGGAAAAAAAAAAAACCACTTAAGTGTGGTTCACAGTTCAGATGTTCACAGGTATGTCTGGTGGATTTGAGGTTGGAGTGTGCATGTGTTAGAGGCGGGGGCACAAGTTGATAATTTTATGAAGCCAGGTGGAGTCCTGGTAAAGAATTCACCATAAGGAAAATGTTCAGCCGAACAGGTCAGGCTCAAGTACAGGCCAAATGTCAGAAGGTCCATGAGAGTGAAAGAGGTGTTAGAATGTGGCAGCTGATACTAGAAATCAGTCCTAATGAAGCCATTCTGTGTGTCAGTCCAAGGAGAAAGAAAACAAAAAAACAAAAACGTCATCTCATTATCTTTGCAACCCTGAGCCCCAGGACCCTGCTGCTTTTCACCTCCACCCACTATTTCTTTCTTTCATTTTTTTTTATAAGGGAAATAGAATGTTTTCTTTTTTAAAAAATTTCTTTATTTTTGGCTGCGTTAGGTCTTCATTGCTGCGCTGGGCTTTCTCTAGTTGTGGCGAGTGGGGGCTACTCCTCATTGCGGTGTGCAGGCTTCTCATTGCTCTGTCTTCTCGTTGCAGAGCATGGGCTCTAGGCGCACGGCCCTCAGTAGTTGTGGCTCGCAGGCTCAGTAGTTGTGGCTCGTGAGTTCCAGAGCGCAGGCTCAGTGCACGGGCACGGGTGCATGGGCTTAGTTGCTCCACGGCATGTGGGATCTTCCCAGACCAGGGCTCGAACCTGTGTCCCCTGCATGGGCAGGCGGATTCTTAACCACTGCACCACCAGGGAAGTCCTGCTGCCCAATATTTCTGAGAGTGCCCAAAAAGGGCATCACAAACAGGGTGTATTATTCCACTTGCCACTCTCTATGAGCATTACTGGCTGGGAACAATCTTGGGGTGACAAAAAACAGTGGTAGGAGCATAGTCTGCAGAGTTCTGGCATGGCCAACAGTGCCACCAGTGTTGGGATCGGTGTGCGAAGCCCAGGAATGATTTCTAAGACCTTCTTGAGCTATTCTGACATATTGGGCAATGTGGGGATAAAGGAACACTCTGAAAGGGTCTGGAATTCTTTCAAGAGCATATCTGAGTATAAGTGACAATGTGACATTATTTGTACCCACAAACTAAAAAAGTCGAGAGACATTTGGGTGAATATTATTTATTATCATTTTATTAGTAGTTTTATGATAATCTTTGTTGGACAGGTTTTGATAACCAAGACATGACTCAAATATAACTTCAACTCATGCCTCCTCCATTCCAAATTATGTAATAGCAATTGTGTGCACACATGCAAACACACACACACACACACACACATTTCCTGATTTATAACCTTGGACAGCTTTCTTCTTAAGAAGTGAGATGACATGTTTTCATGGATTGTGTCCTTTTCCTAGCCATCCATGGTGTTGTATGATGACAGTTGAATACTTATAAAATAAGAGATAGACTATACCCAGTAGAAAAGCAAAGAGTTTTGATGTGAAACAAGACACAATGGAGGGAAAATACACATAGATGTTCTAGGAAGATCATTTTAATAAAAATTATAGATTTTAAAATATAGGGATAATTTTTCAAATATATACCATGTGTCTTCTTAGGATTCAGTAACATCAGTATAACACTTAACATTTATCAATCATCTACTATGTGTCTGAAACTGCCAGGGCATGAGATACACAAAGACAATTAAGACAGAGACTCTGACATTAAGGATTTCCCAACATAAAAGGGAAAAATAACTGCAATAAATAATAACAATACTGTGTGACACAGAAGAAAAAGTGAGTAACTACATTTGAATAAGTGATTTGGGACAGCTTCTCAAAGAAAGGCTCTCTTATCCTGGGTTTGGAAGGTGAGTAAGGTAAGGAAGTCCATTTCAGATAGAGGAAACTGCGTGTAAAAGCAAGGTTGCATAAAACAGATTTTTAATCATTGGAAGGAAGTCTTGCAGTTTTTCCCATGGGCTATAATTCAAAGAGCCACAGGAAAGCTAGTATGATGAGAATTTAGGGAGCATTTTGGAGAGTGCTAGGGATAAATATAGAGAAGTGAGCTTTAATTAAGTCCATGAGAGCTATGGTAAGGTATGGTAATGGATTTTATATTGCAAGCAATGGGAAACCATTGAAATGTTTAAGTAAAGAGTGACATATTCAGATTCATGAATTAAAAAATAAAAAATAGCACTACCAGACACCCTTTCCTGCCTGGGCCCCACTTCTTTGTGAAACCCTTTTTCATATGCTCATTTGCATGGTGCATGATCATCTTTTCTCAAATTTGTGATCATCTTACCCCTTTGATATTACAGATATTAATTGTTGAAAAATAGATTTTATTTCATGAGTCCATTCTTTTATTATATTGTTATAATGATTTTTGCCAAGGTAAAGATATTTTGAAGTTGAGAAGTTATGCATAGATTTTCATTTCTAAGATCATTTTTGAAACAGTGGAAACGTGACTTCTTGGTAGAATCAAGTGTTTCAGTATTTGTGGCAATAAATGGGGTCTCTTGGTTTTTCAAATATGGTGAAGACTATTTGAAAGGAGAAGGGGTTTAGAGCTTTCCATTATAGGAGGAAGATTCTAGATCTTGGTGAGTTTACTGTGACATGTGGGAATCCAGAGCCCATTTTAGTTTTAGTATATTTTTAAACATGCTAAATTCAGGAAACAATGTTAAAGACTATGTTTTTGAAGATGTAGCTTGCTTTATATTTAAAACACCATACAGCAAAAATAAATGGGTACTTGAAGTAAATTGGCCTAGAATCATAAATTCCTATTCTAATTCAGAATGGTTCTGATTTAGAGAGAAGTAAGCTTATAAATTGTGGTTACATTGATTACCATTTTTATATTGACCACAGTTTGAATAGTGATGTAGCAATTTTTGCCTGTATTGTGAACACATTAAGGCTTCAAAATATCTGTTGTGCAGTGCCTGCATTTAATGGGCATTCGATAAATAGTTGCATCATAGCATTCTCATTGTAATAAATCGCTTTCTTAAGCTGGTTATTTTTATTTAATATTCACAATTTTTATGCGACCTTTGGGGCTTTCTGATTATGGGAAAGTAGTATAGGCAGTTACTTTTCACTATTGTAAAGAAGATAATCCATATTTTCTCAACAGACTCTTTTCCCATCCAACGCTGTTCATGTCTCTAATCGGATTCCCTTAATGCTTCCAGACACATTTGGTTCCACCTTTAGTTTAACAAACATTTATCCAGCCACTACTTCGTACAAGGCACTGAGACATATGCAAAGAACACATTAGTCAGCACTGGTTTTATCATTCTGTATGGATAGGTTCCAGTTGCTTAATATGTGAGTCCAGAGTATTCCATTATTTGGGAGCAGAGCTCATTTTTTTCTCATCCTCTTCCTTCTCTTTTCCCCTGCACCATCTTTTAACAAATTCTTGTATACTTAATTCCAATTTCTTATCAACAAATTGCAAGTCACTTTTACTGAGAACACTTAGAAATCAGAAGTAACTGAGGGTTAGGAAAAGGGAAATGAGAAAAGTTAAATGGTGGTTCAGCTTAGTGGCTAAGAGGTCTGGCTCAGGTGTCAGACTTGGGTTCAGATTCTCCCCTTATCACACACTAGTGTGTGACCTTGGATGAGGTACTAGACGTCTAGAAATCTTTATTTCCTTATCCATAAAATGAGGCTAATACTGATATCTATCTCATAAGCTGAGGCAGCAACCTCTGCCTTCATACCACATTTTTTATTAAAATGGTGAGAACTCAGATGTGTTTCAGAAGATCCTTTAGCCAGAATAAGTTCCTAAAATAGCCCATAATATATTAACATGTATATTAGAAAAAAGGCTTGAAAAAATTGCTCCTCAGTTGTGCAAAATAGGCTAGTGTATGGAGAGCCTTTTGAACATCCACTTTTAAATCTCTGTGTCCCTGAAATTATAGTGTAAACTGAGATGATAGGTGTTAGAGCTCTAAATTGTAAAAATCAGAAAGGACCAGACACTTCTAAACAATGCCACTTATTAACATGCATGCTCTTTGCAATAAAGCTAATAATATTATAATTTATAGTTTATAAATTCAAATTTTAAATTATAGTTTATAATTTTCATATTGAAACTTAGAGAAAGTACTCTTCTGAAAAGTTCATAGTAAGTGAGGGATGAATAAATGAAATTAATTGTATAGTATTCAATCTTATTAAGATGCCAAATGGCATTTATTTCATGTGCTGTCTTTCTTTTAGTAGTGGTTAAAAAAAGTCTGTGAGAGCTTTCTCAGGGTTAGTTAAAAAAAGTCTGTGAGAGCTTTCTCAGGGTTATCCACTAGCTCATGTTCCCAACAGATAGATTTCTTCAATAAGGTCTCAATTTCCACCTCTATTACTACATTCTTTTATGAAGGAAGCTTGAAGAAATTAATTCTTGTCCTTGGACGTGGAAGAAGACACTGCTCTGCTTTTTGTAGGAGGTATTATTATGTGTATTTCAGTACATTTCCCAAATATTCAGTAGGCATGAGAGGCCACACAAATGAACATATATATATGTCTAGTAGTCACTTAAAAGCCACACCTATAAGCTTCTAATGCCTGATGTTTACAAACAGCAGGTAGAAAGAGGCTGTGTACAGAAAAATACATGCACTTCAATGTTTATTTCATCTGCTTGAAATTAAGCTTATTATATCTATAACATATAGCATGAAGTATGTCAACTATTTTGAACTTAATATTGTGCATAATATATTCATAAGCATTATCATTTTTTAGCATTTAGTTAGTTTTAGATGAGAGGTTAAAAGCTTTAGGATGCACAAAAAATGGTTAACGTTCTGTAAGAACTCTGGGAAATGATTGAAGACATGCCAATGAGAGACTGGAGGAGAGAGCGAATAGCCTAGGATACAAAACCAGAACAAAGAACATAGGAACAAGAGAAAATTGATTGAAAAAGGCATTGGTGGGGGAAGCAAACAATATGGGAATTACTAAACCAAAGCATCAAGTAACCAAAAGCTATAATCAAAGTAGAAGTTTGCATTTCAAATATGTATTATGCCTGTAAGAAGTGTAATAGATATTAGGGCCCTGAGTATAATGCATCAACAAATAAGATATTTTATTTTTAATTATAAAGATCTTCAAGAATGTTAGTTATGATATATTTCCAATAAATAATGTTCCCCAAGGGTACTGGGTCTGACAATTAATTTACTTTTGAAAACTGAGCCCTTCCTTAGCTATAGGAATAGATTGGAATGTTTCCTCTCCCCTGCTTGCAGAAACCCATGAGTTGTTTTCTTTGTGAACACTGAAAATTTATTGTTTTAGCCAAGTGAAGGCTGTCCATTTTCGGTCAAGGAGTTACCTGGCTGATTATCCTGAAGCAGTGGTTCTCAAAGTATGGTTAGAAGACCAGTAGCAGCAGCAGCATAACCTGAGAACTAGTAAGAAATGCAAATTCTCTGGTTCCAACCAGGTCCTACTGAATCAGAAACTCTGAGGGTGGGACCCAGACAAATCTTAAGAATTAGTATCTTACAGGGTCACACTTACTGACTAGGTGTCAAATAAGGAAAGAACATGATGACATATGTGTGGCATATTTAAAACACTTTATGAAACACCTATGAAGACCTAAATCAAAGGCCTCTCCTTTATGAAATGTTCCCTGATCACATTAATGGAACTGAAACTGTATTTCCTCTATTCTACTGCTATAGAAATCTCCCCAGTGAGGATAGGCCCAGTTTCTTATTCATCTTTGTTTTCCTTGCAGTGCCCAGCATGTCGCCCTGTAATTGATATGTTTAAAAATTAAAATTAAATTGAATGAATGCCTAAGATAAACAAATGTGGGGCAACTTATTTCACTATGTTCCAATTCTTATTTTAGAGTGGAAGGAATTCAAACGTGACAGTAAAGGGGGGGAACAGAGCATATACTAATAAGGTAAAAAGGAGAAAAGGGAAGAGAAGAGGTATGGAGAGAGCTAGACAGGATGAGGTGTCAGGAAAAGACTGAGGACTTTACCCTAACTTTATACCCGAGTAGTGATTTTCCTTTGACTTGCAGTACCTGCTCAAATTAGTTATTAGCTATTTCATAGAGCTGTAATAAGATTTTTTTCAACTAAATTTTCAACGAAAAATTACTTAAATTTTTTTTTGGATTCCTACTGAGTGCTGGGCACTGTGCTTGGAGCTGGTAGAACAGAAAAGGAACTCAGTCCAGTGCAGGTTCTCAACCTTAGCAGTATTGGTGTTTGAGTCCGGATAAATCCTTTACTGTGGGTGCTGTCCTGTGCATTGTAGGATGTTTGGCAGCATCCCTGGGCTTTAGCCACTAGCTGCCAGTAACACCCCCTCCCCAATCCTGACAATCAAAAATGTCTCCAGAAATTGCCGAATCCCACCCCGCCACTGAGGGACAAGATCTCCAGTTGAGAACCACTGGCCTAGTGGAAGAAACAGACAAAATATAGAAGTTTCTCACACACTGTGATAAGTGCCATGATGCTGTAGAGTTGATAGGAGTGCAGTGAAGGGGCACCTCACAAAGACTGTGGGTACGGAGGGAAATTAGGAAAGACTTAGGGCAGGTGAAGTGGCCTGGAATCTTGAAAACTGAGCAGCAGCCTGTGGGAGATGTGAAGGAGAATGAGGAGGAGGAGGGAAAGGAGGAAGGAAGAAGAGTGAAGAGTGATGGGGAATTACTGGTCCAGGCTGAGGACGGGGAATGAGAAAATGCACAAAGGCCTGAACCAGCATATTATATTAAAGAACCTAGAAACCAGTAAGTGCAGTGTTATTGAAGCGTGAAGTGCGAAGGGAGGAAAGCGGACTTTGCAGCCACAAGGCTACAGAACACATTTTTCATAGCCCAAGGTCACTCTTCTGTTACCCTCTTCAGTGAGGTTATCATCATCCATTTTTCTCTCATCACTGCTGGGGAGCCCATTAAATACTTGCCCTATACTTGGTCCCAACAGTTAATAGACTGTAGCATCCTTTATTTCTTCACCTAGTGCTAAAATCAGTTGAGATTTTGCAGAGTCTCAGGTGTGTTTTTTTTCAGATTTGGGACAGAAGCATTTAAAAAGATTTATAATACTTGAAAGTAGAGAAGAAAATAGCTTTGACAATTTGTTCCTTTATTCAGCCTGAAACTTTTTATAAAGGTAAAAAATAATTTTCAGGATGAATATCGTTATCATTTTATTTGAGCTCTTTTGATTTTGGGAGGCTTTGGAAAACAGAATCAGTGTCTTTTTAATGTTTATCACGATGTCTGATATACAGAAGGTGCTCAATAAACCAATGTTTATTGAATAAATATATTTACATTTATTTTAAATAATAATAAAATTTAGGCTTTTCTGGCTGTATATACTATATACTATATCAAAATGCCATAGACTGAGTGGCTTACAAACAATAGAAATTTATTTTTCACAGTTCTGGAGGCCAAGAAGTCCAAGGTCAAGGTGCCAGCAGCTTGGATGTCTGGCGATATCCCAGTTTCTGGTTCATAGATGTCCATCTTTTTGCCATAACTTCCCATGGCAGAAGGGGCAGAGGGTCTCAGGGGTCTCTTTTCTAAGGCACTACTCCCACTCCTGAGGGTTCTGCTCTCATGACTTGCGCACCCCTCGAAGACCCCATTTCCTAATGCTATCATATTAGGGATTAGGTTGCAATGTATGAATTTTGAGGGGACACAGACATTCAGTCTGTAACACGTTTCTGTAGAGCACAATACAGGATAAACTTCCCAACGATGTGATCTCGTTTGATAACTACAACAACCCAGTGAGGTAAATAAGGAGTTTTTTTTTTTTTGCGGTACGCAGGCCTCTCCCTGCTGTGGCCTCTCCCGTTGCGGAGCACAGGCTCCAGACGTGCAGGCTCAGCGGCCATGGCTCACGGGCCCAGCCGCTCTGCGGCATGCGGGATCCTCCCGGACCGGGGCACGAACCCGTGTCCCCTGCATCGGCAGGCGGACTCTCAACCACTGCGCCACCAGGGAAGCCCAAGGAATTGTTTTTAATTCCATTACAAGTTGTATCTTAACCTGGACCCAATATTGTCCAAGCCATACTTTCCTACTCTACACTGAAAGAAAAGTGTTAACAGAAACATTTTCTGCGTTGTATAAGTGCTTGTTCTTATCGACGGATAACAGAGAGGGTAGGCATTATAGGTACATATTTTCAACTTTTTAAAGTCCTAGAATCATAAAACAATAAAGGAGGGAGGACCCTTAACAGTCAAACCTTTTGATTTCACAGGTGAGGAAACTGAGGCTACATAGCTACTTAGTGTAGAGCCAGGATTATAACCTGGGTCTCTGGAGCCCTATGCTTGAGTGGGCACATAAGAACTTACTAATAGGTGTGTTTACCTGAAAATTCCATGTCTCTATAAGTAGCAGACCACCACACATCTGCACAGCAGAAGCCTGGATTGTGGAGGTTTCTCTGTACAGTGTGGCCTCTATAAAAAGATATGTTCCAGAAGAAAGTGGGCTTCGAGGACATAAGAAACAGCATGTTTAAAAACACACACACATGCCTGTTCTTTCATACCAGTATTAAACAATGCTATCCAGGTGCCCAAATATAATAACCTGTCTGTTTCATCTTTCCTAGAACAGGATGCAAGGGCCTGGAGAGGTTAAATTTTGCATAGAGTTCTGTTAGCCAAGTCAACATCTGTTTGCTTCTTAACAATGAATCGTCTCCTTATAAGTAGGGCAGGAGGGCAGCTGGAATTTCCCAGCTGACTCTTTGCTCACTGCTTCCTGTCTCTGCTGCTCTTTATCCTTCATGGCACATGGCACAACTTCACTGGCAAAAAAGTAAAACAGATATCACCCGGGGTAGTTGCCTCTACTGACTCATATGCCTTGGGCTTGTGTTATGGTAAAATGAAAGTCTGACTTTAACAACAGTGTGAATAATTGAATCTCTTCCCCAGCTTTATTGCTCAATATTCCACCCAGAAAGGAACTCCGACCACACTCAGCCTATCAAAGGCCATCTGTGATTAACACATGCAGAACTTGTCACAGGTGATGCAGATGATCATCATGGATGGATCATTGCTGCAAGAGAGAAAAACACTTTGAGCAGTTGTGGCTGTGTCCTTTCTCTCTCCCTCTCTCTCTCTCTCTCTCCCCCACCCCCCTCACACACACACACACACACACACACACACACACACACACACAAAGCACAAAACAAAACAATCTTTAAAACCAAAGACCAAATAAGTGTTGATGCACCAAGAATGCTTCACTAGTCTTGCCTGTTGCTAAAACTTGAAAGCAGTAGGGTCTTGTTTAGGTAGGTGTGTGAGTGTGTGTGTCCTCCTCTAGAAGGTGGCAACCCTGAGAATAGAAGGGAAGGATCTTGTTGAAGATACCTTAAATTCCTATTGCAGTTAGTTTGTCTGGGGCACTCACTTTATCACTTAAAATAACATACTCCCTTGCACAGCTGTTATTTTTGCATTCCGTGTATACAGCTTGACTTATCCAATGGCGTTGCTTTAAGGATGTTCATCATATCTTATTGATCCTTTCACTGTCTGGGACAGACAGAATAAATGCTTAACAGATACTACTTAAACTAAATTAACTCTATGAATTCAAAGTTTTAAGATGCCACTTAATCAGGCAAGCTTTGTTCTTTAACACTACCTGCCAAGGGAAAAGTCAAGACCTTGTAAAGTCACAGTGGGATTAAACTCTAGCATTTATTCATTTTATAATTGGCATTTTGACCCTAAGAGCTTTCTTTTCCTCTCTGATTCTTAAAAACAAAGTAAAGCAAGACAAGACAAAAACAGAACTAAATAAAACAAAACCCCTCTGACTTCAGCAAAAGAGCCAAAAATAATGAGTAAGTCTCTAGTCTAGACCAGTAGCCGTCCCTAACAATATGTGGGCCCAGGGCACAATTGCAGATGGAGGGAGAGAAAGGGAAAGCCTTTCTCTTACCCCTGTGTGAGAGGCTTGGAGAGCACAGGTGACCAGCCCAGCACGAAAGTCCAAGCTCCAGGCCCACCAAGCAGCTGCCCCTTGGCAAATACTTGGTTCTAGAATTGTGCATGTAGTGTGGTCCAACCATGGGAGAACAGACTGGGGGAAGAGGTCCATTCAGGCCTTTGAATTGGTCTCAGTGTCATTTAGAGAATCCAGGGTCTTGGGAACCAGGATCATGGTCTGATGGGGGGTAGTTGTGTACTAGGTAAGCATGGGGTGCTGTTGAACTTGTTATCTTGACCCCTAGGACACCTTGCCCTGTGAAGAGCATGGCTGGAAGACGGTTCTTTAAAAGGCAGAGTCCAGGGCAGTATTCCCAGTTGCTCAGACCTATGGGCAGTACTGTTTAAAAATCACACTAAGAACTTGTTTAACATTCAGTTTCCTGTGTTCTACTCCCAGATATTTTGATGTAGCAGCTCTGAGGTAGGGCCTAGGAATCTGCCTGTGCAACCAGAGGTGGATACTCTGGTGTTTCCTTTTTTGGCTTTGCTCATCTGGGGGGATGTTTACCATCAGGAGAGAGGCCTCCTTCCTCTGCTTTTCTCCTCACACTGCCCTCCCCGAGACCTGGAGTGACTCACACTCCTCATGTTGCTGGCCTTTCTTTGTTGTGGTTGCCAGCACCATTGCTGTGCCTTGTGCAGACATAGCCTGCTCCCTGTATGTTAGCACAGGTTCTGTTTTCCTGCTGCCACCATGGCTGTTATTTGTTCTGTCCCTTGATTATTGTAGGAGAAGATGTTCCTGTGCCTGTTGCCACTGCTATCAAGCTGCAATCACTATGTTGTTTCTGTTGCACAAAGAAGGGGCTTCTCTGCTATGTGTTCTTCTATCAGCTAGACTTAGAAGGTCAGTCACTAAGTGACAGTTGTACCTTGGCACTTCCAAATATGGCCTCATGGTTCCTAGCCCTCCATATAATTCTTGTACCTGTTCTCTAACACCTGAAAAGGGACCCATGTCCTTTAGCATGGGTCCCTATTTCCTCTTCTCTTGGGGTACTTCTCCATAGAACTTAGAGAAGTACTTCTGTCCTCCCAAAGGTTCTGAATCTGAGTACCCAAGATCTGACTTTCAGTCCTAACACCCTTCTCCTCTCTTCTTTCAGGGAGCCCATGTTATTTCCTAAATTTCCTGGATTCATGAGGGTAGGTAGGCCTACAAACTGAGCTTCAGTATGACCTTTGCCATATTTATGTGATAGATTTCTTACAGGATTAGATAAATAATTGCAAAATGACTCCCTTCTATTTTTGTGAACTTGTAAAAGACTGGTGAGGAGCATGAAGACTGGGAAAGGCCAAAAGTTATATATTTATTTTAAAGTATGCTAAAATATGGGCCCAGAACATCAAAAAGTTAATTAGAAGACATTTAGGTATTAAACAAAAATGACTTGGTGAATAATAAATGCTGCTGTGGTAAACCTGTGCACATATAATAATGTCTATGTATTGTGTATATATATTAATATAATATAACTGCATTTGTCAAAACTTACGGCTTCATATGTTATAAAATAATATTTTGAGATATTCATTTAAATTTGTTCCCAGGTTGATTTTCTTCTCTCTTTGCCTTTACTCTGCTTTATTCAATGGCATTCATTGCCTCTGGGAAGAAGTGACCCAGCAAAACACCTAACAGGGAATCAAAAGTTTGCCCTTTGGGTAATAGATCCACTGGTCTGGGCATAAGAGAGAAAATTTAAAGTAAGCTATCAGATTAAACCAGTTTTCTCCACCTGCAACTAGATAAAAATTTCCACAAGAAAGGAGAGAATAATGAGAGAGTGAAGACTTGGATCCCTGATAAGGGCTGTGCCCAGGTTCTGAGGGTAGAGGATAAGAGACACTCTCCCATCCCCTGTGCCCCCCACAGTAGGTTTTGGGAGTGAAGTTCAGAGAGGTCCATAATATAGAGTCTAGGGAGCAAGGCAGAACTCAGAATTTCTATATGACTACCATGAATTGGGAATAAAGAAAATATAACTGAAGTATATATCTGGACTGGTGGGTGTGAGGCAGCCTCATGGAGTTTCTTTAAGGCCCAGAGGAGTAGGAGAGCAGTAGCATATTTTATGTGGCTGGGAGCTACGTAGTCATGGAAGAGAGCTTCAGAGCTAAATGATCTTGCAGTAGAAAATGAAGCATACAGCAGGGCAGTTGACTCTGTGTGGAGGAACAACTGAAGACCAATTGAAAATGAGAATGCATAAGTGGATGCAGCCAGCATATATGATTGCCCACATCTGATGTTTCTTCCTTGATTTTTACAGATCATCTTGAAGTGTGTGTTTCTGCAGCACAGTCTGATGATAAATGCTGTATTTCATCAGTTCCAGAATAATTTCAGCTATTGTTTCTTCAGATAATGCCTCTGTCCCATTATCTGTCTCTCTTCTGAGATTCTAATGAAGTGTATGTAAGAGCTTCTTAATGTATTTTCTATGTCTTTTACTTCCTTTCTTGTATTTCTCATCTTTATGTCTTTGTGTTTCATTCTGGATAATTTCTTGTGGCCTATCTTCCAGTTCACTAATTCATTTTTCAGCTGTGTCTAGTATACTGTTAAGTCTGTTTATTGAATTCTTGATTTTAATTATTGAAATTTTCAGGTCTAGGATATCTAATTTGCCACTTGTTTCCTATTTTCTGCCAGAGTTTTTAAGCTTGACTTTTATCTCCTTGAACATAGTAAACACAGTTGTTTATATCTTTATTTAAAAATTATAACATCTATTTTTGTTGCCTGTGATTTACATTCATAGTATCTAGTCTCCACATGTGCCTGGATACTTTGATTGTATGCTAGATACTTTGATTGTATGCTAGACATTGGTGGGTTTTTTTGGCAAATAATTTTCTGAACACAAAGTGCACAAATAATTTGAAGCCTGGAATGATGTTTTGTCCACCAAAGAAGGTATTTAATTGATCTAGCCAAGTGCCTGGGGATACTAATAATTCAGAATTAACTTAATCCAAGTTCCAGATTTGATATTTTTGAGGCCACCCTGCATATCTTTAGTTCATAAAAGAAATAGTTTACTTCCAGCTTTTGCTTTCTTCTAGGGTACAGCTCTGTGGGCTACTAGCTTAAAGTGAGGGATAGTTTATGGAATTCCTTCTTTCCCTGCCTCTGGACACCAATTTTTATCTTCCCAGTTCTGTGAAGATACCAGAAGTATAGTTCAGCCTCTTGACCACATCTCTCCAATTCATAAGTGGTCATAGTACCAAGCTTACTTATCTGGATTCCCATCCCTCTGTATCTAGGATTGGTAATTCATCAGTATCCTGTTGACCCTTTGATGCTACCAAGATTTTTGACTCTTAAAACTTCATCCAGCTTTCTTAGTCATCTTTTGTGAGAGGACTGGCTTACATTACCTTGTCTTCTAGCAGAAGCAGAAATTTTGCTTCTGCTTTACCAGAGTTAAAATCACGTCATCCTGAGGCTATGGCCGTGACTCTGTGAAAGGAATTGGTGAGGTGGGAAGAGGCAGACACTCAAGAGCCTTGCTGACTTTGGAACATAGACTAGGATGAGACTTGAAAAAGAGTACTGTAGTGTATTTTAATTTCCTTGGACAGATTCAGATTAATCTTCAGAACGACAAAATGCAAATGTAATCTTGTTAGAGCTTGCTGATGAGACTAAATTTTCTCAGTGTCTGAGGAATACCTAAGAAGGAAAAGGTAAAGAAAGCTATTTTTAAGGACCTTATGGATCTGAGTTGCTAAGTGAGAGTCAGTCTACCAGTCTGGGCTTGGGCTACTTGGCATAGAGGATCCTATTATTGTGACAAACTGGCTCATCCTTTAATCCACATACATGCTGGAGTGGGGGTGGGGTGGGGTGGGAAAGGGGTGTTGTGTATTTTAGGAGGAAGCTATATTCTTTTTTTTTTTTTTTTTTTTTTTAATAGCATAAATTATGTAATTGCTCAGTAATTTATGCTGTTTACCTAGCAAATTAGTGCATAGTTTTTTTTTTTTTTCTCCTTAAGCATTTTTTTTTTTTATTAGTTTCTGCTTTATAACAAAGTGAATCAGTCATACATATACATCTGTTCCCACATCCCCTCCCTCATGCATCTCCCTCCCTCCCACCCTCCCCATCCCACCCCTCCAGGCGGTCACAAAGCACCGAGCTGATCTCCCTGTGCTCTGCGGCTGCTTCCCACTATCTATCTACCTTACGTTTGGTAGTGTATATATGTCCATGCCTCTCTTTCTCTTTGTCACAGCTTACCCTTCCCCTTCCCCATATCCTCAAGTCCATTCTCAAGTAGGTCTGTGTCTTTATTCCCGTTTTACCCCTAGGTTCTTCATGACATTTTTTTTTTTTTTAAATTCCATATATATGTGTTAGCATACGGTATTTGTCTTTCTCTTTCTGACTTACTTCACTCTGTATGACAGACTCTAGGTCTATCCACCTCATTACAAATAGCTCAGTTTCGTTTCTTTTTATGGCTGAGTAATATTCCATTGTATATATGTGCCACATCTTCTTTATCCATTCATCCGATGATGGACACTTAGGTTGTTTCCAGCTCCGGGCTATTGTGAATAGAGCTGCAATGAACATTTTGGTACATGTCTCTTTTTGAATTATGGTTTTCTCAGGGTATATGCCTAGTAGTGGGATTGCTGGGTCATATGGTAGTTCTATTTGTAGTTTTTTAAGGAACCTCCATACTGTTCTCCATAGTGGCTGTACCAATTCACATTCCCACCAGCAGTGCAAGAGTGTTCCCTTTTCTCCACACCCTCTCCAGCATTTATTGTTTCTAGATTTCTTGATGATGGCCATTCTGACTGGTGTGAGATGATATCTCATTGTAGTTTTGATTTGCATTTCTCTAATGATTAATGATGTTGAGCATTCTTTCATGTGTTTGTTGGCAGTCTGTATATCTTCTTTGGAGAAATGCCTATTTAAGTCTTCTGCCCATTTTTGGATTGGGTTGTTTGTTTTTTTGCTATTGAGCTGCATGAGCTGTTTATAAATTTTGGAGATTAATCCTTTGTCAGTTGCTTCATTTGCAAATATTTTCTCCCATTCTGAGGGTTGTCTTTTGGTCTTGTTTATGGTTTCCTTTGCTGTGCAAAAGCTTTGAAGTTTCATTAGGTCCCATTTGTTTATCTTTGTTTTTATTTCCATTTCTCTAGGAGGTGGGTCCAAAAGGATCTTGCTGTGATTTATGTCGTAGAGTGTTCTACCTATGTTTTCCTCTAAGAGTTTGATAGTTTCTGGCCTTACATTTAGGTCTTTAATCCATTTTGAGCTTATTTTTGTGTATGGTGTTAGGGAATGATCTAATCTCATACTTTTACATGTCCCTGTCCAGTTTTCCCAGCACCACTTATTGAAGAGGCTGTCCTTTCTCCACTGTACATTCCTGCCTCCTTTATCAAAGATAAGTTGGCTATATGTGCGTGGGTTTATCTCTGGGCTTTCTATCCTGATCCACTGATCTATCTTTCTGTTTTTATGCCAGTACCACACTGTCTTAATTACTGTAGCTTTGTAGTATAGTCTGAAGTCAGGCAGCCTGATTCCTCCAGCTCCGTTTTTCGTTCTCAAGATTGCTTTGGCTATTCGGGGTCTTTTGTTTTTCCAAACAAATTTTGAAATTTTTTGTTCTACTTCTGTGAAAAATGCCAGTGGTAGTTTGATAGGGATTGCATTGAATCTGTAGATTGCTTTGGGTAGTAGAGTCATTTTCACAATATTGATTCTTCCAATCCAGGAGCATGGTATATCTCTCCATCTATTTATATCATCTTTAATTTCTTTCATCAGTGTCTTATAATTTTCTGCATACAGGTCTTTTGTCTCCTTAGGTAGGTTTATTCCTAGATATTTTATTCTTTTTGTTGCAATGGTAAATGGGAGTGTTTTCTTGATTTCATTTTCAGATTTTTCATCATTAGTGTACAGGAATGCCAGAGATTTCTGTGCATTAATTTTGTATCCTGCTACTTTACCAAATTCATTGATTAGCTCTAGTAGATTTCTGGTAGCATCTTTAGGATTCTCTATGTATAGTATCATGTCATCTGCAAACAGTGACAGCTTTACTTCTTCTTTTCCAATTTGGATTCCTTTTATTTCCTTTTCTTCTCTGATTGCTGTGGCTAAAACTTCCAAAACTATGTTGAATAAGAGTGGTGAGAGTGGGCAGCCTTGTCTTGTTCCTGATCTTAGTGGAAATGGTTTCAGTTTTTCACCATTGAGGACAATGTTGGCTGTGGGTTTGTCATATATGGCCTTTATTATGTTGAGGAAAGTTCCCTCTATGCCTACTTTCTGCAGGGTTTTTATCATAAATGGGTGTTGAATTTTGTCGAAAGCTTTCTCTGCATCTATTGAGATGATCATATGGTTTTTCTCCTTCAACTTGTTAATATGGTGTATCACATTGATTGATTTGCGTATATTGAAGAATCCTTGCATTCCTGGAATAAACCCCACTTGATCATGGTGTATGATCCTTTTAATGTGCTGTTGGATTCTGTTTGCTAGTATTTTGTTGAGGATTTTTGCATCTATGTTCATCAGTGATATTGGCCTGTAGTTTTCTTTCTTTGTGACATCCTTGCCTGGTTTTGGTATCAAGGTGATGGTGGCCTCGTAGAATGAGTTTGGGAGTGTTCCTTCCTCTGATATTGTTTGGAAGAGTTTGAGAAGGATGGGTGTTAGCTCTTCTCTAAATGTTTGATAGAATTCGCCTGTGAAGCCATCTGGTCCTGGGCTTTTGTTTGATGGAAGATTTTTAATCACAGTTTCAATTTCAGTGCTTGTGATTGGTCTATTCATATTTTCTATTTCTTCCTGAGTCAGTCTTGGTAGGTTGTGCATTTCTAAGAATTTGTCCATTTCTTCCAGGTTGTCCATTTTATTGGCATAGAGTTGCTTATAGTAATCTCTCATGATCTTTTGTATTTCTGCAGTGTCAGTTGTTACTTCTCCTTTTTCATTTCTAATTCTACTGATTTGAGTCTTCTCCCTTCTTTTCTTGATGAGTCTGGCTAATGGTTTGTCAATTTTGTTTATCTTCTCAAAGAACCAGCTTTTAGTTTGGTTGATCTTTGCTATCGTTTCCTTCATTTCTTTTTCATTTATTTCTGATCTGATCTTTATGATTTCTTTCCTTCTGCTAACTTTGGGGGTTTTTTGTTCTTCTTTCTCTAATTGCTTTAGGTGCAGGGTCAGGTTGTTTACTCGAAATGTTTCCTGTTTCTTAAGGTGGGATTGTATTGCTATAAACTTCCCCCTTAGAACTGCTTTTGCTGAGGAAGCTATATTCTATTGTAAGGCCTGATTCTTCCCTTGCCTTGGAGGGGAGATGCTTATGAGATAGCTGCTAGGACCAGATCAAGTGCCCCTCTTCTTGCTTTGCCTGTCAGAACCTGCGTACCTTGTTGTGAAGGATATGCATTAAGAGAACTCACACAGCTCATAATGTCTAACTTGGAACAGGCAGAAAATATCTTGAGGAACCCTTGAGAGATCCCTGGCTCTAGAAGGACCTTTAGGCATCCAGAATGATTTACTTTTCCCCAGAGATAACCTTGCTCCAGAGATTGAGGGATAAATTGAAAGAGGAAGAGCACATGGCCTGGCAATCCATTGGTGTGAGCTTCTGCTTTAAGCAAAGACTGCTGCTTCCCCTCCTTATTTTCTCTTGAACATCCTCTACCAGAGGTGTCTTCCAGGGACCTCCAGAGTTGTGGCTGAGGACATGTAAGCAATCAGATGAGTTTGAGGAGATACCAGCCACACAGCCTTACACTTCTTGTCATGAGGGAGTTCTTGTTCTGGAGAGGCAAACTCAGAGCAGAGACTCATTTGAGGGAGATTACGCAAACAATAGGAATTTATGATAAGGATACAGGACACTTACAAATCTGAAAGAAACATCTAGGCCTCAGAAAGAAACCGGACCAGAGACTCAGACACTTCTGCTCTCCTATGTGTCTGATTTCAGGTTTCTCTCTCTCTCTATGTGGACTAGCTTTATTTACTTTTCCATGCACAAATGGAAAAATCCAATTGCTGAAACTTACAAACATTATATGTTCCACCTCCAGCTACCTGGAAAGTGACTGCTGTCTCTCTTTTCCTCTCTTTTCCAATTCCCAATCCCAGAGTCAGATGCCTTCCCTGCGGTAGGGCCATGAAACAGAAATATGACATTAGGATCCATCTTTTTTTTTTTTTTTTTTTTTTGCGGTACGCGGGCCTCTCACTGTTGTGGCCTCTCCCGTTGCGGAGCATAGGCTCCGGACGCGCAAGCTCAGCGGCCATGGCTCACAGGCCCAGCCGCTCCGCGGCATGTGGGATCTTCCTGGACCGGGGCACGAACCCGTGTCCCCTGCATCGGCAGGCGGACTCTCAACCACTGCGCCACCAGGGAAGCCCAGGATCCATCTTTTGATCATTTGGACCAACAGCAGTTCACAGGAAGGGTAGAGGGAATGTGGAGGAAGGTGCTGAGTAGACATTATAAAAGAGCTCCACCAAATGAAGCTCTTTGATATGGTCCAATTTGTTATGTTTATGAACATTCTGAAAAAATTCTTCACTCACACAACCAAGAACTGGTAAACAATTAATTAAAAGATTGCATCCATTAAGAAATTATGTTCAGTTGTTTAATGACTAATATAGACATGGATTATATAATTTCTTAAATTTATGTTTAACGTAGAGTCTATATATTATTTTGGCAAATATAGAAAAAAAATCCAGATATTTTGAAGACCATCACCAGAAAAATATTTGTGAAAACACTAATGGAATCATATATACTGATGTCCTGTGAGAATGTGTAGTTCAACTTCCTCACTCTACTGATGAAGAAACTGACAACTTGAGTCATAAGATTATAAAGTTTTTCTAGAAGGTACTTTTAGGTTTTCATTCTAAATGCTTAAAAAGAATCCCTGAAAATAGTGGTTAAGAAATTTAAAAGACTGAAGACCAATAATATAGCTGACAGCCTGTTATAAAGATTTAGAGTATTCAAAGATATGATGAAAGAAAAAGATTATTTTTTTATACCAGTGTAGAAATGGTTTATTTTCAGTATCACTGTTCTTGCTTAAGGTGTATATCTATTATCTGTTAAGCTGATACATACAAATTGCCCCAATTCTTAGACAAAAGCAGTTGATTCATGGGTCTCTTAGAAAGAAAAGCTAGTTGGGTGTGTTACGACCACATGAATCATATGGGATACTGTTTAAAGCTATATTTATCATGGGTAAAAGAATATTTTCAAGGGAAACTATGCGTCTACCTAAAATTACATGGTTCACCTCTGTTCAGAGGAACTTATCTTTTCAGTATGTTGTTGAATGTGCTACAAAAAAACTCTTCTAAACAGTTAGCATTGCAGGAAGAAACTCTCCAAGAGTTGCTAGAAGTCATCTCTGTAAGTTTGGCTTTCTCTTGGAAGCTCATATTTCCATCATAGTTTTAACTGCCTTTTTGAATCCTCTTGATAGGAAGTTACATGTCTTCTTGCCTTGGCTGCATTTAAACTTTTCCACTTATTGCCTTTCTTTTTCCCCTCTAATCCAACCTCTGAACCATACTCTTGTGAGGGTACTTGATATGCCAATTGTGTCCTCTTACTTCCCACCTAGAGATCCTTTAGGGGCTCCATATTACCTCTAAGGTTAAATTTCAGCCACTCCTTCTGAATTTCAGTGTTTTACCATCTGATATATCTAGTTGGCCTTGTTTCTTCATACTTTTTATACTTGTCCTTTACCTCATGAAGGAAATAGGAAGATGTGGTTCAGGGTGTACTGTAAGCATTTCATGCTCAGTCTCCACTATCAAATTGTATTCCATTTATTTTCCTTTCAGAGGCTGACATGACTGTTCCTTACAATGTAAGGACAAAGGTAGCCTCATGATGAGTAGTGAAATCAGGGGCAACCAGACCAGCTTTCAGCCGGGCATCTGCCTCCGGGAGGCTTATCTTTGGCTGTGCTTGCCCTACGATTTTTTTTTTCTTTTAATCCCACCCCCTTTCGTAGCCAGTAGCTAAATTTTCCCAGAACTTGTTCTTAATGTTTAATCCTTACTGTCTTATCCTTACTGTTTAGAAGCTGGCCCTTAAGCCCCTTTCTGTCTTTGCAGTCTGACCCTGTCTCTGCAGTGACTTGTTGGTACTCATTTATTTTTGTCCCTAGTCATTATTTCCAGACTTCGTCATGTAACCTCCCTTAGACTGTTACAAACCACTAGCACTCATGTGAGAGGCCACATGCTATAGTGGTTAAGAGCACAGGAGCTATAACCAAACTCCATGGGCTTGAAACCCAGCACTGCAATGTGCTGGCTGTGTGACTGAGATAAGTTACATAACCACTCCATGCCTCGGTTTTCTTATCTGCAAAATGGAGGTAGAATAGCACCTCCTCATAAGGTTGTTATTATACTTACAAGTATAGTAATTAGTTATTCTTCTCAGATTAGCTGGTCTGCCTCCATTGAATCTAATCACCAACACTATTGCTCTTCATTAAAACTCCTGACCCATTTTTGGGCTTGGCCAGACCCTGAGCTGGATTAGCTTTTCTCAGTTAAAGTTTACATCTGTTTTCCTTTTCTCCCTTTCAAAGTCAAACTGTTCTTTGATTTTTATCTCTAGCCCTAGAATCTTTGATTTCTCTCACCCACATGGATGGCCAACTTTTCTGAAATGTCATGGCCCTCATTGTGCTAGCTTCCTATTTAGATGCCAAATCTGGTACTTACCACCACTGTCACTTAACCAGTTGTTACCTCTACATCTTAATCTCTCCAACCAATTTTAAAACTTGTAGATGCGAAGGATCAAAGGTCATCTTTTTGAATCATTCACAGCCTACAGAACAGTAATACTGAATAAATGTTTGTCTGACTAAATTGTTTGAATAACTACACCTTTCTTAAAGAGCCTAGAAGACTTCCAGAGCGGTTTTGGGGAGGTATTGGCTTTAGGAAACAGTGCTTAATAGATGAAAATTGCCTGATTGTCAGTGTCCCATATGCTTCTCAAGAATGAGGTAGGTTGGTCTGAAATTTCTGAAGATAGGAAGAGCCTTCCTGTTATCACTGTCTGTTCCTTTAGGAACAAGTGAGTTCATAGGCTCTGTAGCGGACATAGCCACCAAAATGAAAAAGGGTATAAAGAAAAAGGATTATGATAAAAACAAACCAGGTGAAGTATTTGGAGTGCTAGACCCAAAGAGTCTGACCTAGGAGGTGACTTCTTTTCCAGGCTGTAACTCATTGAGCAGGTCATCTTTCCCCTTTGCGCCTGAGTTTCCTAATGTGTAAAACGAAAATCTGGACTAGATCTTGTCTTGGTTTTCTCTATATGATTTTTTTTTTCAAACTAGGGTGTTGCTTTACATTTATTTTTATACTTTTTCTTGTGAGATTGCCTTTGAGCCTTGAAACAAGGATTTTCCTCACTAAACCAGTTTCTCCCCCATCACAGCCAATGACACCACCAATCACTCTTTGGTTAAGCATGACATCTGGGACGTCTTGATTCCTCCTCTTGTTTAGTCCTCCCATCTACTCCATGAGTGAATCCTATCAGTTTTGCTCAAAATGTAAATCCCAAATATATCTCCTAGATCTCAGGCCTATCCACCTCCTTCTGTCTCTTCTACCATCAACTTAAGCCAAGTCACAACTTTTCATTTAGATTATTGAAATAGTCTCCTTATTGTTCTCCACATTTTCACTGTTGCTCCCCTCCAATCTATTCTCAGCACTGCAGCCAGAATTAGCTTGTAAAAACACAAATTTGATTACACTTTTCTTGTGTGTCTATCATTGACATTGTTTAGAATTGCCAGGGCATGATGATAATGAGAAGCAGCCTCTGCCCTGCTGTCTTGACCAAACTTTAGGAGAGCTTGACTGGGGTGAACCAAGGTCTGTGGCCCTTCTAGTTATGGTTTTGAGGCATTTCAACCATAAATGGCTATTAGAGGTTGAATTGTGTCCCCTGAAAGATAGATTGAAGTCCTAGCCCCAGTGCCAGTGAATGTAATCTTACTTAGAAATAGGATCTTTGCAGATGTAATCAAATTAGAATGAGGTCATATTGGGTTATGGTAAGCCCCAGTCCAATTTGACTGTTGTCCTTATAGAGGAGGAGAGACACAAACACATAGGGATAAGGCCATGTTATGGTGGAGGCAGAGATTGGAATGATGCATCTATCAATCAAAGAATGCCAAGGATTGCCAGCAACACCAGAAGCTAAGAGAAAGGGATGGCATAGATTCTCTCCTAGAGCCTTCAGAGAGAGAGAGGATGGCCCTTCCAACACTTTTATTCCAGACTTCCAGCCTATAGAACTATGAAAGAATCAGTTTCTCTTGTTTTAAGACACCCAGTTTGTGATAATTTGTTACAGCAGCTCTAGCAGCAAACTAATACAATGTGTCTTCTGCCAGGGGAACTTGATCACCCTGGTAAGCAGTAGTCTTGGCCCATCTTAGCCCAAATCTGAAAGGGGAGAAGGGATTGAAAGGTCCCAAAGATTTTGGCCTGTTTACTTGGGAGCCCTTCCACAGAACAAATAAACTCCTGAAGATTAACTGCTGCAGAGATTCTGTGCTTTGGACAGATTTGCACTTGCCTCTCCCCACAGCAGTCTGTGCACTGAGAAAGGTCCAAGCTGAGAAGGAATTCCCTCAAGGAGATTTGTAAGCACAAGGGGCCCCTGGAAAACTAACAGGGAGAAGGTTAGAGCTGGAGGAGACTAACTGGATCTCTGAACTTCTGGTTATTGCTTGAATGTTGGGGGTAGGGTGCAAGTACTGTATTGGGGGGATGTACCATTGATCTTCATTTGCATCTTCAGTTGTGGCAGTACCATACTCTGGTTATGGTACAACTTTGTCAACATGGAACACAGGAAATCTGGAAACTAGTCTACATTAATCAGATTAGGTAGAATTAGCTAACTTTCAAATGAAAGAATCAGAGAATACTTCACAAGCAAAAAATGATAACTACACTGAATTACTTGCTATTTGTAAAACCAAACAACTAACCACTCGTGATGTGTGTCCCAAGGTATGATAATAGCTAGATTTTAGCATTTTCTGTTCAGATTTATCTGGTTGCTTCTATTTATCATATAAAAAAAGGGATCAGGATCAGAAAATCTCAATACTCTTTATCTTTTTCCATTTGATGAAGATTTGTTTTAAAATTTAGTGAGAGAGTAGCACTGACATATATACGCTACCAAATGTAAAATGGATGGCTAATGGGAAGCTGCTGCATAGCACAGGGAGATCAACTCAATGCTTTGTGAGACCTAGAGGGATGGGATAGGGAGTGTGGGAAGGAAGCTCAAGAGGGAGGGAATATGGGGATATGTGTATACATATAGCTGATTCACTATGTTGTACAGCAGAATCTAATACAACCTTGTGAAGCAATTATACTCCAATAAAGATGTAGCAAAAAATTTAAATATTACATATGTATTTGTAAATGTGCACACACACATGCACACATACACACACATACAGTTGACTCTTGAACAACATGGGTTTGAACTGTACTGGTCCACTTATACGTGGATTTTTTTCAATACTAAATACTACAGTACTGTACAGTCTGGGGTTGGTTGAATCTGCAGGTGCGGAACCGTGAATGCAGAGGGACTGGCTATACAGGTAAATTATACTCGGATTTTCAACTGTAGGGAAGGTTGGTGCCCCTAACTCCCTGTGTTGTTCAGGGGTATACTGTATACAGTAACTCTCAATAGTGCATATAATGTCCCTTTAGGGTTCAATTCTGTATGTTTTAAAATATAAGTATAGGGCTTCCCTGGTGGCGCAGTGGTTGAGAGTCTGCCTGCTGATGCAGGAGACACGGGTTCATGCCCCGGTCCAGGAAGATCCCATATGCCGCGGAGCAGCTGGGCCCGTGAGCCATGGCCGCTGAGCCTGCGCGTCCGGAGCCTGTGCTCCGCAACGGGAGAGGCCACAACAGTGAGAGGCCCGCGTACTGCAAAAAAAAAAATAATAATAAGTATAATGTTCCAATATACAAAGCATATTCACGTATCAGTTGCTGTGCTATTTTTTTCCCCATTTTATTTTTATTTTTTATTTTTTTTGCGATACACGGGCCTCTCACCGCTGCGGCCTCTCCCGTTGTGGAGCACAGGCTCCGGACGCGCAGGCCCAGCGGCCATGGCCCACAGGCCCAGCCGCTCTGCGGCATATGGGATCTTCCCGGACCGGGGCACGAACCCGCATCCCCTGCATCGGCAGGCGGACTCTCAACCACTGCGCCACCAGGGAAGCCCTTTTTCCCCATTTTAATCACCCTAGAATCAAGAAAACTGTATGTAGATTTAAACATCTCACTTAATTTCTACTCTATTCAAAAAGAAATCCATTTATTTATGAAATAACTTAGTTATGAATTCTCTAATCTTCTCTGTTGCTAGGTTTTAGGAGGACAAAAAAGAAATAAAATGAAGCATGAAATAGAAGAGAGAGTAGAATTTACACCACAATAGTGTACTCATATTTTATCAGAGCTTGCCTATACTTCTGCTGATACATTTTTCCCACAGCTCAACATTTTAAAGGCTTATTTTAAATTTATCTCTCCTGTATTAAAGGTGAGAAGTGGCCAGTTCCATGTATAGAAACTACTATGGCCACTTTCATCTGGTATTTTCTCTTAAAGGTAATAGGATTTCTGGGACCCTAGACATATAATGATTAGAATTCATGCTAGCAGTTCTATATGGAGCCATTACAATTTATCCCTTCAATGCATTTTTTGGTGTGTGTCTAAGTACTGGGTATCCCTATAGCTATCTGAAGACAAATTCAGTTAACTGAATTTTATGCCTGAGTATTCCTTTTAACTAACAAATGGAAGTCCTTTAAAAAAAAATCATTTATAATTGCTCCACATTCTCAAAAAGAGCAGAAAACACTTAATATTCCTTTGTGATCCATAGCACACACACTCTTTTTTTTTTTTTTTTTTTTGCTGTGCGTGGGCCTCTCCCGCAGCATGTGGGATCTTCCTGGACTGGGGCACGAACCCATGTCCCCTGCATTGGCAGGTGGACTCTTAACCACTGCGCCACCAGAGAAGCCCACACACATACTCTTGACTTTTGATTCTTCAAAGTCTTGATATTTTATAAGCATTAGTTCCTATTCTTTTTTTTTTTTTCCATGCAAAAAACTGACTGATACCATTGTATTGGTTCTTGCCTTTTGGTCTTTGGCTTTTCTCAGCTGTGCTCATTTGTTATTGAATGCTTAAGAACTGCTTTTTCCTATCAAAAATACATATTTCTGGGCTTCCCTGGTGGCGCAGTGGTTGAGAATCCGCCTGCTGATGCAGGGGATATGGGTTCGTGCCCCGGTCCGGGAAGATCCCACATGCAGTGGAGCGGCTAGGCCCGTGAGCCATGGCCCCTGAGCCTGCGCGTCCAGAGCCTGTGCTCCGCAACGGGAGAGGCCACAACAGTGAGAGGCCCGCTTACCGCAAAAAAAAAAAAAAAAAAAAAAAATACATATTTCCCCTAAGTTTTTGCTTCAGGCTACTTACTTCTGGATTCACTGTTGTTCCAGCTTGCTGAGCATTCCAGAGGGATGGCGTCCAAGTTAGCCAAGGTTTTAAAATGTTGACCATATTGACCTGAATTCTTTCCAGATGCTTATTTGCATTCTTTCAACAAAAGTAGTTATTTCTCATCAAAAGCCCCAAATCTGGAAATATCGGGACAAGATTACGTTTTTTTCTTGGTGAGATCTTGATCTTAGCATTTTACTCTCCCTTCCTGGTTTGCAGCCGGACCTTTAGGAGTTAGAGGAGAGAGATAGAATAATGGCACATGGGAAGGGACATGACAAAAACAATCCCTAGAGCAAAGGTAGTGAAAGATGGAGTTAGGCTGTCATCGACCACTAAGAAGCTTGAAGGACTTTGGTATGTGACTTTGTGAGTATTGCTTTGTCATCTATAAAATAAGGGTGTTGGATCAGGTGATTTCTAAGGGTCTTTCTTGCTCTCTGACATATACTGTCTTCATAACCCATGACAACAAAGTCTCCAGAGAATAAAGGAGATAAAAACGTTTTTGAAATTTACCTAGCTTATATATTCCTAAGCATTCTCAAATTCTGAGTTGGAATCTCTTGAGTAAATGCCATTAGCAACTAGATTTCCCTTGACTTATGAGAAACACACAAAAGTTGACCTTCCTTAATATAATTATTAGTAAAAGCATATAAATGACACATTGGAATGTCAGAAAATCAATAGCTTCATTTTTCATGTGTATGAATGTTTCTTATTAAGATTAAAATGTTCCACAGATATTATCTCATTTGTTCTTACAACATCCGGATGAAGTAGTCGGTAGTAGTAATCCCATGCAAATAAGTGGAGTCCTCTTAGTAACTCTTTCTTTGGATCCTTTTGGCTTTGGGCCTATTAGATGATTTTACTCAGGTAAATGAATTCATGAATAAGGTTAAAAGAAAAAAGGCAAGACTATTAGTGACATCTTATATAATTGAGACATTTTATGAAATCTTAGTGATTCATTCAGAGTCAGATAGGGCATGGATTATTAAATCAATGTCACCAAATGAACCCTTCAATGCTTTGGGTGTGACTCTGTAAACAATGAAGATGGGGCAGGAAGTGGAGAGTGGATTTGAATAGGAGGGACGGCAGTTATTAAAGAAAGCTATCAAGGATATTAATTCTATTTACATAAGTATTCTGTAGGTTTGTCATTCATTCATTAATTCATTCATTCAAAAAAATTTGTTGAGCACCTATGTACTATCTGCTGGGTATTGTGGGAAATAGGGATACAGCAGTAAAGAAACCAGATACATTCTGATAGGGGATAGGGGAAAGAAACTATACAAATAAAAAGTAAACTAATAAATATGATTATTTAGATTAAGATCTAACAATAAATACTGTGAGTATTATGATTCAGAGTGACTGAGGTGCAGGCAGGGCTGGTTCTGTTAACGAGGTAGAACCCTCCCCTGAAGAATGGACTTTGGAGATGAATCCTAAATGATAAGAAGGAGCCAGTCACAGGAATGTGGAAGAAGAGCATTCCAGACAGAGGAAAGGGCAAGTGCAAAGACCCTGAGGTGGGCAGAGTTTGGAATGTCTGAGAACAAACCACAAAGCCAGAATGACTAGAGCAGAGGGGGTGGGGTGGGGGGTTGGCAAGACATAAGGCCTTGTGGGCCAGGTCCAGGAATTTGTATTTTAAGTGTAATGGAAAGCCATGGGAGGATTTTAAACAAGGAGTGGCATGGTTTGATTTACGTTTTAAAAAGAGCTCTGTGAAGTATGGACTATGGCTTATAGAGGAATGAGAGTAGAAGCAAGGAGACTGCTCCCTTAGTCCAGATGGAAGATGATGGGGGTTTGAATTTGAATAGAAGCAGGGGCTTTCCAGGAGAGATGTTTAGGGCTGATATTTAGATTAACGGATCAGAACAAAGAGGGAAGAAAATGGACCCTGATTCACTGAATTATTGCCCTATGAAGATAGAAAACTAACAAGGAGCAGAAAAAAAGAGGGACACTAGGTTCTGAAACACAAGAACATCTGGCAGTTTCTTGAGTGCCCCTTAGTAGAAGGACTATAAATTAAGAAAGCCAGATTTCCTTTTAGTACAATAGAATCTATCTTCACCCATGCAACTGGTCGCTATTGGCCAGGGAGAAGTGTGAAGAGCAGGGAAGAATCACACCTCATACTAGGAATGATAAATGGCTTGAAATTCAAGAGCCACAGACAAAGACAGTTTTGACTGTGTCCCACATATGTGACTATCAAGTAAGAATACAAGAATAACACAAGGAAAAGAGTGGAAAGATCTGTAGATCAGAAGCTCAGTAGATCTGACCACTAATCCACTGGATGACTTTGCACAAGTCATGTCTCTGTGAGCCTTCTCATTGTGAGATGACAGCTTGGACTGAGTTCTCCCTAAGGAATTTTTTTGAACTATCTCATATATAAATCTCAAATCAACACTCTTGCATTCCAAAAATATACTCTCTAAAGCAGTTGTTCTCCATTGGGGCAATATTGCCCCCCAGGTGACATTTGATAATGTCTGGAGACATGTTTAGTTGTCACAATTGGAGGTTGAGGGTGGATTGCTACTGGCATCTAGTAGGTAGAGGCCAGGGATGCTGCTAAACCTCCCACAATGCACAGGACGGCCCCCACACATACAAACAGCAATGAATTAAACTGTCCAAAATGTTAACAGTGTTGAGGTTGAGAAACCCTGGTCTAAACGAAATGACAGAAATGTTAACAGGTTGCTTCTGGATGGGATTATTATTCTGGATGGGATGTGATTTTTTTCTTGTTATTGAAAAAAAAAAAGTTCTGTCTTTTCCAAACATTTAATATTGAACACTTACTTTACAAGCATTAAACAAATGGACAAACACACACAAAAACTTGACAACTGAAAAGCAAACAACACCACCACCAAACAATGTCTCCCAGACCTGGGTCATGAGTCTTCCTGATAGCAGACATCAGAGGCAATGTGCCTTAAGTCCTCTCCAAAGTGAGTCAGGGCTGGCAGCGGGAGAGGGTCCAGGGCTCTTTGATCTGACAGGCTGCAGAATGTCTTACCTAGCAAACATTCAAGATTTCCAGTGTATCGTTTGCCTGTGGCTTTGCTCTGCTCGCTCAGGTCCTCTTGTGTTTTGGTTCTAGAGAGGCTGAAGAGGAAAAACAAGCTGTTCTGTTTCTCTTTAGTTTACACTGTCATTGAGCAATATCTAGAACTCTGGCTGCTGCCCCTTCTTCTCTGCAGCTGGACCAGTGTGGAGTGTGTCAGAACCCAGAAGAGTCTCTAGGAGTTCATTATTTTAATATTAAATTTAATATTAAATTTTAATATTAAAGTATTTAAATATTAAACATTAACTAGGATTTCAGGTTATATTCAGAGAGAGTAGATATGCTCCCCTAGCACCATAAGGGTAGCCAGGAATAAAATAAAAAATACTTTTCAGTGAGGAGAACTGTCCAAACTGAAGACATAGGAAACATCTCTCACTTGCCTACATGTTTAGTGAATGTCTCACTCTCACTCTCTCTCTCAGTAAAATTCCCAGTCACTTTCATTACTTTACCTCAGCCCAACCAAATGAGAGTTAAATCTCTTACCTCTCCTGTGGAACAGTAATGTCTCCGTGTCCCACTCAGTAAAGCTAAACATAAAGTTATGAGTTTGTTAAATAATTCAGGTTACATTGTTTTTGAGATTCCAGGGTCACAGGGTAATTCTGACCTGAATAATCTGGATGAACTGTCACAATTGTACACTGCTTTGTCTATTCAAATTTGGCAAATGCTGACCAGCACTCATCTAACAGGTAAACCTGGAGTCTGGCTTACACAGCAAAATAGAATTTCAGGTTCAGTGATTTCTAATTTGTCACTACTTGCCATTTTCTATTGGAAGAGGGCAGTTTGCTTCATTGATCTCTATTTCTATTTCATCTTTTGAAAAATTGGGATGATAATGGTTATCTGGCTTACATGCTTGTCAGGAGGAGTTATCTTAAAGCACTTTGCAAATATAAAAATGTTCAACGAAATTGCAGCATCATCTAGATGCTGTACCACCTGTCTCCTTTGGGGAATCCATCAAAATCCACACCCCTCCCAGGCTAACTTTTCCAGTCCTAATCTCCTATTCTCTCTTTTGTTGAAAGGTATTTAGAGCTCCTTTTAAAATGTTTATTGCATGTGTATATGTGTTTGTCACGCAAAAGAATTCTGTTAAAATATTAATATCTTGAAAACTGTGTTTATAAGTTAAACCTTTTATCCCGAAAAGTTGTGTAATTTCCCTTTTTAACAATTCTCTCGCATTTCCTATTTGCATAAAAAATGTAAACAAAAGTGTATTTTTCTCTCTAAATGGAAGAGTCTACTCGCCAATCATAAGAATGCTTGTTTGAAAAACTGAATTTTTCAGTTGTTTGAAATTTTTTTCAAAATTTCAGTTTCAGAAAAAACGGGATTTTTTCTTGTTTGGAAAACTGAAAAAATGTGACTAAGGAAGTCACATAACTTTTCAGTTGGATACCTTACTGAATTCAAATGAACGTATTTTGATGTAAGGAATGAGGTGAGCATCTTTTTCTTCTATAACTCTTTAAAGTGGACTTCATTTAGATTTGAGACACTAGAGTGAAAACATTTCCTTTAGAGGAAAACATTTCTTTTTTATAAAGAGTAAACTGGAATAGTCAATAGAATGAGAGACATAATTTGACACAAACAACTTCAAGTTTTATACTAGAAACTTTATCTGGCCCCCTTTTCCCACAGTCTTGAGGAATCAACTCACATACCACCTACTTCATGATACCCTCTGTAATGACCAGGTTCCATTCTGAGCTCCTACACCACTCAGTGTTTCTCATAAGGAACCACAGTAGTGAATAATACTCAGGAGCAGAGAATCCAAAAGGCAAAGAACAGGACCTAGAAAAGAAACACACTCTGAAATGGGCAGACAGAGAAGAACCTGCAAAGCAGACACCAAACCCAGAAAAATATGGTATCATAGCGACCACAAAAAGAGAATGGTTAAATTTTGGAACACTGAGATGAAGAAAAATCATCCGTCTATAATTCTGCTGTCTAAAAAAAAAAACATACATAAAAAAGAAAAGAATGGCTAAAAAAAAGAGGGTACTTGTCAGTCAACTATGTTGAATGCTGTGAGGATTAAGAAGTATCCAGATAGATTTAGCAACAAGGAGGTCACGGATGCTGGGTGCAAAACCCAGACCTCAGTGTATTTAGGAGGCATTAGCTATTTTGAAACATACTGATTTCAGGTTGAATTTAGGGAAGAATCCCATTGTTTGAAAGATTTTATTTGACTGAGGAATAATATTCCTCATTAATAATTCATTCTTAAATAGGTATGTGAGAAAGAGCCTCTGGGCCTGATGTGTCCTTGATTGAAAGAAAAATAAATAATAGTTATGTCTGATAACCATGACCCATCACCCCACACTTGTTTGTAGCTTTGTACAGCTCAAAACATTGTTGAAAACACTAATTATTGCAATATCCCCAGGAGGCAGGTATTAATACCTGCTATATACACCTTTCAAACTCTGATGATTTGATGACAGCAATTCTGTCATGAGTCATAAGTTACCACTACTTACTTTCCCAGAGTCAAATTGCACAGGGATCTGTCTGATCACGGAAGCAATGCATGAATGTACCACAGAATTGCACATGTGTGTATAAACATTTCCGGCCAGTGATCTTTATTTAACTTTGGTGAGATAAAAGTTAATGCTCTCCTATGTCCTTATATATCCTGAGTCAGCCTCATGCACCTGAACTTTGCCTTAATGTGCTCTCCATTTGTATCTTTGACAAAGCTGTTGTCATTTTCTTCCTCTGGGTGTTTATCTCCTGTCTGCTTCCACAGGTCGTATTTTGCAACTTTCACCAGATCTCTTCAATTAAACTTCACTTTACCAACCATGGAAACTTGATGATTATTGTTTTACTTTTCTGATTGCATTGGGCCCTGTGAGGACACCGATTAGCCAGAGATGCTTGGATTTGATATTCCCAGTAAATGAGTATTTCCAGTCAGATACATGACAATGACAAAAGCAGAACTATGTTTTTGGACTTCTAGAGAGAGGAAAAGTTAACAGCTGTGTTTAGGTTTCTGCTCTTTTTTTTAAAAATATATAAATTTATTTATTTATTCATTTATTTAATTTTTGGCCACATTGGGTCTTCGCTGCTGCACGCAGGCTTTCTCTAGTTGCAGTGAGCGGGGGATACTCTTTGTTGCGCGGCGCAGGCTTCTCATTGTGGTGGCTTCTCTTGTTGCAGAGCACAGGCTCTAGGCGCGTGGGCTTCAGTAGTTGTGGCTCGCGGGCTCTAGAGCGCAGGCTCAGTAGTTGTGGCACACGGGCTTAGTTGCTCCGCAGCATGTGGGATCTTCCAGGATCAGGGCTCGAACCCGTGTCCCCTGCATTGGCAGGCGGATTCTTAACCACTGCGCCACCAGCGAAGCCCAGGTTTCTGCTCTTTTTCTCTGAACCATATAGTGGGTTTTTGTGGAAGTGGGGGAACCAGAACTGAGCAAGTTAAACTATTAATTTTAAGAGATGACAGCAGTGGAAAGAAAGGCTGATAAAATGAAAGTAGTGTATTAGTCTCACTATGGGCTGTAGTAATAAATAGAACAACTATGTCAACAAATAACAGCAGGTAACATTTAATTAGGGCTTACTCCAAGCCTGCATTATTTTTAGCTGGTTAATTTTCACAATCTTGTGAAGTAGGTCCCGTGTCCTGTCCCATTTTAGAGCAGAGCCATCCCTGGATCAGCAAGGTTACAGTGACTTGCCAAAGGTCAACAGAGGTAGTGAATTCAGAGTTGGGATTTAAACCCAGGTTGTCAATTTCAAACTGCTATTCCATAATTCTCCCTCTACCTCTCTACCTTTCAGGCATACTTTTAAATATTGGAGGGCTTCCCTGGTGGCGCAGTGGTTGAGAGTCCGCCTGCCGATGCAGGGGACACGGGTTCGTGCCCCGGTCCGGGAAGATCCCATGTGCCGCGGAGCGGCTGGGCCCGTGAGCCATGGCCGCTGAGCCTGCGCGTCCGGAGCCTGTGCTCCGCAACGGGAGAGGCCACAACAGTGAGAGGCCCGCGTACCGCAAAAAAAAAAAAAATAAAAATAAAAATAAAAATAAATAAATAAATATTGGAAGGTTTGGTCACAGAGTTAGAGACGTTAAAAGATCACAAACAAGTCAGTGATAATTACAACATGATCATTATTACTGTCTTACAATATCTCACAGTGCTGTAAAACACCCATAGTTACTGTTCTATCCACTTGGTTGCCCTTGAACATTGATTCATTGTTTAAGTTGAACTGCCTCCTGCCCTGACTAAATCCTCTTATATACTCGAAGGCAAAGGTCTTGCAGTTTCTAATAAAAAAGCACTTTATTTTTGGTCACTGGTTTCACAGTACATAATTCTTTTTAAGCTCTTGTGTGCACCAAATTTACTCCATTCTATGCTGTGTTATGTGAGCCACTCAACTTTTGCTCTCTGATATATCATAGAAAGAGTGCTCTTATATAATTGACATATTTTAATGTAATTTACATTTTATATATATTACAGTACACATTTGTATCATAGTATATTGTTTGAGAATCAGTCGATTTTTCTGGTAGCTATAAGCTTGAGATTATACATGAAAATCACTCACATTTATTATTACTAGGGGAGAGATAATTAGTTTGATTCACAAACACTTGAATACTTGTTGTGTCTACATTGTGTTAGGAATTGGGATACAAGGAATATACAACCTAATCTATCAAAGACTTCCCTAGTAAAAATATAATCATAGAGGGATAATTGGTATAATAACAGTTTGTTAACTGTGGAATAGAAATAAAAGACCCAACTAAGTTTTGAGGAATTATTAAAGAAAATGAAACTGAGACATGGCACTTGAGCTGTCTTTCAGATTAAGGAGAAAGTTGCCAAGTAGACAATGAGGGTTCAAATGTAGGACTTATAAGCAGAGAGTACAGCATAAACAGAGGCATAGAGGCATAACAGGATTTGGGGGTGGGTATGGTTGAAGCTTCCACTGCATGGTCAGAGTAGTGGGTTGCAATGAGGGGAAGTTGGAAAGTGGACAGAGTCTGGATTGAGAAAAGTCTTCCAGACCAGATGAAAAATTTGGCCTTATTTAAGCAATAGGGAACCATAGAAAGTTTTAAATAATCATTAGCTTTATATTTTATAATAGTAATTGGGTTTTCCATAAGAAACTTGGATTAGAAGTTGATAGCAGATTTCAAGGGACCAATTCATCAAACTTGAGTGCCAGTAGTTCAAGAGACAATAAAAGTCAGAATTAACACAGTGGCCGTGGATTCCAAAGGCATTTCAGAGTCTCAAAGAATGGACTCAAGATACCAGTGGGGATGGGAGGAAGAGAGAAAAATGAGGGGAAAGAAGGAGTTAATGTCTTTAGTGATTGGTAGTGCTTTTGCTACAATTGGTGATACTGGAGGGAGAATAAATTGGGGGAAGAGAGAAAGATATGCATAAAATTCTAATTTTAATGTATTGAGCTTGAGATGCTAGCGGAACATCCAAGAGCCTAGGCCCTCTTTGATTGTCACTTCCTAGGTGATGAAACTCCTGGTAATAACTCCAATCACACTTATCAGCTGTAGATAAAGAAGAAACTTTGAGTCTTGCATACCAGTCCTTTACTCTGCCATTTTGTATTTTTATAAATGCTAGTTTTTTGTTATTTGACGAGATTGGCTTAAAACTTCCCCTATATTTTCCTAATTACAGTAACCTAGGGAAAGCATTAAATTGTGTTGATAGAATTGTTAGCTACAATCTGCCTCTAATGATAATAGCTTAGAATCATGAAGCAGCTATATTTTAGCCCAAGAGAAAACAAACTTTATCCCGAACACGTGTCCTTTTGCCTTTCTCATCTGATGTTGCTTGAAATTTTTATTTTTCCATTTTGAATAGTGGATTCTGCCAACTGTTTTAAAAGCTTCTCTCCTTTTAGGGGAGGAGAGGAACAGTTTTTCCTCCCTTTTGTCCGATAGCTGAGAAGTGAAGATTTAATCAGTGAGAAAAATATACACGCTACAAACCTCAGAATGTTCCTCCTGCTTTTAATGTTTGATGTGCCTGACAGATTACCCTTTCAAAACAGGATAATAGGATAGGTGGTGCTGGAAAAAAACTTTTCCATCCAATGCAAAACTTCATGGACATTGAAAAGAACTGGCATTAGCTTAGACATTTGGGGGAGGGGAAGCATATCCTTGGGGCATAGATTCTATAGTGAAAGGCTTCCATCTCTTTAAACATACACTCTAGGCTCACTCCAAAAAGTGAAATGGAAAGAGCATTGAAAAATCAGGAGACTTGGCATCTATTTCTGACTCTGCCACCTTGTGGGATGGACAAATCTTACCATGCTCTGTGCTTCAGCATCTTCATTTGCAAAGGTTAATGGTATTATTTCTGACTTTAACCCAAAACAAATACAATATTTTTTTGAACACCAGCTACTTTCACATATATTTTTGCACTCAATATAAATTGACAATGAAAAAAACCCAAAGTCACGTTACCCATTGTTTACTAATGAGAAAACGAAGGCTCAGAGAATTTAAGAGATTTACTCACTATCAGGCAGTTAGTGAGCACTTTTGAGGCAAGGTTTTCCTTTAACCGGTGTCCTTTCCATAATATTGCACTGCTGCTAAGCAATTTCTATTATTTGGCTAGAAGAACACAACAGTTAGATGCATCTGAAACAATAAAACTACCTACTTTTCCTTAGCTCAGGCAGAAACAAAGGATGATGAGCAACTTTGACTAAGAATTTAATGAAGTCTTCAGGACAAGTAATCTCAAAGCTTTGACTGGCTGCTTGGGTTTCTAGAAGGTGACCATGAAGAGGTATTATAACTCTGCAACAGGATCTTTCTTATTCCTGCCAAGACTGAAGATGCACAATTTTAAAGCTGAGGAGGAAATAAAACACTGAATCCATTGTCTAAGAGAGGTGCCTTGCAAATTATGAGTTAGAAAAAATGTTTAGCTTCTACCTTGTCATTTTATGGACTTTATATCTTTAAGAATTAATGTTTTTCCTTTGGAGGGGTGGGTATGTGTTCAATAATTTTGTGTGTGTGCATATACACACATGTACTTACTTTGATAGTGACCGATGGACCATCTGTAGAATAAATCAAGAGAAGGGACTGACTCATACTGGAGATGAGATCTGAAAAGAGACCAGTTGCTTAGAAATCCTTTCTCTACTCCCTCATCTGCCCTCAACTCTTCTGAAGGCCCTGAGGAGTCAAGCGCTGTCACTGTCTTTTCTTTGGAAGTCCTCAGGAGGCCATCCAATAAGGAATGGCTTAGGCTTTATGATGGGTATAGGATGGGGGTGGGTGGGAAGGGCAGAGGAGAGACCAATGCTCTGGGTTGGAGAGGGGATAGAGAGTGGCCCAGTGATATTAAAAGAACAGTCCCTTTATGGAAGGGGAACAGTTGACGATGATAGAATGGGAAGGAAGGAGAAACAGGCAAGAAACAAGAAGAGCCCATAAGGAGGCCCCACTGTGAATAGCTGACTCTTCTGGAGTCCTTAGACTTGGGTGCAAAAGCTTATTTAGCTTTAGGTTCTTCTCCCTACCCATGATGATTCTGCCACATACATATCTTTCAAATTGATTCCATCTACTTCCCTCTAATCTCACGCCACTATTTTATTAGTCTAGGACCACTCTCCTCTTTCCTGAGGTTACTGCCACAGAATCCTACCTGAGCTCCCAGCATCAGGTACTCAGCCATTTTCATCTCTGGATACATTCCACATAATACAGCCAGAGAGATCTAAAATGCAAATCAGATCTTGTGGTGTCCCAGTCTCAAACCCTTTCATTGCCCTCCACTTTTCCCTCATGGTCCAGTTCAAGCTATCGAGTGTGGGGGAATAAGTCCCTTTCTGATTTTTCTGCTTATTTCTCCTGCCTCAGGCCTCACCACCCTCTACCTCACAGAAGATGTCACAGCCACAATGAGTTCCTAGTAGGACTTTGTTGCGCTTTCTTCTCTATCCTCAAGGCTGTTCTCTCTGCCATGAGATTCTCTTCCCCTTTCGCATGAGGAGTCCCTGTAAACTTTTCCCTGAATAATATGTGATAATCCTTTAGGTTTCAGAGAAGATGTTACTTGCCCTGGGAACATTTCCCTGACTCCTCACTGCAAAGATGTTCCTCTTTAAGTTCCCATAGCACCTGGTGATCACATCATAGGATTTATCACACTTTCTTTTGGTAGCCTGTTTTCTTGTCTGTATTCTCCACTAGGCTTTAGACTTCTCAAGTATAAAATCTTCTTTGTTCATCATTGTAACTCCTTTTCCCCAGAACAGCTTCAGATATTTGACACTCAAAAGAAGTTTGTCCTTCTTTCCTTTCTGTGGAGGAAATAAATGGCTATTTAGCATTATCCATAAAATAGCTCTCCAGCTAAAGCCAGCTAAGGAACTCATGTAGTCTCATTTTGCCTCAAACAAATAATTCTGCCTCTTGAATCTTTCATTCATCAAGACTTTATCTTGGAGCTCTAAAAACTGACTGTTTTCTTCTGGGACATCCCAGTCCTAAATTATGCTTTATTCCATAGATTAAATTTACCCTTGGGCCAAATTTCCATATCTGTGGCCTGTGAAAATTGAATTTGGGATTGAAAACCTGTAAGTAGTTGGCAGTGGTGGGGGGGTGGAATAAGAGGGTATGGGGCTCATACTGATTATTATTTCTTTGGGAATTTTTTTGTGGATCCTGAGAAATGCTCAGGATCTCCCAGATAAAAATGGGTTAGATTTTGTGGTCAGCTCCTTTTCTCAAATTTACTGCATCCTCCTCCACTTCTTCTCAAACCCCCAAGCTGAACTTCCCTCTTAAACATGTTCCCCTCTGACCCACACTCAGTCACATAGCTTTATCTGTGGAGAAAATATATTCCTTGACACAGCAGAGGTAGGAACTCCTACTCCAAGAAACAGTACCGTGTTTCTTGTACTTCTGTCTCTGTCTAAATTCTCCCCTTTCCAATTAAAATGGAAAGTAGATTAGAGCCATATTCTAGTATGGATATGATCAGAACAAAATAAAGCAATAGGATTGCTCCAGGCATAGAAGCTTACACTGTAAAATTCAATTATTATAAATAATTATTGCTTAAGTACAATATTCTTAACCTGCATTCTTAAATATTTTGGGTCTTTAGAAATTTGTTTGTTCATTTGTCATTATTATGCAGTATCTGTTAGCTCAGTGGATTCTAAAATGGTTGGCTAACCTTCTGATCCAAGATGGCAGACTAAACATTTGTATTTACTAATTGTGCTTCCCCACACCTCCCTTAAATAAAAATATAGATGTACAAAATGAAATAAACCTATAAAGCAAAGGAAAGAGACCTTATCAGCAGATAGGAGATTTTAAAACATTTTAGAAAATGAGAGGTCATTTGAATAGTAGAATATAGAAGTATCAGACGTGTGGAAAACCAACAGCATGAACAAGGCAATCCCCCCCCAAACCAAATTGACCCTTGTAGAAAATGGAAGTAATTTGAGAACACAGATATGAACTAAAAAATAAATGATTGAAACCAATAGCTTCTGTTTAATATATTCAGAGAGAATTGGGAAATCATTAAATTCATAAAGTAAGAGCACAGTGCAGTAAAAAAAGTGTCAGTGGATATGTGTGTGTGTGTGTGTGTGTGTGTATATATGTGTTTGAATATATATGGGTAAGAACCAGGAAAATCTTCATAAAGGAAGTGCTGGGCTGAGCTTATTGAAAAAGTAGTTGTATTGTTCTTCAGGTGGATAGGGGCAGGGCATTTTGGGCAGAGGAAGCAACGTAAAACAGAGTGAAGTCTAGGAAACTACAGGTAACTGCAGAGAGATTATAGGGCTGATATGTGCATAGAAAGAGGTCAGTCTGCTGAGATAAACAGGGGCAAGCTCATAAAGGGCTCCAGACTTTTGAAGCCATGCTAAATAGTTGACATTTTATCTTCTCAGTAATGAGAAACAAACACCTTTGTGGAGATGTTCAATTGAGGAAGGGATTTATATGATCAAATATGCTTCAGGTTGATTGCCCTGAGTGTTGTTTGTTAGATGGATTGCAAAGGTTAAGGCCTGAAGCAGGAAAAAGAACCAATCAGTGAGACAGCTTGAACTAAGGTGGTGGCATTGGGACAGGACTTAGTGAGACTAGTGGCAACATTCATCTAGACAGAGAATACAGGATGAGGAGCAGATTTCGGAGGAACATAATGAGTCCTTTTTTTAGCTCTTTGTGAATGTTCAGAAATGGCAGCTGGTGTTGCATAATTGCAAAATTGGGGCTTAGCTAGTTATTGGCTTCTAAGAGCATAAATGCATTCCTTTTTTCTTCTGGCCTACTCTTTGAAAAATGACACCAAGGGGTGGAACTCAAAGGGTTTTTTCAAGCTAAGAATTTCTTTTTCTTTTTTTTTTTTTACATCTTTATTGGAGTATAATTGCTTTACAATGCTGTGTTAGTCTCTGCTGTATAACAAAGTGAATCAGCTATACATATACATATATCCCCATATACCCTCCCTCTTGTGCCTCCCTCCCACCTTCCTTATCCCACCCCTGTAGGTGGTCACAAATCACCAAGCTGATCTCCCTGTGCTAGGCAGCTGCTTCCCACTAGCTATCAGTTTTACAATTGGTAGTGTATATATGTCCATGCCTCTCTCTCACTTTGTCCCAGCTTACCCTTCCCACTCCCCGTGTCCTCAAGTCCATTCTCTACGTCTGTATCTTTCTTTATTCCTGTCCTACACCTAGGTTCATCAGAACCTTTTTTTTTTTTTTTTTTTTTTTTAGATTTCATATATATGTGTTAGAATAGGGTATTTGTTTTCCTCTTTCTGACTTACTTCACACTGTATGACAAACTCTAGGTCCATCCAACTCACGACAAATAACTCAGTTTCGTTTCTTTTTATGGCTGAGTAATATTCCATTGTATATATGTGCCACACCATCTTTATTCATTCATCTGTTGATAGGCACTGAGGTTCCTTCCATGTCCTGGCTCCTGTAAATAGTGCTGCAGTGAACATTGTGTTACATGTCTCTTTTTGAATTATAGTTTTCTCAGGCTATATGCCCAGTAGTGGGATTGCTGGGTCGTATGGTAGTTCTATTTTTAGTTTTTTAAGGAACCTCCATACTGTTCTCCATAGTGGCTGTATCAATTTACATTCCCAACAACAGTGCAAGAGGGTTCCCTTTTCTCACACCCTCTCCAGCATTTATTGTTTCTAGATTTTTTAATGATGGCCATTCTGACTGCTGTGAGGTGATTGTGTGTTTTTTTAAAATTAATTAATTAATTAATTAAAAATTTTTATTTTTGGTCTGTGTTGGGTCTTTGTTGCTGCGCATGCACTTTCTCTACTTGCGGGGAGCGAGGGCTACTCTTTGTTGCAGTACGTGGACTTCTCCTTGTGGTGGCTTCTCTTGTTGCAGAGCACAGGCTGTAGGCACGCAGGCTTCAGTAGTTGTGGCACACGGGCTCTAGAGCGCAGGCTCAGTAGTTGTGGTGCACGGGCTTTGTTGCTCCACAGCATGTGGGATCTTCATGGACCAGGGCTCGAACCCATGTCCCCTGCATTGGCAGGCGGATTCTTAACCACTGCGCCACCAGGGAAGCCACTCATTGTGGTTTTGATTTGCATTTCTCTAATGACTAGTAATGTTGAGCATTCTTTCATGTCTTTGTTGGCAATCTGTATATCTTCTTCGGAGAAATGTCTGTTTAGGTCTTCTGCCCATTTTTGGATTGAGTTGTTTGTTTTTTTGATATTGAGCTGTATGAGCTCCTTGTATGTTTTGGAGATTAATCTGTTGTCAGTTGCTTCGTTTGCAAATATTTTCTCCCATTCTGAGGGTTGTCTTTTCGTCTTGTTTATGGTTTCCTTTGCTGTGCAAAAGCTTTTAAGTTTCATTAGGGCCCATTTGTTTATTTTTGTTTTTATTTCCATTTCTCTAGCAGGTGGGTCAAAAAGAATCTTGCTGTGATTTATGTCATAGAGTGTTCTGCCTATGTTTTCCTCTAAGAGTTTTATAGTGTGTGGTCTTACATTTAGGTCTTTAATCCATTTTGAGCTTATTTTTGTGTATGGTGTTAGGGAGTGTTCTAATTTCATTCTTTTACATGTAGCTGTCCAGTTTTCCCAGCACCACTTACTGAAGAGGCTGTCTTTTCTCCATTGTATATTCTTGCCCCCTTTGTCAAAAATAAGGTAACCATATGTGCATGTGTTTATCTCTGGGCTTTCTATCCTGTTCCATTGATCTATATTTCTGCTTTTGTGCCAGCACCATGCTGTCTTGATTACTGTAGCTTTATAGTATAGTCTGAAGTCAGGGAGCCTTAATCCTCCAGCTCCGTTTTTCTTTCTCAAGATTGCTTTGGCTATTCAGGGTCTTTTGTGTTTCCATACAAATTGTGAAATTTTTTGTTCTAGTTCTGTGAAAAATGCCAGTGGTAGTTTGATAGGGATTGCATTGAATCTGTAGATTGCTTTGGGTAGTTTAGTCATTTTCACAATGTTGATTCTTCCAGTCCAAGAACATAGTATACTTCTCCAACTGCTTGTATCGTCTTTGATTTCTTTCATCAGTGTCTTATAGTTTTCTGCACGCAGGTCTTTTGTCTCCTTAGGTAGGTTTATTCCTAGGTATTTTATTCTTTTATTGCAGTGGTAAATGGGAGTGTTTCCTTAATTTCTTTTTCAGATATTTCATCATTAGTGTATAGGAATGCAAGAGATTTCTGTGCATTAATTTTGTATCCCGTTACTTTACCAAATTCATTGATTAGCTCTAGTAGTTTTCTGGTAGCATCTTCAGGGTTCTGTATGTATAGTTATCATGTCAGCTGCAAACAGTGACAGTTTTACTTCTTTTCTGATTTGGATTCCTTTTATTTCTTTTTCTTCTTTGATTGTTGTGGCTAAAACTTCCAAAACTATGTTGTATAATAGTGGTGAGAGTGGACACCCTTGTCTTGTTCCCGATCTTAGAGGAAATTGTTTCAGTTTTTCACAGTTGAGAATGATGTTGGCTGTGGCTTTGTCATATATGGCCTTTATTATGTTGAGGTAGGTTCCCTCTATGCCCACTTTCTGGAGAGTTTTTATCATAAATGGGTGTTGAGTTTTGTCAGAAGCTTTTTCTGCATCTATGGAGATGATCATATGGTTTTTATCCTTCAATTTGTTAATATGGTGTATCACCTTGATTGATTTGCATATATTGAAGAATCCTTGCATTCCTGGAATAAACCCCACTTGATCATGGTGTATGACCCTTTTAATATGCTGTTGGATTCTGTTTGCTAGTATTTTGTTCAGAATTTTTACATCTATGTTCATCAGTGATATTGGCCTGTAGTTTTCTTTTTTTGTGACATTTGTCTGGTTTTGGTATCAGGGTGATGGTGGCCTTGTAGTATGAGTTTGGGAGTGTTCCTCCCTCTGCTATATTTTGGAAGAGTTTGAGAAGGCTCTTCTCTAAATGTTTGATAGAATTCACCTGTGAAGCCACCTGGTCCTGGGCTTTTGTTTGTTGGAAGATTTTTAATCACAGTTTCAATTTCAGTGCTTGTGATTGGTCTGTTTACATTTTCTATTTCTTCCTGGCTCAGTCTTGGAAGGTTGTGCTTTTCCAAGAATTTGTCCATTTCTTTCATGTTGTCCGTTTTATTGGCATATAGTTGCTTGTAGTAGTCTCTCATGATCCTTTGTATTTCTGCAGTGTCAGTTGTTACTTCTCCTTTTTCATTTCTAATTCTGTTGATTTGAGTCTTCTCCCTTTTTTTCTTGATGAGTCTGGCTAATGGTTTATCAATTTTGTTTATCTTCTCAAAGAACCAGCTTTTAGTTTCATTGATCTTTGCCATTGTTTCCTTCATTTCTTTTTCATTTATTTCTGATCTGATCTTTATGATTTCTTTCCTTCTGCTAACTTTGGGGTTTATTTTTTGTTGTTGTTCTTTTTTTTTTTTTTTTTTTTTTTGCAGTACGCGGGCCTCTCACTGTTGTGGCCTCTCCCGTTGTGGAGCACAGGCTCCGGACGCACAGGCTCAGCAGCCATGGCTCACGGGCCTAGCCGCTCCGTGGCATGTGGGATCCTCCCAGGCCGGGGCACGAACCCGTGTCCCCTGCTTCGGCAGGTGGACTCTCAACCACTGCGCCACCAGGGAAGCCCTTGTTGTTGTTCTTGTTTCTCTAATTGCTCTAGGTGTAATGTTAGGTTGTTTATTTGAGATGTTTCTTGTTTCTTGAGGTAGGATTGTATTGCTATAAACTTCCCTCTTAGAACCGCTTTTGTTGCATGCCATAGGTTTTTGGTCGTCTTGTTTTCATTGTCATTTGTTTCTAGGTATTTTTGATTTCCTGTTTGATTTCTTCAATGGTCTCTTGGTTATTTAGTAGTGTATTAGCCTCCATGTGTTTGTATTTTTTACACACCTGTGTGTCCATAGGTCTGAAGTAAGTCTCTTGTAGACAGCATATATATGGGTCTTGTTTTTGTATTCATTCAGCTGGTCTGTTTCTTTTGTTTGGAGCATTTAATCCATTTACATTTAAGGTAATTATTGATATGTATGTTCCTATTACCATTTTCTTAATTGTTTTGGGTTTGTTGTTGTAGGTCTTTTCCTCTTCTTGTGTTTCCTGCTGAGAGAAGTTCCTTTAGCATTTGTTGTAAAGCTGGTTTTGTGGTCTGAATTCTCTCAACTTTTGCTTGTCTGTATAGGTTTTAATTTCTCTGTCGAATCTTAATGAGATCCTTGCTGGGTAGAGTAATCTTGGTTGTAGGTTTTTCCCTCAAAGGGTGTTTTTTTTGAGACCTAAGTGTAAGTTTCTTTACATTTGTCTTTACCTGCTCTACCCTTTCTCAACATTTTGGCTGGTTGTTTTCATTACAAAGGTAATCCATGATCATGGCAAAAGTTCAAACAAAACGAAAAATGTAGAAAGTACAGAATAAAACCCCTGAAGTAACCTCCCACAGATAACTAACACTGACAGTTTGGTCTACAGTCTTCTGGATTTTTCTTTTAGCATATATTCTTTTATTTGATCATACATTATGTTTTGTGGACTCTTGCTATCATACTGCCTTTTAATTCATTTCTTCTATTTTTAATTTGAAATATTTCAAATATACAGAAAAGTAAATGAAACAAAATAACACCTATATACCCCGCACTTAGATTTAAGAGAAATCAACACATTTCCAAACCTTTTCTGTAAGTAGAATTTCAGATATAGCCAAACCACCCAATTGCTATCACTTCTCCCTTCCTCCCTCCCTCCACCCCACTCTTTCTTTCTCTCTTATTATAATTTACATTAAATGTTTATACTTATGGTATCATACTGTATGTATCCTTTTTCAATTTGCTTTCTTTAAATGCAACATTATGTCTTGGAGATTTAGCATGTAGCTTCATGTAGATTAACTTTACTTTTTAAAATCTAGTCTATGATACAGAATTCCACTTTTCTGATAGTATAGTGAGAATAACACCATATTATCATCAGTGATGTAAAGTGTATCCTTGGACATCTCTCCTTGTATAAATATGAAAGACTTTCACAGAAGTGTGACTATGGGAGTTGTGCATACTCGGCTTTACTAAAGATTAACAGATGGCTTTCCAAAGGGGCGATACCAGTTTACATTCCCACCAGCACTTTGTGCACTTCCTTGATTCCTTTCATTCCTTGCCAATGCTTGTTGTTTTTAGACTTAAAATTTTTGTCAATCACGTTGATTACAAAAAGGTATTCTGTGATGGTTAATTTTATGTGTCAACTTGACTGGGCTCTAGGGTGCCCAGATATTTGTTTAAATATTACCTGTGTCTGTGAAGGTGTTTCTGGATGAGATTAACATTTGAATTGGTAAAGTGAGTAAATTGTCTCCCCTAGTAGGGATGGGTCTCATCCAACTCATTGAAAGCCTGAATAGAACAAAAAAGAAGAATAAGGGAGACTTCTCTCTTCCTGCCTATGTTTGAGTGGGGGCCAGGATCCTCTCTTGACTTCACAGTAGGACCTGGACTAGAACTTATACCATTGACTCTCCTGGTTCTCGGGCCTCTGACGTAGACTGAAACCATACCATCAGTTCTCCTGGACCTCCAGGTTGCTGACTGTAGAGCTTGGGACTCTTTGGCCTCCATAATTGCATGAGCCAATTCTTTATAATATATCTATATCTGTCTGTCTATCTGTCTATCTATCATCTCCTATCAGTTCTGTTTCTCTGGAGAACCCAGACTAATACAGTATCTCATCATCGTTTACATAGACATTTCTCATAATAACTATTAAGGTTGAACATTTTCTCCCCACATGTTTATTAGCCATTTGAAATTTCTCTCTGATGAATTTTCTATTCATATACTTTGCCCACTTTATATGTGTCTAGTCACAGCCCATCCAACTGTTCTCTCCCTCAGATATTTCACTTTAGGGACATCCTTTCCATCTGCACCCCCTACACCCAGAATTTTAAATTCCATATCTGTTTGACTATATATTGAAGAAAATGAAGGCTAATTCAGAATAAAGAATGGTGATGTAGGCAGATGAGCAGTGTGTCCTTCTGTAAATAGGAGCTTTAGAATATGAGAAGGTAAATGAATGTGCAGCCTTAGAATCCACCACTCATGAATGGTCTCAGAGAACATGATGACACTGGCATGCTGTGCTAGCATTTCCTACCCACCACAGTGATTCAGTCCTGCGTGTGGGCCTTGGAAGAGAATATACTCACTTTAAGCCATTAAGGAAGCAGGTAATAGTTTCTCAAAGTGGCAGGTCTTGTTCTCCTTTGTATGGTTTATAATGATCCTAAATCACTCTCAGAAAAAAAATCTCACTCACTCCATACTCTTTAATTAAGATTTCCGTTTCTGCAACATTTTGGTGGTATTTATGTCAAATGTTTACTTTTCAGAATGTCTCCCTTTTTCTGTCTTTTTTTTTCTGTTTTGATCAGGCTGTAACCATGCTCTGTGCTCTACATGGGTGTTCCTTGGAAACAAAGCATTTTTGAGATGGCAGGATTGGGACTAGTAAAAGAAAACAGGAAGATCTGTGAGCAGAATCTCCTCCAGTACAGATGGTTAAGGAACATAGATAGGGGAGTGTGCTGAGTGACCTTTGTTTAATGGGGTGTCCAAACCACTGGGCGCTCCAGCGTGGGTGGCCATCCTGACTGACCCCATGATTCAAGAACTGCTATAATGATACCAGGGATGCAAAACAAAGATCTGAGTATGCTGCAGAGACTGCTCCCTTTACAGAGGCTGTACACTTCTCCAGCTGAAAATTTTCCTTTGCCACAGTCCCAGTCAAGCCAGATTGAGTTGATGATCCAATTTCAAAGAATGTTTCCTTTTACAAAACACATTTCATATCACTCTTTTCTCCAATAATATGGAATCAGTTTTGAAACTCGACTGGAAACCTTTTGCATCCACAGGGAGGTTGTAAAAGGCCACCTGCTAACCATAGGAAGCCCAGACCGATACAGGGTGCCAAGTTAATTTAAGGTGGATAATTGTTATTTCCTTGTCACTTTCTACACCTGTCCTTGCTCTGCAATAGGGGTTATAAGAAGTATAATGCATGCCAGAGGTGAAACTTTATAAGTCTACTCCTCCAAGAAGTATTCTCTGCGCACTCTTTCTGGAGTCCCCAAGTGCTCTCACATCTCCCTGTGTGTTAGTCAGGGTTTTCCAGAGAAACAGAAACAATAGGGCATGTAGAAATATATATAAGAAGAGAGTTATTATAAGAATTGCCTCACACAATTAAGGAGGCCAAGAAGTCCTAATCTGCTCTTTGCAAGGTGAAGAATCAGGAAAGCCAGTGGTGTAATTCAGTCAGGGTCTGAAGGCCTGAGAACCAGGGGAGCCAGCGTGTGAGGGCAGAAGACGGATGTCGCAGCTCAAGCAAAGAGAGCAGTTTCACCCTTCTTCCATTTTTTTGTTCTACTGAGGCTGTCAACAGGTTGGATGATGCCCACCTGTATTAGTAAAGGCAGTCCTTTACTCAGTCTACTGATTGAAATGCTAATCTGGTCTGGAAACACCCTTACAGAACACCCAGAAATAATGCCTTACCAGCTGTCTTGGCATGTCTTAGTCCAGTCAAGTTAACATATAAAATTAACCATCACACTGTATTCATTCCCACTGTTGGAGTTACTTACTCATTGTAACTGTTCACTTACCTGTCTCCATCATCAAGCTTAGACTCTTAGAAAGGCAGGGCCAGTGCTGTCTGTTTGATTTCCCAGACCTAGCACCATGCCCCCATGTACTTGTGGGATGATTTTAGTGGCTAGAGTTGGGTGTGGGGACTCAGCTACCAACTGTCATGAGTCTCTTATACTTCTTTTGGCCAGGCTTTCCCTCCCAGGCCCCACCCTGACCTCCCTTTTACCTCCATCACTCTGCTTAAAAGGAGTTAAATAATACTACATTTGTACAGTGGGTTGACATGTATTGTCTCATTTGTATTATTATTCCACAGTAGTAGATGAGGTTTAAAAACTGAATACCATGTTCTTAAATTTGCAAATGTCTGGAACAAGAATTGGGAACAATGACAATATTCTGAGCTTCCCAGAAAGTAGCAACTATGGGGATTTTGTGGACATCTGAGAGAAGTACATGCACAGATGGTTTGCCTTTTATTGGCCCATTTTGCCCGGAAGGCAACACTGACTGAAACAAAGGAGGCTTATACCAGAAGGGTATGGTGTCACAGCCTTCACGGTGGCTGTGGATCCTTGCTCTGGTCTCTCTCTCTCTGCTCTGTTCTATATTGCTCATCTTGTTACTCCACAATCCAGCACTTATGACATTTTTCTTCTCTGGACTGGAAATGACAGAGCTGTCAAGCATTAGTTTCTGATTGGTATCTCTGAGTCAGGTAAGAGGGCTGGGGTGATTAAAACTGGGCTCCATGTATCTTCCCAACAGCCAAACAAGTGTTCAGAAGTATAGGAAGAACTTGTTAGGGAAGATACCCAGGAGAATGTTTACAGTGGTAAAGTCAGTGGACAGCAGGCTTCCTTTGTGCCTAAAGAGATGGCACCACTTGGGCAGGAGCCCTGTGGCAGAATCTCCATTAAGACGTCAGAGTAAACTGTATGAAATTACTTTTAGAAAGCAGCTCAGATGAAAAAATCCAACTTCATAGAGCAAGAACTGTGACCATGGTCAGCTCTGACAACTATAATATAGTTGGCCGAGAGGGGAAAAATACACTTGAATTCTGAGGAGGCCCATAGATATCTTGGATAACCTCAGCTTGCGTGCCAAATGTGTCGTGGTCTTTTCTTTCCTTTCTCTCTTCTCATTCCCTTTTCCCCTCTTGCTCCTCCTCTCCCTTCCCTTTCTCTTTCCTTTATGACCTCTTTCTCTAGACCCTCTTCCTTCTGTTCTTTCCCTTCTCTCCTCTATCTTCTCTGATCATTCCTTCCTCCTGTCCTTCAAATGATCAGTGCCCCTTTGCATCAACAAATGTGTACCAAACTTGTGCTTTTGCCAATTACCACGCTAAGAGCTGGAGTGTCAGAGTGAATCAGTTCTACTTCCTCCCCAGCACCAAGGGATGATTTGATGGGCTTTGCCTAGCCCCTTCCTGCATCCGCAACTTCCAGATTTCCTGGAACACTCTCCTCTGTTATATGGGCAACTTATCAAAATTATAATCTAAGGTTAAATAATGTGCTTACTGTGCAACCATTGTTTCAGGTCAAGTCCCCTGGGTACAGCCTCCAACTGCTCCTTTTCTGGTATCATCTCTGCCCCTTTCTCCTCCTCTTAGAAATTCTGGAGCTGCTATTGCTCCTGCCCTCAGGCGGCTCACCACCTAGGGGAGCAACATTTAGATTAATTGCTTTAAAATTCTTTCATCACTCTGATAGTTGACAAGACTAGCTGGCACAACTGATTTAGAAATGCCCAATTTAGCAGACTGTTGTGCTTGGGCTCCAAGGATGGGTGAAACAGAGGAACAAGAAGCCAGTTTTCGGGGTACTCACTCTGATTGCATAACAGGGAGAAGCATCAATTAACACAGGTTCTGGCCAGGACACCCCGTAATGCCTCCATGTCCAGTCAGATAAAAACAGTTCACTCCGTAAGTAAATAATAGCTTAGTTTTCTGTTGCAGCCTGATTGAGATCAGCTAACCTTTAGGCAAGGAGCATGACTCTTGCTAAAGCTTTTGACAAACTCTTTTCAGCTTTATGCAAGAGATTAGGTTAACTCTTGCAAAACTCGTTCACCAGGAACAATGACTAAGTGGATTTTTTCAGTATCTGGCATATTATGTCTGAGTAGCTATAAATATATTTACAAGCTGGAGTTTCAAGGGAGAGGAGTATTAGCTTGCTGGAAAACAAGCCAACTGCATTATGGGCCTACACCCAGCCAGCATGCTGTGTTTTCATCTTCACTTCTTGCAATTTTGTTTTCCTTCTCAAGGACTTTGACTATGTCATTTTTTCTTTAACACTAATAATTTCTCTCTACCCTGCTCCCATTGTGAATGTGTGTGTGTGTTATGTGTGTGTGTATCTTTCTACAGGGGGGTGGAGAATCCCATGCAGGTGTGTTCATGTTATTAAATGTATATCTGCTTATTAATCTCTCCAGTGACAAAAGGCAACGGACAAACAAGCGATGCTCTTATCCCTCCTTCGCAGCGGTGAATCTGAAAGCCAAGAGAAGTTTTCTTTCAAACAGGAAGCGTTTTGGAGTCTGAACAACTTTGCATTTAGACAGTGCAGCTTTCAGTTCCAGATCTTGGCAGTGGGGCAAGCAGAGGGTGTGGCAAGTACAGACTTTGCCACAGGGCAGTGTTTCCTACCTTGTCTTCCCTGGAGTTACTGACAGGAGGGATGCTACTAATCAATTTATTGAAATAAGGATGTCCAATGAGGGAACTTTCTTGAGGTATTAAGTATACTACTGTGCCTTGGGCATAGTCAAGGATGAGTTACAATACATGTCATTTTTCATATTTATCATTGAAACCACATCACCCGCAGTCTTTCTCTAAGCCTAGCATTCTGAGAAACACTTTAATGGTGCCTGAGGGCCTAGGGAAGGAATGGAATGAGTGAGGCATCCCAGAATAGAAAACTAACCTCATAGTTCCTGTTGGTTGGTGGACGATTTTCCACTTTCCACCAATGAAATTGATCTGAGGAGAGTAGACCGAACTGGGGACTCCTGTTTGAGGATCCAGGGCTTCTGGAATTTTCCCTGTTCCTTTATACTTTGCTCTACCATGTTCACTTTGAAAAATCAACATAATCCATTTGATTACAGAGCTGGACCTTTCTCCAGAGTGAGGGATTTTAACCACGCATATATTTAGACATTATTTATCATCTGTTCATTTGTGTTTTTTAAAGTTCAAGTCAAATTCTGGTAACCTAAGCACATGCTTATACTGATCCTTTTACCACTCCCCTTTCTTCTCTGCAAGTTGCTTTCTCTGGTTTCTACGAACTCATTACTGCCCTCAAATTTACAACTTTGTCTTCCCAGTTCCCTGTGTCACCTGCTTGGTCTCAGCTGTCCAGGACTCTGCCTTGGAAATCTCAGACTCACATTTCTATATGTCCCTGTGCTCAACTCTGGCTGGCCTCAGAATCCCCCAGTCTCCACGCCAGTTCTGCCGACAATGCTCAGTCTTTTGTCTCAAGGATGAAGCCCCAAAATCTCCACTTCTAAACGATACCCCAGTGGATTCTGATGCCCACCCAGGATTGAGGAACACTGCTCTAGGTTCTGGGCACATAGCCCCCTGTCTTTTTTTCCTGGAGCCCCTCCTGGGTCATGATTCCATTTCCCCTTCCTGTGCCCTCAGAAGGGATAATGATGGAAGTATTTGTATAGTTTCTCCTATGTCCCAGGTGCTTTAAATATGTTATTTCATATTTCACAATACTCTTATGGAGTATATATCATCATCTTTATTTTAAGGATGAGGAAACCAAGATTCAGAGAGTCTGGGTAATTTTCCCAAAGGTGCACAATTAGGAAATGGCAGGGCAGGGGTACAGACTCTGATCTGTCAGCATCTACAGCCTTACCACTTAAAAAGGGTGGTCCCTGGACCAGCAGAATCAGCGTGCCTTGGGATCTTGCTAGAAATGCAAATAACCTGGGTGGCATCTCAGACCTACTGAATCAGTTTGTTTGGATGTGGGGACCAGAAATCTGTATTTTATCAAGCCCCTCAAGTGATTTTGACATACCCTAAATTTAAGAAGGACCAATCTAGAGTACCATGTATTTCCCCACTCTTTTGTCTCTTTTTCCTCATTTCTTGCCTCAGAAGAATTGCCTTATTTCTTTCCCAGTAACACCACTATCAGCTAACTGCGCAGCCTCACTCATATCTTTCTCAACCAGCAGTTTTATTATGCACACCCTTCTCATTTCCTTTACAACATCTGTGGTATCTGACTGAGCAAACACGGGGCTCCAACCTGGCTTCAGGTTTTGCCCTATCTTGCCTCAGTCTCTCAGTATCTTCCCTTGAACATTTTAAGGCATTGAAGACACTGACTTGCAACTCTCTTTTCTAAACTTGGGGGTGCACATGTACACATGGGCACATGCCATGCACAAAGAATTAAGTTTGATCGTACCAACTAGGTGCCTCATTAATGTCTATACACTACGGCTGGGAAATGCCTACTCGTGGTCTACTTCAAGGTCAGGTTCCCAGACAAAGAACTGCAAATATCCAGTGGCTTTGGAAAGTTTCATTTAGCATTGAACTGTGTCTCTTCAAAGTGAAGCAGTGGTGGGAGATTTTTGAACATGGATCTGCTGATAACATGGCACCTCCTCAAAACTATAATCTCATTCAGGGTTGGATGATGTCCAAATCAAACCAGAAATGCTCCCATGCTACTCTGCCCTTAGTCAGAGGTTTCAGGGTGGCAAACACCTCTTGGTGACTCTGCCTCTGTCTACACGTGCAGAAAGTCCACGTTGCTTGGCAAAAGTCTGATTGCTCTAGAAAAACAGTTTGATCCTAACCTCAAAAGAATTTTTATGCTATTTGGAATATATATGAAAAATAAATATATTTTAATATCTTTAGCCTCATAAACAATACATAATGATTAATGAAAGATTAGCATTTTGGAGTTCAAAATACATAGTTTCTTTGGACGGTTGATACATCATTGTTATTTATTTATTTATTTATTTATTTATATTGAAGTATAGTTGATTATAAGTGAACTACTATTAGTTTCATGTGTACAATATAGTGATTCAGTATTTTTATAGATTAGACTCCATTTAAAGTTATTAGAAAACAATGGCTGTATTTCCCTGTGCTCTACAATATGTCCTTGCTGCTTATCTATTTTATACATAGTAGTTTGTACCTCTTAATCCCATACCCCTATCTTGCCCCTCCCCCCTCTCTCTTCCCACTGGTAACCACTAGTTTGTTCTCTATATCCATTATTCTACCTAATGCCTCATCATTATGTAGAATAAGAGGAAATAGAAAGTTGACAGGGGAAACTTAGTTTAGTTTAACCCTAAACTAAATTATTTAGTTATTTTTCTTTAGTTGCATTTAGCTTCCAGATTGTTTCTTCAGTGCCACCTTTCACAAGAATATTCCATGAATAAATATTAGGCTATATCCCTGTCCATCTGTAATGGTCATGTTATTCTGTTCAATGGCTTGCTCGTGGGGTTGTATCCTAACTGGAATTGCAGTTGGCATATCAAGATGCATTGTATGCATTTATATCTTTCTTTTTTCTTTCTAAATGTTTCCTCACTGGGTTAGAGCTCCTAGCCATGAGTACTCTCGGATCAGCTTAATTACTAAAAGAAGAATTATAGTTTTACTGTACAGTGACCTTGCAGGAAGCACCAGTGCAGCTCAATGTCAAATTCTGCTCACATTTCAATATATTTTTGATATATTTTGCTTAGCAGTTTATTTGCCTTCTCATTGCCACTGTTTTTCCTGATCATAGAACTCTATAAAACTCAATAATGGGGAGTGACTCAAAAGTTTGGTTATTTTTACTAGTAAACTATTTCGGGGGTAAGCACTTCATATTTCACATTCTTATGCTCCACAGCACTGTAAATAAGTCTGATTTTTTTTTCCTTGGGTTCAAGAGAATATTTTGGAGATAATTGGCAGAAAATAGAATTAACAATGCTATCAATTTTCATGTTGAATAACTTTAGAGGGAATGGTGGCATTTTATACTTAAGAATAAATATGCAAGGATTTGTAAAATTTGGCAAACTGCAAGAATAATATATTTAGAAAATTGTGCTATGATTAAATGTCCTGGCTATATAGCTTATTTACTTTTTTGTCTTTTTTAAATGTTTAAAATGAAATTTAAAGCACAATTGAGCTTGGCTTGGATAGGCAGACTGTATATTAACTGGGGATTTAGTTAATATCCAAGAGCTGATCTACTTCTGACAGTAAGACCCAAATAGCCCCCTTGGAAGTTTCCATAGAGGTTGATTAACTTTTTAAAATCTCTCTTTCTCCCCTTCTTTTTGGCCTCTGCCTTCTTTAGTTGTGTGCTAATTTGCTACATAGAATCTTGATTTTCTAGAATTGCTACCTTGATGTATAGGGGAAAAGAAAATTTAATAAAATCCTTGATTTTGAAAATCTTGAATTTTTCATATTTGATTTTTTGAGGAGAAATTATTTAAATTTATTTCTGTTTTAACAGTCTCCATGGAGTAATGATTAAATGTAAATTGTTCAATATGTTTTTTCAATGTTTTACTTGTTAAACCTCATACTAAGCCTCAGAAATATTGAGTCAATAATCTCTAATTCCCTGTTCAAAATTTCCACAAAGCAGAAACATACATGTCTTCATTGTTAACGACAGACAAACGAAACCAATAACAACAACAAAATAATTTTTACACTTCTAGGATTCTATATTAGGTGTTGCATGAGTTTTATGTATTAGATATGTTCCAGTAATCTTTGTTATTTAAGAGCAGATGAATTAACTTCACTACTTTAACCTCTTTGGCTCTGCCTATTGCCACGTGACTCTTCATTAGCAGTCCTAAGAACAAATTATGCATCAAAATTCCAATTAAGAGTCAATTGTTTGCCTACTCAATATCCCCTATGAGAAATCTTATACAAGAGCTTTTGTTTCAGAACTAAGTGCCAGGAAAATTTTGCTCTCCTCAAGTAATGGCTTGTTTTCTCCTTCTAGACACTGAGACCCACGTAACTGAACATATTTTCCTTTGTGCTTTGGCTGCCGGGAAGCGCAGACCCAAACTTGCAGCCCAAATTTTATGGCTATGTAAGGTCCTATGGCCCACATAGCTGGAATCTTGATACTAATTTTCAGTCTTGACTCTGGTTGACAAAACATGCCATTATAAAAAAATTATAAAAGTATCTATAGGCTATCTGAAATTATTATAAAGTAGGCTATAAATAAACCAGTCAATTGTTTAAAAAATAATTCAGTTTTTGCAGGGAGCTGACTTTATGAACGATCTTTAGATTCACACTTCAACCCTCAGAAGCCCATATCATTTTCAGTATACATTTCATGTGCATTTACCATGTGCCGGACAGATGTGCTCCTGGCAGAGAGGTTTCTAAGTATTAACAGAGCTCAGTCTCTCAAGGGCCTTTGGAGGCTCTAGAAGGAGGGACAAATACAAATTATGCAAGACTAAATAAAATAGGTGTTGAATAGCAATAAACTTTTTTGATATAAGGGTACAGGGAAAGGAACAATTTATTCTCCAAGGGCTTAAAAGATAGAGGTTTTTTCAAAGGCAAAAAACTGAGGTCGTTTCAAGCCAAAGAGGCTATATGAAGAATGCATAATGTCGCTAAATTGTAGTGAGAAATGACAAAACAATGTTGTTACAGAACATTATTAATGAGCAACAGATTATCATTAATACTGCTTCTTGAGGAAGATGGGTTTATGTAGAGGTGGGTAGAGTTTTTTAAAGAGAACTTCTGGGAATTTCACTACACTAGTCCTTATCATATGCAGTTCAGTTTAAAAATTGTTATTTCTCCTTTTTCTTTTCTTTTTTTTTTTTTTTTTGTGCTGTACGCGGGCCTCTCACTGTTTTGGCCTCTCCCGTTGCGAAGCACAGGCTCCAGACGTGCAGGCTCAGCGGCCATGGCTCACGGGCCCAGCCGCTCCGCGGCATGTGGGATCTTCCCAGACCGGGGCATGAACCCGTGTCCCCTGCATTGGCAGGCGGACTCTCAACCACTGCGCCACCAGGGAAGCCCTCTCCTTTTTCTTGATAGAGGAATATCATTAGGACTTCTCTAATGCCTATCAATCATAACTGGGGCTATTTCTGAGTTGATAGTCATAATGAAGAGAGGAAGCAAAAGAGGAAAGGAGAAGACAATACAAGAAGAAAAGGGAAGAAAAAAATGATGACAGGGATTAACTGTATTTTCCTAAGGTGGAGAGAGCACATGAGGATAAAGAGCATATGGAAGTCCTCAAGATAAAGAGTTTCTCTGGATTGGAATTGACCAAAATAGAGAAGGGTGAAGAGACTATGACATATGGAAATTTCTCCTTGGGAAAAATGTCAGTGGAAAAGTTATTGGGTCAGATTGTTCTTCTGTCAAGGTAGAACATGATGGCAATTTGACAAGGAACACAGTTTGGTACAATTAAGCCATCAAGCTTATGATGTGTGTTGTGTAGGGATGGGGCCCAGGTGGGCAGGTAGGAGAAATCATGTATCCTGGGTCTTGCCCATATATTGATGTTAGATTCCACTGACCATGTCACCACCTGAACTGTTTGACTTTGGTAGCTAATTTATAACATCAAGAAGAGTTGCCTAGGCAGAATCAGAGGGAAATTTCATAAACAGCAATTGCAGTGATTCCTACTGGCTGGGTGCTTTCGGAAACAATTTACACAAGGGCTGATTTCAACATGCACTAATGTATACAGTTTAGCTAGTGTTTTATATGGAAACTGTAATAAACCATTCTAATTGGTGCTTAATTTACATAGATTAGAGAGTTCCACAAGCCCATACATTAATGCTTGGGGATTTTGGGTCATTTAATGGAGATGCCAATTTGATTCAGATAAATAACCAATTTTAGGAAATCCTGCTAAAGTTTGCCTGATACAAACTAGACTATCTTATTTTATTTTATTTTTTGCTTTATAACAAATTTAATCAGTTATACATATACATATGTTCCCATATCCCCTCCCTTTTGCGTCTCCCTCCCACCCCTCCAGGCGGTCACAAAGCACCGAGCTGATCTCCCTGTGCTATGCGGCTGCTTCCCACTAGCTATCTACCTTACGTTTGGTAGTGTATATATGTCCATGCCGCTCTTTCACTTTGTCACAGCTTACCCTTCCCCCTCCCCATATCCTCAAGTCCATTCTCTAGTAGGTCTGTGTCTTTATTCCTGTCTTACCCCTATGTTCTTCATGACATTTTTTTTCTTAAATTCCATATATATGTGTCAGCATACAGTATTTGTCTTTCTCTTTCTGACTTACTTCACTCTGTATGACAGACTCTAGGTCCATCCACCTCATTACAAATAGTTCAATTTCATTTCTTTTTATGGCTGAGTAATATTCCATTGTATATATGTGCCACATCTTCTTTATCCATTCATCCGATGATGGACACTTAGGTTGTTTCCATCTCTGGGCTATTGTAAATAGGGCTGCTATGAACATTTTGGTACATGTCTCTTTTTGAATTATGGTTTTCTCAGGGTATATGCCCAGTAGTGGGATTGCTGGGTCATATGGTAGTTCTATTTGTAGTTTTTTAAAGAACCTCCATACCGTTCTCCATAGTGGCTGTACCAATTCACATTCCCACCAGCAGTGCAAGAGTGTTCCCTTTTTTCCACACCCTCTCCAGCATTTATTGTTTCTAGATTTTTTGATGATGGCCATTCTGACTGGTGTGAGATGATATCTCATTGTAGTTTTGATTTGCATTTCTCTAATGAGTAAAGATGTTGAGCATCCTTTCATGTGTTTGTTGGCAGTCTGTATATCTTCTGTGGAGAAATGTCTATTTAGGTCTTCTGCCCATTTTTGGATTGGGTTGTTTGTTTTTTTGTTATTGAGCTGCATGAGCTGCTTATAAATTTTGGAGATTAATCCTTTGTCAGTTGCTTCATTTGCAAATATTTTCTCCCATTCTGAGGGTTGTCTTTTGGTCTTGTTTATGGCTTCCTTTGCTGTGCAAAAGCTTTTAAGTTTCATTAGGTCCCATGTGTTTATTTTTGTCTTTATTTCCATTTCTCTAGGAGGTGGGTCAAAAAGGATCTTGCTGTGGTTTATGTCATAGAGTGTTCTGCCTATGTTTTCCTCTAAGAGTTTGATAGTGTCTGGCCTTACATTTAGGTCTTTAATCCATTTTGAGCTTATTTTTGTGTATGGTGTTAGGGAGTGATCTAATCTCATACTTTTACATGTCCCTGTCCAGTTTTCCCAACACCACTTATTGAAGAGACTGTCCTTTCTCCACTGTACATTCCTGCCTCCTTTATCAAAGATAAGGTGACCATATGTCCGTGGGTTTATCTCTGGGCTTTCTATCCTGTTCCATTGATCTATCTTTCTGTTTTTGTGCCAGTACCATACTGTCTTAATTACTGTAGCTTTGTAGTATAGTCTGAAGTCAGGGAGCCTGATTCCTCCAGCTCCATTTTTCATTCTCAAGATTGCTTTGGCTATTCGGGGTCTTTTGTGTTTCCACACAAATTCTGAAATTTTTTGTTCTAGTTCTGTGAAAAATGCCATTGGTAGTTTGATAGGGATTGCATTGAATCTGTAGATTGCTTTGGGTAGTAGAGTCATTTTCACAATGTTGATTCTTCCAATCCAAGAACATGGTACATCTCTCCATCTATTTGTATCATCTTTAATTTCTTTCACCAGTGTCTTATAATTTTCTGCATACAGGTCTTTTGTCTCCTTAGGTAGGTTTATTCCTAGATATTTTATTCTTTTTGTTGCAATGGTAAATGGGAGTGTTTCCTTGATTTCACTTTCAGATTTTTCATCATTAGTATATAGGAATGCCAGAGATTTCTGTGCATTAATTTTGTATCCTGCAACTTTACCAAATTCATTGATTAGCTCTAGTAGTTTTCTGGTAGCATCTTTAGGATTCTCTATGTATAGTATCATGTCATCTGCAAACAGTGACAGCTTTACTTCTTCTTTTCCGATTTGGATTCCTTTTATTTCCATTTCTTCTCTGATTGCTGTGGCTAAAACTTCCAAAACTAGGTTGAATAAGAGTGGTGAGAGTGGGCAACCTTGTCTTGTTCCTGATCTTAGTGGAAATGGTTTCAGTTTTTCACCATTGAGGACGATGCTGGCTGTGGGTTTGTCATATATGGCCTTTATTATGTTGAGGAAAGTTCCCTCTATGCCTACTTTCTGCAGGGTTTTTATCATAAATGGGTGTTGAATTTTGTCGAAAGCTTTCTCTGCATCTATTGAGATGATCATATGGTTTTTCTCCTTCAATTTGTTAATATGGTGTATCACGTTGATTGATTTGCGTATATTGAAGAATCCTTGCATTCCTGGAATAAACCCCACTTGATCATGGTGTATGATCCTTTTAATGTGCTGTTGGATTCTGTTTGCTAGTATTTTGTTGAGGATTTTTGCATCTATGTTCATCAGTGATATTGGCCTGTAGTTTTCTTTCTTTGTGACGTCCTTGTCTGGTTTTGGTATCAAGGTGATGGTGGCCTCGTAGAATGAGTTTGGGAGTGTTCCTCCCTCTGCTATATTTTGGAAGAGTTTGAGAAGTATAGGTGTTAGCTCTTCTCTAAATGCTTGATAGAATTCGCCTGTGAAGCCATCTGGTCCTGGGCTTTTGTTTGTTGGAAGATTTTTTATCACAGTTTCAATTTCAGTGCTTGTGATTGGTCTGTTCATATGTTCTATTTCTTCCTGATTCAGTCTTGGCAGGTTGTGCATTTCTAAGAATTTGTCCATTTCTTCCAGGTTGTCCATTTTATTGGCATAGAGTTGCTTGTAGTAATCTCTCATGATCTTTTGTATTTCTGCAGTGTCAGTTGTTACTTCTCCTTTTTCATTTCTAATTCTATTGATTTGAGTCTTCTCCCTTTTTTTCTTGATGAGTCTGGCTAATGGTTTATCAATTTTGTTTATCTTCTCAAAGAACCAGCTTTTAGTTTTATTGATCTTTGCTATTGTTTCCTTCATTTCTTTTTCATTTATTCTGATATGATTTTTATGATTTCTTTCCTTCTGCTAACTTTGGGATGTTTTTGTTCTTCTTTCTCTAATTGCTTTAGGTGCAAGGTTAGGTTGTTTATTCGAGATGTTTCCTGTTTCTTAAGGTGGGATTGTATTGCTATAAACTTCCCTCTTAGAACTGCTTTTGCTGCATCCCATAGGTTTTCGGTCATCTTGTCTCCATTGTCATTTTTTTCTAGGTATTTTTTAATTTCCTCTTTGATTTCTTAAGTGATCACTTCATTATTAAGTAATGTATTGTTTAGCCTCCATGTGTTTGTATTTTTTATAGCTCTTTTCCTGTAATTGATATCTAGTCTCATAGCATTGTGGTCAGAAAAGATACTTGATACAATTTCAATTTTCTTAAATTTACCAAGGCTTGATTTGTGACCCAAGATATGATCTATCCTGGAGAATGTTCCATGAGCACTTGAGAAAAATGTGTATTCTGTTGTTTTTGGATGGAATGTCCTATAAATATCAATTAAGTCCATCTTGTTTAATGTATCATTTAAAGCTTGTGTTTCCTTATTTATTTTCATTTTGGATGATCTGTCCATTGGTGAAAGTGGGGTGTTAAAGTCTCCTACTATGATTGTGTTACTGTCGATTTCTCCTTTTATGGCTGTTAGTGTTTGCCTTATGTATTGAGGTGCTCCTGTGTTGGGTGCATAAATATTTACAATTGTTATATCTTCTTCTTGGATCGATCCCTTGATCATTATGTAGTGTCCTTCTTTGGCTCTTCTAGTAGTCTTTATTTTAAAGTCTATTTTGTCTGATATGAGAATTGCTACTCCAGCTTTCTTTTGGTTTCCATTTGCATGGAATATCTTTTTCCATCCCCTTACTTTCAGTCTGTATGTGTCTCTAGGTCTGAAGTGGGTCTCTTGTAGACAGCATATATATGGGTCTTGTTTTGGTATCCATTCAGCCAATCTGTGTCTTTTGGTGGGAGCATTTAGTCCATTTACATTTAAGGTAATTATCGATATGTATGTTCCTATTCCCATTTTCTTAATTGTTTTGGGTTCGTTATTGTAGGTCTTTTCCTTCTGTTGTGTTTCTTGCCTAGAGAAGTTCCTTTAGCATTTGTTGTAAAGCTGGTTTGGTGGTGCTGAACTCTCTCAGCTTTTGCTCGTCTGTAAAGGTTTTAATTTCTCCATCAAATCTGAATGAGATCCTTGCTGGGTAGAGTAATCTTGGTTGCAGGTTTTTCTCCTTCATCACTTTAATTATGTCCTGCCACTCCCTTCTGGCTTGTAGAGTTTCTGCTGAGAGATCAGCTGTTATCCTGATGGGGATTCCCTTGTGTGTTATTTGTTGTTTTTGCCTTGCTGCTTTTAATATGGTTTCTTTGTGTTTAATTTTTGACAGTTTGATTAATATGTGTCTTGGCGTATTTCTCCTTGGATTTATTCTGTATGGGACTCTCTGTGCCTCCTGGACTTGATTAACTATTTCTTTTCCCATATTAGGGAAGTTTTCAACTATAATCTCTTCAAATATTTTCTCAGTCCCTTTCTTTTTCTCTTCTTCTTCTGGAACCCCTATAATTCGAATGTTGGTGCGTTTAATGTTGTCCCACAGGTCTCTGAGACTGTCCTCTGTTCTTTTCATTCTTTTTTCTTTATTTTGCTCTGCAGCAGTTATTTCCACTATTTTATCTTCCACCTCACTTATCCGTTCTTCTGCCTCAGTTATTCTGCTATTGATCCCATCTAGAGTATTTTTTATTTCATTTATTGTGTTTTTAATCGATGCTTGATTCATCTTTAGTTCTTCTAGGTCCTTGTTAACTGTTTCTTGCATTTTGTCTATTCTATTTCCAAGATTTTGGATCTGGGAAATAGAATCTTGGATCATCTTTACCATCATTATTCTGAATTCTTTTTCAGGTAGACTGCCTATTACCTCTTCATTTGTTAGGTCTGGTGGGTTTTTATCTTGCTCCTTCTCCTGCTGTGTGTTTTTCTGTCTTCTCATTTTGCTTATGTTACTGTGTTTGGGGTCTCCTTTTTGCAGGCTGCAGGTTCGTAGTTCCTGTTGTTTTTGGTGTCTGTCCCCAGTGGCTAAGGTTGGTTCAGTGGGTTGTGTAGGCTTCCTGGTGGAGGGGACTAGTGCCTGTGTTCTGGTGGATGAGGCTGGATCTTGTCTTTCTGGTGGGCAGGTCCACGTCTGGTGGTGTGTTTTGGGGTGTCTGCAGACTTTTTATGATTTTAGGCCACCTCTCTGCTAATGGGTGGCGTTGTGTTCCTGTCTTGCTAGTTGTTTGGCATAGGGTGTCCAGCACTGTAGCTTGCTGGTCGTTGAGTGAAGCTGGGTGCTGGTGTTGAGATGGAGATCTCTGGAAGATTTTCGCCGTTTGATATTATGTGGAGCTGGGAGGTCTCTTGTGGACCAGTGTCCTGAAGTTGGCTCTCCCACCTCAGAGGCACAGCACTGACTCCTGGCTCCTCAATTTGGGATGATTTGTTGTCTATTCATGTATTCCACAGATGCAGGGTACATCAAGTTGATTGTGGAGCTTTAATCCGCTGCTTCTGAGGCTGCTGGGAGAGATTTTCCTTTCTCTTCTTTGTTCTCACAGCTCCCGGGTCTCAGCTTTGGATTTGGCCCCGCCTCTGCGTGTAGGTCGCCGGAGGGTGTCTGTTCTTCGCTCAGACAGGACAGGGTTAAAGGAGCAGCCTCTTCGGGGACTCTGGCTCACTCAGGCCGGGCGGGAGGGAGGGGCACGGAGTGCGGGGCGAGCCTGCAGCGGCAGAGGTCGGCGTGACGTTGCACCAGCCCGAGGCGCGCCGTGCGTTCTCCCAGGGAAGCCGCCCCTGGATCCCGGGGCCCCGGCAGTGGCGGGCTGCACAGGCTCCCGGAAGGGCGGTGTGGACAGTGACCTGCGCTCGCACACAGGCTTCTTGGCGGCGGCAGCGGCAGCCCCAGCGTCCCACGCCCGTCACTGGGCTCCGCGCTTTCAGTCGTGACTCGCGCCTGTCTGTGGAGCCCCTTTAAGCAGCGCTCTTAATCCCCTCTCCTCGCGCACCAGGGAACCAAGAGGGCAGAAAAAGTCTCTTGCCTCTTCGGCAGCTCCAGAGTTTTCCCGGACTCTCTCCCGGCTAGCTGTGGCACATTAGCCCCCTTCAGGCTGAGTTCTCGCCACCAGCCCCAGTCCTCTCCCTGCGCTCTGACCGAAGCCCGAGCCGCAGCTTCCAGCGCCGCCCGCCCTGGCGGGCGAGCAGACAAGCCTCTCGGGCTGGTGAGTGCCGCTCGGCACCGATCCTCTGTGCGGGAATCTCTCCGCTTTGCCCTACCCAGGTATGTGGGGAGTTTCTTGCCTTTTGGGAGGTCTGGGGTCTTCTGCCAGCGTTCAGTAGGTGTTCTGTAGGAGTTGTTCTACGTGTAGCTGTATTTCTGGTGTATCCGTGGGGAGGAAGGTGATCTCCGCGTCTTACTCTTCCGCCATCTTACCCGGAAGTCTCTTATTTTATTTTAATTTATTTTTTTGTACCAAGTTATTTATTTAGGCAATGATTGTAATAGTAAAAGCTTGGAGACAACTTAAATGCCCATCAACAAACAACTGATTATATAAAGTATGTCTATCCATAAAATATGTGCATTTAAAATAATGAGGCATGTAATGATAGCACACTGTCTAAGATACATATTTAAGTTAAAAAGGAAGATGCAGAACAATGTGTATTCTAACATATGTGTTTTAAAAAGAGATGGAGTCCTGTATATATGTATCACGTGTGTATGCCTAGTGTTCCTCTGGAATGCCACTAATGACAGAAGCTAATTGACAGTGGCTGGCCTAGAAGGAAATATTAAGGGTCAAGAGTAGGAAGGAGACTTAACTTTTCATTGTTTCTTTTCAAATTAGTCAGTCTTAACTTCAGGTTTTTTTTGCTTACTCTTGTCCAGTGGCCTCAACTAGCTTTCCATCTCTTTCCAAGATTCACGACAAAGGGAATCACTGTATCAACATCAGGCAGGAAAGCTTTGACTTTCTAGTCCTGTTCTATGTGGATGTATCCCAGATTCCTCCACAACCTGGGTCAGAGCATCTGTGGCCTTAGTATGAAGTTTTGTAAAGGGTTCTTCTTCAGACAGATGAATGAGAAAGATTTCCTCCTCCTGTATGGAGATAGCATAGCAAGCAGAGTGGGATGGATCTCACCCATGGCTTACCTCTGAGGTTAGGTACTGTTGTGCAGTCTGCACACTGCACAACCATTTGTGGTGGCCCTGAACTGGTTCACCTTGCTGGGAGAGACTGTGAGTTCCAGGCACCTCACTTGGTATATCACTAACAGAAAACTCAAGCTCTAGGTAGATCATTGCACCTGCCCTACTTTTCTACCTGCTCTCACAGTCTTCAGGGTGGCAGAGTCCAAGTAAGTAATTATAAGTTGATGTGGCAAATGATATGAGTGCTATGGAAGAGAATCTATGAAGGGCTTTCAAAGAGTGAAGAGGAAGCCATTCTGCATGATGGCGGTTGCATCAGGTGGAGCCGTCTAAGTCAGTGTTTCTCAACTGGGGCCCTCTAAGGGGTCTTTGGTAAAGTTTGGAGACATTTTTGGTTGTCTCAGCTGGGGGTTGTGGTGCTACTGGTGTCTAGTGGATGAAGGCCAGGGATGCTGCTGAACATCCTACAATGCACAGGACAAAGAATTATCTAGCCCAAAATATTAGCAGTGCTGCCATTGAGAAACCTGGTCATATGCTGTGGTAACAAATAACTTTAAAAAATCTCAGTGGCTTAACTCAACAAATAATGGTATCTCCCTCATGCTGTATGCCCAGTCTGGGTTGGCAATGCAGCCCTGCTCATTGTAGTTCCACCAGGGAGTCTGGCTGATGGAGTCTGTGTGGGCTTCCACCATCACTGTGACAGGAGAAAGGAACTTAGTGGATGGCACAGGAGAGTTTTAAACTTCTGCTCAGAATTGGCACGTGTCCTTTCCAGTCACATTCCATTGGCCGTTATCTATCATATGACCAAGCCTAAATTCACAGCAGGTGGGAAGTGCATTTTTGTCTTGTACCCAGAAAGAGGAAACAATGGGAATTGTTTTGAACTGCCCTCATGACTGTTGTACTGATGGTAGTAGTGGTTGTGGCAGTGGTGCAGGGATTTAGGCAAGTCTTCTGCTGCATAACAAACCACCCCAAACTTAGGAGCCGAGGACAACAACAGTCATTTAATTAGCTCATGAAGCTGAAATTTGGATAGGTCTGGAAGGGAACAGCTCATCTCTACACCATGTGGCATCAGCTGGGGCAGCTCGAAAACTGGGAGCCTGAATCATCTGAAAGCTGGATCACTCATATGTCTGGCAGTTGATACCGGCTAGACTGAGACCTCAGCTGTGACTGTCAGCTGGACCACCTACACATGGCCTCTACATGTGGCTGTTTGGCTTCCTCACAACATGGTGGCTGGGTTCCAAGGCAGAAAGTAAATGCTGCCAGTTTCTTAAAGCCTGCGTCTGGAAACTGGCGCAGCATCACTTCTACCGTATTCTCTTTATTGAGGAGTTACAGAGCCCAAATTTAAGGGGAGGGAACATAGACCTCATGTTTCAGTAGGAGGAAGGTCAAAGAATCTGGGGGCTATGTTTTAAAACTGTTTCTCAGGTCAGTGACAGGGTTGAAGGAATGGCAAGATTTCTTTAGATGGAGTTTGGGGAATGAGCATTCTGGACAAAAGCACATCATATCTGAATTATTCTCAGTTTTCTAGGTGGTCCTGCCTCCTAGCTACTCACTCCTAGTGCTGACATAAGCCTTATAAAAATGTTTTGATCCAATTATAAAATATATATCAAGTGCACTGTTTCACTAATGTGAAGTGCAATCTGGGTTTATTCTGATTTAATTGTCTAAAATTATACATGGTTCATTCTAATGCAAACAAATGAAATTTTTAAAAAAGCATCACCAAATTTTTCTGTTAAGTGTTTGTTTTTCTTTAATAATAATAATAGTTTAGTTCATAATAATAGTTTAGTTTACCTCAATTTTGGGATTTAGTAGATTAGTGGCACTCATTCTGCTTTGGATTCATTTTGCTATGAACTTCATGGTTCAATTTTGACTTTAAAGCAGTCTGGACTTGACCTGAAACACTTTCTTTGGGAATCAGATGCAATAGGGGTTGAGGAATAGCATAAATGGGCCATCCTTTTTCTGATTTTGAAAGGGAATTATTACCAATATCCATGTGTTTTCCTGTCTTTTCAGAGTAAATCCTAACAGCGTTGGCTGTGGGTCATAGAACCGCAGAATTGTAGAGCAGAGAGCGTCTTTCAAGGTCATCTAAGTTGAGTTTCCTCATTTTGCATATGAGAAAAGTGAGAATCAATGAGGCAAGGTGGCCTCTTAGAGTTACAACTCACTATTACACAGAAAGAGGAAGGGCAGTTGGTACATGGTGGAGGGGCCCCATGTTGGTACATGAAGGACAGTTGGAGGGGACCCACTGATGAATTACAGGGAATCGAATGTTCCCCCCTGTATTTTTCACTGAGGAAGAAGCAGCTTCTTAGCTTCTACTGCATTGGCTTCTCTTGTGACCCCTGTCCCAGCCCTTGGCTGCATCTACTCCACATTCCTAGCCCTGGACCATTCCATCTGCCTTCTGTTTATGCGCTGACAGCTGCCTTTCCCCTCATCCTTTGTTCTTGATCTTTTAAATCCAAGGGGGAGTTGCTCCACTGACAACATTTGAATTCAGCTCATGAAAAATTCTATAACAAGTGTACTTGACTGTTTGATCTCTGGCTTCTCCCACATATTTGCCCTTTATACCCTGAGATCTATAACTTCATTTCCTTGGAGCAGATTACAATTTCAATGGAAAGGAAATAACTGTTTAGCTTTCAAGCTGAGCTCAATTCTAATAAGAATCAAGCAAAGCTCAATCCTGGGCCACTGTGGATACTCAGGCACTGAATCAGGCTGTGGCAGTCTCTGAAAACACAGCTTCATTGTTATGATGCTGGAAAATCCCTGACCTTGGTTCAAATTCCAGCCACACCATTTAACTGCTGTGTGATCTGGGCAAGATGCTTAAACTCTGCAGACTCAGTTTCCCCTTATATAATTGGGAACACTAATATTTATTAGTGCATCCTGTGTGTCAGACTCTTATGGTTTATGATCCAGTGAGGAAGATGGACATGAATCAAATGATCACAAATAAATATAAAATTATAAATAGGTAAATCCATAAGCCATGAGTCCATAAATCAGGACTTCCTGGGCAAACTGGGATATATGGATCCTCCCCATCCTATCTTTCCCATGACAAAGAAGGTTGGGAAAGACCTCCCTGGGGAAGGCAAGATGGAACTGAGATCTACAGGAAGAGTGAGGATTACTAGGCAAAAGGGGTGAGACAGGAACATTTAGGCCAAGAGAGCAAGCAGCATATGCAAAACTCTAAAGCAGGGGGAAGCATGGAGCCTACAATGGATTGAAGACTGGTACGGTAGAAGACTAGAGGAGTGTGTGGCAAATGTAGGGACCAGAGCACTTGCCTGTGTCATAGGTGTTAGGAACGTGGGCTTGATCCTGGCTGGTTTTACGCAGGGGAATTGCAAGACTAGATTTGTATTTTAAAAAAATCAGTCTGGCTTCAGAGTACAATTGAGTTCAGTAGTGGTTCTCAGTCTTGGCTTTCAAAGTGAAGCTTTTACACAATACCAAAGCCTGGGCCCCACCCCCAGTGATTTGGATTTAGTTGGTTTAGGGTAGATTCCTGTAGATTATAATGGATGCCAGGGCTGAGATTTACTGTGGAAAGCGGCTTTAATGGATGTGGGGAAGAACAACTGCAAAGCTACTCCTGTAGCCCAGATAAGTAATGATGAGATGGCTTTATGGCAGTAGCAGGGACCCTGTAGCTATAGAGCAGTGATTCTCAAACTGTACTGGACTTCCAATTCCTGGAGGACTTGTTAAAATGCAGATATGTGGGCCCCCTTGATTAGGCCTGGCTTGGGGCCTGAGAATGTGCATTTCTGACCAGTTCCCTGGAGATATTAATGTTGCTGGTTTGGAGACCACACTTGGAGAATCACTGATCTAGAGAAAAGCTGTCAGATTTGGTAGATAAAATGAACAGAATTTGGTGATAGATGGCCTATGCACCCAAGGGTGAGGGAGACTGCAAGGACTCCTTTTAGTTTTCTGACTGTATGGCTTGTGCCATTTATTGACATTCGGGGAACAGCCAATCAGACCAGAAAGGATCATGAAATCAGTGCTGTGCATGTATTTGAGGATGTCTTTGAAACAACTAAGTGGATATATTAAGTAGGGACCTATATAGAACTTGGAAGAGAAGGTGATTAGAGATGTAAATTTGAGAATCATTGTATAGATGGTCACTGAAACCAAGGACTTATCTATCAGTGGGACCACTCAATTTTCCAACTTTCTTTTGCTCTTATCCTTAGTTTCAAAGCTCTGGCTTCTCTTTTTCTTAGCCTGTCCAAAGTGTCATAACCCTTCCAGCATCAGTGCCTTCTGACGCCTTCTTAAAGACTATTCCTTCTGTTTGGAAGAATGTTTACTCTCCCTCTTCAAATTTAGCTCCTTTTGCTCCTTTTGGATTCCACCCCTCAGGCTTGGTCATTAGCAACCAGGAACCTTTGTTTCTCTGATTTGTAGCATAAATCAAAGTTTGGGATTATGTGTTTATTTGTGTGATAATTTGCTAAGTGGTCATCTCTCTTACTAGATTCTAAGAGAACACCACTGCGTCCTTAGGGCTTAGCTCAATATCTAATTGCACTTAAGGAAACCCTCTGAGACAGTTGTTAAGTGTCCAGCAGGTTAGTTACAGAGGTGGTAGTTGTTAAAACTGGTAATTTCTCAGGAATCGGGAGAAGCAGTCGCTGGTGTTTTTTCAGCAGAGATTAAATTTTGTAGGACGCCGAATGTGTGAATCAGCAACAGCGCCATCTGGTGGAAATAAGTGATGCAACAACGACGACCTGGCAGTCCAGGCCCAGGGTTTTTTAAACAAATGCTGCTCTGGGAGAAAAGACTTTTTTATACTTAAAAAATATGAGTAAAATTTATTAGAGGGAAGATGGACTCTCTTTTTGAGAGAGACAGTTGGAATAATTGGATATTGAAACAGCGTTTAGTTTTCAAAAAAGAACAACACTGTAATTCAGAGGGGTTTTTTCAAAGGACACATATGGAAGGAAATAAGGAAGTTAGAGATCTCCACCCAAAGCCAGCATTACAGAAAAACGGAAACAGGCATATAGCTGTGCTTCTTAGACTGATGTGCATTTTGGAATTGACTGGTCAATGCGGATATTGCTATCTGGTTGTCTTGTAGTCCCCTTGGTGGCAGATGCAGGTCTCAGTTACTTTCTCCGCTCTTGCTCCACGACTGTGGGCCTTCCTCCTGCAGAGACATGGTGTTACTAAAATGGTGATGTCAGGGGCTTCACAATATGGGGGCTTGAAGGTATGAAAGTGGACTCACAATTTTTCTTTGTTTCTAAATTTTTCTCAGAATGGGGAAGATATATGGCTTTTTAATTCTGTGATAGGAAATGAAAACTGTGACTATAGCCCACAATTTATGAAATTGATTTCACAATGTACAGCTCTCTTCTGCTTCTTATTCAACTATTCTTGTTGCTATCAGTAGACTTAGTGAAGGACTTGAAGCTAAGTGAATTGATGTTGGTCAGTCACTTCCCTGGGTATGATGCCGCTATTGGACAGAGCTTTTGTATCCATCTACTTCACAGACCATTGTCCAGCCTGCACATCATTTGCTCAGAGGTCTGGTGCCCTCCCTTATTCCATTCAGATACGGCATTGTTGGGGGTCATATAATACAGAATATAATCACTGTACCAGTTAAGTGGTTTTGATTCAAATAGCTTAAATTATAAGGGAATTTATTTCTTATATAACTGGTAAGTCTAGCAATAAAATGGCCTTTCTGTGAGGGATGATCCAGTGGTTCAGTGATGTCAAAAACCCTGTCTATTTTTCCACTTTGCTATCTACAGTGTTGGCTTCATCTTAAGGTTGTCTTCCTTTATTGTCATAGGTTTTGAATCAGTCAGGATCAACTGGATTATGCTATAGTAACATTATGGACTGAATGTTTGTGTACTCTTAATCCATATGTTGAATCCCTAATCCCCAGTGGGATGGTATTAGGAGGTAGGGCCTTTGGAAGGTAGCTAGTGAGTAGAGCCCCATGATGGGATGTGCCCTTATGAGAAGAGGAAGAGACATCAGAGTTTCCTTTCTCTGTCATGAGAAGACACAGCGAGAAGGCAGCCATCTGCAAGCCTGGAAGAGGGTTCTCACCAGACACCGAATCTGTCAGTACCTTAATCTTGGATTTCCAAGCCCCAGAACTGTGAGAAAATAAATATTTGTGTTTAAATTACCCAGCCTGTGATATTTTGCTCTGGAAGCCAGAGCTGGCTAATATAGAAATTGGTACCATGAAGTGGGGTGCTGTGGAAATGGCTTTGGTACTGGGTACTGGGTAGAAAATGGAAGAGTTTTGAAATGCATGCTAGAAAAGCCAAGATTACCATGAAAGGACTGTTAAAGGTAATTCTGGTGAGAACTCAGAAAGAAAAGAGTAACTCCATAAAGAAAGTTTCTATCTTCATAAAGCATAATAATTAATCATGAATAGAATGATAGAAATATGGATGGTAAAGGCCGTTCTGATGACGTCTCAGACAGAAACGAGAAACATGTTAGTGGACAATAGAGAAAAGACAGTCCTTGTTATAAAGTGGCAAAGAGCTTGACTGAATTTTGTTCACATTCCAGTGTTTTGTGGAAGGAAGAACCTGTGAGTGATAAACTGGATATTTAACTGAGGAGCTTTCTAAGCAAGGTGTTGAAAGAGTAGCTTGGTTCTCCCTGACTGCTTATAGTAAAACACAAGAAGAGATAAATGAATTGTAGAAGGAATTATTATGCAAAAAGGAACCAGAATTTAAAGATTTCGAAAATTCTCAGTGTATGCAGAGACACAGAGTGTGGTGGAACAACCGTTTGATAAGACATTAGTATGAACCATGGACCTAATCAGCCACCTCAGCAGAAACTCTGCCAGTTTGAACTGAAGGAGATGGCTGTAGGACTTCTTAGATCCCACAGGACTGGACCATAGTGCTACTCAGCTGTGAAGGTGTGCTATTGTTCAAGACAAGGGAAGAACAACCCCAAAGATGATTCAGAGGTCATCAGAGCTGCCTGCCTCCTTGATTCTCTTCGTTTCCTGTCATGCATTATGTTCCCTCTCTGTAATATTCTCTCTTGTGAAAATGAAAAGGATAAGATTCAGACATTATAATAAACTAGTTACTCTACGGTGTTGGTGCTCCTCATCTACCATACTTCATTCTATGGTCTCCATGGAAAAGGACCTTTGATAGCTGCTCACTCCACTATTCTTTTCTTCCTTTCTTTTCCTCCAGCTAGGGGCAGCATCAACAGCTTTTCCTCAAGGCTATCCCCAGGATCTTCTGGTGAGGGTGGGACTGCCTGGCGCCACATACTTTTTTGAGCCACAGACCTAGGGGTTCAGTTCCATGGAGCCACTGTCCCTCTACTGATGCTCTCACTTCTGACCCTCCCCCAGCTCTCTCTCCTTGAATCTCTTTGCCTTAGGACACATCAGTTTTTCCTCCACTTCTTCTTTACAGGGCTCTGTGATGCTGATGACTCAAGGCCAGTGCTCATACTTACCTCTTTTTCAAGCCGCATCATCTCAGAAACTGGGTGATAGTTTTTCCAGCCTCTAAAACATAGAGATAGCATTCTCAGTGACTGAGTGTCATTGCTTTATGGCACATAGAAGACTAGGTAAAGAGTGGATGTCGGAATTCTCAGAAATCTCTTAAGTGGAGGCACCAGGGGAGCAGATATGTGCTACATTTAGTTACTCATGCAGGTGTTTATTTAATTGCCTACTAAATATGGAGACTAGTTTATTTTAATGTGATATAACTTAAATGCAATAAGGAGCATAATTTTAAGTGTACAGTTTGATGAGTTTTGCACATGTACACATTTATTTAACTACCATCCTGATCATACAGAGAGCATTTCTAGCATCTCAAAAAGTTCCCTATGCCCCTTCCTGGTCAGAACATCCCCCAAGGTATTTACTTTTGAAAAAAATTATATTATAAATGTTTCAAACATAAAAGTGTGGAGAACAACAAAATGTACCCCTATACATATATCATCCTTATACTTATGACCCAGATCCAGTGTTTTTAAAGATTTTGCCGTACAATATTTATCTATTCCCCTTCTCTTTATGCGTGTGTGTTAACTATTTTAAGCACACCTCAATTATCACATCATTCTATTTTGATATACATTTCCAGAAACATGGATATTTTCTTACATAGCCATAGCTTTATTGTACTGTGTGTTAAATGATGTGGAATCATTTAACACACAGTACACATTACAATCTCCCTAATTGTCCTTGTATAATCTATTTGGTCAAATTGAGATTCCATCAAGGTCCATGGTAGTTCTCTCTCTCTTTTTCTCCTTGTCATTGACTTGTTAAAGATACTATGAGTTGACCTGTAGAACGTCTGTTTCCTTTAGGTGGTGTTTAACTTGTTCCTCCAGCTGCCATTTTCTTTTTTGACTGGAATTCAGCTCTGAAGCCTTTATCCAACGCAGGTTCAGGTTTTTGCGAGAATACGATGTTATATGTTTCACATCACATCACATCACTTCGGGAGGCACATTGGATCTGGGAGTTTCATCTTAGTGATATTAATATTGATTCTTGAATTCAAGTGTTCACAGCCTGATCTCTCCCTTTCCTTATCAACCTTTCATCTAATGATTTCCACATTAGCCTTAAACATTTATTCTGCAAATATTTGTCAGAGCCTCTACTGAGTACCGTTAATGTGCAAGATACTGGGGTTACCAAGGTAGACAAAAGGAACTAGTTGCTGACAAGTATAAAGACTATTCATGTATCCTCAGCCTAAGCGTATACCCCCCAAATATGGGGTTTCTAGTTTTAGAGCAGATTTTTCTAGCCGGGGAAAGATGTGAATGGAAAATACAGTTGGACCCCAGAGCTTCCTTAACGTCTAATTAATCCTATTACCTTTTCTTCCTTTACTTCTTCCTCATTTCATTCCTTTCTCTTCTCTCTTCCATTTTTCAATTATTTTGCTTTCATAATATGCTGGGTATACTGAAGATTGGTATTAGAAGTAAGGTGCACTAAATTATTCTTGTTTGTATGCCACGGTGATTCATGAGGGAGTTGGTTAGATAGCGGATCATACAACAACCTAATTTTGTCAAAGATAAAACTAAAATACAAGACCTTGTTACTTTTCTAAGTTTACAGAATAACTGACCCTAATAATAAAGGCTGTCTTTACTGGAAGTACCCAGTAGCACACCTTCTGACAAGCAGCAGGGACTCTTCCAAGAAGAAAGATAGTCAAAGGCACATAGTGTAAATCTACACCAAAGCACACCTGATAAGGAATTGTATACACTCTCCCCTCTGGAAACTCAGTATACTGTGTATTTAACATAGTTGCTTTCGGCAGCTTAAAGTAGTTGAGTTGTATATCAGTAGGTGTTCTTCATGGAATTCAAATATTAAAGGCTTTCACTCCACCTTGAAGAAAATGCACAACTAACTAAAGAAATGCAAGTTTAAAAAGGAAGAAAAAAGAGCAAAGAAAAATCCACTAGGGTCTCTAAAAAAGAAGTGTGTGAGACACTTGACTGTCAGTGGCTTATAGGTGCCATAAAATCTTATATCCCTACTTCATGTTGTGACAGGGTGGAAGGCACATTGGCCACTAACATCCCTGGCATGTATTTGTGGATTTGAATTTCATAAAGTGAAATACCATCAGCTGAGGGCTTTGCTGCTACTGTTACAGAGCTGTGGCATCTATCACAAAACTGCCACATGAGAGACTTCTCAGATGACAAGATGTGGAATTCCTAATGAGAAAAGTTTATTAGAAAAGACTTTCTAATGCTGCCTCTTTAGAGAAGCACATTTTACATTTGTAATGGACCAAAGTTCTAGCTGGTGACTTTTCTTCCTGCACAGAGAAGAAAGGATGACACAGTGCTGTTCACATTGGGCAGGGAAAGTGCTCTTGCCAAGCGGGTCAGCGGGACACAGGGGCTGCATGCCTCACAGTAGTATAGATCGGCTCATACATACTCAACTCTGTGGACTGGCAGTGCTCTGTGACAGATTTCAGTTTCTGGAAAAGGAAGGGCTACCTTGAGGGCACCTGCTCTTCACCCTCTATTGGATTAAGATTGAAGAATGATAGTAGCCATGTGTAGCAACTGGCATAAGGGCATCCTGGATACCCACATGTCAGCTCCAGGAAACGGCTCCATTTTCCAACTTTCTCACCACATGGCCCTGAGAATGAATAAAAGTCAGTGCTTATTAGGGGTGTATAAAGAGTTGGTAATATACCTCTCACAAGTCCCTGACCCAGATATAGGGGCCATCGTGCCTTGGATGTTATTGGGAGCTGTGTTGTGTGTGTTCTGTTTAGTTCCCTAGTGGAGAATAATAACAATAGCAACAGTATTAATAATAAAACCCAGATGTCAGCGCAGACCCTCTGTTCTCCGGTTTTCTTCAAGATTTTTACACCTTTCCAGGGATTAATGTTGGTTCAGGGCTGGCTCCTACTTCCTGCTTCTGGGAGAACTTATTCCACGTTCCTAGCCTCTCATCTCCCATGTAAGTTCCCTTCTCTCCACCCCATGCTGCACGAACACTGTACTCATCCCCTTCTCTTTGAATTACATGAAAAAAAAATACTCTCATGGGGGACTTATGTGTAATAGTCTTTACTGCACGTTTGAGAACACAGAAGGGGGTTTATATCCTAGCAGAGCAAATATCTTAAATGGAAAATAGAAAAAAATGAAACAAAACAATCCTCAGCTACCACAGTGTTGCATTCCTATTATCTCTTTGCTCTGTCCTTTACTTCTGTTGCCTCCCCCTCAGAAGTGGAAGTAGACCCTACCATCCTCAGTCTCTGCTCTGGGGATCTTCTTGTATATGCAGAGAAGAATGAATGTGCTCTTGCTCTGCTAAATCATCTACTCTGGGTCTCAATCCTTCTCGCCCACCAGTCTCTGCAATTGAAAGGGGGCAGCAGAGAGATTTATTTTCCCAGTGACATAAATTAATTCCTCCCCCTATTCTTCCAACTTGGAAGGCAGATTTAATTGTGGTTAGTTTTGATTAAAAACAAGCTTTTTTATTTTTTCTCCACTAGTGGAATAATAATGTAAGGGAGCATTGTGAGGTATGATTATTCTATTTTCATAATGTTATCTATTATTACTAATATCTTTTTCTTCTCCCAAAGGTGGCTGAATAATGTAGCAAACACTACATTATTAAAGATAATAAAAAAGTGGAGTCAGAGCTCTGATAATAAATTACTGAATTCTCCAAGGCCGAGGACCCGGTTTTCAGTCATGAGTTTCCTAATCCTTGCTCCTACTGCTAGGAAGGCTGAACTGGTTTCCCTGTCCTTATCAGTGAGTCACATTTAAGAGGAACCAGGGACTTCCCTGGTGGTGCAGTGGTTAAGAATCCGCCTGCCAATGCAGGGGACACAGGTTCGAGCCCTGGTCCGGGAAGATCCCACATGCCGCGGAGCAACTAAGCCTGTGCGCCACAACTACTGAGCCTGTGCTCTAGAGCCTGTGAGCCACAACTACAGAAGCCACCACAATAGAAGCACACGCACTGCAACGAAGGGTAGCCCCCTCTTGCTGCAACTAGAGAAAGCCCATGCGCAGCAACAAAGACCCAGTGCAGCCAAAAATAAATAAATAAATTTATAAAAAAAAAAAAAAAGAGGGACTGGAAGAGAGGAAGATGATGACTTTTGGGAGAATGTAGAATTTGTATTGTGGAAACTATTCTTTCGTACTCAAAGAAGGACTTTGGACTTGTTCCTCTCCTTTTCCTGTACATTTGGGGATGTACATCTGTTTCCTCCTCTCCACTTGGTTAGGTGCTGACAATGTTCTCTTGTCTTAAAGTTGCTTCCTATTGGACCAGCAGAGTGTTTGATGCTAATTAGGCAAGGAGAAAGTGGTAGGAGAGACATGGCTTAGCCAGAGGACACCTGCCTTTCCCACCATTTTTTTTGCAAAGATATTTAGATTTCCCTCCATTACGTGGATGCCAAAGAAGATGGATGGGGCAAAAGCCTTCTTGCAAATATCTCCCAAAAGGACTGTGGAAGAGTGGATTAAAAAAAAAAAAAGTCTGTAGGTTAAATTTCACAAGGAAAGGGCTGGGGAGTAGAGGCCAAGTTGAAGCTGGATTTTCCATATCAAACAGTGTGCAGAGCAAGACCCCTCAGGACCCTGCAATGAACCAACAAATGCACATCCAGTCCCTGGACACCTGCCATGCAGAGGAGGCCCTGTCATGTTGGTGGATAAGAGACAGCAACAACCTCCAGAAAGGGATATCAGAGTTGCTGAGAGCAGCTTGCTGCATCTCAAGTAAGTCAGTGTTACCTGCTCCCACATCAGTTGCCTGAAGTTTTGTGGGTAAATGCAGGTTGGAGAATCAGAGAGGAGAAAGGGAGAAGGCAGTCATGAGAAAGTAGACCATGCCTTCAGTGGGGTACTGGAAATAGTGCATACCTGCTCAAGAGACTAAGTTTAAATTTTCAGGAATTTTGCCAGTTGTTCATTGGTAGTTTGAATCAGCCCTGGTTGGACTACTCTATATAGCATTAATACACAGTGGAAATCAGTCACTGCTACAAATTGGGCACTTTGGATTTTTTTCTCCCCTAAAGAGTTGGTCTACCAGTGTGCCACTGCCTTCTCCCCACCCCAGACAGGTGCTGTTCAGGGACAGTGAGAGCCTGAGGGGGTAACTTGTCTGATTATTTTAAGAACAAAAGAGAAATTAAATTGAAATATAACCAGGGAATCCTGTTCCTCAGCAAGAAAAGGGAGGTCAACAAAACAAAATTGGGTCAGTTATTAGAAAAACAAAATACCATTCTGTACTGTATTCTTACCACAATTGGCTACTCTGCTTCTGCAGGGGAGGGAAAATAACTTCCCTCTACTCCTCTGAGTTCTCGGTGAGACTTCTGTAATAATAGATTAACAAGAGAAAAACAAACAAGTTTATTAAGATGTATACCTCATGTATACATGGGAGATACTCAGAAGAAAATGAGTAAGCCCGAGGTGGCTTAGATTTCAGACTTAAATACTATCTTAGTAGGGAAAGGGGAAAAAGGATATAGGCCTCTCAGGGCAGAGTGAATGATTTTTAGGAAAGTAGAATGGGTCCTTAGAAGAATGTATATGGAAGACATGATAGTTTGTGGCAAAGTTCGTTTAGGCATGGTGTTGACCTCTAGCCTTCTCTCCGGTAGTAAGTCAATCTTCTCTGCTTAATGAAACTCCCAGGGAAGGGATTTATGGCAAGTGAGTTCCTTTTGGAGGATCTGTGTTTAGGCACATAAGGGAAGTTCAGAGAAAGTCTCTACCTGTGTTTGCTGTTTTTCAAGTGCCTTCAGCTCAAAATAGTCAATATACCAAAGTGGCATATTTTGGAGTGGCATGTCCTGAACTTCTACAGTCATATTTTAAGGTGACATATTCTGCTACCTTTCACCTCTGTTACGGATTGAATTGTGTTCTCCGCAAAAGATACGTTGAAATCCTAACCCCCAATACCTCAGAATGTGACCTTATTTGGAAATGTGATCTTTATAGAGGCAATAAAGGTAAAATGAGGTCATTAGGCCCTAATCCAATATGACTGGTGTCATTATAAAAAGGAGACATTTGGACACAGAGACAGATTAAGGGGAGATGATACGAAGAGACACAGGGAGAAGATGGCCATATGACTTAGAATGATGCATCTACAAGCCAAGGAACTGAGGATTGCCGGCAACTACCAGAAACTAGAAGAGACAAAGAAGGCTCCCCTGCTAGAGCCATCAGAGAAAGCGTGGTCCTGTCAACTCTTTAATTTTGGTGTTTTAGCCTCCAGAACTATGAGACAATACATTTCTATTGTTCTAAGCCAGTTTTTGGTACTTGTTATGGCAGCCCTAGGAAACTAATACAGCCTTCAAAATACAGTTGCAATGGCTAGATTGGCTACCATTTGTTGATTATTTACAATGTGTATGGTGTGTACCAACACCTAGCTTTCTTTATATTATCTGAATTAATCCTTACAGAAGCCCTGTAAGGATGAGAAAACTGAAGCTTCTGTTGGTCATTGCAAAAGAGCATCAGAAGTTTCCAAGCAAGGAGGAGCCTCAGATATCTCAGAATCAGCAACAGGGAACTGTCACTAGATTTCTCCAGGCAGACAGTGAGGAGCTGGGTACTTACAGGGAGAGTTATTGTCATTCTACCCAGACCCATCCATCGCTCCAATTCACTTAAAAACTGAAAGTGTGTCCTTTGGCTTAAGGGATATGACAGTAGACATGGAGATGATAATGAGCGACCAAACAAATAGGATATTCTCAAACAATCTGTGATTAATTCAAGGTGTTGTGACTCAAGCATCGAGTGCTCCAGTGAAGGAATTGGCTTAAGTAGTTGCTAGGTGTTCCAGCAACCCTGGGCCAAATGCTTCGGGGCTGAATGATTATCAAGCATAAAATACCAGGGCATAGAGCAGAGCCAAGTGGAGAAGGGAAAGCATTCTAAAATGCCAATCTGAGAGGTTGTGAAATGGTAGCAGGGCTGTGAGGGAAGGAAAATGGAGAGTGATGAGTTGTGGATCAGCAAATGATTACAGTGATTCTGGAGCCAGGAGGACTACTCAGGAAGCTAACAAATGTGGGGTCGGCTGCCTTAAAACTGCTACACCCAGCTTATTTTGCAGTTTTGACTTAAGTCTTGAAACTGTAAAGCTCATGACATGCAGCCTGGGATAAAAATCAGGGGTTTCAATCAATATCTACTGACATAGTAACTTTGGGGGTCAGAATGTCTTAAATGAGTTTTAGTGGCTCTCAGAAGATAGTGGGAACAGGACATTCTATCTTGGAGACTGTGTCTGCTAGAATGAGGGTGACACTGGAACCTTGAAAGCGGCAGAACTTTTTCTCAAAATTCAAAGATTTTGGTTGTAATATGAGTAGAAAGATGCTCCAGGTGATGGCTGTATTTTTTCTGGGCTGATCTCTGGTTCATGTATAGATCTTATATTTTAGACCCACAGAATGTCTTTATTTACTAAGTGTCTCTTTTGTACTGGGCTTTATGCCAACTGCTGGGGACACAAAAATGAAAATGTGCTTCTTGTCGTCAGTAAAAGTTAAGTAAATGTCTTGTTTAGAGACAGACGTTCAAACAATTATAATGTAATGTAAAAATGACTTCTAGATGTCTGCACATGGTGCTCCAGGAGCTCTGAGTTAGGAAGGACCAGCTCCCTAGTGATGAGGAGTGGGCTGTCAAGCAAGGCTCCACAGAGGAGCTATAATTGTAGGACTGGGGTCCGTGAAATATGTCAGCAGGTGCCAGATTACAAAGACTCTCATGCCAGGCTTAAGGGAGCCATTTAAGTCTTTTAAGTTGTATGGTGACATGATTAAATGTGTTCTTTAGAAAAATCTCTATGGCAGCAGTGTGGAGGATGAAGTGACAAAAATACACACTGCGGCTTACTTTGTTCTAAACGGCACTTTTACCTTTAACTATGCATACACCTTATTGACTATACTCAAGCCACAAAATGCGCAGAGTTGGAAACCCTGCATTGCACTCCTGCACCTAGGTTTGTCACTGATTCAGCATATGCCTATGCTCCAATCTTATAGTCATATGATTTTGTTTATGGAATTGGTTAAGACTAATGAGTAATAAGCTGTGTTCAAATGTATAATTTTGTAATTCTCACCAATACTGTAGGCTCTCTCTTTTGAGTTTTCCCATTGTATCTTTGGCTTTACAAAATACATTAATACAATTTAATAATAGATATCTTGGAACATGGTTGTGTGGCATAAAGGAGTCTGTCTAAGCAAAGTCAAAAATAAGATGGGAAGAGTTATTCTACAGAAATCCTACTGTTATCAAGCTACTGCTGGATTTGTTTTTTAGTTGTTTGGAAAGAAATAAAACCAAGCATTCTTCTGCATTTAAATAGTCACAAAAAAACAGACGTTCTTCGTGATGAATTATATTAGAACTTACTTCTTTTTTGTATATCCCTATATTCTATAAGCATGGTTCTCATTTCAGTGGTTACCAGAATCACCTTCAGGGCTTGTTAAAACAGAGTACTGGGTCCTGCCTCTAGAGTTTCTGATTCAGTAGGTCTGGGATGAGGCCTGGGCATTTGTATTTCTAAGTTCCCAGGTAATGTTGCTGCTGCTAGTCCAGGGACCACACATGAAGAAACATCGATCTGAAATAATAATGGTTAACTTTTATTTGGCACTTTCTATGTTCCAACTGTGTTCTGAATACCTTATTTACCTTAGCTCACTGAATCCTCATGACAGCCTTAAGACTCTCCATTGGTCGAGGATGTCTCCCTTTCTGTATCAGAAAGATAAGTTTGATTCTAAATCACAAGAGAATCCTACCAGAGGAGAAGGCACCAACTTAAATCTGCCTAACAAACTTATCCTTGTTTACTGTGCTAATAACCTCCTGTGACTGACCTTTTCTCACCTTTCCTTCTTTGGTCTTTAGGTGAAGATGGTATTTGAGTCAGAATTCTAAGCCACCCTGGAGAGTTACTCATTTTCCCCTGTTTATCTACCACGTGTACATGAGGTATACGTGTTAATAAACTTGTTTGTTTTTCTCTTATTAATCTGTTTTTATATTACAGGAGTCTCGGCTAGAACTCAGAAGAGTAGAGGGAAAATTATTTTTCCTCCTCTACAACATCATAACAAATGAAACTGAGACTTGAGAAAGTAAAGTAACTCAAGTTCACTCAGCCAGTAAGCAATGGGTGAGGACTAAATCCAGAATTATACATGCTAGTGAATTGTACTGATTTTCCTGTTGGTGAATTCCTATATCCCAAGTATGCCACGCATCCAGAAACTTTGTGACCCTGAGAACATTTTGTTGTTGTGTTTTGTGACTAATATTTCCTTGTTCTGAGATGAAGGTTGTTCTTTGTAAAAATACTCAAATTTTTAGGTAGAGACTTACTTCTTCCCCAGTGTACATTTCTGACTAGAGAGAAATTGCCAAACTTGTTGACTCACAACAAAAATAAAGAGCATCTGCTATTTAGCTTATGGCTTTTAGTTTTGGGAGGTGGTAGGAGGAAGACTAGATTGCCACCACTATAGATCATTTCATTTTTATTTTATTCAATGTCATTTACAGTACTGTATATAGAGGTGGTCTTGAGAGCTTTATGGAGATTATTTTTTCAGTAGTACAGATGGCTCTGCTAAATATTTAAGGCGTCTTGGCGAACAAGAATATGATCCTGACTCAGGGGAACTTGGTCTTGTAACTCACTTTGTTTCAAGTGCTTTGACCTCTGAACATCTAAAATGGACACATATTTTATTGGCTTATTAACTCATTGCTGGAGCCACTGAAGGCCCGAGCTACAGCTTCATGCCTGACCACAAACCAAGGATTTTTTATTGCTTATTTTACTGGCTTTTTGCCTGTTTTCCTCTCTCTATCCATAACCACGTATGTATAATGTCCAACAAACACTCTCTGTCTCTCTTTTTCTCTCTCACAGACACACACATACATTAACACATCATTTTTCATGGATTTGTTGGGTCAGAAAAATTTCTATGTTCTGAAGCTAAGTATAAAACATTTCCTCTGACCACAGCAATGCCAAGTTCAGTTTTACGGCTGTTATTTTGTTGGAATATAATGGGAGAAAGGGCCATCATCACTTGGTGATAAAGTTTCCTGTAATTATGAAGGAGAAAACATTGATGCCCAATATGCTTTTAATTTTAATGCCAGCGTGTCAAAATTGAATACATTTCAAGTATATACAATTCTTCTGCTGATAAGCTCTCATTGTAATCCTGAACATAATTGCAAAAAAGGAGCTATGTACTGAAATTCACCATGAAAATTACCTTAGAAATGAGCCAAGCTGAAACAAGAGTATACCCCCATGCTCCTGAAAGTTTACAAGGTTTACTAAATATTTTTAATATGGAATGGCTTGCAAGAGCCTCCTCTATTCACTAGCTCAGTATCGTCACATTTCTACCCACCATCTAAGGGGAGTTGATCATGGCTAGAAACGTTTCTAAGTGCGAGGTTGCAATTTGCCCCCACATTTATCCTGCATTTGTTTATTACTTATTTATTTATTCCTGCATTTATCACATATATTCAGCAAAATATTACAAATTTTACTTATTTTTCTTCTTTTTTGCTGTCTCTTTCCACAGCTCTATGAGCAGGGCTTTCCATCTGTTTTGTTTACTACTATATCCTCAAAGCCTGTAACAGTGCCTGACACACACTAGGCATTACATAAGAACTTGATGAGTTAAATAAGCACTTGTTGAGTGAATGGATAATAAAAAAAATCAGTGAATAGATTAACTGTGTTGGTTTACTATTCATCATCAGAACTGAAAAAGTTTAAAGAACCTCTATTTAGTTATGTTATGGGATAGAGATATTTTTTCCGTCTCAGAGACGTTCCTTTTGAGAGGAAAATAGGATATGTGTTTACATGTGCTCTGTCAAATACCTAATAAGTCAGGCAGAGAAAGATAAATACTGTATGATATCACTGTATGTAGAATCTAAAAAAGCTGAACTCACAGAAACAGAGAGTAGAATGATGGTTACCAGGGGCTGAGGATGTTGGTCAAAGGGTACAAACTTGCAGTTGGAAGATGAATAAATTCTGGGGATCTAATACACAACATAGTGACTATAAACACACAAACACACAATGGAGCTACAGCATGAGGTATGGGAAGGGGAGTCATAGAGAGCAAGCATGGATGGGTTGGGTTGGTGTCAGGTAATGAAATAACTTTAACATCAGACCACTGATTTGGGGTTTCATTGTGTGGTCACTTAAGGAAGTTTTAAGCAATCAAAATGATGATTTAGGAAGATTAATCTGGTGCAATTGTGAAAAGTAAAATGAGAGGAAGCTTCAGGCTTGGCTTGATTCAAGGTTCAAGTAATATCACCAAGATACATCTCTCATTTGTTTATTTTTGTTGCTTCCATTACTCTAGGAAATGGATGCAAAAAGATATTGCTGTGATTTATGTCAAAGAGTGTTCTATGTTTTCCTCTAGGAGTTTTATAGTGTATGGTCTTACATTTAGGTTTTTAATCCATTTTGAGTTTATTTTTGTATACGGTGTTAGAGAATGTTCTAACTTCATTCTTTTACATGTAGCTGTCCAGTTTTCCCAGCACCACTTATTGAAGAGACTGTCTTTTCTCCATTGTATATTTTTGCCTCCTTTGTTGTAGATTAATTGACCATAGGTGCATGGGTTTATTTCTGGGATTTCTATCCTGTTCCATTGATCTATATTTTTTTGTGTGTGCCAGTACCATGCTGTTTTAATTACTGTAGCTTTGTAGTCTGAAGTCAGGGAGCCTGATTCCTCCAACTCTGTTTTTCTTTCTCCAGGTTGCTTTGGCTATTCAGGGTCTTTTGTGTTTCCATACAACTTTAAAATTTTTTTGTTTTAGTTCTATGAAAAATGCCATTGGTAATTTGATAGGGATTGCATTGAATCTGTAGATTGCCTTGGGTAGTACAGTCATTTAGCAATATTGATTCTTCCAATCCAAGAACATGATGTATTTTTCCATTTGAGTCATCTTCAGTTTCTTTCACCAGCGTCTTATAGTTTTCAGAGTACAGGTCTTTTGCCTCCTTAGGTAGGTTTATTCCTAGGTATTTTATTCTTTTTGATGCAGTGGTAGATGGGATTGCTTCCTTAATTTCTCTTTCTGATCTTTTGTTGTTAGTGTATAGAAATGCAAGAGATTTCTGTGCATTAATTTTGTATCTTACAACTTTACCAGATTCATTGATGAGCTCTAGTAGTTTTCTGTTGGCATCTTTAGGATTATCTATGTATAGTATCCTGTTGTCTGTGAACAGTGACAGTTTTACTTTTTCTTTTCCAATTTGGATTCCTTTTATTTCTTTTTCTTCTCTGGTTGCTGTAGCTAGGACTTCCAAAACTATGTTGAATAAAAGTGGTGAGAGTGGGCATCCTTGTCTTGTTCCTGATCTTAGAGGAAATGCTTTCAGCTTTTCACTGTTGAGTATGATATTAGCTGTGGGCTTGTCATGTATGGCGCTTATTATGTTGAGGTATGTTCCCTCTATGCCAACTTTCTGGAGAGTTTTTATCATAAATGGATGTTGAATTTTGTCAAAAGCTTTCTGCATATGTTGAGGTGATCAAATGGTTTTTATTCTTCAATTTGTTAATGTGGTGTATCACACTGATTTGCAGATACTGAAAAACCTTGCACCCCTGGGATACATCCCATTTGATCATGGTATATGATCGTTTAAGCTTAAAAGCTTTTGCATAGCAAAGGAAACCGCAAACAAAAGAAAAAGACAACCTACAGAATGGGAGAAAATATTTGCAGTGATGTAACTGACAAGGGATTAATTTCCAAAATATACAAACAGCTCATGCAGCTCAATATCAAAAAAAAACAAACAACCCAGACAAAAAATGGGCAGAAGATCTAAGTAGACATTTCTCCAAAGAAGACATACAGATAGCCAGCATTGCTAATTATTAGAGGAATGCAAATCAAAACTACAGTGAGGTATCACCTCATACTGGTCAAAATGGCCATCATCCAAAATAAATGCTGGAGAGGGTGTGGAGAGAAAAGAACCCTCCTACACTATCGGTGGAAATGTAAATTAGTACAGACACTATGGAGAACGGTATGGAGGCTCCTTAAAAAAATAAAAATAGAGTTACCATATGATCCAGGGATCCCAATCCTGGGCATATATCCAGAGAAAACTTTAATTCGAAAAGATATGTGCACCCCAGTGTTCATTGCAGCACAATTTACAATAGCCAAGACATGGGTGCAACCTAAATGTCCATCGACTGATGAATGGATAAAGATGTGTACGTATATACAATGGAATATTACTCAGCCTTAAAAAAGAATGAAATAATGCCATTTACAGCAACATGGATGGACCTAGAGATTATCATACTAACTGAAGTAAGCCAGACAGAGAAAAACAAATATCATATGATATTGCTTATATGTGGAATCTAAAAGAATTATACAAATGAACTTATTTACAAAATAGAAATAGACTCACAGACATAGAAAACAAACTTATGGTTACCAAAGGGGAAAGGGTGTGGGAGAGGGATAAATTAGGAGTTTGGGATTAACATATATACACTACCATATATAAAATAGATAACCAACAAGGACCTACTGAATAGCACAGGGAACTATACTCAATATTTTGTAATAACCTATATGGGAAAATAATATGAAAAAGAATAGATATACATATATGTATAACTGAATCACTTCACTGTACACCTGAAACGAACACAACATTGTAAATCAGTATACTTCAATTTAAAAAAAAAAAAAAAGAATATATGGTGCTTTGGAAGCCAGAAGAAGTAAATCAAAATGGAAGGAATAATGGCAAGATCTTTTGATGCAAAGAAGTTAAGGTTCATGAAGTTTTAGGAAAAGGCTATCAGATTTGGTGATTAGGATATTCAGGCAGTTTTAGTTAAGGGCTGAAAGTCATGGGAAGCTGAGCAAGCAGTTAGGCCCCTGTTATCTGATATTATGACATTGTATGGATTCAGTAATCAGGGTATTTAAATTCCTTCTACCAATGTTTAGTAGCTTGAGGACATGAACAGAGAAGGTAGCAGGCAGGAGACGGATGGGGGCATGTCTGGTACTTGGGATTTAAGGTTTGAATGGCGGAAATGGGTTTAAGGATTGAAGTTTGTTAGAAGAGACAGCATTGAAATATCTGACTATGGGATTTTGCTTCAGAAAGGAGACAAATGAAGTGAGAAGGCCAGAAGGGGATTTAGGAGACTTTTCAAACTGTGTTCTCTATTTCAACTCGGACCAGTGGGCCAACCTCTGCTGATCTCAATATCTTCCTCCACTAAACATCACAGAAACTTTGCTTTGATCAGTTTCGGTTATTAGGGCTCTATGCTGGGTTTCTTTTCTGTTTGCCCCCCAGGTCTACTTTCCACCCTCTACATTCTGCTCTGTGACCTGGTAGGCTGGTGAATAAGGACCATATCAGTGGGTTATCTTGCTCTCCTGCTTCTGTTTGGATTTAGCCACTGGGGAACACTGGTCTGAGACTGGAGAAAGGGAGAATGTGAGGGAGGTATTCATTCTTCTGGCTCCCTTCCTATAAGGTCGTTTTGGTCCTTTCCCCTTCAGGCCTAGAGACGGTAACAATGCCCAGCTTTCTTAGCCCTTCGTGATTTCTCTATACTCTGACACACGTTTGAAATTGCCTATATAAATTATTCTGCATATGCTTTACTTTCTCAAATTACCCAAGTTGAAAGTTCCATCTGGACCCTGTCTGACACAATTTTTATGTAAGATTTCATTATAAAAAGTTGTCATCACTAAAAAAATGTTTGAAATCAGTAGACTAGTACAGGAGTTGGCAAATTTTTTTCCTAAAGAGCCAGATAGTAAATATTTTTGGTTTTATGGGTTATACAATACCTGTCACCATTCCTCCATTCTGCTCTTTTAGTGAGAAAGCAGCATAGACAATAAGTAAGTGAATGAATATACCTGTGTTTCAATAAAGCTTTATTTACAAAGATAGGCAGTGGGTTTTACTTTTGGCCTATGGGCTGTAATTTACTAATCCCTGATCTAGGACAAGCAGTCTTCTGTTGGATGCATGAGACTGATTCTCAATCTGGGAAGATTTTACCCCTTAGGGGATGTTTGGCAATGTCTGTAGACATTATTATTATTATTTTTTTTTGCGGTACGTGGGCCTCTCACTGTTGTGGCCTCTCCCGTTGCGGAGCACAGGCTCCAGACGCACAGGCTCAGCGGCCATGGCTCACGGGCCCAGCCACTCCGCGGCATGTGGGATCTTTCCGGACCGGGGCACGAACCCGTGTCCCCTGCATCGGCAGGCGGACTCTCAACCACTGCGCCACCAGGGAAGCCCTCTGTAGACATTTTTGATTAGCACAACTGTAGGAGGGATATGCTTGGGGAATGTGCCATGAGCTAGTTCTTTTGATTATAATCTTCTGGGGCTCTGTGTTTAAGGCTGGCTACCTTAACGTTTCAGATGGGGAAGGAGAGGAATTGATAACTCAACATGGGTTATTGTACTGTGAGTTTTTTTGTTTTTTGTTTTTTGTTTTTTTGCAGTACGCGGGCTTCTCACTGCTGTGGCCTCTCCTGTTGCGGAGCACAGGCTCCGGACGCGCAGGCTCAGCGGCCATGGCTCACGGGCCCAGCCGCTCTGCAGCATGTGGGATCTTCCCAGACCGGGGCATGAACCCGCATCCCCTGCATCGGCAGGCGGACTCGCAACCACTGCGCCACCAGGGAAGCCCTGTACTGTGAGTTTTAAATGAGCCTATATATCATCCTAAAACTATTGAACCAGAGCAAAATGGCGACATTTGTATTCCCTGAACTGAACTGATATTTCTTTTGACTAATGTCTTCATTAACTGACAGGGGACCATATCTCACTCCCCACACACCCCACCACTATATCATTAATTAGTGGACAAGTTGAAGAGCAAGGACACACAGAGATCTGTGTCTGGATGACATCATAATTTTGATCAACTGAACAGTCTGGCAGTAGTTTTGAAGAGTTGCTTAACTTTTGGAAATCACTTCTGTATTGCAACCAAAGCTATTAAGTTTAAAGGTCCATAAAGATGAGATAAACAGTCCTAAAGACCTTTTGAAATTCATACCCAGTGTGTTAAATGGATTTAATCCCTGTCATTTAAATATGGTGATGTTTTAGCAATGTCCATACACTGGCAAAAATCAGATCATTGACTGCTTAATGGAGGACAAAAATGTGGAGAACAGTGGATGAGATGTTACTTATATATGACTTCTGAGTCATTTTTACAGGGTTTTCAAGGAAATAACTTGACTCTAGTGTACTACAGTAGAAAACAGCTCTATACCTGGGTCCATTTTTTTAAAAATTAATTTTAGAGTTCATTTTTTTCTATTGGATGCTTTTATCATAGTCTAACTTATAGATTGACAATCCTTAAAAGGTCATTTTAGAATAATTCTGACCCTGAATACCAGGGAAAGAAATACAATTGAAACATTAAACAAAATTTAGCCAATGTATCAAATACACAATATAATCTTAATCCTAGCTAGTATTCGTTATTTCCTATGTGCCAGACAATATACTAAACAGTTTTCCTGGATTTACTATTTTAATTCTCCTGGTAAACTAGAGGTATGTGCAATTATTGTCACCCTCATTTACCAGATGAAGAGAACTGGGGCATGAAGAGATTACATAATTGGTTCAAAATCACAAAGTAGCGCTGTTGGAATTTGCACCCAGGCAATTTAATTTCACAGCCTACACTTAACCACTCTCTTACACTGCTTTCCTTTTCTGTATTTTTGTGGTGAATATGATAAGATAATTTTGAAGGCATTATGGTATGTTTGATCTTAATAACCCCAGTAATAAAACTGTCTGTAATACAAGTAAGCTGTGTGGTCTTGGGAAAATCACATAACTTGCATCAGTAAAGTGAGGAGGTAATACTGAGTGATTTCTAAAATGGCTTTTCTAATCCAACATGGTATTTCCAAGATAGTGTATAATATTTTTTAACCATATCCTTCAATCAAATGGTCATCCTTTAGCATTAAAATATTTGGAGGGCTTCCATGGTGGTGCAGTGGTTGAGAGTCCGCCTGCCGATGCAGGGGACAGGGGTTCGTGCCCCGGTCCAGGAAGATCCCACATGCCGCGGAGCGGCTAGGCCCGTGAGCCATGGCTGCTGAGCCTGCGCATCCGGAGCCTGTGCTCCGCAGTGGGAGAGGCCACAACAGTGAGAGGCCCGCATATCGCAAAAAAAAAAAAAAAAAAAAAAAAAAAAAAAAAAAAAATATATATATATATATATATATATATATATATATATATATATATATATATATATATTTGGAATAGACCTTTCAAAATTTGAAGAAAAATTTCCCAGTCTCTCTTTGACCCCATTGGTTGATGCTTAGATATAATAAGAAACTCCACAGCCAAAAAAGGAAGAATATTGTTTAAGTCTTTACTCTGTCATAAAAGAGATGTTTTGCCAGTATAGAAAATTCACAGAATTTTACATCTGTAAAGCCATGACCTAATCTGGCCCTCTTACATTGCAAATGAGGAAGCTGAAATCCAGAGAGGTTCAGAGACATGTCCAAATTCACAAAGTTACTTCATAGTAGAGCTGGGCTACAATTATCTGGATTCAGATCCCAGGTCTCTTTCAGTGAATCACAACCACTTCTATCTTAATTTCCCCAAGTCATAAAAAACCACTGGCCTGTTTTAGTCTGGGTTGTTTAGTGGAATGGAAAGATCTGGGTTTGAATCTCAGCTTTATTGCATACTAGATGTGAAACGTTGGAGAAAGTAAAATGAAAATATGTATGTGTGTGTATATATATATATATATATGTGTGTGTATATATATATATATATATATATATATGCATATATAATGTCCAGGGTTTATATAAAGTCATCCCTTGTCATCTTTGGAGGATTGGTTCCTGGATACCACCCTGCATCTCCAAAGATAGCTGTTGAATATAGTGTATTAATGTTGTAAGTCTGTTTGTTTTGAGTTTGTGAAGTCTTGTTATTATATAAGAACTATCATTATAAGTAGTTTATATCTCATTTTGTATTACACATTTAAATTAAGCAAAATTAAGTAAAAAAATTAGAGAATTTTTTTCAAGAACTATTCATACGTTTTCTTCTAGGCGTGAAAGTGCTTAATACTCCAGTTTGAGTACTCTTTTTAGGTGTTAGAGATTTTCTTAGACCCTCACATGATGGCGGCTGCATGATTCAAATATGTTATCTGAGACAATACCGAATGTTAAAAGACCACTGTGAATTTCAAAGCTTCCAAAATAATTTCATTTATCACACAGGCATTTACATGCATTTTACAAAATGACAGCACATGAAAAGGCTATCCACTGCAGCATGACTTGTAAGAGCAAGAGTGGAAACAACTCAAATGACCACCAATAGAGACTGTGAACTCATGATGTTATATCCATATAATGAAATATTATGCAGCTGAGAGAGGGCATGAGGACTATTTCTATACACAGCCAGGGGTAATCTTGAGGATAAACTGTTAAGTGAAAAAGCAAGATAGAGGAAACATGACTCATAAACTACCATTTATCCAAGAAGAGTATGCGAGTATGGGTATGTGTTTGTACATATACATATGAACATATGAATATAAATATATATATATGTAAGGTGATGGTTAATTTTGTGTCATCTTGGCTAGGCTATGGTGCCCAGTTGTTTGGTCAAACTGGTCTAAATGTTGCTGTGGAGGTATTTTTTATGTGTGAGTAACATTTAAGTCAATAGACTTTGAGTAAAGTAGATTACCCTTCTAATGTGGGTGGACCTCATTCCATCAGTTGAAGGCCTTAAAAGAGAAGACTGAGGGTTCCCAAAGAAGAAGGAATTTGACCTCAAGACTGCAAAATCAACTCTTAACCTGAATTTCCAGCTTGGTGACTATCCCTGCAAAGTTTAGACTTGTCACTCTGCACAATTTTGTGAGCCAATTCCTTAAAATCTCTCTCTCTCTCTCACGTTATATATATATCTGAATGGAGATGAAAATGATGAAAAGGATGGGGATAGAACAAGTGAGACTCCTCTGGGTATAGCTTGCTAGTAGATATGACTTTGGAACCAAGTTAATATTTTCTATAATTAAAAAAAGGCAAAATAAAAAGGAACAATTTCTTAAAAGAAAGTAAAAATAAACATATTAACTGTGAATTGAGTTGGTGGCAAAACTACACAAGATAAATTATTTCAAGTGATTTTAAATCATAGTTATTTGAGTGCCCATCTCTACTGAGATTAAAAACAATGGTAGGAATTGAGGTGTCCAGGGCAGCACTTCTGCACAGGGCCTCACACCAAATTGTTGTGTTGCTCGCAGCAGTTCTTCACTGGGAACACTAATCCCATGTGTTAGGTGCGAGGCTTCTGCACACAGCCCACTACAGACAAACAAAACTAGACTAAGCACTAAAGGACAGCTGTGTGTCTGACAGGGTCTTGGTGCTCCGGCCGGGTGCCAGGCCTATGCCTCTGAGGCGAGAGAGCCGAGTTCAGGACATTGGTCCACCAGACACCTCCCTGCTCACATAATATCCAACGGCAAAAGGTCTCCCAGAGATCTCCACCTCAACACTAAGACCAAGCTCCACTCGACGACCAGCAAGCTACAGTGCTGGACACCCTATGCCAAACAACTAGCAAGACAGGAACACAACCCCACCCGTTAGCAGACAGGCTGCCTAAAATCATAATAAGGTCACAGACACCCCAAAACACACCACCGGACACAGTCCTGCTCACCAGAAAGACAAGATCCAGTCTCATCCACCAGAACACAGACACCAGTCCCCTCTACCAGGAAGCCTACACAACCCACTGAACCAACCTTAGCCATGGGGGGCAGACACCAAAACCAACAGGAACTACAAACCTGCAGCCTGTGAAAAGGAGGCCCCAAACACAGTAAGTTAAGCAAAATGAGAAGACAGAGAAACACACAGCAGATGAAGGAGCAAGGTAAAAACCCACCAGACTGAACAAATGAAGAGGAAATAGGCAGTTTACCTGAACAAGAATTCAGAGTAATGACAGTAAAGATGATTCAAAATCTTGGAAATAGAATGGAGAAAATACAAGAAACGTTTGACAAGGACCTAGAAGAACTAAAGATGAAACAAGCAGCGATGAACAGCACAATAAATGAAATTAAAAATACTCAAGAAGGGATCAATAGCAGAATAACTGAGGCAGAAGAACGGATAAGTGACCTGGAAGATAAAATAGTGGAAATAACTACTGCAGAGCAGAATAAAGAAAAAAGAATGAAAAGAATTGAAGACAGTCTCAGAGACCACTGGAACAACATTAAACACACCAACATTCAAATTATAGGGGTCCCAGAAGAAGAAGAGAAAAATAAGGGGACTGAGAAAATATTTGAAGAGATTATAGGTGAAAACTTCCCTAATATGGGAAAGGAAATAGTCAGTCAAGTCCAGGAAGTGCAGAGAGTCCTATACAGGATAAATCCAAGGAGAAACATGCCAAGACACATACTAATCAAACGGTCAAAAATTAAATGCAAGGAAAAAATATTAAAAGCAACAAGGGAAGAACAACACCTTACATACAAGGGAATCCGCATAAGGTTAACAGCTGATCTATCAGCAGAAACTCTGTAAGCCAGAAGGTAGTGGCAGGACATATTTAAAGTGATGAAAGGGAAAAACCTACAACCAAGATTACTCTACCCAGCAAGGATCTTATTCAGATTTGACAGAGAAATTAAAACCTATACAGACAAGCAAAAGTTAGGAGAATTCAGCACCACCAAACCAGTTTTACAACAAATGCTAAAGGAAATTCCCTAGGCAGGAAACACAAGAGAAGGAAAAGACCTACAATAACAAACCCAAAACAATTAAGAAAATGATAGTAGGAACATACATATCAATAATTACCTTAAATGTAAATGGATTAAATGCTCCAACCAAAAGACATAGACTGGCTGAATGGATACAAAAACAAGACCTGTATATATGCTGTCTGCAAGAGACCCACTTCAGACCTAGGGACACATACAGACTGAAAGTGAGGGGATGGAAAAAGATATTCCATGCAAATGGAAATCAAAAGAAAACTGGAGTAGCAATTCTCATATCAGACAAAATAGACTTTAAAATAAAGACTAGTACGAGAGGCAAAGAAGGACACTACCTAAGGATCAAGGGATCAACCCAAGAAGAAGATATAACAATTGTAAATATTTATGCACCCAACATAGGAGCACCTCAATACATAAGGCAAATGCTAACAGCCATGAGAGGGGAAATCAACAGTAACACAATCATAGTGGGGGACTTTAACACCCCACTTTCACCAATGGACAGATCATCCAAAATGAGAATAAATAAGGAAACACAAGCTTTAAATGATACATTACACAAGATGGACTTAATTGATATTTTAGGACATTCCATCCAAAAACAACAGATTACACTTTCTTCTCAAGTGCTCATGGAACATTCTTCAGGATAGATCATATCTTGGGTCACAAATGAAGCCTTGGTAAATTTAAGAAAATTGAAATCATATCAAGTATCTTTTCTGACCGCAATCCTATGAGACTAGATATCAATTACCGGAAAAAATCTCTAAAAAATACAAACACATGGAGGCTAATACACTACTAAATAACCAAGAGATCACTGCAGAAATCAAAGAGGAAATCAAAAAATCCTAGTAACAAATGACAATGAAAACATGATGACCAAAAACCTATTGGATGCAGCAGAAGCGGTTTTAAGAGGGAAGTTTATAGCAATATAATCCTACCTCAAGAAACAAGAAACATCTCTAATAAACAACCTCACCTTACACCTAAAGCAATTAGAGAAAGAAGGATGAAAAAACCCCAAAGTTAGCAGAAGGAAAGAAATCATAAAGATCAGATCAGAAATAAATGAAAAAAAAATGAAGGAAACAGTGGCAAAGATCAATAAAACTAAAAGCTGGTTCTTTGAGAAGATAAACAAAATTGATAAACCATTAGCCAGACTCATCAAGAAAAAAAGGGAGAAGACTCAGATCAACAGAATTAGAAATGAAAAAGGAGAAGTAACAACTGACACTGCAGAAATACAAAGGATCATGAGAGATTAATAGAAGCAACTATATTCCAATAAAATGGACAACCTGGAAGAAATGGACACATTCTTAGAAAAGCACAACCTTCCAAGACTGAACCAGGAAGAAATAGAAAATATAAACAGACCAATCACAAGCACTGAAATAGAAACTGTGATTAAAAATCTTCCAACAAACAAAAGCCCAGGACCAGATGGCTTCAGAGGAAAATTCCATCAAACATTTAGAGAAGAGCTAACACCTATCCTTTTCAAACTTTTCCAAAATATAACAGAGGGAGGAATACTCCCAAACCCACTCTATGAAGCCACCATTACCCTGATACCAAAATCAGACAAAGGTGTCATAAAGAAAGAAAACTACAGGCCAATATCACTGATGAACATAGATGCAAAAATTCTCAACAAAATACTAGCAAACAGAATCCAACAGCACACTAAAAGGATCATGCACCATGATCAAGTGGGGTTTATTCCAGGATTGCAAGGATTCTTCAGTATACTCAAATAAATCAATGTGATACACCAAATTAACAAACTGAAGGAGAAAAACCATATGATCATCTCAGTAGATGCAGAAAAAGCTTTCGACAAAATTCAACACCCATTTATGATAAAAACCCTGCAGAAAGTAGGCACAGAGGGAACTTACCTCAACATCATAAAGGCCGTATATGACAAACCCACAGGCAACATCATTCTCAATGGTAAAAAACTGAAACCATTTCCTCTAAGATCAGGAACAAGACAGGGTTACCCACTCTCACCACAATTATTCAACATAGTTTGGGAAGTTTTAGCCACAACAATCAGAGAAGGCAAAGAAATAAAAGGAATACAAGTTGGAAAAGAAGTAAAGCTGTCACTGTTTGCAGATGACATGATACTACACATAGAGGATTCTAAAAATGCTACCAGAAAACTTATGGCTAATCAATAAATTTGGTAAAGTAGCAGGATACAAAATTAATGCACAGAAATCTCTGGCATTCCTATACACTAGTCATGAAATATCTGAAAGAGAAATTAAGGAAACACTCCCATTTACCATTGCAACAAAAAGAATAGAATACCTAGGAATGAGCCTACCTAAGGAGACAAAAGACCTGTATGCAGAAAACTATAAGACACTGATGAAAGAAATTAAAGATGATACAAACAGATGGAGAGATATACCATGTTCTTGGATTGGAAGAATCAACATTGTGTAAATGACTCTACTACACAAAGCAATCTACAGATTCAGTGCATTCCCTATCAAACTACCAATGGCATTTTCCACAGAACTAGAACAAAATATTTCACAATTTGTATGGAAACACAAGAGACCCCGAATAGCCAAAGCAATCTTGAGAAAGAAAAATGGAGCTGGAGGATTAAGACTTCCTGACTTCAGACTATACTATAAAGCTACAGTAATCAAGACAGCATGGTACTGGCACAAAAGCAGAAATATAGATCAATGGAACAGGATAGAAAGCCCAGAGATAAACACATGCACATATGGTTACCTTATCTTTGACAAAGGAGGCAAGAATATACAATGGAGAAAAGACCACCTCTTCAATAAGTGGTGCTGGGAAAACTGGACAGCTACATGTAAAAGAACGAAATTAGAACACTTCCTAACAACTATACACAAAAATAAACTCAAAATGGATTAAAGACCTAAATGTAAGGCCAGACACTATAAAACTCTTAGAGGAAAACATAGGCAGAACACTCTATGACATAAATCACAGCAAGATCCTTTTGACCCACCTCCTAGAGAAATGGAAATAAAAACAAAAATAAACAAATGGGCCCTAATGAAAATTAAAAGCTTTTGCACAGCAAAGGAAACCATAAACAAGACCAAAAGACAACCCTCAGAATGGGAGAAAATATTTTCAAATAAAGCAACTGACAAAGGATTAATCTCCAAAATTTACAAGCAGCTCATGCAGCTCCATATCAAAAAAACATAAACAACCCAATCCATAAATGGGCAGAAGACCTAAATAGACATTTCTCCACAGTAGATATACAGATTGCCAACAAACACATGAAAGAATGCTCAACATCACTAATCATTAGAGAAATGCAAATCAAAACTACAATTAGGTAACACCTCGCACCAGTCAGAATGACCATCATCCAAAAATGTACAAACAATAAATGCTGGAGAGGGTGTGGAGAAAAGGGAACCCTCTTGCACTGTTGGTGGGAATGTAAATTGCTACAGCCACTATGTTGAACAGTATGGAGCTTCCTTAAAAAACTAAAAATAGAACTACCATATGACTCAGCAATTCCATTACTGGGCATATGCCCTTAGAAAACCATAATTCAAAAAGAGTCATGGACCACAAAGTTCATTGCAGCTCTATGTACAATAGCCAGGACATGGAAGCAACCTAAGTGTCCATCGACAGACGAATGGGTAAAGAAGATGTGGCACATATATACAATGGAATATTACTCAGCCATAAAAAGAAATGAAATTGAGCTATTTGTAATGAGGTGGATCCATAAAAAGAAACAAAACTGTTATTTGTAGTGAGGTGGATGGACCTAGAGTCTGTCGTACAGAGTGAAGTAAGTCGGAAAAAGGAAAACAAATACCAAGTGCTAACACATATATATGGAATCTAAAAAAAAAAAAAAAAAAGTTATGAAGAACCTAGGGGCAGGACAGGAATAAAGATGCAGATGTAGAGAATGGACTTGAGGACACGGGGATGGGGAAGAGTAAGCTGGGATAAAGTGAGAGAGTGGCATGGACATGTATCCACTACCAAATGTAAAGTAGATAGCTAGTGGGAAGCAGCCACATAGCACAGGGAGATCAGCTCAGTGCTTTGTGACTACTTAGAGGGATGGGATAGGGAGGGTGGGAGGGAGACGTAAGAGGGAGGAGATATGGGGATATATGTATATGTATAGCTGATTCACTTTGTTATAAATCAGAAACTAACACACCATTGTAAAGCAATTATATTCCAATAAAGGTGTTTAAAAAAAAAAAGAAAAATGGCCAAATTTGGTACAAGTGAATTTATCATGGACTGATGAATAAGTGACTAAAAGATTGACCTCCAAGAATCCCAAGATCTGGTCAGTGTAGATTACGTTGCACCTCAAGAGGTATTTCGATGTATTGGTATAACTAGCTGGCAATTCACCATTTAGAGAGATTCAACCTTGGAGGGGACTCCTCCCAATTCAGAGTGCCTCACATGGTTCCAAGGAGACTGACACCATCAATCGACAATCCCGATTCAGCCAAGGAAAGCACTTTGACACAAGAGAGATTGTACGAGTGTTTATACCAGGCATAGTAAACTCCTTTTCAGCTGACTCAAAGCATAAAGCAAAAGCATTTGGAGGGGCAACAGAATATATAATCAGCCACAATTTAGGGTAAAATAAGAGAAATGACCAAGGGAGAACAGGAAAAAAACTTCAGTAGGGAAATTACCTCAAACTTCGATCTTCAAATTAATTGTATTTCAATAAGTTGCAAGTTAGAACATGTTTGTGTTAAAAAGCATAAAAGAACTAGATAGAAGAAAGTGAAAATGCAGTTAAAAACTGAGAGAATAGGAGACCTGTCATATGTTTTTATTCTGGAGTGAGTTGATGGACTCTTTTAGCCAGACTGAGGAGAGCAAAGGGGCTTATCACTGGTGTTCCCTCCTACCCTAACTTTGAATCCAGAAAGCACAACTGGAGAGCTGTTTTTCTGCCCCAACTCAGTGCTCTGTTTTCTCATCTTTTCAGACTTGAGTTCTGCTCTAATTTACTTTGGATGTTGGATGAACTGAGGGTGCAATAAAAAACAAAAACAAAGGTTTCACAGAAAGAAAACCAATGGTTGCCAGGCACTGGGGGAGAGTGACATGGGGAGTGACTGTTTAATGGTAGGGTCTCTTTTTGGGGTGATGAAAATGTTTTGAAACTAGATAATGGTGATGGTTGCAAAGCATTTGAATGTACTAAGTGCCATAAATTTTACACTTTTTAATGGTTAAAACAGTGTATTTTATGTTAGTGAGTTTTACAGTAAAAAAAAAAAAAACAAAATTAAGGGCTCAAATGCAGTGCATGGTGGGGAATGATATGGAGAAGAATGGGAGGTGCTGGCATCATGGAGGCCAAAGGGAGGTAGAGAGCGTGGAGCTCCAGGGACTGAGCTAGAATCACTGGGACTTCTGGCTCAGAAATGAGTCCTGATTTTCTTTGGTCAACCCAGTTTTAGTTCTTTCTTAGCACTACTTCAGCATCTAATTCAGTTTACCCAAGATTGATACAGAAGTCATAAGTGGGTAACAGTCTAATGTAGGTTGTAGATTTTTTCCCTAGTATCTTTTGTTTTATTTTATCATTTAATTTAATTTATTTTATTTTGTATAAATGTCTTTAGATGGGGTAAGCTTTCTCCAATTTTGTATGTCTTCCATGGATCCCTACTATTTTAAATGATTCCAGTTTCATTTATTTATGATAACATACCTGGTCCATGAAAGCATTTGTGTTTGTACCCCTGATAGTTAAGGAACTTACACATATAAAGCACAATGCTAGCAATATTGATAATTACTCCAATGGGCTTTTGCTTCACGGAGTCTTCTTAAAATGAAGACACATGTAAATGGTTTATTACAAAGTAGGCAAGATAGTCATTTTCCTCATTAGTATAGTGGTGAGTATCCCCGCCTGCCACAGCATAGGCAAGATAAGTGCCCAAATGGTAATAAAAATTAAGTGCATTGGGAACAAAGACAAATGTAAAGAATGTGTAATATCTGATTCCCTTCCACTTTCGCTCATTGCATTGAGATTTTATTGCAGTGAATGCAGTTAAAGACAAATGGTATTTGTTAAGAAACTGGAAAGAAATACCATCAAATCTGTAATTAATAGTCATCAGGGCATAACTTTATTGTAGCACAGTTATAGCTCGGGAATGAGGAGTTGTATTTACATCGTTAATGAAAACAACTTTGACATATATATATATATATATATATATATATGGAAAATATATACACTTGGATTCTTAGCAGTTTAACAGCAATGCTCTCGGGAAATAAAGCTACTATGTATTGACGACTCCTGGGTGTTTTATATATGTCATTACTGATCCTCATAACAACCCTGCAAGTTAGTGTATGAGAATCTTGACATTAGTGAGAAGACATTCTAAATGTGTCCGAAGCCCTCAATTTCAAAATGTGGACATGGACCTTGGCTTTCCTGAGTCACATTTTTTTCAAGAATCAGATGTCATTTGTGGATAGTCTCATGTTTCATTAAAAATTTTTTTCCAACTATTAGAATCATAGCTTTATCTCTGCTTTGCTAACTATTTTAACAAACAAACAAACAAACAAACAAAAAACCCACAAAATCACCTTAGAGAAAGACTCCACAAAAAAATGAGTGGAGAACAGGAGCTGGCTAAGCTGGGCATTCAGCTAAGATCACTCACTGTGTAAGGATTTGTTCCAACACGTCAGCCTCCTAGAACTGCCCAGAGTGTGCTTGTTCTTCATATATTCATATTCTGCTGGAATGAATATAAATTTGCACAGCTTTATGGAAAAGTTTTATTATTATTATTATTATTATCTATCCAAATTTTTAAATGTTTGAGTCTTTGGACTCATTAATTTAACCTAAGGAAAATAATAAGATATCCATAAATATTTATGTGAATGTTGATAATAGTTATAACAGTGAAAACTTACAAGGTGACAGTTACCAGTTTATTGTCTCTGAGCTCCAAATTCCCCCTTCTTTGTCTTCCTTTGTGTTGCTCTAGCTAAGTCCTATAAACATTTCTTTTGCCAGCTGGCGGGATATTCATTTCATCAGTAGAGGGCACTGGGTGCAGTAGTTGCAAGAAAACACTTCTCTTCCAGGTTCCAGCCCTCCATATACATTCTGAGCCCCACAGCCATAAGCAGGAGCTTGAGCTGCACCCTCAGGCCATCCCTCCCTATCTGCAGCCACTTGAGAGCAGCTTCAGCTGTCTGCACCCACAAGCAATGCTGGCCACTTCAACAGACACACTCTGGCCCACCCACACCAACCAGCAAAGGCAGGTCACTCCTGCAGACCAGCTCCCGCCTACCAGCTCCCGCCTATCCACACCCAGCAGCAGTGATGAGCTGTTTTTACAGATCAGTGCCGGCCTGTGCCCTCAGCCAAGTTTTTTTTTTTTTTTTTTTTTTGCCACTGCAGGCTGCCTGTGGTAGCGACTCCCTCTTTGAAGAGGTTTGAATCTCAGCCTTGGGGCCCAGAGGGCTTCTCCTAGTCCTTTATTGTCCCTATTCCTCACGCTAGAGGTAGTACCTGCTTTTTTTTTTTTTAATTGGAGCATAGTTGATTAACAATGTCGTGTTAGTTTCAGGTGTACAGCAAAGCGATTCAGTTATACATGTACATTTATCTATTCTTTTTCAAATTCTTTTCCCATTTAGGTTATTACAGTATATTAAGAGCATTCCCTGTGCTATACAGTAGGTCCTGTTGGTAATCTGTTTTAAATATAGCAGTGTGTACATGTCAATTCCAAACTCCCAATCTATCCCTCCCTTCAACCCTTCCCCCCTGGTAACTGTAAGTTGATCTCTAAGTCTGTGAGTCTGTTTCTGTTTTATAAATAAGTTCATTTGTATATTTTTCTTAGATTCTGCATATAAGTGATATCATATGATATTTATTTTTCTCTGTCTGACTTAACTTCACTTAGTATGATAATCTCCAGGTCTATCCATGTTGCTGCAAATGGTACTATTTCATTCTTTCTAATGGCTGAGTGATATTCCTTTGTATATATGTACCACATCTTCTTTATCCATTCATCTGTCGATGGACACTTAGGTTGCTTCCATGTCTTGGCTATTGTAAACAGTGCTGCAATGAACATTGGGGTGCATGTATCCTTTTGAACCATGTTTTTTTCTGGATATAAGCCCAGGAGCGGGATTGCTAGATCATATGGTCGCTCTATTTTTAGTTGCTTAAGGAGCCTCCATACTGTTCTCCATAGTGACTGTACCAATTTACATTCCCACCAACAGTGTAGGAGGGTTCCCTTTTCTTCACACCCTCTCCAGCATTTTTTTTTTTTTTTTCAGTACGAGGGCCTCTCACTGTTGTGGCCTCTCCCGTTGTGGAGCATAGGCTCTGGACGTGCAGGCTCAACGGCCATGGCTCACGGGCCCAGCTGCTCCGCGGCATGTGGGATCTTCCTGGACCGGGGCACGAACCCGTGTCCTCTGCATCAGCAGGCAGACTCTCAACCACTGCGCCACCAGGGAAGCCCCACCATTTATTGTTTGTAGGTTTTTGTAATGATGGCCATTCTGACTGGTATGAGGTGATATCTCATTATAGTTTTGATTTGCATTTCTCTAATAATTAGCAATGTTGAACATCTTTTCATGTGCCTCTTGGCCATCTGTATGTCTTCTCTGGAGAAATGTCTATTTAGGTCTTCTGCCCTTTTTTTTTTTTTGCGGTACGCGGGCCTCTCACTGTTGTGGCCTCTCCCATTGCGGAGCACAGGCTCCGGACGCGCAGGCTCAGCGGCCATGGCTCACGGGCCCAGCCACTCTGTGGCATGTGGGATCTTCCTGGACCGGGGCATGAACCTCTGTCCCCTGCATTGGCAGGTGGACTCTCAACCACTGCGCCACCAGGGAAGCCCCTGCCCATTTTTTGATTGGGTTGTTGTTGTTGTTTTTTTTTATATTGAGCTGCATGAGCTGTTTGTAAATTTTGAAGACTAATCCTTTGTAGGTCACGACGTTTGCAAATATTTTCTCCCATTCTGTGGGTTGTCTTTTTGTTTTGTTTATGGTTTCCTTTGCTCTGCAAAAGCTTTTGAGTTTAATTAGGTCCCATTTCTTTATTTTTGTTTTTATTTTGTTTATTTTATTATTTTTCTTTATTTTGTTCCTGGTAGGCTTTGACTGAAGGGCACTGACAGCTCCCAATATTATTCCATTTTATGGATGTATCCTCATTTATTTAACTAATCCTTTATTGTTGAGCTTTTAAGTTCTATATCAGACAAGGTCCAGTTGGGAGACAGAAACCATGACAGTTATTTGAACAGGGAAAAATTAATAACCCCTCAAAATAACTACTAAAAGAGGTAAAAGTGGGCTTTAAGAGATCCAAGTATCACAAATTAAAAGAACAGGTAATTTAAAGTTAGAGCTCCCTTAGAGCCCACTCTTACCTCTTTTAGTAGTTATTTTTTTGGGTATTAATTGTTAGAAAGAACCCATTATAGGATTTGGGATTTGGTTGGGTGATTTGGGGGAAGGTTTGAGAAAGAAATTTGGTCTAGATTGTGTGTTGTCAGAATGTGGGGGTAATTCTATGGTTGGACATTTTGCAGTTGCCATAGTGATGTGTTTTTGTCTGTACTTACACAAAGTTAAGAAGAGGGCTTTCTTTATTTCGTCCTGTCATGATCTCAGAGTAACCTTGTCTAAGGTTGGTATTCTGTGAGATTGTTTATGTCCAATAGGAGACTAACATGGCCTTGCTCTGAATGTTAGATTGGTTCTGAACATGAGTTCTTTTTCAGAGCTTTCAGCTATCATGTAAGAAGTCTGCCTACCCTGGGGCCGCCACATGGAGTGACCACATACTTACATATAGAGAGAGATGGCCCAGAGTTCAAGTCTCCAGCTATTGAAGGCTTCCATCCTGGGTAACAGACAATTGAATGAAGAAGACTTTGAGATGCTGTCAGCCCCAACCATTGTCTGGCCACAACTACGTGAGGGACCTGCATGCAGTCAGAACTACCAGCTGAGCCAAGCTGACCTCCAGACTTGTGAGTAAAATAAATAATTACCATTGATTTGAGTTACTATTTGGGGGTGGTTTGTTTTACAGTAATAGATAACTGATACAATGTCTGATAGGCAGTTAGCTCTATAGTTCTGGAGCTCAGGAGAGAGATCAGACATGGTGGTACAGATCAGGAAGTCCTTTAGCAAGGAGAAAGCACTTGAAGTCATAGATGAAGTCATCAGGGAGATAATGTACATTGAGAAGAAAAAAAAAGAACCCACAGTGGCACCTTTAGCAATAACACTGAAGTGATCAAGACGAAAGAAGAATTTGCAGGGAGACTGAGAAAGAGTTATCAGACGGCATCCAAGAGAGATGAACGTTAAGGAAGTCAAGAATGAGAGTATGAAGAAAGAGGGCATTTTCCACAGAGTCAAATGCTGTGGAAGGAGATCAAGTAAGACAAAGACTGAAAAGTGTTCTTTGGATTGAACAACAGTGAGTTTACCTTGTTGGCAAAAGTAGTTTCAGGGAAACTAGGGGCTAGGCAGTGATGGGGGCAGAAGCCAGATTGCAGAGATAAAGAGAGAGGAGAAGGTCAGAAGGACACCAAATCCCATGCTGTTTTACTGCATCACGCAGACTTCCTGCATACTATTCGTCTGTATATAATTTTTTCTACAATTCAGTAACCCATAAAACAATCACATCATGTCTTGAACCTTACAATTCCACAAAAGCATGGGTATATCATGTCCTGGTATATATTTAGTGTCATACTTTTAACCTGCAGTTTCCAGTTATAAATGCATTACTCTGTGTGTTTGTCTGTCATTATAATCACTTTAAATCTCTCATTGTTTATTTCTCTTGAAACTAAAATAACTCATCATTTAAAATACTGCTCAGTGTTCATTGTTCATTGGTGCCTTGTAATTACTTCAGAAAAACAATCTCAGTTTACAAGTTATAAACTCCTGAAGCATCCCTACAGGAGGAATAGCTTACTTTCACCAGAAAAGTCTAGGGAAAATTATTCTAGTCATAGCCTGCTAATTCATTGGCCTGATTGTCAGAGCTCCCATGACAGTTCACTCTCTTGGGAGGCTGGTGTGGGGCTCTGCTTATCCAAGGGTGAGGTCAAGGCCTCCTTGGCAACAGGGAATGAGTTGCCAGGGGGTTGTGGAAAGAAATTCTTTTCAATTCAACCTGTAAGTAGATCTGAACATAATGGCCTCATCTGGCTCCTCTAAGTCTCTCTTTCCCCCTTCTTTTCAGGGCAAATCTTATCCCTAACTCTTTCATTATTTGCTTGTGGTTTCCTTGCCAAAGATGTGTGGAGGTAAGCACTGTGATGAGGATGGGAGTTAAGGCTTTTTGAATGAAGAGTTTACGTTTCAAAGGACTTGAAATTTATATTTCAAATGTCACTTCCCAATGAGCCTTTACACATAAACAAAACACGATTAACAGACTTGGAAGGTGAGGAATAGCATGCATGTTTGACTCCTGTTGCATTCCTGGGCTATACTGGCTGTAACATTTTTTTATAGATTCTATAGTTACCTTGTAAATATCACCATCGAGTATATTATATTTAAAAACATTCTTTTGTTAGGTGTAAAAGTTTAAAAGGTACTATTATTTTTTTAAATCTGGTTTTGGCATTTTTTCAAATTTTAGGATATTAGAACCCCCTAAAATGGAAATTTTGTGGGCATTTCTCAGCATTTGAGAAGCCCTGCCTGGGGCAATAACTTTGACCCTGTGTGGAAAGGTGTGGAGGATAATTCTGTGAGTGCTCAGAGGGGTTTGAAAAGTTAGAAACGAACACTTGTGCATTGAGCACGTTTTGTTGTGCTTAGCACCATACTAGGGGCTACACATTCTACATTTAATCATGGAGAATTGCCTGGAATGAGGCCTGAGAACACAAAGTCCTGGAGGAGATGATTTGAGCTGTCAGCAGAAGGGAAACTGCAGTATGTGGGACTTAAAAACAGCTTGCATGGGGTATGGGATAAGGGTAGAGGGAAAAAAATCTTGGCAAATTTATTCTGCACAAATACTTGTGTCATCCTCATTTGTGTAGACTTTGTGACTTTTTCCCTGGGTTCATCTGGTTGGCAGATGGATGTAAATGCCTTTTAGCCTCAAAGAAGGCACACAGAAGGCACGTACGAATCTTGGCTGTGTGATAAACAGAAGCTGAGCTTCAGAGAATTTCTGGTATGTGTGCGTGTTTGTGTGCACGCGAGCATGTGTGCACGCGTTGGGGCTGAACGTACCACTGGTTTAAATCTGATTTTCAACTGGGAAGATTTCACGTACTTCTTTAGTGTGGCCCAAGTGAATATAATTTTGGCAGTGAAAAGTAGAGCATGTTCCAAAAGTTCTTTTCTTTTGCCATCAGGGATAGCAGTACTTTTATTTATAGTAATTTCAGGTCCCCAAATACCTTCAGCAGTATTAATGGAGCAAACAAAAAAAAAAATTAAGCAGCAGATGATTAGATCATGTGTTATTTTACAGAGTACTTTATTCTCTTGCCTTTGGAAAATACAGGCCTTCTTTTCTCAACTGTGGTAATAGCTAATTCTTTTTTTTAAAAACATCTTTATTGGAGTATCATTGCTTTACAATGGTGTGTTAGTTTCTGCTGTATAACAAAGTGAATCAGCTATACATATACATATATCCCCATATCTCCTTCCTCTTGCATCTTCCTCCCACCCTCCCTATCCCCCTGAGCTGATCTCCCTGTGCTATGTAGCTGCTTCCCACTAGCTATCTATTTTACATTTGGTAGTACATATAAGTCCATGCCACTCTCTCACTTCGTCCCAGCTTACCCCTCCCCCTCCCCGTGTCCTCAAGTCCATTCTCTAGTAGGTCTGCGTCTTTATTCCCGTCCTGCCCCTAGGTTCCTCAGAACCTTTTTTTTTTTTTAGATTCCTTATATATGTGTTAGCATACAGTATTTGCTTTTCTCTTTCTGACTTACTTCACTCTGTATGACAGACTCTAGGTCCGTCCACCTCACTACAAATAATTCAGTTTCGTTTCTTTTTATGGCAGAGTGATATTCCATTGTATATATGCGCCACATCTTCTTTATCCATTCATCTGTCGATGGACACTTAGGTTGCTTTCATGTCCTGGCTATTGTACATAGAGCTGCAGTGAACTTTGTGGTACATGACTCTTTTTGAATTATGGTTTTCTCAGGGTATATGCCCAGTAGTGGGATTGCTGGGTCGTATGGTAGTTCTATTTTTAATTTTTTTAAGGAATGTCCATACTGTTCAACATAGTGGCTGTATCAGTTTACATGCCCACCAACAGTGCAAGAGGGTTTCCTTTTCTCCACACCCTCTCCAGCATTTATTGTTTGTAGATTTTTGGATGATGGCCATTCTGACTGGTGTGAGGTGATATCTCACTGTAGTTTTGATTTGCATTTCTCTAATGATTAGTGATGTTGAGCATCCTTTCATGTGTCTGTTGGCTATCTGTATATCTTCTTTGGAGAAATGTCTGTTTAGGTCTTCTGCCCATTTTTGGATTGGGTTGTTTGTTTTTTTGATATGGAGCTGCATGAGCTGCTTTTATATTTTAGAGATTAATCCTTTGTCAGTTGCTTCATTTGCAACTATTTTCTCCCATTCTGAGGGTTGTCTTTTTATCTTGTTTATGTTTTCCTTTGCTGTGCAAAAGCTTTTAAGTTTCATTAGGGCCCATTTGTTTATTTTTGTTTTTATTTCCATTTCTCTAGGAGGTGGGTCAAAAAGGATCTTGCTGTGACTTATGTCATAGAATGTTCTGCCTATGTTTTCCTCTAAGAGTTTTATAGTGTCTGGCCTTAGCTTTAAGTCTTTAATCCATTTCGAGTTTATTTTTGTGTATGGTGTGAGGGAGCATTCTAATTTCATTCTTTTACATGTAGCTGTCCAGTTTTCCCAGCACCACTTATTGAAGAGGCCATCTTTTCTCCATTGTATACTCTTGCCTCCTTTATCAAAAATAAGGTAACCATATGTGCATGTGTTTATCTCTGGGCTTTCTATCCTGTTCCATTGATCTGTATTTCTGTTTTTGTGCTAGTACCATGCTGTCTTGATTACTGTAGCTTTGTATTATAGTCTGAACTCAGGGAGCCTTAATCCTCCAGCTCCATTTTTCTTTCTCAAGATTGCTTTGGCTATTTGGGGTCTTTTGTGTTTCCATACAAATTGTGAAATTTTTTGTTCTAGTTCTGTGGAAAATGCCACTGGTAGTTTGATAGGGATTGCATTGAATCTGTAGATTGCTTTGGGTAGTATATTCATTTTCACAATGTTGATTCTTTCAATCCCAGAACATGGTATATCTCTCCATCTGTTTGTATCATCTTTAATTTCTTTCATCAGTGTCTTATAGTTTTCTGAATACAGGTCTTTTGTAGGTTTATTAGGTAGGTTTATTAGGTAGGTTTATTCCTAGGTATTTTATTCTTTTTGTTGCAGTGGTAAATGGGAGTGTTTCCTTAATTTCTCTTTCAGGTATTTCATGACTAGTGTATAGGAATGCCAGAGATTTCTGTGCATTAATTTGTATCCTGCTACTTTAACAAATTCATTGATTAGCTCTAGTAGTTTTCTGGTAGAGTCTTTTGGATTCTCTATGTATAGTGTCATGTCATTTGCAAACGGTGACAGTTTTACTTCTGACAGTTTTACTTCTTCCTTTCTGATTTGGATTCCTTTTATTTCTTTTTCCTCTCTGATTGTTGTGGCTAAAACTTCTAAAACTATGTTGAATAACAGTGGTGAAAGTGGGCCACCTTGTCTTGTTCCAGATCTTAGTGGACATGGTTTCAGTTTTTCACCATTGAGAATAATGTTGGCTGTGGGTTTGTCATACATGGCCTTTATTATGTTGAGGTAAGTTCCCTCTGTGCCTACTTTCTGGAGGGTTTTTATCATAAATGGGTGTTGAATGTTGTCGAAAGCTTTTTCTGCATCTATTGAGATGATCATACAGTTTTTCTCCTTCAATTTGTTAATATGGTGTATCACATTGATTGATTTGTGTATATTGAAGAATCCTTGCATTCCTGGGATAAACCCCACTTGCTCACGGTGTATTATCCTTTTAATGTGCTGTTGGATTCTGTTTGTTAAAATTTTGTTGAGGATTTTTGCATCTATGTTCATAAGTGATATTGGCCTGTAGTTTTCTTTCTTTATGACATCTTGGTCTGGTTTTGGTATCAAGGTGATGGTGGCCTCGTAGAATGAGTTTGGGAATGTTCCTCCCTCTGCTACTTTTGGAAGCGTTTGAGAAGGATAGGTCTTAGCTCTCCTCTAAGTATGTGATAGAATTGGCCTGTGAAGCCATCTGTTCTGAGACTTTTGTTTGTTGGAAGATTTTTTTTTTTTTTTGTGGTACATGGGCCTCTCACTGTTGTGGCCTCTCCCGTTGCGGAGCACAGGCTCCGGAAGCGCAGACTCAGCAGCCATGGCTCACGGGCCCAGCTGCTCCGCGGCATGTGGGATCTTCCCGGACCGGGGCATGAACCCGTGTCCCCTGCATCGGCAGGCGGACTCTCAACCACTGCGCCACCAGGGAAGCCCTGTTGGAAGATTTTTAATCACAGTCTCAGTTTCAGTGCTTTGGTCTGCTTATATTTTCTATTTCTTCCTGATATAGTTTTTTTCTAAGATTTATTTAAAAGGAATATTCTTGCCTGTGCAACAAGAATATGGACAGTATAACTGACCTTGTCTCTTAGTCTTGATGATTTAAAGAAAAATACATACATAAGAATCAAATCCTTTGTATTTGTTAATATTTATTATAATGGAAATATACATGGAATGGAAATATACATGAAATGAAGCTATATTGGAAACGTACAGCAGTAACTAGAAAAATGTCTATTATTTATTGAGCAACTACTATATACTACATTCTTTCATATACTCATTACCTAATTTATATTCAAATAATCCTATTAAGGTATGTTTATGATCACCATTTGTTCCAGTTTTGTCTCAAAAATATTAGGTAATTACTCCAAGGACTCTGAATATCAAAGCTGGGAGTTTGAACCTAAGTTTGGCCAACTCTGAAGTTTATATTCTTTCCACTCAAACATGCTGCCCCTTAAAGTCATGCAATTACTGGGAATGACACTCAGTTCTATCACTAGGAAGGCAACTGTGTTTATTAGTCAATGCTGTTCATATTCAAAGAACCATTTACTGAACTTCTGCTTTCTTCTAGACATGATGATAAATGATGTGGAATCTAGAGATCAAAGATGAGATGTCTCTGCCTTCACAGAACCCACAGGTTAATGGAAAAGTCTAGAAAGAATATTAATGATTATGGTGCAGGATGTTAGACATTATGAGAAATATAACAAGCTACTACTAGAGCCTGGGAAAGACCACAGGCTCTGTGTGCATGTGTGGTGTGTGTGGTGTGTTTGACTGAGGTAAGATAAAGGACATTGAAACGGAACAGCATGTGCAAAGTAAAGTGATGGAGAACATATGGCTTATATGAAAAACTGCAAATTGTTTGGTTTACCTGGAACATAGTGGTAATGGGTAAAAGTAAAATGATGGAAATGAGAATAAAAGGCTTTGAGAGGGACTTCCCTGGTGGTCCAGTGGCTAAGACTTTGTGTTTCCACTGCAGGGGGGCACAGGTTTGATCCCTGGTAGGGGAACTAAGATCCCACGTGCTGCATGGCCAAAGAAAAAGGCTTTGAGAATGGTGAAATCAGGAATTTTACTTTTTGTAATGACCATAAACTTTCAAAATTGTCTTGATAAGATAAATATTTTCCTTCCTATCTTTTGAAGACACACTGTACTATCATAGTATTTTCCCAAAGAGGAAATGCAATTAGCACACAAGTATATGGGAAAAATAGTCTTATTGGTAATCAAAGTAAAGAAAAAAAATTAACCCAACCAAAGGATGAAACTAATAAAAAATATCCAGTATTGATAAGGATAAGATGAGCTAGGCATATTTGTATTTTGCTGATTGTTCTATAAACTGGTCCAACACTTTTGTAAAGTTAAATATATATTAAGATATTTTAAATGTTTATGCCCTTTGAATCAATGGCACTAGTTTTGGAACTCTGTAATAAGAGAGTTATTATAAATGTTTATTGCAAGTTTCTTTAATGGCGAATCTTTAGAATCAGCCTAAGTCGCCATAGTACCTCACTTTGATGCAACTTAAGGTACCATTAAAAATTATGTTTATGAATAACATATAAAATGCATTTAACACAATTCTAGCTAAAAAAGGATACTGAAATTGTATATATACATATATATATACACACACACACGTATATATCCCTTCTCCCACTCCCACACACCATATAAAACTATGCATTTTGTATATATGTACACACACACACACACACACACACACATTTGTATCCCCTGTCTTCCACTCCCCTAACACCCAATAAAAGTATACATTAAGGGGGCTTCCCTGGTGGCACAGTGGTTGAGAGTCTGCCTGCCGATGCAGGGGACATGGGTTCGTGCCCCGGTCTGGGAGGATCCCACATGCCGTGGAGCGGCTGGGCCCGTGAGCCATGGCCGCTGAGCCTGCGTGTCTGGAGCCTGTGCTCCGCAATGGGAGAGGCCACAACAGTGAGAGGCCCGCGTACCGCAAAAAAAAAAAAAAAAAAAAAAAGTATACATTAAGAAAGAAACTGGAAATAAATCCACAGAATGTTAATGGTGGTAGTTGGGTTTTAATGATAGGACTATGGGGAATTTTTTATTTTTATTTTTATGCATTTTCCATATATTCTTTAATGATTATTTAACTGTCAGAAATAGTACTAAATATTTTGTTAATGAATAGGAAAGGATGCTTGTAGAGTCCAGTTTTATTTTTTAGTTTCCTGTTGTCTGGTAAACTATTCTCAGATAGACCTGGCCAGCAAGGGGATAATTCTTTTAAAAAATTCCCAGTATTGGCAAACTTTCTCTTGGAATAGCTCTGCTGAACTCAAATGAGATCTGTCTCCCTAAGCTACTTGCCCTTCTGTTTTTCTGGAAAGATGGAATGCATGAAAAATTACAATCTACAGTCTACAAATTGCTATGTACTACAGGGTCTATTAAAGAGTATGACATTTTATTTTGAGAACTATATCTCCCAGGCTACAATGCCCCATAGCTAGTCTCACATCAAATGCAACCCTCCTGAACAGTCATTTTCTCAAATCTCCTGTCTCTTTAGAAAGTAAGTTGTTAGGGAAAGCAGAAAGTAAGTTGTTAGGGAGAGCAGGTGGCTCTGAAAACATCAGCCATCCACACACTCTACCTCTTTGAGAATAGCGAATCTGAACAAGTGTCTCCTTGTCAAGGATGAACAATCACAAAAGACATTAATGAAGCCCATAAAAATAAGAGCAGGGTGTAAGAAAACATGACCATTATGAAATAGCACAAAGCTATGAGGAAAGAACAAGCGGATGAGAAGATACCAAGTTAGACTGAAAGAGATGGGAGAGATAATAAAGAGTGACAAGGAACTAAAGCAATGCAAAAACAATAAAACATTCATGCCGAGGGAGTAAAGAGTACAGTCAATGATGCATATACTCACATGGAAAACAAACTTGAGAAATTTTTGCAGAACATAGAGTAAAAGGACAAGAAGATGGAAAAGGAAAAGGTCATGGATACAGAGGGCAAAGAATGGAGTTTAAGCTAAAGCTAAGAACTTTAAGTACTCCTAAGGAACCAACAAAGATATTATAAACAGAGTAAATATTTAAAATATAATGGAATAAAATGACTGTGTTGAAAGAAGTCAAAGTATGTATATTGAAAAGGCTCACAGATTCTAGTAAAAAGCATTCAGAACACCCCCCCCACCAAAAGAAATACTGCAAAGTCCATTCTTACAAATACATTAATTATTAGGATTTAAAAAATAAGTGCTCAGGAAGTAGAAAAAATTTGCCAATAAAGGAACTAAAATTAAACTCTTTCTTATGTAACTCTAAATTCCAGAAGAATTTGGAGACATATCTGCAAGCTTTGCAAGAGGCCGGATTAAAATGTGGATATTCGGGACTTCCCTGGTGGCACAGTGGGTAAGAATCTGCCTGCCGGTGCAGGGGACACGGGTTCGATCCCTGGTCCAGGAGGATCCCATATGCCGCGGAGCAACTAAGCCCGTGCACCACAACTACTGAGCCTGTGCATTGGAGCCCCCGAGCCACAACTGCTGAGGCCCGCATGCCTAGAGCCCGAGCTCCGCAACAAGAGAAGCCACCGCAATGAGAAGCACAGCAATGAGTAGCCCGTCACGCACCGCGATGAAGGGTAGCCCCCGCTCACCGCAACTAGAGAAAGTGCATGTGCAGCAACAAAGACCCAATGCAGCCAAAAAAATTTTTTTTAAGTAGATATTCAAAATTAGATAAGCACACTTTCATTGACAAAGGTGGTAGAAAGATGTACTTTTAGAAGTAGAAGCTCTCTACCCCCATATACTTTTCTGCAAAATATAAGATAAAATATAAATAAAATAAAATGGGCTTGACAGTGTACATTAATCACTGAGAGATGATTCAAAAACATAATTTAATAACAAGAATGTTAGCATTTAAAATATGTGTAGAATTTTTCCTTATCCAATTTGCTCAACAAATCTGTGGATCCATAATAACTTGATATATTTTGTTGCTTAAAGGGAAAGCTTGGCCTTTTCTGTTTTTGCTCTTTTCATGGTACAGGAAATATATTTTTGCTAACCAGTTATTCACTTCATGTTTAAAGTGGGCTGTCTTGCCCTTTTGTATGGCTATTGTGTTAGGTCAAAGGTAGTTTCCTGCCACATGCCTAGGCCACTTTTATTTATTTATTTTTTTTGTGGTACGCGGGCCTCTCACTGTTGTGGCCTCTCCCGTTGCGGAGCACAGGCTCCGGACGTGCAGGCTCAGCGGCCATGGCTCACGGGCCCAGCCACTCCGCGGCATGTGGGATCTTCCCGGACCGGGGCACGAACCCGTGTCCCCTGCATCGGCAGGCAGACTCTCAAGCACTGCGCCACCAGGGAAGCCCTTAGGCCATTTTTAAATGATGTGGCACTGCCCTCAGCTCCTACTGTGGGGACCACATGCTTTGTCCTACTCGGGTGCCGCCCAAATTGGACCATGGTGGACACCTGACCCATGACCACCAAATTATAGGTGATTAAAAGAATGGGAGCTGAGTCAGACTGTGTAGGTCCTAATCCAAGGTTTGCCACTTGACTTTGATCTTCATTTTCTTCTTTCATAAAATGAGCTTAATGATTATTCCTATTTGATTTGTTTGAAGTAAGGATTTAGAGTTAAACCATATGCTGTTTGGTACATGATACCTAATCCTGTTGCATGTTATTGTTATTATTATTATTTGAAAAGATGGGGTAAGTCAATCAAATTCTCTCTCCTCTTTTGCATTTGATTTGGGAAAATCAGAATCAGCCAGCTAGCAATGGGAATAAGAGTTTAAAGCATGCATAGAGGGGAGCTATGAGATAGAGTTGCCAGGGGTGATGGCAATCTGGAGTTCGCAGATAGGGGAAACTATGATTAAGCAGATTGTGTCTTTAGGCAAATCTGATATAAACCCAGACAGAGTCATATCACCTCACTGAATGCGTGCCTACAGCAGTTGTTTTTAGCACATATACATTCACCCCTTAGAGACAGTTTCTCTCTTCTATGACTGCTGGACCTTTCAGCTTCACTAAATAGAGTAGCTCCCTGTTATGGACTGAATGTTTGTATTCCCAGAAAATTCATACGCTGAAATCCTCATAATGTGATGATATTAGGAGGTGGGTGGGAGGGCCTTTGGATGGTGATTAGATCCTCAGGGTAGAACCCTCATGAATGGGATTACTGCCCTTGTAAAAGAGACTACAGAGAGGTCTCAAGTCCTCTTTCTGCCAGGTGAGAATAAAATGGGAAGACTGCAGTATGCAACTAGGAGAGGGCTCTCCTCAGAACCCAACCATGCTGACACCCGAGCAGAACTGTGAGAAATAAATTTAGCCTCCAGAACTGTGATAAATAAATTTCTGTTGTTTATAAGCCACCCAGTCTGTGGTACCTTGTTATAGTGACCTGAACAGACTAAGACACTCTCATTATACAGGGAAATCTGCCAGAGTTAATGGTAAGAAAAGGGAATCTGGGATCCAGAATAGGGTTGAAGTGATCTTCCATTCTTCTTGTGATGTCTAGTCTGCCTTCTGTCTCTGCCAAGCAACAGAATAAAGACCAAGCTTCTACCCGTAGCAGGTAAGGCCTGCCCTGATCTGAGGATGGGCCAACTTAAAAGAGCCTTACTAAGTGCATTTGGTCAAGAGATTTGTGTACATTTCAATTAGTAACATATCTAACTTGTTTGGACTTGTACAATTTCTAAGAATAATTATGAAAAATGAGGTCATTCAAAAGGCTCATTTTCTAAGATTTCAATATATAATTAGCAATGTGGTATGGAATAAATAAAATGGCACAGTTTGGGGGTTGGTGCCATGTATATTTCTGTCCCAGGTCTTTGCAGTGCTTTTAATTCTTTCAATAATAAAGAATACAGCAACGTGTGGATCTTTGAATCTATGGTATATAGTAACTGTCAGCCTAGAGCAGTGATTCTCAACCAGGGATGGTTTTTGTCTCCTGCAGACATTTGTCAATGTCTGGAGAGTTTTGGTTGTCATAACTTGGGGGCTTGTGCGATTGGCATCTAGTGGGCAGAGGCCAGGGATGTTGCTAAATATCCTACAATTTAGAGGAGGATGCCCCCACAAAGAGAATTATTTTGTCAAATATGTCAATAGGGCCAATATTGAGAAACTCTGCCCTAAAAAAAGAAGGCTAGAACTTCTATTGAATGTTCTTTTTTTCAATCAACTAATGAGAAGAAATATGGGGGAGACAAGCCAAAACGTCAGCAGCCCTCCGTGGTGTTCAGAGTTCCTCAGGTCTGGAGCATTTCAGATGTTTGCTGTTTACCAAAGACAACCAATTTGTTTATTTTCTAAAGTTCAGAGATTTCACAGGGACATATTATTAAACTGCCTATTATTTTCTCTTTTCACAAGCCTATTTTAATGGCCTAGTATTGACATGTCTGGCATAGAGATCTTATTGTTCTGAGTGCTGGATCTATTTTCACTTACTCAAGATTTTCCTAGTCAGTATATCCTTTGACCTGAAAATTCAAGAAGTATAAATCCTACTCATGGTTCTGCCCTGTCTCTGTCCCCAGTTGGCAGGTCTTCTACAAGCTCTTCAGTGTACTTTGAATATAGTACCTCCTATCAGTTTCATAATTAGAACACTTTATTCCTCTGAACTGTTTAATTTTTTAAGTTAATCTCTCTGGTTAGCCATAACCATTCAACTCTGAATTATTCTTCTAGTGTCAGAATAGAAGTCTAAATTATTACAGTATTAGAAGACTAATCAAGATCACCAAGAAAACCTCCTGAATATCCCACTGTGTCATACATAGCATCTGATAGGATCAGATATATCTTGAAAATTTGCCTGACAAACATGTTGACATACAGTTCTATTAACGAATCCTAGAAAGTCAGTGGAAAAATCCCTTCTATTCTAAGTTGTTCAGGCCACATTCTTGGATATAGGGGATTCTGCATAAACATCTTCATAACTGGAAAAGTATAAGAGAATGAGTATTCCATTAATAAGGAATTCCTGATTTTTTAAAAATACAGTCTAGGGCTTCCCTGGTGGTGCAGTGGTTGAGAGTCCGCCTGCCGATGCAGGGGACACAGGTTCGTGCCCTGGTCTGGGAAGATCCCACATGCCGTGGAGCGGCTGGGTCCGTGAGCCATGGCCGCTAAGCCTGTGCGTCCGGAGCCTGTGCTCCGCAACGGGAGAGGCCACAGCAGTGAGAGGCCCGCATACCGCAAAAAAATAAATAAATAAATAAAAATAAATAAAAAAATAAAAATAAAAATACAGTCTAGCACAGAAATTACTACTTAGTAATTTTTTTAACATCTTTATTGGAGTATAATTGCTTTACAGTTAGTTTCTGCTGTGTAACAAAATGAATCAGCTATATTCATACATATATCCCCATATCCCCTCCCTCTTGCATCTCCCTCCCACCCTCCTTATCCCACCCCTCTAGGTGGTCGCAGAGCACCGAGCTGATCTCCCTGATCTCCCTGTGCTATGCGGCTGCTTCCCACTAGATATCTGTTTTACATTGGGTAGTGTATATAAGTCCATGTCACTCTCTCACTTCATCCCAGCTTACCCTTCCTGCTCCCTGTGTCCTCAGGTCCATTCTCTACGTCTGTGTCTTTATTCCTGTCCTGCCCCTAGGTTCATCAGAACCTTTTTTTTTTTTTTAAGATTACATATATATGTGTTAGCATATGGTATTTGTTTTTCTCACTTACTTCATTCTGTATATCTCGGGGGTAGAGCATTTGACTATCTAGTAAATTTTGAAGGGAAATCTGAGGGAAATTTTTTGAATTGCTGTAATTTTCAGAGTTTTCTCCTGAAGTAGTGTAGATGATGATCATGCCCCCCATTCTAGAGAACTCATTGTGGTCCCAATTTAAATGCAACTTCTCAGACAGTCCCTTCCTGGTCTCCTATTTAAAACATATGCCTTAAGCCCCTGCCTATACAAGACCAATATTTATCTATCCTATTACTCTGATTTTCTATCTGAAAGGAACTTATTTTCTCGTACACTAATCTATCATTCCTTGTACACTATAATGTCTGCTTTCATCTCATGAGTAATTAAAACCTGGAAGCCTGGGAGTTATTTTTGAATCTTCCTTTTCCTTGCTTTTTCCTACAATTCTTTAAATTCATCAGCTAGTCTTGACTATTCTAAGTCCAAATATGTCTTGAAGTCATCTGACTCTCCCAGCGTTCACTGCTGTCATTGTAGTCCAGGGCCCCCATCGACGCTCACTGCACTATAGCAGTCTCCTGTCTGTTGTCCCACTTTACTGCACCCCCATCTCTAACCTATCTACACAAAGGAGCCTGAAAGAGTTAATAAAAATACCAACTGTGTTGTTCACTATGCCATTATACTATTCCAGGCCCTGTTATATGTGGGTTCTCAATAGTATTGGCTGAATGAAGGCACAGACAGAAATAAATGAGCAGAGAGAATGAATTGACAGAAAATCTCCTTCTGTCTCATCTTCCAGAGGGAGCTAGTGACACTTGGTTAAGGTGGCAGAGCTACTACATGTCAGGTTTGGGACTAAAACCCAATTTTTCTAAGAATGGTCAAGGGTTTCTTTATAGAAAACGCAGTCATATCTCCTCATTCCTTTTTACTCTTAACGAATTAGTTGCATTTTATTTCACTTTACTGCACAATCATTGTTCATCTTGATTGGAAAATTGATACCCATTTTCTGTAAAAATCATTAAATTACTGAAGAACATAAAGGAGTTAAGAAGAAATTCATAATCCCTCTGAGCATGTAATTTTTACTTTCATCTTTATGCTTTTCTTCTTCATTGTTATTTTTTGCCATAAGTATGCATTTATTTTTATAGTCAGGAAATAATAGAGTTATATCAATGTGTTAAGAATTTCATTCATGGGAAATAACTGCTGGTGATATTTTAATGTAATTTATTCTAATGTTTTGTGGGTTTGTTTGCAATTTCTGGGATATAAATTTACATAATGCACGGAAAGATATTTTAAGAATGCTAACCATAAGTTTAACAAAGTAGGATTCATAATTTTAAATGTGGTCTGCACAATTAATAAATATAGCTTAGCATACTACTTCTAATCCCTTGAATTTTTATAGCAACTGACTTTAAGACTGCAAAATGTTCACAGTCTTAGAAACCTAATTATTTCTTAGAAAAATCCTTTGAGAAAGGGAAAATAAATTTTGTAGACTTTTTATTAGGTAATGATAGCAATAGCATAACTCTACCTATGTATCTATATATATTTTTAGAAGCCACATTAATATATAAAAAACATTTGACATTTTCCCAAGGATTTTCTCTGCAGAAGTTGTTTTTGGATGTATGTATAAAGCCTTGAAGTAATTTATAAGCTTCTTCTCTGGTCTCCACGTATGTTGGCAGAGTTACTTATGTAAAATATATGCTTGAAATTTAACTACTATAATATTTGTTATTAAAATAAGCAGTCTTATCTAATATGTAGAGGAATAAATTAAAGGAATTTTAACACCAAAGTTATCTTTTCTTAATTAAACAAGGATTGTATTTATTTTAAAATTACATATCATACTCAAGCTGCCCTCAAATATAATTTAATTTTCCATTATCTACATTTTAAACTAGCTATTTTTTTTCATTGTTCATCTTTCTTAGTTCTTTAGGCACTATCCACCCCTTCCCCAACTCTAGCAACCAAAATTAATTGCATTTTGCATCAAAATAATTTAAAATAGACCAAAGAACCAATTCCATAGGCCAATTTGCAAAAGCATTATGCACCTACATATACAATCAGAAAATGCATTTCTGATGAAATGCATTAAAAATAATAAAATATAAATTAATAAAATAAAAAAGAATGTGCTTAGCATAATGCCCAGCACAGAAAAAGCACTTGATACATGTATATCAGTGTCTTTGTAATTGTCATTTTTATTGATGATGTGTATTGGTACTACTAAAGGTTAATGGGATGCCTGTATTATGCATGATAATATTACAGTTAGGGTGACTATATGTCATAGCTGGCCTGGGAGAACCATGGTTTGTGTCCATTGTCCCAGTGTCCTTTACAGCTTAACATTTTAGCACTCTCAAAAGTGTCCTGATTTGGATGATCAATCGCATGATCACTGATGTATAGTACAAAAGTAACCGTGATGAGAAGGCTCCAGTACAGTCATCACTCATCTCTTGATTTGGGCTTAACTGTATTCAGGTCTAGTGAGAGGGTGACTGGCCTGAATGACAAGACACTTTCCAAATGTGGGAAAGTATATTTAACATTAATAAACTCATTCCAGTGCCTATCTCCTCTTATGTTTTGTAGATGAAGAATCAGACAACATTTAAGAAACTGAGACCACAAGCCTTTACCTCACCTCACCCTTCCTGTCAGAGTTGTTTTTAGTTGGGATTTGGTTTTGGATGAAAATTTAAATAAATTTCTTAGACATGCCCATCTTTTCATTTGGCAGACAAGATGGACTAGAATTGGGGTGGTCATAATCATGTTTGTGGATGTGGCACAAACCAGTGACACTTGAGTGGCAGTCTTTCCCATACCAGCTACTTGTGATTTATTTTGGGGTTGTAGGCACTACTTCCATTCTTGATTTTTTTTTTTTTTCCTTCAGGGGTTATCCAATCTGTCAACTTAAAAATAGCTATGTAGTCATATACATGTAGTCTGATTGCCACCCTCCAGTCTGATCTATGTGTTGCCTCTGTGGTTTGTCGATGCACCTCAGTAGGTCTTATAACTTGAAAATGTGCTTTACTATGTGTCTTACGTCTTTATGACAATGTCAAATGGATGTACCATGTCAAAAACAGTCTTCTTCATTCTCCTCTATTAGAGAAAGTTCAGTGATGGCTCCAGAATCTCCTGGATTTAGTTCTGGCTACACAATTCATGAGGCTTAGTGCAAATTGAAAATGTAGAGCCTCATGTTAAAAAATTATTAAGAATTTCAAGGTGGCAACAGCAGAACATTAAGTCAAGAATGGGGCCCTTCGGGCTTCCCTGGTGGCGCAGTGGTTGAGAGTCCGCCTGCCGATGCAGGGGACACGGGTTCGTGCCCCGATCCGGGAAAATCCCACATGCCGCGGAGCGGCTGGGCCCGTGAGTCATGGCCGCTGAGCGTGCGCGTCCGGAGCCTGTGCTCCGCAACGGGAGAGGCCACAACAGTGAGAGGCCCGTGTACCGCAAAAAAAAAAAAAAAAAAAAAAAAAAAAAAAAGAATGGGGCCCTTCTATTCATGAGATTCCGTGCAACTGCATAGATAATGTACCATGCAGTTAGCCCTTTCATCTTTTAGTCTCCTTCATTTTCCTTCCAACTGACAATTATGGACCACTTATTATGTATGAGGCACTATGCTTGTTATTTAAAATAAAAATAAACTAATTTTTAGATTCTAATATTCCTACTTTTAGATTTTGATGATTAAGACCCTCATCAGGTAGATAAAATAGCACACAAATTGTGGCTATATTTTTGTCGCCTTCAGATCAAACACTAAGCTGTAATTTCCTATTCATCAGCCCTAAGTTGCAGTTCCTTTCCTCCAGGTTCTTATGATCTATGTACTAACTATAGGATTCCAGCAGTCCCTGTCTCCCTGTATCTCTAACCATTCCACACATTGCCTGTTCTATTCCTATAGACAAATTTATTCATGGCTAGGTAATAGATCATGCTATTAAGGTGTTAGTTGAAATGGGTTTAAAGCAGGGGTTTAAACTCAGATGTCTCCAGGGGTTGGGCAGATAATATGAAATGTTCTTTTTCTGTTGTCAATTAATTTCATTTTTAAAAAGACTCAATATAGGCAGAAAAAAAGAACTTCAGCCCAAAGTTAACCTAAGAGTCGTCAGTTTCCAATTTTTCTTTTCAGTCAGATTTACTGGAATATAATTCATATGTAACCAGTTCACTCTTTTAAGTGCGTAGTTCTATGAGTTTTGACGAACACCTACATTTGTGTAACAACCACCACAGGCAAGATATAGAATAGTTTCACCATCCCCCAAAATTCCCTTGTGCCTCTTTGTAGTCAGTTCCTCCAGCTCCTGAGAACCACTGGTGTGTTTTTTTGTCTCTGTAGTTTTGCCTTTTCCAGAATGTCATATAAATAGAATCCTACAGTATGAACCCTTTGGAGACAGATGTCTTTCACTTAGCATAAACATTTGAGATTTATCCATGTTGTATTTGGGTTGTTTCTACCTAATTTTCGAAGGTATTTTTCCTACCTTCCTTCCCTCCCTTATTCCCGTCTTCTGTTCTTCCTTTTCTCTTTCCTTCTTACTTTCCCTCTCTCCTTTTGGGTATCAATTGTACAAAAGTAAATTAATCTTGGTATTTGTTTCATAACACAGTATTATTATTGGCCCATGCATAGCTTTTATTTTAATAGTTTTATTGAGATAAAATTGATATACAATAAACTGGACATACTCAAGTATACAACCTGAAAACTTAGATAAAACCTATCACTATCACTGTCACTGTATTTTCTAGAAAATTTTGTAAATTAAATAATACAGCATGTACTTTTTTCTATCTAGCTTCTTTCACTCAGCATGATTATTTTGAGATTCATGTATGTTGTTGTATGTATAAATAGTTCATTCCTTAGTATTATCAGGTAGCATTCCATTGTATGGCTGTATCACAATTTGTCTATTAACTTGTTGATGGAGATTTGGATTGTTTTCAGTTTTGGTTACTATAAATATTCATGTAAAAATATCTATAGGGACATGTGTTTTCCTTTCTTTTGGTTAAATAAATATCTTAGAGTGAAATAGCTAGGACATATGGTAAATGTACGTTTAACTTTTCAAGAAGTTGTTAAACTGTTTTCTAAAGTATAGTATGTACCATTTTACATTCCTACCAGCAGTGTATGAGAGTTCTAGTTGGGATTAGCCAGTCTTTTTCATCTTTTCTCCAACACTTGGTATAGCCAGTCTTTTTAACATTAGCCATTTAAATAAATCTGTAGTGGTATCTACTGTGGTTTTAATTGCATTTCTCTAATTACTAGTGATGTTGAGTATCTTTTCTTGTGCTTATTTGCCATCATTGTCCTCTTTGGTGAAATATCTGTTTAAATTTTTTGCACATATTTTATTGAATTGTTTGTTTTCTTATTAACTTTTGAGAGTTGTTATATATATTCTATTATATATTCTGATTTTGAGTCCTTTGGAGATGGATGATTTGCAAATATTTTCTCCTTGTCTGTGATTATGTTTTCATTGTCTTAAAGTGTCTTTTGAAGAGCAGACATTCTGAAGTTTAATAAAGTCCAATTTATCAGTTTTTTCTTTTATGGATTGAACATTTGGTATTATATCTTTAAAAAATGTCTCTGCCTAACCCATAGTCTTCTGTGTTTTCTTCTAAAATTTTTACATTTTTAGATTTTACACTGGGTTTATGGTCCATTTTGAGTTAATTTTTGTATGTGGTGAGATGCAGATTGAAGTTCATTTTTTTAAGTTGAAGTACAGTTGATTTACAATGTTGTGTTAGTTTCTAGTGTATAGCAAAGTAATTCAGTTATACATATATATACATATTCTTTTTCATATTCTTTTCCATTATGGTTTATGACAGGATATTGAATATAGTTTCCTATGCTATACAGTAAGACCTTGTTGTTTATGTATTTTATATATAGTAGTTTGTATCTGCTAATCCCAAACCCCTACTTTATCCCTTCCCCACCCTCTTTCCCCTTTGATAGCCGTAAGTTTGATTTCTGTGAGTCTATTTCTGTTTTGTAAATAAGTTCATTTGTGTCACAGTTTAGATTCCACATATAAGTGATATCATATGGTATTTGTCTTTCTCTTTCTGACTTTTGAAGTTCATTTTTTTAATGTATGGACATCCAATTGTTTTGACATAATTTATTGAAAAGACTATTATTTCTCCACTAAATTGTCTTTGTACCTTTGTTAAAAATCCTTTGACCATGTATGTGTGGGTCTATTTCTGGTCTCTCTTTTCTGTTCCAGTGATCCATTTTGTCTCTCTGGATACCAGTATCACATTGTCTTGATTACTGTAGCTTTCTAGTAAGTCTTGAAGTTAGGTAGTGTGTGTCCTCCAGCTATTTTCTTCTTTTTCTTTTTTTTTTTTTTTTTTTTTTTTTGATCTCCCTGTGCTATGCGGCTGCTTCCCACTAGCTATCTACCTTACGTTTGGTAGTGTATATATGTCCATGCCGCTCTTTCACTTTGTCACAGCTTACCCTTCCCCCTCCCCATATCCTCAAGTCCATTCTCTAGTAGGTCTGTGTCTTTATTCCTGTCTTACCCCTATGTTCTTCATGACCTTTTTTTTTCTTAAATTCCATATATATGTGTCAGCATACAGTATTTGTCTTTCTCTTTCTGACTTACTTCACTCTGTATGACAGACTCTAGGTCCATCCACCTCATTACAAATAGTTCAATTTCATTTCTTTTTATGGCTGAGTAATATTCCATTGTATGTATGTGCCACATCTTCTTTACCCATTCATCCGATGATGGACACTTAGGTTGTTTCCATCTCCGGGCTATTGTAAATAGGGCTGCTATGAACATTTTGGTACATGTCTCTTTTTGAATTATGGTTTTCTCAGGGTATATGCCCAGTAGTGGGATTGCAGGGTCATATGGTAGTTCTATTTGTAGTTTTTTAAGGAACCTCCATACCGTTCTCCATAGTGGCTGTACCAATTCACATTCCCACCAGCAGTGCAAGAGTGTTCCCTTTTTTCCACACCCTCTCCAGCATTTATTGTTTCTAGATTTTTTGATGATGGCCATTCTGACTGGTGTGAGATGATATCTCATTGTAGTTTTGATTTGCATTTCTCTAATTAGTAAAGATGTTGAGCATCCTTTCATGTGTTTGTTGGCAGTCTGTATATCTTCTGTGGAGAAATGTCTATTTAGGTCTTCTGCCCATTTTTGGATTGGGTTGTTTGTTTTTTTGTTATTGAGCTGCATGAGCTGCTTATAAATTTTGGAGATTAATCCTTTGTCAGTTGCTTCATTTGCAAATATTTTCTCCCATTCTGAGGGTTGTCTTTTGGTCTTGTTTATGGTTTCCTTTGCTGTGCAAAAGCTTTTAAGTTTCATTAGGTCCCATGTGTTTATTTTTGTCTTTATTTCCATTTCTCTAGGAGGTGGGTCAAAAAGGATCTTGCTGTGATTTATGTCATAGAGTGTTCTGCCTATGTTGTCCTCTAAGAGTTTGATAGTGTCTGGCCTTACATTTAGGTCTTTAATCCATTTTGAGCTTATTTTTGTGTATGGTGTTAGGGAGTGATCGAATCTCATACTTTTACATGTCCCTGTCCAGTTTTCCCAACACCACTTATTGAAGAGACTGTCCTTTCTCCACTGTACATTCCTGCCTCCTTTATCAAAGATAAGGTGACCATATGTCCGTGGGTTTATCTCTGGGCTTTCTATCCTGTTCCATTGATCTATCTTTCTGTTTCTGTGCCAGTACCATACTGTCTTGATTACTGCAGCTTTGTAGTATAGTCTGAAGTCAGGGAGCCTGATTCCTCCAGCTCCGTTTTTCGTTCTCAAGATTGCTTTGGCTATTCGGGGTCTTTTGTGTTTCCATACAAATTGTGAAATTTTTTGTTCTAGTTCTGTGAAAAATGCCAGTGGTATTTTGATAGGGATTGCATTGAATCTGTAGATTGCTTTGGGTAGTAGAGTCATTTTCACAATGTTGATTCTTCCAATCCAAGAACATGGTACATCTCTCCATCTATTTGTATCATCTTTAATTTCTTTCATCAGTGTCTTATAATTTTCTGCATACAGGTCTTTTGTCTCCTTAGGTAGGTTTATTCCTAGATATTTTATTCTTTTTGTTGCAATGGTAAATGGGAGTGTTTCCTTGATTTCACTTTCAGATTTTTCATCATTAGTATATAGGAATGCCAGAGATTTCTGTGCATTAATTTTGTATCCTGCAACTTTACCAAATTCATTGATTAGCTCTAGTAGTTTTCTGGTAGCATCTTTAGGATTCTCTATGTATAGTATCATGTCATCTGCAAACAGTGACAGCTTTACTTCTTCTTTTCCAATTTGGATTCCTTTTATTTGCTTTTCTTCTCTGATTGCTGTGGCTAAAACTTCCAAAACTATGTTGAATAAGAGTGGTGAGAGTGGGCAACCTTGTCTTGTTCCTGATCTTAGTGGAAATGGTTTCAGTTTTTCACCATTGAGGACGATGCTGGCTGTGGGTTTGTCATATATGGCCTTTATTATGTTGAGGAAAGTTCCCTCTATGCCTACTTTCTGCAGGGTTTTTATCATGAATGGGTGTTGAATTTTGTCGAAAGCTTTCTCTGCATCTATTGAGATGATCATATGGTTTTTCTCCTTCAATTTGTTAATATGGTGTATCACGTTGATTGATTTGCGTATATTGAAGAATCCTTGCATTCCTGGGATAAACCCCACTTGATCATGGTGTATGATCCTTTTAATGTGCTGTTGGATTCTGTTTGCTAGTATTTTGTTGAGGATTTTTGCATCTATGTTCATCAGTGATATTGGCCTGTAGTTTTCTTTCTTTGTGACATCCTTGTCTGGTTTTGGTATCAAGGTGATGGTGGCCTCGTAGAATGAGTTTGGGAGTGTTCCTCCCTCTGCTATATTTTGGAAGAGTTTGAGAAGGATAGGCGTTAGCTCTTCTCTAAATGCTTGATAGAATTCGCCTGTGAAGCCATCTGGTCCTGGGCTTTTGTTTGTTGGAAGATTTTTTATCACAGTTTCAATTTCAGTGCTTGTGATTGGTCTGTTCATATGTTCTATTTCTTCCTGATTCAGTCTTGGCAGGTTGTGCATTTCTAAGAATTTGTCCATTTCTTCCAGGTTGTCCATTTTATTGGCATAGAGTTGCTTATAGTAATCTCTCACGATCTTTTGTATTTCTGCAGTGTCAGTTGTTACTTCTCCTTTTTCATTTCTAATTCTATTGATTTGAGTCTTCTCCCTTTTTTTCTTGATGAGTCTGGCTAATGGTTTATCAATTTTGTTTATCTTCTCAAAGAACCAGCTTTTAGTTTTATTGATCTTTGCTATTGTTTCCTTCATTTCTTTTTCATTTATTTCTGATCTGATTTTTATGATTTCTTTCCTTCTGCTAACTTTGGGATGTTTTTGTTCTTCTTTCTCTAATTGCTTTAGGTGCAAGGTTAGGTTGTTTAGTCGAGATATTTCCTGTTTCTTAAGGTGGGATTGTATTGCTATAAACTTCCCTCTTAGAACTGCTTTTGCTGCATCCCATAGGTTTTGGGTCGTCGTGTCTCCATTGTCATTTGTTTCTAGGTATTTTTTTATTTCCTCTTTGATTTCTTCAGTGATCACTTCGTTATTAAGTAATGTATTGTTTAGCCTCCATGTGTTTGTATTTTTTATAGCTCTTTTCCTGTAATTGATATCTAGTCTCATAGCATTGTGGTCGGAAAAGATACTTGATACAATTTCAATTTTCTTAAATTTACCAAGGCTTGATTTGTGACCCAAGATATGATCTATCCTGGAGAATGTTCCATGAGCACTTGAGAAAAATGTGTATTCTGTTGTTTTTGGGTGGAATGTCCTATAAATATCAATTAAGTCCATCTTGTTTAATGTATCATTTAAAGCTTGTGTTTCCTTATTTATTTTCATTTTGGATGATCTGTCCATTGGTGAAAGTGGGGTGTTAAAGTCCCCTACTATGATTGTGTTACTGTCGATTTCTCCTTTTATGGCTGTTAGTGTTTGCCTTATGTATTGAGGTGCTCCTATGTTGGGTGCATAAATATTTACAATTGTTATATCTTCTTCTTGGATCGATCCCTTGATCATTATGTAGTGTCCTTCTTTGTCTCTTCTAGTAGTCTTTATTTTAAAGTCTATTTTGTCTGATATGAGAATTGCTACTCCAGCTTTCTTTTGGTTTCCATTTGCATGGAATATCTTTTTCCATCCCCTTACTTTCAGTCTGTATGTGTCTCTAGGTCTGAAGTGGGTCTCTTGTAGACAGCATATATATGGGTCTTGTTTTTGTATCCATTCAGCCAATCTGTGTCTTTTGGTGGGAGCGTTTAGTCCATTTACATTTAAGGTAATTAACGATATGTATGTTCCTATTCCCATTTTCTTAATTGTTTTGGGTTCGTTATTGTAGGTCTTTTCCTTCTGTTGTGTTTCTTGCCTAGAGAAGTTCCTTTAGCATTTGTGGTAAAGCTGGTTTGGTGGTGCTGAACTCTTTCAGCTTTTGCTTGTCTGTAAACGTTTTAATTTCTCCATCAAATCTGAATGAGATCCTTGCTGGGTAGAGTAATCTTGGTTGCAGGTTTCTCTCCTTCATCACTTTAATTATGTCCTGCCACTCCCTTCTGGCTTGTAGAGTTTCTGCTGAGAGATCAGCTGTTATCCTGATGGGGATTCCCTTGTGTGTTATTTGTTGTTTTTGCCTTACTGCTTTTAATATGATTTCTTTGTGTTTAATTTTTGACAGTTTGATTAATATGTGTCTTGGCGTATTTCTCCTTGGATTTATTCTGTATGGGACTCTCTGTGCTTCTTGGACTTGATTAACTATTTCCTTTCCCATATTAGGGAAGTTTTCAACTATAATCTCTTCAAATATTTTCTCAGTCCCTTTCTTTTTCTCTTCTTCTTCTGGAACCCCTATAATTCGAATGTTGGTGCGTTTAATGTTGTCCCAGAGGTCTCTGATATTGTCCTCTGTTCTTTTCATTCTTTTCTCTTTATTTTGCTCTGCATTAGTTATTTCCACTATTTTATCTTCCACCTCACTTATCCGTTCTTCTGCCTCAGTTATTCTGCTATTGATCCCATCTAGAGTATTTTTCATTTCATTTATTGTGTTTTTAATCGATGCTTGATTCATCTTTAGTTCTACTAGGTCCTTGTTAACTGTTTCTTGCATTTTGTCTATTCTATTTCCAAGATTTTGGATCATCTTTACTATCATTATTCTGAATTCTTTTTCAGATAGACTGCCTATTACCTCTTCATTTGTTAGGTCTGGTGGGTTTTTATCTTGCTCCTTCTCCTGCTGTGTGTTTTTCTGTCTTCTCATTTTGCTTATGTTACTGTGTTTGGGGTCTCCTTTTTGCCGGCTGCAGGTTCGTAGTTCCTGTTGTTTTTGGTGTCTGTCCCCAGTGGCTAAGGTTGGTTTAGTGGGTTGTGTAGGTTTCCTGGTCGAGGGGACTAGTGCCTGTGTTCTGGTGGATGAGGCTGGATCTTGTCTTTCTGGTGGGCAGGTCCACGTCTGGTGGTGTGTTTTGGGGTGTCTGCAGACTTTTTATGATTTTAGGCCACCTCTCTGCTAATGGGTGGCGTTGTGTTCCTGTCTTGCTAGTTGTTTGGCATAGGGTGTCCAGCACTGTAGCTTGCTGGTCGTTGAGTGAAGCTGGGTGCTGGTGTTGAGATGGAGATCTCTGGAAGATTTTCGCCGTTTGATATTATGTGGAGCTGGGAGGTCTCTTGTGGACCAGTGTCCTGAAGTTGGCTCTCCCACCTCAGAGGCACAGTACTGACTCCTGGCTCCTCAATTTGGGATGATTTGTTGTCTATTCATGTATTCCACAGATGCAGGGTACATCAAGTTGATTGTGGAGCTTTAATCCGCTGCTTCTGAGGCTGCTGGGAGAGGTTTCCCTTTCTCTTCTTTGTTCTCACAGCTCCCGGGTCTCAGCTTTGGATTTGGCCCCGCCTCTGCGTGTAGGTCGCCGGAGGGCGTCTGTTCTTCGCTCAGACAGGAAAGGGTTAAAGGAGCAGCCTCTTCGGGAACTCTGGCTCACTCAGGCCGGGCGGGAGGGAGGGGCACGGAGTGCGGGGCGAGCCTGCAGCGGCAGAGGTCGGCGTGACTTTGCACCAGCCCGAGGCGCGCCGTGCGTTCTCCCAGGGAAGCCGCCCCTGGATCCCGGGACCCCGGCAGTGGCGGGCTGCTCAGGCTCCCGGAAGGGCGGTGTGGACAGTGACCTGCGCTCGCACACGGGCTTCTTGGCGGCGGCAGCAGCAGCCCCAGCGTCCCACGCCCGTCACTGGGCTCCGCGCTTTCAGTCGCGACTCGCGCCCGTCTGTCTATTTTCTTCTTTTTCAAAGTTGTTTTTCCAGTTCTAAGTTATTTGCATTTACATATAAATTTTTGGTTTTAGCTTGTTGATTTATTCACTTTTATTGCTATATACCATTCTGTTTTGTAAATATTCCATAATTTTTATATTCCATAATTTATATAATTTTCAAAGTTTTGCTAAGAGTTTCCTATCAAAAACAGTGCTGATAAAATGCATAGTATTTGAATCCTCATGAATATGTACAAGAGTTTCTTCTGCATATTCTTAGTAGTAAATTTGCCAGGTCATAAGTTAAGCAAAAATTTATCTTCACAGGATTTAACTGTATTGTTTTCTAAAGTGGTTGAGCTAATTTATACTCTTATAAGACACATACAACAGATCCAATTTATCCTAATTGTCCAACATTTGGTATTGACAGGCTTAATAATCTTGCCAAACGGGTGAAAATTGATAGCTGTTGGAGGAGGTCATGAAGAGGATATGATCGCTGGTTGACCCATGAGCTGGACTTGGGCAATTGGAGGCTTCTCACTCCCTCCCCTGTCCTTGGAATGTATGTTCTGCCTACAATTCCCATAGCCGGAGCTGTTTTGAGGACATAGCCTTGAGAGGGTAAGGTGTTGAGACCATCTGGAGTGAATATGTGACTGAACCCAGTTAAGGCCTCTATATAAACTCCTAAGATTCTGGCAGGTGGGTGCAGAGATCTACTGGTCTTGTGATGCCCAAGACAAGTTCTCCTGTAAGTTCCCTTGCTTATTAAAATCGCCACCTACCAAGTAGGTGCAAAACCAACTGTTGTTGAACTGGGCAGGAGACTGAAGAAATGGATCTTGGAAAAGAGGCATCCATAGGGGAAACCCAGGGTTGGCCACCATCCTTCATGTCAAGAGGGGTTGCTCATATGTTAGATGCTTGTGGACCACCACATGAGTATGGTGATGCCCCGAAAATGCCCACTGGTTTAATGCACTTGTTTGAGGAACTGAGCATAACACACTGCTGCAAAGAAGAGAAATGAACCGCTGCACAGTGGGCTGGCCTCTAGGGTGGGCAGTACGACTTGACACTGATGACCAACCAGAGGCTGAAGCTTGAGTTAGAAAGTTGGAAGAAGAACTGAGGTTAGAGAAGGATGTGCACTGTCCACTGCCCTGCTCGCTTCGGGGCTGGCCAACAAAGTGGGAGAGCAGGATGATTAAGTTGGAGACTTTAGCATGCTGTTTTGCAAGGCCAGGAGGGCTCAAGCTGCCATGGATTAAGGTCTGAGCACCTGTGACAAAGCCTGATTGGGACACTAAGTGGTGGACTCCCTGGGAAAGTGAGGAAAACAAAGGAGGATTTTATGGTGATTGACAGTGAAACTGATGACACACCCCGTGCCACTGGACCCGTAATTCAAAGGAAAGCAAAAACACAGCAACAACAACCCCAGCCAGTAAGGCAGCCCCCAATTCAGGAAACATACCTGATGAGAGAATATATGCTCACTGAGCTTATTGATATAATTATCAAGTTCCAACAAAAGGCCAGGAAAATATCCAGGAATGGTTAGCACGGTTACAGGATTGAGGGGCAGGGGAGAGGGGGTAATGGCATTTTTCTGACTGGGCAGGAGGCAGAAACAAGAGCAATATCACCACACAGCCTTCTCTCCAGCTCAGGGGTGCTCAGGGGTGAGGGGCAAGGGGGAGGTCAAGGCACTCACCCCCTTATAGATTGGATTATTCTATCCTACAGGGAAGCTTGACCTGATAAGGGGGTCTCTCTGGACATATGAGGCCCTGGGTATATTTAGAGGAGGTACAACAAATTCTTAGGGAACGGGAAATGAGGTAGGCCATCTACGCCCCTGTCTTTGAAGGCCCTGATTGGGCTACATTCACTGCAGGAATGAAAGCCAAGATATCCCAGTATGCCTTCAGTACCTGGTATGGGGCACTGACCACCATGCTGAGCCCAGTCACAAGAGGAGACGTTGTTGATGTTGGGCAGGCCACTGCTGATCTGGGGGACACTGACAAATCCCAGGAATAGGTACAGGCTGAGGGAAAGACCTAAGACAGAGAGGGAGCTCAAGAAGACAACAGGCTCACCCAGTTGGCTGTAAACGGTCTGGTACGAGTAACCCAGAAGCAAATGTGGTTTGACCTCATTGCTGCAAGGATCACACCTGAAAAGGTAGACGGGCAACCTAACACTGTGTTAGCTGGCCTATGGAAAGCCTTGAAAGCTAAACAAGAGCTCAGACCTGCCCCACCTGCCCTACCAACCCTGATGTACCTACTGCTACAGCAGAGGCCTCAGGGATACAGTCCTATTCGGGGTGGGTAACTCCCACTCCCCGCGTGTAGGATATAAGCCAAGATGGCCTCCAAGTGAGTGCTGTTGGGGGCAATTGGAGGCCACATGTTGAGCTCACTATTCACTGGTACCCCAGAAATAAACAAAAGGTGACAGCTCTGATTGATAGTTGACCTGAAGATACTCTAATACCTGGTAAACTTCAGGAATTTTCTGGGCCTTTCAGCACCATCGATGGTTTCCAAGGGCAGTTGGTTATGGTCAGGAAGGTCCCATTGACACTGCAAATTGGGTGTTCTCCCCCACAAGAATATGAGGATTTTCTCTCTCCAATACCAGAGAACATATTGGGCACTGACATCCTGCAAGGCCAAACTCTGCAAACCTCTATCGGTGAATTCTGCCTCCAGGTTAGAGTAATCAGACCAGTACTGCTGAGGGGAAATGCCAACTGGGAATCAGTAAGCCTACCCTTCCCCCTAATGAAGAGTGGTAATTGTCAAGGAAATAGGAGAAACTATCCAAGAACTGCACTGAGTGGGTATTCTACACCATGTCCATAGCACTTTCAATAGCACATTATGGTCGGTAAAAAAAGGCAGATAGCTCATGGCAGATGATGGTGGATTACTGAGAATTGATCAAAGTTATGCCCCCATTCATGCAGCTGTGCCCAAAATTGGCACCATCTTACATAATTTGGCCACAGTCCTAGGAGTGGACCATGCTGTTCTGGACTTAGCAAATGCTTTTTTTCAGAATACCTTGGCTGCTAAGTCACAAGTTCAGTTTGCTTTCACATGGAAGGCACGATAATGGACTTTTCAAATTCTTCCCTGAGGCTACCTATACAGCCCCACAAAATGTCATGGGATGGTGCCTGGACACCTGTCTCTGTTATTCTTCCCTGCATCTGTAAAATGGGCCCATTGCTTTGATGATATAATGTTGACATATGAAGCCTTGCCTCTGCTGACTTCACACTCTGCAGATTTTGCTGGAACACCTGTGAGCAAGTGTATAGGAGGCGAATACACAGAAAACTGAAGGTGCAGTCACCAATGTAAAGTTTCCGGGAGTCATATGATCAGGTAAGATGTGAATTGTCCCAGAGCTATTATGGACAAGGTGCAAGCCTAGCTAATCTCTAAGAACATGAAAAAGGTGCAAGCTTTTATAGGAATTTTGGGGGTTTGGAGGACTTTTATTCTCTACCTGGCACAGTGTTTCCATTCCTTATACTGCCTGGTAAAGAAAGGACATGTGTGAGACTGGAGACCAGAACAATGAGCCACCTTTGAGAGGGCAAACATACTAAGGAGATTAAAACTCTAGGCGTCTCCCAAGCAGGGCTACCATTTGAGTTAGATGTGTCTGTGACTCCAGAAGGTATGGGTTGGGAACTGTAGCAGAGACAACAGAAGGAGAGAGTAGCCCTAGGATTTTGGTCCCAACTCTGGAAGGGGGCAGAAACCTGGTATAGCCCATAGAACAGTGGCTCCTAGCAGTGTACACAGCACTCTTCCAGTAGAGCCTCTCATGAAAGAACAGTGTATCATGGTAAGAACTTCTGTTCCTATCAAGGTTGGATTGAGAATATGTTCCACCAACCTACCTCTGCCATAGCTCAAACTCCCACTTTGACTAAGAGCCATGCCTATTTGCAGAAGAGGACTAACCTGTCCTCCAGCCCACTGTCTCTAGAAATGCAGGTACAACTAGGCCCTATAGAACATGTAGGTTTTCCAAATGCCTCTCTCCCTAGTCCTGTGGCAGCCCCTGTAGGCTGTAGAGAGGGAATAGTGGAAATTGCTGCCGATGCCCAGTAAACAGAGGGGTCTAGTAGAGGCAACCCACCCACATGGACTGCACTTGCTATTCAGCCCAACACTGACACCATCTGGATGGAAACAGGAACAAACCACAGCAGCCAATGGGCTGAACTCAGAACATTTTGGCTGGTGATCACTCATGAGCCCTGACCATTTCCCTTTGCACTGAAAGTTGGACTGTGGGCAGCTGCCCTCCTCTACCTTCTTGGGGTTGACATGGCTGGTGTCACCACTGCAGGGAGGGAGGAAAGCACTAAAGCAGTACATAAAGGAAGAACAAACTAGAATTAGTACTCTTAATTCATCTGACATTAGCGATATTGATCCAAAAACCTGGCCTGTGGCACACACTATCAATGGGTATTCTTTTTATGTCAATCAAACTACACAGCCCATCAAATTGCTGACCAGAAGGGTCCTATGAATACCATCATCAGAGCCATGGGTGGCTACACTTAGATTTGGGATGTACGCACCTCGGCTTTTGGACCTTTGAGCACCCATGCACCCCTACATTGGGACCAGAAAAAGCATTTTAAACAGAACCTGCCTTACTGTTCCAGGGATATAAGATAGATATCACCAGAACTGCACAGTCATTCTGTTACATCAAAAGATAGTGACTGGTTTGGTACAGTATGGTCACACCATACAGGTATTTACTGGGGAGACCCAAATGAAACCCAGTGGTTCTGTGGCATGAATCTTTGGCCATGGCTTCCATCTAGGTGGTTCGGCCACTGTACCCTGGGTTTTCCCTGGGCACAGGAGAAAATCTATCCCACGGCAACAAAAGTTGCCCACCTCCTTCTCCTCAAGGCCAGAAGGGTGCATTCTGTTTTCCATTGGTACGATCATCTGGCTGCCATCTTTGTTCCTTACATTGACCTGGAGGATGGTATAGCTCACATAAAAGCCCTTATTAAATTCACCCAGCAAGCCTTATGATAGCCGACAGAACCTGTCCTTGCTGAACACTGAACTGTCTCTAACGAGGAAAGCTGTCCTCTGAAATAGGGTGGTCTTGGACAATACTACTGCCTCCCAAGGAGGCACCTGTGCCATTACCCAGGTAGAATGTGTGTGTTCACACCACGCAGCATTTTTACTAAAGCACATGGGGATACAAGTGAACACCCTGAGTAATCCAACCCCCACCTAGGGAGCTTAATAAATCAGTGGTTTGGATCATGGGGCTTTTAATGGAAAAAATTGTTTCTTACTTTGTGAATTGTTACCTTAATTTGTGTTTTCTCTTGCACGTGCCCATATTGTTGCTGTGGTATTTGCCTCTAATGTAGCCAGATAGCCGCAAATGAGCCATGCTAATGAAATTTCTTGTTGACCACTCAGGGCACATTGTGGAAAAAGGGTTGCATGTAAAATTGTAAGAGCCAGCAGGAGGGGTGGAGAGCTGGAGGAGGTCGTCGAGAGGATGTGACTGTTGTTGACCCTCAAGCTGGACCCGGGCAATTGGAGGCTCCTTATCCCCTCCCCTGTCCTTGGAAGGTGCATTCTGCCTGCCTTCCCTGCACCAGAGCCGTCTCAAAGACACAGTCCTGCAAGAGCAATGTGTTTTTGAGACCATCTGGACTGAATACAAAACCTAACCCAGTTAAAGCCTCTATATAAACCCTTAACGTTCTGCAGGGCAGTGCCGAGATCTACTCGTCTTGCGACCACCAGAGACAAACCTCAAATGTGAGTTCCCTTGTTTATTAAAGCCACCAGCTATGTATCTGGAGTGGCCTGCCTCTTTCTTTGGTCTCCCCTTGCCCTCCATGCATGGAGCCAGTTTCAGATTTCACCCGGGGAACTTCTGAGGTTTAAACCAGCATGCCCCTACCGCTTGTGGCCTTGATTTGCATTTCTCTAGATGACATTGGAGCTTTCTTCATATGTCTATTGGCTATGTGTTCCCTCTCCTGTGAAATTACTGCTGATGTTTTGTTCATTTTTTTTTTTTTTTTTTTTTTTTTTTTGTGGTATGCGGGCCTCTCACTGCTGCGGCCTCTCCCATTGAGGAGCACAGGCTCCGGACGCGCAGGCTCAGCGGCCATGGCTCACGGGCCCAGCTGCTCCGCGGCATGTGGGATCCTCCCGGACCGGGGCACGAACCCGCGTCCCCTGCATCGGCAGGCGGACTCCCAACCACTGCGCCACCAGGGAAGCCCGTTCATTTTTATTAGGTTTTATATCTTCCTATGTGTAATATTTGTTCAAATCTTTTGCCATTTATTTCCCTTTTGGGGGTGCTGATTTTCTTCTTGTTGATAAGTAGAAGTTCTTTGTTTTTTATGCTCTTATGAAGTGTTGTGTGAGTTGTAAGTATTTTCTACTTTAATTTCTTTGAAACATCTTTTGATGAATAGAAATTTTAAATTTTAACATGCATGAATTAATCTATGTTTCTTTGTTGATTTCTGTGTTTAATCTTTTGTTTAGTATTGTTTTTATAATTTTCTGGACACAAGGTTTGAAGAACATCTTTTGTTAATTTATTTATAAGTTTATTATGGTTTTTGTTAGAATAGAATTTAGAGTTATTTTATATATTTTTTAAGTTAATATAAATTAAATTACATACTGTTCTCACTCTAGATTATAGGTCCAACAAAACTTCTCAATTTCCTTACGAATTCCCAAGTTAAAGAACCACTTTAACTTTCATTGTAAATCTTTAAATGTAAGTACTTGTATCAGCTATATCCTATCTTACTATTGAGATCTAATGTCCAGAATAGGAAAAAACTAAGTGAGCATTACTTTACAGAGCTTTGTTTTAAACCATAATTCCAGGTGTGCTACACAATACTTTAGCTAAAATCTATGTAGTAGGCTTTATATTCTAGAAGGGTCAGATCCGTGCACAAATCCATCTGTGAAGCCAAAAGCTGCCTTGGTGTAATGTGCCACCAGGATCCATTTCAAAACAGTGTTTCCTCTTGCCAAGGTCAGCGGCTATCACCAAAGTAACCAGAGAATGCCCGTGTTCTCCCTCTCAAAAGACAGCCTCTTTTGCAACATTAGATTTCAGCACTTTTTGTCCCTTTCTTTTCAATGATGGAAATCTTTTTTGTTTACCATTGTAAAGCAAGGATTACTACCTTCCTTTGAGAAGTGTTAATAGAAAAAAAAATTTTTTTTAACTTCCCAGAAAATAACAGTTTCCTCTTATAGCAAGTTTTATTTTCAGAGAATTTGAGAAAATGAACACAATATCTCCAAGTTTCCCCACATTGAGATTGACAGCTAAACTGAATGCACTGTGGCTTTGCTGCTTAAACCTGAACTCCACACGTAGGAGTATCTTCTTTATTTACTCATTTAATTTACAAAGTCTGCTTAGTGGTCAGTATTTCTCACTTTTCTAAAAGTGCTTTCCCTTACACTGCCCTCTGTGCACGTATTTAGGATAAAACCCTAGAATGGAAGGTATTTAAAACGAGGCAGGCAAGCACATACAGAATGGGATGAAGCCAGATTTGCTTTGAATACCACTTGCACGATCAGCTTAGTTTTATTTCAGACATGAACCCCACATACAACCCCTTTGACCTGAGTACTCCATCCCTAAATGGCAAACTAAACATTCATGAAAATTTAATGGTGAGGAAATTAGTACCTTCTTATGTTTCAGACTGTGAAATGGCACCAGGGAGCACTTTCAGCAACAGGCAGAACTGTGTGCATGTGCCGGACCAGACCTGAAACATTTGTCCCTTCAACCTGTCATCCTTCTTCAAGTTAACCGGCAGCCGAGACATTCTGACAGGACACCACCAGGATGCCGCCCAAGAAAGGTATTTCAAAATAAAGACCTGGTTGTAGAATACTCCACCTTTCTTAGAGATTGGGCACTTTGAAAAGTTTGTTTCACAATTTTTGTTTCCTCTTTGGGGCATTCCCCTTTCTATTTTTTCTGTGGGGAGAGTCCCTTTGTTTCTTGAGAAATTGGGAAGGGTTCAATATTTCTTCAACTTCTTTTCTTTAATGGATGTATGATTTCACCAACTAGTAAGTGCTTGAACTTAACCTTTCTTTCATTTAAGAAGGTAATGGGGGAAAGCAAAATACACTGATATTCCAGTGCAGCAACTCCTACTTGGGGTTTAGTCCATAGCAGTGACCTCTTGTCAGATTGGTGTGTGGGCCGGGTTTGTGAGGGCGTCCTGTCCTGCTTCAATTTGTGAATTAGATACAGTTCTGAATTAAGTAAAGCTGAAGAGTAGAGGAAAGAGGATTAAGGCAGAGAAAGCTAAGAAGAGAGACATAAAACCCTATGGGGGGTATTTATGTGAAGGGAAACAATGTGATGAAACAGTCTTGGTACCTGTGACTTGTCACAGAGGTGCATTTTCAGTACTATGGAGATAGTGGGTGGCATGTTCAGTTGTCACTTTGTGATGCTAATGCAGCTTAACGTTTGGATCTGTTGTCATCCTCATTTCAGTCCCCAAAAGACAAACTGGTAAAAATTTTAAATATGGAAAACCTGGAAATGCATATTTGCTTTTCAGCCTAGAACTTCTAATCCAAATGGCCTTGGTCTCTGTCGTTCCTTTAGCTGACTTATTTAATCTTAGAACGGAAAGTGGAGACAGAGATCTCATGTAGAGATAATCTATTAAAGTCATCCAGGCCTGTATCTTGAGAATCTGAGCAGTATCCTATTTAATATGCTCAGTTATCTTATGGACTTCAAACATCTGGGCAGTCTTAGGAATATTATTATCAAAACAGGTCATTGCTTTTAGAAAAAAAAACAAAAACAAACCCAACCACATCTTTTGAGGCTCAACACACTTTTCCAAAGAGGCTATTAGAAATAGCTCATAGTTGTATATTAGCTTTTAATAGGTGGGGTTGGTTTTCCATTAATAAGTATAGGGTTCAAATTTTATATAAGATTTTCAACTTCAGCACCTTTAGGGTGTTCCAATCTGGGGTCCTCAAACTCCTCAGGCTATTTTGGTAGTGAAGGTATTGGCAGGCTCTCTTTAGAGCTCCAACAGTTTTTACAAAAACTTGCAATAAGGCCGCTCAGGCTATCTTAACCACTTGTAAAAATGATGCTAATCCTGAATTGTAATTTAAAATGTAACATGTTGAGATCTTTCCCCACCCTCTCTATTTCATCATTGTTTGAAAAAGATTAACTAGAAAAGCCCTCAGAAATTTTCTTTCAGTGCATCAATAGATTCTGTGATTTATAGACAGAAACTGCCTATTGGTAAAATAGTGGTCCTAAATGGCTTAGATGAGTTAATGTTTGTGAAAGCCATTTGTAAACTCTGATATAACATACAAAATAAAGGTGGCAGTCATCTCCTTGTTTCTATACTATTGTTTGGCCATATGATTTTTTTTCAACAATGCAAAAATAAAACTCAGTCCTGCTCATACAGATTCTTCAAAATTCTAGATTTGTGGTGCTCAAATAAATGATCTTTTATCATATTTAAAGCTGGATAGGTAGCATTTTCTACAAGGGATAAATAATATACAGCTGTGTTGGGATATTAATTCCCATAGAAATTTGTTTTGTTCATTCATTCATTTATTCATTTGGTCACTTATTGGTGCATTCAACAAACAATTCATTTGGTTCTTTTTATGTGCTCTGGGAAGAACGTGATGTGACAGAGTTCTTCTCAAAGAATTTGTAGATTAATGTGTTTGGGGCAGCAGTGAATAATTATCAAAACAAAACCAGAGCCAGAAACATTGCTTTGCAAGTTCTTTAAGGACTTTAAAAATTAGGAACATTGAGGTATTTGTTTCCAGCTTGGCCTGTGCTTTCAGGATTTCTCTGAAGTCGACAGCACCTCCTGAGTCTGAAGTGCCCATTAGTGATGACTAAGGACAGTATTCCTATGACTGATAGAATGTTGGCACTGTTTTATTTCCATTTTGTTCATTCCACTTTTAAAAACAGTGTTATTGATGTATAATTTGTGCACAATAAACTGTACACGTTTAAAATATACACTTTGGCAAGTTTTGACAAATGTATACATGCCATAATGACCACCACAATCAAGGTTTCTACTTCCCCCAAATGTTCCATATGCCCCTTTGGCATAAATCCACACGTTCTACTCCCACCTCCCATATAGTCTACCCCTAGACCTAAGCAACCCCTAATCTGCTTTTTGTCACTGTAGATTAGCTTGTGTTTTCTAGAATTTCATGTAAGTGGAAACATGCAGTATGTACTCTTTTGTGTCTGGCTTCTTATATTTAGCGTAATACTTTCTAGATTCATTCACATTTCAGTAGTGTTCCTTTTATTGCTGGGTAGTATTCCATTGTATGGTGTACCACAGTTTGTTTATCCACTCACCTGTTGATGAACATTTGAGTTGTTTCTAATTTGGGGCTATTATAAATAAAATTGCTATGAACATTTGAGTATGTGTCTTTGTGTGAATGTATGAGTTGGAATTGCTGGGTTGTATGGCAAGTGTTTGATTAACTTCATAAGAATCTGCCAAATTACTTTCCAAAGTGGCTGTATAATTTTGTGCTTTCACCAGCAGTACATGACAGTGCTAGTGATCTACATCCTCACCAAAAGTTGATATTGCAATTGAATCTTTTTAATTTTAGCCTTTGGGGAAAGTGTGTAGTAGTACCTTATTGTGGTTTTAATTTGCATTTCCCTAATGGCTAATGATGTTTAATGTGTTTTATGCTATTTTATTTCTTTTTAACCCATGTATCTTTGTTCTTTTAACTTCTTTTGGAGTGTTTTTTTATTTCATTGTATCTCCTCTTTTATTGGTATATTAGCTCTTTTTTGTTGTTATTCTATTTTAGTGGGTTTACAGTATACAGCTTTAACTTATGACATTCTACCTTCAAATAATGGTATTCCACTTTGCATATATATATATATATATATATATATATATTTTTTTTTTTTCGGTACGCGGGCCTCTCACTGTTGTGGCCTCTCCCGTTGCGGAGCACAGGCTCTGGACGTGCAGGCTCAGCGGCCATGGCTCACGGGCCTAGCCGCTCCACGGCATGTGGGATCTTCCCGGACTGGGGCATGAACCTGTGTCCCCTGCATCGGCAGGTGGACTCTCAACCACTGCGTCACCAGGGAAGCCCCCACTTTACATACATTTTAATAGCATTACTACAGTATAATTTTATTCCCCTCTCCTATACTTCGTGTTATTGTTTTTGTACATTTTATTTCCACATATATTATGAACTCCACAATCTATCATTATTATTTTTGCTTTAAACACTCAGTTATCTTTAAAAGAAATTTTGAAAAATAAGAAAAAGTTTTTCATATTTATCAATATATTTACCATTTCCAGTGATTTTTCTTCCATATTTCAGATCCAAATCTCTATCTGGTATCATTTTCCTTTTGCATGAATAACTTCCTTTAATATTTTTTGTAAAACAGGCCTATTGGCAATGAATTCTCTCAACTTTTGTTTGAAAGAGTCTTTACCTTCGTCTTTTCATTTTTTAATCTTATTTTCCTTCTATGTTTCATTTTGAATAAAACTGATGTCTTCAAGTTTGGTGTTCTTTTCTTCATCAACATCTAGTCCACTGTTTATCCCATCCCATGTATTTCACATTTCAGATACTGTATTATTCATCTATAGAGTTTGTTTTGTATTTTTAAAATATTTTTTATTTTTTTCATTATGCTCTTAAACATGTGGAGTGTATTTATAATAGCTGTTTTACTATTGTTGTCTGCTAATTCTATCATGCTGGTCTTTACTGGAACTGTTTCCATCAGTTGATTTGATTGTTCTTCTGGATGGGAGGCATTATTTTCCCAGCTTCTTTGCTTACCTGGTGATTTTTTAATTCACTGTTGGAAATGTTAAATTTTACGTTTTTGGGTCCTGGATTTTTCTGTATTCCTTTAAATGTTGTTGGATTATTTTCTGGGATGCAATTAACTTTAAATAAGCTGGATGCTTTTGAGACTTGGTTTTAAGCTATGTTAGGATGTTTTCAGAGCAGGGCTAATTTGGTCTGGGCAATAACTTTCTGAGGACTCTAACCAATTCTTCTTGAATTACAAGGTCTCTCCTCTCTGACTGCTGGAAAATCCGAACTTTTCCTGACTCTTGTGAACTTCAGAATCTATTCTGCCCAACCTTTCTAGTGTCCTTTCCCTGGCCTTGGTAGTTACCACACATGTATGCACACATCAGTACTCAGCCAACGTTAGAAAAGATTTGTCTGCAGATCTAGAGCTCGCCATCTCCCCCCACCTCTGTGTGTGTTTGTGTGTGTGTGTGTGTGTGTGAAATCAGAACTGTGTCTCCTTAACTCAGTGAGACCACAAGCCTCTGTTTGGGTTCCCCCTCCCTGTGTTGCAGCCTAGAAACTCTCCTCAGACAAAATGATCAGGCAATGTCAGGGTGCATCTCATTTGCTTTCCTTCTTTGAGGAATCACTGTTTTGAGCTTTCTGTTGAGCAGTGTCTGAAAAGAGATGTTTCATATATTCTGTCTGGATGTCTAGCTGCTTAAGGTAATAGGGTTAGTGCATTCCTAATTACTTCATTGTGGCTGGAAGCAAAAATTCCAATACTGCATTTATAGTATGCTTTGGCTTGAGTATTAGAGGATTTCCTTCAGTTACCATAACTTTTAAATGATATAAGGTAAATACCTTCAAAACATATTTTTCTACTTTGGGGTAGTACTCACAGGTATGTTTTTTTACTAAAGATACAGATTTTTAGTATTTGAGTTCCATATGCCAATATTCAGAAATACTAAGTATATTCACATAGTGTATTTTAATGGGGATAAAAAGATAAAATTCCACTCTTGCCTGATATCTTCATAGGTCTTGGAAAGGCTTGAAGAAGGGGCATGAAGTCCATAAATCATTATTTAGTGAGACAGTAAAAAGGATCCAAACCAAAACTGTCCTAGACAAAAAAAATACCCCTTTGTAGAAGCTGAATCTCTAAGGCTTTTCCTCTTGGACACATGCTACAACAATTGCTTCAATTTGGAAATTTATCCCTAACACTCATTTAAATATCTCATATTAGTATATGAGAATTCTTTCTCCTCTTCTTGTTGTGGTATTGGAAAAAGTCAGTTCCCATCAATGTAGAGATTCATATTTACCAGTACTATTATTAAATTATCCTCTATTCTCTTGTGTTTGAACAAGCTGTCTTCTTTAATTTTAATTCATTTAACACAATACAACAAAAAGTATAATAGATATTCCTTGACTTGAAGAAGTTCAAAACCTATTTGAGGAGATGAGACAAAGACATAGAAAATATTAAAAAGCAGTGTAAGACCATTACGAGAAAGATGTTTAGGTGCAGGATATGAAGTACCAATTGAATTGTGGAGGCAATATATACTATGCACTTTTTCTCATTTCCAATTATTTAATCTTCTTCTATGGCTCTCTAGTGAACATTCTTCAGTTTATCCAGATCAACCCTTAGCTGTGGAGCCGAAACATTCCGTAGATACAAGTCTCATCAGTTCTGGGTACGTCTGGATGATTAGTTTAAAGTTCTGACTGCTACGGTTCTGTTTATGCAGAACTGTACTTGCGCTTATCACCACACCATATCATTAACTCTTGGCAGTGTGGGGAGTGGAACAAATGTTGGAATCATGCAGACCTGCATTTGAATCCTTGCTTCACTTCTTACAGGATTTAGAACTTGAGTGGGTGTGTTAGTTAAGGGCAATTTAGTTAAAGACAACATATTCCAGCTTAGCTAGCCTAAGCTAACATATAGTGGGGGGTTGGTGGGGGGGATTCCCAGAGCCCAAAGGAAGAATGAAGTTGAGTCTCAGGCTCAGCTAGAACCAGAGACTGAAGTCCTATAGCAAACCCAGGAAATTCTCTTTGTCTTTTACCTCTGCAAATCTGCTTCATTCTTTCCGGTTGCATACGGTTTCCTCTCCTTTGTAGTAGATGTGACAGGTGAGACTGAGGCTAAGAGTTCCTAAAGCTTCCATTTTCTCAGCCATGTGGGTGAATAAATGTGTGTATGTTTATGTCAGGATACAATTCACAGAAAATGTTGGGGAGGTAGTAGGAAAGTCCCCATAAAAGCAGAGTAACTGGGATAATAAAATGATGGTTGTTTACTATAACTAATCATTTCATCTCTTTTAGTCCAGCTTACTTATATATAGGAGGTCTTCCATAAATATTAACTTTCTTGTCCCTTGCTTCCTTTCTAGCCAGTTTTCACTCTCTATCCTAGACAATTTTCTGCTAATAGTATATAATATGTAGTACCCACAAAGAGGAACATGTTGTATGGCTGATTCACTTTGCTGTGTGGCAGAAATTAACACAACATTGTAAAGCAATTATACCCCCAAAACAAACAAACACAGAATTATTGAAAACAGCTTACATTTCCATCATTTATCAAGGCAAGAATTCATATAGTCTTCCTTGGCCAAATAGATACAGTGGAAAGTAACAGTGGTTGAGTGATTTTGATGAGTCTTCATCCAAGAAGGTTGCTTGTTAGAATGAGGATTGTACAGATACAGAGGCTGCCTGTGGAGTAAAATATTGGGGTCATACCTATGGGAGTATTGCAAAAGGCCCTCAGGAGAATGCATTAACCAAGTCTTAGACTGGACTGTGTATTTTAATACCTTGATACCGGAAAATGAGTATGGCTTATCAAAGTGAGGTGATTCTTATAACTGTAAATTACCAGAAAGCTACAGGATCTACCTGAAAGCCAGGGCTGGAAAGTGAAATCTGATGGAACCTGATTAAAGGTAGCATTTATTTACTTTTTAATTAAATAATCTATGCTTACTGAAGTGAGCTATAGTTATAGTTAGTAGGTCACACAGTAGATTTTGATATAAATATCCAGTTCTTTTTCTTAAGGGAACCAGTTAGAAGCTTTAATCAAGACAGCTAAAGAATTTCTTTCGGACTGGTATGGCTCATCTACCCTTCTGTGCTCCATTCTGCTCCCGGTCTACTCTTGCCTGGGATCTCTAATTGTGAAATCTTAATTATCTATGACAGAGAGTTCACAATCTTTGCTTTTTAACTCTGAGAATGACTTCATGATGCTATATGTCTTTTTCTACACCTGAGGACTAATGGTTTATCTGTCCTATTCCTCATGTCTGTCCTTTCTTCTTGAAGGGGAGGGATTATCTACACATTGTGTAAATTGAAGAGGCCTTCCTACCCTCTTGATGCTGATGCTGTCTTCTTTCTGCTTAATGTCTAAACTGAAAATGGGTCCCTCATTTATGCACCACCGTGGCATTTCCTGGGGAATGAATAATTAAACAGTCTTCCCAGCAAGAGTAGTTCGTTTTGTTTTGTTTTTTTCATTCCACGGCTAATATTGTGTGAAAGTTAAACTTGCAACTAGCCCAAGCCTTAAAATATGGTGATTTTGTGAAATGGAATTCTCTAACTTCAAATATACTTCCTTTTCATTGAACTTACTGAACTACATTCAAGTTAATAACTTAGTTCTTAAATATCTGGTTTTTGAGAGGCAGTGACTAATACAATAGCATCTCCTCCCCCAATACTATCTGCCTTTAAAAAAATATTTTTGATTCAAAGAAAAAAGAAATTTTCCTGCCTTTCTATTTCTGTTCCAACTCCCCAGATACACAAACAGGCTTTCATAGTTCCAGAGTTTCTCTGACTCCACATAAAAGATTTCAGTATAGATACATATTGGTAATGCTAACCTCCCACAGAACACTTAGAAAATAATAGCAGGAGATACTTGCAAGTTCCAGTCAAAATTATGAAGTGGCCAAAGATTTGTGCCCTCCTGTGGCTTCCCCATATTATAATAATACCATTATGATCTAGGATCCAGTACTCTAAACTCTGTCCTCCACTTTTCTTTTTAGCTTGCCTTCATTTGATTTTCATTCGGGTATCTGGATGGAAAATATCAATACATTACTTTTACACAAGAATGTAAATTATTGGTAGGTAAAGGAGTTTTCTTTTTAGTTTTCTGCCATGGCTCATATTTTTTCAGACCTTGCCTAATTCCTAGAGTATCACTCCATTCTGTCTCATCCTTCATCAGAAAGCTTAGATGCTTTCGCATTGTTTCCATGTGACGTTTAGATTTCCCAAACCAGTATGTCAGGGTCTCCTGCTATTTGAACTTCCTCTTACTTTAAGTTCATATTTAATGCATTTGACCCACTCTCCATTCCCTGCATGCCCAGCACATTTTCCAACTTCTATATGTTATTTTACTGAAGTAATCACCTTAGCCCCTCTCAATCTTTTCCTATCATCACCCTGCCCATCTTCAAGGCTTAGGTGATTCCCACCTCCTCTGTGATGCTTTCCTGGACTTTTTCAGTAAAACATAATTTCTTCCTCTTCATACTTCCTGTGGCATTAAGTATGCATCATTAACATGTCACTCTTCTTCAAGTGCTTTGGAGTGAAGATGGTATTTATGTACCTAATATGGGTAGTTACCACTTTTTCCGGACCAAATATTGACACACTAGCCAGATCATTTTTTTCCAATTTGTGCACTTCATATATATACATATATATATATGTATATTTTACAAACTTATAAAATTAATTTTATTTTCTTAGGTTGAAAAAGTTCAAGGACGAGGTGAGTCAATTGGCTTGCTGCTAAACTCACTGACGGTTAATGTTTGCTGGCCAGCCATTATTACCCTAAAGAAAATCTACATGGGGAACCAGATTATAATGCAAATGTTGCTTGGAGAGCCCATGCTTAGCGCCAGGATAGGTTGAAAGACTTGAGGGATATTTCAGCCAGGTCTGATGGAACATTCCAGTTTTGCTGGCAGGACAAAAAAACAAAAACAAAGAACAGAAACATTAGAATGGCTTGTCTTCTCCAGAATATGGATCTCTTTCCACTTGATAATGCTTAATAAGCACTAACGTCACTTCCTTTTTGGCTTCCCACTTTCTGTGCCTCTTTTTCTAACCAATTCCTCTCTTCCGACTGCTTTTGTTTTTCAAGTACATCGATAACATTATTTTGGCTACTTATTATGCCCTGGGAGCCATTCTGTCTCTTTAGAAAGCTTTTGCATGTGTCAGATCTCATCTTTTATGTTTTGATGTTTAATAACACTCAAAGGTTTTGTTTTCTTTTGTTCTAATAATATGAAAGTGTGCTCATTTAATAGGCTATATATTTAAAAATGTGTTACTTTTTTAAAATAAAGAAATATAGAAAATTCTGCAACAATATATCATGGCTAGCAAAATATTTGTAATCAGGACTCTTTCAGAAATTTCAGAATGTATCATATCACTGATTACACTGGAAGATATGGGAAAGCAGGGGCATGGCTGACTTTTAATACCATGTATCTTCTACTGCCACAAGAATAGTAAGACTTAGTAAATATTTATTGAGTGATCGGTTGACTGTACTATGAATAGGTACATGGATAGTGAGTAGAGTGATCTTAGGCTTTATAAGACACCTCCTGAGACCCACTTTCAGGGAGGTGTAAGAAGACATGAGTGTAGTCTAGGACCCCACTCCTTGTTCTTAGCTCCTGCTTGCAGGGGGTGTTAGAAAAGGAGGTTGGCCTCTGATACTATTTTCCTTGGTAGGTTATATGGCATCAAAGACAGAACTTAAGGAAGTAGGTCTATTTTTAGACTTGGTGACTTATTTAGATAGGTTGTTATAGAAGGTGGTGCAAAGATATTCACACACAGAATATCAAATCCAGGGCGCTTTAACGCTGCTTTCAGTGACCTGGGAGGGGTTGGGTGGAAGCACCTGCGAACTGAAATAAACCACTGCAAGCTCCTCTTTGGAATCCACGAGTTTGGCAGCTGGTGACTCAGGCTGTGGGTCAGGGGACCTGAATGTTACCTTTGGCACCATGATGCCACCTTAGTTTATAGACTTTGAGATTAATCTAATAGACTTTCCATCATTTGGTTCATCTAAAAAAATCTGTTCAGCTTTTTGCTCCCCTCTAAACTTCTCCTTGTCTATGTGTAGATGTAGGTGAGGGTGCTAGATGTTTGTGAGCTATCAGCACGGACCACTAGGAGGGAAAATTATCCCACTCATGAGAAAGAGGCATTTGCTTTCTCTGTGAAGAGGAATGGAATGGTCTGTATAATGGTGTGCAGAAGTGGGAACACAGCCTGCAATTCCCTGCTGTGGTTCCTCTCCATCCCCCTGCAGTTAACATTTCCCTTGCATGGAGGAGGCTGGGGTTATATGAGGAGCAGAGCTGCCGGAACGCACAAATGCCGTAGTGAGAAGACAGGAAATTAAAATATCAAAAAATTCAAGAGGAAAAATTTACAGTAGCTACTTTAAAAAGTGCTTTGATATTGAGAGGCACGAGAGATAGAGTTAAGGAAAACACAGGATCTTTTCTAAGAAGTTAGGGAAGAGCCCTAAAGAAGCAGTCCTGATCTATTTGGGCAGAGCTCTTCTCTGTTCCCTCCATGGCCAGTGTCTCCTCCTTCCTGAGATTTGGCTCATGATCTTTCTTCCTCTTGGAAGGGTATAGGAAAGGCCCCAAGCAAGACTCAGGGGGAAATGTGGTAAGTCTGAGACTGGAAGGAAGTTACTGTATTATATCCCTATCGTTCATTGGTGGATTGGTTCCTTCACTCATTTATTCACTCACTCATTCATGCTACAAATATTTACTGAGTGCTACAATTTGCCAGGCACCAAGGAGAAAGAGTTGAAGAAGACCAACAAAGGTCAGTCCTGCCTTCCTGGAGCTTACTGCTTGTGGAGAAAATGAACAGTGGCTCAATTAGCAAATAGCTAGATAACATAATGTCAGGTGCTACAGTGCTATGAAGAAAACTAAAGCAGGGTAGGAGAACTAGTGATACCTGGCAGTTTTTGATTTCTCCATCTGTCTAGTTGCAACCTCAGTGAGGTGGCATGGCAAAGAAAATTTCCCATGTTGACTTTCAAGTTAGGGCACTTTTCTACCCTATGTTCTTCCTCCAGCCTCTAAGGTCTAATCCCTTGGGTTCTGCAGTGTAAGTCAGCTTCCTTCCTCTTAGCTGCCGCACATTCACTATAAAAATGCACATGCACTACACTCCTTTGCGTGGATACACCAGACTTCTCTGTTTTCTCATTTTCGAAATGTTGTAGAGATCGCTCATCTGCTGATATTCCTTCTTTCCCTTTGTGTTGTGGGTTAGTACCTTTTAAAATTTCTTCACTACCATGTGTAGTTAGATCTTGGGAGTAAAGGCAAACATATATACAACCCACTATATGTAAGTGGACTTATCCGCTTAATCTGTTTAAAAATTGGGACAATAACAAAACCACCACTGGGTTTCTCTGTGGACTCTGGACATTTTTAATCCCTGTAATTTTTCAATTGCTTAGCGGTAACATAGTCAGGTATGTTGAGTTGAAACAGACTGCTGGATGTTTCTCCAGGAAAAATGGGTTTATTGAGGATCAGCAGAGAATTGCAATTAGGTGTCTGCAACCATGGTGAGCCATGTACAAGCCCCTGCATGGAAGGGAAGGAGAATGCTTTTTTAGAAAGGAGCGGGGGGAGGGATAAACTGGGAGATTGGGATTGAGATATGTACACTACTGTATATATAATAGATAACTAATAAGGATCTACTGTATAGCACAGGGAACTCTACGCAATACTCTGGAATGACCTATATGGGAAAAGAGTCTAAAAAAGAGTGGATATATGTATATGTATAACTGATTCACTTTGCTGTGCACCTGAAACTAACACAACATTATAAATCGACTATACTCCAATAAAAATTATTAAAAACAAAATAGGAAAGGAAATTGAAAGGGCTTTAATAAGCCAGGAGTCCATGGCTTTTCACTGGCTGAGTCTGTGCTAGGAAAGGAATCTGTCTTCTTCCTGTTGTGCTCTGTCTTGGTCACAGGGTGTGAGAGCTCCCCCTTCTGGTCTCCCAATTCTATTTAATTGAGGTTTCTATTTATTCATTTTTTACAGGTAACAGCACCTATTGTTATAAATTCCATCCCCCATCCTCTGTTTACCTCACCGGGGCTGTAAGTTCCTCTCTACCAATTCTAATTCCTTTTTTAGAGATTCAGTTTAACTCTCAGAATTGTTCACAGGGAGCCTTCACCAATTTGTCGATTACGTGTAGAATTTTCTACCCAGTAACAGTTCCTACAGGGGTTTCTGCTTGTAGGGTTTTGCACTGGTAAGTTGCAGTTCTCTGTATTTGCCTGTCTCTGTCTCTAATTTGGGGGGGAACAACAGTTTGCCCTGTGACCTCGATTCTCTGACAGATCTTAGAAGAGTTGTTGATTTTCAGTTTGTTCAGCTTTTTCTTGTTAGGATGGGAGTGATTTCCAATCTCTTTACATCTGGAGACTCAGTGTGAGTCTGCCTCTTTTATGCACCTTGCTCTGACCATTTCAGTTCCCTGGGATGTTTCCTCTTTCTTAGCTCTTATTTTTGACATTAAGTATCAGGGTACTTACTTACATTCTACCTTACACCAACTATTTTATTTGTGCGTAGCCTGTCTTCTAGCTAGACTGCACTTCCTGAAATGAAAGAAAAATATCTTATTTACTTTATGGTTCCCCAGATTTCATTAGATTAATATAGAGTTGAGTGTCTTCTGTATACCAGACACTGCTCATACATTTTACTTATTTAATTATCACAACACTACTATGAAATTATTTGTTTTTACAGTTTGTTGAAATGAAAGCTGATGTGGCCTGTGGTCATGCTTTTTGAAGTGGCATAGCTAGGTTTTGAACTCAGGTCTGCCTGATTCTAAGAATGAGACAGTTCCTTCAGCTAAGCTACAAAGCCCTTCCTAGTACTTTGTCTCCATAGACAGTTGTTGTATTCTTGTTCATTGAGTGAATTAATGGATGAATTATCTGGACATTTCACTACTGTTCTCTTCTCTGTAAAGTGAGGATGATGGCAGGTACCTGACCTAAGAATGAAATAGTCAGCTGAGGTCTCTTAATTTGGTAACCAAGAGAAAGTAGAGTTAATTAACTGAAACTCTCTCCCATCACTTCTCCTTAAACTTCCAGAATGTCTCAGAGACATTTTTTTGAGCTCCATTGCAAGGTGGAACATTTTAGCCACTACTGAAGAAAGCACTAAACATTTTATGAGTTGGCTTTTTCTTCCTAACGTTGTTGGCTAAGTTTTGCCTGCTTTATTCCTGTTTTTTCATGATGTTTTATAATCTAGGCCTTCTTTACAGGGACATAGGGGTATGTTTTATAACTGCAAGGGTCAAGCAAGTAAGAGTTTGCATGAAATCCTAGGAGACATAGTGAAGCAGTAACCTCTTACTTTCTGTAGCGTTTTTTTTTTTCAAAAATTTCCCCCATTTTTTTTGTCGCCCTAAATCTCAGTCTTAAAATAAAAAAAACAAAAAACAAAACACAACTTTGCTTTTTAAAGTATCTTTAAAAGTAAATATGGGGCTTCCCTGGTGGCGCAGTGGTTGAGAGTCCGCCTGCCAATGCAGGGGACACGGGTTCGTGCCCCGGTCCGGGAAGATCCCACATGCCGCGGAGCGGCTGGGCCCGTGAGCCATGGCTGCTGAGCCTGTGCGTCCAGAGCCTGTGCTCTGCAGCGGGAGAGGCCACAACAGTGAGAGGCCTGCGTACCACAAAAAAAAAAAAAAAAAGTAAATATGGTAAGTATTTATTTACCTTAATAATTTGGAAATACAGAAAATGTCTAAAGAAGAAGAAACTGACTTCTCACAATCTCATCATCCAGTTTTGGCTGCTAACATTTTGGCATATTTCATCTCAGCCTCCACCCCCTTTTTGCATAAGGCATTTATTTCAGATCACTTATATTCTGTAATATACTGAACTTTTATAATCTTTTTACATGATATGTCATAAACATTTCTGAATATCATTAAAATACATATAAATATTATTTCTATTTAACAGATGCATAGTTAATTTATGTGACCATTCAAAACTGGTAATTCCATGTGGAATCAACTTGAGGTGATTGAATATGAAACAAAAAAGAAAGACATGGGAGGCAGCCAAGGCTCTTGACTCATGTTTTTTTGTTTTTGCTTTTATGTTTTTTTGGTTTTTTCCCCCCCATGTGACTGGAGGAAAAGAAATCAACTTACAGAATTCTAGAACATTTAGCATGAATAGATTTCTCATTTGGTCCAGATGGAAACAAAAAATGGACAAAATATATGAAACAACAGTTTTCAAGACATTTCAACTCAGACAACAAAGGATAGAGACCTCTAAGAGATGGAAAACAAATGAGGTGAACTCATGATTGCCCCAGTTGACTGTCTAGAGAGAGTCTCATGGCCACAGTGCAGGTAGGTGGGGATATAAACAGAGACTAAGGAGCTCTCTGAGTTGAGGAGATACAGCTTAGAGCCCAGGGAGACTAAGGCAGCTAAAATTCACAGGGAAGACTCCCAGAGAAGAGAAAGCTGGACAGAAAGAAAGAGTTCTGGAGATCTGCACTGTTCCTACTGACTCTTCAACTGAATAATGATCCATGCATGCAAGTGGTTGGGGAAAGAACCCCCAAAAGGATTAGAGGGAGCAATCACTAGAGCCTGCACAGGTCTGGGAATAGTTCCCCTTTCCACCAGCAAGAATATAAAACCTCAGAATTCATGCGATACCAGGTAGAGTAATCAGAAGCGTTTTTCCTCAGCAATAGGGAAAAATTAGCCCTAGACCATATGTTGTTCTAGTCCCACCTAACAGCTTAAAAGTGAGACTCTAAAGGATAAAACTGTTTTGAAGTAACTTAAATGCATACCAGAAAAAAACTGAAGAATATTTATAGGAATATAAAAATATTTAACACCCCAATAAGGAAAAATTTATAATATCTATTATGTAATCAAATATTATCATGAATACAAAGAAGCATAAAAATACACATAATTATAAGAAAAATAAACATAATTGCCCCATAAATGACACAGATGATATAATTAGTAGACAAACAGTTATTATAACTATGTTACACACATTCAAGAGGCTAATGGGAAAATTAAGTAGCGGCATAGGTGAAATTAAAAAGATAAAATTAAACTTCTACAGATAAAAACTACAGTGTTTGAGATGAAGCATATGCTACATGGGATTAACATCAGATTAGATATTGCAAAAGAAAAGATTAGTGAACTTGAAAATATGTATGACAATAGTAGCACGAAGTCTGGAAGGGAAGAAATAGAAACATACTGGTGTAAGGTTTTACACTATACATGAAATGGTATATCACCTGAAGATAGACTATTATTAAGTACCACTTTACCCTAAATCAACCACTCAGTGTAGCATCAGAAAGAGTATAGATAGTAACCCATAAGAGACAGTAAACTAGAATCACTGGGAAAGTCAGTTCATCCAAAAGAAGGCTGAAAAGAGGAAAGCAAAAACAAAGAGATCAGACAAACAAAAATTAAATAGCAAGAGGATAGATTTAAAGCCCAATTATGTAGATGTGCACATTAAATGTAAATGGTCTAAATACCCAAATTAACAGTTAGAAACTGTCAGATTAGATTCAAAAATCAAGATTCAACTATATGTTGTCTATGAGGAACCCACTTTCAGTATAAAGATACAAATAGGTTAACAGTAAAAAGGATGGAAACAAAAAGTCATATGAAACTAATCAAAAGAAAGCTGGAGTGACCATGTTAATATTGGTTGAGTTCTATTTCAGATCAAAGAATATTACCAGGAATAAAGAATGCCATTTCATACAGATAGGGGTAAATTTATCAAGAGGAAATAACAAATGTAAACACTTATATACCTAATAACAGAACTTCAAAATACATAAAGCAAATACTGATAGAACTGCAAGGAAAAATAGGCAAATTCATTATTATAGTCAGATTTCAGCACCCTTTTTTGTAATAATTGTTAGAACAAGTAAAAAAATTAATAAGCATATAGAAGACCTCCACAACACTATCAACCATGTTGAACTAATTGAAATTTATATAACTCCACCTAAGAAAAACAGAATACACACTCTTTTCAAAGGCATATAGAACATCTAGCAAGATATGCCATATTTTAGGTCATAAAATAAGTCTCAATATGTTTGAAAAGATTCAGATTATACAGAGTATAATCTCTGACTATGGTGAAATTAAATTAGAAATCAATAGCAAAAGATATCTGGAAAATCCCCCCAAATTTGGAAAGTAAATATCACACTTCTAAATAACCCTTGGGTCAAATAATAAATCAGAAGAGAAATTAGAAAGGGTTTGGTACTGAATTAAAATAAACACATAGCATTTCAAAATTTTTGAGAAGCAGCTAAAACAGTATTTAAAAGAAAATTTGTAGTATTATACACCTAGATTAGAAAAAAGGAAAGGTCTCAAATCAGTAATCCTAGTTTCTCCTTTAAGAAACCAAAAAGAAAAGGAGTAAATAAAGCTCAAAATAAGCAGAAGAAAGTAGTTAATAAGGGCTAAAGCTGAAATCAGTAGAAAACAAAGTCAATAGAGAAAATGACACCAAAAACTTGTTCTTTGAGAAGATCAATAAAATTGATAAACCACTGGCCAGACTAATCAGGAATTTATCAAGAGGAAATAATAATTTTAATTAAACAGTTATTCATCTAGTAACAGAAGACAGAAATGAGGGAGAAGATATCACTACAAATTCTGTAGGTGATGAAGGAATAATAAGGCAATATTATGAACAACTCATGACAATAAATTTGACAACTTAGGTAAATTGTACAAATTACTTGTATGATAGCCTACTAAAGCTCACTCAAGAAGAAATAGATAACCTGAATAGAAATTGAATTTACTGTTTAAAACTTCCCCACAAGAATATATCAAGTTCTACTTGCTTCCCTGGAGAATTCTTTCTACTCAAGGAATCAGACAGACATTCTAAGAAAACCACAGACCAATGTATAAAAACAACAATCAGAAACTGAAATTAAAGTGGTGTAAGACCTGAACACTGAAAACTACAAAACATTGCTGAAAGGAATTAAAGAGGATCTAAATAAATGGATATACTTATTTGTGGATTGAAGATTCAATATTGTTATCAATTCTCCCCAAACTGATCTGTAGATTCAACATGATTCCAATCAATATCTTAGTTGGCTTTTACAATTTTTTTGCATAAATTGACAAGCTGATTCTAAACTGTGTATAGAAATGCAAAGAACCTAGAAGAGACTAAACATCTTTGTAAAAGAATAAGAAACTTGGAAGACATATTTGCCCTCATGGTTCATTATGAAGCTATAGTAATTAAGACAGTGTATTGGCATAATGGTGGACAATCAAAATAAGACAGTTTCTAGGTCACAAGAGTTATAGTTCCTAAAAGAAGATGGCAGGCGCATATTAACTTTCCCCATTCCCTCAGGATGCCTCAAAGTAGTGGTTCCCAAAGCATGGTTTGAAAACTAGCAATATTATTAACATCACCTGGAAGCTTTTTAGAAAAGCCAATTATTGGGGCCACCTACTGAATCAGTATTTGTGGGTGAGGCCCAGGAATCTGTGTTTTCATAAGCTCTCCAGGTGATTCTGATGCACACTAAAGTTTTAGAAAGTACTGCCTAGGCCTCTCCCTGCTACACATCCTCGAGGATTTGGGAGACAGGAGAAGAGGTTTGGAGACAGTGGCATAACTCAGTGTCACAGAGTGAAGAAGAAAACTGATGGCCTTTGACCACGGAATCCATTAAAACATACTCTCAATGCTGCCAGGCTGAGCTGATGAATAAAAAATAAGCTAATCTCATTTCTGGCCATTAGGCTATTGAAGATAATTGGCCTACAAGGTGAGCAGTCAACTTTACCAAGCACAGGCAGTTGGCACAATTTGTTGCTTAGAACTAACTTACTGTAAGTAGATGGTTGAGAATAATGCAGAGGCTATGAAGAGAAGTCCAGGATTCTGAAATTTTCCTTAAGTCTTTTAAAATTCTCTTTCTCTCTATCTCTCTCTCTCCCTCTCTTCCACACACACAAACACACACACACACATGCATTCACAGTGACATCTCATGACACATGAGACAGGATGTGGAACTGAACAGTTCTGACGAATGTCTGAGTGATAAGACCACCTTCAAGAGCCAAGAGCTGAAAGTCCCTTCTGGCTCAGTAAGACCTAGGAGCTAGCTTCTTGGGGAATACTTGATTACGTTACGTAGGCCAAATAGTTTCTGACGTTAGCATTAGAGCTTTAGTCCTACCTTCAACTGCCTGAAGAATGTACTATATTGGATTAGGAAACTGAGCCTCATGTAGTCTGGTCCTGCTTTCTGGATTTAGGATGTGGCTTGTCTCAATAACCAAAGTAAGTCCATCTCACGGAAAGAAAAGGAAGGGATAATGGGGAGTTAAAATTGTAATGAGCACCTGAATTTATTTGTTGCTCTTTTAAAGGGGGGTCTCCTCTTAATCAACATCAGCTTTCTTTCCTACCTCCCACCTGGCTGTCATAGAACTAGGTTTAGATCTTAACGTTTAACTATTGCCCTTCCCCCTTTAAAATTTATTTATTTATTTATTTATTTTATTTTATTTTATTTTTTACATCTTTATTGGAGTATAATTGCTTTACAATGGTGTGTTAGTTTCTGCTTTATAACAAAGTGAATCAGTTATACATATACATATGTTCCCATATCTCTTCCCTCTTGCATCTCCCTCCCTCCCACCCTCCCTATCCCACCCCTCTAGGTGGTCACAAAGCACCGAGCTGATCTACCTGTGTTATGTGGCTGCTTCCCACTAGCTATTTATTTTACGTTTGGTAGTGTATATATGTCCATGCATATATATAGTGTATATATATGTCTCTCTTGCTTTGTCACAGCTTACCCTTCCCCCTCCTCATATCCTCAAGTTCATTCCCTAGTAGGTCTGTGTCTTCCTGTTTTACCCCTAGGTTCTTCATGACATTTTTTTTTTTCTTAAATTCCATATATATGTGTTAGCATATGGTATTTGTCTTTCTCTTTCTGACTTACTTCACTCTGTGTGACAGACTCTCCCTGTGGGACATAATGGTTACAATTGTACTCCCAACCTTCTGGCATTTAATCAAGATAAAATTGATTACCTTTAACTGAAAACAAAAAATCACTTATAATCAGGATACTGATATATTAGCAGGGACAAGATCCCAACTTTTAGTGGACTTGGCAGACTGTCAGGTACTGTCTTAAGTACTCCCCACCCTACACCTCTGTTTTTCTATTGCCACACAGTCATAATAGTTTGTCCTGTGGATGCCAGTTGCTTTTTGTTCAACTTAAACCTGTGCTACAAGTGCTTCTTCAATCGCTGCAATCAAAAGTTGCCTAGTGAAGTTGCCCATTGGCTTAGGCAGCACGACTTTCAACGCTGGTTGGCATCATAAACAGGCATGTGAGGGGTAGCTAAGAGTATCAAGAAACGGAGAGTTTAGGGTAATATTTTATTCCTTGTCTTTACCTTTTGATGATTAGTCTTTAACCTAATCTCAGACTGAATACTGTGGCAATTTTCCTACTTGCAGAGTGCAAAATATTAAGGTAACAGTCAAAGTAGATGTGTCTTTCTGTCTTACTAGAATTTTAGGTGAAAGATGTCAAAATTTTGTGTTTAAGTATGTGTTAAAGCGTTTGAACAATCCTTGTCAATTATTATAACCTTTGCTATGTGCCAGGCACTATATTATGTACAATGCATGCATTTATTACATTTAGTTCTCCTTGTATAATGGTTATTATCCCTTCCTTTCTCTAAGGCATAGAGAATTTAAATAAATTATCCAAAGTTGTGGCACAAAATTGTGGCAGAGCCAAAACTCAAATATGATTTTGTCTGAGTTAAAAACTCAGGCTTTCTGCTAGAGCCAGCTGCCAACTTGAAAATTCTGAGTTGTCTTTTCTAGTTCTAGGATATGAATGCAATAGTCTTAGGAACCCAAATGAAAAAAAGTCCTTTTTTAGGACTAGGCCATATTTTTTCAGTACTAGGCCAGTCATGGAAATAAACTTTGTTCTTTTTTGGGGGCCACACTGCACAGCTTGTGAGATCTTAGCTCTCCAACCAGGGATTGAACCCGGATCCACAGCAGTGAAAGTCCAAGTCTTAACCACTGGACCACCAGGGAATTCCCTAAACTTTGTTCTTTATGGCCATGATCTTGAAGGAATTGGAATTAATCCAAATGGAATCAAGTAGTGAAACACGTTTATTTATATTGATTAGTCTCCTGCCTATTTCCAGAAATATTTGAAGAAATGTGACAAAAAGCGAATATCCCGAAATTCCCTAATGAGCATAATCTCATTCTCTTATGAACTCTAATAGATCTTTTGCTTGTATTTCTCTGGTAGAACTTTCCATTATATTCTGTGTTATTGTTTCTAGTATTTGTCTACTTCCATCAAGATGATCCTGAAGGCAGATGCTCTTTGTATTAGGATTCTTCCGAGAAACAAACCAATAGGTTCACTCTCTCTCACACACACATTTAATTTCACGAGTTCACTTGTAAAAAACATTACTCCGATTAACAAACCATCTAGTGTAAATTTGAGATAGAGATGGCTGAAGTGCTTCTGACTATTCTTTCAGATGTTAAATCTCCATCCTACCATCGTGGATTACTAACTAGAGTACTCAGATGTTAACCAGCTGCCCATAGGTTATAAATTAACACATATACCACATTTTATGTGAGCTATTTCAATAAAATGACAGACTGCATACAAACTACTTAAGGGTTTAGTCTTACTGAATATTATAAATTGAGCCTGTGAGGAAAAAATTGGCATGGGTGGATAGGTGGTCACAATGCTTATAAACTCCTGAGGGCATCTAGAATTCAGAATTCCTTTTCATTAACTGAAGACAATGTTAGCTAATATCCTAGTCAGTAGCAAATCCTATAAAGTGTAATTGTTCCTAAGCAGCTAAAGAACAGAAAAAAGAATGATTCATTCCAGCCAATGATTTGCTTTTTCTTTTTCTTTAGGAAAAAATAAACTAAATTATTTCATCCTTACTCCTATTAATATTTTGTCAAAGAGATGAGTTCTAAATTTCAGAAAACAAATCCAAGTTCTAAGCTGCTCTCATTTTCTTTTTTTTTTTTTTTTTTTTTTGCTGTACGCGGGCCTCTCACTGCTGTGGCCTCTCCCGTTGCGGAGCACAGGCTCCGGACACACAGGCTCCGCGGCCATGGCTCGCGGGCCCAGCCGCTCCGCGGCATGTGGGATCTTCCGGGATCGGGGCACGAACCCGTGTCCCCTGCATCGGCAGGCGGACTCTCAACCACTGCGCCACCAGGGAAGCCCCTGCTCTCATTTTCTTTATTCTGCCTCTGTCTTGTGTTGCAGCACTTCTCTCACCCATCAGCCTTCATCCTGACTCTGACCCCACTGCCTTTTGTTCTTTAGAAGACACTCATTAACATTTGCTAATGTATGCTAATGAGAAGTAATTAGCATCTTCTCTGTGAACAAAAGCTGGTGCTAAGAAGGATGTGTAAAGACTGTACAGAGTTCGGCCAGCCTTGCTTCAAGCTTCTTTATGCTCTGAGGACAATCGTCTGCTTTCACTTGTTTCACAGTTCTTGTGTTTTTTGTTTGTTTTGTTTTGTTTGTTTACCCGTGAATCCTGACCCTTCTTCTTCATGACTGGGAATATTACAGAAATGCTGCGGGAGACAGAAAGATTCCTTTTGGTTCTAAGCAATCCAAGGATATATAAGCATAGCCACCAAGGGTTTATAGCACACTATTTTCATCTGGTTAGTAGCCACAGAAACTCACACAAGAGAACGTATTTTCATTTCAGCACACTTATTTACAGTGGTTGCCCTTTATGGCAGTAATTGCAATGTGAGAGCACACATTCTGAATATATATTATGACAACAGGGTTAAATAAGAAATGTCCTTTGCCCCAAAATAATCTGAATGCAAAGAAAGACTCACCACTTACTTTTCTGTAACCACAGAGAGCTCTAAATGCCTTTGTAAATAGCTATTTATTTACTGAATGTGTGTAGTTTAAAAAAAGTCAACCCTCCAAACCACATAGGATAAGAGTTGTTTTTGTTCTTTCTGTAGACCAGTGGTGTCAAGAAATATCTAATTGCAGTTTCTCACAAATACTCCTGTATATAATTTACCATTTGAAGAACTATGCTTCATCATTTCATATTTGCTCTTGTGGCTCAGGGGTGGTAGAATTTGGAAACATACCAGCTACCCATGTCATTCAGCCTGTTTAATTTTAATTTCATGTAACATAAAAACAGAAGGAAAAAGTGCCAAACTATTCGGGGTGCATCTCCTTCCCCTCTTCTTATGTGTATAAAAAAAGTTTATTTTCATTGGGAAAGGATAGAAGGGGAATCTTTATTTTGAGTGAATTTTCTATTTTTCTTTTTGTTAGTCTCTCTGGAACCTCGTAGTAAAACGTGTTTCTCCACAGACTTCATTCTCTTCCTGTATTCCTCAATGCAACTACAATATGTTATATTGTGTTTTTAATAAAGCAGGCATCAGCAGCTATTTATTCTCTGCTTCTTAAGGACTAAAGAGCCTCAAAAATAAATATTATCTAAAAGGAAAAACATTAGAGAATGACAGCTACTATTTTTTTTTTTTTTTTTTTTTTTTGCCTGCCCTGTCTCCTTCTTTGGTGAGTCTTACCAAAAACCAAAATTATTGTTTTTGTAATTTTATAACCACAGTGATTTAAAATAACTATTTAGTATCTCCAAGATATTATAATGTTTGAAAATATGACCAGCCTTTTGGCATTTATTATACAAGTTTCCATCAGAGTGTTCTTGAACATATGTGCCCCAAGGTTTTTTTCAATGGTCTTAAGGAAGACCTTATGGTTTTAAGGTTTTTAATGGTATTAAGGAAAGGTGCTGGCACCTGCAGAAAGAGTATCAGCCTAGGTCTGTCACATTAAACCTTTCCCCCAGATACCTTGTTTATATTTAAGTGTAATGATCTCATTCTGTTATTTCCACTCCTGAGGATTTTTTAAATGTCTTATAGTTTACAGGTTCATTAAGGTATTTGATTGATATAAGAGCTAAATAATTATTCTTTTTACTCATTGGCTTCCAAAATATCATGCTCGATTCCATCATTTGAAGGACTTGGGATTGTTATAAACAAATGTCATGAGTATCTTCTTATCTAACCTAAAAGTAGCAAAAATAAAAGGAGCTGCTGATTTAAACTGAATCAGATTTTATGTCCTAGGTAGATATTTGAGAGGAAGAAGAATCACATTCCATCATTTTTTTTTTTTTTTTTTTGCGGTATGCAGGCCTCTCACTGCTGTGGCCTCTCCCGTTGCAGAGCACAGGCTCCGGACGCACAGGCCCAGCAGCCATGGCTCACGGGCCCAGCCGCTCCGCGGCATGTGGGATCCTCCCGGACCGGGGCACGAACCCATGTCCCCTGCATCGGCAGGCAGACTCTCAACCACTGCGCCACCAGGGAAGCCCACATTCCATCATTTTTGTTCACTTTCACAGAGAGTGGCTTCTGTTCCTTACTTAAAACCCACCAATAATAGTTTTTTCATAAATGAATGGAAGCCGAGTGCTGTGCCATTCTCTACAGGGGAAATGATACTTCAGTATGGTTTGGTGACTCCATCTATTCAAATTAAACTACTGAACTTCAACTGTTCCTACCTAAGCTATTCTCCCTAGAGCCTCCTATCTCCTTTCCTTGAAACTCCACCCGCTGCTGCCCAGGCCAAAAACCTTGGGATTGTCCTTGATTCTTCTCTTCCTCTCATATTCCACATTATACCACATACTGATGACATAGTTTCTTCAGCTAAGATTTGGAAATGTGCTTGTTATGGCATAGATTAATATCTGTCTCAGGGCACTTTATTCTGAGATGAAAGGTACCTCATTTATTTTTTATTTATTTTTTCTTAGGTAATACAATTCAAATTTAATTAATGAGTGGTTTCTACCATTTCACAAGAGAACATGAAAGTGTGTGTATAGGCACAGTTTTGATAATGGTAGTGCCTTTTTAAAAATATCAAAGTTAATTGACTTCCCCTTATTGTATATAAATTTTCACATCATTTTTCCATTTTTAAAAAAGGTTATACTCCATTTATAGTAATTATAAAATATGGGCTCTATTCCCTGGAAATGTACTCCATTTTATATGCGAGGAGCTGATGTTGACATTTCCTCACACACAAAGGAACCCTAAAAAGAAACACACTAGTACATTGCTAATAAACATAATTAGTACATTGCTGGTATAACCCAAGTAAACTTGAGTTTAGGTATGAGTTATAAAGTCATTATTTTGCATCAAATAGCAAGACTCCTTAAGGATGGTTATTTCCTTCTACAGTTTACAAACTCCTACTCCAGAGCACTTTGCTCTGTAGACCCTTGTAAATGCACAATAAATGCTAATTGAATAAATGAATTTTCAGTTTCCAAAGTAATGACCTGGTGCTACAATAATCCCTTAAAAAACTAGAGGAACAGGCAATATCATTAAACTCTTCCTGCCACTGGGCCACTGATACTGAAGAACCATAAAATACTTTCACCGTACTATAGATTGAAAAAGAAAGCCTGGAACAACATCCACTTTTCTGAACGATTCCAATGCCTCTGAAATGTGACATTTTGCTGTTGTTTCCTTTTACTGTTTTTAATTACTGTGTCTATTTGCATGAAATGAGGATCTGGGTTGCCTAGGAGTTCATCTGCTCCTATTGCATATTTCTCTCTTAAATAAGCGTACTTCATTGCAGTTTTGCTTGCTGCCTTCAACATTTAGACAGGAAACCACTCCCCCCCTTCACTGTCCTCCCATCACTCCCCAGGAGACAGGTTATTTTTAAAGTACATAATCAATAGGCTTTGGGAAGCATCCACAACATGAGGGTGGTCATATGATTGGGAGCAAGCTACTAAGGACTGCTGAGAGAAGGGATGGCAATAGGCCGTGCCGAAAATTGTCTGAGAAGGGAAAAACAGTCTGTAACTCCCATTTAAGTGTTCTGAGTTATTCTTTTGCACAGGCTTTTGTCTGGGAGGGGCTTCTTAGATTGGTCCTTCAGCATCGCTTTGAGTTGCAGGAGATGCAGATCAGCATTGACAGTTGCTTTTCAGACCAAATAGTGTTCCATTAAAATTAAGCTTGGTCTGAGGCTCTTGATGGAGTCTTCAATCTCCTGGTCAGGGTGCTGCTGTTTAGTTCTTGATGCTGATGATGCCTTTGCTGAGGGTTTGAATCAATAATAAACCAATTATGGTTACAGTAACTATAAAAACAACTGTTCCGGGGCTTCCTTGGTGGCACAGTGGTTGAGAGTCCGCCTGCTGATGCAGGGGACACGGGTTCGTGCCCCGGTCCGGGAAGATCCCACATGCCGCGGAGCGGCTGGGCCCGTGAGCCATGGCCGCTGAGCCTGCTCGTCCGGAGCCTGTGCTCCGCAACGGGAGAGGCCACAACAGTGAGAGGCCCGCGTAAAAAACAAAAACAAAAACAAAAAAAACAACTGTTCCATGGCCCCTGACTCAGCTTCCAGACAAAAGGAATGCTGTTGAATAAAGAAGGCACCTACTGAAAATGTGCAGATGAACATGCACAGATGAGTATCACTGTTGGAAAGTCACCTGAAGAGGAGTGAAGGGGCTATTTCTGCAATACTCTCCATTACATCACTCAGAAACCATAGCTCTTTTTTCTTCTTTACTTGCAACCACAGGGCTATCTCCCCTTATGGATTTTTAGGTTTTATTTAATGGCCATTTATAACTATCCTTCCTGTACCTGAAAAGATGACCTATGACTCCAGCCCTGCTTTTTCTCTCCCCTGGTTGTCAGAGGAAATTTATTTCTTGCTCATCTCCTTGGCTTGGGACATTTCATTCTGCTGCTTTTGTTTAATATATGATCCTTCCTAAAGATTTGCTTGTATTTCTATTTGTTTAGTATTTTCCTCCATTTCATTATTTAACTTTATTTAATCATGTCTAGTGAGTTGATTATTGCAAATCATTATAGCATTTTATGTGAATTTTTGCTTTGGCTATGCATGGCGCAAAAGAGGCTGTGTGTCAGATTTTGCCATTTGTCCTCAGCTGTTTCTATATTATGCACGCTGATCAGACCTTGCTCTAAGGCTAATCTTATATCATTAAGATGCCTTCCTCAGTGAATTATTCTTTGGCTGAAGAAACTTGGTGGCAGCATTAATTGCAAATAAAGACCATGGCCTATTGTTGAATGTAAAATATCTCTGAGAAGTGTCTGCCTTCACTATTGCGAACTCTCAGTAGTGACATAAAGACCTTTGTCCTGTGCAGATCCAGTTACAACCAGTGACAGAGGCGTATGTCCACTCTGAACAAAAGAACACTTATTTTCACATTCTGTGGCTGATGTTGAGTGATAACATTTTTGCATATCCTAAAAATTTTTACGCAGATGCTGTTTAAAGGCAAAAAGTGCTTTTACAATAATCTTCTTTGTGAATGGAATTTAAACTCTGAGTGTGCTGCCTTTTCAATATGCCTGTCAAGTTCTGAATAATAACCTTTGACAGTGCTGAGCAGAAACAAAACCAGAGGTTGTTTCCTCTGTTCACAACAACATCGTTTGTTATCTTTGCTTTTTTGGACTTATGCCCATCCACCTTAAATAAAAATATGTAAATTAATATTTTAAATGAGTTACTAGACTCATGGTTTAAAGAAATAGTCTACTGTAATTTTTACCATGGCAATTTGCAGATCTTTGTCTCTGGCTGACTCAACCTGTGATGAATGGACAGTAGTTGACAAGGGGAAAAAATCTGCCAGTTAATATATTTTCCTATATTACTGTATCATTAAAATTTTATAAAACCTTTATATGCCTTTATAAAAATGGAGCAAATCTAAAAACAAGATGCTGAGGATGAGGTGAGGAGTAGACAGAAGAAGTGTTCTTTGTCTTGGAAAGAACTGTAGAATCACCTGTCTCCACATAGTCAAGGTAAATCATATATGGGAATATTTAAGCTGTATGCATATAATACCTATAGAAATAATTGAAATAGGAAATATCAGGTTTTAAGCATTTTTGAAAGATTCTTTGACACTGGGTACCTGGTCATAATGAAATATTGTCTATTTTAATAACTTTATTTATAATAACCAAGTGGTTTGTGCATGTGTATATAGCTTTGCCAACAATTCCTTTTACCATAGAATGAAATGACCCAACACACTCTAAGTCTGCTTATTGCAGTACAGAATTTATTTTGGTTGAAGTTATTTTGAATTGAGTTGACAGGTTTATGATTGATATGTTTTGCAAATTGTTGAAGATGATGAAGCAGAGAAGTCCTTGCACAGCACTGTATAAGGTATTGTAGCTGTATATCTTTAATAAACAATGCTTATTTTGACAAGTTTATTGAAAAAATTTATTAACTGCACAAAAAACTTTACAATGAAAATAATAACAGTAAAAACCAGTTATTAACAATTGTACCATCATTTAAAGAATTGCTATATTTTTTCTTTCTTCAACAGTGCAAATCCAAGTGGAGGAAGAAGAAGATGATACTGAGGAAAGTTCAAGTAAGTGGGGATGGACATATCCCCACTTGGGATATGTTTCCTGTGGAATAGCAGCGAATTCAGGGGATTCATCCTGTTATCTTGTGGGAATATGCTACCATATGCAAGCAGAGGAGCATGTGTGGATAACTTTCGATGGTCTCACAAAAGAGATCAAGACCATCAAACAGAATCTCTACTCGAGATTCCATTCAATTGGCACACACGCATTCCACCCAATTTATAATTTACTCATGATTAAGTAGATGGTAGTTTAGAAAAAATTTGCTCTTTTATTTCTTTACTATTTTCCCCCATGAAAATCTTTGTCCTAAAAGCTTTTCTCTAAGGCTGAATCTATTACAGTATAACAGATTGACCTTTTTGACTGAACTGATCAGGTGGTTCAATAAAAATGAAAAAACCTGTTCTTTTGTACTGAATTCATGGGTATTTTGTCAGAATTGCTCTGTTGTTTTTACTTTGAGTAGGTTCAGCTCAAGAGCTGTGACCCCTTTCCAGGCATGCAGACCCCTCATGGACTGGAACAGAGAAAGATCATTATATGAGCAAAAGTTTTGAGTTTACCAAAACTGAAAGAGCAGCATCTCAAGAAGAGTTCAATTAGAGAATACCTCAACACTGTCAATTAAAAACCTGAGCCCGGGCTTCCCTGGTGGCGCAGTGGTTGAGAGTCCGCCTGCCGATGCAGGGGACACGGGTTCGTGCCCCCGCTCTGGGAGGATCCCACATGCCACGGAGCGGCTGGGCCCGTGAGCCATGGCTGCTGAGAGGGCGCGTCCGGAGCCTGTGCTCCGCAGCGGGAGAGGCCACAACAGTGAGAGGCCCACATACCACAAAAAAAAAAAAAAAAAAAAAAAAACCCTGAGCCCAACATGACAGCCAGTGAATGTTCATGATGACAGTTGTTTTCATTAATTTGGTACATTTTACATGAAAACAGCCCAGAGTCTCACATAGATCCTAGATGCTATGACTTGACTACTGTCAGGGAGGAAAAGTAATTTTTCCTCTACCCTCCTGAGTTCTTAGCTGATACCCCTATAATATAAGACAGTTTAACAAGAAATAAACCAAAACAAACCAGAAGTTTATTAACGCAAACACCTCATGTATACATGAGAGATATCCAGGAAAATGAGTAACTGTGAGGTGGCTTAAAATTTAGATTTGAACACCATCTAAAGAGGGGAGAGGGAGGGCATGTAGGTCTCTTGGGAGAGAATAAATAAGTTTTAGGAGAATAGATGGGAAGTATGATAGTTTATGATAAAGTGTGTCTGCACGTGGTGTTGACCTATAGTCTCCTCTCCTGTGATAATAGTCAATCTTCCTTGGGGATGAAACTCCTGGGCAGGGGATTTATGACAGTTGAGCTCCTTTTGGAGACTCTGTCTTCAAGCAGATAAGAGAAGTTCAGAGAAAGTCTCTTCCTGCATTTGCTGTTTTTCAAGTGCTACAGCTCAAAATAGTCAGTACACCAAAGTGGCATATTTTGGGGTGGTATATTCAGAATGCCTTTTTGACGTGGTATATTTTGCTACCCTTCAAAACTGAATCAAGCCCATTCCAAAAGGTAATGTATGCAAATCCACATTTAGTAGGCAACTGTAAAACATTCCTTTTTTTAAGAATTTGAATATTTGGAAACTAGTTAAAGCACTAAATATAGCCTTTTTGTCCTAAGTGCTAAAATATAAATATAATAATACACTCTTCATCCATGGTCAAACTGCAAGCTTAATAGTTTAGCCTTAATATGAAATATACTAAAATGCAGGGTAGTAAGTGGCTGCTAGAGTTTTCGAGCTATTTGTGGGTGAAATTGTTTCTCAGTTCCTATGAGGCTCTCTTCTTTCTATAATTAGTGACTAAATGAATAATAAAGGCTGGGTAAATTTTCAGAATGCAAGAGTGGGGTTCAAATAACATACAACGTTTGCCACAGTATTTAACAAATGGAAACTCATTCTTGGTTTTGATGACAAAATATAGTTTTCCAAACCCGGTTAGAAAAGTTACTCTCCTGTTACTTTCTGTTAGTCAAACTTTAGTAATAATGGTAATATTTAGATCTTAGATTTGAAATATCAATAAAAAAATTTTGATAAGTAATGTTAAAAAGATAACAAAAAATTTTAAAAGATAAAATAATGACACACACGTGTAAAAATGAAGACATTTAATGAATAAATGAGGAATCTGGTGAGGCATTTATAGCAGTTACCAGTTAAAGGAAAATTCAAAGAACAGATATATTTATAGATCAGGAGTATTGAAATGATTGTGCAAATAAGGCATGACTGTTTTGGGGATTTTTTCTTTCATTTTCTTTTTCGGTGGTGGAAGGTTGTCTCTGCATTGAACAGAGTTCACTTGCTTATCTACAGACAAGAACTATTTTGCATTGCTATCTAGTTATCCGTAACTTACAAAGTTACAAAATAGCTTCCAAAGAATCAGAATCAGGTAACACAGAAGGGTATGGTGCAGGCAATTCACAGTTTTCCATTAAAGCACAAATTTTTCCCTAAGTAGCTTCTATTTAAGAAGATAGTGATAGGGACTTCCCTGGTGGCGCAGTGGTTGAGAGTCTGCCTGCCGATGCAGGAGACATGGGTTCGTGCCCCGGTCCGGGAAGATCCCACATGCCGTGGAGCGGCTGGGCCTGTGAGCCGTGGCCACTGATCCTGCGCATCCGGAGTCTGTGCTCCGCAACGGGAGAGGCCACAACAGCGAGAGGCCCGTGTACCGCAAGAAAAAAAAAAAAAAAGATAGTGATAATTATGAGTAATATTTGTTTTTTTGTAATAAACATCAGAAGTTTACTCTAAATATCAGAAGTTAAAAAACAAAAGTGAAAGTGAAGTAGGATGTATGTCACAAATGGTGAAGGAAGGAACTGAATTCTCCCTCTACTCTTTATCTGGAAGCTTCCGAAGAAGTTATGGACATATGAGGCATTAATTGTTAGTTGATGAATAAAATAAAATAATATCATTTCTCTCAGTTTTGTATTAAATTTACAAGTTATTTATATCTATTTCTAATCAAAAAGATAAAATGATCAAGCAAAGGTATTTACTATCAATTTCATTTAAGAAAGAGGAAGAACTAGGCAAAAGAAGAAATATTTGAAGTCAAGAATGAGAATAATTTTACATAAAATAGGTAAGCAACAAGGATTTACTGTGTAACACAGGGAACTGTATTCAGTATCTTATAAAAACCTATAAAGGGAAATAATCTGAAAAATATATATATATTTGTATGTATAATTGAATCAATTGCTGTATACCTGAAACTAACACAGTATTGTAAATCAACTATACTTCAATTAAAAAAAAATTTGAATTAGGAGGAATGTCAAGGCATACATTAATTTCTTCAAAATTATTCTGGTTTGTAGCATTTCCTTGTCATTCTTATTCTTTGTTCTGAGATAGAAGTAGTATTAGCACGTAGTGGTTAAACATTCAACCCTTATGTGTTGAATTGGTAACCTACAAACTTGGTCTGAGAGATCATGGTGTGATATTAAACTCCAACTCATCTAGTTACCCAAGTAAATAAAGGCTGGAATTCTAAGCCTTATTAGAATTTGGGGATCAACACTGACATATGAGTAGATAAACCACAAGAAATGAGAATTTAGATAAATGTATTTATTTATTTTAAATTTATTTATTTATTTATTGGCTGTGTTGGGTCTTTGTTGCGGGCTTTCTCTAGTTGTGGTGAGCGGGGGCTACTCTTCGTTGAGGTGCACACACTTCTCATTGCGGTGGCTTCTCTTTGTTGCAGAGCATGGGCTCTAGGCACGCAGGCTTCAGTAGTTATGGCATGCGGGCTCAGTAGTTATGGCTCGTGGGCTCTAGAGCACAGACTCAGTAGTTGTGGTGCAAGGGCTTAGTTGCTTTGTGGTATGTGGGATCTTCCCGGACCAGGGCTAGAACCTGTGTCCCCTGCATTGACAGGCAGACTCTCAACCACTGCGCCACCAGGGGAGTTCCTAGATAAATGTAATTAAATGGAAGGCTATGAAATATATATGGCATGGTGCATCTTATCTTGATATGGCAAATTGCTGGATTATGGTCTCAGATGTGTGACAATGATAATTAAAAAGTAAGAATACATTTGGTAGCGGGAGAGCACTTTTCTGATACTGCTCACTGAAGCATTAACTGCTGTGTTTAGGTGAAGAGGAAGAGGAGGAGGAAGACAAACTACCTCGAAGAGAGAGCATGAGACCAAAGAGGAAACGGACCAGAGATGTTATCAATGAAGATGACCCAGAACCTGAACCAGAGGATGAAGAAACGAGGAAGGCCAGAGAAAAAGAGAGAAGGAGGAGGTTGAGGAGAGGACAGTAAGTTCTTATCTGAAATTGCTTCTCATTCAGAAGCGCCTGATACTGAAAGAAGACCACTCCCTTTAGGCACTCCCTGGCCTTAAAATTGGTAATTAAAACTACTTTCAGAAAAACGGGCTTCATCTGCCATTTTACTCCACTTAGTTAAATGTATTTTGATATTAAAGTAGAATTTTAAAATGAATATATATTAAGAATGGACTTATGAGAATTTCCCTTATGAAAGATCTAAACTGTCATAGGTCATTAACATATTTAGTTAATTTAAATATTTTAAAGTTATCCCATTAGTTAAGTGCATCGTTACTGAAGTTAAGTGAAAAACTCCTAAACAATGAACCCAAATCACTTATCTTACAGAGCAGGGGTTGGCCAACCATGGTTAATTCCAACCCAAGGGCTAAGAATGGTTCTTACAGTTTTAATAAAACTGTAGTTTAAAAAATAACAAAGAGCAATATGGGACAGAGCTGTATATAGCTCCCAAAGTCTAAAATATTAACTATCTGTCCCTTTACAGAGGATTGGGATTGTCATTTCCTTTTTAATATAGCCCTGTGTCTTTCAGTTCTACCAGGCCAATGTTTTTCTGAGTGCTGTCTTTGTGTAGAATAATATATTAAATGCCGTTTAGGAAAAATCCAAGAAAATAATTTTCTAGTCTTTGATTTCTGGAAAATTGCAGATGGCAGGCAGATAGGAAAAGTGTGCATGTAAAACACATTACTAATAGAAAACCTAGACCCCTTGGAAAGGATTTAAGAGAATAGCTTCTCTGCCACCCCAGGTGGGGCATGGGAATCACCATGAGGTGATGGGATCTCCTCTGAAACAGTCCTAGGACTTTAAATGGTGAGGAATTTTCCAAGATAGCCTCCCAAGATGACACATTGCAGTATTCAATAAAAAGCTATTATTTTCCTCTTCATAAGTAATTGTAATTAAATACAACTATGTGAACATTTTGTCAGGTAGAGAAGCTTAGCATTAATAGACGATGGTTCCTTTTAAAATAAGAGTAACCCTACCTATTTCTTCATTATATTTTTGTTGATTTAAGTTTTTAAATCTCTCTTCCTCTTCTTTCTCTTCTTCCTTTTTCTCCTTCTCCTCCCCAAGTTCCTCCTCTTTCTTCTCTTCGAATACTAAGACATCACCTGCTTTACGTTTTGACTCTGGCATTTTTTATGTCTATCTTTTCAAGGCTTTTTATGTTTTGTTCTTTTCAAAAACAAAACACCCTTTTAAGTTCCATGTCTTATTGTGATTGTTATTGCTATTATTATGTAGTAATATTTCCTACTAGCAAAGCTTATGCTTTCTGACAGTGGTATTTCATTGAGAAAACATCACCAATAGACATATGCATGATATAGGTTGTGTTCCACAATTTGCTTTTCCTCTCCACTTGTGCCTCAGAGATATCCGTTTTAAAAGATGACTTGGGTGGGAATTCCTCTTGTCTCCTGGTCTGTTCAAGGCCCTCATGTCAGTGCTCAACCTCTGGAAATAGGACCATATGAATCAACTGGGTCTTGGCCCCTGTTACTTGGGGCAATCTTGTCCCTGTGAAAGTGTCTGTCCTTAGCTGATCCTACTCTCATCCTGATTCTGAGAAGCCAGAATCACCCCTGGCTCCCTCCCTCCCCACTTCTCCACAGAGCCAAACTTGACTAAAATGAATTTGGTCTCCATAGGTTTTGCAAATTATATTATTACTGCCACAATTTGTACAACTATTCTAAATAGTGTCATAAATTATTTGTAATGATTGACAGTTCTGATCTCTATTTCAGGATCCAGTTTCTAGTGATCATTTTGAAGATAAGCACTTTTTTTTTTTTTTAAAGAAAATGTATTAGCAAATATATTTTGAGAAAGATTAGAAGGCAAATCAGGGCACATTTATTTAGGTTAATTAATTCCTGATCTTCTTTTATTTAAATGTTCAATTGAAACACCTTAGGAAATTTCCCTTGCACTGACAAAACATTTGAAACCAACTAAATCCAAGGTTGTAATGTTAACTGTCTTTGGAGATGGTTAAAAAACACTGCCTCATTTGGCATTTTGGAGTATTTCTAATAATATTACAGGCTTTTCTTGACCCAGTTTTAAGTGAATAAGTAATATGTTCATAGCACTGAGAAATTCAGCACGTTATACCTCTTTTTTCCTAACAACTGTTGTTTAAATAAATCAAACCTAAGATAGAAAGCCATTCTTACACAGATTAGCCCAAAATTTTAGAAGATAAAGCATGTCAGTGCTATGCCCTTTTAATATGATTAGCACTTTCTTTGAGTGGTTCCTAGAAAAGCAGTTGCCCTGTAATACAGTGTTTTAATTATGCATTATTATATTTTAATTATGCAAAAATGTAATATTTTAATTACCTGCATATTTGAAGGTAACTTAGCCGGCAACAACTATACCTTGTAGCACAGCATGATCTTCCTGGAGCAATCAACAATTAACAACAAAGACTTTAAAAATATACCAGTCTAAGATCATTTAGTGTAGGAATAAATGTCTTTCCATAACATTCTAATCTTGGAAGACGTTGTTATATTTTAGTATATTTGATGGTAATCCAATATACAGAAAAACTCTGTACATAAACATTTATTCAATAAATATTTATCCAGCTCCTCTTTTGTGGAAGATAATTTGCTAATTTCTTTGGAAGATATGGATATGAATATGCAATTGCCTGCATTCTCTAGAAATTCATAATATAGTAAGGGAGAGTCCACTTGGACACAAATTATTATGAAATAAGACAGTGTAAATGTGCCAGAGAAGTACAAAGTGATTTAGAGTCTTAGAGAAAAGTATTCTCATAGGGATAATCAGAAAAGGGTATTGAAGACATTTCATATCATTTTTGAAGGAATCATAGAATTTGAATATGTTAAACATACAAAGTACTGGGTTTAAGATAGCAGGAAACTACATAATTAATGTTAGGAATGTAGAGAAATGTAGAGAAATAAGCTTTAGTTACATGGTAAATCCAAACATCAAATAGATCATTCTTTGTGAGTATCTTATTATGGTTGTACAGCACCATAGGATTTTATATAATAAACATCAAATAATTAAAATAGAAACAACCTAATGGCAATCAGAGTTGTATCTTAGTGGAGGGTATTTCCATAGTTCTCTCGAACCAGGATTACTATTCTAAGAAAAATGTCTGCATCGGTCAGAAAAAACCAAAGTATCAATGACAAGTGTATTTTAGAGGGTTAATTTAAATGTTTGTTTCAGTTATCATGACCTGATTAAAAACTCTGGATTGGTAGGAAAGAAAGGAGATCGCGAAGTCATTTTATAAGGTGGGCTGTAAAATTATGGGTATGTCCTCCTATTATTCAGCTGAAACTTTCAAAAACATCTTTTGCCATAGCCCTACTGTGCGTGGTCATGAGTTTAGTGAACAACAAAATATGTTTCTGACTAACACTGAGTCGGATTGCACTTTTTTTGTCAGTCAGGGTCTAGTTAGGAGAAAGAAACTCCAACAGTTAAGTGAAGAGAGAGTATTTAATAAGAGGACTGTTTAGTAGATATAAATAATTGCTAACTAGGTTACCGGAAAGGTGAAAGAGAACACGAAGCATCATGGTGACAGCAACTATAGGAAGCAAATAGCGTACTAGGAGCTGGAGGAACAACGGAAAGAGGTTGGAATTAAACCTTAAAAGCATAGAGGAGAGACCCACGGAGCTGAAACTACTGCAGAAGTGGTGCTGTAGTGGTCCTGCTGCTCAAGTGGTGCTGGTGTCTACCAGGAGAATGATGAAGCTGGTTCTGCTAGTGTTGGAAAAGTCGGCAAACTAGTTTCACCTGCAGCTATGGGAAGGCCCTGCAGCTCTTGGGGTAAAGAAGTGTCACTAAAGAGTAAACATCACCACAGGAAGCAAACAGGAAACCAAAGGAAAGACCAAGTCCCTTCTTAGTGTCTTCTATGGGCAGCCGAAAAATGAGCCAACTGACAAACCAGAAATGTACCCTACAGAGTCACAGCCACAGCATCACAATATTAAGTATAGAAGGGTAAATTTGAAGTTAAGCAACAACAGCTCATAACTGAAACGATCTATTACCAAAAAAAAAAAAAAAAAAGGATCTCTGCAATAGGACATTACATTCCTCAATTTAAAAATCATGTTGTTCATGTTTAGATTTTGTTTTCTTTGAGTTTTGGACCCTTTGATATTTTTGCAATACTAGGAACACAGAAAAGAAAAGATACATCTCATTTGCTCAGTAAGAAACTAAATTCCTTTGAAGGCCTCTTCAAAGGATTCACTTCTATCAAATATACTTCAAGCTGAATTTTATCAATTGAAGTTTTGAGTTTAATTAACAGATTAAGTTACCTTTGAGGAATAGATTTTTAAATTTTTTCCTATTTCAGTTTTTCTCTTTCTCTCGAGACAGGGCTAACAAATTTTTTAAGGGCACTTCAAAGACATGCTCACCTCTAATTTACTATCCTTGTTGAAAAATAAAGTTTTTAAATGAAATGTAGAATTGGTGGGGGAAGGTGTACAGGGGAACAAAGAAGAGAAGAAAATATATTGATAAATCTGTAACTGTTTCCACACATTTTTTAGTTCTGAGAATTTGAGACTATGGACATAAAATGGTATCAGTACTTCAGAATGTAAACACTATTGTTTAAAGTTATAATATTTCCAGAAATCCTGCATCAGTGTTCAGATACAAGCACTAAGGCTGTGGATCTCAGCACACACCATATATAGCCAAGTTGCTATACATTGATCATCTGAGTATCTGATAGCATTCTTTAAGTGTGGAAGTCAAGCAAAACTTAACTTTACTAAAGGAGGTTTTTTTTTTGTTTTTTTTTTTAAGGGAAGAAGAAGAAGAAATTGATGAAGAGGAATTGGAAAGATTGAAGGCAGAGTTAGATGAGAATAGACAAATGATTGCTACTGTCAAATGCAAGCCTTGGAAAATGGAGAAGAAAATTGAAGTTCTCAAGTATGATGCCACTTTTCAAAATTAGAAACATTTTCCCTGCTATTGATCTCCCAAATTCTCTATTACCTATACATTATAGATAATACTATATGTGATACACCATATATATAATACTCATTATATATAATTTTCATGGTCATATATACATATATAACATATGTTACCTATCATATAGTTAACATATCATATATCATATATGTACATATACATATTCTATATCATATCATTAGAGAGGCTGGGCTAGTGATTATAAAAGAAAACAATCATGATTAAATTCATTATTTGGAGTCTTATAACCTCAGGTCACTTTTAATCATTTGTTCCTTGAACTGAGAATTTGCTTAGTTTAATACATTCATTACTATCTCTCTAAAAGAGATAATATATTTGAATTTTACAAGTTTGTTGAATTGCACACTCTAGTTTCTCTGCAGGGTTCCAGCCTCAAATGATATATTCATGTGACAGCGCTTATTAAAGCACAGGGAGGATGCTAAGCCAACAGAAGGGTAAACGGGATTCCAATTAAGGATTACGCTAATAGCTATTCCCTGGTAACATGTAAGCGACCCAATTTCACTCTTTTGTTGAGTCTTGACACACTCAGAGACACATAGATTTATAAACTCCTGATAAGAAAAGTTAAATGTTTATCCCTTTCCTGGGATTGGAAGCAGATTTGCCTCTGAGGATCACACTATATTTCTTTGCATGGTGGTTTGGGGAAGTGGGGCATGAATAAAAGGGACCATGTCTGTGATAACAGCCATGTTTGCATCTCACAGATGTGATACAGATTGCATTTTTTACACAGAACAATTTTTATAAACTGGTAAATTTCCAAAGCTATCCCTCCACAAGCCTATCTAACTAATAACGTTAAACATTATAGTGTATCTTTAATAATGTTAAAGTGTTTTTGTCTCTGGTGATGAAAAAAGAACTGAAGCAGCTATCAGGATAATTCACTACTAATCCTGCCTCTGCAAGAGCTTGTGTGTTATTTAAGGAAATGGCTTAAACTTCTGGGGCCTCAGTTACCTCATATCCAAAATAAAACAAGATATTCCAGGTTTACCCTATGAGGTGGGAACCTAGGCATCATTTCTAATGTTATTGCTTTGTTTTGTGGAATAAGGTTTTCCACGTTCCAAACAGTGGTCTTCCCAGAAAGCTTTTGGAACACCACACAACTGTAGGCTGGGAACTACTTATGTATGTGCTTGTACACCAGCCATAAATGAAGGCAAAGACAAGTAACATTTCTGGTTCCATGAAACTATTAATGTGTGTGCATATGCACGTGTGTGTGTGTGTCAAAGTAGTTTTCATTTAATGAAGTGATAATGATGCTAAATGATAGGTTTAGGAAATATCCTTACTTGGCAAAATAGAAGTTTGGTAACCTTATATTGTTTCCCAAAATATTGGGTGGGCCAAAAATTGTCCTCGGTATTTTAAGTAAAAATAAAAGACACATTTTTCATTTTCACCAAGAGCTTTATTGAACAACATATTCACCCTTTTGTTCTACTACCTTCAGCCATTTTTCAGACAACTTCATAATTCCATCTTCCCAAAACTTATCTTTTTGAGCAAAGAACTGTTCCAGGTACCTTTTACAGTCTTCCAGGGAACTGAACTTTTTTCCATTAAGAGAATTTTGTAAAGACCAAAATAAATGGAAATCCGAAGGTGCAATGTCTGGTGAATGTGGCAGATGAATCAGAACTTCCCAGCCAAGCTGTAACAGTTTTTGCCTGGTCATCAAAGAAACATGCGGCCTTGCATTATCCTTATGGAAGATTATGCGTTTTCTGTTGACTAATTCTGGATAGTTTTTGTGGAGTGCCACTTTTAGTTGGTCAAATTGGGATCAGTACTTGTTGGAATTAATTGTTTGGTTTTCCAGAAGGAGCTCATAATAGAGGACTCCCTTCCAATCCCACCATATACACAACATCACCTTCTTTGGATAAAGACCGGCCTTTGGTGTGGTTGGTGGTGGTTCATTTCGCTTGCCGCACGATCTCTTCCATTCCACATCGTTGTACAGTATCCACTCTTCATCTCCTGTCACAATTTGTTTTAAAAATGGAACGTTTTCATTATGTTTCAGTAGAGAATCGCATGTGGAAATATGGTCAAGAAGGTTTTTTTCGCTTAACTTACTTGTAACCCAAATGTCAAAGTGATTAACATAACCAAGCTGATGCAAATGATTTTCAGCGCTTGATTTGGATATTTTGAGTACGTCAGCTATCTCCTGCATGGTATAAAGTTGATTGTTCTCAATTATTGTTTCTATTTGATCGCTATCAACTTCAACTGGTTTATTTGACCATGGAGCATTGTCCAGCGAGAAATCTCCAGCACGAAACTTTGCAAACCACTTTTGACACATTCGATCAGTCACAGCACCTTCTCCATACACTGCACAAATCTTTTTGTGTGTTTCGGTTGCATTTTTACCTTTCTTGAAATAATAAAGCCTGATATGCCAAAAATGTTGCTTTTTTTCTTCCATCTTCAGTATTAAAATGGCTACACAAAAATTCACCAATTTTGATAAGTTTTTTTTTAATGCATGCTGATATGACAGCTGTTACATACAATCTAACAAAATTGTTTCAAATGAAGTTAAAGACAACTAAGTGCTGCTAGAGCCATCTTACGAAAAAAACCGAATGAACTTTTTGGCCTACCCAATATGTTTTGAAATATTGCTGACCATGAAATTCCCAAACCTGGGAATCACAGGTAACTGTATATAGAAAGTTGTAAAATTGGAAAGTGATAATATTGTGAACTGTCAAAGTGTGGTGTGAAACTGCATAAATATGCCAAGAAATATATCCTCCCTTTCCACCTGTGTGGAGGTGTAGAAATACCCCTCACTCTTCTTTGCCTGCATCTTCCATATAGAGCAGTGAAGAAGGGATGGGTTTCAGTCTTGAGTTTGAATCTCAGATCTTCCATTTAATACCTGTGCAAATTTGAATGAATTGTGTAGCCCTCTGACCTTGGGTTTCTTATGAAATTTTACTAATTTACAGGGCTATTGGAGTCATAAAGTGAGTTATTTCATATGAAACACTTAGCAGGGTGCCAGAACATAGCACAAAGCTGGGAAACACAAGTTGTAATTATTATTTCATCTCAGGACAGACTCGGTGTTGTCTGATTCCCTGCAGTGTGACAGGAGAGATGGGAAGGGTACAGGACCTGGCAGGACTAAGTGGGAGCAGACTTAGCCATAGGCAACCCCAGGAGCCTTGGGGGATGGTGGCACATTGGTATAGCAGTCTGGATGGACAACTGATTTTGATGCTCCAACAAAGAAAAGAGGTTATCTTGACAGTTTGGCGGAATCCACGGTCAGCTGCTTTCAGATCTTCCAAAACGTACCCACAGGGTAATCTTGTGGCAGATTCCAGGTCCTGGGGCCTTAGGCTGGAGTCCAGGGATAAAGCCATTTTTAGAGGCGGGGAGAGATAAGGATTGGGATGGAAGGAAGGGCAATACCATGCCCTATTACTAGGGCAGAGGTTGAAAATGGGGAGTCTGCAGCTGAATCTAGACTATAGGTGGTTTTTATTTGGCCCACATGCTTTTTTTTTTTTTTTTTTTTTGTGCTGTACGCGGGCCTCTCACTGTTGTGGCCTCTCCCATTGTGGAGCACAGGCTCCGGACACGCAGGCTCAGCGGCCATGGCTCACGGGCCCAGCCGCTCCGCGGCATGTGGGATCTTCTCGGACCGGGGCACGATCCCGTGTCCCCTGAATAAGCAGGCGGACTCTCAACCACTGCGCCACCAGGGAAGCCCGGCCCACATGCTTTTTGTTTCTTTTTCTTTTATTGTTTTTTTAAAAAATTGTGATTAAATATACGTAACATAAAATTTACCATTTTAATCATCTGGGGGTGTATATTTTTATTAAAATGTTTTTTCTTTGGTGTTAAATTTTTAAAAGTGAGAGATTTCAGATTTTAAAAATCCAGATGTTCAGCTTCTCCTGGACAAGAAGAAAATCTGGTCCCCATTCCTACATGAAAATAATAGCTGGGGCTAAGCAATTGCTGTCCCCTACTAACAGGGCACTCCGTCTTCAGTGTGCACAGCTCCCAAACAATCCACATCTCTTATTCACGCTCCTTGGCTGGACCTTATAAGCATTCAAGTTTGCTGCCTCTTACCCCTGTAGCTGGGGAGAAAGTTAGGCATGCTATCAAGACAGTGATTCAGAAAGTTGGAGTGAAAGCCAGCTCGCAGAATGGAAGCACAGATTAAGGCCCAGAGAAGAAACAACTATGGCTTCTCACCTGTCAGCAATGCTCACTGTCTTGGGATGATTCTCCATAGCCAGAAATGGCTCCTGCTTTGTGGCTTTGCAGTATTCTGCACAGCTGGTACCATTGGCCATGGTCAGCCTGATTCTCTTGGTTTCAGCCTCTGTGATAAAGGCGTTGGTACTACAGTGCCCGACCTGTCTCCCTTCGTAGGTTTCTGAATGCTGTATTGAGCTTCTCCCCCACAGATTCCTATCACGTATTAGAAAGTGGTCAGTACTTCTTAGAACATGCAGTAAAGGTTCTCTACCCCAGTGTTACTAGAACATGGGAGTCAGGCAGCTTTCCTCCCACCCTTTTATTCCTTTCAGAGACATCAAACTCTGAGAGAGTGTGTCTAAGGATTATGTTATGCCCAGAAGTAGCCTCCAATCATCACTTCTGGCTAAGTCTATGGAATCCAAGGCACTAGGCTCAATATAACTGGAGCAGATATTTTCATCACAGGTTTGGATCTGTATCTAGGTTCTGAGGCTTCCCATCTGGCTCTGGACTCTGGAAAAACTTGTGAAACTTCTAAAACAATTTACAGAGGGTCAAGGTTTTAAGATATGTTTTAGAGTAAAGCCTCAGGAATAGTAGCTTATGGTTCTGAGGATGCTGTGGGAGACTCAGGGGTAGTTCTCATATTTTGAAAGATTATCTACCACTAGGAACATGAGCATTCTCAGGGCTGAGGGTCAAACATTGGTTAATATAAGCAGTTAATACATAGGCACGAACCTCTAAGAATGGGTTGTAAATCCACATGGACTCTCAAACATGGTTTAGGAACTGGAGCTCAGCATTTTTGAGGCAGCAGAATTAGCTCCTTAGGGCTGAAGAGAAGCCACCTCCTTTCCACCTTCACTGTGGAATGGTGTTTTTCAATGTATGTTTTCCTGTGTATTGATACAGGTTCAAACATTCATGTATCTTTAAACCTACTGAATAAAAATCTCTGGGTGGAGGGACAGGGGTGTCTGGCCCAGATCAGGAATGTGTATTTTTAGTTTTACTCTAGAAGTCATTAATGTACGGTCAGGATTGATAGTCCCTTTCTTCATTTCTGAGAATCAGAAAACTTCATTAAGCAGAACATTCTATTCTGTGGACTGTTTATTGAATGGGTGAGAATATGTGTGGGTCAGGGCTAGGAAAAGGGAAAGAGTAGTGGATTTTCCAATTATTTGAAGGTCAGTTCCTATTTTTTATTAGTTACCTAACTGAAAAATATCCAACAGCAAGGATTTTTAGCTTAATCTGTGTTTAAGTTTTCAATGGATTTAACTCAGAAGTCGGATGACTAGATCTTTCCTACCTATAAAAGTGGCTGCACTAATGTACCAGCCACCATAGGTGAAATAAAACACCTGGATGGAAAATGACAGATTTACTTATTAGTCATCCTGAAAACTAAAACCTTTGACTATATCAGAACATTCTATGTGGTGGATTAAAAGCCCTCATCACTTAACCTAAATAAGCAACCACTTTATTTTGTTATTGTGGAGTAGGTTTTGGATTGAAAATTAAGAGATTGGACTCTAGTCTAAGCTCTAACTTCTAACTTTACCTCTCTGAGCCTCAGTTTATTTATTTATAAAATAAAAGGACTGGATTGTAGGCCCATAATTTTCAAAGTGCTGTCCTCAGAGTTTAAGTTTGGTGAAATCCCTTTATAAAGGGCAAAGGAGGCAGAGGTCAGAGGGAGGACTGCTTGGCCACACGTCAGCTTCAAGCAGAGGAGACCTGCGGTTTCTCTTTTCTATACAATGTACTTCCATATAAAGCATTCATTTGAAGAAAAAAATGCTTCTGTGCCTATTAACATAAGAAATAGCTTTAAGAAACCCACTTAATTGGATATTTAAGGAAACTTATTTTAGGGATGGAGCAGTTCTATCATTCCATGAGTTTACAGATTAGGGTGTGGAAGTACATACTCCAATATACTTTTGCATGGAAATGGCTTTTGGGTAGAAGCCATTTTAAAATGATTTATTTTGATGAAGAAAATGTTTATTTAGCTATTATACTGCCTGCTTTAATTTCTGAGCTTTGTAGCACCCTGACCCCAGTTCCCAGGAATTGTCCATTGGCAGACTAGGCCTGGTGATTTATTAATGAAACACCCAGTAAAGCCAAGAAAGTTACGCTTAGAATTTCATTTACTTTTAAACAGGTGCTTGAAAGTGTCAGCTAGTCCTTAAGGTAACATTCTTCCTTATTCAATCTTTCTTCATCCTTTGACACTGCTTTTTGGTTTTCTTTTCTTTTCTTGTTTGGTTGGGGAAACTAATATAATTCATAGGCAAGAATTGTGATTTCAACTTTAGTTCACAAAGGCCTTTACTTCATCTGCCATTGTGAAGGAATGAGGGATTCCACACAAGAGGGCTTTTAAGCGTGTGTACTCATCCACTAATACACACTTCAATCATTTGAAGTGTGTATTCACCAAAAACTCAACCAAAGCAGAGACCTTTAGTTCTTGTACATTACAGGTATCATGGGTACATTGATTTTCTCATCTAAAGAATGGAGAGTCTGTAGGCAATTAGTACAGCTGAATTTTGTTGATCAAAATGTAACATTGACATCCAATTTTTCTACTGTTTAATAAGAGTCCCCTAGGTATCAAGCATTATGCTGTGACCTTAGACAAGTTTCTTAACCTCTGCATCCTTGAGTTTATCCTCTATAAATGGGGATAAAAGTAGTAGTACTTCGTAAAGTTCCTGAGAGGATTAAATCATTTAATAGACCTACAGCACTTAGAATGACGCCTGTCACATAGTAATCATTTTCTACATCTTCTTATATATCATCTTCTTCTTAATTGCATTTCATTATACACTACTTTCTCAAGTATTATCAGTCAATGTATCACATATGGGAAGCCACACTGAATTAGTTTCCCCAGCTTGCCAAAATATCCTAGCCTCCAAAATTTTTTGATAAACAGCAGCTTACCTAACTTGCACTCTTTAGAATTTTAGCTGTCAGTGATAGCTATTTTTCACAACTTGTTATTAGACTATCCATAAATATATGATCTTTGAAAACTGATTAAAAGGAGAAATTCATTAATTATGACCTCAAATTATTTAGGAATGCTTTTAAATATATTTGACATACTACATTAACAGTAAAAAGAAAGCAAATGTGCACATGATAAGCACAAAATAAGCTTAATTTGAGAAGTTTGTCCTTGTTATTTTGGGAAAGTATCATACAGATCTCAGATAAGGTACTAATTATGAAGATAACCCTTAACTTTATCATGTTTATAATAAGAGAATAAGCAAGGTATTTTTGAAGACTTTTTATGTATATAACCAAGAAATGGCAAATAGAACACTACTTTGGGGGACTTAAGCTTGTTGCTATAGAATAAAAATGGTTACACCTTATTAAAATGCATATATTGAAAGTAAAGTTTGGAGAACATTATATTAGAATATCATAAAAAATTAGATGAGCTGAAGAAAGGGGAATAGTTTTCCATATTCAATATAATGTGTCTAAGATTCCCTCTGTCCTGAAAATTAGAAACTTTTAAGTTAAATATAAATCACTTCTTTCAAAGAGTCATATTAATTATGCTTTTGTAATATATATACACATATATATGTATATACTATTTTATACATATACATACATATTTATCCTCAAATATCTATAAAAGACACATGATTCTTTGGCTGAATTAAGTTTTATATTTTATGCACTCACTATTATAGTGTTTCTTGACCAGTGGTTGGTCACAGTGATCGGGAAAGCTTAAAAGGGAGGCTATGGAAGGAAACTGTGAAGTAGGAAGACTCCAAGTCAACTCAGCAGAAAGACTAATTCACATAGGAGTATAATATGCTCTGTGGGTGACCTCACCTAAGTTGTGTTGCCAAATGCTCAGGAGAGACTCCAGATCTAAGTTTATCTTGTGGCAAGAGATTAAATTTACCAGGTAGTCTTGATTATTCGCAGAGCTCACTGAACTGCCATCATTTAAAATTTCTTGCCTACTCTTGGATCAAAAGGCAGAACACACTGTTCTAACAGAAAACTAAGGCTTTCTAGTATTCCTAAATATCACCACACAAAATTTTGAAAAAAATATTTCACAATACTTAGAAATGTTGACCAGGGGCTAAATATGAACACACAGGTGTTGTGCAGAAATATTTTACCAAACCTTTCAAAGCAGAATGGCTCCTCTCACTCTCAGGCAGTGTCCCATGAATCCTTCTGTTTCATAGTATTCAGAATTCATTAAACATGTTTGATTAGAATGCACATGAACCAAGCAAAATTAGCACAGTATGTCTACCAATCCCTGAATGTTAGTATATCTAAGAATATGAGATTGTACTTGAGGTTCATGGTGGAAATATCTCCTTTCATAAGGAAATTTCTGCAAACCGATGCCTGGAATGTCTTTCTCTGCCTACTCAATTTTATCAGCCTTTTAATGTCCAGTTTAATTCTTATCGCATCTACAATGTCTTCAACAAGCTCTCAAGCCTCCAGGGCCCTCTCCCTTTTTACTTCAAGGCTCCCTAGCACTGTTGTGTAACAATTTTATGGGCCTATATCTCTTTTTTCTTAATGGAGTTTAAGCTTCAGAAAGGAATCTACATGTTTCTTTTAGTTTTTTCAAAACACTTAACTCACTGCTAAAAACCTAAAACACACTCAATAAATATTTAGAAAAAATGGCTAAAAAGGAGAATGAAAAGATTATAGAAATAAAATAAATTTACTTATTGATCAGGATTTGATAGGTCCTTCTTACATCTATTTATAGCAATCTGTATTTTCAGTGCTATTTCTACCTTCTTCTGAGTATAATTTTCCCACAGTGAAAGAGGGAGAGGATACACTGACGTTTTGCAAATTTTTGATATTGAGAATAGTTGAGGTAAGATTTTAGATTTAACTTTTCTTGTTACTCTTCAGCTCTTGATCTTACGATTCATTTGTGGCTTGAAGGACACATTCTCCCTAAATCTCATTTCTGCTCAAAAGCCAAAGCAATAACAATAGACTGGGATATACCTCGATGTCTTAGGAATATGGCCTAGAACTCTGCAGCCCATGTAATGCCACCCCTACTTTCAGGGTTATTGTTTTAGGTATTAGTGTTGTTAATTGCATGCTCATTGATTCATTAAAACAAAAGACAAAAATCAAAATAAAATAAAAAATCCTTGATACAGAGCTTAATAAGAAGATCTGGAGAGATATTAATGAAGTTACTATTACAGATTGTTTTACATGGAGAAAGAATTCTTTATAGCAACTTAGTTGCACATTGTCTCTGCTGATAACATTACAAATCTTAGAATTTTTTGGTGTCCTTGTATGGCAGAAAACCAGTTTATGCTGTGACCAATATCTAAAACTCAGCAGAAACTTTTAGCTCCTGGGGAAATCTATATGGTCTTCTTTCCCCTCTCCCTGCTATTATAATACAAAGGAAAATTATTAACCATAAATTGATTTTTAAATTAACCAGCTAGAGCAGAATTCGGAAAAGATTTAATAAGCAAGTAGAAAGAGGATCTAGTGTGCTTTCTTTCTTTATTAAACTACTAAAGCCCAGCTATGTTGTTTCTCCCTTGATTCATCTAAAATTACTCTGAGATGCTCGACTGACCTCTAGGGTACAACTAAAATATGTTTGAGTTTTTATTTGACATTTAAGCCAGCCATGAAAATTAGCATTGTTTCATAGTCTAGGGAACAAAGAAGTTATCCTAGGTCTGGAGAATTTCTATGGGTAGTAACTTTGAACTTAATACAGATTTGACCTACCCAAGCTTTGCTTTGGTTATTTACCAACACCAGCAGCTGGCTTTGACACATCTCCATGAATATCATCAGAGCTGATCAAAAAATTGTCTTAAGAACTCTTTGTGTACAGATAGATCATTGTTATGTTTATTGCTGATGAAATGTTTAGAAGTCTTGGTGCTCTCTCTCTGTCTCTCTCTCTCCATATATATATATATATTTTAAACTGTGAAATCTGTGAAGTGGTGCTATTAAAAGGAAGCACACCAAAATAAGCCACATATATAGGGTAAGAGGTTATGTGAATATACAGACAACATTTTTGCTTGTTCTTTGTTCCTTGTTTTCAGATTGTTTCAGACATTTTTAGTCAGTTACTCTTTAGGGATATAAGATAAAGAGTGAGCTAGGGACTTGAAAAATAATGTTATTCACCAAAATAAATTTATCAAGCCTCAAAATATGTAGAGTATTACCAATGCAAGGGGACACCAAAATAATCATATTTAATCATATTTGATATAGTAGCTTTTTAGCCCAAACCTCCAACAACTTGCTTGGCCACGTAAAAATCTCTTAAATTTACTACTGTCAACAAATAATATTTGGTTTAGTTCTGAATTTGGTCCTCAACTAGTTGCACGCTGGAACCATTTAGGGATGTTAAAAAGTACTGATGCCTATGCCCCACCCCTAGAGATTGTGACTTAAGTGGTCTGGGAATGGGGACACCTGGCCTTTGAAATTTTTAAAAGATCCCACAGGTGATTCTGAGGTGTAGGTAGTTTAGGAACCACAGCCAGACTATCATCTAGTCTTCTTTTAGGTGTTCATTCATTACAATAGCATTTGTTGAAACTCTGTGCCAGGTGCTATATTAAATATTGGGAAATTAGAACAAAAGACATGGACCTTGCTTTCAGGAAATCCCAATGCAGTGGTGAAAATGGACCGTGGGTTAACTACAATACATGAGGTAATTACTACATGAAGGTCAGGTTAAATCACCCTGACCTGGGGCTGGAGGCGAGTGTTAGAAAGGAAAATCAGGAAAGACCTTATGGAGGAGCTGTAGTGTTGGCCTGGCTGTTGAACTGAAAATGGAAAGGAAGAGAACAGGTGGAGAAGACGGGAAGGGCATTCCAGAAAGAGGAAACAGCTTGTATAAAGGCATTAGAAATCAAGTTACATCCACCCTCTCATTTTGTTTTCCTCTAATTCATCTTGCACATCATTGTTGCAACATTTTTCGTATAGTACTCTGTACTGTACTTATCAGTTTCCTGCTAACAAAATGCTCATGGATCCTTATAGAGATCAGAATGAATTCTGTACTGCTTAACTGGGCATCAGGGCATGCCAACTCCTCCTCTAAAGCACTTAGACTGTTTTCTTCATCACCCACCAGAAGACCCCAGGTGCATTTCCATCTCTTCACCATTGCTCACACCATTTCCCCGCACTGTAATGTCCTTCCTGCAACGTTGACCGTGTAGCTGAATCCTCCTTTTGTTCAAGGTTCTTTCTAACCATCCCACTCTCTCATCTGAATCTTTCAGCACTTAATTTTACTGTTTATTCATTTGGTAGTAATTAGATGATGCCCTAAATATTTATCTATGTCTTAGCTTTCTAATGGAATTAGAAATGCCTTACACAAAAGCATAGAGCTACATTCTTTTCTTTTTCTTCATATGGCACAGTGCCTTGAAACAAATAAAAATCTATATTTTATTACTGTAAACAAAACTGCATGACAGTATTATAAGTTTAGAAAATAGAGGAACTAATTATTTGCATAATTGCCCAGTCTTTGGCCATTGACACACACAATTTTTACATAGTTGTAAAGATAGTGTACAAATCGTTCTTTATTCTGAAGTTTTACTCAATGTATCATATACATTGCCCAGAAAAATAATAAATGTCTTTGAATAATAATCAAAAGTACCATTTACCCCTGGTATACCAAGAACTGCTTTGTTTATGTTGTTTCAACTTTTACATGTCCTTATACCAGTCCCATGAGGTAAATAATGATGTTATTCTGGGAAAACTGGACATACTAGCTCAATTCCTAGCTGAGCTATGCCACTTACTCTTTGGGTAAATTTGGACACTTCTTTTACTGAGCTAATCCTCAGTTTCCTCATCTCTGAAATGGGTATAATAATAGTTCCCACCTTGCAAGATTTGGTGGGAATTAAAGGAGATGATGGACATAAATAGTGCCTGGTTTTTATGGCAAACATTCAGTATGCTAGCTGTCATTGCTGTTACTGTTGCTGGTCACATTTTATAGGCGAGAAAGCTTGGGATCAACAACATCTCCCCAAGAGCACACAGCTAGTATGTGACAGAGCCAGGACTCAAATCTGTGTCTCAGTTGTAAGATACAGATCGCAGAACTGAATAGAATGTGGTCCTAGTCAAGGGAGAGAGCTCTCTTTTTGTCTCTTACCACAGACTCCCCAGCTGTCCAAGCATCCTGAGCTCTCTGCAGCAGCACAGCATGGCTGGAGCAGGACTCGGGCTGGCACCCACCAATACCTCCTCCCCGGCAGCATCATAGCTGGGGCTTCTGCAGCCGGACACCTGGGCACTCTCATCAGGTCTCAAATGTAAGGCTGAATTCTCTCCTGCTCTTTTGGTAACAAGACCGATTCCCACTATTCTCACATCTCACTAGGGTCACAATCTAAGGGGAAATGGACTGGCTTTCTGCAGGGTTTTGCTGGAAGTATCTAGTCCTTGCTCAACTTTTTAATTTGGAGAGTCAGCATAAAAATTAAAGTCAGCCCTGTTAGTACTATTGGTATTAATAATAGTTACTCTTTATAGTGCTCTTCCTGTTTGCCGTGGATGCATTACATACATTGTTACTAAGCACATCACATATATTATTTCCTATAATGCGTACAACAACCCTATGGAATAGCTATTACTGTCTCTGTTTTATAGATGAAACAACTGAGCATCTTAACCATTATAACTGCTGCCACCAGCATCCCCGTTATAAAAGCACATGCTTTGAATCCTCAGTTCCAGTATTAGGATGACTTAAAATAATTCTGCCAGTCTAATTATGGAGTTATATTATCTAGAAAGGCCTATAATCCTTATTTTCAATCTCTGTATATTAGACTGTCTTCTTACCTCCTCAACTTTCTTTCAATAACTCAGTAGTATTTTAGGAAAAGTCAGAGTTCTGACTTTTAGTCAATTTAAATTGGTCAACTTTTTTTAAAAAAATGGCATTGTTTATTAGGAAAAAACCTTTCATTCTTCTGATCCCTTTACTGGGAAGTAATGTTCATGAGCACAAGTTTTGATTACAGTTGCCTTAAAGACCAGTTCTGAAAAGTCTTTTGTTTACTTGAGCAATAAGTTGGTTGCTCAATGATATTATCAAACTGAGAACAAGAGGAAAGAAAAGTCAACTTAACCTAACCCAAACGAGAACATGTTTCCTGGGATGAGAATGTGTCAAAGGCAGCATAGCATGTCCTAAATCCCTTGTGTCATCAGGGTTGTATCATGTGTTATGGGTAAATTATCTTTTTTGTAAGTTAGGCCAAAGCGTGCTCCTTCAGCTAACTGTGAAAGCATTCTTGAAAGCCCATGAAACCTTATTTTTCTAATTACCAACACAAGGGGTTGATAACTAAATTATGAGGCCAGGTATTATTGTCATTAAATAGACCTTGCTCAATTATTTATCCCTGGGTCTGGGGTTACAGCTCAGAGAGCTGTGCATATTGTACCAGGGCTTTGAGCTCTGAGACCTGGAGACTGGATTACAGTCTTGGCAGGCAGCTTTCGTTGAATGCAATTCAAGGGGACGACACACATTTTTCAGTCAGATATTTGGATGGTTTGAGGCCACCAGATATTCAAAGTTTATCCACAAGAGCCTATTTCATTTTAGCTATGTAGATAAATCCCTTTAAATTATCCAGATCAATACAAATGGATAGGAAAATGTATTCACTACAGGAAAAATATAAAGAAAATTTTTTGCTTTTTAGTTTTCAAAGACTCTGCTCTTTGTTTTTTTGCATTCTGACATCTGTTATGGGTACTTTAGTGTGATAAGTATCAGTCAGTGTTTATCTCCATATTGGCTAGTTTCTTTTTGTATCTTGTTTCTAACAGCACAGTGAAAGATGTTGTCTTCTGGTTAAGAAATCTGTTATCAGGGAGGATGGGATTGGGTGATACTAGTTTTCTTCCAGCCTGAAATCATGCCAGCTCATTGTAAAGGTCAGCCCCCAAAATAGTGTTAAGGTGTGTTCTTTCACTGAGCTCTTCCACCCCAATATCCCCTCTTCTAGGCCGGAAAGGTGCAAGAGTGCTTTCTTACATCCCAAGAGCATCAGATTAGGGGGATCAAGAATCTGTTCTTGCTTAACAATTCTCTGCCCACCCCATACCCCTGGCTTTGTTTTAAAGTCATCCCCTAGATTTCTGATGAGTTGAGTCTAGTAGTTATTTTGTCCAGGGTGGGAAGTGGGGAACAGGAGGCTCTAGAATGGCTGGTCAGGGAGCCCTTAGGTATGAAACTTGGGGAAGATCTCTTGAAGAATGGAGGAGGGGTTAGGGCATTAGGGCACTTGTGACTATGTGGAGTAGAGTGAAGTCCAGACTTTCGTTTGAAAACCGTCAGGATATGTATGTTGAGGGTGGGGTAGGGTAGTAATTGGAAGAGAAGTGTGAAACTATGCTTAGTATCAGGGATAAATTGGCAATTTAAGAGACAAAAAATAAAAACTTGTTTAGATTGTCCAAAGGAAAATATATCTATAATAACTGATAAGAAACCTTATGAATGCCATGAAAATAAGTTTCTGTATTTGTTAAATGAATTTATAATTAATTTTGTGGTGACTTAAATTTGGTTATAACCCTGACTTCCCTCTCTCTCTTAAATCTTGCTAGTTTAATGTTCCTGTAACATAATTATCAGCTCACAAAATTTAAAATCTTGTCAGAAATATGGAGTAGAATAGCTATTTCTTTACACTCCTGTCTGCTTAGAGCCGTCATGTTTTCTAATTGGCCACTCAGCTAGAAACTGATCTAATTCTAATAGGCCAAACTGATATTCTTTAATTATCTGCTAAACATCAGGAGCAGTGGATATCCCCATAAAAGTCACCTTATTACATTTGAAAAACAAATTTTGATTTTACTACTAAGAAGAATTTTTGGTCCTCCATTTATATATGTTTATTATAATAGAGAATGATGTGATAATTCCTGTATATACTTGGTTTTATGAATTTCAAAATTCTTGATGCCAAATAATTGCTATAACATGATGTATAGGTTCCTAAAATTTTCTACACTATGAAAAATTGGGTAATGAAAGCTACAGGGCTTGCAGGAAAAATGGGGATGGGGCACAATATTCAGAAACATCATCAGTGACACATTAAAAAAAGATAGAAATTTAAGAAAATGGCAGCAACATTTTACACATGTTTAATGGCTGAGAAATACATAAACACTGCAATAAATATGGCAGTTTACCTTAAAAAAGACCTGAAGTTTGCTTGTGGAAATGACAAGATTGCAGTTTGTGAATTATTGTGAAGCATGGAAGGAGGGTCATTGTAACACCAGCTCTGAATGGATGTGACTTTTCTAACACATGGGGTGCCATGAAGTAGCTGGTTGATGAGGTGTGTGGATTTTGTATATATACTGCTAGGTTTAGATGGATGTGTTTTTTTCTTGTATTCACCCAGTGTTTCTTGTAGATAAAATCACATGTAAGCAAACACAAAATTTGTGTTATGTTCAAATCGTTCCATAATATAAAGCAATCATGTTAGAACAGATTCTTGGTTTCAAAACAAGTGTTACAGTGGAAGTGACAGTGTAATAATTCCTTCAACACATTCACATCTATAGTCTCATCTTATTCTCGCCACCACCCCAGCAAGCAGGGAAGCAATTGCCCAATTTTTGTTTGTTTGTTTGAGAATCCTGACCTGTTAAAAGCTACACAGTAACTGAAGGAAACTGCCAGAGCTTGCTCAGGTGTGTGCAAGTCCTGAGCAAGTAGTCTTTCCTCTGAGAAGTGGGATGCTCCTTAACGTGAGTACAGAGAGTGACAAAAACATTGGCAAAGTTATAGAGACAAATCAGAGTCTGGGTTAGAACTCACGTTACTTGATTTTCAGCTTAGATCAGTTCAACATTTTATAAAGTGTCTGCTAAGTACCACACTCACTCCTGTCTTATCATCTCTATAATACATAGTTAAAGCTTAACTGTGATACGGTTTTTTGATTGCATGGATCTAAAAACCCAGCCATGAGAGCTCAGTTTATACTTGTTGATGGGGCTTTATTGAACATTTTTAAATGTGTAGAATGTTCTAGAAACTGTTTTTCAATTAATCTTCACAGCCCAGAAGTCATGTCAAATGTCAGGGTGTTTGACAAGGCCAGCCTAATAAATCTTCTTCATTTCTAGAAAGCTGTCCTACTAAGTTTCTGAGAAGACTAAAGGGAAGGGTGCAATCCCAAAGCCTAGGAATGATTTTTCCTTCAAGCATTAATTGATGTGGAAAATACAATTATTAGATACTCCCTTGTCTCTGTCTATCCAAATTATGCCATTTAGGTCTATTTCAAGAAGGTTTCAGTTTACTAAACACCTCCTATGGTCAAAGTAGTGAACAGTGCTGTGAGAGATACAAAAGGACAGGATATTGTCCCTGCCATTAAGGAAATGACGTGGGAAGTCTGTTTGATGACTGAAGAGAATCTTCTCTGTTGTGCTTGTGTTTTTATGGCAGGTCATGGGTGGGTGCACATGCACAGGTGAGTAATGGGGCACCATTTTCTAGTTATCAGCTAAGTTAGCAGACGTGCTATTTTCATCACTGGGTATTGTAAAATCATGAGTTTAGCACTGATACTAAGGAACACAGAAAATCCTTCACCAACTTAAGGATGAAGTTTCATTTTTCACTTTTTAAAGAGTACTTTGTGTGTTGTTTATTTATAGTCACGTGTTGAAGGGGCTTGTCTGTAAAACCACATATTCCAGGGGCCACCCGACTGACCACAGCATTGTACCTGTAGAACCAATGTCCAGGTTTGGATTATCCCTTGGTTCTCTTGGGTTATGCCTTTTACGGCCCTGGAGAGGTCAAGGCAAGCCTGGACTGCCTCTATTTTAAAAATTCTTTTCATATCTCAAACAACAGCAAAAATGACTAAAAAGGTTACAAAAGTTGTAGTATATTTAACATGTTCACTTTATCCATTTTGATGAATTAATGCTTTTTACCACATACACAAAGACACTAATGTGACTACTGTAAGTGTACAAATATTTGGGAATAACGTTAAAGTTTAAATTTGAAGCCCTTTCGGAATGTGAGGCCAAAAAGTATTCCTTTCCTTTTTTCTCTTCCCTCAACCCCATTTGCTTTACAGAGTATGATTTTTCTGTTTTAAGTCATAATTGCTTTTATGAGATTGAATAACAGATCCATAAGTGTGTTCTATGTCAGTTTGTCCTAAACTCCCTGCCCTATTTTTTTTAAAAAGCAATCCTTAAAAAAGAAGGAAAGAAAGTATTTTAAAATAAACATTCTGACTGCCAGAATCTGAAGTAAACTTCAGATTCAATTTTATATGTGGTAGAAATGAGAAGAACTAGGGTTCACTATTTTGACACTTAGCATAAATTCCTTGCTTTTTGATGACTCCAGCTGATTAATAAGTGAGACTGAAATATCTCATTCTTTCTGACCAGAATTAAAAAACTTAAACATCCATTACAAGTCCCAAGGTTAGGAAATTCAGCTTACATTCACTTGTTAAGGGTTTGAAAGTGTCTAGAAGAAATAAGGCAGTAGACCTAAAAAATTAAATATCCACTACCTTTATACTGTATTAATCTCAACCCACCACCACCCACCCCTTATTTTGTTTTATTTCCTCAGGGAAGCAAAAAAATTTGTGAATGAAAATGAAGGGGCTCTTGGGAAAGGAAAAGGAAAACGGTGGTTTGCATTTAAGATGATGATGGGCAAGGTAAGTATTTTCTTAGCTCAGTTTGGTTGGTGCCATTTATGCTCAGTGGAAGCCATGTTGCCCCCGAGGGGTGGTAAAATTGGTTCTGTTCTGAGTGAAAAAAATGTTATATGTTATGTCTATACACAGGTACATATACAGTAGATAAAGAGTATTCTGCGTTACTGAAATTTGGAGAAAGGGATGATTCAGAAAAAAAATTGTCCTAAAAGGCTCTTTAAAGGAGTTAAAATGAAAATAAGTCGATAAACATTGATTTATGGCAAAAGACTGACTTGTGTGCTTTTATCACTTCCAAATGTAAAAGGCTGAGCCCCTTTCATTTTCATTCCCTGGGAGTTAAGGGGTTCTGGGTCAAGGTTTCTTTCTCAAAATGTCTACAAGTTACACGGCCATATAGCTCTTCTTTACCGTGAACATCAACTGTAGATTGGATAGAAACTAAGAAAAAACAAATGATATGCCAATATAAGTATAGATCTTTGGAAAAGATAGAAAAGAAACTAACATTTATTTAGCACTTACTATGTGCCAAGCACTGAATTAAATCCTTCTATAAAAATTGAATCTTTATATAAAAATCTTTCCGTATTTAATTCTCACAGCAAAGTAGGTATGTAGGTATTATTATCTCCTCTTTACAAATGTTATACCACCTGAGGCTAAATATATTCCCATAAAGATGGGAGTTTAGTGACTAAAGTTCATATATCTTAAACATGAAATATTTAGATAGATCTGTAATATATATTTATATGTCATATATATCATAGATTAGTTCTGTCTGTTTTTACAATTTAAATAAATGGAATCATATAGCATTTATGCTTTTGTTTCTGGCTTCTTTGATGCAATGTTATTTTCATGGGATATGTTCATGTCATGAGAGTTATAGTTCATTTTTATTTATGTGTTGTATCCCATCGTATGAAGATGCTGTAATTTATTTATCCATTCTGTTACAGATGAATATTTGGGTTGTTTCTGGTCTAGGTAATCTTTCAAACTCCAGACTTGTCTCAAATCTTATTTAGGCTCCCCATGTCTGTCTAGCTCACCCATTATCCCAGCATAATCTGTACATGTACAAAGTTTTCTGCCCCATTCTCATTCTTCTTCTTAGTGGTCCTCTTGATCATGGGTAACCCAACATTGTTGGGTAAAATGGAAGGAAGATCTTTTATAAAAACTAATTTATGATTCGTTTTCTTCTTCCTTTTCCTATAACACCATGCCTTTCCATTTAGCTGACTGTTCTACCTCTACCAGAATGAAAAGTCATAGCACTTACCATCCTGTATAGAAATTACCTGTTTATGTACAGTGTACTTGATCCAGAAGCCCTTCAAGGCAGGAACTATGTCTTATTTATATTTCTTTAATTTCTTCATACAATGAATATTTAATTAAACACACACCAACTGCTGATCACCTTATTAGGTGCTAACTCAGTCCCTGCTCTCTTATTGTGTGGTAGAATAAACAGATATTTCTCAGTGGTCAGCATATTTTCTGTGAAACAGAGAGTCAGTAAACATTTTTTAATTAAATTGGTCCAGGGGTAGGTGGGGAACAGGGAGGCAAGTGAAACTAGCATCTTCCCTTTTTACAAAAAGCAATATGTGATGCCAGAGAGATCTTTCCAAGCTCATTGTCATGAGATATTTTGGGATGAGTGTGGGAGATAAACATCTTAACAAACAAGCAGTTGGGTTTTACTGTTGTACTTGGCTTTCTTTTCAGAAATGGGTAAAATTTCTCCGTGATTTTGAGAACTTCAAAGCTGCTTGTGTCCCCTGGGAAAATAAAATCAAGGCAATTGAAAGTAAGTGCTCAATCTCATTAGATGGGGAATGCTGTCCTAGAAAATGTCTCATAAGCTAATCAGATGCCTTTCTGAGTTTCTGAACTATTGGAAAGATTAAAAACAAGAAAACAAACAAATAAAGATATTTTCATGTCCTCTTTGCTCACTGTGAAGATTTGCTAGCACTTACCAATCACAGCACTGGAGACCCCATTCTCCCTTCCTGCATTAGACCGAAATATTTTTTTGACCTTGTTTTTTCTTCTACACATGGAAGTCAGTATAGTGCACAATGACACTGAATCATCATTGGGAAGGCAGAGATTTTATTTTGGCAGTGAACATGACATTGAAAACAGATACTCACTTTAAATATTATAAATTAACTATATTTCAATTAAAAAACTCATATACAAATATCAAAAAAACAGAAAATATATATTCACTTGGATGTTAGACAGTAATTAAAATGAACAATGTCTAAAAACAGTGAAGAAATCTTAAAGTATCATTTTCAAACCTCTGAAGTAGAATAAGCAATAATCATCCAGGAACTCGCTATATGAATATCATATTGTGCCTTCATTTTGTACAATATTCATAGTGTACAGAGAAGGCAGGAGAATGTACTCAATCAGAAACCTATTTAGTATAGGGCTCTGGGCTTAGAATAAGGCAAATAAAAATTTTAAAGTATTGTAAATATGATAGTATGTCATTTCTAAAATAATAAAGAATATAAGGAAAAGGGGATAACATTTAAAATAATTTTGAGCATAATCTTGCCATATTCTGGTTTGTAATAGTTTTGACTAGGATCTGATTTTCCTCCATGCCCCTCCAGATAGCAGGGCAGATTTTCCTGCTGGCTAAATGTTGTGTTGCCTAATTAAAATGCAGGCTCCATAGGGAGATAACACAGTTGATGGATATTTCACTGACAAGATTGGGCACATTTTAGGAGTGACTATCCCTCAGTCCTCTGTCCCTCATTATCAAATGGCAATGAATTAAAATACATCAGCTCATTAATGGAACTTCCTCACACATATTCCTGTGCCATCTGTTTCTTGCCTTATTTTCCTCCTCAACACTTAGCACTATCTAAAGTGCTATATTACTATATCTCACTTAAATTTAATTAAATTTAAAAATAAATTATTAAATAAATAATAAATAAAATAAATTAAAAATACAGTAATTTCATTTCATTTTGTGTTCATTTCTTCCAGTAGACATGAAGGCAGAGATTTTGTTTTGCTCTTTCCTGGATCCTTAGACCTAGAACTTGCTTTGCCCTAATGAATATGTGTTGAATAAAATCAAACAGAAGACATTTTCCAAATGTCTACCATTCTAGGAAATGGCAAAAAGAAATTTAGACACATCAAAAAAAGAACAGTCATCATGAAATTCTTAAGCTTTAACTGTGCAGCTAAAATATGGTACCTTGAGAGGCATTGTGAAACAGAGGGCCCTTTAGAGCATTAAGATCCTGATACAATGTGTGTTGAAAGAAGTCTGGATTTTTTTCTTGCTTTGCTACAGATTTGCTGTTTGACTCTGAGCCAGCCATTTAATCCCTCTGAGCCTCAGTCTACTCATTTATGAAATGATAAGGATGAATCTTGATCAGTTATGAGATGTATCCCAAGAAATTTGTAATTAATGATAGCTAAAATATATACAGTTTACAAATCATTTATTTTTAAAGTACACTAGAGCAGGTTCCAGTCTATCTCAATAGCAATGTCATGGTCACTTCTGTTGCAATAGCCTATCTTGAGTGGAATAGAAACAAATGGAATTATTTTTATTGCCAGAAATTGCACATAGGAATGAGTTACACATATGACCATAATTTATCATGTGTGTCACAGTGGGAAAAACATATTGAGAGCTACTCAATAATACTTTCAGTTATCTTCCCTCCTCCCCTCTTCCCTCAGAAATTTGGAGCAATCAACCTGGACAGTTCAAACAAATGTGGATTATTTTCCACATTTATTTTTTGATTAGGTTGTCCTGATATTTTTCACTTTTCGCGGTGCTTTTTGCCTCACTGTGGAGAATTGACATTTATTTTCCATTCTATCAACAATCACCATAACAACCATTTATTGAGTGCCACTCAGAAACCCTACAAACATTATTTCATTTAATCTTTAACATGCCAGCATTTTGCATATTAGCTTTCTGTTTTAGAGTTGTGGTCAATAACTGTCCCAGAATAAGTTAGTAGAGGAGCCAAGATAAAAGGTGAAGTCTGTCTGGGCCCAAAGCTTGCCATTTTCTCAGTGTAGTGTGCTGATTTTTACTCTGAAGAAGATTTTATAAACTTTTGCCTTTGCACCGGGTCCTAGAGAAGATTAGACCAGGACAATGGCATGATAAGTAATTACAGATTTCCTTGATAGTTATCCTATTTGGGGAACTATTTCCTACCTTCTCATGTATTTATTTTTCAATGAGTTGTTTATTTAATTATATATTTCATATTCTATAAGATACGTAATGTATTAAGCTCTTAATGATAATCATAAGTGCACTGTATACTTTTGGATATTGCATTAGTTGAAAAGTATGAAACCTATCTAAGAGTAAATTAGCAGAGTCTTTGGGTTGGACTAACCATCTCATAGAAAGTACCTTACCACAGATAGGGAAAGCGTGTGTCTGTGGTGGTCTTTCAAGCTGAACTGAATGAAAGGTGGAAAGAAATGGGACATGCAGTCAGTTTATGAAAGGTTGAGGTCTTCTTGCTCCTTTCTGGCTCTATAGTTTGGGCAATCCTTTTATATTTAGGGCTCTCTATTTCCACATTTGGCTTTTCCACAAAATTTAGTTACAATCACTTTGAGATGTCCATGTAAGCATGTGAAGTTCTTTGCTTTATACTCTTGAGTTATAAGTTATTGAAACAGTTAAATGGAAAATAGACTTATACTAAGAAAGGCCTGAATAATTTACCTTCTCTGCAAATTTTTTTCAGAAAAAAGTAGGTTAAGCATGTACCCTATTTATAATATCTATACTTTATATTATAAAACTAATATAAATGCTTTTCTCTTAAAGAAATGGCCATTTAATCTTATAAAAGTTTCAGAAATGTTATTATATTCCCTTTAAAGGTCAGAATCATCTAACATAACATCTCATTTAATCTTCTGAATAAGCTTGATGTGATTGATTAATTGATTGAGCAAATACTCACTTACTGAGTGCCTACCATTTATTAGGCATGTTTCTCGGCACTGGGGATGCAATACTGACAAAGACACGCAAGGGTCGACCTTACATTCAAATGTGTTGATTTGTGTGTGCGTGGGTGGAGAGACAATTCATAAAACACAAGCAAATAAATAATGAAGATGATTATGGACTGTGGTAAGTGGCAAAGAGAAGCACTCTCTTCGTGCTGCCCTCCCAGAAGTCTTTCTAATCCGCCATGCTCTCACTCACTGCTCCATGTCTAAATAAATATTAACCAAATATTTTCTAAATTTGGTTTTGAAGGAGTCCCAAATTACCAGCCTTCATTAAGTTTCCACAAAGCTCTGTCCCGTACTTGGCAGAATCACAAGAGGAACTCAAGTCAAGTCTAAAACTCATGCTGTTTCCATTTTGATTCCAGTAGGACCTGTATCCCTATACTAGTGTGGACCAGGTACTCACCTGATGACTCCCAACTTTTTTTCATATAAAAAATAGCTTTGATAATTCTTGTCACGGAGGAATTCTGTGAAGTTCTGCATCACATGGTGATGCTGTGGAGCTTTACTATCATGCCAGCCTTGTAAAAGGGCCCTGCCTAAAACCACATGGTTACCTGCAGAGATGCACCTTATTAACCACATTGCGTTGCATATTTTGCTAAAGAAGCTGTGCATTTGTGCTCCCTGGAGTACAAGTATAATATATACCTACTGTGACTCCAGCATTACTGTTAAAACCATGGATTAAATCATTAAATGTCTTTCAAGCTGGAGATTACAAGTCTTTCTAAGAATCAAAATCTGCTTCTTCCTAATAGTAAACTACAGCATCAAAGGTGTGATAGACCTCTTCTTTTTTTAGACCAGAAGTAGCTTTAGACAGACAACCTTAAGCACAGAGTTTAAACTGCATGTTTCCCTGCTGGCCTAAAGGCACCAGAAAATATAAATTATATTTGCCACATTTAATTCCCTATCCCTAGATCAGTTTGAAAGAAACTGCGCTTTGAATCCTAGCCTAACAAGATGGTATTTATATTGTACTTTACAGCAGGTGATTTAACTGGTCTTTTCCCATTTAGAAATGTTCATATTTATCTGCTTGTCTTATTACCCATCTGTTCAAGAGGAAATTATACATGATGACAGACTACAAATTACTCTGCCTTAATAATAAATAACCAGAGGGAGAGATGAAACTTTAACATTAATTTAAAGGAAACACAGAAAATTCAGGAATAAGAATATTGCATAAGCTTTAGGCCTCACTTTAATAAATACCGAAGACTGTTTTCATATATTAATAATTTACTAAGGAAATAGCATTTATTAGTTAGATTAAAGAGAAAAGGAATTGGTCATTTATGGGCGTAATCCAAATTTGTGAATTTGACCAGCCTTAGCTGATTGATGGATATTATCTGTATCTGTTCTTTCACACACACATTCATTGCCTATTTATTCTATATAGCATAGTTGGGTTTTTTTTTTTTTTTTTTGCAGTACGCGGGCCTCTCACTGTTGTGGACTCTCCCATTACGGAGCACAGGCTCTGGACGCGCAGGCTCAGTGGCCATGGCTCATGGGCCCAGCCGCTCCGCGGCATGTGGGATCCTCCCGGACCGGGGCACGAACCCGTGTCCCCTGCATCGGCAGGCGGACTCCCAACCACTGCGCCACCAGGGAAGCCCACGTAGTTTTTTTTTTTTAATGAATTTAGGACTTCCCTGGTGGCGCAGTGGTTGAGAGTCTGCCTGCCAATGCAGGGGACACGGGTTCGAGCCCCGGTCTGGGAGGATCCCACATGCCGCGGAGCAACTAGGCCCGTGAGCCACAACTACTGAGCCTGCGCGTCCGGAGCCTGTGCTCCTCAACAAGAGAGGCTGCGACTGTGAGAGGCCCGCACACCACGATGAAGAGTGGCCTCCGCTTGCCCCAACTAGAGAAAGCCCTCACACAGAAACGAAGACCCAACACAGCCAAAAATAAATAAATTAATAAATTAATTTTTAAAAAATGAATTTAACTATGATTATAGTTGAGGAGCAATAGAGCACTGTGAATAAGAGAAATCAAGATTTGGAGTCAGACACCTATAGATCAAAACTATCTGATTTAGAACTCTGGCTCCATCATTTACTATCTATGTAACTATCAATACATATGTAACCCTGGCTCCATCATCTACCAGGTGTGTAACCTATGGAATTTAGTCTCTTGTAAAATGGGAGTACAATAGATTCCCCTGGCAGGGATTTGATGATGATTAAATGAATTAATTAATATGCAGAGATCAAATAGGTATCTGGAACAAAGATTCATTAAATTTTAGCTATTATTATTATTAATCAAGTCTTGGATCAGTCAACTGCTGTGTTTAAGCTTTTGATTCCCCATCCGCACAGTAGGACTAATAATTCTTAACCTTATCAGGTTGTCGAGGTAGTAAAACAAGTTGATGCTGGTAATGTTCTTAGTATATGTAATTGACCATCAAAATATGTTAGCTACTATTATTATTATTCCTCATTATTGTTCTTTACAAGAATAAATCAGTTTTATTTTAGACTAAGCACATGGAAATGACTGTCCTTTTTAATTATGCTCTTTTAGGTACACTATAGAAAGGTTTCTTTTTTTAGGAAGTGCCTGTTCCAGTCAACAATCTCTAGGAGGATAGAACTGCTAGGATAAATGAACATGAAGAGGGAAAATGTCTTCTTTTTCATTTTTGTGTTGAGAAAGGGAAAGGGCATACGGAGCTTTGATGTCAACTGGTTGATTTGTTTTCTCTCCTTTATGATCTTTGATCTTTGTTTGTTTTGTTACTGTTCTTTCCCCTTCTGCCACTGGTAGGTGTCATGCAGAAGGAACATTGTCTTCAGGATACTTTGGTCTCTTTGACCTGTGTCTAGGTCTTTCCTACAATCACTCTGGTTTTAATGAAATCTGTTTTCTTGCAATTCATTTTCTTTATACCTAGGATTTTGTAAAGAAAAGCCCTAGCTGTCACTTCTCTACTTCCAAATAAAATTGTTGTGAAGCCACTGTTAAGTCTAAAAACTGGAGTTTGGAAGCTTTGGAGTCTAAACTTTTTCACCCATTATGAATATGGATTATACATAGGGTAGGGGGTACTTTCTGAAACATTCTCTTTTATTGGAGTATAGTTGCTTTACAATGTTGTGTTAGTTTCTGCTGTACAGCAAAGTGAATCAGCTATACGTATACATATATCCGCTCCTTTTTGGATTTCTACAGAGTGAAGTAAGTCAGAGAAAAACAAATATTGTATATTACCGCATATATGTGGAATCTAGAAAAATGATACAGATGAACCTATTTGCAAAGCAGAAACAGGGACACAGACGTAGAGAACAAACATATGGACACCAAGTGGGGGAAAGAGGGTGGGATGAATTGGGATATTGGGACTGACATATATACACTACTATGTATAAAATAGATAACTAATGAGAACATACTGTATAGCACAGGGAACTCTACTCAATGCTCTGTGGTGACCTAAATGGGAAGGAAATCCAAAAAGGAGGGGATATATGTATACGTATAGCTGAAACATTTTAATTTGCTTCTCTTTTTTGCTTTTAGGTATATTTATACTGTACCCTCATTTGCCAGGGGTTGTGTATGGGGGACTGGGAAAGGGTGGGCCATGGTGCTAATTAGAAGAGCAAAAGTGTAAAAAGCCAGTAAGGAAGGAAGGAAAGAAGGAAGGATGGAAGGAAGGGAAGGGTGGGTCAGTATCCTGTGCTCAGAACTCTATACCAGAGGGTTTCACGTGTGTTTCTAGGGAAAAGCTTGCCCTGGATACCTAAAGATGAATGTTGTTAATGAACAACTGGAATGACCAACAAGCTGGAAGTCCACTGCCTTCAATAAAACATGACGAGTGAACCTGGCTGAGGCAGCCCTCGGGTAGTTGATACCAGAGAACATAGATAAGGGCCATGAAATGATATGAAATCACTGGGAGCCAGGTGGATGATCATATGTCCTAGGAGGGGAGGATCTGCTTCAGCATTTCTGCACACAGACCAGTGCATCTGGTTACAACACGTGGGGGGTGTGTTTTTCAATATCACACACACATGAAATCTTGTAGAACTCTGAACCCCTCTACAAAGTGAAACGAATCCAAGTACTCAGACTTAAAAGTAACTGACTTCTTTCAAAATGTCCAATTAGACATTGAATTCCTTTTAGGTTTCTGTAAAAACTACCACAGTACAGGGTGGGTGGGGGTGGGTGGAGATTTCTAACTCTTACCTCTTAGTAATGGTAACTGAGTTTTAGCTAGGTACATGATAGCCCAGTTTAAAGACTATATCTCCTGGCCTCCCTTGGTAAGTTATGGTCGTGTAACACAGTTCAGTGGGATGTTAGCAGAAGTGATGTGTTCAAAGTCCAGTTTATGCCCTTAAAAGAAAGGATTTGCCTTCCACTGCTTTCCCCTCTTTCCCACTGACTATCATATGAATATAATGGAATGAGCTGGAACAGCTATTTTAAACCACAAGATGAAAGCTGCATGTAGAGAATTTCGCAGCAAGAAGACTGTAGGAGGCTGAGTCCCAGATACCATAGAGCTACCATATCAGCCGTGTCATAGTTACACTCAATCTGAAACATGAGAGGGAAGAAGCCTTCTATTTTATCTTCTTTTTGTTTTTATTTTTATAGTTGGATTGAGGTATAATCAACATAAAACAAGTTGCACATATTTATGTATACAATTTGATAACTAGGGGCATATGTATACACACATGAAACCATACAATCAGGAAACAGAACACACACTTCCCTCACAAAAGTTTCCTTGTGCCCCTTTGTAACATATCCCTCCATGACCACCACCATCCCCAATCAACCAGCAATCTGCTTTCTGTCACCGTAGATTGCATTTTCTAGAATTTTGTACAAATATTATTATGGAGTATGCATTTTTTGCCTGGCTGTTTCATTTATAATTATTTTGAGATTTACCCATACTTTTGCATATATCATTAGTTTGTTTTTATTAGTAGTATTCTATTGTATGTATATGCCACAATTTGCTTATCCATTATGGACTTGTGAGTTGTTTCCAGTTTAGCTTTGGGCTATTACAAACAAAGCGTCTATGAATATTTGTGTACAAGTCTTGGGTTAAGACATGCTTTTATTTCTCTTGCGTAAATAACTAGAAGTAGAATAGCTGGTCTACTACTATGGTATGTGTTACGTTTAACATTTTAAGACACTGCCAAACTGTTTTCCAAAGTGGTTGACCTAATTTCCATTTCCATCAATAGTGAAAGAGAGAGTTCTAGCTGCTTCACATCCTCAGCAACATATGGTATGATCAGTCTTTATTTCAGCCATTCTAGTAGGTGTGTAGTTGATTTTCATTTCCCTGGTGACTAATGACGTTGTGCATCTTTTCAGGTGCTTATTTTCCATTCATAGAACTTTTTAGGTGAACTGTTTTTTCAAAATTTTTGTGCATTGTTTATTAGAATGTTAGTCTTCTTATTGAGTTGTAAGAGTTTTTTGTATATTATAGACCCAAATACTTTGTCAGATATATGTTCACATATCTTTTCTCCCATGCTGTGACTTACCTTTTTATTTATCAGAATCTTTGGAAAAGTGAAAGATATTAATTATGACAAGGTGCAATTTAAGGATTTAAAAAATTTAATAGCATGTACTTTTTGGGTCCTATTTTTAAAAAACCTTTGCGAAACCCAAGGTGACCAAGATGTTATGCTGTGTTTTCTCCTAGAGTTTTATAGTTTTAACTCTTAAATACTTAAGTCTATGACCCATTTTGAGTTAATTTTTGTAAATGGTATGAGGTAAGAGTGGAGAGTTTTCATTTATTTTTGTTTTATTTTATTTTACATACGGGTATTTAATTGTTCCAGCATCATTGTTGAAAAGATTATTTTCACCATTGAATTGCTTTGGCACTTTTGTAAAAAGAAATCAATTGATTATATATGTGTAGGGCCATTTATGAATTCCTATTCTGTTCCATTGATCTATGTTTATCTTTATGTCAATATCATACTCTGATTACTTTAGCTTTGTGGTAAGTTTTGAAATCAGGTAGTATAAATCCTCGAATTTTCTTGTTTTTCAAGGTTTTTCTGGCTATTCTTGGCATTTTCTTACAAATTTTATGATCAGTTTATCATTTTATAGAATCTACCTTCTGAAATTTTGATTGGAATTGCCTTGAATCTATAGGTAAATATGGAAATGATTGCCATCTTAACAATATTGAGTCTTTTGTTCTGTGAACACAGTATATCTCTCCATTTATTTAGGTCTTTTAAACTGTCTCTCAACAATGTTTTACAGTTTTCAGTGTACAAAATTTGTGCATATTTTGTCAACTTTATCCCTATTTCATATTTTTGATGATATTGTAAGTTGTATTGTCTTTTAATTTCCATTTTTTTTTTTTTTCTTTTTTTGCGGTACGCGGGCCTCTCACTGTTGTGGCCTCTCCCGTTGCGGAGCACAGGCTCCGGACGCGCAGGCTCAGCGGCCATGGCTCACGGGCCCAGCCGCTCCGCGGCATATGGGATCCTCCCAGACCGGGGCACAAACCCGTATCCCCTGCATCAGCAGGCGGACTCTCAACCACTGCGCCACCAGGGAGGCCCCCTAATTTCCATTTTTGATTATTCATCGCTAGTGTACAGAAATGTTATTTATTTCAAAATTTAACATTGTATCCCATAACCTTGCTAAACTCACGGGTTAGTTTCAGTAGCTTATTAAAAATTCTTTAGGATTTTCTACATAGACAATGAAGTCATCTATGATTAAAGAAAGTTTTGTTTCTTTAAAAACAAAAACAAAAACAAAAAACTACCACAGTGTTATGAGAATAAGTAAGTGGTACCTAAAGAGTGGGCTAAGTCCTGGAAATAGAGGTCTGACTGTCATGTGAGCTTGGTCTCATCTTAGTAAGCGGAGGCTGAAATTTGCTCCACATGAACCTCCCTTCTCCTGTAATAATGCTCCTCCATGGGTAATGCTTCAAAAGCTAGAGGCCTCAAGAAAACCAATGGTCCCCAGGAGGTGTTTTGCTAAATGAGTCAGGACAAAGGGCCTGATGCAGTGGGTAGCTGAGAATGTTCACTGATTCTTCTTGGGCAACTGAAAATGAAAACTGGGAAGACTGGGAAAACTAGCAACTTGATGTTGAATCTTAAGTGATTATCAAAGAAACTTGGCTTTTGTTAATCTATGAGATCTCAACCTGGGACTCAAATTCCGGTTTTTTCTTCCTCTTCCATTCTCTGATTTAAGAGAATGTTTTTGTTTTTGGACTCAGTCAGTAAAAATTGCACAGATCATTTCACTTTCCCTGGGGTGAGTGCGAGCTGACAACACATTCTTGCCTATGCCCTCCAAATTCATTCCCCAGACCTGAAGTGACTGTTTAAAGGTCAAGTTCCCCTGTCCCACCCCCACTGCTTAACACCTGTCAATGACTTCATCACATTTAACATAAAACTCTCACTTTTTACCTTTCCCTAAGAGACCCCACACACTGTGGTTTGGTTTCTTTCTTCATCCGTATCCATCACCACTTTCCTTTGTTCATTGTGCTCCAACCAGACAGCCCTTAGGTTTGTTCCTCAGTTGTCCTGAGCTCTTGCTTCCCTCATGATATTTGTTCCTGCTCTTTCCTCTGCTTGAGCTGCTCTTCCCCAGCTCTGGGCTTTGCTGCCTGTTCCTTCAACTTCAGATCTGTGCTCAAATGTTACCTCTCTGGTATACCTTCCTTGACAAGCCTACCTAAAGCAACCCCTCTCATAATTTTACCTTCTTCCCTCTAGGACTGACCTGGCTAAATTATTATATATACTTTTATAATAATATGATTATATGTAATATGATATATATTATGTATAAATATATAATACATATGTCATATACATATATAATACATACCTATATGATATATATCATATATAACATACACATATACTATGTAATACTCATAATATATACATGTAATAGATGATATATAATATTACATATATCAAACACATATAATTTAATATGTATTATGATAAATGTATATTTCTTTTAAAATTATTGCATATTTGTTGTTCCCACATCTCACTAAAATGTAAGTTGCATTAGGGCAGCAACCCTGTCTCTGATATTGTGTTTCACATCTAAGATAATTCCTGACAGAAGATAAATATGTGAAGAGTAAATGGACTTCAGCTTCTATACTACCTGTGAAATGCCATTTACACAGGAGAACAGCACAGGATGGTATATAGGATAACCGTCCATAAGAGATGTGGTAAACTTTTTGGAGAAGAACATTGTTGCTTGAGAAAAAGGAGGAAGAAGTTCAGTAACTATCAAAATAATTAGAATGATGCTAACTACTGGCCAGGCGTTGTAGTCACTGTACTAAGGAAGAACCTTTGAATTCTATCACAGTAATCACTCAAGGGATGTTACCTATAAGCTTAAACTATACATAATGGCCCATTTTGGGGAACCCTGCCTTCCAGGTAATGAGCACTAAGCTAAAATACCTTTGTTTAGCTCATGGGAAACATCCTGATGAGGCCCACCTGTGAATGACTGCAGGAAGGGAGAAATTAACACATCCTCTTCGGAGGCTGGATGGAACCAGGAAATGTTTGGCTTTACTCCCTCCCCTTGTCGTATAAAAGAAGCCTGAATTCTAACTCAGGCAAGATGGTTCTTTGGGGCATGACTTCACCATCTTCTCCATCTGCTGGCTTTCCGAACAGAATCGCTATTCCTTGCACCAACACCTCATCTCTCGATTTATTGGCCTGTCCTGCAGGGAGCGGTAGGAGCTTGGACTCGGTGACATAACCACTTTATATACCTTTGCTCACTTAACTGTGTTAACTCAAAGAATAAGATGGGCTCTTCAAATAGCAATCCTAGCTGCCAAGCAAAAGGCAGCTTTCTCTTGGATGGACTCTAAAGATGTAGTCATTGTGTAGAATGACACTGTAGTCATTCTACACAGCTACATCTACTTCCATCATGTTAACATTTTCTCCTTCTGGGTAGAAAAAGAAAATGCTAGAGCCTGTAAAGAAAAGAACCCGTGTGTTGCAATGAGAAGACTTATTTTGAAAAGCACCAAAACATGGCTTTTGTCTTGTTTTGACCTTTCTTCCAAACTTTTATTTTCTTTTGAATAGGTCAGTTTGGCTCATCAGTGGCCTCATACTTCCTCTTCATGAGATGGATGTATGGAGTAAATATGGTTCTCTTTATCCTGACATTCAGCCTTATCATGTTGCCAGAGGTAAGGTTCTGACTTCCAGTTTACAAAACATGCCGAAACAAGCTTCTTCTGCAATCACTCTACTAAAAAAAACTCTTTTCTTTAAGAGTAAGATGACTATCTAGCCACCTACAGTCTTAGAGTCATAGTATTTGTAACAAGGTTAATCTTCCAAATGGTGCCCATGAGCCGCAGGTCCTAATCCTTCTCCAAAGGGTACGTGAGCCTCCTGAAATCATATATAAAATGTGTGTATTGTGTATGTTGAAATGAATATTTCTCTGTGGAAAGATTCATAGATTCTATCAGATTCCCAAGGTGGTCCCTGTGCACAAATATTAATTGCTCAAGAGGAAGACTTTGACATCTTGTGAGTTCATGTGAGTTCATTTATTTTGCCAAGTTTGCTTTGAAAGAGACATTACTTAATGCAACTCAAGGCATCCAGCTTTTCTATCTGAAGAAACACAAAGTGAGCAAAGTTTTCCAGGTATAAAATAAGATACCCCCCCTCCCCGCCCCATTCCATGGGTCTCTTAAGACCAAGGTCAGTGAGGAGAGTAAAACTGATAGTGGGTCCAGATTGCAGAAGACAAAGCCCTGAGCTGGGGCCGGGGTGGGGGGAGATTCAATTAACTCAGACCAAGAAACAACACTGAGGTTGTGGACTTACCCATAAGAAGTTAAATGGCTCTGACTTCTTTGGATGCTGTCATACAGAAGTTGGGAGGCTTTGTTTAACCTACAAAGGATCTTTCCAGGTACCAGTATTTCAAAGCCAATGTATTTAATACAGCATTGGCAATAGCCAAAACTAATTGTTTTGAGTGACTTTTTATCCCGATCTTTTAAAATCAAGGCCAGCTTTTATATCAAACCTCCCCACAAGCATGATACTAATACTACTAGTGCCTTACATGCATAATGAGTTTCAGCTTTTAACAGTGCAAAGCACTTAACACTTCTTTTACTTACTGAGCTTCACAACAAATTTATAAAGTAGACTATAGATGAGTTTTTCTTTCTCCATTTAAAAAAACATGGAAACTGAATCACATAATACTTATTAGACTTAGCTAATACCACAGGGTGAGGTTTTTTTTTAAGCTGATCCGGGACGAGGACCCATGATTCTTCTTTTGCGACAAGATTTTGCACCTTATTTTGCTAGTTTTATAATCTTTGAGCTAATTCTGGGGGTTCTATGGCTATCTGGCTCGTAGAAGACAGTGGACATAGATCAGAAGTCCTCAGACTCCTAAGGTCATAAGTAGAGTTCATCTCCTAAGCAGAACTTTCAGGCAATGCAGCACAATGTATGTGTTCATCTATTTCAAGTTAACAACGGCTTTGTTTTTGCTCATCTCTCTAAGGAAATCTGAAACTCCATCACCAACTACTTTGATGCTCTTCAGTGTCAGATGCAGGGTGTACAAGGAGTTTTATCAGCTGCATTTACTCTTTCCCTGCCACAGCATGCTGCTTGCATGTGGAGGAAATGAAAGGTTGTAGCGAATTCATTCTAACTTTAGGAAATTGCAGATGCCTAATGTGTAGTGGAGGGGGCTAATATGCATTCGATTAGGTGTATTCCTAGAACTAGGAAGTGTATTGGTTTTGGATGCTTTTTACAGGTTATGTTAGGTGTTGAGGGGTGTCCTGTTTTCTGGGCATTGATTATGACTCCAGCAAATGAACAAAAGAGGTTGGGCTCCCTGCATGCTAACTTTATAAAACCAACAGAGGGCAGGACTGGTCATCTCCTGCCAACAATGCTACATTTTTCAGGGACCTCCACCCAGCAACTTCAGTCAGCATTCCTCTGATGCATTTGCCCTTTTGCCCAAAGTTCCTGTGTCACTGCACAAACTGGAGACCCTGGTCTTCTCCGTTTTCTGTGGCCTCCAACTCTGGGGAAAGATAGTCTGAGTAGAACCCACCCTCTGTTCTGTTCAGTCTCAGGAAGCCAGAGGGGCTGCTGTGGAAGCCATGCAGTTTGTGTGGAGAGAAGGAGCAGGGGCTGATTTGCAGCCCTTGCCTAATCAAGTTCTGCACCCAAATTTCCATCCACATTCATCCTCCTCCCTTGGCCCCAGCCCCAGGGAAGGGATGTTTTCATGTCTCACAAGAAGCAGCATCTGCTTGGCCAACCGTGTGTCTGCCCTGGGGCTAGAGGGGTGGGTTTTTTTTTTTTCCAGTTTTCACCAGTGCTCCTAGTATGACCCTACTCTTGTCCCGTCTCTGGCTGGCTCTGCCCTTAATCATATCTCTTTAATCTGGTAGCACAAGATCGGGGCGGTAAACCTGAATCAGTGGTGAAGCAGATAAGACAGTCAGGGTATAGTCTTCCCGCCTAGTTGACACCCTCTAGTGGTACGAGTGATTCTCTTTACTCCTCTCTTCCTTGACTTGAAGGAGAGACTCTCCCTCCACCCCACCCCTGAAGGGTATTCCCATATGAAGAAGTGCTTAGTACGGTTTTCTTGAACACTATACTCGCCAAAAGGCCACCTCTCTCCTTTCCAGACCTCCTAAATGAGACCAGTTTAGAGGTGGTGGTGGGTAGTTGGGCTCCAGCAAGCCCTGAGCAATGTGGTTGGCTCGACTGCTGGTGGTCTGCGGAAGTCAGAATGCAGGGTCCTTAGCATTCCCTTTGTTCTTAACTCTGGATTTCGTAGTCGATTCCCAGAAAATGGGACCCCACATGGTGACCCACATAGTCCCCATGAAAAAGTTTCAGAAGTGCTTTTAAACAAAACCGTTTGTGATCACATGTGTGGCTCAGACTTTGTTTCCAATTGTTAACTGCTTTCTTTGTTTCTCCATGTAGTACCTCTGGGGTTTGCCATATGGCAGTTTACCTAGGAAAACGGTTCCCAGAGCTGAAGAGGCATCAGCAGCCAACTTTGGTGTGTTGTATGACTTCAATGTAAGTGATTCCACACAGCTGTGTTCGTAAGAGGACAGATTTTTCCATATTCTGAAACTCCATGGCCTCCTCTTCTGAGGCCAGATGAAGGTCTTAAGAGAGATGTCTCTGCCTGCTTTAAAAAAAAAAAAGAAAAAAGAAAAAAAGAAAGAAAAACTAAATAGGGTTTGGGAATGTGATAATATGATTAAATGGGGATATAGACTATTGAATGAAGGTGAGCTCAGAGTTCAAAGACTTCACGTGAATATTATTATCTCTGACTTTGAAAAAGGACAAAGGAAGAGTTTGCAAATGTGCTTTTGGAAAATCTTGTTGAATTCTTCGGGCTTTGATATTTCATATTAACTTCTTCACTTCCTAAACAAATCTATTTAGCATTACTGAATAGTCAATACTAAATAAAGCTAAATAGTAAGTACTAAACAATACTAAATTCTAACTTCTGTATAATATGAAAATGAGCATCACTTGATTGTGGTACCCAAATGAGTGTTATTCCATTGTAGCACTAGAATGAGTATTACACTTCGAGCTCCCCTAGGTGGGGATTATTGTCATGGCAGGGACTCATTTCTGCCCATTGAAAAATCATTTTGGAGTGTGATTCAATTCTGTGACAACAATTCAATTCCACACATTCTTTTTAAAATAGTGGCCAGATTAGAGATGTTTGGAAATGTATAGGATGAGAAAGTAGCACAGTGGAAATTGGGGAATTAGTAATTCAGGAATTTTTAAAGAGCAGAAAATGAGAATAAAATTTTATGTAGACTGGGGAATGAAGGAAGGAGAGAGACAATAAAGTCTTCATGTTTATAGAATTAATATGCATATATTTTACAGATGTTTTGAATTCTACCCTCAACCTCTCTAAATCGTGAGCTTCCTAAAGAGCGGCTTACATCTGCTGCATCTTCTTTGAAGCCCTTAACATAATACTTAACCAACGAGGCTTTAATGAATCTTGTTGACTGGGACTCCTGAGCAAGGGGGAGGATTTATAGAGCATTGAGATAAGAACCAGAGAAATTTATGTGAGCAGTACCAGCAAATGTAAACTTTAGGAAAGGTTCTCAGTCTCTGAGTAAACAAGGCAGCTATACAATAAGCATAAGGCAGAGCGGCAGCCCCAACTTTGTGGCCTTTGGAATCTTAAATCACACCCGTCAGTTGGAATTTTCATTTCCAGTCAACATTTATTTATGGAATATAAACAGGCACTGGTTTTACAAAGATGAATGTGACATGGCTCTTGACCTCAAGGTAGTCATGACAGTAGAAGAAAGATACATAGGCAACTAGTATACAGTGTGTTCCACACTTAGTAAAACGATGGGAAAAAAAAAAATACTGGGGAGTCCTGAGGAAGCGGTTGTCAATTTTGCTAGGGTGTCTGGGTTTCAGAGAGGAGATAGCCTCTGAGTTAGATTTTACTTCTTTTATTTCTTCTTTCTATCACTTCATCTTCCGTCTCTCTATCTTTATCTCTCTCTCCTTCCCCCCATTTACATTTCAAATAATTTATTACTATGTACCCCCCAAACTATTTTTATTACTCATTCTCTTCCTCTGATTAGTTAAATAATAAGCTTCCAGTCTGGTTAATAAGAAAAAGAACTAATAATATTATTGGCATCTTCTGTTGTTTTAGTCATTTCAGAGAAAGGAAGAACTAAAAATATGAACAAAAGGCCTTTTGGCTTTTAAACATATATTTTTGAAGTTTCTACACTTATAAAAAGTAACTGAAAGAAAAAGTTTTGCAAACAATGTCCATTTGAGATTTTAAAGGTATTAATAACTTGAGGAAGACAAAGAGGAAGGTGGCATTAAGAGAGCTGCTAAGGGGTGTACCAGAGGGTCTAGGAGGTGAATACAGGAGGGAACTAGGGGAAAGGTTTGGGCAGTGAGTGTGCTCACCAAGATTTTATTATTGCCCTCGACAGCTCTCATGTCCAGTTTGGTGAAATACTATTTACAATGGATAGAAGAAGATGGAAACAGGAGTATCCTATGATACTCACTTTCCTTTATAACTGTAGGCCAGCCTAGAAATTATTCTAAGACAATGAGAGATTATTAAAAGGTCAAGAAAGAGTCATCAAAGTGTTATTATTCACTTATTTCTTTCTTAATTTTTCTGTGTACTGTGATCACTCTATTATTTGACATATCACAAAATAAGAGTTTTAAGAGAGTGCCCTTAGATCTTCTATCCCATGTCCCACATTATAAAGTTAGGGAAACTTTGAGTCTCAGAATCATTTTTAGGGTCTTATGGCTAATAAAAGCCTCCTAACCTAGTGTTCTTTCTATGTCTTGTATCACATCAGTAATTTTTCTGTCATAATTTCCAACATCCTTCTCACTGACGTTTCTGGAACACAGGCTGACTCTATTTAATGCTGTATCTCACAAGGGGAGAAGGGGTTGAAGCAGTTGGATCCCATTTCCACCTTTCATAATAAACATGCAATTCCTAAATTAGCTTCTCAAATAGAAAGGTTCAATATTTACCCCTTTGCCTGGATTCTTTACTTGCTCCTTAGAACAATTACCTCATAGAGATGCCCACTCTGTATTATAAGATGATCTAAGTGGACAGCCCAGTATTTCATCTGTCATAGCACCATGGAGGAAGCCATTGTCCAGATGTCCTTGAGATCCCTGGAAACTCAGAATTCTGCACTTCCGGAGAGCCCAGAGATGCCAGGAGAAAAAGACATGTTTCAGGCCCAGGGTAGAGATGACTGGTGCCTAAATGATCTAATTGGAACATGAGCTGGTTTTTTGCATCTAAGAAGATTAATGTACCAGCTTAGCTAAGCAATGCCATATAGATGCAGGTGAAGAGAAGCAGAATCAATTTATAGGACACTGTAAAATAGATGCAAGCATGACCTCTTGTGGTAGAAGAGCCTATAGGTTGGGAAGGATCAGAAAACCTTTGGGCTGGAAGTGGCGAGGTTGTGCAGGGGGAGCTGCTTCTCTGTTGAGTTCATATTAGAACCTTGGAACTTCTCTCTGGACCCCCTCCCCTGGAAGTATCCCCTTGGAGCTCAGTGCTCTGTCACATATAGCATGTATCATAATTCATCCAAATTCCCTTTAATTAATAGCAGACAAGTACCGTGTGATATATGCAAGGTCAGCCAGTCTTACGGCCTCTCAAGGTCACCATTTACAAAGCACCATATTATTTATTTATTAATTTTTAATTGAATACCTAGGGATGGGTCTTACTGAACAGGAAGAAAGTACGTTTTATTAAAATAGTAAGAAATAGGGAGATTGTCTAATGTGCATATTAGGAATCAAATTGGCAGAAGTAGTATTATTTGAAGCAGTAGAATTAGAACGAGTTTAAGTCCGTAAGAAGAGGATGTCTTTCAGATGAATGGATAAAGAAGATGTGGCACATATATACAATGCAATATTACTCAGCCATAAAAAGAAACAAAATTGAGTTATTTGTAGTGAGGTAGATGGACCTAGAGTCTGTCATACAGAGTGAAGTAAGTCAGAAAGAGAAAAACAAATACCGTATGCTAAAGCATGTATATGGAATCTAAAAAAAAAGATGCTACTGATGAACCTAGTGGTGAGGTAGTAATAAAGATGTAGACATAGAGAAAGGACTTGAGGACGTGGGGTGGGGAGAGGGAAGCTGGGGCAAAGTGAGAGTAGCATAGACATATATACATTACCAAATGTAAAATAGTTAGCTAGTGGGAAGCAGCTGCATAGCACAGGGAGAACAGCTTGGTGCTTTGTGATAACCTAGAGGGGTGGGTTAGGGAGGGTAGGAGGGAGGCTCAAGAGGGAGGGGATATGGGGATATGTGTACACATATGGCTGATTCACTTTGTTGTACAACAGAAACTAACACAGCATTGCGAAGCAATTATACTCCAATAAAGATGTATTAAAAAGAAAAAGAAGAGGATGTCTTTGTTGGCAAGCTATTTGGAGACATGAGAATGATGTAGGAATGATAAAGAGGAAGAGACTGTAGAGCTTTGGTATTCTTGAAGGGAGAGAGGGAGGAACTGAGGTGGAATTTGGAATGAGCTTGAGCTGATATCAGACGGTGAGATCATATGGGTAAAGATTGAGTTGTGAATAAAGGGAAATGCATTTAGCTTTCCAGCTTGAGAGCATTTTGTACATTGCATACTGAGATAAATGGTGAGTCAACTTTGCCTCCCCTTTTCCCCTGGTCATCATAGATATGGGAGGTGGGGGGAAGCCCTAGAAAGGGCAGGAGAGGAGAGTTAACACCCATTCTGTGTTAAGCAGGCACATACATTAAATTTTATCTTCATGACAACCCTTTAAGAGGAAGATCAGTAATCTTTTTAGAGTTGAGGGGATTGGGACTCAGAGAGGTTAGTTTCCCAAAGACAGCACAGGTAATGAAAGGAGGCATCGAAATTCAAACTAAAAGGTGGCTGACTCCGATGAAAAATTGTTTGTTGTACTCTAACATATCACCCCAAGCCTATTCCTTCTGCCCACTTTTGCCACATCTCATTCTTGAGGTCTGTCCTCAGAGGAGACTGTCACAGTCTAAAGGTTAACAAACAGCCGTTCAGTTCCTTATTTTACTGGCATCAGTGGTTCTTTTAAGTAGTGATATTCTAAAGTGAGAGCATCCTCTCTCAGGTAGTCTCAGTTCTCTAAGTTCCTTCATCTCTTATTGTACCGGCCACATTTAGAAAAGATATTTTTGCGATTCACATATGGAATGATACATCTTTTCTTTAGGAATATTTCAGTAGTTCAAATACGTCCTTGTTTTCAGGGAGCTCCCCTTTTTAAAACTGAGGAAAAATTGACTTACAACATTATATTCATTTCAGTTGTACAAGGTAATGATTTGATATTTATATATATTGCAAAATGGTCATCACAATAAGTCTAGTTAGCATCTGTTACTGTAGTGAGTGGCCTCATGTGTCTTATGGGTGAAAATGGGAAGATAATGAAAATATCCAAGTTTCTGGCTGGGGTAACTGGGTAGGTTGGTGGATCATTCCCTGAGATAGGAGGAACAAACAGGTTTGGAAGAACTTTTTTTTTTTAACGTTTATTTACTTATTTATTTATTTATTTTCTTATTAGTCATACTTTTTTTAAACATCTTTATTGGAGTATAATTGCTTTACGATGGTATGTTAGTTTCTGCTTTATAACAGTTATACATATGTTCCCATATCTCTTCCCTCTTGCGTCTTCCTCCCTCCCACCCTCCCTATCCCACCCCTCTAGGTGTTCACAAAGCACTGAGCTGATCTCCCTGTGCTATGTGGCTGCTTCCCACTAGCTATCTATTTTATGTTTGGTAGTGTATATATGTCCATGCCACTCTCTCACTTTGTCCCAGCTTACCCTTCCCCCTCCCCATATCCTCAAGTCCATCCTCTAGTAGGTCTGTGTCTTTATTCCCGTCTTACCCCTAGGTACTTCATGACATTTTTTTTTTCTTAGATTCCATATATATGTGTTAGCATACGGTATTTGTCTTTCTCTTTCTGACTTGCTTCACTCTATATGACAGACTCTAGGTCCATCCACCTCACTACAAATAACTCAATTTCGTTTCTTTTTATGGCTGAGTAATATTCCATTGTATATATGTGCCACATCTTCTTTATCCATTCATCTGATGATGGACACTTAGGTTGCTTCCATCTCCTGGCTATTGTAAACAGATCTGCAATGAACATTTTGGTACATGACTCTTTTTTTTTTTAGTTTCTGCTTTATAACAAAGTGAATCAGTTATACATACACATATGTTCCCATATCCCTTCCCTCTTGCGTCTCCCTCCCTCCCACCCTCCCTATCCCTCCCCTCTAGGTGGTCACAAAGCACCGGAGCTGATCTCCCTGTGCTATGCGGCTGCTTCCCACTAGCTATCTACCTTATGTTTGGTAGTGTATATATGTCCATGCCTCTCTCTCGCTTTGTCACAGCTTACCCTTCCCCCTCCCCATATCCTCAAGTCCATTCTCAAGTAGGTCTGTGTTTTTATTCCTGTTTTACCCCTAGGTTCTTCATGACATTTTTTTTTCTTAAATTCCATATATATGTGTTAGCATACGGTATTTGTCTTTCTCTTTCTGACATACTTCACTCTGTATGACAGACTCTGGGTCTATCCACCTCATTGCAAATAGCTCAATTTCGTTTCTTTTTATGGCTGAGTAATATTCCATTGTATATATGTCCCACTTCTTCTTTATCCATTCATCCGATGATGGACACTTAGGTTGTTTCCATCTCCGGGCTATTGTAAATAGAGCTGCAATGAACATTTTGGTACATGACTCTTTTTGAATTATGGTTTTCTCAGGGTATATGCCCAGTAGTGGGATTGCTGCATTGTATGGTAGTTCTATTTGTAGTTTTTTAAGGAACCTCCATACTATTCTCCATTTTGGCTGTATCAATTCACATTCCCACCAGCAGTGCAGTAGTGGTTCCCTTTTCTCCACACCCTCTCCAGCATTTATTGTTTCTAGATTTTTTGATGATGGCCATTCTGACCGGTGTGAGATGATATCTCATTGTAGTTTTGATTTGCATTTCTCTAATGATTAATGATGTTGAGCATTCTTTCACGTGTTTGTTGGCAACCTGTATATCTTCTTTGGAGAAATGTCTATTTAGGTCTTCTGCCCATTTTTGGATTGCATTGTTTGTTTTTTTGTTATTGAGCTGCATGAGCTGCTTGTAAATTTTAGAGATTAATCCTTTGTCAGTTGCTGCATTTGCAAATATTTTCTCCCATTCTGAGGGTTGTCTTTTGGTCTTGTTTATGGTTTCTTTTGCTGTGCAAAAGCTTTGAAGTCTCATTAAGTCCCATTTGTTTATTTTTGTTTTTATTCCCATTTCTCTAGGAAGTGGGTCAAAAAGGATCTTGCTGTGATTTATGTCATAGAGTATTCTGCCTATATTTTCCTTTAAGAGTTTGATAGTTTCTGGCCTTACATTTAGGTCTTTAATCCATTTTGAGCTTATTTTTGTGTATGGTGTTAGGGAGTGATCTAATCTCATACTTTTACATGTACCTGTCCAGTTTTCCCAGCACCACTTATTGAAGAGGCTGTCTTTTCTCCACTGTATACTCTTGCCTCCTTTATCAAAGATAAGGTGACCATATGTGCGTGGGTTTATCTCTGGGCTTTCTATCCTGTTGCATTGGTCTATATTTCTGTATTTTTGCCAGTACCATACTGTTTTGATTACTGTAGCTTTGTAGTATAGAAGTCAGGGAGCCTGATTCCTCCAGCTCCGTTTTTTGTTCTCAAGATTGCTTTGGCTATTCACGGTCTTTTGTGTTTCCATACAAATTGTGAAATTTTTTGTTCTAGTTCTGTGAAAAATGCCAGTGGTAGTTTGATAGGGATTGCATTGAATCTGTAGATTGCTTTGGGTAGTAGAGTCATTTTCACAATGTTGATTCTTCCAATCCAGGAGCATGGTATATCTCTCCATCTATTTGTATCGTCTTTAATTTCTTTCATCAATGTCTTATAATTTTCTACATACAGGTCTTTTGTCTCCTTAGGTAGGTTTATTCCTAGATATTTTATTCTTTTTGTTGCAGTGGTAAATGGGAGTGTTTTCTTAATTTCACTTTCAGATTTTTCATCATTAGTGTACAGGAATGCCAGAGATTTCTGTGCATTAATTTTGTATCCTGCTACTTTACCAAATTCATTGATTAGCTCTAGTAGTTTTCTGGTAGCATCTTTAGGATTCTCTATGTATAGTATCATGTCATCTGCAAACAGTGACAGCTTTACTTCTTCTTTTCCGATTTGGATTCCTTTCATTTCCTTTTCTTCTCTGATTGCTGTGGCTAAAACTTCCAAAACTATGTTGAATAAGAGTGGTGAGGGCTTCCTTGGTGGCGCAGTGGTTGAGAGTCCGCCTGCTGAAGCAGGGGACATGGGTTCATGCCCTGGTCTGGGAAGATCCCACATGCCGCGGAGTGGCTGGGCCCATGAGCCATGGCCGCTGAGCCTGCGCGTCCGGAGCCTGTGCTCCACAACGGGAGAGTCCACAACAGTGAGAGGCCCACGTACTGCAAAAAAAAAAAAAAAAAAAGAGTGGTGTGAGTGGGCAACCTTGTCTTGTTCCTGATCGTAGTGGAAATGGTTTCAGTATTTCACCATTGAGGACGATGTTGGCTGTGGTTTTGTCATATATGGCCTTTATTATGTTGAGGAAGGTTCCCTCTATGCCTACTTTCTGCAGGGGTTTTTTTTTTTTTTTTTTGCGGTATGCGGGCCTCTCACTGTTGTGGCCTCTCCCGTTGCGGAGCACAGGCTCCGGACATGCAGGCTCAGCGGCCATGGCTCACGGGCCCAGCCGCTCCGCGGCATGTGGGATCTTCCCTGACCGGGGCACGAACCCGTGTCCCCTGCATCGGCAGGCGGACTCTCAACCACTGCGCCACCAGGGAAGCCCTCTGCAGGGTTTTTATCATAAATGGGTGTTGAATTTTGTTGAAAGCTTTCTCTGCATCTATTGAGATGATCATATGGTTTTTCTCCTTCAGTTTGTTAATATGGTGTATCACGCTGATTGATTTGCGTATATTGAAGAATCCTTGCATTCCTGGAATAAACCCCACTTGATCATGGTGTATGATCCTTTTAATGTGCTGTTGGATTCTGTTTGCTAGTATTTTGTTGAGGATTTTTGCATCTATGTTCATCAGTGATATTGGCCTTTAGTTTTCTTCCTTTGTGACCTCTTTGTCTGGTTTTGGTATTAGGGTAATGGTGGCCTCGTAGAATGAGTTTGGGAGTGTTCCTCCCTCTGCTATATTTTAGAAGAGTTCGAGAAGGATAGGTGTTAGCTCTTCTCTAAATGTTTGATAGAATTTGCCTCTGAAGCCATCTGGTCCTGGGCTTTTGTTTGTTGGAAGATTTTTAATCACAGTTTCAATTTCATTACTTGTGATTGGTCTGTTCATATTTTCTATTTCTTCCTGATTCAGTCTTGGCAGGTTTTGTTTTTCTTAGAGTTTGTCCATTTCTTCCAGATTGTCCATTTTATTGGCATAGAGTTGTTTATAGTCGTCTGTTAGGATGCTTTGTACTTCTGGGGTGCCTGCTGTGACTTCTCCTTTTTCATTTCTAATTTTATTGATTTGAGTCCTGTTCCTCTTTTTCTTGATGAGTCTGGCTAATGGTTTATCAATTTTGTTTATCTTCTCAAGGAACCAGCTTTTAGTTTAATTGATATTTGCTATTGTTTTCTTTGTTTCTATTTCATTTATTTCTGCTCTGATCTTTATGATTTCTTTCCTTCTGCTAACTTTGGGTTTTGTTTCTTCTTTTTTCTCTCATTCCTTTACGTGTAAGTTTAGATTGTTTACTTGAGATTTTTCTTTTTTCTTGAGATAGGCTTGTATAGCTATAAACTTCCCTCTTAGAACTACTTTTGCTGGATCCCATAGGTTTTGGATTGTCGTGTTTTCATTGTCCTTTGTCTCTAGGTATTTTTTGATTTCCTCTGTGATCTCTTGGTTATTTAGTAACGTCTCGTTTAGCCTCCATGTATTTGTGTTTTTTACAGTTTTTTTCCTGTAAGTGATATCTAGTCTCATAGCGCTGTGGTCAGAAAAGATGCTTGATATGATTTCAATTTTCTTAAATTTACTGAGGCTTGATTTGTGACCCAAGATATGATCTATCCTGGAGAATGTTCCATGTGCACATGAGAAGAAAGTGTAATCTGTTTTTGGATGCAATGTCCTAGAAATATCAATTAAATCTATCTGGTCTATTGTGTCATTTAAAGCTTGTGTTTCCTTATTAATTTTCTGTTTGGATGATCTGTCCATTGGTGTAAGTGAGGTGTTAAAGTCCCCCACTATTATTGTGTTACTGTCGATTTCCTCTTTTAGAGCTGTTAGCAGTTGCCTTATGTATTGAGGTGCTCCTGTGTTGGGTGCATATATATTTATAATTGTTATATCTTCTTCTTGGATTGATCCCTTGATCATTATGTAGTGTCCTTCCTTGTCTCTTGTAACATTCTTTATTTTAAAGTCTATTTTATCTGATATGAGTATTGCTACTCCAGCTTTCTTTGGATTTCCATTTGCATGGAATATCTTTTTCCATCCCCTCACTTTCAGTCTGTATGTGTCCCTAGGTCTGAAGTGGGTCTCTTGTAGACAGAATATAGATGGGTCTTGTTTTTGTATCCATTCAGCAATCCTGTGTCTTTTGGTTGGAGCATTTAATCTATTGACGTTAATTATTATTATTTTTTTTTTTTTTTTTTTTTTTTTTTTTTGCGGTACGCAGGCCTCTCACTGCTGTGGCCTCTCCCATTGCAGAGCACAGGCTCCGGATGCACAGGCTCAGTGGCCGTGGCTCACGGGCCCAGCCACTCTGCGGCATGTGGGATCCTCCCGGACCGGGGCACGAACCCGTGTCCCCTGCATCGGCAGGCGGACTCTCAATCAGTGCGCCACCAGGGAAGCCCCTGACGTTAATTATTGATATGTATGTTCCTATTACCATTTTCTTAATTGTTTTGGGTTTGTTTTTGTAGGTCCTTTTCTTCTCTTGTGTTTCCCACTTAGAGAAGTTCCTTTAGCATTTGTTGTAGAGCTGGTTTGGTGGTGCTGAATTCTCTTAGCTTTTGCCTGTCTGTTAAGCTTCTGATTTCTCCATCAAATCTGAATGAGATCCTTGCTAGGTAGAGTAATCTTGGTTGTAGTTTCTTCTGTTTCATCACTTCAGGTATATCATGCCACTCCCTTCTGGCTTGTAGAGTTTCTGCTGAGAAATCAGCTGTTGATCTTATAGGAGTTCCCGTGTATGTTATTTGTCATTTTTCCCTTGGTGCTTTCAATAATTTTTCTTTGTCTTTAATTTTTGCCAGTTTGATTGCTATGTGTCATGGTATGTTTTTCCTTGGGTTTATCCTGTATGGGACTCTCTGCGCTTCCTGGACTTGGGTGGCTATTTCCTTTCCCACGTTAAGGAACTTTCTGACTATAATCTCTTCAGATATTTTCTTGGGTCCTTTCTCTCTCTCTTCTCCTTCTGGGACCCCTATAATGCAAATGTTGTTGTGTTTAATGTTGTCCCAGAGGTCTCTTAAGCTGTTTTCATTTCTTTTCATTCTTTTTTCTTTATTCTGTTCCACAGCAGTGAATTCCACAATTTTGTCTTCCAGGTCACTTATCCGTTCTTCTGCCTTAGTTATTCTGCTATTGATTCCTTCTAGTGTATTTTCATTTCAGTTATTGTATTCCTTATCTCTGTTTGTTTGTTCTTTAATTCTTCCACTTCTATTAAACATTTCTTGCAGCTTCTTGATCTTTGCCTCCATTGTTTTTCCGAGGTCCTGGATCATCTTCACTATCAGTATTCTGAATTGTTTTTCTGGAAGATTGCCTATCTCCATTTCATTTAGTTGTTTTTCTGGGGTTTTGTCTTGTTCCTTCATCTGGTACATAGCTCTCTGCCTTTTCATCTTGTCTGTCTTTCTGTGAATGTGGTTTTTTGTTCCACAGGCTGCAGGATTGTAGTTCTTCTTGCTTCTCTGGGAGAACTTTTAAAATGGACTGAGTTTAAGGTTCTTGTGGAACATCCAAGTGGAGTGAGATGTGTAATGGGTATTGGGCATATGATCTAGAATTCCCACCATTAGTGTCAGTTGTGGATCATGGCACAAAAGGCAAACAGAAGTTTTCTTTACAGAAACCAGCATGGTTAAAAAGGTAGTGTGGCATAATGAAAAGAACTCAGTCATGGGATTTAGACAGACTTGGATTTGAATCCTACCACATACTACCTGCGTGATATTAGACAACCACTCTGAGCCTTTTATGCATGGATGGGCACCAAAAAAACCTGTCTACTTCACAGCTTTTTGAGGGCCAGAGTTCACTGCCTAGGGTCCCATAGACAGGTAGAAGTTCATTCCCTCTACTGAAAATGAGAGGATCTGTGAAGGCTCAGCCCAGCTTCATTGTAATCTACATGCTTCCTAGCTTAGAACCGTATAACATTAGTTTTATAACTCTGGATCTGGGTTGGAGCAAAAGGAAAAGAAACTCGGAGGCGAGCAAAACATTAGATGGAACTTGGCAAGTCTGGTTGGAGAGAAGGAGGGTGGCCGGGGGCTGGATCTCAGCATGTACCACAAAAGTGCCAGGCTGGCTGCTATTCTTATAAAGTTGGTCGCGGTTTGTTTTGGGTGTTGTTAGCCATCTCACTCCTTGCTTCTCTCCCATGTCCCAAGCGTATCAGAATTTAAATGATGTCATTCCCTATCTTTCATCCACACTTGAAGCTTTCTTTAACACTAAGGTATAAGTGACTGATAACAGCTCAGAGAAAAGTAGAAATATACTCCTACTACTGTGGTACTACTTCCCCTTCACATACCCTCAGCAGGCACAGTTCACAAGTTATAGCTTCCTTTCCTACTAGTTCTGACTTCACGATTTTTTTTCAAAATAATAGTCTGACAGTTACTACAAACTAAAAAGGCTTACTAAGGATGATGAAACTCATTTACCGTCATGGGGATAGAATGTTGTCTTTCACAGCGAGTATTTATTTGTAGTGAGAAACACCAAAGGGATGGAACTCTAATATAATTTCAGGTGACACATACTTATAAAGGGGACATTTGCATGCAGAACTTTTTCTAGGGGCCTCTGTAATCCAGTCTCCCACTCCATCTATGTATATTATTTGGCAAATAGGTTCCCAATAAATAAGTTCTAGACAAATAAATACATGAGTTGATTCCTAGCGACTGCATCATCAAAGCATTCTCATAGATGTGTGTCGGTTTCTGTGGACTAGACCAGCTGCAGCATTCAAACAGAAATTAGAGTCTTGGTAGACAATGTGCAAGCATGGGACCTAGAGTTGGACAGGAATTTTCTGTGCTCATTTGAAACTTGGCTCTGACTGTGGTTTCTCTGTCACAGATTTTTGGGATGGGAGAGTGCTCCCACAGGGAAAGCCATGTGCGCTGACATGGAAACCGAATGGAACCTTGGCTAGGCTAGGAGTCGTTGCTATTTTAGTCACTTCCAGATGTCTGCTATTGGAGTTTTAAGGGAAAGGGAAAGATGTGTGGTGTGTGGTGGGCCACAGGGTGGAAGGGGAGGAGGAGACCTCTTTTAAGCCTTTGTGTGTTTAAAACCACCCCTCAATATGCTACTGAGATGGATTGGATAAGGCTTTTAAAAATTGTGCACTTCAACAGTACCTCCTCTTTTGTTCACATGCTTCACTGCATATGTAGAAATAGATCAACTGAAGAAACCTTTGCGAAGTAATCAGGATTCCACAAAAAGGGCTCTTACCCCCACTGGTTGTGATCTAATATTTATTAAGTGCAGCCATTGAACATATGCTGAATGACACATACACCAGGTGAGTTAGCTGCCCCAGAAGCTACTGTGCTAACCTAAGAAGCTCACCAGATATTTGTTACATATCTACTTTCTCCTTTCATGTTATTTTGGAGGTGGCTTTTAATCCCAATACTGTCATTATGAATTACAAAAAGAAGTCAGGTTGTAATGTTTATGTATGTGAAGATGAGGCCCTTTGAAATCTTTTCAAAAGGGGTGTCTAGATCCTTTCCAGGAGGTCCTGGCACCCGCTCTGAACCAATCCGGGGGTCCAGGGACTTCTTGTTTCTTTGTTTTGCTGGGTAGATATGGCATTAGTATGATACAAGTCCTGGTAGGCAAAGAAAGCATAGGAGAAACAGTATAGCACAGCGGTTAAGCATATAGATGTGAATTAGACAGACCCTGTTCAGGTTCAGACTCTGTCACGTACTAGCTATGTGAACATGGACAAGTTACTTAACTTCTTTAAAGCTCAGTTTCTTCATCTGTAACATAGGTGTAGAGCTATTGAGTCTTTTTCAGGTGGGAAAGTGATGGTAAATAACAACCTCTACCTTGTAGACCCAGGTTGTGAGCTAACCAGAAATAAGACAAAGGGTTAGACAGATGGAGGTCAACATGCCATCTTTATTATTGTTAAAGCTGATATTAAAGAATATGGCATCTTTTTATGGGCAAGTGGGCTTCAGAGGCAGACCTTCCTACCCAGCAGTCCTAGACCAGGACAGGATGCCCCTCACAGGGACAGAGCACAGCATGGGATCTCAAAGGAGGAGGAAGAGTGGTGCCCCACCTCATCCCCATTCCTCACCCATGCTCTACTGTCAGATGAGTTTCTCCTCCCTGGGGTTAGTATGAGGCAGTGGAGAAGGGCTGGGAGTTTTACAGTTATGGTTCTTCTCTACATGGCAAGTAACAAGTGTAGAGGAAAACGATTGCCCCTAACGGTAGCCACTTCAAGAGGGTTCTTGTGAGGGTTCTGTAAGAAGAAGTAAGGTGTTCAGCACATGCTACCGGCTAAAAGAAATTTATTGATTGATATTATTACTGCAATTATCTTCTCACTTCACAAAGCATAGTAGTTTTAAGTTATTGTCAGAGAGATGAAGTCAGAGAGAATCTGGGGAAGTGGATATGTAGTAATACAGAAACAATGCTGCCAAGCTAAGAGTGAAGAACACAGTGAATGAGAGAAAGAGAGAAAGATGAAGACTATTATAAGGGAAGCAACATCAAAATATGCCATGTTCTGTGTATAGAGAGCAGTTACTCAGGTGGCTTTGGAAGATGGTTTTTCCAACCCTGGCAGATAATTTTTGGGAAACAGCATGTAATTTCATGAATAAACATGCTTGTTAGGGGATAATAGTCTTGATGAATGGAAGGTTGTGCATATTGGTTTCAATGTCATCTCACCTGCTCCTTGTTTTTGCTAAGTGTGAGCTGAGATGTGGCCTCTGTGGCTTATGGAGAACCAATCTAACTGTGGCTCAGGTGACTGGAAGTGGAAACCTGCCATGACACTTTGAGGAAGCACGTTTCAGATCCTCCCCCCAATATTAAGCAGGCTCTTAAAATTGTACATTTAATGACACCATGAAGTGTGTTTTGATGTTTTAATCAGTGGGCATTTCACGGTAATGGCTCCACAGCTGAGCAAGCCTATATTTGGTTAAAACTTTGGCCTATTTAGTAGTCCCTGAATTTCAAGTAAACCAAGAGGCTGTCAATCAATGTGGCAGCTGAAACAGTCACTCCATGAAGCAAAACAATAGGGCTCATGTCAGAGCCATCTCCCAAGTTTGAAAATTAATGTCATTTTGTTATTCCTCTTAGAAGTCGATCTTTTTTCTTTGAGTTGCTCTTCACAGCATCTGTTAAGTGACTTTGTTGTTGGATTTTAGGGGTTGGCTCAATATTCCGTCCTCTTTTATGGCTATTACGACAATAAACGAACAATTGGATGGATGAATTTCAGACTGCCACTCTCCTATTTTCTGGTGGGGATCATGTGCATTGGATACAGCTTTCTGGTTGTCCTTAAAGAGTAAGTTTCATTGGTCTCTTGGGAAGCAAGCAATGATTTCTGGAATCAAATGGAAAAATTAATTTGAGAATTGGATTTTTCTTTTTTCTGTTTCATGTCTAGAGAATGCAGAGTATTTAAGAGATAAAATGTGGTTTTAATACCTACACTAATGTTAGACTATTACATCTCCCAAACAAAAGGGTTGAACACAAGTGCAGGACTTTGATCATCTCACTGGGTCACAGTGATGGTTGCATGCCTATCCTGTGGTTAAGCATATTTTAAAATTGTGCTTTTTTGTACTTTAAGGTGTGAATCAATGTTTCAAACAAGACAGGGAAACAGCTGCTGACCCCTCTTTTTGCATACAGAGAGGTTTGTGACTTGCAGAATCAGCTCAATAGACAGAATCTGTTGTTCTCTGTTCATTAAAACAAACAAACAAACAAACCCAGAATAATCACTCATCCAAAAAATTTCAGCTGTGTAAGACAGCAAAAACAAATGGCCCTCAACGAGACCGTCATGATCAACTATATAGTCATGTTTTATTTTTGAAGAGGATTTATTAGAGCATGGAAAAGAATTTCACTGGGGGACTGATGAAACTGCAGCTCATTTTTTCTCCCTGTCTGAAATATATTTTTAAAACCTCACTTGAAGACACTGCAGAAACCTGGCACAGTCATTTAGGGCTATAAATAATATGAATAATGCCTCCTTTAGCTAATTTTCTGAACCAGTTTAGCAGGTGTTGAAACATCTCAATTAAAGTCTTCACCTTTTTATTTAACTATGCCCAAGGTAAATTGGCCTTTTGCTTCATTTCAGGGAAGGACCTCTACCTGAGGGTCCAAGTCCTCTTGAGCAGGAGCTTTCTGGAACAGTCTTTGGCATGCTTTGTGTCCTGTCCCTGCCAAACTTATTGGTTCCTCCGGAGAAAACTATTATGCTTAGTTTTTAAGCCCTTTCAGGACTTGAAAAAGGCCATAATGGAGATCCCATATCCAAAATCTTTATCTAGTTGTCCAAGTGTAATCAGAGACCCTAAGTATGTAAAGTATCTGTCTACCTGATCAAGTACTACCACATTCCAAAAAATCTAAGATATTTCTAGTCTTTTGGCCATTTTGATTTGGCAGGACTAAAGTCAAGGGTACAGTTACATTACAGAGGCCTTGTGAGTATCGTTTCCCTATTGGTCCTTTAGTTTCCATAGTCACTGAAGAAGCATGTCTATGGATGTCCAAGTCCTCAGCTTCTTCTAGTGACTGTGCAGAGGCTACATACCCTAGTGGGCTCTTGAGCCATTCTTCATGGAATCAAATACCAGCTCTAGCCCATTCGAAAAGAACTTTGACAAATTGTTCAACTGCTCTATTTTCCCATTTCTAATAGAGGTGTAATAACACCTTGATGTTAGGATGGCTATGAGGACAAAATGAGTCAGTACATACAAACACTTAGAACATAGCTGGCATATGGTGATTGACAAATGTTAACTGTTTTATTAGGATTATAATTCATAGACTTATTGAAAAACCAAACAAAGCCAACATGGTAGGAATTGAGGTCATATGATAGCCCCAGCAGTAGGGTAGTCACATATGGTTATGTAGTTATACATTAATAGATTTGCACATTTATTATAATAATTTTCTGGCAGATGAGTGTAAAGCATCTAGAACAGCATTATACAAAGAACTATAAGACCAGGTACATATAATTTAAAATATTCTAGTAACTATATTAAACAAATACATAGGTGGAATATATTTTAATAATATATTTTATTTAACTCAATATATCAAAAGTATTCCTTCAACATATAATCAATCTAAAATTATTATTGAGATATTCTCTGTCTTTTTTGGTACTAAGTCTTTGAAATCTTATGTATATTTCACACTAGTTGCATTTCAAGTGCTCAGTAACCACATATTGCTGGTGGCAAACTTATTAGCTAGTGCAGCTCTACAGGAAATGGCAGCTTTTCCTATTAGCTCAAAGATGCCATTTAGGATAGCTGTAGGGCACAAATTCTACATTTTCCCCCTCAAAGTCATCCATGTTATGCCACCCAAACCAGTCTGATTTTGGTCCCTCCCTCTGGCAGGGGACCTTTGGTTGTTCATTACCAGATTGGCAAGTAGTTTAAGCTCACTGGCCTATATGGCAAGACAATTCCAAAGCGATTTATGACTCCTACCCCACTCCTAGCCCCGGGGGCAAGGCTTGGTAGAAGAACAACTGATGAGATATAAATGATTGTTCAGAATCCTATATCATCTCTTTCCCCCACCACTGGCCCCAAACAAATACATTCTTGGAATAAACATGAGTGGCTTTATGGGATACATGACTCAAATCAAGGGAAACTAAAATTGAATACTGAAATCAACTAGGCAACTGGTGGACTTTGCCCTCTTGCCCATATTCTTTGTCTTCAGCATCCTCATCCATAAAAGGGAAGCAAATATCTATATTTGATTAATTAATAGGGAAATTGGAAGGAAAATTAGCTAGATATCCAAGAAAGCACTTTTAGATTTTAAGATAGGGTGACTAACTTTGTTGACCCAGGACTCTCCTGGCTTTAGCATTGAGTCTTGTGCCCTGGAAACCTACTCAGTCCCTGGCAAAGCAAGACTTCCATCATTCCTTGCAAATTATATGTTGAGGTAGCTTCTCAAAAGATATAGTTGTTCAAAAATATAACCCCCTTGAAAAAGGAGGAATTTTTGTTTAAGTATGTACACTTTTTTTCTCTACAGACAAGGAATGGAGCTGTACATGAAATATTCTGTAGCTATCAGGGCCATCTCTTAGTAAAAATGTGTTGTTAGCAGAGGTTGTCTTCAATATCCTTCCTCCCTTTCTTCACTCCCTTTTAGTATTTCACTCCCTTTCTTGTCAATTCCCACATACTAGATGTTCCCTGTTTGCTTGTCCGGCTAGAGCTCCCTTCTCTGGAAGGCTGTCTACAGCTACAGAATCTTGCCTGTGATAAAGCTCCATTCAAGACTTATCTGTCAAGTGGTCAGTTTTACTTGAGGCCCTGCCCTTTGCTCAGTGACAGTGTAAAAAGGGGTGATGGCATCTTAATCAAAAAAATCATTTTCTCACTAGGTTAATCCATTGGAAATGTTTGATTTTAACCCTTTTTGACCTACAAAAAGGCACTTTGTGTGGTTCAACGTATCTCATGGTATCCTAGCTTGGGTACCAGAATGAAGTTAGAAAACCTAAGCCCTTGACCCACCCCTGTGGTTTACTTCTGTATAATGGCCAGCAAATCACTTGATAATTTTATCCTTCAGCTTCCCCAACTGTAAAAAGAGAATAATATTAACTACTGTGACCTCTTGTTAAGTTTTTGAGAAGGACAAATATGATAATACACATCAATACCATTTGCAAAGGGTAAAGTGGTAGACTGATGTAAGGAATAATTATTTTGGGTTATTTTTCAAACACATTAGCCCATCTGAAATATATAAACCTCTGTAAGGAATAGGACTAAACAGTGGGGGAATTTAGATGACCTTAGAGACACCTGCCAAACTACATTGTCAGCTTTATGTCACTGTACTCCTTTCTTTTTTCAGTTCCACATCACTGCAATATTTAAAAAACTAAAACCTTATGGGACCATTTTATAATATATATCATATAATATTTTAATTTTGCACTTTATAGTGGTAGGGGAAAAAAAGGAAGTGGAGTAAGTGGAATATAGATTTTTAACCACTGAAGTAAGTAAATGTACTTTAAACTGTCCAAGCAAAAAAAAAAAAAAATTAAAACATCACTGATTAGAATATATGTAACCACTTGCTATTAAAGTTGTATAAAAATCTTGATTTTTGGTCAAGAGTTGTTGAGTATGGAAAAATTCCATGCATTCAGTGTAATCATTCTTTGGAAGGAGATTCTAAAGGGAATTGAAATCTGTGAAGGAGTTTCCTGATCTGACCTGGGTTAATCCATCCCTAGGCTTCACAGGGTCTGGAAACCAACTAAAATTGTGTATAACAGTTTAAGAGTCTATACATATGTTTTTCCTGATGAGGGGCCTGGTGGTTTTCATCGGATTTCTAAAGAGATCCTTATCCCACAAAAGTTTCAGAGCCTTGTATATGACCCTAGGAAAACAGTTTGGGAAAACGAATAAAAAATACGTAATTTTATATAACCTGTTTAATTGTTAAAATCATCAATGGTTAGTAGTCTTTTAATCTAAGGCCTAGAAAATGAACAGCTTAAAAAATTAAAACAAAAAAATTTTTTTAATAAACTTTTATTTTCTGGTTATTAGAACAAACTTGTTTGAAAGTATATGTCGTTTAGATATTGCTTCTCCAATTTCCTTATAATTATGATGTTTTGCTATTCCCTAACCTCCCCCTTTCTGCTTGTATTCTGGCTGCTGGATTAAACTTCCTGTTTGTACAGGATGACCAAAAATATTGGTGATGACGGAGGTGGTGACGACAACACCTTCAACTTCAGCTGGAAGGTGTTCACCAGCTGGGACTTCCTGATTGGCAATCCTGAAACAGCAGACAACAAATTCAATTCTATCACAATGAACTTTAAGGTAAAAACACCAACTTCAAGAGCCTTTTCTTGGTATTTCTAAGAGTAAAATTGGAGCCATTCCAAATGGTCTAGGTGGCAAAGTATCTTGACAATTAAAAGAAAGATTAACTCATCATTTCTTCCTACCAGGATCTGGGCAGGGTTCTGATTATGACTGGAAAATGATTGATGACCCATGACAACATTACTTCTCTCTAAATTTGGTAATAAAACAATGCCATTGGCTTGAAACAGCCAACCATTAGTAATCAGAATCAGATATTTTAAATAGTAGAACAATGCTCGCTAATTATTTACAGGAATACATTAGCCCAATATTTTAAATGACTCGAAAGTATTATTTTGTAGTTGTTTTAAAAAACTGTACTAGAAGAGACTTTAAAATGAAGACTATCTTAGTAAATATTAACTCAACCAGAATTTGTTTATAAGAATTCTTCCTTCTCTCTCTTACGTTTTCTCACTTGCTGGCAATATTCACCTGGTTTGTGGAATCCCAGATTCAGTTTACATTTTCATTCCTCACTTTCTGATGTTTGCAGAAACAATTCCTGAGTTCATGATACTTTTTGTAGCTCAGATATTTCTTTTTTCTTTCTGTTTTGCCTGGGTACAGGAAGCTATAATAGAAGAAAGAGCAGCCCAAGTAGAAGAAAACGTCCACTTGATCAGATTCCTGAGGTTTCTTGCTAACTTCTTCGTGTTTCTAACACTTGGCGGGAGTGGATACCTCATCTTTTGGGCTGTGAAGCGATCCCAGGAATTTGCGCAGCAAGATCCTGACACCCTTGGGTGGTGGGAAAAAAATGAAGTTCGTCTCTGCATGCTTTTTATGTGCTTAGAATCTGACATTTGAGATTTTGTGGGTTGTGCTTCAATGTTGGGACATGAAATATGGCCGCTCTTTACCTATCTCTGTCATCCTGACCTGAGAGTGAACCAACCTCGGCACACATGTCCCTATTCCAGCCTTACTTCCAAATCTGTCTACTGTCTGTTTTTCACTTTGTGACATTAGGGAAAGGTAGAGTTGGAAGAGAGATTAGAGCACATATTCCAACCAGTACGTTTTATAGACAGAGATAATGAATCTCAGATTAGGTGATGTGTTCATGGTCTCAGAACCATGGAGAACAAAGAGAGTTAAAATTTAGGAATCTTGATTTCAAGCTCAGCACTCTTTCCATGACCCTATGTTGCTTTCTCTGCAGGTCCTGCATCTATCTTTGAAAGATCCAATTGTCCCCTGAATTCTTTGAAGCAGCAATGATAAAGCCCTGGGTTCTTATGTTTATTTCACTGGAAACATTCAGATTGCCTCCCCCACTTTGGGCAGGACTGGGCCTCTCTCTGTTTTTCACTAGCAGCCTAACTGCTCCACCTCCTCTCCTTACCCTATTACCTCCCCCTCCAAATGCTATTCAAATGAGGAAGGCCAGCTCTTTGACAGGAATTAAATATTATGATTGTGATTTGTCTTCAGGGTATCTGCCCATTTAGCAGGTCCAAGAAAAGAGGTCAGAGGTAGATATTTAGAATCAGGAAATCACTGGACATGTGTTGTTTCTTGGGTCTGTTTCCTTTCATAAAATGTTCTAGAATACAACGTGGCATCATTTTGAACTTGGGCATTTTCAGTGTGTGGAGATTTAGACGGTGGGAAGTGTAGATTTCCCACACTGAAACTTCTGCAGAGTCTTGTAGACCAAACAGATTATGAAAGTCTTCATAAGCATAGAATTTCCTAGAAGAATCTTGCACAGAAAATGGTATAACCTACTTAAAACAAAAGGCTCCAAACAAAAACATTCTAGGTATTTCAGAAGCAGTAACACTGAAGATGGGAGGCCATGCATTTAAGAGCCTATGATGACATAGACATTTCATGGAAACCTGTAAAACAGAGAGTCATTAGGTGGAGTTATTTTACTTATTTAAAACAAAGGGGAACCTCAAAGCATTACTAAGTTTGCTTTCAAAATTATCCTTGCAGTTATGATAGCATTTATAGGCAAAATTATCATGCCACTTTGGTCCATGGTTTGTACTGATCATATTTTTGTATTAATAAACCACAGAAAAGGAGGGATAATTGATTATCATCAAAACGGTCACTCTTTGTAAGTACATGTTTAATATCCATCTTAGGGGACCCCTGATTCCTAGGGGCCAACAAAGGTAATAATGGGGATTCATGAAAAACTTTACAAATTTGATGAAACAGAATTTAAATTTACCTTATATAAGATTGCATAGCTCTGCCAAGTTTTTACTTTAGGCTGAAATTATATCAGGCTGATTTTATATTATGTCATGCTGACTTTTAGCTCCTGCTGGTCATACTTATACAATGTTCTTAGTCAAAAGGGAAAAACATATTGACAATTATTTTCTCAGTATAGTTTGGTAGTTCTAATCATTCAAAACATGGAGTCTACCAGGTGGAAATGGGAAATGTTAAACAGTGACAGTTTGAGCCAGGTATTCAGGTAAAGACATTGCCAGAGTCACCTGGAACCTGTTTTTTTTTTTTTTTTTTTTTGCGGTATGCGGGCCTCTCACTGCTGTGGCCTCTCCCGTTGTGGAGAACAGGTTCCGGACGCGCAGACTCAGCGGCCATGGCTCACGGGCCCAGCCACTCCATGGCATGTGGGATCTTTCCGGACTGGGGCACGAACCCTTGTCCCCTGCATCAGCAGGCGGACTCTCAACCACTGCGCCACCAGGAAAGCCCTGGAACCTTTTTTAAAACTTTATTTAAAGGTTTTTTTCCCCCCATTATAAAAGTAGTACATGCTCTGTATTCTTTTCCTTGACTTAATTTAGCCTAATAATATAATCATAAGTGTGCCAATCAATCTGGAGATAAGGGCCACAGATTTCCAGCTTCTCATATTTTCATTCTCTCTCTCTCTTTCATAAATCTCTTACCTTTGGCATTATAAGCCAGTTCTTCATTTTTGAAACTTTTCTGCCTTGGCTTTGATGACATTATGCCATGTGTTCTCCTTTGGTTTTTTCTGAACGTTCTCTCTGTTTTCTTTGATAAAGTCGATTCCATTTTCTTTCTTTCTTTTTCTTCTTTTTGCCCCTTATAGTTTGCATTCCCTCAAACTCAGTATTTAGTCCTGGGCCCATCTCAAGGAATTCATCCATTCTAACTGATTAAACTAGCCCATGTGCTGATGATTGCCCAATTAGTATTTCCAATTTGGACCTCATTCCTCAAGCAGATCATTTTCCATTTCCTTTGGAAATCTTGTTGTGAAGTGCAGAATCAGTTACCATGTATAACAGTAAATGTTCTCTGCATAGAAAGTAATGTAAATCGCATCCCTCATTATACTAGGAAACACTATTATTACTGGCACGTCTACAAGCTCACGCACATGTACATCTTGAAAATATGAGTTGAATATTGTCTCTGTTGTTTTAACAAGATCAAATTTTAAAAATGCATGAAATAATTTTAGTCTTATAAAATATCAAAGGAATGTAGCTGGAATCTTGCAAATTTGTAGGAAAGCATTAATTTTTAAACACCATTAACTTGGTTCACCCCTCGTGTCTTCTTGTAGATGAACATGGTCATGTCCCTCCTGGGGATGTTCTGTCCAACATTGTTTGACTTATTTGCTGAATTGGAAGACTACCATCCCCTCATCGCTCTGAAATGGCTCCTGGGACGCATTTTTGCTCTTCTTTTAGGCAACTTGTATGTATTTATTCTTGCCTTGATGGATGAGATTAACAACAAGGTAAATCTTGTGTCTGGATTGTCCTTGCCATCAGCATGTTGTTAGATTCCCAGTCTCAAAATTGCCAGAAATGCCTTTGAAATCTCTGTTGTCTTCATTTTTGTTTCCATTCCTCTGCTTTCTAGATTGAAGAGGAGAAGCTAGTAAAGGCCAATATTACCCTATGGGAAGCCAACATGATCAAGGCCTACAATGCATCACTCACTGGAAATACCACTGGGCCACCCTTTTTTGTGCACCCTGCAGATGTACCTCGAGGACCCTGCTGGGAAACAATGGTGGGGCAGGTAATGTCACAAACAGAAGTGCATAACAGTTAATGGATTAAAAAAGAGCAGGGTCACTATTTCTTCCATAAGCGTTGCCTGTTTTGTTATTACTTATTAATGAAAATAGCTGAGACTTATTGACTGTTCACCATATGCTGGCTGTGAATTTCATATATATTATCTCTTGTAGTCCTCACATGCATCCATTCAGGTAAGTAGTACATTTACACCCCTTTTACAGTTGTACGTAAAGGAAGGATATTTTAAAATGGTCTGAGGAAATGTTTACTATCTATCTGTGTTATAATAAAACACCCAGATTTAGATACAACCCAAGTAAATATTTAAGTGGGACTCTAGTTAGTGTTACCTTTTTTTTTTTTTTTTTTTTTGCGGTACGCGGGCCTCTCACTGTTGTGGCCTCTCCCGTTGCGGAGCACAGGCTCCGGACGCGCAGGCTCAGCGGCCATGGCTCAGGGGCCCAGCCACTCCGCAGCATGTGGGATCCTCCCAGACTGGGGCACGAACTCTTGTCCCCTGCATCGGCAGGCAGACTCTCCACCACTGCACCACCAGGGAAGCCCCGGTGTTACCTTTTTTCCATAAAAAAAAGAAAAGATTCTTTTGGGAACATACACTAATACTCATTTCAATAATGTTAATTTTTGTCAAATAATTGACCCTTAAGCATGAAAGGAAATACTATTTTAGGTTTGTTGTTTTCAGATGACTGTATAAATGGCCCCAGTCCAAGACTAGTGGTATTTTAGCAGATAAAAGAGATAATGTTTCATATGGCTTTCTGTTCAATAAAGGGAAACCAAACCAAACAAAAACAAAAAACCTACTTCAGGTCTCTTATTTCTATACATATCCAATTTATATTTTGAAAAGCCTTTAATTTTATCTCATTAGAATTGACATTCCTCATGTGCACTTCATAAACTGATTTTGAACTTTGGTTCATCCTTGATGGACATTTTAAAATATGTCATAGTGCTTCTGTCTGTCAGACGACAGTTCAGTTTCAGCAGTAATGTGGTCTTTGGGAAATTATTTGAAATAATTTTTTACTGTGTACTTATTTTTTTGTAAGATAAATGGAAAGTTAGCATTAGTCTTATGAAGCTAATTTAAACAAATACAGATATCATTAGATGCCCTCAGCTTCAGATACTCATCTGACTTAAGCCTCTCATCTGTGATTTCAATTGTGGGAAAAAGTAAGGAAAATGGATATAATGCTAGACAGACATCACTGAAGACCAAGTCCAAAATGTATGATATAAGTAAGAATTCTATTTTATATTTTAGGCTTTTAGGGACCAGATAAACTCTTCCCTTTCCAGTTACATGTTATTAAATAATTGATTTTCAGACATGCACATTTCATACACATTTACAGGAACATACTATGTATGCAATAATAAATTAAATGAAACCTGCCTGCACTTGGTAGAGAGATGCTTGTGATACATGATGTGGTAGACAGAATAATAACCCCTCAAAAACGTCCATGTTCTAATCCCTGGAAACTGTGAATATGTTGCCTTACACAGTAAAATGGATTTTACCAATGTGATTAAGTTAAAGATCTGGGGATAGGAAAAATATCTTGGATTATGCGGTGAGCCTAACAAAATCACACATGCTTATAAATGGGAGACGAGTCAGTCAGAAAAACTGGCTGTGACAGTGGAACCGGAGGTTGGAGAGAGGCGCTTTAAAGGTGGCGGTAGGGGTCCGTGAGCCAAGGAATGCAGGTGGCCTCTGGAAGCTGGAAAAGGCAAGGACACAAATTTCGCCCTGATGCCTGCACCTTGATTTTAGGCTTCTGAACTCCAGAACAGTTTATGTTTATGTTGTTTTAAGCCACTAATTTTGTGGTAATTTCTTACAGCAGCAATAGGAAGTGAATACACAGGAGTATATGGGTTTCCATGTTTTAAAACTTCTTGAAGCAAAATCTGGTCACGGCACTTAACACAAGTCTGTTCTATCACATCTAGGCTGCTCCCTAAATCTTCAGCAAGAGTTGAGAGAAGTGGAAAAATATAAAGTGTAGTTTTCACAAACTCAAAGAGTTTGAGATATTCTCTTATGTACATCCCAGAATTCAGACTGGCATGAGGGCTAAGCAACCTACCCTTTACCAGGCAAACACCTGTTAAACAAGATTAATAGAACTAAGTGTAAAGAATAAGGTGGAAGCTGCTCACTTCTGAGGCAGAGGCAGCAATTTATTAGACATGAATGTCATGCAATCTAGAATACTTATTTTCTGATTATGCAGAAGCTTCTGGGATGCTCCCACACACACTGAATTAAAATAAAGAAAAAATTATTTAATTCTTCTTGGGAGCCCTTGTACCATGCCGCTTGTCTTGTCCCTTTTTTTTTTTTTTTTTTAAATCCTGTCTCTATCTAGTGGTTTTCCTTGCTTCATCATCTTTTCTAACTGCCATTTGTAGTTGGGTTTCCCTTTTCTCTTTCACCTTCCTTTCTCTAAATGAACATTCAGCACTTGTGGGAAAGTCTGCAGGAGCAGCAGGAGGGAAGGGCTGTGGTTCTGAAACATTTATTTTACCCACTTTTAAAACAAAGTGATTCCAGAAGAAATAGTAAAAGGCAGCTGCTTTGCATGAAATGTTGGAGATATAACCCCAAAGATTTGTTCATTTTTCTATGAGAACATTCCAGATATTTTCTCTTCTTCTCCATGGGTGCCCTCTGCTCTGTTTTTCCTGAAGGATACTGTGGGACTTGATCTCTTTTTGAATTTGAATATAGGAATTTGGTGGCTCCTTTATCTCTCCAGGGAATCTCAAGATGTAGTCACTTAGTCTCATCTCCAGTGACATTTGATAGGTAGGCAGCAGAGCCATTCTTGGGAGACCACTCTTTGAAGCTATATACTTAGGTCTGCATTTTGGCAAAGGAGAGAAAGCAGACAACAGCTGAAGATAATGACAATAATAGCTCACATTTATCGAATGCTTCTTGTGTGCCAAGCATTACCTCCTTGAATTTTTAAATTACCTTCTGAGATAAGTTATATCATTATCCCCATTTTATAGATGAGGAGACTATGACTTAGAAAGGTAAAATAATTTGCTCGAGACCTTAAAGAAAATCAATGACAGGAGCCCAAAGTTTACCTACAGTCTGATTAGAGTTTGTGTCCTTCTGCATAGTGAACCGTCCTCCAGAAACATAATTAGCATCAACACATACTCCCAGACTCCTGCCATGGAATATCTGCTGTCTGTGGCCCTTTGTGATGCCCCGTCTCTATTATTTTCCCTTCACTTGCTAATGAGCCTCTTAGGTTTACTGATCAAATACATGTCAGGAGAGTAAAGTGTGAGGTGTGGAGTGCAGTGCTCTGCAGAAGGCCTGTGTGGAGGCCATGCTCCCATCCTAGCACACTAGGAACTGGAATTGGATGGTGTTCCCTTGGTGGGCTGGACCACGATTTTTGGAATTTCCTTTCTTATAAAGCAGTGTATCCCTTTTATGGTATGTTAATAAATATTTTTACATTTTAATATAATGTTTGAATCCTCTTCTGCTATTTTTTGTGAAAGTTAGGACATTGCTTAGGAAAAATATTTTATTTCAACCATTGGGATGAGGATGCTTAGGAGGATGTGGAGGACTTCAAAACAACTCTGAAATATTTTCTTACTGAGGAAGTCTTCCCAGCCTGGTGGTGGAAACCTAAAAATACCTCTCACAGCCTACTTCTAATTGACGCTAGTTATTAGAATCTGAACTCAAATTGCCTGGGGAATGAAAAGGAGAATAAGAGTAGGGAAGAGAAAAGTTATGTTCAGAGGGAACCGCAGGAATTTACTATCACTCAATCGCTCACTCCATATTTATTGAGTGCAGGCTAAGTGTCAGGTATTGTGCTAGATACTGGCGGTGCAATGGGGAACAAAGGTGGACCCGGTCTCTGCCCTTGTGACAATTACAATCTCGTGACAATTACAATCTCTTGGGAACAAAGCCATTAATTAAATAATTATACAACATTTGCAAATTTACAATGGCAACAAAGCACTACCAGAATGCAATGCATGCAGCCAGAGAAGCTTGCCCCTAGTCATCGAGGTGAGGGACTTCCCTAAGTTAGTGATGCTGTAGTGATGCATATTAGTTGGTGTAAACTGAGTCAAGAGGTGAAGTAAGATTGAGTAGCATGAAGACCACATGTAAAGACCCTATGGCCTAAAGAAGTATGGAGTTTGAGGGTATGAAAGAAAGCCAGTGGGACTGGAGTAGAGAAGACAAAGAAAAATATGGAGAGCTAGACAGGAATCAGATTATACAGACACATGGATTATGCAGAAACCTCACACTCACCTTTTTACTCCAGCTGTTGCTGCAGCAAATGACTGCATGCAGCTGTTACAAGACAGTATCTCAACTGAGTTGTATACAGATTCTCACCTTTACCCTGCTTCTCTGCTGTCACCAAGTGGGACGTTAATACCACATGGGGCCGTCCCTGACTGATGGGAATGGGAGCTGGTCGATCAATACTTCACTCTTCTGTCTCTTGGGTGGACAGTTCTGAGACTTATTCTATATGGCTACTCAGAGGGTCCCCAGAAGAATCAAGACCCAGTTGCCCCAGTAGTGACAGCTTTTAACACTCTCTTGGGTAAAGGTTTTCTCTCCTTTCCTGTTTCATTCTTTTCCATCTCCACTCCTGTTCTTTGATAGCATTTCCCAAAATATACTACTGGCTCATAGGCACTACTTTTGACGAGAACTAATGCCAAAATAATTTTTTTACACTTATAGATTAAAGTTTTCAGTATAATTTTTTTAGCTTTTAATATATTTATATTATAGTTAACTACTGTTTATGGCAGATGTTATACACCTTCTATTTACAATAATAGGAGTTATTTTTTAAAAATAAAGTATATTAAAGTTAAAAGAAATATTAGGTAAATAATATTTCAGATAGTACTTGGACATGGCAAGAATCGTGAAGGTGGTACACGACTACTTGGAGTTTAGGAAGCACTGCTCTGAAGTATGGGACTGGAAATTAACCAGATAACTGCTAGTCAAATGGGCCTTGCCCTGTGATGTGATTCTTTCTCACTAGTTATTTTAGAGGTGAGGTTATATAGGTAGCTGGAAATAAAAAACCAGAAGACTTCTTTTATTATAGAAGAACACTGTATTTCTGGAAAAATATGTCTTATTAGATATTCCATGTCTTCAATCTTAGGGCACGAATTTTTGGGAAGGAGCAGAAAGGAAAGAGCAGAAGAGAACGATCATAATGAAAATTTATAATTATATGTCTACTCTTATATTTATTGCCTATTGTTATAAGTTCCATGAGGAAATAGTGAACGTCCCCTCTAACTCACAGCATACACATTTTGCACGTAACTTCAAGTCCACACCACTGAGGTAAAAAGTTTCTAATTTTCCAGACCTTTTCTATACATATACATGTTATGCATATACATATATACATGCATGTATATATGTGTAGGATTTTTTGTTAATAAGTGGGTTCATGCTACAAATCCTATTTTGTAAATTTTTAACAATCCATTTCTTATCAGAACATAGCATTTGAGCGCTTTTTAAACAAGTTTATTGAGATATAGTTCACATACCATACGTCTCACCCATTTAAAGTACACAATTCAGTGGGTTTTGGTATATGTTCACATTGTTGTGCAGCCATAATCACAATAGCACTTTGTTTAAGAGCTCACAATATTCTGTTGTGTGGACACCCGTTTTTATTTAATTAATTTCCTCTTGAGTATATTTGAATTGCTTCCAATTTTGATCTGGGAGAAACAATGCTTTCATAATTATATGTATAGGTTTGGACATTTGTGCTAATACCGCCATAGGATACATTTCTAGAAGTGGATTTTCCTAATAAAATTCCACACACTTTAAAATGTGATGTATCTTCACAAACGTCCCACACACACACACAAATGTTGCACCAGTCTAACTTTCACTTCTAACTGTCAGTTTATGGCAGTGCCTATTTCACCACACTCTCACCAATATGGAAAAGCATGGATTTAAAAATATTTATCACTGTGTGGAGCAACAATTTATTGTTTTAATTGTATTTTTATAATGTGGGATTTAGGTATTTTTGAATATTTTAATTAACTGTATATTTTCTTCTTTCTTATTTGTGCCATTTGCCATTTTTCTCCTTATTGAATTGCCCATCTATTGTACTGATTTGTAAAAGTTTTTAATGTGTTAGAAAAACTAGTTCTCCATCATATATGCCACAAGTACTTTTTCCAAGCTTGTCTTTTAATTTTATAAATAAAAAATTTATTTTATTTTATTATCTGCTGTTTGTCAGATTCAAGTTTTAAACTTCTGTGTTGTCATTATTTTCCTGTTTTGTGTTCTCGTGTCATGCTTATAAAAGCTTCTCAGTAGGAAGACTTCTGCTACAGTGGTTTTGGCACAGGAAATAATTATTTTTAGACTAATAAAATAGGGGTGAAACATTTTTTTACTTGATAGATATGCCTAACTAGTTTCTTTACCATTAGTTGCAGTTTTCAAGTTAATACTATTTAGAAAGCATGACAAATTCGATGTTAACATTAGGACCATTTGAAGGGAGAAGTGCTCCTTTTAATACAGATAATATCTCAACAGGAATTTGTGCGGCTGACCGTTTCTGATGTTCTGACCACCTACGTCACAATTCTCATTGGGGATTTTCTCCGAGCATGTTTTGTGAGGTTTTGCAATTACTGCTGGTGCTGGGATTTGGAATATGGATATGTAAGTGTGATATTCATTTTTCTCTTATCAGATTATTCCTTTGTGCTTAGTCATTTACGTATACCATGCAAGAAGAAGAATTTAGGAGGTGGGGTTGTCTTTTAGCTGTCAATAAATGAAGACCAATGAGTATAGTTTTAATTCAGAAGGGGATCAGACTTGAGTCTCATGGCTTGCAATAGTCTAGCAAAAATAGATTCTAGTAAAATTACAGATGGCTAAAGCAGCAGACTTCAACCTATCTGTTAAAATGGTGAACCCAATAAATCTTGGGCCCATAGTCAGCTCCCTCCCCATGAAGCTTGCTGGCATTTCTAGAAGCAGGGCAAGATGAGTAGTATCAACTGCACATTTTCTGTTTGCTTTGAATTCTACTAAGCAACTGCTGGACTCTTATCAAGTGCATCACTGTGCAGTACGCTGGGGGGACAAAGGAGTCAATGAATACGCTGCTTGCTTCATAAAGCTCACAGTCTAATGAGAGCTCAGCAGAGACACAAGCAGGGGGCTCTGAAAGGCCCAGGGTACTGATAGGGCTCTGGCAACTGGTGGAGTAGAATTCCAGCAAGTTGATTTCCTTCCCCACAACAACAGCACAGGTTTCTCTGAGCCCCACTGGTGTTGACTCCATCACCAGCTCCCCACTATGCTCAACCCCAGGTCCCCCCACAAAGTTTGAGAGCGGCAGCAAAGCACACATCTCTCTGTCTACCTTTTGCAAATGAAACTGTCATCTTGGGAAATAGGACCTGAGGAGTTGATAGTATTGATACTCATTTGCTCAAGTATTTCCAGTGGCTTCTAAGTATTTAGAATGTGTTCCAAATCCCTGTCCAAGGCCATTGATACCCTGTGTGATCTGCTTCTTTTTTTCTCTCTGAGCTCATCTCCTACCACTTTCGCTCTTGCTTTGTAAAGTGCACAGACACTGGGAGTCTTTCTTATGCTCAAACACAAGATGCTCCTTGCATCGGCCCTAATTGTTCTTCCCTCTAGGGGTGCAGGTTCCTAGAATTTGCCAGGGCTGATTCTTGTCATTAAGGACTCACCCCTAATCTGTCACCTCCTTTGAGCTTTTCTCTGACCTTCTAATCCAAGGTGGCCCATCAGGCACTCTCTATTTCAGCACCGTTTTATTTTCCTTATACGATGTATAACTATTTGACATCTCCTTTTTTGAACGTGCTTATTATCTGTCTCCCTCTGTTGTAATGAAAGCTTTCTGAAACCAGAGGCCTCGACCTCATGCTTAGAGCTGTGCTTGTCACATGGCAGGTGTTATGTTGACTGGCTGGACTGGCTGACTCAGTGCCGAACCTCCACATCCTAGCACCATCAAGGCAACGCCGTCTACTGACAGAACTCTGCCTGCTTCCAGGGATGTGCCCTGGAATCAATTCTGCCCTAGGATTCTTGAGCTAATGATGTTTCTCTCCTCGCCAGTGAAGGGATATCCTTCCCTGCTGGTCTTCCTCCTGTCTCATGCCCTCTAGTTTCTGGACAAGTCCTACGTTCAGAACTGTTTTCAAGACTCCAGGCTAGATCCTCTACCTGGCTACCTGACTTTGAGATTGTACCTTTTATTAGGTCATCTGTCTCTCTCACTGAAAGTGTTTCTTGGAGGAGCCAGAAGCAGTTAGGTCATACTGTTTGGTGGACGACGGTGAGGTAATGCTATAGATCCAGAATGCCCTTGTGTTGCTTTCCCATTCCCTGCTATGAGGTGTTCAGCTGGCTTGGTTTCATTTCTATTTTCCTTGCCTGATTCAGCTCTTCTGAAGCAGACATAAAAATTGCCATTTCTTTCTTAGACCATCACTTGGCTTATGTTTGCCTTTTATCCCTAACTGCTTTCTTCTTAAGTGCTAGAAAATTTTGCTTCAAATATGAAGTCAATATAACATGACCTGGATGCATAAAAGCTGTAATTATATGACCGTAATTTATTATTTATTGAGTGCTGACAGTGCTCTTGGGTTAGAACAAAGTACAGGAAAAAAGACAAGTTCCTGTTTTAGGTCAGACAGAGTGAATTTGCTTCCATGTTACCTTTGGAAGGTTCATCAGAGAGAAGCTCAGCAGCAAAACAAGTTTTAAATCATTAAGGTTGGATGATGGATCTTTGATATGGATCTTATTATCACTGCCCCACCAGGTGGATAGCTTACACAGCTGAGTGCCTGCTAGGTACAAACCATTATGAGCAAACTTCTGTGCCTGCTGACAAGAGGATACACAGATGTAAAAGCTGTAAGCCTAAGGAGAGGTTGCAAACGTGGGTCTGCAGGCTAGATTCAACTGACAGATTTTTTTTTCTCTCGTCTGCAGTGTTTGTTTGTTTTTTTTGTTTTTATGAGCTAGTATTTTAAAGCTTGGAGTTTTACATTTAAAAAATGTGGATTTCTTGGGACTTCCCTGGTGGTCCAGTGGTAAAGAATCCTCCTTCCAATGCGGGGAACACGGGTCCGATCCCTGGTCAGGCAACTAAGATCCCCCATGCTGCGGGGCAACTAAGCCTGCGTGTCACAACTACTGAGCTCACACGCCTGAACAAGAGAGCCAGCGTGCTGCAAACTACAGAGCCCACGCGCTCTGGAGCCTGTGTGCTACAACTAGAGAGAGAAAACCCGCACGCCACAACTAGAGAGAAGCCCGCATGCAGCAACGAAGAGACCACGTACTGCAACGAAAGATCCCGTATGCTGCAACTAAGACCCGACACAGCCAAAAAAAAATTTATATATGTGGATTTCTTGTTTTTCTTGACATATTGAAAGGCCTTACAACATTAGACCCATATTCCCACTCTGGAGAAATTAGCTGGAGCTGAGGAATTACTGCCCTCTTCTGGTGGAACATTCATTTACCAGTTCCTCACACTCTGCTACCCTTTAATCCTGTAAGCTCCTGTTGTCAGCACAGAGCAGGAAATGTAATTGCACATTGGAGAAACCACTGTGGGAGAGATCAATAGAAATACAAAGACAGGATGGAGTAAGAGACATTTGAGCCAAGTCTTGAAGGAGGATCAGAATTTCAAAAGACTGAGATGGAAGAAAGAATTCTCAGTGGACGAACTGATGGAAGGCAGGGCCCAGCAGCTGGAAAGTATGGGTGGTGCAGAGATGCAGAGATGCAGAAATCTAAAATGGAGCTGTTTTAGAGGATAAGAGGCTGATGAGAATGTTTCTTTGATATTCTGGACTTACTAATTGCCAGTATGAGTCCAGAAAGTACCTGTCAAGAAGCAAAGGAGAACCTGAGATGGGCAGAGAAGATACTTTTAAGAATCCTTTCAGGAATGAAAGAGAAAAATGTGTCCATTTCTGCCACCAAAAAAAAGAATTTTTTTTTCTGAACTTTAAAAATAATACCAGTTCATTGTTTAAAAATCTGGAAAAGGCAATATAAGCTTAATATGGAAATAAAAATCACAGGTAATCCCACCACTCATGACATTACTTAGTTAATTGAATTGTAGAGTATTAGCATTTATTTATATGTAGATAAACAAGTACTATAGATTTATATATAGTACTATAGATTTTTATAAAAATATATTGGCTTGTATCCTATTGACTAGTTACTTGCTTTTCTTCACCTAACAGTGACCTTTTCTCTATGTTATTAACTGGTCTTTTATAATTTTTAAATGGCTGTGTGATATTCTACATGTGAATGTACAATAACTAGTTATTTTTTATTTGTTGTTAGTTAACTGTACCTAATGTTTTGTTATTATATTAAACATTGTGAGCGTATTTATTTATAGCCATGTAGGTAAATATCTCCATAGATAAATCATAATCTTATGTAAAACTTATTTCCTTGTAAGAAATTTCTCTAGGTTGAATTGCTCAGTTATAGAGAAGATATTTTTGAAAAAGTTCATTCACTTTTATAACAATAATTAACCTCTATAAAGTCTAAACTCTGCAGACTCCAGCATTAGATTCAGAGATTCACTGAATGTTAAGGTTAGGTGGAGTTTTGACAAAATCAGTCATAATGCTTTTATTTTACATATAAAAAATTAAGAGTCTGAATTGGAGTTGCCTAAATTTATATAGCCAGTGAATAAATAAGGACAATGAAGTATCCTTCTGGAAAAGCCATTATGTTAAATATACTGAGTTATACACTGGTTATATCTGAGTAAATTGGGTTAAAAGTGACTCTGTATATTTTCCAGTTATAAATTCATGGCCAAAGTATTACCACAACAAACCTATGAAGATGAATTGAGGTGGGAAAATTACTGGCTAGGAGCAGACTGTTAGACCATGTAATGTAAGTTAATCTTTCCTAAGACTTCTCTGAGCATAGCAGATAGTTCTCAATGTTTCTAAAGAGTTCACTGACTCATGGGAGTGGAATGGTTTGCTCCCAGAAAGGAGTTTAACCACCCTGATTAAGCAAAACTGCCCTCAGTCCTCTTGTAAACTCTGGGTTTTCTGCAATAGTTCAACACAGAATGCCTTTAACTCTTACTTTAATTTATGTTGACACCATCCTTGCCATTTGTCAATGAAGTACGTAAATAGTATCCAGGAAGAAATGGATTGAATACATGGCATGGGGTAAGAGTATGTTCAATCAAATTAAAACCTCAGCTTGTTTAAACCTTGTTTAAAGTTACATTTTAAGGTGCTCCTTGTTGAATTTATGTGAATGGAAAATATGGGAGATTTTCCTGAGATCTGATGGAGTGCAAGATTACCCATAAATAAGAGGCATATGATTCACAGAGTATCAGAGTATATTACTTATCATATTACACTGTATTATATTTTTATGTAGAGCTTACCATGTGTTAGAACATCTACAAAATACTTTACATATATTATTCTGTGTAACCATACCAGCAACGCTATGAGGTAGATAATATTTTTCTACTTTACAGTAAACTGAGGTTTAGAGATTTTTACTAATTTGCTCAAAGACATATAACTGGTCAGTGGTGGAGGTAGGACTGACATCCACATCTGATTGACTTCAAAGCCGTCAACCAGATTTCCATCATATTGAATTTTCACTGCAATGCTTACCCCTAGAAATTTCAAGGACTCTGCCAAAGCATGACTAATTCATGAGCCAATCCATAGCATTTGTAAGTCAAATGCTGAGACAGGTTTCTTGCTGTAGAATGGAATTAGCAGGACGGGCTGGGATATAGAATTAGGAAATAAACTGATATTCCCTTTCTGGGAATGAGATACTATTTAGCAGTCCAGGAAGATGGCATGATAAAGAGTCAGTAAGAAGTCCTGGGTATCCAATGAAGGTGTGAGAACATGGGCAAAGGGACACAATAGGCTGGACTGGACGGAGTCTATCTGCAGGCAACTAGGGTTATAGTGCAAAGCCCTGAGGTGCTGAATCAACTTAGTAGACAAGGGCTGGATTTGTTCTAGGTTAGTAGTTCTCTAATTTGGGCATATATCAGAATGCTCTGAAGGCACATGAAAACACAGGGTTTCTGATTCAGTAGATCTGGGGTAGGGCCTGAGAATTTACTTTACTAAAATGTTCCCAGATGTTGATGCTGCTTCTGGTCTGGGGACCATCCTTGAGTGCCATTGCCCCAGTGCCACAGGCCAGGCCAGCCTGCAGCTCTAAGCAGTGTGATTCCAGCTGTGGGAAATGAGATTAGTGTGACAAAAGTCAGGCAGGTCATTGCAATGACAGAATTAACTCTGAGATCCTGAATTGCATTTCACAATATCCAGAGGTTGATGGTTTGTCCCAAATAATTAAACTTGCAGAGAGAGGATGGGTTTTTCTCAGGCTTTTTCGTCCAGTGAGCACCATATGTCTTCCTTCTGGGTAGATAACTTACTCTAGCCCACCACAAACAAAGGTCTAAAAATAAAGCAAGAAAATTTCTAGTTCCTTGACTGTTACGGACCCCAACCCAAATCCAAATTGGCTTCTCTGTTGCTGGCCCCTAAAAATCTTATTATGGATGAGCAGCCATTAGGGACTTTATTACACTTACTCCTTTTGAATCATTTTGTTAACTCAGGTTACGAGAAAACCTGCTTTTTCTCAAGCATCATTTACCTTTAAGCTTTTTATATTTTAGAGGCAACACTTTGCAAATTGATTTACACTCATATTATTAGTGTATTGGCTTTAAAAAAATGAAACTATAGTATGATCTCATATTTTTAAAATTCCACCTCTTTAGGAATGAGCCTTGAATTTCATACCCTCTGTGTGTGTGTGTGTGTGTGTGTGTGTGTGTGTGTGTGTGTGTTTGCTTTCTTACATTTGTTTCGTTTTTAGAGTGGGAGTTTCTGAGTTCAATGAATGGAGTATAAATCCCATTTTAAAGGTGTTTAGAGAGAAGCAATTTTTTTTAACATTTATTTATTTAGTTGTGCTGGGTCTTAGTTGTGGCAGGCGGGCTCCTTAGTCACGACTCACGGGCTCCTTAGTTGTGGCTCACCAGCTCCTTAGTTGCAGAACGTGGGATGCTTAGTTGCAGTTCGAGGGCTTCTTAGTTGTGGCATGCGAACTCTTAGTGGCAGCATGCATGTGGGATCTAGTTCCCTGACCAGGGATAAACCCGGGCCCCCTGCATTGGGAGCATCACCACGGAAGTCCCAAGAAGCAATTCTTTAATAACTGAGTCAACCAATTACAGATTTTAGATTAGAAAGGGATCTTAGAAATTATCTAAGTTCAGAAGTAGGCAAACTTTCTCTGAAAAAGATTGCACAATAAGTATTTTCACTTCTGCAAGTATGCTACTGTGGTGTAGTGAGAAATATATATTTTGGTCTTCATTCCAATTCCCGGCTGGAGCGCCTAAAATTTTTGTAATTTACAAAGCAATGATGGTGCTAGGAACATCTTTTGTTCTTGTATTTGGTCTTTAACCCTGGCTCTTGACGCAGAGTTCCTAAATTCCTTGGAATATTGTGGGTGATAGGAGCAGTATTTGTTCCAATGAGGCAGCTCTTGGTGGGCTCCTGGGTGGCTTCAGTTTGGGGGCTGGTCAGCAGAAAGACCTGGCCATAATTAGAAGCTCAGAAATTTCAGCCTCATCCCCCCATCCTCCAGGGAGGGGAGAGAGGCTGGAGACTGAGTTAATGATTGATTTTTGTCCCTGTGATGAAGTCTCCATAAGAATCTCTGAACCCTGGGGTTTGGAGAACCTCCATGTTGCTGAACGCACTGAGGTGCCAGAAAGAGGGTGCACTTGGAGAAGGCAAGGAAACTCTGTACCCTTTCCCTCATACCTTGCCCTATGCACCTCTTCCATCTGGCTATTCCTGAGTTGTATCCTTTTATAATAAACCAGTAATCTAGTAAAAAAAACTGTTTTCCTGAGATCTGTGAGCTACTCTAGCAAATGATCAAAGCTGAGGAGGGAGTCGTGAGAATCTCCAGTTTACACCCCATCAGTCAGCATAGGTGACAACCTGAGCTTTCGATTAAAGTGTGAGGCTTTCGTCTAAAGTGTGGGGCAGTCTTGTGGCACCAAGACCTTAACCTGTGGGATCTGTGCCAACTCTGGACAGTTAGTGTCAGAATTGAGTTCAATTGTAGGACATCGAGATGGTATCCACAGAAAGTTGGGGAAATGCTTGGTTTGGGGGAAGAACCTATACATCTGTGTCAGAAGTATCATGAGTAGAGTGTAGTCACAGAGGAAAACAAGTGATTTCCCTTGCATCAGGCCATATGGTCTCTGTTGTAACTATGACAGTCCTGTTTTCATCCCAGACAGCCATAGACAATACAGAAATGAATGAATGTAGCTATATTCTAAAAAAACTTTATTTACAAAAATTGATGGTGGTCCAGGTTTGGCTCATGGGCCATAATGCACCAACCTCTGATCTAGTTCATTTCATTAGTTTATCTGTGAGGAAACTGAGGCCTGAATTGATTAGTGACTGGCTCAGCTCACTCAGCAAGGAAATGGCAGGGCAAAGTCTCATACTCGAGTCTGAATCCCAGACGAGTGTCTGTATCACAAAACCACTTGTCACAGTAGGGAGTGTGGAGGTACCCTTTCTCTGCATCCGGTCAATCAATTTATGCATCAAAGATTTTATTCCTCCAGCTGCCCCTGCTGCACACACAGTATGAAACCGAGGGTTCCTAGTGTGTCCTTTGTGCTTTTCTGGTCACCTGGTTATAAAAATATCTCATCTCAAATGGCCTTTAAGAGGTTTGTATGCTTGTGAGAATAAAAGAAATGTACTTCTGACAGTTTGAATTTTTTTCATTTTCCTTAGTTTGGTGGGCTAAATCTGACACTCTTCTAAAGAGGCCAAGGTTGAAGGTTTGATTCTTAAACGGACACAGAGAAGAGCTGTTCCAAGGGCACAGATGGTGCAGACCACCAACTGAGCATTTGTCACATGTGTTCTGTGATCTCACAGGGCTCCAGGAGAAAAGGGGAGTTGATCCAGAGCAAAGTGCTCCTGGGGAAAGAGAAAGACTCAGAGCTAACGTTTCTCCAGATTAGAAGCAATTCATTTTCTTCGTTTTCCATGAAAACCACACATTTTCATTGTTGATTTTAGAACAAAAACTGTCAACCTAACCTCTTTGCATCTTATGAACATTAAGCTTCTTGATGATCTGCAAACTAAGTGAAACACTTTGTATATTCTTTAGTAGTATCTTGAGTGAATTTTTGTTGAAATCATCTGTCATCTTTGTCCTCCTTATATAGGATTATTTTTTCATTATGTATCATCTTATTTGTTCATTTTTCATTATGTATCATCTTGCTATTTAACCATTCTTGTTATGTCAGACTTGACATCTACTCCCTGAATCTGTTACAAGGCACATCGCCCATACCTTTCAGTTAACTAGGAGAGTACTGTTGCCTTTTGGGAAGTGATGAATTTGATGGCTGGATTCAAGAATTCTTGAGGCAGAGTGTTCAAAAATTGTGGAAGATTTGTTGGGGCTCCAAATCAGAGACCTATTCTATCTTCTTACAAATATATTTTTGGGTGCTTGGGTTTAAAAAAACTGAGACACTCTCAGGTTGTTTGATTTTGTATGTGTGTGTGTGCACATGAGCGTTGTGCTGTGTGTATATATTTATGCTAGGGAGGGAGTTATTATGAGGATACATGTGGTCTGAAGCCACACCTGCAGATGTCAGGATCTGGGGCAGTAATCAGGTCCTGCCACTCTTACTCTCTCTTTGTGGTCCTCTCACTTTATATTTTTTGCTGTTTGCTTTTTCTCTTGTTACCAATTAGTCAATTTCCTGATTGATTATTCTCTATCTCAAATTAAATAGGAGCCAGCTTTATTGTCTTTGCTAATTAGCATTACTCCATTGACAGAGCTTTCTTTCTAAGATGCCTAATGTGTCACCAGGAAGCCTTTGAACGGGTGCTCCTAGGACAGATGCCCACCTCAGTTCCAATTGGTGTCCCCTGTGTACAAAGAACAGCCCGGTGCTGCTGCCCTGAGTAGGATGGTATCATCTAGGAGTGAACACTGGACAATGAGTTGAATAACTTCTTAAACTTTCATTGTATTGCTCTCTATATTTTTTATTGTAAAAGAAATTCACATTTTTTAAAAAAAGTATTTTAACTATGCAAAACTTAAAGAAGAAAATAAAAGCATAATCCATCACCCACATATAACAACTATTAACTTTGCTGATCACTTTTAAGTTTTTTCTTTATGCATAGTTTCATATTGAGTAGAAAAAATAATGTATAAGTTTACATATTTTTTGTTTAACATTAGAGCATAGTTTTCTCTTGGTTATATAAATATCCTTCCAACAGTGATTGTAATTAGCTGCAATATATATCATAGCATAATTAAACTGTATTTACTTAACCAGTGTTGGACATTTAGATGGTTTCATCTCTGCTTCTTAAAATTTGTTAGCATTTAGGATTATTTTGTTAAAACAAATTTCTAGAAGTAAATTTACAGGGTCAAAGAGGATGAAGTTTTTAAAACTTTTCATATGTATTGTCAAATTGTTTTCTAAAAGTTTACTCCAAGTTTTACTTTCACCAGCAGTATATGAGAGTGTATGTCTCATCACACTTCCACAGCATCGAATGACAGAATTTAAAAATGTCTTACTGTGTTAAAAAGGATGCCTTATTATTTTATCGCTAATTATTTATTGTATTGATTATTCTGCTATTGTTGCTGTAAGAAAGTAGTTGCAAGTCTAGCCATACCTATATAGAAATATGAAACACTTGCCTTTCAGTTTTTGCCATTTGAGATGCTAATACAGTGAATGTCTCCTCTAGCCTTCATACACTGAATTTGACATCAGTGGCAATGTCCTCGCTCTGATCTTCAATCAAGGAATGATCTGGTAAGCCAGCTGTAGACAGTTTATCACTTGAAGAAAGCCTCCAAGATCATTTTTGCATGAAGCACTGTAGCCTGGTGTTAGAGAAGTCCACAGTCTGTGTCTAACTCAACGTTTGTCTTTTTGCAAAGTGAATGGCCATGAAGAGTTTACTTTTTTTCCCCATATTTTAAATCTTAATTCTAAAATGCATCTGCCTGTTTTGCAGAGCACTTCTTCATCAAATACTGGGAGTCTAGGTTCTGGCTTCTAGATTATTTGAAGGCTTTTTATAGTTTCATATCCTGTGATACTAGGATCTAACAGTGAAACATTAATGATCCCATTATCCCATGTTAAGAATGAAAGAAATTAGTGTAAGGTCTTTCCAAGAAACTTATTTTATTTGCAGTCACTATTGAATATGTTTTAAATGGAATTTATAGCTACTTTAAAAAATATTAGCTTACCAAATCCAATAGTTTATAGAGATGAAATACATGTTTTAGGAAGGTTTAGTTAGAAATATGATCTTTATTTAGTAATTTGTTTCATGGGGCCATTTGCACGTCGGAATTATTTCTTCTAATGTACAAAGGATTGTTATATCTTTTATTAAGTGAAAGCATTTTCACTGTCAATCTTGACAGGTTAAGATGAGTTGATACACTAGAAACCATTTTTGACTTTAAAAATTGAATCATAGCAGGAGATTCATCTGTGGACCGTGTGTCTTGAAAATCTGTCACTCTTACCTAGGAACACCCCAACCCACAAGCAGTTACAACTGAGCTTCTTTATCCCATTGACACAGATCTAATATTGTGCCAATCACACCATTGTCCTGGGTACAAGTACTAGTTACTGGGGTCAGTTTTTGTGCAAGCTTCATATATTACTCAACTCCTTTAGCCATAGCTAGTCTGAATTGTTAAACCTTTGTGAGAGCAAACCTCTCTGCGAAAGTTAAAATGATCTTGCTTCAGTAATATAAAGACCACAGTCAAGGGCCTCATCATCCTGCCTTGGGGCCTGTCAGATTCCTGTGCCTCACTAGGTCAATCAGTATGAAGAGAAGACTATAAAAAGATCCTCCTCTCCATTGTCAGGTATGTTTAAAAACGTGATTCCTGTTCCCTTGCTTTCTAAATTTTACAGGTTGTGGCTTATATGTCCAGAGAGTCATTAAGGAGTGAAATTCATCCTTTCTTCTCCAAGCAGGGAGGAAAGTCAAGGTGGCTCAACATGTGACTATCACCAGAGATAGAAAAGGGCTCAGCTTCCAGATCTTTCATTTCCTGTAGGGGATTCTGCTGTCATGGCAGAAAATGGCTAACAGTGCTATTGGAGTAATGAGAAACCACTGCCTTATATCAGTTTTAAAACTCCCTGGCTTTTATGCAGAGTGTCATAAATCCCTCAGGCCTGGCGTGGTGCCATTTGTGCAGACATATGCTGCATGTATATTTCTTGTTCTTTCATAGTGAAGACAACAGATTGGCCTAGAAATTTGTTTTCATTGTCAGCAAAGCTCTTATAATTGTGTCCTGATTTGTTTCACTTGTAATTTTGCACCTATTTAGTCCACTGTTGTTCATATTGAAATTCTTAAATATCTAAACAATCTTCTCCAGTTTTTTCATGGGCAGACCCATCATCAAAATCTTTGAAGTGTCATTACACTATCACTTTCTATGTATTCAACCTTCAGATATTGGTCAAATATTGCTTCCGGTTAGTTTGCAGAGGACTTTAGAAAGTGATTGTGTTTTTTGAGTGTACTAAGATATTCACACACTTCCCAGAGTTCTAGAAGCAAAATATTGACTAACTGTTATTCCCCTTCAGGTCAACCCTTTGTACAAATGGTCTTTTCCTAACTGCCAGGAAGTTGGTGACAGGGTAGGGATGTGGTGTGGGGAGTGTGTAGTCTAGGTTTAGAAGGCTCCCTTGTACTCACACGTGTAATCCACTATTTTATGAGGCATTAGGATCTGATGCCTAAGTATGGCCATTTGCTACAGAAATGATCAAAAGAGGATGGAGATTTTGTGTTCAATTTTATTGGTTTGTGACTGGAGACATTCAATCACTGCTTTAGGAGTTTCTGAGTAATGAAGGTTATTTACACCGATGTTATTAAAGTCAAACAATTATTGGTAACATCCATTTTGTTATGAATTGGCTGATATGATCAGTAAAACTATATTACACACGTCTTTTTAAAATAGCGTAGGTTTTGTAATCATATTTTTAAATGATGAAAGCATACCATATCTCTACTCTATCAGAGCAGGATGTAGCTGAGGCAGAGCACACACAGTGAGAAAGAAGATGGGTTTAGATGTTGTTCCAGTGCTGTCTCCTGTATCTCCCTGCCAGTCTTGTCACTTTCTGCTACCTCATTTTCTCACTTGATCAAATGTGAATAATTTACCTGACACGTACCGTGTCACTGGAACAATAAGGAGAACTAAATAAAAGAAGCTTTCATTTGCTTTGATCTTCTTGAAAGAAAAGCATTTTATAAGCCTAAGGTATTACAATGATCTTCAACTGACAGATGACGGGATCAGGTCTGGCTAAGGGACTTAGTGAGCTGAGCTGATTAGTGAGTCACGGGCAAAGATAGAATGAGCTTTAAGATTCAGATATCACTGTGCCGGGATCTCTTTTTCTAGGATAATGTTCTTGAGTCATTTGTTCAAAATGCCTATGTGATATTTATTTTGAAATTCTGAAATTTATTTATCTATAGATGCACTTACATATATGAGTGTACACATGTGTGCATACAGATAAACAACACATGCCTATGTATAGGTACACATATATGTGGCTTTAGGCAAAACTGTATCTTAGGATAGACTAGGTTGTGCAGCAATTAAATACAACCCCCCAAATCTTAGTGGCTTAGAAAAGGAAAAGTTTATGTACTCCATGTGTCCAATGTGAGTTGGTAAAGGACTGTGCCCATGTTAGTTACTCTCACTGTGGAGTCATAGACTGTGATAGAATAGGATCCATCTGGAACATCACTGGTCAGAGCAGAGAGAGAAGAGAACAAAAAACCCTACAGCGCTATTAAAGTTTCCATCCCGTAGTGAGACACTTCATTTTTATCTCTATTTTACTGGCCAAAACAAATCACATGGCCAAGCCTGACTTTTAGAAGGGGGCAAGCACAATCATCTGCAAGCATATTACATTACAAACATTGGCATTTGGGAATATAATCTAGTGCTTTGTCATTCTGACCCCTCAGCTGGGACTGTCACTCACTTACTTGCTCATGTTTCTGGGGTTCCAGATTCTCTTTTGCTATCCTGTAACCAAGATACACAGTATTGTTCCAAAGTTTACCCTCATTTTAAAAAAAAAAACTAATGAACTTTATATCTTAGAGAAGTTATAGGTTCGCAGCAAAATTGAGTGGAAAGTACAGAGTTCCCATATACCCCCTGTCCCCACCCATGCACAGCCTTTCCCACTGTTGACATCTTCTACCACGCTGTACATTTGTTGTAATTGATTAACCTACATGGACAAATCATCATCACCCAAATTACATACCATTTTTTAATAGTTTAACTTTCTACAAAGTCTGTGGTCAATTCAGTATGTTAAAATGTTTTTCAGATCTGTTGTATGGAAACCTATCAACAACACAGCACAAACTGTAGCAGGTTAGCACTTTTCAATGAACTGGTTTATTGTTGGATTGCACAAGTTCAATTATAGCCGAAACTAACTTCTTCATCTAACTCAACCCCCCGCCCTCCATAATATACCAAATATACATTGGATTGATTTTAAAAATTATTCTACATAACCAGGAAATATAACATGCAAACCCTAACTAGAATTACTGAAGGTTTTATTATATTTGGGACAGTTTTAAAAGATAGGATTCTGCTTATACTTCTGAAATAAGTGTACATGTATCCTCTTTTGAATTTCGGATTAATAAATTGCCATTATGGTGCTTTATGGTTCTGTTGGATTTTCTCATCAAAGAAAATTGAAATTTATTTTGTTGAAATAACCACTGAAGCCATCAAGTAAGAGTGACTTCACTCAAATGGTTCCAGTTTAAAAGTGGCATTTTAAAATACTTTTTAAAAATCTCATGTACAGATCAGTGGATTTCCTGGACATGCTAAAATAAGAAAGTAAACAGATAAACTAAATTAAATGGATGTGTCAAATTTTCATTTCAAAAACACATAAAGCTTGCAATTGAATATCAACAAAACATAGGATCTTATGAGGCACAAATACATAATTCCCGTTGGCTCTAAAATACCATAACAGCCACAAATAGAAAATAACATCAGAAAAACTTACTTTAACATTTTCTCTTTCCTTAAGTAAAAATTAATTAGCTATGACAAAATAATTAATGCACATATGCAGTTTATTTGAATATAATGGGTGGTTTTAAGGGTTAATTATAAAAAATAAATTTTTATTTTTTTAATTTTTAAAATTTTGGGGGGAAGTTTTTTTTAAAGCTAAATTTTTAGATATATTAATGGTATGAATATTAGGGGAAAGTAAATTTTTTTTAGAAGTAGAAGAGAGAAGTAGAACAAATGTAATATACTGTTTGATCTGTTGTAGTTTAAATTTACTAATGATAAGTGGATATAGTTAGCGACCAGCAGAGTTTCTGTGAAAGACTTAAGTACACAATATCTGCAATAATGGGGAAGATGGTAAAATGTGTACAGGAGATGGAAATAGAATTAGTTAAGTTTATTAACATGAAGGGTTTATATGATTGAAAGAGGCAACACATTTTCTGCCTTTGGCAAATAAGCATGATGTAAAATAAATACGGACTGTGTGACTTTGTTGTGGAATGAAGCTTCATGGTGAGCAGAGCTCTGTTTTTCTTTCCAGGATGGGTTCCTTCTTCGCTCCCAGCCTCCCAGGCATCAATATCCTTCGGCTCCACACATCCATGTACTTCCAGTGCTGGGCTGTGATGTGTTGCAACGTTCCTGAGGCCAGGGTCTTCAAAGCTTCCAGATCGAATAACTTCTATCTGGGAATGCTCTTGCTCATCCTCTTCTTGTCCACCATGCCCGTCCTGTACATGATCGTGTCCCTCCCACCATCTTTTGATTGTGGCCCCTTCAGGTTCTTGCCTTTGCATTTTCTTTTGGGCAAAGTTTTCTTTCAGGGGTGGAGATGGGAATGGTCACTCGTTGTATAAGCTATTTTTTCCCCCCAAACGTGACATTTTGGTCTGTAGGAATGAGCTCTTTGGGATATTCAGGCTCATTATGTGACATGGACATTCTTAAGCAAGATCCATCTATTGATGTTTTCTCACTTGGCAATCATAAAAGGGAAAATAACTGCTCCAGGCTCTGTCCGTGTAAAATATGTACACTGAATCTGAGCTATTTCTATATAAGGAGATAGCAAAGAGCAAGGTTTGATTACATTAGTCTGGATATGAACATTTTCCTGATGCTAGGTCATCTCATTCAGACATTGGAAGCTATTGTTATTTTTCACATGAACCACCTAATTGGAAAAATAAAAGAGGAAGGAAGGGAGGGAGGGAGGAAGGAAAAAAGAAAGATGACTCCATAAGCTACCTAGGAAATGGGATCATTATTAGATAATAATGAATATAAAGAGGGTCACAGAATTTATAATCCAAATCTACATGCTAGGAAAAAAATTAAGGATGTTCCTCACGTATATTCTCCTCAAATAACAAGAATAAATCACTCAAGTCAGTAATAAAGAGTCAAGAAGGCTCTTTGATCCAACTTAGAAATATACTTTTCTACAGTTCTCTATGACAGCGTTCCCTGTGACACTTACCAAGAAAGCAAAGTTTCCAGATCTGGAGGATTGAGATTTCATTCCACCACAAGTCCCCCCAAGAATCTCTACATGTTGAGTCACTGATCAGCATGCATTTGAGTTATTTCTACTTTTCAGTGGGAAAATGTGAATACAAAAAGCCATGTGAATGACAAGCATGATGCAATAGTGGACATGTATAATTTCTCCTTCATGCTGTCAGACCAAGTTACTAAATTAAAGTCAAAATATTCTTTGCCCACAGACTTAAGTATAGAAGAAGCATTTTCATTCTAATAATAGTCTGTTATTACTGCTTTCCTGGACACAAAGAAAGAAAATGTTAAGCCTACTGATTGAGCAAAAACAGCTGGAGTTCTGTCATACATATTCAGGAAGCTGAAGTTGACAAGTCCTGTTCCCCCGCCCCACCCAGGTGGGGGGAAGTAAATAATGCAGACAGTGACATCTGGAGGCTAAATATGAAACTACAGTTTTGAAAGAGCAATTGGTCTTAATAAAGCTCAGGGTACAAAGTTCAAGAGACAAGTCATCTAAAGACTTTAGTTAATTGCAAATTACCCACACAACTAAATATCCAGGATAAGTTTTAGATGTGCTTTTAACTTTTTAATTGGAAGGGGGTCCTTCTCAGAAAAACATATCAAAGGAACTTAGTTGTCTGCCAGGGAAACCCTGCAAGGTCAACACGGAGCTGGGTGGTGGTAACAGAGGTCCATTAATATAAAAAATATCATTGAGCTAGTCACGTACAATGACTGCACAATTTTAGCTTTTTGGATCATAACTCCTTTGCCTCTCTTTAAATTACACTGAGTTACTATGATTTTAATGAATAAAACTTAGTCTGTATCTAACACATAGTATCTGACTTTGACCAACTGCTTCCTAATTGGCAAACTTTGGCAGAGGAGCAGCATGTATATCACTATTTTGAGATCAAGGAAATTTAAATACTTTCAGTAGAGTATTGGGAAAGGGGTATCTCTGTCCTATTTAGGTAGTCTGTTGTTCCTGGAGCAAAAGAATGTATACTTGGTTTATTCTCTAGATTTTAAAGCTTTAAGCATTGTTCTGCCTTGCTACCAAGGTGAGAAAGGATATATTAGTAGGAGACTCATGACTTGCCATCCTTTTGGACCCTGAGTTTGAGGTCGTTTGACCAGCCTGCCTAGTGAAGTGTATCTGACCCTACTTGGCACCTGGGTGGGCAGCAAATTGGTAAACGTGCATTTGAGGTAGGTTAATGGGGACAGCACAGTAATGGCCAGGCTCTCCCAGGTGCATGTATGTTTTCAGGTAAGGTGGCTACAATACCTTAGAAGACCCATTCTGCAAAGCAATTTGATGAGATAGTCTAGCTTGTTCTGGTTTCATAAGAACTGGCTAGGGAGGGTGAATTTTCCAGAAAATTATTCCAGTAGGCTATTAAGTGGATTTACCTTAACAGTTTGACAATTAAAAAACTATTTCTTTGGTGTCCAGGTGAAGAAAATTCTTCTAACTGCTCTACCTCATCTCCTGACACTTGATGTTTCTCCCCCAGCTCCCTCACTAATAATTCTGAACAGTTTGTAGATCTCTAGGTTCTCACACACCTCCCTGCTAACATTATGGTAATTATAACTTCATGTATTTTCATCTAACTGCAAAGGTAATATGTGTTTATCCTAGAAAAAACAGAAATTATAGAAATTTTCGCATGAAAATAAACACTAACCAAAGACCTGAAATAACAACTCTCAACATTTTTTTTGGCATTTTGTATTCTGGTTTTCTTCTTATGCAGATTTTTAAAATAACTGAGATCATATAATATGTATAGGTTTATATTATATCATGACACTGCTATTACATTGGCATGATGGGTGTTACCTGATAATGCTGAATGTTATATACTAAGTTAAGACAGACATCCTGCTCTCATTTCTCTAGTTTATAGGGGCTGAGAACAAATTCACTAAGGACCTTTGCTTTTTAGGCTTGTTTTCTTTCTCTTCCCATTTTCTGTTCTTAGCTGGTACTCATTAGGGCCCGTCCAGAAGAAATACTGAGAGAGAAAGGATTCGGCATTCAGTGCAGTTACCTATTAATAGCTCAGATGAAAGAGGTCTGGTGGGAAATGAGATAGAAGCTATAACATGGAAAGAGATATTAGATTATTTGTGGATTTTATTCCATTAAGCTATTCCTTATGCTCATTTCCAAGGCTAATTAAAAAAACTGAGCACACTATTTGTTCAGCCCAAAGAAAGTATTCTTATATAAGAACAGCTGCTGAGGAGTAGACTTACAAGCTATTTATAAAATATATTTTCATACATATATAAGGTATATTTATATTTTATATAATATATTTGTTCCCAAGTAACCCAAATCTTAGAAATATAGCTTTAAAAAATCTTCTCCTGGAGGGAAGGGATAAATTGGGAGATTGGGATTGACATATACACTGCTATATATAAAATAGATAACTAATAAGGACTTACTGTATAGCACAGGGAATTTTACTCAATATTCCATAATGACCTCTATGGGAAAGGATTCTAAAAAAGAGTGGATATATGTGTATGTATAACCGATTCACTTTGCAGTACACCTGAAGCGAACACAACACTGTAAATCAACTATATTCCAAAAAAAAATTTTTTTAAATCTCCTAATGCTGTGGTTAATTTCCTAACTGCTTTGACTATGTGTTTGTGTTGGCATAACATTTCTCATATCTTATCCATACGTTGACAGTATGAGGTCAAAGTGTCAGGAGTTGTAGCTAAACATCAGATTTCTAACCTGAAAGAGTACTTAGGCAGTGTTTGAGAAAAATTTCTAGTTTTCTTGCTATAAACATAGTTTTTACATCTTGCTATAAACATGGTTTTTACATCTGTTTCAAATGAACTTCTCTCCTTTTTTTTTCAGTGGCAAAAATAGGATGTTTGAAGTCATTGGAGAAACACTGGAACATGATTTTCCAAGCTGGATGGCAAAGATCTTGAGACAGCTTTCTAATCCTGGATTAGTTATTGCTGTTATTTTGGTTATGGTGTATGTGCTTCCCCTCCTCATAGAAAGAGCCTTTGTAATGTTCTTCCTGCGCCTTTTAAGTTTCAGCGTTTTCAAATCTCTTTCTCCCCAGGGGTTGTGCTGTAACCTAACCAATTCAGCACTGATTATGTGGTGGTGAGAGGCTAAAATTCATGAGCCATATTCTGATCCTATTGTATGTAATTTACAGCCATTTGCATCTGTCTTTGCCTGCCTAGGATTATAAGATTTGTTCCCAAGTAACCAAAATAATTATCAGTAAACAGCTACAGCAAGGGAAACATAAACACTAAATCTAATCAACACATCAAGCTTCCTCCCCACCCCCCTGACCTCCACCTTTTTTCCATAAAGCATATGGCTGTGAATACACAGAAATGATGAGCCTCTAAGTTAATATTCCCCTTGAGGGCCCTATAAGCTATATTTCAGGGCTAAAGGCTTAAGGGGTCTTAAAAATTACCCTGTCCTTGTTCCTAGAAGGCCATTAATAACTATGTCTGCCCATGATGATAGAATCAGAGGACCAGAAGGGTCTTGGAAAGGTCACTTAGTCTATCCTTTCAAAGTCAGAGATGATATCCAAAGGGGAACTTGAGAGGGGGCTTTTGTTCCCATATTACTTTCATTGGTTTCTGAGTCTTGGCCACCATAGGTAAACTTACATTCTAAGCAAAAAAAAAAAAAAAAAAAAATGCTTCCTATGGAAGGGCTACAAAAAGTGCCCCAGTCCTTCCTTTCAAACCCCAAGGCCCTCCTAAATAAAAAGTCTAGAACTGCCACTGATTTCAGTCAAGGAGGGCAGGTATGAAGTCACCCTCGTGGACACTTCAGTGGAACAAAGCTGACACAAAGGGTTGGATTTGTTTAAATAAAGGTAAAACTAGGAAATCTCAGGGAGAGATTGGGAGAGAAATCCCAGTGGTTTAAGTAAATGAACTGGGTTCTGGGCCAAGTTGTTAGGATCGTCTCTGTGATGGTCGTGGTCACAAGCCACATCAGTGAGGGAAGGTGTCATCTTTAAGTTTATAAATTAAGAAACTGACTTGGAGGAGGGAAGGGATTTTTCCCTCAGTGAGAATACATCAAAAATGACAATAGTAGGGCTTTGACAGTAAATCCAGCACTCACCCCTTTACACCATGATGCCTTCTTTGAGGGAGGGCTAATAGCCTGTAGGGATAATTAAATAGTAAAACAGATTATTTTATGTAGTACAGAACCTTGATCATGGGGTGCCATTAAGAATCTGATAGTAAATCTCTGGTGCAGATGTGTTAGAAAATGACTTGCTGGATGCAGCATGTTTCACCAGATGGCCCTGGAAGTGATTTTCCTTCTTAGTGTTTTTACGATATAGTGGCTTTTGAGAGCATGGCTTTTAGGAGTCAAGGCCTTTTCATGGTAAAAAGGAGGTCTTGTTTTAAAACACACACACTCAAAACAATGTCAGATTTTATGACTATATTCTTAACTTATTGAGAGAGATTTATTTTTAAGCAAAGGAGCAACATTGTTCTAATGCCACTAATTAAAGATTTAATAAGCTGCCCCAGCGGTATGGAAGAGAAATGAACACTGCCTTTGTTCCAGGCACGATCCATATATTAACTCATTTAATTTCCACAATAACCTTAAGAAGTTGGCCTCATTAATCATATTATTGAAAGCACATGGAAGATCTTCCCCAAATCAAATGGCTAATAGGTAAATTCAAACCCATGTCTTTTTATTCCCCACCACTTATTTCCCACCACTCATTTACAGCACCAAACACTGAGTTCAGGCTGAGTGGAAATGCTCAGAAGAACTGGAAGCCACTTGTCAGAGACGGTCTACACCCAGGGTTGGCACACTTTTCCTTAAAGGACCATATAGTAGTTACTTCAGGCTTTGTGGTCCAAGAGGCAAAATTGAGGATATTATGTAAGTACTTATGTAACTCTTTTAAAATGTAAAAACCAATCTTAGTTCATGGGCCATACATAACAGGCTGGGAGTCAGGTTTGCCCCAGAGACCATAGTGTGACAACCCCTGATATAGACTGTCTAGAGGGAAACTGGCATGATATAAGGTCAAATAGATGTCCCACAAGGATGATTTTAGTTCTGACGTTCTGATTTAAAACCCGAAATTCTGCTTATTACTGATTTGATTTTTCAAATACTGAGGTCTCATCTTCAGCACTTTATGGTGCCCATACAGTTGGCTTGGATTTTTTTAAAATTAATTTATTTATTTTCGGCTGCGTTGGGTCTTTGCTGTATGGGCTTTCTCTAGTTGCAGCTAGAGGGGGCCACTCCTCACTGCGGTGTGCTGGCTTCTTATTGCGGTGGCTTCTCCTGTTGCGGAGCACGGGCTCTAGGCACGTGGGCTCCAGTAGTTGTGGCATGCAGGCTCACTAGTTGTGGCTCACGGGCTCCAGAGCACAGGCTCAGCAGTTGTGGCACACAGGCTCAGTCGCTCCGTGGCATGTGGGATCTTCCCAGACCAGGGCGCAAACCCATGTCCCCTGAATTGGCAGGCGGATTCTTAACCAGTGCGCCACCAGGAAGTCCTGGCTTGGCTTTTTATTACCTTTAATTACAGAATGTTTACAAGCATTTTGAATTTCCCCAATGGATCATATTAAATCAGCTTGGTTGGTTTTTGGGTAACTGAGTAGAGTTTGAGCTAGTTCCCTGCAGGCGGTTTCATTCCTTTGGAGACTAAAAAATGATCTATGAAGAATACTCATTGAAGGTGCATCTCAAGGTAGAAAAAAAGTGATAGATAAATAGAGAATTACAGAATTGCAAATGACTTGTGAGGTCTTTGAGTTCTTCCTCCAAATGCCGGCACTTTTCTAAGAAAACCCTTACAATACACAGACACACCATATTTATTGAACACCTAATTCATGCCAGATATTACACCAGATGCTTTCATGTATGTAATTTCATTCAAAATCCTATCACTTGTATAAGAAATAAACCCAGCGGAAATGATATCAATAATCCTGTTGCTAGCAGCAGATGGCTCGTAAAGGTTATGATCTGGCATGTTGGTGAGTAGGGGAAATGTGTTCAGTAACCAGTTATTTGCAATAAAGGGCAATGCCAGTTACTTTTTTTTTTTTAATGCATTTTTTCTTTGTTTTGCTTTAAGTGAAGATGAACATGTTTATTTTTGCAAAAATGTTTGGCTGGAATTTGCTCTTTTTAGAAATGTAAATGTCACTTAAATGCCAGGACCATTCTTTTATGAAATAGTTTCTTTTGAAGGAGAGAGAAATGCAAACAATACATTCTATAGATGAAAAAAAGCCATGTTAATTAACTATGATGGTGAGGATTATAGCCTTAGTTGTAAAAGCCAAAGGAAGGAATTTAAAGTGGAAAGTCAGTTTCCTTTTTATTCTACACATTCCCTAAGCTTCAAGAGATTTTCTGTTCTCTTGGATGCCATTGGTATCGATTTGAAATGGTGTTTTCAGTTATAATTTAAAGTGATGTTAATACATTTCCAAGAAGAACCTAAAATTAGGCAGTGAGGAACATCAGACAGAGCCCTGGGCTGTGGAGGAGGAGCCTTGGGGGTCCAACTTCCCAGGTCCACCCCAGTCGCTGTGTAATTCTGAATGTACTTCTTCACCTCTCTGTACTTCAGGCTTTTATCTACAAAAGAGGTTCAGAGTAGAAAATATCTTAAAGTCACTCCAGTGCCAATATTACATGATCTAGTTAATGTAAATTTAAGAAGAATCTTGAGGAACTGAAAAATACCATAAATTTTATTTTATTTTTTTAAATTTAGTTTGACTATCTATTATCTCAATGCTACTGCAAAGGGCCAGAAGGCAGCAAATCTGGATCTAAAAAAGAAGATGAAACAGGTAGGATACAATTTATTTCAGAGAAATATTTGTCTTTATTAATGTCAAGTAGTAGAAAACATCAGGAAATCTCATGTTCTTCTTCTCTACTATTTTTTATTATGTAGCAAGCTTTGGAGAACAAACTGCGAAACAAGAAAATGGCAGCTGCACGAGCAGGTTTGAGCTATGTTATGTTTGCATTCTTTCTCCCCTACAAACAGTATGCTCTTCCTTTTTTTCCTCTCAAAATGGGGCATTTGATGCAGAAGAGCATTACTGCCCCAGCAAGTCACCCCATACTCTTTACTGTCCACCTTTTTAAGCCCTTTTCAGGCATCATATCCAGGGGGTTTTGTTGTTTTCCAGTGGGAGAAAGAAAAGAGAAAGAAAACTTCAGGAATATAAAAGTAGCAGTAGTGATAGAAAAGGGATCTTGCAAATTGACGGAAGATGAAGAAAACATCCATATACATAGTCATACAAATAGCAGATACAGATGCCTAATCTCTCCTGCCCATTTTGACCATTTTTATACATAGATGGATACACTGGGAAGATGCTAATAGTATCCTCTAGGCTCATCACTGTTGCTTTCCCAGAGCCTTCTCTAATTCGTTAACCTCTCTTACTTTTTAACCTTTTTAATTTTTAAACTATTAAACCTTTTTAATTTTTAAACTATTAAGGCATACTCTTATTTGCCAAAATTACTGATATGTTTTGCCTTCTACATGGAAAAGTGATGCCTAAGAAGTTCAATAAAAATCTTTTCCAACTCTTCCCTCATTCCCAACTCTACAACTCTTTATATTAGTACGGCCTTTTTTCCCCCTGTAAGTAATAATAATAATAATAATAATAATAATAATTTAAAAAACTCAACCCAAATTAGTTTAAGTAGAAAAATTTATTGGTTCACACAAATGAACAGAAGCGTGGTATGTAAATCTTCTGGTCACATTTTACCCCAAGTTTAGAAGCAATCAGGATTAACCCCATTTCTCTGTAGTTCTTTCAACACTACACTCCTTTTATGTTGGCCAACCTTTACGGCAGCAAAAGTGGATGCAGCAACTTCTAATGTCATGTCCTTGGATTATATTTGTCTTCGTTGTTGTTTTTTTTTTTTTGTCATTAAGCTACTTGTTTCTTAACTGCATTAATTTTTTTTCAGCTCTATTGAGGTATAATTGACTAATAAAATTGTAACACATTTGAAGTGTACAATGTGATAATTTGATATACACATACATTATGAAAGGATTCCCACCTCCAGTTAATTAACACATCCATCACCTCACATATTTACCTTTTTTTTTTTTTTTGGTAAGAACGCATAAGTTCTACTCTTTTAGCACATTTCAATTATACAATACAGTGTTACCAACTGTAGTCACTATGTTGTACATCAGATCCTCAGATGATATTCATCTTATAGCTGAAAGTTTTGTACCCTTTTACTAACCTCTCCCAATTTCCCCAACCTTGTATCTCTGGCAACCATCATTTTACTCTGTGTCTATGAGTTCCACTCTTTTGTTAAAGCTTCCACGTATAAGTGATACCATGACATGTTTATCTTTGTCTGGCTTACTTCACTTAACATAATGCCCCCCAGGTTCGTCCATATTGTCACAAATGGTAGTACTTCTTTCTTTTATAAGGCTGAATAATATTCTATAGTGTGTGTGTGTATACACACACACCACATCTTCTTTATCCATTCGTCCATAGATGGACACTTAGGTTGTTTTCATACCTTGGCTGTTGTGAATAATGCTGCAGTGAACATAGGAATACAAATGAATGATTTCATCTCCTTTGCATATCAATCCAGAAGTGGGATTGCTGGATCACATGGTAGTTCTGTTTTCAGTTTCTTGCAGAACCTCCATACTGTTTTCCATTGCGACTGCACCAATTTACATTCCCACCAACAGTGCACAGCATCCCCTTTCTTCCCATCCTCATCAGCATTTGCCATCTCTTGCCTTTTTGATAATAGACATTTTAACATGTGTAAGGTGATACCTCATTGTGGTTTTGATTTGTGTTTTCTTGATGACTAGTGATGTTAAGCACCTTTTCATGTACCTATTGGCCATCTGCATGTCTTCTTTGAAAAATGTCTATTCAGATCCTTTGCCCATTATTATTATTATTTTGCTATTGAGTTATATAAGTTCCTAATATATTTTGGATATTAACCCCTTATCGGATATGTGGTTTACAAATATTTTCTTCCATTCTCTAGGTTGCCTGTTCATTTTATTTATGGTTTCCCTTGCTGTACAGAAGTTTTTTTGTTTAATGTAGTCCAATTTGTTTCTTTTTGCTTTTGCTGCCTTTGCTATTGGTGTCAAGTCCAAAAAATCATTGCCAGGAAAAATTGCAAGAGCTTTTCCTCTAAGTTTTCTTCTAGGAGTTTTATGCTTTAAGGTCTTATATTCAAGTCTTGAATCATTTCGACTTGATTTTTGTGTATGGTATAAGTTTAATTCTTTTCCATGTAGATGTCTAGTTTTTCCACCATCATTTATTGAGGAGATTATCCATTTTCCATTGAATATTCTTGGTGTTTTGTCAAAAATTAATTGACCATATATGCATGTGTTTATTTTGGGCTGTCTATTCTGTTCGATTGATCTTTGTGTCTGTTTTTATGCCAATACCATATAGTTTGGATTACTACAGCTTTGTAATATAATTTGAAATGAGGAAGTGTGATGCCTCTAGCTTTGTTCTTTCTCAAAATTGCTTTGGTTATTCAGGGACGTTTGTGGTTCTGTATGAATTTTAGGATTTTTTTCCTATTAATGAGAAAAATGCCATTGGAATTTTGATAGGGGTTGCATTGAGTTTGTAGATTGCTTTGGGCAGTATGGGCATTTTCACAATATTAATTCTTCCAATCATTAACACAGAGTATCTTTCTATTCATTTGTGTCTTCTTCAATCATTTATTAAAGAAATTTATTTGTGTCTTCTTCAATCATTATATAATGACCTTCTTTGTCTCTTGTTACAGTTTTTGGTTTAAAATCTGTTTTGTGTGATATAAGTAGAGCTATCCATGCTTTTGGTTTCCATCTGCATAAAATAATCTTTTTCCATCCCTTCACTTTCAGTCTATGTATGTCCTTAAAGCTGAAGTGAGTCTCTTGTGGACATCACATAGTTGGAAGCATGTATGTCGCACATATCTGCAGTGCTTTTGTATTTGCTCTAGATTGGGACTATAACTTAATATTATCAAATTAGTATTTAGAACAGTGAATGAAATGTTCTGACTTCTAAGATCTGAATTCTAGTTAAGGCATATTATTACCTTTGTTTTAAATAATATAATGTTATTGCATGCTAATTTACCTGATATTTTCCCATAATTTGTTAAAAATATGTATAACCTTTGTGAAGGCAAAGACTATATCTTATTTATCATTGTTTCCTCAGGACTTAATATAGGACTTTATATATCAGTCACTCAATAAATACCTACTAATTATCTACTGGACAATGAGGAATTCTTTTACTGGAAAAATTTGAAATGAACAGATTTCTATACTAATTACATAAGCAGTAATGAATGAATAAACATTTCAAAAAGAGCAGAACTTTTATTCTCCTGTCTTTAGAATTTGTGAGGATTTTGTAGAATATAGAAATATTTGGCAGCAAATATTATAGCAACATGGAACACATTTGAAGGTATAGATTTCAGGCCATCTCATTCAGAACCATTAAGCACACTGAAATTTTTATTTACCTCTTCTTTATCTTCTTTCTCTGTCTCTTTATTTATTTATTTATTTACTTATTTACTTATTTATTTGTTTATTTTGAACAGCTGCAGCTGCTGGAGGCCAGTAATTTTCATGGATATTCTGGAGGCCCAGAAGTATTCCTCACCATACTGTTCAAAAGCAGTGACTTATGTGAAGGCCCAAGTAAAAAAAGAAGAATCTCTACCTTATTCCAAATTAGGGATTCGTTCCTGCACCACCACTTTCTCCCCTGAGCCAGTCCCCTCACATTTTCTTTAACAAATTGAGTTTAAAATTGTGTGTGATGGAGAAGTATGGATTACTGGCTTACTTGTTGGGTTAATTTAAAAACCTTTTACTCATATGGACTTTCATTTTATACATATCTTCTGCCTTAGTTTTCTTAGCCTGGAAACAGGACTATTTCACCCTCTTTTTTCTTCTAAGTTCAGAAATATCTTTATAAAGTATTCATTGTAATCATTTGTTAACTCACTTTTTTTTTTTTTTTTTTTTGAAATTAACATCTTGTTTTCCCTTTTCATTCTGCCTCCCCATCCATGGTCCCCACAAATATACACCCAAAACCTTTTTATTTGCTGCTGGATTCAGTATGAAAAGGAATGGGCTTTTTAGAAGAAAAATCTCATGGGTTATCTCTTCGGGCTTCTGAGAGGTACACATAGTTTAAACCATATCAAAAGGTTTATATTAGCAAACTTTGACCTGAACTGTGTTTTCTCATCCTGATGGGTCCCTACAAGTACCAGAGCCGGAGTCCATTGGGTCTGGGAATGTACTGGTGACCCACGTCTTACTATATATGGTGAGGTATGGTTCCCTAGTTGACTTTGGGGTTTAGCCTTTGCTATCTTCATTCCTCAGTGGATGGGTCAGTAGGAAGAGCTTTTGTGTCAGTTTCCCTGCCTAATACTCCAGCATCTTCTCTGGACTGGACTTTAATTCAGTCAAGTTGATTGGAACTTGGACTATTTCAGTGCTTTACTAGACCCTTCCCAGAAGCGTATGTGCAAATATTGGGGGAGTGAGTTTGTAATAAACACTGGGACCACACTGAGTGCATGACCACCAGGAACTACAATGAGGCCAGTACCTCTTAATCTGTTTACTAAATATTTATCAAACATTATGTGTCAAACATTTATCAAACATTATATATCTTATCACCTGCTCTCTAGATTTTCTTTACCACTTTTTGCCCTACCTGCTATATCCTTAGTTTCTAGCATCTTCCAGAATACTAGATACTAGAACTTGCAAAACTGTTTTAGGATTGGACAAAATTAATGATACCTTCCCACTCAGGGCAAGACTGTCCCTTTCTTCACAATGACACAGATATTATAGTACACTATCTGTATTCAGAAAAAAGATTTGCTTTCTCTTATTCTCTATTAAGTGCAATGTCTAACAAAATCCAGTTATTATTCTACCTTTTTCAGCTCTCTTCCAAAGTTAGGACATCTTAATGGACAAACAACCCTAGACCTCGGAGTTGGCATCACATGCTTAGTAGATGGGATGCAAACAAAGGAGTTTAGCCCACGGTGGAAAACCAAGTTCCTGTGGAAAAAAACAAGGGAGTGCTTTAGCAGAGGGAATCCAATGCAATGTGGGTAAGATGGGAGTCTGATGACTTTACTGCCTCCCTTGAGTCAAAAATATGGACCTGGATAATATCCAGTTACAACTTTCTTTTGCCTTGTTTGGTTCACAGAAGTAAAAAAAAGTGTTTCCACAATTCATTTGTAAAGAAATATATATTAAAAGAGTAAGTAAGCAGGCTTCAAAAACAAGAGACTTAAGAATGGGATGGTCAGATGTTCTCAGCTCTCAACTCAGATACGCACTTGATTTTTCATAAGACACATTGAGACCTAAGAATATTTTTTAAAATAAACTGTAGTCATAGCCTTTATTTACATCTACTTCCTGCAAGAAGGAAACAGCATTATATCATGGTGACAAGATTTCTCAAGGCCCTATCTGAGGTTTCTTTTTCTCAAAGTTCTCTTGTAATGGATTGCCTTGGATGGTCCAGCTGCCTTTACCAGGATGGGTCTTGGTGACTTAGTAATTATGAATAATGGAACAATGTATACATGAAATACTTGACCTCTTCTGGGAACTTAGGTATCATATAACACACATCTTTTTCATACACACCAAGAAGTTTTCATACAAATCCTTGGTCATTTAAAAATTTATAATAGTGGTACATGTTCATTACAGCAAATTTAGAAATTTTTAATGGAATTAAAAAAGCAAAAGAATCTATAATTCCACCACCCAGAATAACTTCTGTTAACATTTTGGTGTATTTTTTTCTCAGATTCACACACACATACAGACTCAATAAAATATTTTGGATCATAAGATATATTTAGTCTTTATCCTACTTTCTTATTTAACATTTTCCCATGTCATAAAAATTACTTCAGGACATTTTTTAATGGCTACAAAATATTTTTTGATATTAATACAGCATAATTAGTTTATTCTACTGTTGTACATTTAGATTGATTAAAGATTAAATATTAACTTTAAATTTGGGTCCTTTCAGGACATTTTTATGCAAAAGCATTAGTTTGTATAGACTTAAATCAACACATATACAGTTGAAGACAGTTCGGGTCAATTTACTGATAAAATTATATTACTTTCTGTTACTTTCCTGATTCAGAGCAATTAGCCTTAAATGTCACTAAATTTTCTTTTGATACTGTTTTACTTATGGATATATAAAAACTTTTTAGGAACTATCTCATTTTTTTTAATCTTAAGGAACATATTTAAAATCTTTTTTTTGGAAGTCAAGTTTCACGTGCTGAATCAAATTAAGTATCATCCACATATGATAACCAATACAAATTGCCACCTGGGAAATTAATGTTTTTTTCCTATTTTATTTGATTTACTAAAACTTTGGTCAAAGTTATTGTATTTATGTTTTTATTTGTTATTAAAAGCAACAGGCTCAAAATTATTTCTCATTTCAAAGAATATCAGAGTCCTTGATATTTTACTGGAAGTTTAATTTCTGTGTTGCTGCTGTTGATGAGGCTCATATTTCTCAGGTTACCATCACCGTTCAAAAGAAAAGCCTGGATGCATAACCTTGGCATCTTACTCATTGCTGGTAGGATACCGATCAGATTCTTTCTGGATCACTCATTGTCCATCATATGTAAACTAACAGAAACTCCCTAAATCAAATGATGTCATAGAAATATTCCATAACAGCAAATTAGTAATTGATCATGTCAAGTATATCATGACATCCAAATGTATCCAGGTTAAATTCAGAAGGTGATATAGGTTCTGAAATCCCCAGCTGACCATCTGAAGACTTCAGCAAGAATTTTAAGGGTAAAATACAATATTAAAAGTGGATTAGAGGGCTTCCCTGGTAGCACAGTGGTGGGGAGTCCGCCTGCCGATGCAGGGGACACGGGTTCGTGCCCCGGTCCGGGAAGATCCCACATGCTGCGGAGCGGCTGGGCCCGTGAGCCATGGCCGCTGAGCCTGCGCGTCCGGCGCCTGTGCTCCGCAACGGGAGAGGCCACAACAGTGAGAGGCCCACGTACCGCCAAGGAAAAAAAAAAAAAAAAAAAAGGTCTGGACAGTATAAGACCCCATTATTACAGTCCCTCTTCTGTGTTAGCTTTCATTTGTAAACAAAAATATTCCTCACCAGCCAACACATTATACTTAAGTGCGTGATGAGGATGAAATGTAAAGAGTAATTAAGAGATCATTTAGTGCTTCAGACAGGAAAACACATTCACCAATTTGCCAGATAATTATTAATAACTATTCTGTATGCCTTATCTTCGAAGGGAAAGCAAATTTCTAACTTTATGATCTCTGTTGCGATAGTGTATAACTGTGCTCCTTTTATACAGAAAGAAGAGGAGGCAGGCGCAAATTAGGTGATCTGCCCATTGCAGTAGTGGAAACGCTGTGGAGGATCAGTATTTGGAGCATCTGTGAGTTATTTTCAGCTCAGGTCCTGGGGAGGAGCATGAGGCTGTGTTCAACAGAGCACTAGGTCAAAAGAAAGAACTCCCCAGCTTTATTCTCTGTGCTGTATTGTTTTTTTTTACTGAAAACAGGAATACAATATTTGCAACTAAAAAAGAAAATTGGCTAATACAACTGCTGAGATCTTTGGAAAATCTTTGAATCTTAATGCATCTAGATGCTGTGTAATCATAGCTGGCTCCTTCTCACTTAGCACTGGTTTCATTCCTATGTATCTGATTGGCCCAGCTGGGCTCAGTGCTGGCCTGCAATAACAGTGAGAATGTGTCCAAATGGAGCCACACAAGGTATCTTTTGCCTTTCCTCAATACTGTAGGTTAGGAGGCACCGAAATGTTATTCATTTTGTTAATCATTTGTTCTTTTATTCAGCAGTTATGCCTTGATTCTTTGTTTATCAGTCAAACATTCCCAAATCCCCAAATATGGGAATGTTCATGCTCATTTAAAACAGGCAAAAATTAACATTTGCCATGTGACTTTATGGAAATAGTTCAACCTCTCAAAACCTTGTGTTTCTCATCTCTAAAAAACGGGGATAATAAGAGTCCTACTCCATAAACTTTCTACTTGGGATTAAAAGAGATAGATCCTGCAGAGATCATAGCACCAAACCTGGCACATAGTTAGTGCTCGATAACAGCCATGGTTGTCACCCTTGTTCTTATGGCGTTCCAAAAATTTGTAGCTGCGGTTTAATTATTTTTTTCTGCTTGACCATACATCTAAACTCTGGGAAGAAACTGAGAACACCATTGAAATGAGAATTTGTCAGGGCCTTATCATTTTTACAAATGGAACACTGAAAATATCATGGTGATCCCCGGTATCTAATTTTAAGTAAAAACAATATTACTCTTAAAACACTAAACTTTCATACATGCTGAAGTCATGCTTTCTGACTCCTGAAAGTCATTTAGAAGATGCTTCTTTCTGGAAAAAAAAAATCCTGCTTTGTTGTTTCTCTAATACCTGCTTACTTGCTCTGTCAAGTAATCCAGGCATGGAATTAGCAATCTGTAATGCTGATGTGCTTATAAATTAGAGGGTAAGACCCTATAGGCATGGCTAGTATTTTGCAGGAATAATATAAATGGGCTAAATACACAAGGACTGGACTGTGAGTCAACAGGAGCAGAGAGTATGACTGAATTGAATGTTAAAATCCTAAAGTGCTTTTATTCTTTTGGGATCAAATATTTTCCCATATGACTTGATAATGGAAGTAAATGGGGGAAATGGATTCATTTGTAAATTTTTAGAAATGATTCCATGTGTTAAGGCAGGTCAAACTGAATGACATTAATTAAGAGACATTTTATGTGAATGTCATACTGTGATGCATGATGTGAGGATAACCCTGAAAAAGACTATAGATTAACATGTCTGAAGGGTAAGGTGCTTAGGTCATTGACCTCAGAATTAATAAATACATTTGTAGTGGAATACGGTGGAATAACCCAACACCAGGTGAAAATTAGCCTGCCGCAAAATAGGCCAAGAGCTGGAATTACAACTGATCTCAGTGGAATATGGAATGAGTTGATTCCATGGGAAATGTTTGTCCCTAGTGAAACAGTAGATAACACCCAGTGGAAACACTCAGCCTTTGGATCTGCATCACAGAAAATGTTCCATGTATCTCAAGTCCACAGACAACTAAATAATCGTGGGGGCTGAGTGGTGGCGTAAAAGAGCACAGGCTTGGGAGCCAGGGCCAAGGTTTAAGTTTTCTTCCTGACTGAGAGTGTTACTCACTGGCCATATGATTTTTTGGTTGTCATTAATTAGCTTTTTGACCCAGGCTAATTACTTATTCTCACTAGGCTTCAATTACCTCATCTTTAAAATAGATAATTGTCTCCATGCGAATTGCTGCACAGATTACATGAGATGATGCTGAATATCACTGAGCACCATTTAGCACATAGCACATAGTTTAGCACCCAGTTAAGGGCTGGATATATGTTACCCCTCATTCTCCTTTTCTGCCAAAATTTTTATTTGAAAAATTTAGTCATGTTTCAGTTTAAAAATTAGAATGATTTTAATTGATCTAATTCAGGGAGTTACCAAAAAACCAATTGCAAGGAAGATTTTACTCAATTGGAGAAAACCAAATCTCTTATAGACCAATAAAAACAGCTGTTCAGATTACTTTAGCACATTCTTGGTTATTTTTTAGATGGGTACGTTTTAGCAGCAGAGTGGCTTAAATTTAACATAAGCAGCATTAAATGAATAAAAATGCATGTGATTGAACATCAGGATCTCAGTGTTCTAGCACTGTCTCTGCTACTGGTTAGCTGTGTGACTTGTTGGAAATCATGTCACCTTTTGAAGTCTCACTTGCAAGATAAGGAAATCGCACAGCATAATTTCCAAAATTCTTTCCTGTGCTCTAAACCTGAGTGGCCCAATAAGGTAGCCACTAGCCACATGTGACTATTGAGGACTTGCTGCATGAAATTGAGTTGTGCTGTAAATATAAAATACATGCTGATTTTGAAGACTCTGTATGAAAAAGCTAACGTAAAATATTTCATTAATAATTTTTCATTTTGATTATTGGAGAGATTATTTTGCATGTATTTGGTTAAATAAATTAAGTTACTAAAATTACTTTTCTTTAATGTGGCTACTAAATTTTAAATGACAGGTAGCTTGCACTTGTGGTTGTGTTCGTTTCTATTGGACAGTGCTGCTCTAAAAACTGAGTTTATGGAATAAATTTTAGTGAAGGTTTCAATTGTACACAGAGCTGGGTTTCAGAGCAACTAGGACATTTCTGATAAGCTGACAGAGCTGGTGCCTTCCACTTATTTGATTGCAGCAGTTGATTTGCACTGTGCAGGTGGTGGGGAGAGGGATGCTGCCTTTGAAGAAGCTGGGGAAAGGAATGGGAATAGATTAGAATCCAGCGGAGACAGAGTCTGCAGACAGAATCAGATGCGGCCAGTTGGTGGAGGGAGGATTCTGGGACAGTGGGGTACAGGAGATGCTCTGTTGGTGGTCGGGGAGCACGCCTAACACATAGAAGGGAAGACAGACATTCTGCTCTCTGTGCATGGAGCGTGACACCGCTGTGGCACCACCATCAACTGGCACCTTGGGGAGCATGGCCCACTTGAAAGGATTCTGGTGTCCTCAAGGCAGACATCCATGACAGGCACGTCTCAGGCATTGGCTTGAAGAACTGGAGGAGCAAAAGAAGAGTGCAGAGCAAGCTTCACAGTGAACAAGCCTCATGGATCAGTTCATGGACTACAGACCAACTGACAAACAGGTGTCCCTTTACAGAGTATTAATGTTTATCTCCCCAGACGTGGGTGCAACAACACTTGGGATCTTAATGTTAATAAATACCTCCTTTGGACCTAAGGCTGGTAAAGTCTAGGGAAGTTTTTCAGCTAAGCAGGAATAACAAACTTTTAAAAATCAAAGTTTCTTAAAAGCAACGATACACCAGGTCAAAGAGAAGGCAGCATGCTCATGGTATCTTGTTTAGGTTGTCTGGGCGTGTGGTGGGGCAAGGAGAAGGCTGGAAGGAAGAGTTGACAAACATACACTGTCATTTTTGTGTTGTCTTTTCTAGTGCTTTATAACCAGTGGAGTATAAATGGGGATCACGGAGTTTCCTTTTCTCGGCCAAAGGGATAATATTCTTGAGTCAATGACAAGGTTGAATGCTAAGTCATACCATTTCCTGAGCCTATAAATAAAAAAAAAAGATCACTTTGTGACAAGCACTTGTGGTTAATTTTTCTTAAACACATTGGTCACATGGCTTTTGATTGGCTTCTTACTGTTGTTGATATGCCTACTGATCTGTGATAGACTGTAAAAGAGTAATAAAAGAGATTTGGCCCTAGGGATGAAGGCATTAGCTCTCTTCCCGATTTTCCAAGTTATTTAATTCTTAAATTCATTTTAAAATTTAGAACTGGATCCAAAATATTATGAAAATGTTACAACTCAGTGAATCACAAGCAATACCGAGTATTCCTTAGTGAATCCAATAAGCCCTTTTAGGAGGGGTCCTGGAGTCAGGTTCAGGGTGACACTGCTGAGATGTTATCCCCACCTGCTGGTGCACAGCCCAGCAAGGTGAATCCTTACCTCCTTGACTGTGAGTGACAGCAGCTCTTTGCCTTCCTTGAGAACATCAGCTGGACTTCCAACTTTCTCACTCTTTGCTCCTCTTCTAATCTCCCTGGAGACAACACGTGAGGCTATGTAGAACCAACCAGTCTTCAGTATCGTTTGGGAAACACTAAGCCCTAAGACACAGATGCATTTGTGAGCAGTTAGTATCAGGCACTGTACTAGGTTGAGGAACACAGCACTGAAAATAGCAGATCTCTTTCCTTATGGAGGAAACACACAAGAAACCATCACAAAAACAAACGAATGAACCAAGTAAGTGAACGAGTAAATTAAAACAACAATAACAAAGTTACCGAACCAGGTTCGTTTTGCCTGATGCGCAGCAAGCCAAAATGCTGAGACCCCAAGGTTTGCAGCAAAGAGAGGGTTTGTTCGCCAGGCAGCCAAGTGAGGAGATGGGTGAACAAGTCTCAAATCCACCTCCCAGATGGCAAGGAGCTCAGGGTGTATTTATAGGATGAAGAATAAAGGAGCACGGCGGGGCTTCCCTGGTGGCGCAGTGGTTGAGAGTCTGCCTGCCGAAGTAGCGCACATGGGTTCGCGCCCCGGTCTGGAAAGATCCCACATGCCATGGAGCGGCTGAGCCCGTGAGCCATGGCCGCTGAGCCTGTGCGTCTGGAGCCTGTGCTCCGCAACGGGAGAGGCCACAACGGTGAGAGGCCCGCGTACTGAAAAAAAAAATGCGGGGAATCCACATTCTGCGCAGGGAATCCGCGTAGGTGCAACTAAGCTACAGGGCTCTGCACCTCCCAGGCGGAAGGTTTTCCACCTTCTGAGGTCAAAAGGCGCATGCCCAGTTGAAGGGTGGGTGGTCCTATCCAGTCTTAACCGGCTCAGCTCTAACTAGACCCAGCTGACTCCAAGTTTCTGGAAAATGCAGATGTCTTACTGTTAGGTTATGTGCTGCTTAGAGGACGTGCTGATTAGTGAAGGTAAGTGAAATGGATTTGACTCGTTACCCATGGCTTCAACAACAGCTTCCGCTGCTGATAATGGCTAAGAAAAAGGTAAAATAAGATAATTTGTAGAGTGGCTGGGAGGGCTGCTTTAGCAAAGTGATCAGGGAAGCTTGTCTGAGGAGGTGACATTGGAATTGAGACATAACTGATGAAAAAGGGACAAACAGAGGTGCTTCTTTGAAATTTTTTGATTACTTAAGATCCCTTGGGGAGTGAGGGGAGCTATAAAAAGTGTTTAAATTACCATGAATTAGATAGACGGGGACTTGACAATAATTTGCCTGTTTTAGAGAAATAAATATCACTGAAGAAATAGTGTTGTAGAGTGTAACCCATACCTGCTCCACAAACCACTCTATTTAGTAAAAATAAAAGCTCAGAATGATTGAAAGAGTATAAGAAACGATGAAAACGTAGAGGCTAAAAGATACAGACTGATTTTTCCCAAGGTGATTCATCCAGGATATGACAAAGCTGGGAAGCAGAAGAGTCTTTTATTCCGTGGTTTATGCTCTTTCAATGACGTTGGAGCAGTTTTGCTATACGCTTCCTGCTTTAACAGGGATTGCAAACCCAGAGGCCAACAGCAGCCAAGAGAGCAACACAGTAAGTGAAGTTATCTACTGGGGCCATGGTGAAATGAAGAGATCTGTCCTATAGTTAGGGAACGTGAACTACTCAGTTGTAGCTAACTATTGCAGACCCCAGGCTCCCAGATCTTCTGATTTTTAAACAGAAGCTGGAAACCTGGACTTTTATGCACATACTATTTTAAACATTAGTAATTAGTGTAAATTAATACACAGACAAACACACACACTACATCTGTTGGCAGGATGCTGTCCAACGGCCATCAGGGTGCACTCTGATATTTCTGATGTTAGAAGTCCTTCGAATAAAGTCCTCTTTTGTACATTCTCAAACCATTTATCAGGGTTTTCCTGGTCTTTTTCTTCTTTGAAAAAAATGCAGTTTCTCTCCTGGCTCATGAAGACGTTATCTGTGCTTTTCCTGCACCAAGAACCTGGGATTTGAGTTCAGCTCTGACGTGCTACCACAAGGGGGAGCTCAAACTTTTTTTTTAAGTTTTATATGAACAACATCAAACACTGGCTTGATTTTGTTAAGAACTCTTTCACTAACTGTAAAAACAGACAACAAACTCCCCTGAAACTCAGCATAAAGTATATAAGTCTAATTTTAATTTTATTTTATATTTTATTGCTTTTATTTTATATATTCAATTTTTTTTTTTTTTACCATGATATATGCTCAAGGCAGAGGTAAAGAAGCAAAAAGAATACAGAGTTTGGAACCACTGGGGTCCTATAGCTTACAATTCAAATTTAAATTTAAAATAGAAAAAAAACCCCAAGATTCTCTGAGACAAGAAATATGTTTTCATTTTGGTAAGGGAAAACCAATGGTTAGTCCTAATGGGCTGAGGTATCCAAAGACGCCTCTCTGGCTTAGAACCTAGTCTTTTCCTAGGTTTCCAGCTTTACTTCCTCTGTTTACCTTGAAGTCTCCACGAACCTCTCTTCTAATACATCAGCCCACACACCAAGCCCTGAACGGAGATGTGTTTTGTTTGTTTGCTGTTTCATTTCTTGGTTGCTTCTACCTTATCCTCCCCAGTAAAGCCTGGAGAATAATAGTATTTCCCCCATGAGGCTTAGCGAGCGGTTCTTGAGTTAAAGTCTGTGAAGTGCTCCATGCAGGGTCTGACACATGGAACTCCATGTGCGCTAGGAATGATTATAGCAGACATTTGATATGAGTGCATCTTATTGAAGTGACATTCCTAGGATTCAAACTGTGACAGAGCACACAGTTTTCAAGACAGCTTTTTAAGCTTTTGTTTTTTTTAAATATCTAGATAAATTGTTAATATTTTACTCTGCATTATCTTTACATAAAGAAAGTTTAAGAATTAGTTGGTGACTAGCAATGGCTTTGACTTTGATATACACTTCTAATCCTGGTAAATATTCTGATGAGCAGCACACAAAAATACACAGATTTTGAATAACTGGATTCCATTTTTATGTGCAGTATATTCAGTATAGTCCATATCCATTTTTATGTGCAGATGACCAGGTAAATTTACAATGAGAAAACAAGACTATTTACTTTGATCTGTTTTTCTTGTATTTAAAGAATACCTCTGTGTCTCCTATTAACTTTTTTTTTTTGAGGTTGCATCTTTTACTTCATATGCTAAAAAACAGGACAATAGACCCAAAATGGAGTCACTTATGCTAAGACCCACTTCCCCAACCGAGACTTAATTATAGTTTTGGGTCTTCCAGAAATGGAATCTTAAACTAGTCAACTAGGAATCTCCTGATCAGCACTAGTTAAGTCGTCTGCCTGATAGACCCCTGCCACCCCCTAAAGGAAATTAGCCTGGCAATACAGACCAATTTTTTTTTGGAATTTTATTTTATTTATTTTTTTACACAACAGGTTATTATTAGTTATCCATTTTATACATATTAGTGTATACATGTCAATCCCAATCTCCCAATTCATCACACCACCACCCTGGCAGAAAATCTAATCTTCAAATTACAAGATTTTCTTTAAAGGAAATTTGATTGGTTTTGCATAATTTTGACTTACGGAAAAATGGCCAGTCGTAAATAAAAGCATTCTCTGTTCCTCTCATTAATTAATGTCATTCATTGTTTTTTTAACATCTATTTATTGAGTGCCAGTTATGTGCCAGACACTGTTTTCTAGTTAAGGCATGCTTCCTACTTTGAAAACAAAAGAGACCACCATAGTACATTTTCTTACTAAACAATCAAAATCAAGTGAAAAGATAATCAGAATAAGTAAATTAAGGTAGTTGACAGTTTCGATATCTTAATAGTTTACAAAGCAACTTAAGTCTAAAAGGCTTCTGAGTGTGGGTCCTCTCAAATTCTCTTTGGCCCGGTCCCATCTCAGAGCAAAGTGCTTGTACTCACTGCTGCCACCTAGTGGCGGACTTTCTTCTCCTCAGGCACTGCTGCATGGGGAGGGTGGGGCCATGAGTGACGTGTCCACCTCTAATCCTGTGGCCTATCTGCCTCCTGGCTTTCACCATATCTGGGTTTAGATTATTATAGCGTTTACAAATTAATATCCTTGTGATTTGGGAATGAAGAATCAGAATTCTCAGGAATTCTTGAAATGATGTGATTATGTACTTCTAAAAAATTCTTTATTTGCATATTATATTAGTAGTGAGTGACCAAAATAATGAACAAAAGTCGTTTTTTTCTCACAGGGTTTTACTAAAAGTTCAGAGGTTTTCTTTATTATTATGAAACAATATACTGGAACAAAATTATATATTTTAAAAGTATATTAGAATGATCTCTACCTGATATTGATATTTTATAATAGAATATACTGAAGTAAGAGAACATAAAAACAAAACAAATGTCAAATAAAAATTATTTCAAATGTAAGGATTATACCATATACATTTAATGTTTAAAAGTTAAAATTCTTGAATTTTAAGACTCAAAGCATTATCCAATAGTCTTTTTGGTTTTTTTTTACAACTTTATTGGAGTATAATTGATTCACAATGGTGTATTCGTTTCTGCTTTATAACATAGTGAATCAGCTATACATACACATCTGTTCCCATATCCCTTCCCTCTTGCATCTCCCTCCCTCCCACCCTCCCTATCCCACCCCTCCAGTCGGTCACAAAGCACGGAGCTGATCTACCTGTGCTATGCGGCTGCTTCCCACTAGCTATCTACCTTACGTTTGGTAGTGTATATATGTCCATGCCTCTCTCTCGCTTTTTCACAGCCCACCCTTCCCCCTCCCCATATCCTCAAGTCCATTCTCAAGTAGGTCTGTGTCCTTATTCCTGTTTTACCCCTAGGTTCTTCATGACATTTTTTTCCCTTAAATTCCATATGTATGTGTTAGCATATGGTATTTGTCTTTCTCTTTCTGACTTCACTCTGTATGACAGACTCTAGGTCTATCCACCTCATTACAAATAGCTCAATTTCATTTCCTTTTATGGCTGAGTAATATTTCATTGTATATACGTGCCACTTCTTCTTTATCCATTCATCCGATGATGGACACTTAGGTTGTTTCCATCTCCGGGCTATTGTAAATAGAGCTGCAATGAACATTTTGGTACATGACACTTTTTGAATTATGGTTTTCTCAGGGTATATGCCCAGTAGTGGGATTGCTGGGTCATATGGTAGTTCTATTTATAGTTTTTTAAGGAACCTCCATACTGTTCTCCATAGCGGCTGTACCAATCCACATTCCCACCAGCAGTGCAAGACAGTTCCCTTTTCTCCACACCCTCTCCAGTATTTATTGTTTCTAGATTTTTTGATGATGGCCATTCTGACTGGTATGAGATGATATCTCATTGTAGTTTTGATTTGCATTTCTCTAATGATTAATGATGTTGAGCATTCTTTCATGTGTTTGTTGGCAGTCTGTGTATCTTCTTTGGAGAAATGTCTATTTAGGTCTTCTGCCCATTTTTGGATTGGGTTGTTTGTTTTTCTGCTATTTAGCTGGATGTGCTGCTTATAAATTTTGGAGATTAATCCTTTGTCAGTTGCTTCATTTGCAAATATTTTCTCCCATTCTAAGGGTTGTCTTTCGGTCTTATTTATGGTTTCTTTTGCTGTGCAGAAGCTTTGAGGTTTCATTAGGTCCCATTTGTTTATTTTTGTTTTTATTTCCATTTCTCTAGGAGGTGGATCCAAAAGGATCTTGCTGTGATTTATGTCATAGAGTGTTCTGCCTATGTTTTCCTCTAAGAGTTTGATTGTTTCTGGCCTTACATTTAGGCCTTTAATCCATTGTGAGCTTATTTTTGTGTATGGTGTTAGGGATTGATCTAATCTCATACTTTTACATGTCCCTGTCCTGTTTTCCCAGTACCACTTATTGGTGAGGCTGCCCTTTCTCCACTGTACATTCCTGCCTCCTCTATCAAAGATAAGGTGACCATATGTGCGTGGGTTTATCTCTGGGCTTTCTATCCTGTTCCATTGACCTATCTTTCTGTTTTTGTGCCAGTACCGTACTGTCTTGATTACTATAGCTTTGTAGTATAGTCTGAAGTCAGGGAGCCTGATTCCTCCAGCTCCATTTTTCGTTCTCAAGATTGCTTTGGCTATTTGGGGTCTTTTGTGTTTCCATACAAATTGTGAAATTTTTTGTTCTAGTTCTGTGAAAAATGCCAGTGGTAGTTTGATAGGGATTGCATTGAATCTGTAGATTGCTTTGAGTAGTAGAGTCATTTTCACAATGTTGATTCTTCCAATCCAAGAACATGGTATATCTCTCCATCTATTTGTATCATCTTTAATTTCTTTCATCAGTGTCTTATAATTTTCTGCATACAGGTGTTTTGTCTCCTTAGGTAGGTTTATTCCTAGATATTTTATTCTTTTTGTTGCAATGGTCAATGGGAGTGTTTTCTTGATTTCACCTTCAGATTTTTCATCATTAGTGTACAGGAATGCCAGAGATTTCTGTGCATTAATTTTGTATCCTGCTACTTTACCAAATTCATTGATTAGCTCTAGTAGTTTTCTGGTAGCATCTTTAGGATTCTCTATGTATAGTATCATGTCATCTGCAAACAGTGACAGCTTTACTTCTTCTTTTCCAATTTGGATTCCTTTTATTTCCTTTTCTTCTCTAATTGCTGTGGCTAAAACTTCCAAAACTATGTTGAATAATAGTGGTGAGAGTGGGCAACCTTGTCTTGTTCCTTATCTTAGTGGAAATGGTTTCAGTTTTTCACCATTGAGGACGGTGTTGGCTGTGGGTTTGTCATATATGGCCTTTATTAGTTGAGGAAAGTTCCCTCTATGCCTACTTTCTGCAGGGTTTTTATCATAAATGGGTGTTGAATTTTGTCAAAAGCTTTCTCTGCATCTATTGAGATGATCATATGGTTTTTATTCTTCAATTTGTTAATATGGTGTATCACGTTGATTGATTTGTGTATATTGAAGAATCCTTGTATTCCTTGAATAAACCCCAGTTGATCATGGTGTATCATCCTTTTAATGTGCTGTTGGATTCTGTTTGCTAGTATTTTGTTGAGGATTTTTGCATCTATATTCATCAGTGATATTGGCCTGTAGTTTTCTTTCTTTGTGACATCCTTGTCTGGTTTTGGCATCAAGGTGATGGTGGCCTCGTAGAATGAGTTTGGGAATGTTCCTCCCTCTGATATATTTTGGAAGAGTTTGAGAAGGATAGGTGTTAGCTCTTCTCTAAATGTTTGACAGAATTCACCTGTGAAGCTGTGTGGTCCTGGGCTTTTGTCTGTTGAAAGATCTTTAATCACAGTTTCAATTTCAGTGCTTGTGATTGGTCTGTTCATATTTTCTATTTCTTCCTGATTCAGTCTTGGCAGGTTGTGCATTTCTAAGAATTTGTCCATTTCTTCCAGGTTGTCCATTTTATTGGCATAGAGTTTCTTGTAGTAATCTCTCATGATCTTTTGTATTTTTGCAGTGTCAGTTGTTACTTCTCCTTTTTCATTTCTAATTCAATTGATTTCAGTCTTCTCCCTTTTTTTCTTAATGAGTCTGGCTAATGGTTTATCAATTTTGTTTACCTTCTCAAAGAACCACCTTCTAGTTTTATTGATCTTTGCTATTGTTTCCTTCATTTCTTTTTCATTTATTTCTGATATGATTTTTATGATTTCTTTCCTTCTGCTAACTTTGGGGGTTTTTTGTTCTTCTTTCTCTAATTACTTTAGGTGCCAGGTCAGGTTGTTTACTCGAGATGTTTCCTGTTTCTTAAGGTGGGATTGTATTGCTATAAACTTCCCCCTTAGAACTGCTTTTGCTGCGTCCCATAGGTTTTGGGTTGTTGTGTCTCCATTGTCATTTGTTTCTAGGTATTTTTTGATTTCCTCTTTGATTTCTTCAGTGATCACTTCGTTATTAAGTAGTGTATTGTTTAGCCTCCATGTGTTTGTATTTTTTACAGATCTTTTCCTGTAATTGATGTCTAGTCTCATAGCATTGTGGTCAGAAAAGATACTTGATATAATTTCAATTTTCTTAAATTTACCAAGGCTTGATTTGTGTCCCAAAATATGATCTATCCTGGAGAATGTTCCATGAGCACTTGAGAAAAATGTGTATTCTGTTGTTTTTGGATGGAATGTCCTATAAATATCAATTAAGTCCATCTTGTTTAATGTATCATTTAAAGCTTGTGTTTCCTTATTTATTTTCATTTTGGATGATCTGTCCATTGGTGAAAGTGGGGTGTTAAAGTCCCCTACTATGAATGTGTTACTGTCGATTTCCCCTTTTATGGCTGTTAGTATTTGCCTTATGTATTGAGGTGCTCCTATGTTGGGTGCATAAATATTTTCAATTGTTATATGTTCTTCTTGGATCGATCCCTTGATCATTATGTAGTGTCCTTCTTTGGCTCTTCTAGTAGTCTTTATTTTAAAGCCTATTTTGTCTGATATGAGAATTGCTACTCCAGCTTTCTTTTGACTTCCATTTGCATGGAATATCTTTTTCCATCCCCTTACTTTCAGTCTGTATGTGTCTCTAGGTCTGAAGTGGGTCTCTTGTAGACAGCATATATATGGGTCTTGTTTTTGTATCCATTCAGCCAATCTGTGTCTTTTGGTGGGAGCATTTAGTCCATTTACATTTAAGGTAATTATCGATATGTATGTTCCTATTCCCATTTTCTTAATTGTTTTGGGTTTGTTATTGTAGTTCTTTTCCTTCTGTTGTGTTTCTTGCCTAGAGAAGTTCCTTTAGCATTTGTTGTAAAGCTTGTTTGGTGGTGCTGAACTCTCTCAGCTTTTGCTTCTCTGTAAAGGTTTTAATTTCTCCATCAAATCTGAATGAGATCCTTGCTGGGTAGAGTAATCTTGGTTGCAGGTTTTTCTCCTTCATCACTTTAAATATGTCCTGCCAGTCCCTTCAGGCTTGCAGAGTTTCTGCTGAGAGATCAGCTGTTAACCTTATGGGGATTCCCTTGTGTGTTATTTGTTGTTTTCCCCTTGCTGCTTTTAATATGTTTTCTTTGTATTTCATTTTTGACAGTTTGATTAATATGTGTCTTGGCGTATTTCTCCTTGGATTTATTCTGTATGGGACTCTCTGTGCCTCCTGGACTTGATTAACTATTTCCTTTCCCATATTAGGGAAGTTTTAAACTATAATCTCTTCAAATATTTTCTCTGTCCCTTTCTTTTTCTCTTCTTCTTCTGGAACCCCTATAATTCAAATGTTGGTGCGTTTAATGTTGTCCCAGAGGTCTGTGAGACTGTCCTCAGTTCTTTTCATTCTTTTTTCTTTATTCTGCTCTGCAGCAGTTATTTCCACTATTTTATCTTCCATGTCACTTATCCGTTCTTCTGCCTCAGTTATTCTGCTATTGAGCCCATATAGAGTATTTTAAATTTCATTTATTGTGTTGCTTATTGTTGCTTGTTTCCTCTTTCGTTCCTCTAGGTCCTTGTTAAATGTTTCTTGCATTTTGTCTATTCTATTTCCAAGATTTTGGATCATCTTTACTATCATTATTCTGAATTGTTTTTCAGGTACACTATTTCCTCTTCTTTAGTTAGGTCTGGTGGGTTTTTATCTTGCTCCTTCACCTACTGTGTGTTTTTCTGTCTTCTCATTTTGCTTATGTTACTGTGTTTGGGGTCTCCTTTTTGCAGGCTGTGGGTTCGTAGTTCCTGTTGTTTTTGGTGTCTGTTTCCAGTGGCTAAGATTGGTTCAGTGGGTTGTGTAGGCTTCCTGGTGGAGGGGACCAGTGCCTGTGTTCTGGTGGGTGAGGCTGGATCTTGTCTTTCTGGTGGGCAGGTCCACGTCTGGTGGTGTGTTTTGGGGTGTTTGTGGACTTATTATTATTTTAGGCAGTCTCTCTGCTAATGGGTGGGGTTGTGTCCTGTCTTGCTAGTTGTTTGGCATAGGGTGTCCAGCACTGTAGCTTGCTGGTCGTTGAGTGAAGCTGGGTGCTGGTGTTGAGATGGAGATCTCTGGGAGATTTTTGCCATTTGATATTATGTGGAGCTGGGAGGTCTCTTGTGGACCAGTGGCCTGAAGTTGGCTCTCCCACCTCAGAGGCACAGCACTGACTCCTGGCTGCAGCACCAATAGCCTTTCATCCACACGGCTCAGAACAAAAGGGAGAAAGAGTAGAAAGAAAGAATTAGTAGAAGAAGAAAGTAAGGAGGGAGGGAGGAAGGAGGGAAGGTAGGAAAAAAATAAAGAGAAGATAAAGTAAAATAGAATAAAGTATGATGAAATATAATAAAGTTATTAAAATAAAAAATAATTATTAAGAAAAAAAAAACGGACGGATAGAACCCTGGGACATATGGTGGAAGCAAAGCTCTACAGACAAAATCTCACACAGAAACATACACATACACACTCACAAAAAGAGGAAAAGGGGAAAAAATCATAAATCTTGCTCCTAAAGTCCACCTCCTTAATTTGGGATGAGTCATTGTCTATTCATGTATTCCTCAGATGCAGGGTACATCAAGTTGATTGTGGAGCTTTAATCCGCTGCTTCTGAGGCTGCTGGGAGAGAGTTCCCTTTCTCTTCTTTATTCTCACAGCTCCCGGGTCTCAGCTTTGGATTTGGCCCTGCCTCTGCGTGTAGGTCGCTGGAGGGCGTCTGTTCTTCGCTCAGACAGGACAGGGTTAAAGGAGCAGCTGCTTCTGGGGCTCTGGCTCACTCAGGCCGGAGGGAGGGAGGGGTTTGGAGGCGGGGCGAGCCTGCGGCGTCAGAGGCCGGCGTTACGTTGCACTAGCCCGAGGCACGCCGTACGCTCACCCGGGGAAGTCGTCCCTGGATCCCGGGACCCCAGCAGTGGCGGGCTGCACAGGCTCCCCGGAAGGCGTGTGTGGAGAGTGACCTGCGCTCGCACACAGGTTTCTTGGAGGCGGCAGCAGCAGCCCCAGCGTCCCACGCCCGTCTCTGGGGTCTTCGCTTTTAGCCGCCGCTCGCGCCCGTCTCTGGAGCTCCTTTAAGCAGCGCTCTTAATCCCCTCTCCTCGCGCACCAGGCAACAAAGAGGTAAGAAAAAGTCTCTTGCCTCTTCGGCAGCTCCAGACTTTTCCCCGGACTCCCTCCCGGCTACCCGTGGTGCACTAACCCCTTCAGGCTGTGTTCACGCCGTCAGTCCTCTCCCTGCGCTCCGAGCGAAGCCCGAGCCTCAGCTCCCAGCCCCACCCGCCCCGGTGGCCGAGCAGACAAGCCTCTCGGCCTGGTGAGTGCCGGTCGGCACCGGTCCTCTGTGCGGGAATCTCTCCGCTTTGCCCTCCGCACCCCTGTTGCTGTGCTCTCCTCCGCTGCTCCGAAGCTTTCGCCCTCTGCCACCCGCAGTCTCCGCCTGCGAAGGGGCTCCTAGTGTGTGGAAACCTTTCCTCCTTCACGGCTCCCTCCCACTGGTGCAGGTCCCGTCCCTATCCTTTTGTCTCTTTTATTCTTTTGCCCTACCCAGGTACGTGGGGAGTTTCCTGCCTTTTGGGAGGTCTGAGGTCTTCTGCCAGCGTTCAGTAGGTATTCTGTAGGAGTTGTTCCACGTGTGGATGTATTTCTGGTGTATCTGTGGGGAGGAAGGTGATCTCCGCGTCTTACTCTTCCGCCATCTTCCCCGCTCCTATCCAATAGTCTTGATCTTTGTTTCATAACAAAAATTGCTTTCATTCTGCATTGACGTTTCTTCACTTGTCCAAAACCATCTTCACGCTGGGTGTTAGAATACATATTGCTTTCCGTAAGCTTATTTCCTTTTTAAACAATTTTGAGGTTTTTGTTGCTTTTGCTCATTCAGATTTTAGATCAATTTCTGATTTCCTAAGGGTATATTCTCAATAATATTCACAGCTTCTACTCCTTGTATTTTCTCTTAAGGTATTTACGAGGAATTGTGGCCTACAGCAAATATTTAGACTCTGGAAAATGCTAGAAAATATTGAGTAACATAACATTAGAATCTGCTAGCAAGGATCACAGCATTGCATAGAATCAGCAGTTCAAGTTGCTAATTTAAGGACTTACTTTGCTTTCCAAATGTGTTAGTTCTCAGCATACCATTTACAGAATTAATTTAAAGCATGTATACTATGAGGATAAAATCATTGACATTTATATTATTTGCAAGAATAAGTCGCTGTTAGCAGCAGACGGGGCCATGCACACCCATTTTACATGACAACTGATCAGATCATTCCTGCCTCTCTCCTCCAGGTTCCCAGAAACGCTGGTGTTAACCTTCAGGTCACAAATGTCTTGCTTTCAAGGAGATACCAGTGAACTCCTTGGAATCAGTAATGCCTCCATGTTGATTGTTAGCCTCACAGAACAATTAGTTTTTCTCTTTTCCTTGATTTCTCAACTGATTTTTTTTTTGAGATTCTGAAAAACATAAAATTTCTGAGACATATGGGAAATTTCCACACTGAAGCTCCAGTGCAGAATACCCTGGGTTCTATTCCCACCATTTCTGCTAGAACTTTCCCACACATCTATTATGTTATCAGTTTCCTCGTAAATTCAATCTGTTGGTCTTTTGTGTTTACAGGATTTGTCACAATTTCCTATCTATTATATATATATTTTTTGTTTTTCAGCATGGCTGAATATCCTTTAAAATGTGTTTTTTTACTTCTAGGGGTTTGGCGTGAGAGGGAGTGTGTCTTTTATACCATCCTGAAGTGAAAGTTTAGCATTTCCATTTCTGAACTTCATCACGGCAGTGGTAAGTAGATCCCCTTTGTAAATACAGTGTTGGAAATGAAGAAGAGTTAGGATTCCCACTTGCTTGCGAGATAAATTGTGCTGTATTGAGCTATATTAAGTTCCTGTAGCCTGTGCTGGGAAGTAAGTAATTTGATCAGCAGTGATTTGGTTCTTATTTTTTAATCTTTATTAAAGTGAACATTCTCATTGCAATAATTGCTTTAATATATTAATCAGTGCTTTCTGATAAATGCTATATTCCATTATATTGTGCTATTGAAATGACAGGCTCTATGATTAGAGAGGTGTCCTCTAATGAGCAAATCTTGCTTCAGATATGTTAACTGCTCACACCTGCCTTCCTCATGGCCTGGACTTCTCCAATTAACATGTGATTGTGAGAATATTCAACTTTGGCTTTGATCCCAATGATCTTTATGATGCCCATTTCTTTGTTATAATGTTTTTATTTGTGCAGTGAAGGCCTTACAGGTAGAAGAGCAGAGTTAGGGAGAGAGAGAAAAGAGTTTCCCTCCATGCCCCTGCCCCCTCCCCTCCATAACAGTTTCTGTCAGCCTCAGTTTGCAGCCGGAGAAGGAGGAATTAACTAACTCCCTCATGAAGGAGGACTTGGGGCATCAGAAGTCCTTGACTTTAGTATGTTCATAGTGGGATTTCATAAGTTTGAAAAACGAGCATTGCAAGCCATCAGTTTGTCGTGCTGCCTGCAACCCAGCATTTTAACTTGACCCAGACAATACAGGTACCATGAGGATGAAACAGTTAAAAACTATGGTATTTTAATCTTATTTTATTAAAAATTAAAAGTTAGAAAATTGAAAGGGAAGAAGTAACATTACAATTGAGATAAAAATGGAGTTCTTTAAAGATACTTAAATGGTAAATCCTAATCTATTCATAGCTCTTCAATGAGGTGTGTAATTGAGATGGATAAGAATATGTTCAAAATGGTGAAAAGTTTTATTGTAGTGGATGTTTGTCACTTTTGGGTGTCTGGTATCCAAGTGTCCTGATGTATTAATCTGTGTTCTCCAGAGAAACAGAACAGAATAAGGTGTGTGTGTGTGTGTGTGTGTGTGTGTGTGTATCTATATCTACATACACATATGTATTTATTCACTTATTGTAAGGAATTGGCTTACATGATTATGGAGGCTGACCAGTCCCCAAAATCGCTAGCCGGCAAGCTGGAGATCTAGGAGGGCCAATGGTGTAGTTCCTGTCTAATAGCTGGCAGGCTTGAGACCCGGGAAGAGCCAATATTTCAATTCTAGTCTGAAGGCAGGAAAAACTCATGTCGAAGCTCAAGGCAGTCAGGTAGGTGTAGTTGCCATTACTTGCAGGAGGGTCAACCCTTTTCTTGTACTCAGACCTTCCACTGATTGGATGAGGCCCACTCACGATAAACGGGCCTCATCATCTTCATCGGATCCACTGGCAGGGATGGGAATGATCATTAAAATGCTCATGAGATATATAAATTTCGGATCTCTACCTTTTAATTTTTTCAATCTTAATCTCTGCTGTGTGGAGCCCTAAAATCTATACTTTTAACAACCTCTCTAGGTGTATTTGTGTCCAGAAACATTCAATTACTCCTGTCTATTTAGACTAACAGGATGATGGATAAAATTAGGTCCTTGGAAAAGATGTGATCTCCACTGCCTCCCATCCCAAGGAGAGGTGGCCTTGGAGCATGAAATTGCTTGGACTGTTGAGTTTGTGTTAAGAATCTCGGTTGCCAGTACTGTTAAGGCTGTGTCAAATGATCTCTACCATCAAGGTCATAGAAGAACGTTTAACATTGTGAAGTACTGCAAGGACTCTCCTCCAGAGGGAAACTGCTGCGTGACTGCAAATGTAGTCAGGATTTGAAAGTGGTAGCTGGGCTAGGCTGGAAGGTCCAAGATGGCCTCACTCTCGTGTTGGTGGTTGTCACTGGCTGGGATGGTTCATAATGTTTTTAAGTCTCTCTGAGCCTTATTTCATTGTGATTTCTACTCAGTATTTCTTTTCCCTTTCTTTTTTGTTTTCCCAAAGGCTGTTGTAACATCAACTTACATTTAACCATATGTACAAAACTTGTAAAAATATGATATATCAAAAGTAATAGGATCCCTGAAATTCGTGCTTGCTATGAGCTAAAAACTGAAAGTAGAGTTTGTTTCCAGATTAAACATCACATTTTTCAAAATGTATATTCTGTTTGATTCCTGTAATTGAATATATAGTTAGAGAAAATAACATTTTAAAAAATGCAATAAATTCTGATGTAAATTTAAGGGCAATTTACAGAACCATATTTTACATAATCTGAGAAGTGGAAAGGGGATGGAATTAACACTGCTACAATTTTGGTGTTATTTTCCTCCAATTTTTAATCCATGTGTTTTATAATGTTGTCATAATCGTTCCAAATGCCTTTAAAATAAGCTGATGCCATAAATATCTTCTTTTCAAATTACTATATCATATTTTAAAATATTTTTAATAGAGGGTTAATTTTATATCTAATGAATAAACTATAATTTATTTAACCAATTCCACATAAGTGGACATGCAGGTTGTTTCCAATTTTGTTGTTGTTTTGCTTCTTTTTCATTATTACTTGAGGCCAGATTCCTATAAGGGCAGTCAAAGCTTATGAACATGTTCATAAGACATTGCTAACTTCAGTTCCAAAGAGTTGCATCAATTTACTTTCCCATCAATAATACATGAGCAATAGTTTCTGCCTTCCCTTTCCAGCATTTCCAGTATTCACAAAATGTTACCCTCTCGATAATTTATTCAAAAATATTTATTGAACACTTTACTATGTGCCAGAGTCTGTATATAAAAAGGAGAACGATGCCTAAAGGAGTTTGTGATTAAGTAGGAGAGATGGATATTTTAAAAGTATATATTTCCAGTTCAATTTTAAAAGTCCAATAAGAGAGATTTTCAGTCAAGATGGCACTAGATAATCATGATGGCAATGCCCCATCTGCTTCACATATATAACAACGATAGGTAAAATATAAAAATATAAAATGTAAAAGGCATGGCTAGATTAAAAGCCAAATACAGCTGAAGTCACGAGCCTACTAGGCTCCTGGTCTTTGATAATTAAGTATCTATGGTGTTGGCGCTGGAGGAAACTAATGTGTTGACAAATCCTTCCCCCAACCCCAATGAATAATACCTTCTTCTGTCAGTGCGTGATGTTTTACAGAGAGAGTCAAAGGTGTTAATAGGCCCTTTAGCTCCACAACGGAAAATGTAGCCTTTTCCTTTTATTTTGTTTAATTCATTAAATTTAAAACCATTTTGTTATAAACATTCACTTAAACACTGAACACTCACAATCTCTCTAAATATTTTATATTACTTACAAGGCTAATCCATCAATATTTACAGAGTTCAGTTAAAAATATCTCAAATATTTAAATGATTATGAATATATTTAATTTTACTCTTCTAAATATTTAGTTGAAATCAAAACATGAAATATGAAATTTTCTTAAAGGTTTTAAACAATTTGAAGAGTGGAAAACCCACACATAAAATATCATACCAATTACAAATATTACAGTAAAATTAAAATAGTTGTAAAGGTAATGATGAAAGCATGACTACATTATTAATGATTTCATTTTATATTTATATTCTTGTTTTTAATCTTCTGTTTTGCTGTCCCAAGATCACAGTAATTTTACCAGATGCTGATTTTTATACCTCCTTAAAGTGGGAAATATTCTGTCCAAACACCAAAGTAAAAGAATACTCAGACTTGTCAAGGTCTAGGGTTTACATTCTTGATAAGTTGATTCTCAGTAGAGTTGCAGAACCCAAGCAGTCCAAAGTGATGCAAAACTGAGCCACTTACTTGGGATGAGCCCTTTCTAATAATGAATCTCCCTTGTTTGGTTATGAGAACTTCAGTCCATGAATTTTATGAAATTTTGTGTTTTTGAAATTGTAGGAATAATGTACATTTTAAAATGAACAATAATACTAATTCACTGTCCTGTCATTATGAGATTTTTTTTTGGCGAAAGCAGATTTACATAGATTTTTGTCTTCCCTCTCTATGGCTTGGAAAGACCTACTCTCCAAGGGACCTTGTTCCTCTTCAATGCATAATAGTATTAAAGACCAAAAATTGGGTTCTGGATACATCTGGGTGGTGGACGTAGGAAAACATTAACTTAGCTCTTTGAATTGGTTATACTCAGGTAACTCTATGCTAAGTAGCTGCTGGGAGCTGCAGCAACCCCTCTGAAGAAGTAAATGAAGGCAGTGGTTTCACCAGACCCAAGATCATGGAGAAAGGGCCTGCCTGAGCCACTGTTGAAACCATAAATGAAGCACCACCTAAGACAGGTGCTGGGACTGCTGAGAGGCTGCTACGCAGCACGTGAGGAGACTCTTTGCTGCAGGTGCCGGAAGTGCTGAAAGATGAGGATGGAGTGCTGGCTCTCTTGCTGCTGGAAAATGCCAACAGAATCTAGAACAGGAAGCAAATCCCCTTTCCCCACTCCTGCCTTTCAGACTTCCGTCAGTACTTCCCATTGGTAGAAACTAACCAGAAGCTTGCTGGCAGGTAACTGGGAAAATGGGATACACAGGTCCCTGGATTCTTAAAATACATAGCAGAACGTAGAAGGGCAGAAATGGGAGCCAAGAGCATTAGGCAAATGATCGTTACAACCTGTTTCTTCTCAGCGACTTTGAGTGGCTACAACACATCCCAGGAGGTTGTCTATTTGGCTTTTTGAGTATATGTCTTTTCTTTTTGAGAACTGAGATAGGTGTGGTACCTTTTTATCCTCCTTTGGATTGGTTTTTTTCCACAGGTTTCTATATCTCCACCAGGTGGAGTTAGAGGCTAGTTTATTAAAGGGTTAAATTTAGGAAGTGAATTTGGTTGAGGGTTTCAGTTTCAAATGGGATAAAGCAAAGATAAACAATACCTAGGGGACTACTTCTTCCCTCTGATGTTCCCTTTTAGAAAGTTACCTTGTTATTATCATATTCACTTTGACTGTTATGTCAATGTGCCCCATTCTCTGGCTGTGACTTAGGATACTCCTGTTGCAAGGAATAGAGGCTCAGTCCAGCTGGCTCAAGAAAAAAGAATCCTATATAAATACACAGGAAGGAATATCACAGACATTTTTGGAAGAGAAACAAAACACAGCCAAGGCGTACCAGGAGCAGAGGCTGCTCTTTGCTTCTCTTAGGGAACACACTGTCACTCTTATGTCTGCTTCTCATTTATTCATTATTCATTCTTTGAATATGCACCGAGTCTCCACTCTGGTGCTGGGGACTTGAGATACAGAGGTGCATGCGGCATTAAATGGGAAGAGAGTCATTAAATAAATACACATGCATACAATTACAAATTGCTATAAATATTATGAATAAAATAGGCAGCTTTAAAATAGAGTGTAACATGGGAACTTAATTACAATTAGGAGGTTAGGGGAAAAAAAAAATTTAAGTGCCATTTAAGTATAGACCTAAAAAGACAACTAAAGGTCAGCACAGTTAGAGTGGAACAGGAAGTTTGCTCAGCTATAAAGTGTTTCAGGAAAAATTTAACCATTTCCTATTTATACAGGGGCACTGGGCTTATTCTTTAGCTTATTATTTTAATAGGGGTAAACATATTTGTGACGAATGAAGTCCTCTCAGAATTAGGGAAAACAGTTGTAGAAATCTGTGAAATATACATAAGTCTCTTCCATTCAGATTGGTTCTTCATTTTATATTTGCTTTATGTAGAAATTGAAAGTAGAGATCATAAATTTGTTATCAGTACAATGTTTCCCAACATCTGCTGCTAATGTAATTTAAAAGTGCATGAAAATAACTTGCCTTGCATTTTAAGTTGGCCAAACTCCCTGCTTCTTGGGGGAGTTTTATTACATTAGCTAGCAGATCTGGTTCTTTATCTCTCCACTGAAGTGGCACAAAGGCAAACTTGAGCCAGGCACACAAACAATATCCTACCTACTGATGATTTTTCTTTTAAATCAAGTCGTTGAGAGCCCCAAGACACTACCTGACATGCATCTGTTATCGCTGTGCCCACTGGTGTGGACTCGGCTGTCACAGGTCTGACATACAGTCCTTGTCCTCTCTGACCCCTCACATGTAGCAGGCTAATTATGAATTAGTGGGTTGGCCACCCTGAGTCAGAATGTTACTGGTGGTTTTTTCCCCCCAGGTCCTGATTTCACAGACAACAGTCTCATTTAAATCCGTTGATTTAATACACCTTCAGTGACAGTTCTGATTCCTATGTTAATGTTCCTAGGAACATCTACTTACTAGATTTGGGATAGTGACTGTAGATAAAAAGAAAAAAAATTGAATAACAAGGAGCAGATCCTAAACGTCTGCTGGAGTAAAAGAATGAATATAAAATGATCACTATTGTCTCCTAGCTATCTAAGCCTAGCAAATGGACTATTTAAAAACCCTTCCTATAAAGGAACTATTCCACTTAAAATTTTCTGAGAAATACCTAGAAAATATAACTAATGTAAATTTACTTGCATTGTTTGAACGATAGAATTGACAAGGTAAATGAAAACTTTCTAGTAACCCTGAATGAAGATCTCTCACAGGTATTTATTTAAAGAAGAGGAGACTTCCAGATTTGCTTTTTTGCCTGTTGTTAAGTCATTCCAATAAAAATAACTGGATGTATTTCATCTCAGTCAATAGTATTTTATTATCTTTATGGACTTTTTTTGGTCTCCACACAGTTAAAGGTTGGCCTGCCAAAAAGATAAACCAAGCTATGAAACATTCTATTCTTCAGAATTAAAAACGATTTTCCCTAGATATATGGGCATGACTCCCAACTGAATCATCCAAAATAAACTAGATTAATTAGTTCCAGTATGGATAAGATAGATTATCCACAAAAAGATTACACTTCATATAAGCTTATAAATATTCATTCTCTTATGTCAGTAGTTTTAAATTTAGTCTATGGGTGCGTAAAGAAAATGAGTGAGCCTAGTAAGACTTAAAAAATTCTGTTCATCTCAGTGCGTTGATTAAGATGACAGGCCAGGATTCAAATTCCAGCATTACCACTCAGATTGGGTCAATTACTGTTTTTTTTAAATTAAATTTTATTTTTTTTACACAGCAGGTTCTTATTTATTTTATACATATTAGTGTATACATGTCAATCCCAATCTCCCAATTCATCCCACCACGACCACCCCCACTACTTTCCCCCCTTGGTGTCCATAGGTTTGTTCTCTACATCTGTGTCTCTATTTCTGCCTTGCAAACCGGTTCATCTGTACCATTTTTCTGGATTCCCCATACATGCATTAGCATACTGTATTTGTTTTTCTCTTTCTGACTTACTTCACTCTGTATGACAGTCTCTAGGTCCATCCACGTCTCTACAAATGACCCAATTTCGTTCCTTTTTATGGCTGAGTAATATTCCATTGTATATATGTACCACATCTTCTTTATCCATTCATCTGTTGATGGGCATTTAGGTTGCTTCCATGACCTGGCTATTGTAAATAGTGCTGCAATGAACATTGGGGTGCATGTGTCTTTTTGAGTTATGGTTTTTCCTGGGTATATGCCCAGTAGTGGGATTGCTGGATCATATGGTAATTCTATTTTTAGTTTTTTAAGGAACCTCCATACTGTTCTGCATAGTGGCTGTATCAATTTACATTCCCACCAACAGTGCAAGAGGTTTCCCTTTTCTCCACACCCTTTCCAGCATTTATTGTTTGTAGATTTTCTGATGATGCCCATTCTAACCAGTGTGACATGATACCTCATTGTAGTTTTGATTTGCATGTCTCTAATGATTAGTGATGCTGAACAGCTTTTCATGTGCCTCTTGCCATCTGTATGTCGTCTTTGGAGAAATGTCTGTTTAGGTCTTTGCCCATTTTTGGATTAGGTTGTTTGGAGCTGCTCGTATATTTTGGAGATTAATCCTTTGTCCATTGATTCATTTGCAAATATTTTCTCCCATTCTGAGGGTTCTCTTTTCGTATTGTTTGTAGTTTCCTTTGCTGTGCAAAAGCTTTTAAGTTTCATTAGGTCCCATTTGTTTATTTTTGTTTTTATTTTCATTACTGTAGGAGGTGGATCAAAAAAGATCCTGCTGTGATTTTTGTCAGAGTGTTCTTCCTATGTTTTCCTCTAGGAGTTGTATAGTGTCCAGTCTTACATTTAGGTCTTTAATCCATTTTGAGTTTATTTTTGTGTATGGTGTTAGGGAATGTTCTAATTTCATTCCCTTACATGTACCTATCCAGTTTTCCCAGACCACTTATTGAAGAAACTGTCTTTTCTCCATTGTATATTCTTGCCTCCTTTGTCATAGATTAGTTGACCATAGGTGCATGGGTTTATCTCTGGTCTTTCTATCCTGTTCCATTGATCTATATTTCTGTTCTTGTGCCAGTACCATATTGTCTTGATGACTGTAGCTTTGTAATATAGTCTGAAGTCAGGGAGTCTGATTCCTCCAGCTCTGTTTTTTTCCCTCAAGACTGCTTTGGCTATTCGGGGTCTTTTGTGTCTCCATAAAAATTTTAAGATTTTTTGTTCTAGTTCTGTAAGAAATGCCATTGGTAATTTGATAGGGATTGCATTGCATCTGTAGATTGCTTTGGGTGGTATAGTCATTTTCACAATATTGATTCTTCCAATCCAAGAATATGGTATATCTCTCCATCTGTTTGTGTCACCTTTGATTTATTTCATCAGTGTCTTATAGTTTTCTGAGTACAGGTCTTTTACCCCCTTTGGTAGGTTTATTCCTAGGTATTTTATTCTTTTTGTTGCAGTGGTGAATGGGATTGTTTCCTTAATTTCTCTGTCTGATCTTTCATTGTTAGTGTATAGGAATGCAAGAGATTTCTGTGCATTAATTTTGTATCCTGCAAATTTACCAAATTCATTGATTAGCTCTAGTAGTTTTCTAGTGGCATCTTTGGGATTATCTATGTATAGTATCATGTCATCTGCAAACAGTGACAGTTTTACTTCTTTTCCATTGTGTATTCCTTTTATTTCTTTTTCTTCTCTGATTGCCTTGGCTAGGACTTCCAAAACTATGTTGAATAATAGTGGTGAGAGTGGACATCCTTGTCTTGTTCCTGATCTGAGAGGAAATGCTTTCAGTTTTTCTCCATTGAGAATGATGTTTGCTGTGGGTTTGTCGTATATGGCCTTTATTATGTTTAAGTAGTTTCCCTCTATGCCCACTTTCTGGAGAGTTTTTATCATAAATGAGTGTTGAATTTTGTCAAAAGCTTTTTCTTCATCTATTGAAATGATCATATGATTTTTATTCTTCAATTTGTTAATATGGTGTATCACATTGATGGATTTGCATATATTGAAGAATCCTTGCATCCCTGAGATAAATCCCACTTGATCATGGTGTATGATCCTTTTAATGTGTTGTTGGATTCTGTTTCCTAGTATTTTGTTGAGGAATTTTGCATCTATATTCATGAGTGACATTGGTCTGTAATTTTCTTTTTTGTAGTATTTTTGTCTGGTTTTGGTATCAGGGTGATGGTGGCCTCATAGAATGAGTTTGGGAGTGTTCCTCCCTCTGCAATTTTTTGGAAGCATTTGAATTGAAGTTTGTTCTTCTCTGAATGTTTGATAGAATTCAACTGTGAAGCCATCTGGTCCCATTTTGTTTGTTGGAAGATTTTTAATCACAGTTTCAATTTTATTACTTGTGATTGGTGTGTTCATATTTTCTATTTCTTCCTGGTTCAGACTGGGAAGGTTATATCTTTCTAAGAATTTGTCCATTTCTTCCAGGTTGTCCATTTTATTGGCATAGAGTTGCTTGCAGTAGTCTCTTAGGGTGCAGTATTTCTGCACTGTCTATTGTAACCTCTCCTTTTTCATTTCTAATTTTATTGATTTGAGTCCTCTCCCTCTCCTTCTTGATGAGTCTGGCTAAAGGTTTATCAATTTGTTTATCTTCTCAGCGAACCATCTTTTAGTTTTATTGACCTTTGCTATTTTCTTTGTTTCTATTTCATTTATTTCTGCTCTGATCTTTATGATTTCTTTCCTTTTACTAACTTTGGGTTTTGTTTGTCCTTCTTTCTCTAGTTCTTTCTTTAGGTGTAAGGTTAGATTGTTTATTTGAGATGTTTGTTGTTTCTCGAGGTAGGATTGTATTGCTATAAACTTGTCTCTTAGAACTGCTTTTGCTGCATCCCATAGATTTTGGATCATTGTGTTTTCGTTGTCATTTGTGTCTAGGTACTTTTTGATTTCCTCTTTGATTTCTTCAGTGATCTCTTGGTTATTTAGTAACGTCTCATTTAGCCTCCATGTTTTTGTGTTTTCTACATTTTTTCCCTGTAATTGATTTCTAATCTCATAGCATTGTGGTCGGAAAGGATGCTTGATACAGTTTGAATTTTCTTCAATTTACTGAGGCTTGATTTGTGACCCAAGACATGATCGATCCTGGGAAATGTTCCTTGTACACTTGAGAAGAAAGTGTCATCTTCTGTTTTCAGATGGAATGTCCTATAAATATCAATTAAGTCTATCTGGTCTATTGTGTCATTTAAAGCTTGTGTTTCCTTATTAATTTTCTGTCTGGATGATCTGTCCATTGGTGTAAGTGAGGAGTTAAAGTCCCCCACTATCATTGTGCTACTGTCAATTTCTTCTTTTATAGCTCTTAGCATTTGCCTTATGTATTTAGGTGCTCCTGTGTTGGGTGCATATCTATTTATAATTGTTATATCTTCTTCTTGGATTGATCCCTTTATCGTTATGTAGTATCCTTCCTTGTCTCTTATAACATTCTTTATTTTAAAGTCTATTTTATCTGATATGAGTATTGCTACTCCAGCTTTCTTTGGATTTACATTTGCATGGAATATCTTTTTCCATCCCCTCACTTTCAATCTGTATGTGTCCCTAGGTCTGAAGTGGGTCTCTTGTGGGTCTTGTTTTTTGTATCCATTCAGCGAGCTTGTGTCTTTTGGTTGGAGCATCCATTCACATGTAAGGTAATTGTCGATATGTATGTTCCTAGTACCATTTTCTTAATTGGTTTGGGTTTGTTTTTGTAGGTCCTTTTCTCTTGTGTTTCCCACTTAGAGAAGTTCCTTTAGCATTTGTTGTAGAGCTGGTTTGGTGGTGCTCAATTCTCTTAGCTTTTGCTTGTCTGTAAAACTTTTGATTTCTCCATCAAATCTGAATGAGATCCTGCTGAGCAGAGTAGTCGTGGTTGTAGGTTCTTCCCTTTCATCACTTTAAATATATCATGCCACTCCCTTCTGGCTTGCAGAGTTTCTGCTGGGAAATCAGCTGTTAACCTTATGGGAGTTCCCATGTATGTTATTTGTTGTTTTTCCTTTGTTGCTTTTAATAATTTTTCTTTGTCTTTAATTTTTGTCAGTTTGATTAATATGTGTCTCAGCATGTTTCTCCTTGGGTTTATCCTGCCTGGTACTCTCTGTGGTTCCTGGACTTGGGTGGCTATTTTCTTTCCCATGTTAGGGAAATTTTTGACTATAATCTCTTCAAATATTTCCTCGGGTCCTTTCTCTCTCTCTTCTCCTTCTGGGACCCCTATAATGCAAATGTTGGTTCTTTTCATGTTGTCCCAGAGGTCTCTTAGGCTGTCTTCATATCTTTTCATTCTTTTTTCTTTATTCTGTTCCATGGCAGTGCATGTGAGAAACACCTGCTTTGTGTTACATTTTCTTAATGATGCCACCAATTTGCTCTTGGTGACCCTGAGGGTTTTTTAGAGTCTAACACATGGAGCATCCCTCAGGGACCCTGGCTGCCCAGGCAGGCATGACAGCCACAGAGCTTCCTGAGAGAAACTTTCTTTAAGAGACTTTGGGGCCCTAGAATCCATTCCCTAGAAACCAATATTAAGACATTAACACAAAAGAGGGCCTATCTATATTATTCTGTTTTGCTTGGAGAAGACATCCAGTCCTTCTCAGATTCACCTGCACAGAATATGTTCTTGATAATTATCTGTTGAATGAAGGGAGATGCGGTGAAGCCTAAATCATGGTTCCAATTTGAGATGTGGCACTGGGATGCAAGGGATCCTGTAGAGTGCTGAGTCACACCACCCTGAACTGTCCGGCCTGTTTAAAGAGGGGTCAGGGGATCGATTCAGTCCAGAAGTATTCAACCTTTTTTCTAATCCTTTTTCAACTAACAACCTGTTACACACTATGTGAACAGATGCAGAAGGAGATGCTCTGGTTGCAGCTGGAGGGGGCAGGAGTGGCTCTCCAAAGCTCTGGAGCTGGCCCGTTCTTGCCTTGCCTTGCCTCACAAACACCCCCTGCGCTGCTCCATCAAGAGGGCCTGTGAGGCAGTTTGCAGAAACCAGAACCAAGGCACTAAAAAGGGGGTTGTCACTTTAAAACAAGCCTCTATCCTATTGAGCCAAAGAATGATAATCCCTTAGAAGCCAGCACATCAAAATTGAGCTGTAAGAGGCATTATACTAAAAGAGCAAGACTGGTTGCACACAGGGTGAGCTGTCACGTTCAACTGAACCAAAATTAAGCAGGTTGTTGGTGTGGGGACCACGGCAATGGGAAAGGGGGTGAGGAGCCAGGCGCATGCCGTAAGCAGCTGTATGGGCACATACGGCCTCATTAAGGCCGTGGGGAAATGAGAGCCAGGCAGACAGCGTGGGGAAGTGTTAGCAGTTCCTGGGGCCTCGAAGGGACTCACTAAAAGGTCCTTGAAGGCTGAACACCCCTGACTCACTAAAGGGTCCTTGAAGGCTGAACACCCCTGACAGGTGCCCCAGACAGAAGAAGGAAGTTACGGGGGAGATTAAGAGGCATTTTCTTTGTATAGGAAACCTCACAAGAAGACAACAAGAAGGATGGGAGGGGCATGAGAAACCTTTGGGAACTGCTGCCAAAAACCCTTTTTACTCTGGACACGATGTTCTAAAGGCTTCTTGCCTTCCCAGAAAAAGCAGATCACTTTAGGGCAGCCGTCCAAGTTGGATTTCATGACCCATGATGACAAACCTGGGAATGTTACCTGTTACCTCCTCCAGTGGCTTAAAAGGCTGGTCCTCCAATCCTCCCAGCTCAGGTTTGTTCCCATTTCTGACTTCTAAGAATGGGATGAGGTGTATGACTATAAAGCCTGCAAGACTTCAAGCCCCTTCCTTCATGAAAGTGTTCTGGGTTCTGCAGGCTAACACATTTGTATGAAAGAATGAGTTTGGTCAGCAATTCATTAAACAAAATTGCTCAATCAGATATATTCAGAGATTTTGGTAAGTCTTCTTCATACAGGAAAAAAAGAGAGCAAGGAAGAATTGATACAAACTATGACTTTATTTTATGATAGAGATGATGAATTTCTCTTCTCTTCTCCACAATGGGTCTGTCAGTTTTAGGGTCCACGTGGGGAGACCTGCTCAGAACAGCACTCACTGGGAATAGGTGTGTCAGCATCACTCTGTTCCTCACCCTATATCCCCTCAAGAGTGACCCAATTGCTCCACTGTCACTCCTAGACATTCATCCTGCCTTATGTTTCTTCTTAGCACTTATAACCAGCCAAAAAATTTTATATTTATTTATTTATTATCTCCCTCCCTCATTAGAGCATATGCATGGAATTTCTCAGTGTTCTTTGCTGTGTCCCCCTCATCTGGAACCTTGACCAGCATATGTCTTGCCATGTGTTCTAAGTGTTTCCGATGATCCTGTTTAACTTTCTCAAACAGTGGGCTAGGTACCGTCTTTATCCCCACATTCCAAGTGACAACTTTAAACTTAACTTGATCAAGGTCTCACAGTAAGAACTGGTGGAATGAGGATTTGAACTCACGGCTGCCTGGATTTAGAGCCTTCGGCTTTTAATCTTACATTCTTCTCTGCAAAGTTCCAGTCGAATTAAAACCACTTTCTTGATGAGGAGATTCTTCTCAAGTGTGTCATTGCCAGTTGGTTTTGTGCCACTGTCTTGCCATAAAACAAGCAGTGGTCCCAGTAACTGGGGACCTGGGTGTGGTGGTGTAGGTCTGGGGTCCTCATGACTCAGAGGGCTGGGCCGGAAGATTCTTTCAAGCTCAGGAGTCCCTCTGGGTATGGAGGTTTGACTAAAGAGCAGGTAAATAGAAGAGCATTCAGAAATAGGGCAAACAGTAAGAGAAAAAAAAAGTTAAATTAACGAATGAATGAAGAATGAAGAATGAATGAAGAAATGACTGAATTAATTGGTGGAGTGAAACCATGTAAGGACAGAGGGAGAGCACTGTTTTATTCTTAGTAATCTGGCTGGTTACTTACTCGGGGCTCTGATGACAGAAGAGAAAAGCCTCAAGCCTCCTGTCCCCTCATTATTTATTTTTCAGTTTTATTGAGGTATAACTGACAAATAAAAATTGTATATATTTAAGGTGTACAATGTGATGATTTGATATATGTACACATTGTGAAAAGACCACATTCAAGTGAATTAACACGTCCATTACCTCACATAGTTATCTTTTTTGGGGTGGGGGGTGGTGAGAACATTTAAGGTCTACCCTATTAGCAAATTTCAAGTATACAATATAGTATTATTAACTATAGTCACCATGCTGTACATTAGATCTCCAGAAGTTATTCATCTTATAACTGGAAGTTTGTACCCTTTGACCCATCTTCCCATTTTCCCATCCCTGGCCCTGGAAACTGCTATCCTACTCTCTGATTCTTTGAGCCTCCCCACCTGCCTGCACCCCCATTCTCTTTGCTCACTTCTACCACAGGCTGGCTGTTCTAGATGGTTCAGGGTCAGACATGTCTATCTGGAACATTTTAAGAAGCTCTGGAGAAGGTCTTGTGTACCCTTTTTTAATCTGGTGAGGACAACTCCCTTTGAACTCATCCCAATCAGAGTTTGAATGCCAGCTTCACAGGCTCCTGGGCTTAGGACCTGGAAGAAATCACTTATCCTCTTTATGCTTCAGTTTTTTTCATTATATAATGAAGGTTCTTAATTCCCTTGTAACATCATCAGGATGATGAGAAATTGTATAGAATACACATCTACATATACACCTACACACATACACACACAGCCTAGTGCCATTCCTATAGCTCAATAAATATAGCTGTCATTTATTATGGTTGAGAACACAAAAACAAAAACTGGGAGGGTGGATATATCCCAATAGAATTGCCCTGATTAACATGATTAATGTAGGCGAATGATTTTCTGAGTAGCAGCCTGTCTTCCTCTTCCACTTATGTTCTAGAAAGACAGTTTCCCAACATCCTGTATTTTTTTACTGAAGGATGGGTCCATTTGATAGCTTCTGTACTTCTTTTACCCTTGGGCTTTTCACAGTACCTTGTTTCGATTAATGTCTAGTTAGATAGTTATAGATTCTTCACTTTTTCCTAAACTGATTTAGAGGATTTAGAGAATCTTGTTTTTCTGACGTATGGATACTGGAGGTTGGAGTGGTTGTTCACAGATTTAGATGTGCTGTTTGGCAGTGAGGTGGTGGAAGCACACAGATGTCCCTGGGCTTAAGTGCAGGTTCCATACATGGAAACCAGGTATCCACAAGTAGAAGAAATGAATGCCTGATGAACTCTAAGTTAGAATCATCAGAAGTTTTCCTCTTCTAGACCTTTTGATAATAACTCTCTGTTATGGGGTGTGCATTGCTATAGTGAGAGTAGGATTGGGAAATACACAGAAAAATGGCTGAGCTTATTTAATATTTAGGAAAGTGTACTCCTTTGAGGTGGCTTTGCAGTATAATGCATTTTCCTGTGATGGTGGCAAGGATTATAATGCTAATACAATTTCTTAAAGTTCTATAAACCAGATTATATGTGTCATGCCTCACTTCTGGGCTGAGGCAGTTGAAAGCTAATGTGCCTCTTCCACCTACCTCTTCCCTTAAAGTGGCTACCTTGAAGGTCCTGTGTTCCAGATGGCAGAGCTGAAAGATGCAGGAAGGCTGCAGTACTCACATGAGACTTTATGAGAGTCTTCACTGTGCAAAGCCTTTGTGATTTGGAGGTTTATCTCTTATTGCAGCACATTATGGCCTATCCTGACTAACTCAGGGCAGTTAGGGAAATGCTCATGAGACAAAGCCATGGGAAAAGAAAAGGAAATGCCAAAAGAAAGTCAGAATAAAGTCATGCAGAGATTGACCTGAGTTTTAGTCCAGCATCCGTCACAGCCTGTGACTTTACATAATACCACTAAACCTTTTTTCTCATCCATAAAGTGGGAATAAAAATAGTATGTACTTCAGAAGATTGTTGTAAGAATAAATGAGGTAACTCATGCAAAATCACAGTGTTTTGCTTAGTTCCTGACACATAATAAGCACTTTAAAAACGTTTGAAAACATCTGAGATTTGAAAATATAAAATAATACAAAAACTCATCCTGCCTTATGCAGGATGTCAGTCAATATTATGAAAGCCAGTTCAGGCAAAGCACCAAAAGAGAGGTTCTTACATTATAAGACCTACAGATGGATTTCAGAAGGTAAATAAACCTCATGAAATTGTATGCAAAATTGTTTGTATAAGTAAATGTACTTTTATCTAAATATAGTGAATCCCAAGTGAGTTTTATTGAGAGCCTCCCTTGGTGTAACAGACTATAGGAACAGAGAACTAAGTTTAGATACAAAAGATATTGCAGTGAAAATATTGACAGGAAATGAAGACTGATTAGATTATTGTGAAGCCCAAGGATCTGAAAGACTTAATCATCTTGGAGTCTGCCATGGTGAAAGCTTGCGACTTGGATCTGGTCAATTTGCCTCACTTGAGACTGCTTCAATCTCCATTCATCCCTCCTTGGTCAAACCTCCACACCCAGAGGGACTCCAGAGCTCTAAGGAGTATTTCCACTCTGCCCTCTGAGTAATGAAAACTCTAGGCTCACCACCACCATACCCAGCTCCACAGCTACTGTGACCCTACTGGCAGTTTTACAATAGGATGATTAGGCTGCTGGGACTGAACCAACTGATAAGAAAACACTTGAAAATAAGACCCTAATCATTTGTTTGATTTCAGTTGAAGCTTTGGAAATGCGGAAGCAAGCAATGAGAATGCTTCAGAGAATGAGCTCTGTAGTTAGGTCACTTAACTGAAACGTCCAAAGGTAGTATCTATTCAGGTATGGCTAAATTCAAGGGTGCAAATGGTAATGTCAGGACTCTGTCCATCTACTGGTTTTACTTTTCTTTGTGAGTTGACTTCATTACTATCTAGGTTCCTGCCATAGAGGGTGTGATTTTATATGTAGTTAAATAAAAGTTTCAGCTGAATCACTGAGGTTCAATATCTGTTGCCTTACAAAGGAAGTGCTAAACCATATACGGAATTTACAGAGTTAACTAAAGATGAAATATACAATGCTAAAAATAAATCACCTTTAACAAAAGGGTTGGCTTATGCAATATTAAGGAGGAATTAGGAGAAAGATTTCTTTGGAGAAAACTGTTTGCGAGAAGGTGTGAGTGGGGAGCTTTAAAAAAATACTCTGAGAGCTTGCTACGTGCCATCTACAATCAGTTTCCCCTTCAATTCACTACTATCTGACTGCCTCCTGAGGAATCTAGAGGATGAGAGAAAAGTTGACTAGCTTCTCTAGAAGTAGAATGAAGGAGAATTGCTGCTGTGTTCAGCTTGCACTTCCAAAGTTTGACAGCAGGAGTGAGGCAGAAGTGTCTCCCTTGGACTGTGTGTTAGTTTGCTAGGGCTGCCCTAACAAAATGCTATCGACTGGGAAGCTTAAACAACGGAAATTCATTTTCTCAGGGTTCTGGAGGCTGAAATCCATGCTCAAGGTGTTGGCAGGTTTGGTTTCTTCCGAGGCCTCTCTCCTTGGCTTGCAGATGGCCACCTTCTTGCTGTGTCCTCACAAGGTCTTTCATCTGTGTGTCCGTGGCCTAATCTGTCACTCTAAGGAGACCAGTCATACTGGCTCACCCTAATGGCCTCATCTTAACTTTAACTGCCTCTTTAAAGTCCCTTTCTTCAAATAGTCACATTCTGAGGTACTGGGGGTTAGGACTTCCACATATGAATACGGAGTTGGGGGGCACAGTTTAGCCCATCACAGATCATGTCGGGGCTATTCATAGGAGAGCGTTGTCAGGGTAGCTATCAGATTCTGTCAAAAAGAAGCTTGACTTGCAGACATTTTATGGTTGTGGTGAACCTGGATGAGGGCACGGATGATATGAGAACTCCAGCAGTGGAGTTTTCCAAGAACCCATGAAAATGCCCACTGGAGAAAGTCAGAAGCAGAGAGCACAAAGCCAGGACACCACAGTACCAGGCACGTAAAACCTTTCCTGCCGCCATGCTGCTTCCTCCCCTTCATCCCTCCCTACCTCCATCTCAGGTTTGACCCTAAAGGTTAAGAAAGCTGCTTAGCAAGTTGGGGAAGAAGGAGATAAAGATGTAAACTGGGAAAAAAAAGAAATAAGAAAAAAAGACCATGTCCTCACTCCTTTCCAGTCTGTAAGTTTTCATCAACCACAAGCTCTGGTTAGGGGAGAAGTAATGATGACTTTGAGAAAAGGTAGGCCTTTGACTAACAAGCAGGCCTTGACATTCTAAATGCTGAATTACTTCTTAAAAATATAAAGAACTTTTTATTCTCCAAGAGCGAGAGAAATTCATCAGTCTATTGAAGTTCTCATGTAGGATTAGGAGAAATTCTCCTACTAAATATATTTTAAGAGGACAGTGGGAGATAAAAAAAAATGCCATGTACCATTTAGATCCCTTATGTCTCATTTATTCTGTATGCCAGGTATCTTAGTAATCAGTCTCTGTATTTCCAGCAATTGTCTCAGATAGTGTTCTGACTGGCTTAGCTGGGACCATGTGCATAACTGGACACCAATCCCCAAGCCCAGGAAGATAAAAACTCTGACTAGACTTGGATTAATGCCCATCCCTAAAGTTAGAAGAAGTGCATGGGTTCCCATTTTCCCAAACCATATGGAGTGAGAGTGGAGAAAAGCTGGTTCCTCAAACACATGCTAAGCTGGAAAAATGAAACAATGACCAATAACATGTGACCAGAAACTTAGAAGTCAGTTCCAACCTGAAGATGCAAATATTTTATGTTTAGAAATATGACAGGTAGAATGATACTGGGAAATGTACCAGTGCACAAATTAGCAATCCTGGATTTTAGTCGTGATGCTGCCACTAACTAGCTGTGTCATAGCAGCCATCCCACTTAACATCTCTGAGCCTCAGTATCTTCAGCTACATAATGATAGGTGTGGGTTAGATCCTTTTCACTTATAACCCCATCTATGGAGGTATAGAAGGACTTTGTTTCTAGAGGGAGGAGCTTGACTTTGCAGTCTTTTTTTTCCTTTTTGGCTGCATTGGGTCTTCGTTGCTGCGCACGGGCTTTCTCTAGTTGCAGCGAGCGGGGGTAACTCTTCGCTGCAGTGCACGGGCTTCTCATTATGGTGGCTTCTCATTGCGGAGCGTGGGCTCTAGGCGCGTGGGCTTCAGTAGTTGCATCACGCGGGCTCGGTAGTTGTGGCGCACAGGCTTAGTTGCTGTGCGGCATGTGGGATCCTCCCAGACCAGGGATCGAACCCATGTCCCCTGAATTGGTAGGTGGATTCTTAACCACTGCACCACCAGGGAAGTCCCTGCAGTCATTTTATTCTGACTTCTTCCTCTAATCTATGGCAAACAATCTGTTACAACCTAAAAATCCCTGGAAAGTTAATTGAAATGTGGATGACTTACAGAAATGTAATTTCATTGCTTCCCTTTTACCCACTAGGTATAATCATGTCATAGCTGCCTACATTTCTATGCTTCTAAAGCACCTTATAAACCAGGAGAACATCAGATGGGTCTTTTATAAGCCCAGCAAAACCACTCTCTTTCTTTAAGTTGCACCATCTACCTTATGGGAAAATCCTACCCAGTTTTCCTCCTCCAGAATGCAACTCAAAATGATTGGAGAAAATGAAGTGATACCGCAACAATGGAGAGAATATCCTACAATCCTTTAATATCCTCTGCATAGTCATTTTCCGCCTATTCTTGCAGTTTGAGATCACAGGATTCTTGACAACCTAATAGCACTTCATGTCAATAAAGTCGAGACTACCTTATGTTTGTTGTTGTGCAGAACATGCAGTTATCCAGCGGCAGGTTGTAGCTAAACATTTTCACCTACCCCAGCCCTTTCTGCCCGAGAGAGACTATGACAGACGTCTCAGTTTCAATTATATTAACTGGCCCGGAATTTGCAAGTTTTGGAGATTTTACCTTTCAGAATGCTGGATGCTATAAATCTTATTTGGAGGAGACTTTTTGGCTCTTTAATAGTGACCACTCTGCTTCCAATTATTATTATTTTTTTGGATGAAAGATCTAGAAATTTCCATAGTGTCCCACCTCCATCACCATTCAGAATTTCTTTTGAAGCTTCTGTCCACCATTTAGATATGAAGGGATTTGTGATCAGATTCTCAGGCCCTGAGAGAGCGCTCTGTGGGATGGAGAGGTGGCGCTCTCCAACCTGCTCCTTCCATTCTTACACTGTCCCCACCTACCCTGCTCTCTGCTCTGCTTAGTGTTAGAAACACTAAGAGAACAAAGAAGAATTAGGAGGTCAGCCTTCTGAAGGGAAGACAAGCATCCCTTTGGGGGTGATGGTATGGGGTAGTCATTCCAGTGGCATTGAGCCCTGTATCCCTTACCTGCACCCCTTCCCCATGCAGAATTAACTCCATGCAGCTCCCCTTTGACATTCCTGGCCAATATGGAGGAGCAATGTCCCCGGGCCTCTGTGCGTAAGCACCACCTTCCTTCCTCCTTTCCACCCTTTCCCCAGCAGTGAACTACTGTTCTTTGCCATTGCTGCTTCACTGGCACCTCTGACTTGAAAAGTACAGTGAGATCAAGAACGATTAAGGATGTGAGAGTGCTGCCTAGGAGGCTGGAGTAATAAAATCAGAAGATTTCAGCATAATCTTTGCACCATCGCACCTTACCTCTCTGAACCTGAGCAAGTCAGTAAATCTCTTAAAAGTGAAGATTTCTTATGTATCCAGTGGGATGACAGTTCCTTCCCAGCTCACCTCAGGAGAGGTTACAAGAATCAAATACAATAATGTGCCATATAAAATGCAACAGTACCACTAATGATTTCATGGCCAACTTTTATGAATCATGGACTATGGGCTGTTCGTTACTTACATGGATTCATTCTCACAACCCTCTGAAGTTTTCACTATTACATCCCGATTTCACTCATGAGATGAAGAAAGTGAAACTTAGAGTGGTTATTTTACTCAGAGTAGCACAATTACTCACATCAGGTTTAAGAGCTGGCTCTTTGAAGCATGTCTGCGTGATGCTGAAGTCAGCTTTCTTGTGCAAAATTTCTATGGTATTTCTTACAAGGATTAGCATGCCTGCCTGTGGTAAGGAGGGTGCATTTCTGATCTGCTTTTGTGATTCTTCTCCACCTGCAGCCTGTGCAATGAGCAGTGGCTCTGGTTGGTTCTCTTTTGGCCTCCATCCTCTGATCACCGGTGTTCATATCTTTCCATTATCCCCAGATTTAGGACAGGAGAGAGCAAATGGCAAAGTCCAGTTGTGGTAAATCCAACATATATGTTTTACATGTAAAAACCATTTTGTGAAGTGTAACCAAAGCTTGCAAAAGACCAGGGTGCTAAGCACCCTGCTGGATGGAGGAATGTAAAATAAAAGCACAATGTCAAATCTCAGGCTACCATTTCTCAGTCCAGGGTGTGAAGCAAGCAAGTAAACAAAGGGTTACAGTTGAGAACAATGCATTCTAGGTGAGAGATTCACTGACTGATTAACTATAGGACAGATAGGAGAGCCAACTAACTAGAAAAGTGGTTGAGAAAAGTGTGTGGGAGGGAAGACTTCTGGATTGAGGTGACCACTGATTTAAGTCTTAAACAATCACCCAAGTTATCATTATAATATAATACAGTTATTCCTCCCTCTTCAGTGTCTGTGCCTACAATCTCCCTGGGCTTTCATTTCTTATTTCTCCAAATCTTCCATTGATTTTTTCCTTTAGCCATAATTTAACTATTAAAAACCTTAAATCTAAAGATTTCTTCTTCCGTCCTTTTTCCTTGAGACTTGATTTGCCTTAAAACTGGCACATCCCTTGTTGTTGGAGTAGATGAGTCCTAATAAAATTCTTTTATCTTTAAAAATCAGCTGAGAGTAGCTTAAAAGTCTTGAAATGTTATAGACGTACCATAATCACTTCACTTGGCCTAAGAAGACCTTGAACGCCAGACCATTGCTTTGACCATCATTGGGCAAAGAAATATTGGGGTAACTTTTTGGCTGGTAGGGCCAATGAATGAGAGAGATGACAGCTTCCCTAATGTGCTAATAATATTCCGTAATTTGTGATTGCTTGACTGGGCCTAATGCCTAGTTATTATGGTATATTGGTTCAGAATGAGGGGGGATTAAGTAGTTAGACTGCCTGGCTTTGAATCTTCATACTACTACTTACTAGGTGTCTACTTTTTTCAATTTAGTTAAATTTTCTGAGTTTCAGTTTTCTCAACTACAAAATGAGGAAAGTAGTACTGGTCTCATATGACTGTTGAGAGGAGGAAGTGAGATAATTTTCTGAGGGCACTTAGAATAGTGCCTGGTGTGAACAGAGTGTTCTGTGAGGGATGCTGTATTCTGTGATGTTCCGTGATGTTCCTTGGTGTTCCATGGTGTCCCGTGGTGTTCTGTGGTATCCAGTGGTGTTTTCTGGTGTCTGGTGCTCTGGTATTCTGTGATATTCTGTGGTGTCTCGGTGTTCTGTTGTGTCTGTGGTGCTCTCTGATGTTCTGTGGTGTCCTGTGATGTTTTGTGGTACCTGTGGTGTTCTGTGGTGTGTGTGGTGCACTGTGGTGTTCCATGATATTCTGTGGTGTCTCAGTGTTCTGTGGTGTCCTGTAGTGTTTTGGTGTTCTGTGGTGTCTGTGGTATTCTCAGGTGTCTTGTGATGTTCTGTGGTGTCCAGTGGTGTTCTGTGGTGTACTCTGATGTTCTGTGGTCTCTGTGGTGTTCTGTGATATTCTGTGGTGTCTCGGTGTTCTGTGGTATTCCATGGTATTCAGTGGTGTTCCTGGTGTTCTGTGTTGTTCAGTGGTATTTTGTGGTGTTCTGTGGTGTTCAGTGGTCCTGTGTGTGCTGTGGTGCTCTGTGACATTCTGTGGTGTCCTGGTGTTCTGTGGTGTCCTGTGGTGTGTGTGATGTTCTGAGGTGTTCTGTGGTGTCTGTGGTGTTCTGTCTTCTTCTGTAGTATTCTGTGATGTTCTGTGGTGTCCTGAGATGTTCTGTGGTGTTCCACGGTATTCTGTGGTGTTCCTGGTGTTCTGTGGTATTCAGTGGTCCTGTGGTGTGCTGTGGTGTTCTGTGATACTCTGTGATGTCTGTGGTGTTCTGTGATGTTCCATGGTGTCCTGTGGTGTTCCGTGGCAGCTGCTCCTGTCACTCTGCAGGGTAGGTCTGGAGAGCTGCTGGGTGCTGTGGTTGTCTTAGCCTAATTCAGCAACTGTGGGGAGAAAGAGACAGGCTCAAGTGGAGACAACCCACCTTCTTCTGGGTGGGGGAGCAGCTGGAGTGGACCAGTCTTTTGGGCAATGTGAGGACCAGCACGTCAAAAGTCCTGAGGGAGAAGCCCCATGTTTTCTACCATAGCCTTTCTGGGGAGGAATCATGAGTGGAGATGTGTGAAGAAGACACAGGAGGTTGACAATCTCCTGATCTATTGTGCTTGCCTAAGAACCGAAGTCACATGCTCTCATATGGGGGTCCTGCTCTGTATTCTTCAAGGCTTTGTTTCATTTCTAACATGGGTACGGGAAGATGTGTCCCTTCTGTTTTCTCAAATGTAACTCAGAACTTCAGAGGAGATTCAACTACATCTCTAGAAGTAGAAAAATGGAATATTCTATGTTTCTGCCAACAGATCCTCCTCCTGTTCTCCTGCCTTTTCATTGTCATTCTGTATTCACACTTGGATGGGGCACAATAAGACACTTCAACTCTACTCAGAAGTTATTACAGAAAAAAAAAATAACCCCCCCTTTAGAGACATGTATCTTAAAACTTGCCAAGACAATTCCCATTAGAAGTGGTAAAATTCAATCATATATTTTACACAATTATAATTCAATACACACAATAACTTGGATAAATCTCCAGAGAATTGGGCTGGTTGGAAAAAAAAAAGCCAATCCCCAAAGACTGCATACTGTATGATTCTTGAAATGGCAAATTATAGAAATGGAGGACAGATTGCTAGGGGTTAAGGGAGAGGTGAAGGTGGGAGGGACATGGGTGTGACAATAAAAAACAACATAAGGGATCCACAAGATGACGAAAATGTTCCTTATCTTGGCTGTAATGGCATCAATGTTCTGGTTGTGATATTGTATTAGAATTTTGCAAGATGTTACCATTGGGGAAAAGTACATGTGATCTCTTTCTACTATTTCTTACAACTACATGTAAATCTACAATTATTTAAAAATGAAAAGTTTAATTGAAAAAATCTCAATGAATTTACCATTCATTTTAAGATTTCTCTTTGTTACATTTTTATGACTTAAGTTGGAATGCAAGGTTTCCATGATCTTGCCCCAAACTGCCTGTCTAGCTTTATCTCCCAACCAAGCAGGACTTCACTTTCCTGCTTCATCTGCACTTGTTCGGGTCCTCCTCTGTGTCAGGCTGGGTCAGATGCTGTCTATTCCACAAAAGTCACTCCAGGGAGAGACCATTTTCCTCCCTCTAAACAACTGCAGATTTTTTGCTATCAATCTTAGTATATTTTGTACATTCTTTTATTTCCATGATTTTGTGTATATTTCTCATTTCCTCTATCAGATGTAAGCATTGAGTGAGTAGGATCTTTCACTTTTATTTGAAGCAAATAACCTCTTAAGTCACTAGAATTGTTTTTTCACAGAACAAGGACTTAATACCCATTATTTCTTTTGCAGTCCTTAGTTATATTGTACACAATAGACGTCCAATAACTGTTAAATCAATAAATGTGCCAAATTTTTGTTTTTGTAACTAAATCGAGGCCCTTTGCTGTGTGATTGAAACTAAGTTGTATTATTTGAAGACTTATTAAAAAGCTATCATTTAGAGTTTTTCCTTTTATAGACAAAAGGAATAAATTCCAATAAATAAAATACATGCAAACAAAATGTAACAATGGGTATTATATAGCTTCATTTTTTTAGACACAAAGAATAAAATATAAAAAATAAAATAAAATGATGGATGCTACATATTTAATCAAGTATCAATTAAACATCTACAGTGCCACATGGGACCCAGGCAGTAGCACAGAACTAGGAGTTAGAATACAGAGGGCATTAGCCAGACTCTGCCAATGGTAATTTAGTGACCTTTCAAGTGTCTCGATTTTTCCATGCCTCTGTGAAATGAAGTTATTGGGCTAGAAGAACACTAGGTTCTTTTCTAACTCTGACATTCTGTGGTTACATGAATTTGGGATGACTGAACATTGAACACAAATGCTAAGTCATGTGCTTTTAAGTCCACTAATCCTTCTCATTGAATTCATAGGGGCTGAGTCTCTGAATCAATCACTGGGTAACCACTGTCATTGTGGGCTCCTGTGTGGTAGTCTGAAACCAGTCTCTTCTGTTTGTCTTTGCTTAGTCCCACTGTCCCTGACTATTAGCTTAAAGATTAATCATGATGACTGGCAACTCAGGGATGAGAGGCAGTTGAGTTCATTTAATTAGAACTAATTCCACTTTGAAATTAAATATATTCACATTTTCAAACTCAGCTTTAGAGCCAAGTTTTTGTTCACATTCTTCTCCATCCTCTTCTGACTTTGATGGTAAATTTTAACCTTTATATGAAGGGAATGATTTTTTTTTTTTAATTTGGTTGCGCTGGGTCTTAGTTGCAGCAGGCGGGCTCCTTAGTTGCGGCTCACCGGTTCCTTGGTTGTGGCATGCGAACTCTTAGCTGTGGCACGTATGTGGGATCTAGTTCCCTGACCAGGGATCAAACACAGGCCCCCTGCATTGGGAGCACAGAATCTTAACCACTGCGCAGTCTGGGAAGTCCCGGGAATTATTTTTTTTTTTAATGATGGAAGGGATTGGCAAATCACAATTATGGGGTCCTAAATGAGATTAGTTTAGCATCTAGGTCACTGGAAGACCGAGAAAGAGAGCGTAGGGAAAATACAAAGTCAAGATCAAGAGAAAGATACTTTCTTTGCTGTCTAAAGACACTATTATTTTTGTTGACATCGTTATTATTAATCTAAGCTATCAGTAGATTAGTAATGTGTTCGGCACCTGTTACATCCTAGGAACCCTGCAAACATTTTACAAACATTATTTCATTTAATAGAATAAAGCAATTAGGTAAGTACCGTTATTGATTCTTTTTACAGATAAAGAAACTGCAGTTTAGAGAGGTTGGGTATCTTGTCCCAAATCTTAAGGCCAGTGAGTGCAGAACAGGGATTTGAAACCAGATTGCTGGGGTCCAAGGGCCATGTGATTATGTAGAACATTATATTTCTTCCCAAATATCAGTAGCCACCACTATCTCTTGAATGATTGCTAAATGAGAAAGGTTTAACAATTGACCTAGGATAATACCACTAGTGAGAAATGGAACCAGAATTTAGAACCTTTTTTACTCCAAAGGTCAAGATCTTTATATCCCCATTGTACTTTGAAAGGAAAGTCATTTAATATACTTCTATGTGGTTAGGGATTTGTAACTAGTTCAAATTGAAGTACCTCCCCAGATGTCATCAGAATGTAGGCAATCTGTTATTAAGAAAAAACATTCAAATAAGTAAGCTAGGAAATAAAATGAAAAAGTGCAATGTTGCAATAGTACAGACAAGGGACAGTCACTAATATCCTCAGGGGAACATATAGCTTTTCTTCAAAATTGTCCAAGAAAGAAGGTATATTTTCTAGTTTATAAATATCCTTGTCAGTTTGTCATGGAGGATGGTAATTAATAATCAGATCTTGAAGTATTTATTCTTTAGCACTATTCAACCTGCTTTTCTCTGATTCTTGTTAACTCAATAACTTTGAGTTTTGTGTGTCCTTTAGGATTCCCTCCAGGCCAACAACACAACCTGACTGAATATTAGGTGTGTGTACGAGGTATAAAGCCATTGTCAAGGAATAGCAAAACAAAAGGAAGCTATGGTAAGTAAATGCAATGCATGATCCTGAATTAAGTTTTGGATCATGGGGGGAAAACGCCATAAAGGACATTAGTGGGACAGTTAGAGAAAATTATATGTGGACTGTATATTAGATACTAGTATCTTGTCAATGTTAAATTTCCTGAAATAGATAATTATATTGTGGCTTTGTGAAAGAATTACATTATTTCTAGAAAAAGATACTGAAATATTTTGTGGTAAAGGGACATGATGGCTAAGAGTTATTCTTAAAAGTTTGTCTCAAGAAAAAGTGAATCTATATAGAGAATTAGAATGAAAAAGTCAATGTCGGAAAATATTAAAAATTATTAAAATTATTAAAAATTATTAGCCATTAAAAAGAATGAAATAATGCCATTTTTAGCAACATGGATGGACCTGGAGATTATCATACTGAGTGAAGTAAGTCAGACAGAGAAAGACAAATATCATATAATGTCACTTATATGTGGAATCTAAAAAAAAAAAATACAAATGAACTTTTTTACAAAACAGAAACAGACTCACAGACTTAGAGAACAAACTTATGGTTACCAGGGGGGAGGGATACATTGAGAGTTTGGGATTGATACATACACAGGGCTATATTTAAAATAGATAACCAATAAGGACCTACTGTAAAAAAAATTTTTTTTAATTAGTGAATAAAAGATATGTGAGAGTTCTTTGTGTTGCTGTAGCAGCTCCTCCAAAAGTTTGAAATTATTTTAAAATAAAAAGTTTAAAAAAATAGTTGGCAGCCTAATCAGATTTGTAAAATGTATTTTTCAAGGCCTGATGAATCTTTAAGTGACTCGACAAAAAATTTAAAAATGTAAAATCCTGAAACTCTAGTGAAATCATTTCAGGATAGTGCCATGTCAGCCTCCTCTGAACTTTTCTATAATACTCAGAGATGTCCATTAAAACACAACTAAACAAAACAAAAGAAAACTAAACTAAATGCTTGTGAAACTAGTTGGCACATGACACTAAAGTAAATGTGCAAAAAAACATTGCAATACCTTTACCATAGATATTCTACTAGGCAATAAAGTTGTCTTTCTAGGGATTTTTGAATTATCCTAAGTGTTTTTAGATGTTAATGGATGTGACTATTCTCCCCTGGAATAAAACCACCACCCAGAATCTAAAGACTGATTTAAAGACATGGTCTAGAGCAATCTCAATCACCCCTGGTAATTTTGTGGCCTTGCCTTCAGAGAGAGATGCCATCTCTTCTCCCCTACAGGATGTCAAAGGGATAACCGAGCTATTTCCCTCTCATTTGTATCTTGACTCAGGATGATATCTTCCAGACTACCACAGTCCCAGCATGTTACAAGAGTGGGCTTCCATGCCCTCCTGGTAGTCACTGAATTTTGGTATCCAGGGAATTTAGCTATTTTCTCTAATTCTCCTTCCTATATATTCTCTCAATATAAAAAAGGGAAGCCTCAAATCCATTTCCAGAGAGCATTAAAAAAAACCCCAAGGTGAACCAGCAAATGAAAGTCTAATTGGGAACTTATGCTTCATGTGAAAATGTAACCTAGGTTTTTGATATACCCTGCAAAAGTCACCAAAAGATAAGAGTTTCATTGATGGTACTTGCACACTTCTAAAAGTCCAAGTCAAATTAGATACTCAAAAAATTACATGCATTGCCCAGGGAAAGGTGTCTTTGGGGTCCATTATTTCCTCCTGAATTATGTGAAGAAATGACTAAAATTTCCCACTTTGAGTTAACTCTATTTTTAGCTGACCACAAGAATTTAAGAAAAATATTTTCTTGCTATTTCTCATTGGTTATTTCAAAATAAACCCAGAAACATGTATCCTAAAAAATGGAAAAAAAAAAAAGATGCTAGACATTTGAGAATCCATATCTGACCTCTGATATTGACCTCTGATATTGCCTCTGCCTAAACAGTTACCTCCAACTTTGGTGTTCCTAGAGATGAAAATACTTCTGTCAGGTGGTTTGAGGACAATGATATCACATTTACAACTGCAGAACTGAATTCTTTATGATAAAATTCCTTATTGTACTTCCTGTAGTCATGGGCTAATAAGATACCCTTTAACTTTTCAAGGTTTTAAGAATTATTGCCAGTATGGCTTTAGAAATCAGAGGAGAAGGAACACAAATAATGTCTAGAGGGTCAGGATGAGCCAATATTAAACAGATTTTTTGTTGTTGTTTAATCCTGTAATGTCTTATTTATACCAGGAAGATTTAATTTTCAAATAATTAAACTTGCTTCTGGCTTTTGTCTTGTTTTGTGTTCATCCCTCTTTGTTCTACATTTAAAAATGTTCTGGTGGGTTGCCATTACAATATTAACTTGTCTACCTATTTATTTATGCATGGTTTTAAACAGATCTTTTCATAATGTAGACACTGTCTGGTTTTTGGAAAACACAACCTTCCTCTGTATTTGGCTTTTTTCCCTTCTCAGTGTCCTAACATCTTTCAGTTCTCCTTAGACTTTAATTCTTCCTGTTTTCAAAATGGTCATTATGTCCCAAATTGTATAAGATAGTTCAGATGGCAAATTTTATAGGCCCATACAAGTTAGAGAAGCTCTTGCAATTGGGGGTGAAATTATTTCAGGTCTAAGAAGCTAATAAATTTCATTCGTTCACACATTGTTGCACTTGATTATGACAGCTATTAGAATGTCCTAGTAACAGTGTCACTAACTAATCTGTTAATGTAAAATGACAAACTTAATCATTTATATAAAATCTGAATCTGAAAAAAAATGTTATCCTAAAGATTGCTAGGCTTAAATTTTAAGCTGCTGAACTAACGGTTTTAGAATATGTATAGTAGTATATAAAAAACATTATACTTGGGCTTAAGTCACTTCCCACATGGGAGCACAGCAAGAAGAGGCTCTTTGTCTAGGGCACAAATATGTAAATATGGTCCAGTTAGTTTTACAGATGACATTTTCCCAGCTGCTTCCCTTTGATCCCCAGATCTCTGCTCAGAACACTCAGCGCTACCTCGTTGCATAGAACAGCATCTTCCAATGTGGGTTTCTTAATGTTAACTGGTATTAAATGAGGGTGAGGGGAAGGCAAGGCCTCTGGTTAAACAAATTTTGGGGAAAAAAACTATTAAACAAAACTAAACAGTCTTTAGGACTTCTCAGAACTTAGACTATGCCAATGTGCAATCTGCAACTCCAACAGGGGAAAATATTATATAGAATTTTTTTTGATGGAACATGTCCAGAGGGAATATTTTGTAGGACTTCTTTCCTCTTTATTCACTGCAAATCTGCTCATCATTAAGGTTCATATCCAGTCAAATTTCCTTCATGAGGCCATTCCCAAGTCTGTCAGTTACTGGTATCACTACCCTTTGGCATATTACTATAATCTTATGGTTCTTCGAATTCTCATTTCCATCATATGCGCCATCATTTCTTTTCAGACAGTGTCTTTGTTCTCCACATATTAAAGCATTTTGGATAATGGACCATTCACTAGTCACCTATTTTCTACAACACCTACCATAGTGCCCAGAACTTTATAGGAACTCAGTAAATGCTTGCTGAAGGACTGAAGCCATCTATCTCAAATGTTTGCTATTGATTGCAATAATTCCTCCAGAAAATAAAATTTGTTTCTTTACCTATTTGAGAATAAGTATATTAGACTTTTATTTTTAAATATATCTTTATGCTCAATTTAACACTGCTTTTGAGTGACAGGGAGAGTAAATCACCATAACCAAGACTCTATTTAAAAAATTCACACTGAACAAGAATCATGCAAGGTTGTTTTTATTAAGCTTTATGTTTAGATTACACCTAAGTATTTCAGGCATTACTTCATTTGACAAGCAGACATGACATTCTAGGAAACATTTCAACAAACTCCAAGGACTTCACAACTATGGGGAACAGAGCACATCTAGTCTGCAGTTAACAGGTATGGTAAGTACTTCAAGGGGTGGTCAAGGGAAAGAAGCTAAATGATAACTGGTCCTCTTTCATAAAATGTTTATCCTAGACAAGTAGCTACAAAGAAAAGCACATGACTGTTACAGAGCTAGAGAGATCTTGCATCCAAATCCATCATTTTCATTACAGGTAGGACTTGGGTGTCACATATCAGAAGGCAGATGATTCCTTCAGAATAAGCTACATATCAAGTTTTCTATGTGTAGTATTAATGCTAATATGATTAGCTCATGTTTAAAAAATGAAAGAAAGAACAATTTTGCATTTAAAACCCACTATGATATATCAGCCACTGAAGGAGGTGCTTAGCCATTGAGGAGTCATCTCTGCACTCTTGTAGTTTATGAGTTCTTCTGAGAAATTTTGATTGTGACCGTCTTGACCTCTGTGTATTCATGGAGACCATATTCTCCACTAGAGAGAGGGGGGAAAATGAACAGAATTTAGCAGAGCAGTACAAATATACTATGGTCAATGATAGTCGAAGTTTGTTCCTGCTTATCTGGCTAGGGACAATGGAAAATATTTTCTGTGTACAGAAGCATTTCAAATAGTAGCTAGCCAACTGTAAGATATCTGGTCTTATATAAATCCCCTTGTGGGAAATTTTTTAAAATAATTTTTTTGCATTTTTAAATGATCATGTACCCTCAGTAGACTTTCAAAGAAATTGTTCAGTTTTAAATTTTTTTCTGCTTGACTATAAAAGGGCTCAACACACACACACACACACACAAATCAGCCCAACAAGAATTTTATCATATCTAGCTTAGGTTCAAATAAATAAGATGGCTATATTACTAGAGGAAAAGTAGTAATTTATAATCACTTGAGTAGTGTAGAACAACTATAAATTCAAGTATAGCTCAGTTTAGTGTATTTACCATGTCCAATTGGTCCAGAAATGAAGAAGGGGCTAAAAATGACCAGGCTTCTATTTTCACTCTGACTGGCCCTAATATGGCTTAAAACAAAATATTTTCTAGCTGTAGTTTTAATATCTTTTTCTCTAGATTCTTGGCAAAAACAAAAACAAAAACCCCCCAAAACCAAAAAAACAAAAATCTGACCTTAACTGTTAACAACTTTTTATTTGGGGGTGGGGTTTTGTTTTGTTTTGTTTTAAGAGGGGGAGAGGGTTCATTGGCCTAAAATTCAGGGCTTTTGGGCTTTTTGTGGTTGTTGGATTTTTCTATTTATGCAACCCCTGCCATTTGCTTATATAACTCTTAAATTCAACCCAAATGATCAGGAATTAACTTGAGTCAATCAATTAAAATCCTTGTATCTTGTTATCAGGTTTATTGAGACCTCCTATCAGTTTTGGAAACTGACTGTGATTTACCCTTCATTAAAGAGATAACTAAAAAGATTAGGCTAAATTATTCTCTATATTGTTTTGATGAAAGGATTAAATTACATGTACATAAGAGTACTCTTAAAATCATAACACTCATGCACATGTAGGTTTACAGAGGAAAAAGATCTTGATCTTTTTCTACCCCTCTCCTTTGGTGAGGTAGACAGGTATGTAGAAGACATCTTTTTCTCCTGGGTAATCTAATCCTCTTACACTGCTTATTTTCTTGGGCCATTAAGCTTCTGAAAATACCTTCTAAAAGCTTCAATGAGCATGTTCTTCAAAGTAATTAAAGGGTTTAGCCTCAGTTGTCTGAAACCCATTAAAGGATAATATTTTAGTAAGTATTTTATCTCACAAAGTTAGATATATTAACCCATGATTTTTGCCAATAGGCTTTCCATTGTATTTTGGGTTACATGGACACTTGAAACTCTCAGGAGAGTACAAAGTGTGATAATTGTCTTACTCAAGCTGAAATAAGCCCTGCTTCTTAGTGTTCCGATGTATACAAATTCCTATGTCTATGATACAACACAAAAACATCTTTATATTTCTGTTTATATCACTAGCCTATGAGTTATTGGTTCTGTGCTTCTAAAATTGTCAACGTACCAGTCACCTGGGACCTGATGCAAATGCTGATTCTGTTTCAGCAGGTCTGGGGATAGGTCTGAGACTCTGCATTTCCAACATACTTTTATGTGATACCCATGCTTCTCATCCAGGGTCCACACTGGAGTAATAAGATGCTAGTAACAAGTTACACCTGTTTTTCACTCTGTATCCAGAAATGAGCCTGGCACTAATTAAGTAGGCACAGGAAATGTTTGCTGAACTGGTTTGGCAAATATAATCAAGCAAAAACTACTCACGTTAGCCCACCAGTTTACACCACTTTATTTCTCCCCATTTCTGAAGGGGACAGGAAGAAAGAAATATCTTGGGAGGTGTTGAGAGCCAAATAAGTTTGAAATGGCATACTAGTAAAGTCTCAAGTGACCTATGTTAATCTAAGTAAAAATTAGTGCAATTACACAGAGAGAGGGATTTCTACCATTTAACTCATTCCAGGGCCAGCACCATGACCTGAGATGCAAATCCTGGTTTGGGCACTCAGCATCACCACCACATTGGGCTGTGCATACTACTATTTTTAGCTCTTTGAGAACTCTTTCCAACTGATCAATTCTACCTTTCTATCTTTGAAGAGAAACTGTAATTGAACTCTTGGGAGTCATTTGAGGTTATTGTTTCAGTAATTCTCTTTAAACATCTTGCAGCAAATGACTTATTTATTAAATTTGCCAAATTTGGTTTCAGATAGACTTTAACACTAGCATCCTCAGCTGGAAGTTTTGAAGTAAAAATTACAGTATAACTTTTTCCTTTGTATTTCAAAGAAGCAAATTATCTATACCCACAGTCCAGATTTTTAAGAAATTACTGATGGTTGATTCTTGTTTTCATCCCCCTCTTATTTGCTTTCCATATGTCTAGAACATAAAGTTTGACTAAATTGTATTTAACAAAATTGATATGTTTAGTCTACTTTAATTATTTCATCCCTTCTGAGTATTTTATCTTTGACATTCCTAGGGAAGTGTATTAGATAGCGGGGCTAGCAGTAATCTGATCTTCAAAATAATCTAACTTTTGTTACAGCTCTTTGTACAAAGTAATTAGTGCTGCCAAGGGACTCCCCAGTAATGGATATTATAAAGACAAGGAGCTAGGGAAGGATGAAACCATTTGTTGAGTCCCCGCTTTGTGACAGATACATTTCCCTTTTAAATAGGAGAAAATAGATGCTCAGAAGTTAGGCAACTTGAACTCGACTGTGTGGCTAGCAAGAGGTGGAGTCAGAGTTCACAGGCAGGCTGGTTAGTCTCCAGTTATGTTTATTATGCCGTGTGCACCTTTGACAAATTGATCTTTTGCCCACTGCACCTCTCCATCAACATTCTAAAGCTATCTATCGCTTTCCCTGCTCCACTAATATATGTAAGCCGATTTTCTTGAATTCAAGGCTTCTTAATCTGTATCCTATTTAACTCTGAAATCACACTTCTCACCCCTGTAAATCCCCACCTGTCAGGCAAATTCACTAACCCCTCAACATGCCACATAGAACATTCCTTCAAGAATGCCCTCTTATCTGCTTCCTAACATCCTACACTTGTTACATGCCCTAGATCAAGTCCTACCTTTTCTTTTAGGTCTTCTCTTATTCTATAAACGGTCTTTAAGTTTGTATCCACTGCATTTTCACCGGGGTTAGAACCACAGAATCTCAAGCATGGAAAGGAGCTCATAGACCTTTTACTTTCTTCTCCCACTCCTATCCCCACCACAAATGCTGAGCTTGTCTGACAGATGGAAACTGAGAGTTAGCGAAGTGACGTGAATGTTATAGTCTGGTGGTGCCCAGATTTTCCGTCCTCCCGATACTGCGCTCTGCGTTTTCACTGCTTCTCTACCTTCGCGAGGCACAGACTCCCAGTCTGTTACCATTTATTTCATAGTGTGTGTTGGTTATTTTGCTCTCTCTCTATTTTTTACATGTTCCTCCTGTCACCATGATTATATGGAAGGTGGAACGTGGTACCGTGTTTCTGGGGCTCCTAGGACCTCATATACGTAGGAACTACTTAATGAAAGTATATTGAGAAGGAGGATGGATCATTTTAACATGCCCTCTTTTCACTGACTCCCCAGTGGTAGTTGTTTCGTTGTGATTTTGCTGATTTATTTAAATGACAAGTACCTGGCTCTTTAAGGCACTCATGACCTTTAGAAGCTGAGACTCACTTTTGCTTGCTGTTTACAAAACGAGCAGCTTTACTGTGTTTGATTCCATAAGGTTTGAATATAATGTATCTTTTCCTGGTGATCTTTTAAATTTATTGATAAATATGAGAAAATTTTAAGAAATAAAATGGTTAAAAGTGCTTGAACAAAATTGACCAAACACATTGCCACTACTTTCTGTGTATAAATATGTATGTGCACGTTTTTGAAAAGTCAGTATTTCCTGGATTGAAAAGCAACTGAAGGCTCATAAATGCATTTGTATAATATATATATCCTCAATCTAGTCATGACTATAAAACATGTTTTCCTTAGTTAAATTTTTCTTTCAGTTTAGATTTTAGTACCAAAAATAACTCATTCAGGTTATTTTAGAGTCTACATCAAAAATATTACAACAAATGAGAATCATTACTCCTACACTGAAAAGTTTTTTGATATAAAGACACCTAATTTACTTATGTAAGAGGCATATTCAAATAGCTAAACTGTTCTTATATTTGCACACTTCTTAGAATCACCAATTTGTAGTTTCCACCTCCTTTCTGGAAATGTTTCCCCAATATATTACATTCATGTATACAACAAACAATTCTAAAAGTAAGCAATATTTCAGTAACCAATGTAAAGTGCTTAGTATGATCCCTTGTGAATTGTAAGAGTTTAATAAATTGTATTTCCCTCTGCCATCACCTTTTTGCACTTTTTGGGGGTAAATCCAGCATTTAAAAAGCTGTTTGACAATATTAATCTCCAGGAAAGAACAGAGGCAGGTTTTAATCCGAGTAGTAACTAAGGATTAATTCCTTGAGAGTGAGAACCATTTTTATCAAGATAAGTATTTATCTTAATGAAAGTTATTCTTACAGTTCGCGACCATTTCCAGACATCTTGAATCCACCAAAGGGGCACTGGGCAGATACCACACTATAGCAGTTAACCCTGAAAAGAAAATAAGTATGTTATAGGTCATACTTAACCTATGAAATAACTCCTAAATTTGGAATTTTTGAAATTCAGAGAGTTCTTTAACAACTCCATTTATTTTAATATTACGTAGTCATTTTTGAGCAAAAGTAGCACTATAAATTAGAATGCAGGAGTATAAGTATATGTATATATACTGCCTAGGAATTTTTTTAAATGGTACACTCTATATGTTGATAGCCATTTTGGCAGTACATCATGTCCCTGAGAAGTTATAGCTTGAATTATAAAAGATAGACTACCCAACGTACCATAAGAGGAAGGATATGGTCTGTGAGAGACAAGTTTGTTGGATGGGTGTTCTTTACTGCCTATACTCAGTAAGCTTTGTAGTTCTCTTGTGGGTTGTATACTTAACAGGCTAGAATTAATTTTCTTTTATAATTGTAATATGTCTCATATTACTTAGTTTACTTTTTTCATTAATTAATTCAAAAAATTGCTTAGACAGAGGCCTTGACAGGAGTTGGATTTCATTATTAATTTGCATATCCCTTGCCATATTTTAAAAAATGTTTCAAAATGCTTTTATGAACATATAATTATAAAAACATGAATAATTAGAATTTAAAAAAATTAAAAGACCTACATCCAGACTCAGTCACAGAATCTGATATAATTGGTGGGTTTGATGTACACCCTCCTCTACCCAAGTCAGTGTAGATATTTTTAAAGCTCCCCAGACAACTCTACTGTACAGCCAGGGTTGAGAATCACTGCTTTAGAGTCTGAAATAGGTCTGAATCTCAGCTGTCATTTATTGCATGATCTCGATCAATTATGCAACCTCACTAAGCTTCTGTTTTTCCGTCAATAAATTTTCCATACCAATTAACAGTTGTAGTAAGGTAACATGAGATAATGAATGTGAAGACTGCCACGTGGTGCTTAGCGTAGAGTGCATACTGACTAAATCATGAATGTCCCTTTGCTTAAGAAAAAAGATTCTAGAGCTATCAAGAGGGGCAAGGATTTCTTGGCTGTCTCTCAAGGATAAATACTTCTCAACGTCCAGTGGATTTGGTTGTGACATTATGGGGAAGAAAATAATCTTGGGCTGTTGCTGGGACTGAGGGGACGATGTGAGGTCTGATGGAACAAAAATTACTAACAAGGCAGTCCAGAGACAGGGGGCTGGGCAGGGGATGTGACAGTTTGAGAGGCATAGCCTTGGCACTTATATACTCTAAATTAAAGTGTAAACATCAGAGATATAAACCATGTCAAAAATAAAACAGACATGCTTCTCAAAATGCAATATGTTCTTCCAATTTAAGACCTTCAGACATCTCTAATAATCTCAAAGTAAAAAGCTGATGTAAGAACTAAATGCTTCTATACATAAGGGCACTGAATAAATACTGTCTTACTATCTGATTATCTTGATTAAACAGAACTTTTATCTCCCTTGCGTGTAGCATAGTGCCAAGTGCCTAGAAATTATTTATAATAATAATACATATTGTATTAGCCAAACATCAATAAAGTATTTTGGGCAAGTAATTTTAGAAGGCTTGATAGAGTTAAATATATATATGTGTGTGTGTATATATATATATAGATATAGATATAGATATGTGTATATATATATATATATATGCTCTATCTATCTATCTATCTTCTGTGCTCTTCTAAAGTTCTTCCAATACAGCAGGATTTTTGTTTGTGTGTTTTATTTTCAAACAACAGCAGGCCATGTGATTCCAAACAAAAAATCAAAGTCAGAAAAAATTCAGAGTAGCCTGTTAATGTGGTTAACATTGAAAAGGTGGTATTACATAGGTTTGACTTACCACACTGTCCCGGCCTGCAGAGCAGAGGAGACTGTGATGGCTTTATCAATGTCTTTGGTAAAAATTCCTGCTGATAAGCCATAGAAAGTATTGTTTGCTCTCTTGATTACATCATCTAAAGATTTAAACTTCATGATTTGCTGCACTGGTCCAAATATCTATACCACAAGAAATGAATGAAATAAATCAAAGTAATAGGTTACAACTAAATATTTATTTTGTATTATAGTTACACATATAAATCTATGTAATATATAAATAAAATATTTATATTTATTATATTTCATGTAAATATACTTATGTTTTATATTGACTATAAGGTACTTGGCACACAGTGAGCAATCACGAAATGTTTTTTTATTATCAATAAAAACAATCAAAATTGCAGACCAATATCTCTTAAACCACAGACCAATATCAACTACAGCAAATATTCCTAAAAAATATTAGCAAATAGTTTTCAGCAATACCTACAAAGAATTGTACACCATCACCAAGTGAGGTTCATTCTAGAGATGCGAGGCTGGTTCAGTATTCAAAAATCAATCAATATAATACATCATATTAATAGAATGAAGGAAAAATATCACATAATCATCTCAATTGATGCAGAAAAAGCATTTGACAAAAATCCAACCTCCTTTCCCCCCAACAGATTATAAATAGAAAGGCACTTCTGAACCTGATCAAAGGCAGTTATGAAAAATCTTACAGTTAACATCATACTCAGTGATATGATACTGAATGCTTTTCCCCTAAGATAGGGAGCAAAGCAAGATGCCCACTTTTACTACTCTTATTCAACATAGTGCTGGAATTCTAGCAAGTGAAAAAGGCAAGAAAAGGAAATAAAAGGCATATAGATTAGAAATGAAGGAATACAATTGTCCCTATTTGTAGATGACATGATTGTCTACATATAAATTCCCAAGGAATATCCAAAAATCTTCTAGAATACCTGAGTTCAGTGATGTCACAGGATGCAAGAAAATATACAAAAATCAAATATACTTGTATATACTAGCAATGAACGTGCATACTGAAATCAGAAATACCATTTACAATCACTCAAAAAATACTTAGGTATTGGGCTTCCCTGGTGGCGCAGTGGTTGAGAGTCCGCCTGCCGATGCGGGGCAGACGGGTTCGTGCCCCGGTCCGGGAAGATCCCACATGCCGCGGAGCGGCTGGGCCCGTGAGCCATGGCCGCTGAGCCTGCGCTCCGCAACGGGAGAGGCCACAACAGTGAGAGGCCCGCGTACCGCAAAAAAAAAAAAAAAAAAAAAAAAAAAAAAAAAAAAAAAAAAAAAAAAAAAAAAACAAAATGCTAATGAAAGAAATAAAGGAAGATATAAATAAATGTAGAGATCTACTATATTCAATAACTGGAAGATTTAGCACAATAAAAACATTAATTCTCCCCAAATTGATATATACGCAATTGTAACACAACCCCTCTCAAAATTCCAGCAAGATTTTTTAGTATATATGGACAAGGTTATTCTAAAATTTATATGGAAGAGCAAAGGAATTAGCTTAGATAAAACAATTTTGAAAAAGAAGAATAAAGTGAGAGGACTCAGTCTTTCTGATTTCAAGACTTACCATACAGCTACCAAAATCAAAGGAGTATGCTCAATATTTTGTAATAACCTATAAGGGAAAAGAATCTGAAAAAGAATATATATATATATTCACATATATATGAACCACTTGGCTGTACACCTGAAGCTAACACAGCATTGTAAAACAACTATACTTCAATAAAAGTAAATAAATTAAAAAAGGGAGTATAGGTAGAGAAATAGACACATACATCAATTGAAGAGTAGAGAACCCAGAAATTGATACACACACAAATATGCACAACTGAACTTTCACAGTTGCAAAAGTAATGGAATGGAAGAAAAACACCTTTTCAACAAATGATGCTGAAGCAATTGAACATATCGGCAAAAACAAACGAACAAACAACCTTGACTTAAATCTCACACCTTGTATAAAAATTAACCTAAAATGGTTCACAGACTTAAATGTAAAACATAGACTATAAAGCTTTCAGAAAGAATTAAAAAATTACATGGAAAAAAGGTTTTTTGGACTTAGGAGTAAACAAAGAGTAGTTCATAGAGTTGACACGAAAAATACTATCCATAAAAAGAAAAATGGATAAATTGGACTTCCGTAAAATTAAAAACTTCTGTTCTGAGAAAGACCCTGGTAAAGATGAAAAGACAAGCTACAGCCTGGGAGAAAATATTTGCGAACCACACATCCAAAAAAAGATCAGTATCAAGAATGTATAAGGGGCTCTCAAAACTCAACAGTAAAAAGCACACAATCCAATTAGAACATGAGCAAAAGAAATGAAGAGACATTTTATCAAGGAAGTTATCAGATGGCAAATAAGCTCATTAAAGATGTTCAGTGTCACTAGCCACTAAGGAAATGCAAATTTAAACCTCAGTGAGCTATCACACCTATCAGAATGGCTAAAATAAAAAATAGTCACAACAAATGTTAGCAAGGATGCAAAGAAATTAGGATCATTCATACATTGCTAAGGGGAATGTGAAATCATTCAGCCACTCTGGAAAACAGTTTGGCAATTTCTTAAAAAGTTGCATCTACCATATGACCTAGCATTATACTCCTGGGCACTTATCCCAGAGAAATGAAGACTTATGTTCACACAAAAAACCTGTATACTGATGTTTATAACAGCATTATTAAAAGTAGCCCCAAACTGGAAACAACCCAAAGTTCTTCAAAGGGTGAATGGTTAAACAAACTATGGTGCACCCATACTATGAAATACTACTCATCAATAAACAGGAACAAACTATCCTTACATGCAACAACCTAGATGAATCTATAGAGAATTACGCTGAGTGAAAAAAAGCTAATCCCAAAAGATTGCATGATGTATGAATCCACTTACGTAACATTCTTGAAATGACAAAATTACAGAAATAAAGAAGAGATTAGTGGTTAAGAGAAAACCAAGGGTTGAGGACGGGATGGTGTAGGAAGGATAATAGATTTGGCTATTAAAGGGAAACATGAGAGATTCATGTGGTGATGAAATGTTCTGTGTCTTGACTGTATCAATGTTAACATACTTGCTGTGATATTATATTATAGATTTGTAAGATGTTATCAATGATGGAAACTGGATAAAGAGTACATGCGATCTTTCTGTATTCTCACAATGGCAACAGAATCTACAATTATCTCAAAATAAGGAGTTTAATTTTTAAAAACAGCATATCACTTTATTCTTCTCCAATTATTTTCAAATATATTATTTCCAAAGGAGAAAAAGCAACAATGAACGTGGAATTGTATTTTCTATTACTTTAAATCTGTGAAGGAAGCACCTAGAAATTGTTAAGCATCCTGATCTGCAGTCAACTGGAAGTTCTTGGCCTGCCCAATGAATTCCTGACTATTTTTAGTCTTAATCAAAAATAAACCCTTTATCAGTATTAGAAATGAAAAGTAACATTTATTGGAAAAGGTGTTCAAAGAGCTGAGAATGTTACAGTAATACTTTGTATACATCCACGCAGACAAAATATGTCAACAAAGGGAACAGAACAGAATGAAACCATTTACCTCCTCTTTGGCAATGCGCATCTCATCAGTAACATTAGAGAAAACCGTGGGCTGGATAAAGTAGCCTTTATTCCCCCATGGACCTCCGCCACACTCCAGTTTGGCCCCTTCCTTCTTCCCACTTTCAATGAGGTCAAGTATTTTTTCATATTGTTCCTTATCAATCTATTTGAAAAATATCACACGAAAAGGAAAAAAAATAGCAACTTGTAAAGATAATACTTTGCCCAGCCTGTAAATAAAGGTTTCAAAATGCTAGGCTATTGTTATCAAGTTAAATATTCAACCAAAACAGCTGACAGAGGCTCAGATTTATTGTTGGGTATATTTTGTCTCAAGACTTTTCTGGAAAGAATCCTTGAAGATAAATATTTGTATTTAGTGTTTGTTTCACAGCCATGTAAGAGAAGTGTATTGGCACTGCAAACATGTGTAAACCTCTTCACACAACTGTCATTTATTTACAGGAAGAAATGTCTGTTAATCATCAACCACACTTACCTGGAAACTGTAATCCTAAATGAAATTAAAAGGTGAAAGGAGAAAAAGAAAACTTTGATACTGGGTTAATTAGACATGGCAGTTGGAAAGCAGATGCTTTGTGACTTTAGGAAGATTCCTCGACCTCTGCTTCTCTTCATCTGGACCATCCCCTTGTGGCAGGGTCCATGCTGACCACAGCCTGGTTATCCCACCCAGTTTAAGTCCCCCTGGGGCAGTGAGTAGGTCTGGTTTTAATTTCTGACCTGTCCTGATTGTTGCCAACCTGCTTTGTTAAATGGACCACATCTAAATATATTACAAGAACTACAGAACTTAAATGGTTTATTTTTACAAGGAAAAGAATGACTACAGAGTTCTAGCTGGGAACGTCAGGAGCCCATACCTCTCCTCCATGCACTGGAATTGGGACTACCTATCGCCTCAGTTCCTATTTGGGGGTGTTGAAGGATTGGGTGATTCTTGGACTCCAAATCACTGGTGAAGACTGCCTTGTCTCAGATGTGGCTAGGGTTAGGTTTCAAAGGAAGAACATCGGAGATCCTGGAGTCAAGGTGTGAGCCTCTTGTCAGTTTGCCTTGACTCTTCTGACTACTTAAAAACTGTTGTTCTTTATCTTCGTCCTCTTTGACTCTGTAATCTCCCCTATCTTCTAAATCCCAGGAAAAGTTTTCAAAGTTCTCACGCACACAATCCAGCTCCATATCCAATTAGATTAAATACTATTTACACATATAACAAATTCTTCCTTGGTAAAGTCCTTTTCCAATCTGATTTCAAAGACCAAAATATACATTTCCTTAAAAAGTTGGAAATAATCAGTATTTCCATTTGAAAAAGAAGTTATGATATCCACATGTATATATATAATTCTATATCATAAATTAGAATATATATTAAAGCTTAGTAAATGAGTGGCTCTTTCTTATAACAACAAATGAGTATTTCAAAGGGTAAAGAAGCTTCAGGGGCTTTTTGGTCTTTTACTCAAAGTCCCAACATATCTACTTTTTCTACTTATTCAGTGCAACCTGTGACAAAAATATTTTCACTTATCAAGTTTAAATTATTATGTTAAGTAGTTAGATCACTGGATTATTTACTTAAGAACCCTATGAATGGAAATTTTCTTAAAATGAAGCATTCTAGCTCAGTTTTTGAGCCTCTGGTTGAATTGTGCAGATCCCCTGATGGGGGGAAATATTGCCCAACAATGTTTAATATTAAGTATCTTCTCTTCCCTTCCTCTCTCTTATTCTTTTCTTTCCTCTTCACATATATATTTCTTTCTATCTATCTATTAATCTATCTATCATCTATCTTATGTCTGTTTGATAGATGTGTATCGCAAATAGGAAACGTGTTTCCTTTTATATAGATAGATAAATAGACAGATATTTAGAGAAAGAAACAATCACAGCTAAAACCTTAGAATCCCATCCTTTTTTAGAATGGGAGACCAAGTCAAAATTGAATTTAATACATGCCTTGGCATCCATTTGGAAAGTTACCCAATACGATCAAAATTAGCAACTACTTCTATGTAGTTACTAAACACAAAGATAAATACAAAATATAACAAGATTAGACTTAACAAACCGTATTACTTCATTTACCAGTTAAGTTATTTTAGGGCTTTTAGATTTCAATATTTGGTGTTGCCTAAGTCCTAAAATTTTCCTACTTGGGTATCTTGGCATGAACAGGAAAATCCAAGACAGCCTTTTAACTTTCTAGACTGTAAACTCTATGAGATCAGGTAGAAACTCTACTCTGGATCAAGACCTCAAAGGGCAGGAGTAAATTTAGAACCAAAGGTCCAGGAGCTTGAAAGCAGACAATGAACAGAGAACTGTGTAACGAAGAGGGAAGAGTGAGCTCTGGATAAGAGAGACACTCTCGTTGACAGTGGTTCTAAGCAGACAGAAGAAAATGGGAACCCTAGGGGATCACTGAGCTTTAACAACTAAAATGGGAAGTTTGCCACAAAGCCAGGAACTCGGGACTTTTTAAGACACTCATGCTATCTTTAGAAGGTCGAGTGACTAAAGACTTTGGAGAGAATTTATAGAGGTGTGCCAGCTGCCTGTATCTGGGGATGGAAGCCAAGAAAAAGGATTGATGCTGAGGAAAGAATAAATGATAGGATTGTATAAGAACTTCCAAGTGGATAGGAACTGTAAATAGGGATTCAGAGGTGTACAGATTGAGGAAAACAAATTTACAGCATTCGTTATTTTTCCTCACATCTTTAATTCCCAGCATATCTCTTCAACTGTTTCTGGATGTGATAACTGGGCAACACAAAACCAGGATACTTTCTTTACCATTGGGAGTTAGATTCATTATTTTTTTAATCACCAAACTGATAACAGTATTGTCACCTGGGAAGATATGTGAATGGGAAGTAATCGTATTCAAGTAAAACCAGGTCTAGAGAAGATACTTTATTCTTGTGCCTGGTGAACGCTGTTCCGTCTATTTTACACTCACCTGAGGGCCTTGATTGACTCCTGGGGTTAGAGGATTTCCAAGAACATACTTTCTAGCCTGCTCAACACTCTTTCGAACAAACTCATCATAAATTGATTCTTCTACAAAGAGCCGGGATGCAGCTATACAACATTGGCCCTGGTGGTAGAATACCCCGTGGTGTGCAAATGCAACAGCACTGTCCACTGCAAAGAAGACATTCATGTTAAAGAAGAGATGTTTTCTAAAGATTATATATTTTTATACATCTTTCTCAGAGGTGATATGGTGGTATAAAAAAATCATGAGTCATATAATCATAGATTCAGTATATTCTACCACATCAGCCAGGTGACACATTAACCTTTCTGATCCTTTATTTGCTACTAAAATGATAGTAAAAATAGTAGACTCTGAAATAATAGTGGTTATTAATACAACTTTAATATGCACAATTCCAAGAATGTGGAAACTATCCTAAGATCAAATCTCACTGCAAGTGATTTTTATAAATATCTCCATTTATAATTAGACGACTGTGAATATTTCTTTCAGGCCTCAGGTTTTAACTAATGACAAAGAAAATATAAAATATCCATTACATTAAATAAGAATTTAAAAACATTCTTAGATACCCTAATCAATAGAAAAAGTGATATTTCTGAAAACAAAAAAAACCCATAAAACCCCCCAAAACCTCCAAACAACTAATATTCAGAATTGCCCACCCACCTTACAACCCTATTCTATGAAAACATTTTTCTAAATTTATGTAAAGTGTGCCATGTTATTTCATATATGCCTATAAATTCTTCTTATCTGTTTATTTGAGATGGTTATGTGGGTCTTAAAAAGAGGAAATAGTTTGCTTCATTAGTAAATCCTAAACAACCAGAAGAAAGCTTTCTTTGCATTTTAATTTTCTAAATGCAGAAGGTTTAATTTAACATTGTAGCAATTGGATATTGTTATCTTTATTTTGTGAACTAATCATGTCCACTTAGCTGTAGTGAAAGCAGTTTACAGGAAGATCTGGTAAAATCAGAAATCTTGTCATGTCTGTAGAATGTATAAGATAGTGTGCTCTAAAAAGCTTCAGGTAAGATCACAGTAACAACATAAGTCATCTGTGTTGATTGCCTCAGACCAATAATGCAGCTCTTAAAGAGACAGATGAATGTTTGACCTTCTTTTTCTGCTGGAAATAATTGTGGAATTCTACTTGATAATATAATCAGGATGAACCTAGGATATTGTATAATGGAGTCACATCGTAATTAGAGATTTAATATATATAAATTCAACTACACCTGCTAGAAGAAAATGAGAGAAATTACTTAAATAGTAGGCATCCTTTTCCTCTGGCCATTTTATTCAATGAGCGTGTGACCCAGAGAGAAGGGAGATGACAAATGTGCAACTTGCTGTCTCTCCAGCTGGTCTCAGTCCAACGTGTCTGAAGGTATCTCACCACGCTTAAGGTGATGCTAATATTTAAAGGTATGGAACTAAGAATATCCATTACGGCCCCTAAATGCAAAATAGTTAGTTTCTCTAGAGTTCAGCTGAGAAAATAGCAATCTATTCCAAACCAAGAAATTGTGTCTGTGTTGGACTTATCTAGGCGTTATAACTTTAGGACAATTTAAGAGATTTTTAAGAGTAATTTTGGACTCTGGTTAATGCCTTACACTTTGACGTTAGAAGCAAACCCTTCACTGTATGGCATTACCAGACACCAGAAAGGAGAAGGGTGAGAAGTGAGCAGAGTGTCTTTTACTCACGGTCGGCATCAGCAAACACAATGCAAGGACTTTTTCCTCCGAGTTCCAGGGTCACCCTCTTCAGATTGCTTTTCCCAGCAGCTTCTTTGATCATTTTGCCAACCTGAAATGGAGCATTACAAAGGAGGAGGCTTAATCTGCTCTCATGAAGGCAGGTTTCTTTAGCGATTTAAATTTATACGATGTTTGTGCCACAGTTACGTCTCATTAGGGAGAAATGGCATTTTTCCAGATTTGGCACTTTCAGATACCAAAGACTCCTCCATCCAAGCATAAACATAGGATGGATCATGAAGACAGATATATTGTACGTGATAGCTGATCTTGATGTATACATGGCTAGACAGGTTATTTTTCATTTTAATCAGAACTTCATCTTTCTTCTGATCAGTCTGACATATCATGATCCAACCATAATTTATCTAATTTGACTTTTCGTCCCTCTGTTGAAATCCAGAAAACTCTATCCAGACAAAGTGGCGTATTTACCAGCCTCGAATCTCTCTCTGCTTCTCATTTATAATGAGACCCAAAGGTCTTACCCCGACTTGGGCTGCCTCCAATCCTACCCTTCCTTAGGGTCCAGCTCGTATCTTAGCTCCTCTTTGAAGCCATCTGTGATGATTCAAGGTGAACATGACCTTTCTTTCTCTGATCTCCGATAAGTGCCCTCGTGAGGACTCATTTCAGAGTTTCTCTTGGATTGTATTATTTGTATAAATATCAATTTCCCAAACAGATGTTGCCTCCCTGGTAGCAATGACAATGTCCTATCATTGCATACCTTTTCTCAGCACTATCTGTCAGAGTGGGCTCACTTAACTATTCATTAACTGATATCCCCTCTCCCCCATGTCTCTTGCTCTCACTTTCCCTCTTTCTCACGCTGTCCTCCACACCTTTGAAGAGTGGAGTTAGGAGAAAGAAATTGAGTCTGTGTTCTGTGCTGCTACTTCAGTTAGCTGAAATCCTACTGTTTTTCTTTTTTTTTCTTATTAATGCTAGTGGCCTCTCTTCAGAGAAAGAGTTTTCATTTTTTTTCTTTATGGATCACTTCCTATGAAGATTAGTTTCTGCAGTTCTTTATATTTTTCTCATTTCTAAAATCTGGCCTGTTTTATAATTATTTCTTCTTTCTTTCTTTCTTCCTTTATTTAATATAACTATTTCTTCCTTATTATTTTTTATTGAAGTCTTAGTACACTAAAAGGATCTTTGCTTTTCTTTTTACAAGATGATTCATCTTATCTTGCTTCTTTTATTCTCTGGATTTCTTTTCTTCCTCAACACATCAGATTTTAAGAAAAAGTTTCTATCTCAACTGAATAAAAGTTAAGTAGATGCTTGTTGAATGTGTGTTTAAATTTTGACTGTTGAACCAACTCCTACTGTGCATTACAGAGTAGAGCATTAATTAATCTGCTAATGTTTTCATCTTATGTAAAATCTTCATGCACTAAATCAAACCCTTAAATGTAGGTTAATAAAAATAAACTAAAAGTAGACTGGCAATGAAGAAACCCTGTTTGAAATTTCTCTTGTATCCCATTTTGGTTCCACAACATATTTCTTATGACCACTCTCAAAAATTGAATTTTCATTTGAGGTGATTAAGAATTTTGTATTTTCTAGATAATAATCTTTGCCTTTCTCCCTTTGAATTCTCCAAATTCTTTCACTGCATCTTTCTTTTATTTTCTGGGGTTTTTTTTTTGTTTGTTTTTTTTGTTTTTAGCTTAGAAAGATTTGCTGGAGAAACTTTATTAAAGCAGATAATTTTTGGGAGTAAGATCAGAGGCATTTTTCTAAAAGCTACAAATGTCAAAAGAACTAGCATGAAGAATGGTTAGAGGTATGAGTGAGAAAGAAAGGTTACACTTTTACTTCGTGCAATTTCAGATGGCAAATAAAAGGTTTGTTTGAGTTTTCCCAAAGGTCTAGCTAAAGTCAAAATAAGGAAACATCAGTTTTTGCCCCATGATTTTGTTCTCTCACTTGGAAAAAAGTAAAATTTTGTCATTTTTTTCTCCAAAAGGTCTACAAGGAAGAGAGGATAAGCACTATTTAGACTATGGTAAAAAATATGTTCCATGATATTATGGCGTTGCCCTTGTGGGGCAGAAGTAACAAATGCTCAAAAAAATGTTCTAACTTAGCACATCCTGCACAATGTGGGTTGGATTCTGTTGTAAATGAATCTAATGGGACATTAAAATTCTTACCATGCCAGAAACATTTTTATAATGAGCGTGACTGCTACAATGAACCACAAAAACATAAAGTCCATAGTTTGCCTCTTTCATGGCATTTGGCAAGTTCACTACTATCTGCAAAGCAACGAACTTGAAGCTAAAAGAGGACCCAGAAAGACTGATTTTTTGTGTGGCTTCTAAAATCATCTTAGTCACACTTAATTCTTTAATACTCAATCAGAAGTAGTTACTGTACTGGTTTCTGGAGATAAGAATGAATAAGATAGTCTTTGAGGATAGTCAGCAAAAGGGAGAGAGATACATAACAAAGCAAGGAGCACGTGCTATCATAATTATATATCAGGGACAATGGGGGCACAGATGGAAAGTTTTTAAATTCAGGATGCTCCTGAGACTGTGGAGAAAGCCATAGAGGGCATGTGATGGGAGCCACATTATAGTAGGTGTGGCCACGCATGAGCAAACACCTATGGGAATGAAAAGATGCATGGAATAATCAGGAAGTGATGGGGCAGCGATGAAGAAATATTTTGTGGCGAAGGGACCTCTTCCCTCACACCTTATGAACTAGTGTGAGAAATTAAAGAGTGAGGGAAGGAACAAGAGAATGGAAATGACTCTAGAACACACAATAATCATGCCATTTAGTGACTACTCTGTAGGATGCTAAATGTTTTACTACTCATTAGCTTATTCAGTTTTATTTGGTACAACTCAATAAAGTAGATATTATTATTCCCATTTTACATATGAAGAAACTCAAGTTTAGTAAGGATACTTAACTTTTGGAAGACATACTGCTAGGAGGGGTAGACTTAGAATTTAAACCTAGATGTTTCCTAGTCTTCTCATATCAAAGTTTTTTGCGGGAGGGGGCAGGTAAAGTACCCCTGAAGTGCTGTAGGGGTTCAGGGATGAGCCAAGATAAACAGGCAGTGATGCAGATATGGCATCGTGGAACAGTAGCCTCTGGCTCAGACAAACTAGAGAAGTGTGTGGGATCTAGAGCAGAAGCTGTATGTGGCGTCCCTGTTGGGGAAGGTCTACAATGCTAGGCTGAGGAATTTGTACCTTCCTGCTTTACCTCCTCTACTATGATTTCAACCTGTGACTTCATAATTTTTTAATTTATTGCTATGTCTTGACCATTACCAGTTGTTTTGTCCACAGACTCCTGATTGAAGAATTGGTTTTCCCCTACCTCAATTAGGAGTTTGTAGAATGTAAACTTTTTCTATTCTATGTCTATAAAAAACAAGAAAAAATTATATATTGATTTATCTAGTTTAAAAATGATCAAGAAAAATAAAATTTGATTTTCTATCGTTTTAGTTCTCTATGTAAACTTTTCTTTATATTGGAGTGGCTAATTAGGAGTATAAAATAATCAAATTAGCCTTTCCACACTATCTGGAATGTTCTTCCTGTTTCTCCGGAAAGTTAAAAAAGTAACCATTTTCAACACCCAGAGCATTTAGAGAGCATTTAGCATCCCTCCTCTCCCCCATCCCTCTCCTCTGAAGTGCCCACAGCTGGGGTCCTGTTCTTTAATCTTCTGGATAGCCAAGCTGGAGCTACTGAGGCAGAAAAGTTAGGTTGGATCCGGGAAGCTGAGGTGCGGACTCCTTTTCAGAATGTTCAGGGAAGAGAGAGCCCCAAATAAGGAGCTAAGGGTGAGGCTCTGCTCTTTGATTTCCCTAATCTACAGGATAAAATTACAATTCATTCATACAAATCACTGTGGCTTAATTTATATTTTTTATCATAAACCTTACTAATCATACGACAAGGTCTAATCAGCCATATTTCTTGTCAGAGAAAGTAATAACATACTAAAAACAGTTTACTCCAGTCCTTTCTGCTTTTGTAATAGGTATTTCGTTTCATCTCAACGACATCTGCTTATGTTCTATAAACATGTGTGAAGGCTAGAATAAGGAACAAATCATTAAAAGAACTTTTGTTTTAAGGAAATGTCAGCTTAAAAACAGTAACATAAAACATGCTTCCGACTGCTTCACTACTGGCCTGAGTAAATGATGTTACCTGTGTTGATCCTGTGAAGGCCACTTTGTCTACATCCATGTGAGAAGAAATGGCCGCCCCTGCAGTAGGCCCATAACCAGGGACAATATTCACTACTCCAGGAGGAAACCCTGCCTAAAAGATAACAAGTAAAATAGTTAGAACAGAACTGATCATTTAATTCTACAGAAAAAAGAGGAGAGTATGGGATCAAAGCTGCCTCTTTATGCTAATCTTATGAGTTTCTCTACAAAGAAAGATTCATATAGGTGGTTTTATTATTATTATTCTTATTTCATTGTTTAGCCCACTTAAAATAACCTCAAGGGTTGCATTATTGAGGGACTATTTCTCCTTAGAGTAAGTTCATCTTTGACTTTCATGGATCATCGCTCCAATGATGGCTGTCTCAAATTTTATAATAGTAACTCAAAAAGATAGTGTGTGTAAAAGTGGTTGGTAAATTACTCACAAAGAAGGAAAACAATGTGTTTATTATCCATTCAGCAAAAATAAGAAGCTAAAGGGATCTTAACATTTTTAGTTTCTACCTGTTGATTGATCAGGGCATACCAACTAGGTTGCAAATTCCTATCAGCATTATTTAATCAGAAAAATGTTATGTTAAAAATGGTCATCCCATTCATGATCAAGCTTCACAGATTGATTCCAATCCCAATTAGAGAATTATCAAGTATAGAGCAGTGTGGCAACTGAAACAACACAATGAAATTTCATGTTATTTGCATCAAAATGTCTCATTTTGACATCTCTTTTGCCTACTTTTAATTTGAAGTGAAGAATATTTTTAAGATATGGATTCAGATTTCCTGAATTTTAAATTTCTAGGGACTAAAGCTTATTTTTAAAATATTGGTATGATATAAAGGACAATAACTTGTTTGCAAGAAAAAATATATTAAAACAATCTAGATAGTTGATGAAAATGAATTTTATGTGCTCTTTTGTCAGTTTTTGAGCAGGAAGGTAAATGCAGAGGAAACCGTAATAGAAAAGAGAATATAAAGGTATTCCCTCATGGGTGAATGAGTTTAGAAATAATGTAACCCAATGCTACAAGCAAGCATATTAGCTCAGAAGCCTCCAACCTTCAGATAGACTAGTTTAAACAAATTTGTAGAATTTCCAGGCTGTTAGTTGCAGTTATATACCAACTTACAGTTCAACATTTGAAAGAAAATCATAGCAATTTCAACATGAACTTGCATTCTGGGTGTTGGGCAAAAGAAATTTAAAAAGTGATCATAAGGTGGCAGTTGGACATGAAGCTTTTGGTCTGGCTTCCTGTCCTCCTTTGGGCAGAGGTTCATTTGGGTTGACTGCCAAAAGTCCCTGCCAGCAGCTATGCTTAATACGTCCCCACTGGACAGGAGCCATTGGCAGATAATGTAGTTTACAGTAGCAACAGATGAAGTCTTCCTACTGTAAATCAGGACTCCTGAGTTCTTGCACATACTTTTTTTTTTTTTTTTTAAGATATTTGAAATACAACTTTATTCTGATTCTAAATGAAAAGCAATGGGAATGACAGTAACAAACAAGATTCCACCTCTCAATATCGTCATGTGACTGTAGCAGTCTTATATTTGAAACTCAAGGAGGAAACAGCTGTGTTCCAAAACAGCTAAATAAGCAGGTCCAAAAAATAAAGTTGTTTTTTTTTTAAGTGCCACATTCACTCCAAAGCCCATCCATCTCCTTCAGCATCCAAAGATTAAACATATTTTGATTTAGGAAACGTACCTCTTTTATTAAAGATGCCATGTGAAGAGCAGTCAGAGGGGTTTGCTCTGCTGGTTTCACAACCACTGTGTTTCCACAGCTGAGGGCAGGCCCTATCTTCCAAATGAGCATGACCAATGGGAAATTCCACTAGAAAGCAATATATAACAATAGATTCTTTGTATTGCTGAAAGCCACATTTGCTAATCTAACTTCCACATTATACACTCCCTGTAGATGTTAAACAAGAATTGTAGTAGTTTTGTTTAATCACCTGGTATATTCTAATTAAGTTCATTGCTCAAAGCAACTCATAAATGCTAAAAAAAAACCCTCCAAACAAACTAGATACAGGAAGAGAGCAGGAGAAAGTCATAAAATTTTATCAAGTGCTATTATTTTGAGTTATTTTTCTACCAGGAAAAAAAAATCACTGCATGGTTTAGAAATCAAGCCTTACTATTAAATATATTGTAAGTTACCTGTAAGGGTTTAAAAAGTGTAATTATTCCTCCCTCCCTATAGGTCTTTAAATGTAACCATTTACCCAATAATAATATTTAGTAGTATTTAATTCCAAGACAAATATCCTGCTAAAGACAAAGAAGTCTAGGGTCTGGAGGCTGACAGCTTGGTTCACATCTCAGCTCAATCACTGAGCAGCCGTGTGAATTCAGACAAGTTATATGCACTTTGTGTATGATTTCATCATCTGTAAGTGCTGAAAACAGTCCTCTCTACTTCAGAAGGTTGTCCTGAGGATTCATAGAGAAAGTGGGCCAAATGTTTAATGCAGTGAATTGTTCATCACAGGCATACAGTAAATATTAACAATTCTTAGTATTCAGGATTATGTAGTTTTTATGGGTTTTATTGGGATTTTTGAACTAATGAGCAATTTCATTCAAAATGTTAATGTGTGTACATTTCAATCTTATTGGGGCAGAAGATAAGTCATTGCCACTTCCTCATCCAGGACATTTTGTTATCTTTTTGTTTGGCCTTTTTGGCCTTTCTGAATATGTCAGTCAAAGTGAAATCATTGATAGTCTCCTGTTTGTTGGGCATAAAAGGAAATCTTCATGGTTCTGCTTAAAATGGTACTTTCTCTAAGAGGAATGTGGAGTATCAAAGCCTCTTATCTGAAGGTAGGATATATTCCATACTGTGCTCCAAATGCCTCTGGCACAGTTTCTTCCATTTAGTTAAGAAATTTCATTCAATTTGAACACTCTGGTTGCTACTATTCTCTATGTTGAGAAGTCCCAATGAGGATATGTTGATAGAAAGTGTTGGGGAGTGGTCGGCCATACTATACTTCACTGAAATGGTTGGCGTCTTGCACGATGACCACTTTGCTATGTACATGTAAAGCATGGGTCTTAAACAGAGTGCACAATACATCTTTTTAAAAACAAACCATAGAGTAAAAGGTTAAGGTTTGGTGATGCTGTATATGGAAACACCCTAAAGAGATACGCCAGCCCTGCTTGCCACAACTAGAGAAAGCCCTCGCACAGAAACGAAGACGCAACACAGCAAAAATAAATAAATTAATTAATAAAAACTCCTACCCCCAACATCTTCTTTAAAAAAAAAAAAAAAAAGAAAAGAATGGAGTGACCTCTAGTTACTACGACCGTGGGCTGTGAGCTGAACATAAAAAAAAAAAAAAAAAAAAAGAGATATGCCAGAATTTAGGGCTTCCCTGGTGGCGCAGTGGTTGAGAGTCCTCCTGCTGTTGCAGGGGACACGGGTTCGTGCCCCGGTCTGGGAAGATCCCACATGCCGCGGAGCGGCTGGGCCCGTGAGCCATGGCCACTGAGCCTGCGTGTCCGGAGCCTGTGCTCCGCAGCGGGAGAGGCCACAACAGCGAGAGGCCTGCGTACCGCAAAAAACAAACAAACAAACAAACAAAAAACCTCTAAGAGATATGCCAGAATATAGATAGGTTTCCAGACTACTAGTTCGTATCCAAAGGGTACAGCCACAGAGAGACCCAAGTTCAACAATTACTATATTTGCTCCACATTTAGCAAATATCTAAGCATTCATTTGTGCCCAAGAAATCTTCATTAACAAATGAAATAGAATTAGAACTCACTTTTTTTTGACTGAAAATTATATGAGAGCAACTTACAGGAATGATTTGGCCACACACACCAATAGGCTCATTTCTTGTATAAGTAAAAAAGTTTCCATCTGAAAAATAAAACACACAATCATTTCTAGACAAATGTGCTTGATATTCATAGAATGGTGGTTTGGGGCTGATGTGAGAGGAAGGTATAGACAATAATTTTAAAAAAAGAAAGAGAGAACATATCTCTGCCTATTTACAAAATGAAAAACTGAGCCCTCAAATAGTAATTTGAAATGAGAGGAACCATAAAACTGAGTTAGGTCAAAGCAAAGATGCACAATTGGAAAAGATCTGAACAGTATTTATTCTATCTCTGATCCTATAGGAGGGCTACTTTCTAAATCATACTTGTTCTCAGTTTCCTTTCTTTCATGATAAAGGAAATAAAAGGTGTGTAACTAAGAAAGAAACTTAAGAGTTCTGTTTCTGACAGCTCTGAGTTCTACCAGTAATTTTTTAAGTGCATAATATAATTTAAAAAACAGTAAAATTAAAATATAGTAGAATTAAAAAATATCTCCCTGTGAGTGATAAGCCTTTCCTACTGGCTTGTTCTAAAACGTCCTCTTCTTTTTGCCTACCAAACTCTTAATCTATGAAAAAAATATGCCAGAAGTAAAGGACATTTCCATCTGGATTTGATTGATTCATATGCCTCAAAGTTTGATGTGGTCATCCTGAGGTTGCACTGTGCTTTGTGTTCATTCTAGTTCCCACAAAAGCTTCCTGGCTATCATAGCAAGAAGGCTACTTATCAAGATCTATTTGTACTTTAAATGGTTTCTCCCATTTTATCAAAGGGTAAAGTAAAATTTTCTGAAATAACCACAGTTCTTGGTCCCATCGTGGTCTCACTCTCCCCTTTCCACTTCCTGGCTCTCACTTCTAACCAGCGGGATGCTCCAGTTAGATTGGAAATGCACTTCAGGGCCAGTCCTGGAGGGTGTTGTATTTCCATAGTCAATACGTTTATATGAATTAAATTCTACTTGTAATGTTTTCCAACTCGATGCCTTTTCATATTCCTATCCCATTATGTGCATACTCTATTAAAATACTAAAATGCATACACATTCACTCACACAAATTCTTAAGCTATAAACACAGACCCATCTTTCTTTGAAACTATTTGAAACAAATCAATGTGAATTAGTTTGTTTAATTAGTCTGCTCTAACTATACTGAGTTAGACGAGGCACAGATGACCATAGCTGACTCATACTGGAACGTACAAAGAGGCTTAAATAATTACATTATAGAAAGGGTATAAATGTCACCATTGGAATAAAACCCAAATAAATAATTTTAGAGGCCAGCTCTGAAAAGTTTGAGTCCTTAGAGAGACAACTGCTTAAATCAGTAATTGTGGGCATACGAATGTTCTTACTTTAATATTTTCTAAAGTATCTATAGTGTTCTGCATATTTATGTTGAAACAATTTTAAAACCGATATGATGAACCTTAGCAGAACGTCCAGGTTCAGAACTGCATTGTCTCAAAGTCAAGAAGAAAATAATTCTGCCCTACTTGGTTGACATCTTTAAAAGGGAGAGTTTGGAATTTTTCATCTCTACAATAATCTCCTCACCCCTACCGTCACCCACGGTGGTTTCCCAAAGCTACTTACCAATGGGTATCGTGCGGCCCTGGATCTTGTCAGCCCAGCCTGCACAGTAGCGTAATGTTTTTATACAGCCTCCTAAATCCATCAGATATGCATTGGAAAATAGTTTTCCACCATTCATTGACTCCATTGTCTGAAAAAGAGATCACACCCCAAATCTAAACTTCCACAGAAATTTTAGATTAAAAAAATAGTCAATATCTTGAGTAATTGTGTGCTAGAGAATTTTGAAACTACTAGAAGAAATACTGTAAGCAATCTTTTGTAACCTCCTCTTTTTAAAAGGGAGACTAAAAAAAGAGTTAAAAGGACTTGCTTAAGATCATACTTGCTTAAGGACATAGCAAGATCTGGGTAGAAAAGGTAGTGAGAGTCTGGTTTCTAAACCCTAGTGCCCTTCTATCTCATTCTGAACGTCCCCCAGTGAACCAACTTTCTAAGAATTGGTCACAATTTGATATACACACAGCTTGTGAGAGTGGCACTTAGTCTCCTTAGTCAGATTAGAGTTCCAACAAGATTTCACTTATTGTATTATACAACTGTGGGTGACAATTTACTGTCAGTGACCATTAATAATGCCTCAATAATCATTTTTAATTTTTACATCCCATCTGGATATTCACACAAACATGGATTTTTTTTTAATCCATGAGTTTTCTTCAACAAAATTTTAAATTGTGAAACTCAGTTTTGCCACTAATATCAAAATTATTGTTTGAATGGTCAGGCTGTAAAGTTCAGCATTTTCTAGTCTAGTGCCCTAATGATTTTAAGATGACCTATCTCTTCTTTTCCTCCTTTTCTTAAGCAGAACTGTACAGACTTTGGGGTGTAATGTTCTGCTGGGGCAGGAGTGTACAGGTGATAAACTCTTAAATCAGTTCCTTATCTGTTGTACAGTCTTCTCTCTCTGCATTATATTGTATGCTACCTCAAAACTTAATCAAACATGATTTTTTTTTTTTTTTTTTTTTTGTGGTATGTGGGCCTCTCACTGTTGTGGCCTCTCCCGTTGCGGAGCACAGGCTCCGGACGCGCAGGCTCAGCGGCCATGGCTCACGGGCCCAGCCGCTCCGCGGCATGTGGGATCTTCCCGGACCGGGGCACGAACCCGTGTCCCCTGCAACGGCAGGCGGACTGTCAACCACTGTGCCACCAGGGAAGCCCTCAAACATGATTTTTGTATGCTTACTCTTTTTTCCCCCCTTACGATCTTATGCTGACAGAGGCAGTCAACATTCTGTAATTCACAGATCGGATAAATTAGGGAAGGCAAGTTTTAACAAATTCTGATTTCTTCCTGCGGGATGTTTTGGTTACTCTTGTTGTATTGTGTATAACTTCTAATTCCATATTTTTACATACTTTGAATTATGCTGAATCTTTGATTGGATAATAAATGGCCCTTTGATTAACTATAATTGCTAATGTTGATTTTAAAAAACATAAGCCTTTTTGTTGCCGCCAGTTAAGATTCTAAAGGTAGTAAAAACTTACTCTGAAATCTGATGTTGCTGTTGCTTTGTGTTAAATTGGCTTCTCTAGGAAAAAACAAGGAAACACCTCACCCACCCATTTTACGTGCTGATTCATATAACTGCTGAAATGTGTTTTAAAAAGCAGTATACATAAAAATAACATTTTTATAAACACATGAATGGATTTTCCTTTATTATTTGCTTTTTCACCTATAAAAAGAACATACTTTATTCAAGACCATTGTGAACATGTACATTTCAGGAAAGGAAAAAGTGGCCATTTTATTAACTGTCTTTTGTGGGCTAGATTATGGAGAAATAAGGTTTATTTTAAAGAAATATCCTGGGCACCTTTAACAAACTCCATGAGATTTTTTCACTCAAGGAGTTCAGTGGTCAAGTTCAAGAAAGCCGGTATATTATTCTAGGATCTTCATGCTGCATGTGACCTTATTTTATAAAGGCTCAGAAATTCTACAGTTAAGGAAAGAAACTTGTTTAATTTAATTCAGGGTCTGCCCTGGTGGCCCAGTGGTTAAGACTCCGTGCTCCCAATTCAGGGGGCCTGGTTTTGATCCCTGGTCAGGGAACTAGATCCCACATGCATGCCACAACTAAGGAGCCCGCCTGCCACAACTAAGACCCAGTGCAACTAACTAACTAACTAAATAAATAAATAAAGCAAAAAACCCCAGTGTTTAGACTGTAGACTGTATTCTGGGAGTAGACATTAACATCATCTAAAACCAGAGTGCAGATTACTTACTATCTGAGAATAAGCTCAGTGGTACCATTCATATACAAGAGCTGGTAGAAGTCTTTTTGTTTTATTTGTAGAGAGTATATAGTGAACACTAAAATCAAAACAACTCACCAATCCAAACAATGAACGCTTTCTAGAGATTTTGAGTTCTGCGTAGTTCGGTTAATACTCACTGCCAGGAGCAGACGATCTCTTTCGATTAAATCAGCCAACTTGTTTATTAGCCGTCCTCTCTCTGAAGCATCCATAGTACGCCATGGAGAGCCAATCTGAAAAGACTGTCTTGCGGCCTTCACTGCTTTGTCAACATCCTCCTGCAAGTCAAAGAATTCAATTCGTGGGCTAAATATATTAGCAAATCCAGTGGCAATAACCCTATAAAATACACTAAAACTCCTCGTAAGCTGTGTCTTCATCAGCCTAATTCCAGCATACTGTACAAACTCAACTACCATATATTGGAATTATACCTGCTGCCTACTCTTTGGAATGATGAGTGCCACACACATAGCACATGCTTGATTTCCTAGAATAGAAATATTATATTTTAATAGTTCCTATCATTGGCGTGCTTACCATTACCATCAGGTAATGTTCTCATTGCTTTACACCTTTTTTTTTTTTTTTGCGGTACGCGGGCCTCTCACTGTTGTGGCCTCTACCGCTGCGGAGCACAGGCTCCGGACACGCAGGCCCAGCAGCCATGGCTCACGGGCCCAGCTGGTCCATGGCATGTGGGATCTTCCCGGACCGGGGCACGAACCCGTGTACCCTGCATCGGCAGGCGGACTCTCAACCACTGTGCCACCAGGGAAGCCCGCTTTACACCTATTAACTCATTTAATTCTCAATAATTTTATGAGACAGATACGTTCCCCATTTTACAGATGAAGAAACTGAAGCAAAGAGAAAGAGGAGATTTGCCCAAGCTCAGTAGCTGAAAGTGGCTGAACTGTTTTAAAAGGAGCCCAGCTGACTGTAGAGTCTTTGCTCTTCACCACTACATTTTACTGTTTTGGTGATTGGTTTGTCAAGAGTTCCAGGGAAAGCTCAAGATCTAAAATAGTGAATATCTTCTTGGATCTCTGGTGACTTTATGGGCTGTGTACTCTCATGAAGAACCTACTGAAGGGTGAATAAGAACTGTGTTTTGCTGTTGAAGAGTAAACATTATAAACATGTGCTCATTCCTCTTGTTCAGAGGGAAAAAGGCACAGAGGCAGCGGGTCTGGTATAGAGAAAGGGCGGTGTATTACAACCTCTCATTTCCCAACTAGGTACAAAGAGTTCCTTTCAATCCCTAACTAGGTAAAGAAGTCAGTTTCTTATTATTAAGGCACTGCTTAAAATTACATTAATTCAAGCAAAAGTCAAATAATTGAGTCATTTCACACTCAGTCTTCTTGCCGTCACTCATGTGTCCTCACTCACATTCTTTTTTCTGAACTGGTTTATTCCTCCTGTTCTTTCCTAGTCTGCCTCAGTTAAATACTTTCCCTGGCCACTCATTCCCATAGATCTTTGTTCAGATCCCATTTGAGCGCCTATAGAATACACCTACTACAAAAATCACTACCTCTTCCATTACTACTTTATTTGTCTTTTTTCCTTCCTCCATCAAATCAGCTGCAAACACTTTAAAGGCATAGATTTTCCCAATCTTCTTTTGCTTATCAGTCTGGTCACTACATGGAGCTACATAAGCTCCACAAATCATGGTACCTCTTAGGCCAGTGGGTTGTCTTTTGTGCAGGAGCCATAGTTTCCGTAAAGAATCTGAAGGGAAAATTGTCCTAAATTTTTTTAAGTTGATCAAATTAAGCTGAACCCATTCAACGATGATACCTTCCCCTTTGGGAGGCATGGATCTCAGATTAATATTCCCTGCCTTTGATTATATTCAGTCAAGAAGTCCCAAACTGGGGATTCCCTGGTGGTCCAGTGGGTAGGACTCCACACTTCCACTGCAGGGACACGGGTTTGATCCCTGGTCGGATAACAAAGATCCCACGTAGCACCACCAAAAAAAAAAAAAAGTCCCAAACTTACAAGTCTGCATATTAAAATACAAGAAAAGTAAGTTATTTTTACATTATTTATCACCACACTAAGATGATCGTGGGCCAGAGGGATATTTTAGAAGTATAATTTGGTCTGATTAAGTGATAATATTACCACAGTACAGATTACAAGCAAACGTTCTTTCACTGTAACCATCTTACACTTGTGTATCTTTTCTTTTTTTTTAATTTTTAAATTTTATTTTATTTATTTTTTTATACAGCAGGTTCTTATTAGTCACTTGTGTATCTTACTGTCTAACTTTTGAGAGAATAGTGATTATGTACAATAAAATACTTGTATTCTTACTCTCCCTTCCTGAGAAATATATATACAGTCATATTTTGGGCAGTCAGTTAATCACATTGATTGCTTATATTTGGACATTGTTTTATGCCATAGGTTCTCACCTTTTCCAAATTATATTGGAAGAGCACTGTTGAAAAAAATTAAAAAGCAAACCACAAGAATCTGAAATTGCCAGCATGACCTGTGGATACCACAGCTTATAAAATACATGCTGCTCCGTGTTTAGAAAGGTCTGTGTGACACAGCTTTCGTTTAGATCCTTCTGCTCCATGTTCCATCATCAGCCTTAGCCAAATATGGTTTATCATAGGCATCCTGGCCTCTCAAAGGGATATGGAATAATTGGCTTCGAGACAAGTAACTCTGCCATATGGAAAATATGTTCCTGGAGAATGCTGCTATAAATATAGACGTTTTGTGGTTATATCCTTTGGATCATGCTCCTCCTTTTCTCATATATCTTATCTTGCTGGCACAGAAATAGAATAATGGTAGTTAATATATAAGTCTGGAACAAAACAACCCTGATCTGAATTCTGGTTCCTCACCTATTAGCTATGAAAGCTTTGAAGCATCCATCTATTCATTCATCCATCTATCTAAAGATTTGCTCAACACTCTATTCTGTAGCATTCTTATCATCAGGCTGCTAACGATAAAGTAGTGAAGTAAAGAGACTGGCCTTTTGAAAATTCCAATTGTGTGGGAGAAACATACAACCAAATAATCACATCATTATTATAAACCATGAGAAATATTCTGAAGTGAACTATATTGTGATATGACTTCTCTCACCTTTGGTTTTCTTATCTTTAAAATAGGGATAAGGTACCTCATGGAGTTGTGTTGAAGATTAAATAAGGTGACACTTGAAACACATTTTCTGTGACAGACATTATGTTAAGTGTTCATTAAATGGTAGTAAGTGCTATTGGAATCAGAGCAGTCAAAACAACCTTAAAATAACTATCAGCAGATGTAGTGTGTTTTAATCCTTCCTTTCAGTTTTCACTGCCCTGTATTATTTTAGGCTGTCATTATCTCATATTGTTGCTAGCCTTCCTGAGTCCATTTTCTTCTCTCCCCAAACTGTCTTGCCTATTGCTACCAGGCTAATCTTCCTCAAATAATTTGACCTTATCACTTTCCCTTTCCAATATTTGCAAATGCCCCCTTTGCCCACAGTCCTTAGGTCAGACTTCTCTTTCTAATTTTTTCAAAGCCTAGCATTTTGGGGCCCCACTTCACCTACTCAAACTTGTGCTCACATTTTTTCTACTCTATCTGACCCAACTACTTCTCACCTTTGCTCCTATAATTCTCCTCACCTAGAATGTTCTACCAGCACACCCCTTACCTTTCAAAATCCTACATATTCTTTAAGACCCAGCTCAAATATCACAACCTACCTAAACCCTTGCCAGACTAATCCGGTTTGATAATAGCTACTAGTTAAGAGCTTACTAAGTTCCTGCCACTATGCTAAACCCTTTATAACCCCACAGTTACTGCTGTAGTTAAGCATCACAGACCTCGTTTTATAGGACATGAAATCTAGCAGATAGTAGAACCAAAATTTAGTCCTAAATCTGACTCCAAAATCCAGTTGTATAGCTCTTCAAGGATATCCTGATAATGATCTCATTTGCAATGAATACTCACTGCTATCTCTATTATAAGCTATAATACTTCTTACTATTTGGGTCTACAATAGGCAGGTTATAAATATTTAATAAGTTTATTATGCATCTTATAAACTCATTATGTTACATTGATTTTATATAAGGGTGCTCCTTATATAAATAATTTTCTTATATTGATATTTACAAAATAATTCGTATCTTAATTGATTCCATTATATAACAAAGCTTTTACATTAACCAAAACTATTAGGCATAAGCGGATTTTGTAAATTATTATTATTATTATTTTTATTCCAAGACTACTATTTCTTGGATTTTTAACCCAGGACTAGCATTTCCAAGGACATAATTTTTTAACTAACTAGAAAACAATTTGATACCATTAACTCAGATTTTCTACCATCAATAATACTTTTACCTTATAGTGTTTAAAATGTTCCTTTTTTGAAGTAAGGGACCACAAGTTGAAGAGATGAAATTAAGGAAGGACTGAACTCTTCCATCCCTCCCAGACCGTGCATTTCCATATTAAATTTGTTCAGATTTGGAGAAAGTAGTTATCAGACCAGTTTTACACCTGTCATAGGCACTTACTTTAATGGACATTTACTTTTATCCCCACCAATTATTTGTTAGGTCATGCTTTAGTATTAAAAGCAGTTTTCGGGATTAGTCAGTATAGCCCAAAAGAGCCACTGAAGTGAAAAGAAAACAGTTCCCACCCCCATCTGTGCTTTTCTTTGTAACCTGCATTTGTTCTTGCCCTTCCTCCTTTCTTTATAGTACCATTGAAAGGCGGTATGTAGCCCATTGTTAGCTCCATTCTACTCATCAATTAAATCCTTAAAACCTCTTGGCTCATTATCTAAAGAGTCAGTTCCAGAATATTAGGTTTACTGTGACCATGTAATTTACTAGATTTGTACCTTTCACTAAGCAACGTTGGAAGTTACTATACATTTGTCAGCAAAATTGTGAGAACAGCAATAATTCTTTTAAAGCAAATGCTGGTAGATCATTTCATAAAAGAATATGACGACAAGAGCACTGGATCTTAAGCAAACAGTTGCTTGCTATGGGCAGTTTATACCATAAACAATCTAACTTGAGAGATCAAGTATCCAGCCAACTCCATTAGTATGGTGACCTGATTTGAAGCTTTGCTGGACTTTAATGAATGTTTTTAAACCACATTTGCACAGACAGTTCTGCCCTACTAAGAGCAGGAATAATTGTCAATAAGCAGAGAACAAATAGATATCAAATATTTCTAAAGCTTCAGGTGTGATCATCAGCTTTCCCTCACTACACTTTAGGAAGAGGGTAAATCTCACCAATGATACCAAGAAGAGTCTTCAGATTGCCTGACAAGATTTCACCTGGAATTCCAGGCACAGATTTGTTTTACTGAGGAAACTAATCTCAGAAGCTAGTGGCAAAGCAAGATGTCCAAGGCCCAAGAGGTAAAGCAGCAAGAATTGTTTTTTTCTTTCGTTAATGCAAACTGCACACAGTTCTGCAGTCTCCCTCCTGAGTGGCGTTTATACCTCTGGAGAGAAAGTGTAGGCAGCTGTCAGGGGCTCAACTCTGCCCTCATCTTGTCCTTTATTGCTTTTCCCACCTCTTCAGGGTTGTCAGAGCCGCTCAAGCAACTAGAAGGACATTTGAGGTCACGTAATGCTGGGTAGACCTCTGGAAGTCTCTGATAAAAACTGTTCTTCTTTATTGAATGTGAAGAATCAATTTTTCTCTTATTTCTGGGAATGGCTAATAGGACCCAGCGTTCTGGGTTTCTTAGAGCACATTGCTAGGGATCATCAGTATTTTTCTGCCTAAGTTTGGTCTTGTGCCATTTCATAGAGATGCAGAGTGATTATCATAGCACAGTTTCCAATCATCAACTTTCTTACCTGTCAAAACCCATGCTTCCTATTAAATGCTAACACCTGAGAGGAGATACAACTTACAGTTTAATACATTAGTTCAGTAGTTCTCAGAGTGTATTCCCCTACCCTCACCCCAAACAGCAGCATCAGCATCAGCTAAGAATTTGTCAGAAATGCAAATTCTCAGGTCTCACTCTAGAATTATTGAAACAAACTCAGGGTGGGTGGGGTCCAGGGATCTATGTTTAACAAGCCTTCCAAGAAGTTCTAAAGCAACCAAAATTTCAATAATCACTGCTTTAGTCAGTAGTCCTTTTAGTACTAGATTCCTAAGGTAAGGTGTATGAGGTATATGGAAACAAAGCTTGATGAAGGAGAAAATGATTTCATTTATCCATTATCTATAGGGTGTTAGATACCATGGGCATAAAGGTGAGATGTAATGTCAATCTCTACAAGAAGCATATTGTCTCAGACAAATTAACCAATAAGCAGTAAAACACAAGGGTTAGAACATAAGTATAAGTGATGTTCTGTAATGACATAGAAGAGAGCAATTCTACCTGCGAAGGTTAGAGAAGGCTTTAAAAAGTGTAATAATATAATGATTGAGGCTACATTATATACCTTGCACTGTTAAAACACTACGTATTTTCTTATTTAAGCTCCCCCAAGTTTTTCCTGTCTCCCTGTTTTGCACAAAAAGGAACAGGAGCTCAAAGAGGGTAAATGGTAAATGCAAATGTGGAACTTCTGTGCCCTTACCACAGATGGTGACTTGAACTAGGTCCCAAGGACTGCACTGTGGCTGTGACCCAGAGGCAACGATCAACATACAATGTTTGGGGCATGGTTCTGGGCACTGTAAGGTTGGAACTCTTACATTGATGAGGAAAAATAGAAGCCAGAAACAAAGGTTCCCCCCCACCCCCACTCAAGAGGCAATGAGAAGCCCTTGAAGAATTTATGCACGGGTGAACACTGGTATATAGAAAGTGAAATCTGAAAGCAGGTGACATGTGTCTCCATTCTGTGTTGCCTCTACTTCTCAAGCTGTTGACCCCTCTGTCTAAACTCTGCATCCTTGCCCTTCGAGGCATGGGTCTTATTTCTTCTGATAACACTGCAACCTGAATCCAGGGCCTTTCCTAAATCCCAAAGAGCCCCTCAGGTCTATCACTATTTTCAAAAAGGTTTGCAAGGTGTAATACCTTGAGATTAGTTGATTGGGAAGAAGATAGCAAAAGAATGGAGACAGGACAGGAACACATGATTGCTACCATGAACTGAACATAGTGTCGAAAGTAGTCTTATCCTTGGATTTTGCTGACTTCATCTTCCAATAAGTAGTCTTTTCATGCAGCAAAATATTTTACCTCTTTATATCTTACATGACAGAAATTAAAAGCTTGATAACATCTGGACAGCTAAAGACTAGAAAAATCATTTCAAATTAGACCATATGCTTTTTAAGGTATGTGTTCAGATAAAAATTCTGAAGACTTTTATACTCTTTTCACTCCCTGGCCTATTTAATATCACCCTCTCTTTTATAATAATCACAAGGTAAGGCAGTAGCCCTGTCAGACACAGGCTCCGGGGACAGAAGCACAGCAGCTGAATGCTGATTTCATTATTTATTAGCAATATCTTCTTGAGTAAATTACTCAACCTTTTCATTCTGCTGTTTCATCATCACTTGTTAAAGTGGCTAACAGCAGTATATAGGGTTGCTTTGTGTATTAATTTTTTTTAATTTGTATTAAAAATTATCATTATAAAAGTTAATTTTTGTTAGTATTATTAGCTAGCAAGCAACAACACTTAATTTGTGATTCAATTTAAGTCACTTTAAAATTCAATTTTTAAGGTACTGATCAATATAAATTCAATGATTTTTAATGAAATAACTTGGCAATGTATCATTACAAAAGTCCTATATTAAGATTTTTTAGTTTCCTTTTGCAACTTAAAAAATTTTGTATGAATAAAGGATTTCTCTGCTTTTTAAATGTATGACCACTCACTTCATATGCAGTCTATTTGTACAATAAATACAGACACTATTTCAATTGAAAAGCAAGGAAAATAATATGAAAAGAATCACTACACCCAGAAGCACAAGCACAGGCTTATCATCATTGCATGACAAGTGAGTACCCATTATGTACCAAGAACATTTCCCCAGATGACCTGGAAACCATGTTTTCATGACATGTCTATTTGAACATGGAAGGAGGTTGGGAGCTCAGAATGGTGGCATAAAATGGAACTAGTGTTATAAAACTTACCTTATCTCCTTCTTCTACCTCGCACAGTTTCTCCTCAGTTGCAGGATTAAAGACCGGAAATTTCTTGCCACTCACTGAACTATGCCATTCATTGTTTATGAAGATCTGTAGAGAAGGAGAAAAGGTAAATAAAAAGGTATTTAAGGGCTTCCCTGGTGGCACAGTGGTTGAGAGTGCCTGCTGATGGAGGGGACACGGGTTCGTGCCCCGGTCCGGGAAGATCCCACATGCCGTGGAGCAGCTGGGTCTGTGAGCCATGGCCGCTGAGCCTGTGCGTCCGGAGCCTGTGCTCCGCAACGGGAGAGGCCACAGCAGTGAGAGGCCTGCATACCGCAAAAAAAAACACACAAAAAACAACAACAACAACAAAAAAAGGTATTTAAGGGCAGAGTCAAGATGGCGGTGTGGGAAGACATGGAGTTGGCATCTCCCCACAACTAGGGTGACTGCCAGCTGCTGGTGGGGGACTCTGACACCCAAGGAGACAGGAGGAACCCCAGAGTGAACCGGTAGGATGTAGGGGGACTGAGGGGGGAGGGGAAGTGGAGGCCAGACAGGATTGTTGCCCCTTAGGCCGGGGACATCAGGAGAGGCAGGTGGGAGGGACTCTCTGGGAAGAGCGGGAGAGGAGCAGAGGGAGATTGCCTGGCCCACTCAGGCACAGGGAGCCTGCTGAGCTCCTAGGTTGATCCCCTGCCCTCCAAAGCCCCCTCCAGGCCATGTGTGTCCTTGGGGGCACAGGAGGGAGGTTTGGGGAGATCAGGAGAGGCAGGCAGGAGGGGCCCTCCCAGACCCCAGACCAGAGGAGCAGTAGAGGAGAGGAGGGCATTTGCCCCACTCACTCGAGCCCAGGAAGCCTGCTGGGCTCCCAGGTGAGGTCCCCTGCCCTCTGAGACCAGGGGTGGGGGCACGCCTGTGCCCCTTCTGTTCCTTGAGCCTAAGCCCCACCCTCCCATGCCCCCAGGGCCTTTTCCAGCCCTGTGGGTCCTGAGCATTGGCCCCACCCACCATCCAAACCTCACCCTTGCTTAGGCCCCACCCTCCACAGCCAAGGCCTCCCCCCCCCACTTTTTTTTCTTTTCCCTCCTCCTCTTTTTTACTATTGTGGCACTGATGTACCTTCCAGTTGTTGATTCATCTATATTTTTATTTTTACATTCTTTCTAACATATCTGTTAGTTTCCTAGTCTAATTTTATTTTTTACTTTGTTATTTTTGGGGTTGTTTTTTTTTTTTTTTGCCACCCCACATGGCTTGAGGGATCTTGGTTCACGGATCCTGGGGTCAGGTGGAAGCTTCTGCAGTGGGAGCTCCAAGTCCAAACCACTGGACTAACAGAGAACCTCAGACCCCAGGAAATATATTCATCAGAGTGAAGTCTCACAGAGGTCCTCATCTCAGCACCAAGACCCAGCTCTACTCAATAGCCTACAAACTCCAGTGTTGGAAGCCTCAGGCCAAACAACCAGTAAAACAGGAACACAATCCCACTCATAAAAAAAAAAAAAAAAAAAGATGAGATGGCAAAATAATGTCACAGATGAAGGAGCAAGGCGAAAACCTACAAGACAAATAAATAAAGAGGAAAGAGGCAACCTACCTGAAAAAGAATTCAGAGTAATGATAGTAAAGGTAATTCAGAATCTCGGAAATAGAATGGAAGCATGGATTGAGAAAATAAAAGAAATGTTTAACAGAGATCTAGAAGAATTAAAGAACAAACAAACAGAGATGAACAACACAATACCTGAAATGAAAAATACACTAGAAGGAATCAATAACAGAATAACTGAGGCAGAAGAATGAATAAGTGAGCAGAAAGACAAAATGGTGGAAATAACTGCCAAGGAGCAGAATAAAGAAAAAAGAATGAAAAGAATTGAAGACAATCTCAGAGACCTCTGGGACAACATTAAATGCACCAACATTTGAATTATAGGGGTCCCAGAAGAAGAAGAGAAAAAGAAAGGGTCTGAGAAAATATTTGAAGAGATTATAGTGGAAAAATTCCCTAACATGGGAAAGGAAATAGTCAATCAAGTCCAGGAAGCACAGAGAGTCCCATACAGGATAAACCCTAGGAAAAACACACCAAGACACATATTAATCAAACTAACAAAAATTAAATTCAAAGAAAAAATATTAAAAGCAGCAAGAGAAAACCAAAAAATAACATACAAGGGAATCCCCGTGAGGTTATCAGCTGATTTTTTCAGTGGAAACTCTGCAGGCCAGAAGGGAGTGGCAGGATATACTTAAAGTGATGAAAGCGAAAAACCTGCAACCAAGATTACCCAGCAAGGATGTCATTCAGATTCGATGGAGAAGTTAAAAGCTTTTCAGACAAGCAAAAGCTAAGAGAATTCAGCAACACCAAACCAGCTTTACAACAAATGCTAAAGAAACTTCTCTAAGCAGTAAACACAAGAGAAGAACAAGACCCACAAAAACCCAAAACAAGTAAGAAAATGGTAATAGGAACATACATATCAGTAATAACCTTGAATGTAAATGGATTAAATGCTCCAACCAAAAGACACAGGCTCACTGAATGGATACAAAAACAAGACCCATCTATATGCTGTCTACAAGAGACCCACTTCAGACCTAGGGACACATACAGACTGAAAGTGAGGGGATGGAAAAAGATATTCCATGCAAATGGAAATCAAAAGAAAGCTGGAGTAGCAATACTCATATCAGATAAAATAGACTTTAAAATAAAGACTGTTACAAGAGGTAAGGAGGGACACTACATAATGATCAAAAGATCAATCCAAGAAGAAGATATAACAATTATAAATGTTTATGCACCCAACGTAGGAGAAATTCAATACATAAAATGCTAACAACCATGAAAGGAGAAATCAACAGTAACACAATAATAGTAGGGGACTTTAACACCCCAATTACACCAGTGGACAGATCATCCAAACAGAAAATAAATAAGGAAACACAAGCTTTAAATGACACAAGACCAGATAGATCTGATATTTATAGAACATTCCACCCAAAAGTGACAGAATACTCTTTCTTCTCAAGTGCACACAAACATTCTCCAGGATACATCACATCTTGGGTCACAAATCAAGCCTCGGAAAATTTAAGAAAATTGAAATTGTATCAAACATCTATTCTGACCACAGTGCTATAAGATTGGAAATCAATTACAGGGAAAAAACCGTAAGAAACAAAAATACATGGAGGCTAAACAGTGTGCTACTAAATAATCAAGAGATCTCTGAGGAAATCAAAGAAGAAACAAAGAAATACATAGAAACAAATGACAACAAAAACAGGAAGACCCAAAACCTATGGGATGAAGCAAAGGCAGTTCTAAGAGGGAAGTTTACAGCAATTCAATCTCACCTCAAGAAACAAGAAAAATCTCAATCTAATGCTACATTTAAATCACTAGAGAAGAAAAAAGAGAACCCAAAGTCAGTAGAAGGAAAGAAATCATAAAGATCAGAGCAGAAATAAATGAAATAGAAACGAAGAAAACAGTAACAAAGATCAATAAAACTAAAAGCTGGTTCTTTGAGAAGATAAACAAAATTGATAAACCCTTAGCCAGACTCATCAAGAAGAAAAGGGAGAGGACGCAAATCACTAAAATTAGAAATGAAAAAGGAGAAATCACAACTGGCACTGCAGAAATACAAAGGCTTATAAGAGACTACTACCTACAATTATATGCCAATAAAATGGAGAACCACAAAGAAATGGACAAATTCTTGGAAAGGTACAATTTTCCAAGACAGAACCAGGAAGAATTAGAAAATATAAACAACCTATCACAAGTAATGAAATTGAGACCATAATTTAAAATCTTCCAACAAACAAAAGTCTAGGACCAGATGGCTTCACAGGCGAATTCTGTCAAACACTTAGAGAAAAGCTAACACCGATCCTTCTCAAACTCTTCCAAACAAATTGCAGAGGGAGAAACACTCCCAAATTCATTCTACAAAGCCACCATCACCCTGATACCAAAACCAGACAAAGATGTCACAAAGAAAGAAAACTACAGACCAATATCACTGATGAACGTAGATGCAAAAATCCTCAACAAAATACTAGCAAACAGAATCCAAAAACACAGTAAAAGGATCATACACCATGATCAAGTGGGATTTATCCCAGGGATGCACGGATTTGTCAATGTATGCAAATCAGTGTGATACACCATATTAACAAACTGCAGAATAAAAATCATATGATCATCTCAATAGATGCAGAAAAAGCTTTTGACAAAACACCCATTTATGATAAAAACTCTCCAGATAGTGGGCATAGAGGAAAACTACCTCAACATAATAAAGGCCATATATGACAAACCCACAGCAAGCATCATACTCAATGGTGAAAAACTAAAAGCATTTCCACTGAGATCAGGAATAAGACAGGTATGCCCACTCTTACCACTCTTATTCAACAAGGTTTTGGAAGTCCTAGCCATGGCAATCAGAGAAGAAAAAGAAATAAAAGGAATACAATTGGAAAAGAAGAAGTAAAGTTTTCACTGTTTGCAGGAGACATGATACTATACATGGAAAATCCTAAAGATGCCACCAGAAAACTACTAGAACTAATGAATGAATTTGGTAAGGTTGTAGGATACAAAATTAAGGCACAGAAATCTCTGGCTTTCCTATATACCAGCAACAAAAACTCAGAAATTAAGTAAACATTCCCATTTACCATTGCAACAAAAAGAATAAAATACCTTGGAATAAACCTACCTAAGGAGGCAAAAGACTTGTACTCAGAAAACTATAAAACACTGATGAAAGGAATCAAAGATGACATAAACAGATGGAGAAATATACCATGTTCTTGGATTGGAAGAATCAACACCGTGAAAATATGTATACTACCCAAAGCAATCTACAGATTCAATGCAATCCCTATCAAACTACCAGTGGCATTCTCCACAGAATTAGAACAAAAAATCTTACAATTCGTATGGAAACACAAAAGACCCCGAATAGCCAAAGCAATCTTGAGAAAGAAAAACAGAGTTGGAGGAATCAGCCTCCCTGACTTCAAATTATACCACAAAGCTACAGTAATCAGGACAGTATGGTACTGGCACAAAAACAGAAATATAGGTCAATAGTACAGGATAGAATGCCCAGAGATAAACCCACGAACATACAGGCACCTAATTTACAAGAAAGGAGGCAAGAGCATACAGTGGAGAAAAGACAGCCTCTTCAATAAGTGGTGCTGGGAAAACTGGACAGCTACATGTAAAAGAATGAAATTAGAACACTCCCTAACACCATACACAAAAATAAACTCCAAATGGATTAAAGACTCAAATGTAAAACAGACACTATAAAACTTTTAGAGGAAAACATAGGGAAAACACTCTTTGACATAAACCACAGCAAGATCTTTTTTGACCCACCTCCTAGAGTGACAGAAAACAAACAAACAAACAAAAAAACAAATGGGACTTAAAAGCCTTTGCACAGCAAAGGAAACCATAAACAAGATGAAAAGACAACCCTCAGAATGGGAGAAAATATTTGCAAATGAATCAACAGACAAAGGATTAATCTCCAAAATACACAAACAGCTCATGGAGCTCAATATCAAAAAGACAAACAACCCAATCCAAAAATGGGTGGAAGACCTAAACAGACATTTGACCAAGGAAGATACAGATGGCCAAGAGGCACATGAAAAAATGCTCAACATCACTAATTAATAGAGAAATGCAAATCAAAACTACAATGAGGTATCACCTCATGCCAGTCAGAATGGCCATTATCAAAAAACCTAGGAACAATAAATGCTGGAAAGGGTGTGGTGAAAAGGGAACCCTCCTACACTGTTGGTGGGAATGTAAATTGATACAGCCACTATGGAGAACAGTATGGAGGTTCCTTAAAAAACTAAAAATAGAACTACCATATGACCCAGCACCCCACCACTGGGCATATACCCTGAGAAAACCATAATTCAAAAAGAGACATGCACCACAATGTTCACTGCAGCACTCTTTACAATAGCCATGACATGGAAGCAACCTAAATGTCCATCAACAGATGAATGGATAAAGAAGATGTGGCACATATATACAATGGAATATTACTTAGCCATAACAAGAAACAAAATTGAGTTATTTGTAGTGAGGTGGATGGACCTAGAGTCTCTCATGCAGAGTGAAATAAGTCAGAAAGAAAAAAACAAATACCATGTGCTAACACATATACATGGAATCTAAAAAAAAAAAAAAAATGGTACTGATGAACTTAGTTGCAGGGCAGGAATAAAGAGGTAGACATAGAGAATGGACTTGAAGACATGGGGTGGGAGGGTGAAGCGGTGGTGAAGTGAGAGTAGCATCGACATATATACTCTACCAAATGTAAAATAGTTGGCTGGTGGGAAGCAGCAGCATAGCACAGGGAGATCAGCTCGGTGCTTTGCGATGACCTAAAGGGGTGGCATAGGGAGGATGAGAGGGAAGCTCAAGGGGGAGGGGATATGGGGACCTGTGTATGCATATGGCTGGTTCGCTTTTTTGTGCAATAGAAACTAACATGGTATTATGAAGCAATTATACTCCAATAAAGATCTATTTTTAAAAAAGGCATTTAAATATGCAGCAAATTTCGGAAACTCTTTATAAACTTAAACTAAAGCACTACAGAATGCATAGGTGAAGCCAATATTACAACCTCACCTACCTGCCCCCTCCAAGAATATTTTAGCTGTTTAAGACATTTTACACACACATTCACAGATACACACACACACATGCACACATACACACACTAAGATAAGGTAATACTTTAACATTTCACTAAGATATGAGGTCACTTAAAGAATAGAAAATACAGACTGGAGAAGACAATCTAGAAAAAGATGCTGTTATCTGAAATAGCCATAAATTTGAGGTAAGAGCGAAGGCTTGAGTGGGCTTGATCTTTATGAATCACTGTCTATTTTCTACTTCAGATTCTGAACATGCTCATTTTGGGCTACTGGTGATTTGGTATCATAAGTGACTATTTTCTGATCCTTTATTTTACTGTCTTGAAAGTAGCCTGAGGGAGGATTTTAAAAGAAGATTGCTTAGAAAAAAATTGGCTAGTGACATTTTTTCATCGACTTTTTAAAGGCATAAGGGTTTCATTCTCCTTTTTAAAAGATTATCTAATAAATTATTTGTCCTCATTTGAAATCAGGTACTAGATTTCTTAGTGCTATCTATGAGAAAGAGACCTGCATCTAAAGAAACAGAAGGGTCTAGAAAATAATGGAATTTTGTTTTTTGTACACAATAAAAAAATAAGAATGTTAAGAAGTGTTAGTATGTCATCATTTAAAGAGTCTGAGTTTCAACTTTTGCAGCCCTGAATTTGCATTTCATTATGGAAATTAATAGAGCTTTGATATTCATCTTTTCATAGAATAAAAACATTTGATGAGGCCAAATTAAGAAGTACTACTTATGTGATGAACAAAGTTATGTTTGTCTGTTTTTCTGGTTTATCCTCATAATAAGAAATTCCTAGCCAAAGTGTCCAAGGTGTGCAACACAATCCCAGTCCTCAAGCGACCTTAACCTCAGTAAAGAACCCTTAAATAAATAACTTAAAATTGAATCAAAGAACCTAGAATCCAGTAGCTACGTATGGGTAAGATCTATAATATTCTGCACATGAGTACACTCTGATATTTTGATTTGCTAAAAAACAAGGGGAAGGATAAGTCTCCTTCTTTGCCTGTTCCTGCCAATATAACCTATGTATTTGGAGGCGTTCAGAAGAATTGTGGTGCTACCCTGGAACTGACAGGAAAAAGATGTGGGCGTGAATAAATAAAGGGGGAGGGGTGCAAAGCAGTTCAGATAAAGAGACTAGATGTCCAAAGACACATATATGGAGGTTTGAGAAAGATAGAGGTATCAAGAAAATCCTTGTTTCTCTGATAGGGTAATGGAATACAGACGAAGAGCATAAAACTCCTATTAGCCTCCAAAAAAAAAAAAAAAATTGGCATCTTAGTTCAACTTGAAGAAAGATAAATTCAGATTAAAACTACTGACTTGCTCAACGTCTCTTGGAGTGAATCAGCATTCTAGCTATCAAAAACACATTTTATGGAATCCTGTAATTAAAGAGTATTCTCTTTCATGCGTCTTTAGCCTTTACCTCTTATTTTTCCCCGCATGGGATCGCTGGGAAGCACCTCAATCTAAGTGTTCCAAGTTCAGCTCACTGTCATCTCTAGCTTTATGCTGCTCTCACCTCAAACTAAGGTTCTAAAACTTGCTCTTGCATTCTCTCTCTCTTACATGCACACACACTTTCCCTCTTCTGTTAATGGCACACAAAATCCCTACTCATCCTTTTGTATCACTATGTTTTATACGATCATAAAAAAAAGCTTTCCCCTGTTCTCCCTGCCCCCACCTCTGCCTAATTGAAATTTAATTTTTACCCTGTTAACATAACCTTCCTAAGCCAGGCCAGTTCAAATTTTGTCCCCTCCTCAGAACACTTAGGTGGTTCTCCATTCTCAAACTACTGAGCATGGCATTTGAGGTGTCTTATGGTTTGGCCCCATTGTCCTTTTCTAACCTTTTATCCCACTCTTTCCTCAATTTACCCTTTATTTCAGCCTCATTCTACTGTCTCAAATACCATGCATTTTTTTCTCCTCCATACCTTGATTCATGCTGTTCCTCAGACTGAAGTTTCACTATTTTTCTTCTCCTCATACTTCAAACTCTTTTAAAATGTCATTTCCTCATGAAGATTTCACTGGTCTGTCCGATTGGATTTAACCTCTTTTTTTCTCTTTCCTAACATAGCATTTTAATATCCTACTATTAAATTACTTATTATGTTCTGTTTTGAATTAAAGCTAGCTGTCTACATAGCAGCTCATCAAATTATAAACAGAAAACTAAAGACATCATGGTACTTGCTCTAGATTCTTGAGCCAGCCTTGCAAAACTTGATTCAGATTCACTCACAGATGTCTAATTCTGCCTCTTCTCTGCCCTAAAGATAGTATCCCCTCCTCCAACTTTATACCTCTAAACTAAGGGAGCACAAAGTCTCACCCTGTCAGAGATACGCCCAGAATTCCACCCTTCCACAGTATAGTTTCACCAAAACTCTCATAAAAAAGAAGAGACAGAATATATTATATTTTGATAGGCCTGTGGTGAAGCTTTCCAGCTCCCACCTAAGTCCTCTCACCCTGATAATTTGTGGTTTCAACTTTTCAATAATACGCTCTCAACATATTATAACTTATTTTAATCCCTTCATACAGTCTCTTTTGGTGAAAGAACCATTACAATATGTATGTACCACCTATTTTTATTATCAGGCTCTTGCATTTAAACTGTACATAAAACTCCCCTTTCAGATTAAAGCCAGTGAATATTTTGTAAATGAGCATTAAAGTAGGAACACAAATTTATCTGTCAGCCTCCAGGCAACTGAAGAGATCAGTTGTAGATGATCCCAAATTACCAGCAACTACTCTGCATTATTCAGTTTTAACCTTTAATAAAGGAAAACACAGTGAACTTAATTTTTGTTTGAACTTGTGCTTATACTCACATAATCCCAAATGGTCACTTTCTTTTATCAGAAAAGTGTTTGTCAAATAATGTGTAGATAGCTGAGAAATACTCTGTAAGGTCATATGGAAACATGGAAGATGAGTGAGCTATGGCCCCTGCTTCCAAGTGGTTTATGATCTAAGAGGAGAGTATATTTATATCAAGATCAGCCAGTAAAGAATTAAAGATTGTGGAGTACAATGACCCAAGCAGTGCTTTGGTCAGTAAATTGCAGAGTGAAACTCATGGAAGAGAGGACCATGGGCTGGAAGAATGCAATTTGGAAGATAGGATTGGTAGAAAAAAGGGAAAACAGGGAGCAGAAGGAGGGAACCCTCTTGGGGTGTTTGGAACACAGTAGAGAGATCAGCCCCAAGCAGAGAGTTCCAGTGCAAACAAGTCTTAGATAAGTTCCAGCAGTGAAAATGAAGCCAGTTTATGGTGGATCTTAATACCTGAGTGACTCTATTCTGGATGTCATAAAGGAGTGACAGGATCACATGGATGTTTTAGGAATATTGATTTTAATGTACCCAAAATGGATTTGAGGAGCACAAACAGTCCAGGGGATTTGCCTGGAGACCATTCTAACATTCCAGGCATGACGTCTTAAGGCTTTAGAGGAGAATGACATAGCAGTATAGTCTGCAAATTATGAATGATACACAATCTCCCCCAAACAGCGGCCTTGCAGCGTAAAAACAAAACTCAGCACAGGTAATGAGATGAGAGGCAAGCATTGTACCATCTTTTTCTTCCCCTGAGCTGTGGAGAAGTTATTGATAGGGACTGTCTTAATCATCTTTTTTTCTGTTTTAATTTTATTGGGTTTATATTTGCCTTCCAGCTAACTGTGTGACTGAATGTTTTTGAATAACCATCCTTCCTGTAGTTATATAAAATGGTTATATGGAGATGTGTAGGTTAATGAATGTTTATTATAATGATTATGAAACCTGTTTGAGGCCTGTTGAAATGATCTATCATGGTTACAACCTCATTTTCCATTTGCTATTTGCCTTTAGCAAGTTTAGGGGGGAAAGGATCGTGCTATAAAAGTAAAAAAAAATTATTGGATCCTATTTAACCATTATGTTAACTATATTCTAATTATGAATTTTGGACTCAGGATACTTTTGAATAATATATATGTGCAGTAGACTCAAAGTTCACAATATTGATGGGAAATTATAGATGCCTATTCATACTCTTAAACTTCAAGTGCTTCTTATTTGGGGAAACAATCAATGGAAATGTTGAAGCAACTTAAAAATTGATTTTTACTCTTTGAATTTTAGATATGTCAGATTGTAAGAGATGCATTACATGACCTTTGATTAAAAAAAGTGGCTGTTTCCTGAATGTAGTTTAGTATCCAACAATAAATCATAATTTTGAAGGAAAAAAAGGCTTTCCTGAGGAAAAGTTATTATATCTTAGTGTGTTTAGTATAAAGCTACAATTCTAAATAAACAAGCACTTTCTTCAAAATATGTCTGGCTTAGATCAAGTTAGGTTTGACTAATAGGCAAATAAAACCTATTAGCCTTATCTGCTGATATGAGATTTTTGGAACGTGTTGGCACCCTCTAACAGTCCCTCGGGGAGCCCTAAATTCACATTATCTCTGTAGGACTACAACCTGGCCAGCGGCTCCAGATGCTGTAAGAGAAGCCAGTGCTTTCTTGGTGGCAGAGAGATTTTAACAGATTTCACATTTTCAATGTAGAAAGAATTTCTTTTAAGTCATGCCAAGAGTGAGGAAGTTTGATGAGATTCTCCATTTTATGTCACCTGTGTGAAATTCCAAACCTGAGAGCCTGGGTCTCGGGCATGTGAAGTGATGGGTACTGTTGTAAACGTATAGGAAGTGATGGATGCTGTAAATGTGTAAATTTTTCTCAGCATTAGGAACCTAAAAAGCACCACAGACCCTGAGGGTGGGGAGTGGGGGCAGGGAGAAAGAACAAGATGGGGGTTCAATAATAAGAGAGAGAGAGACTGAACAAAAGTCAGGTGTTAAACATTTAAAAGAATCAAAGCTAGGTCTCTAGCAACTACTTTTAACCCAAACCTGAGGCTGCAAAGCAAAATGTTGAGACTCAAAGTAAAAATGTCTAAAAGGAAATGAAGGAGGAAATAACAGATGGGAAGAAAATACTTAACTGCAGTCAAAAGAATGAAAACAAAATGAGGGGGTGACCAAAAGAAAAGTAGGAGAAATAAAATTTTCCTTTCATTTCTGTTTTATATTATAGTCTGAGTTCAGTAACATGAGTGTATATTCTTTCTTGTTCTTTGAAAAACCTTTCAGCCTTTTCAATTCAATTAGGGGAAAAGAAAAGATGCTAAAGCATTTCTGTTTTGAGCCACAACTTCATATTGTCCCATAAATGACAAAAACACTCGTCGATAATTTCCATACATCATATATACCCTATATCAAAGAGGTAAGATGCAGAAGCACTAGAAAGTTCTGTATGTATTTAATATTTAACAATTATCAAGACCCAATAAGATAATTGCTCGCATATAAGCCTTCTTCCTTCTGAAGAAAGTGCCAAATGGAGAGCATAATTCAGTTGTTTGATATTTGCATTCCTTTGACTTCTGAAAAAGTATTGGGAGAGCAGTGGAAATAGTTAATGGGATCTGGGTGAGGGAGGTATCTGTTCAGGCAAAATTTTAAGAACTGTGCTGTTTGTGCAGACCCCCAGCCAAGAAATATACATTAATAATTCCAACATTACAATAAAGGCATCAGGTAGAGATAACATCAGAAATCAAATATTAGCAACACTCTATACCTTGCAAGCAATGCCAGTGTTTGTGGGAACTTTTGACAGACAGACACACACACACACACACACATACATATGCACGTGTGTATACTCCAGATAAATCAGTGTGATGAAATCCAGTTTACACAAATATTTACTTTTCTGATTTGTAGATTAGCAGTGGCTCTTAATTAAATGTTTGATTATGAAGCAATTATTGCTCCTGTTCTTTTGAACATGGCTCTATGTTGCCACTTAAATCTGGTAAATGTGTAATGGGCTTGACCACAATTATAATAGCATTATGAAAACACAAACCACCACCACCACCACTCCCCCCAAACCATCTAATTGCTACTCTGAGACAGGTTTATGGCCATTTTATCAATGCCTGTATTCCCATGAGGGTTCTTTTTGGCTGATCTGGATTATATCATCCCATAGATTACCCATGCCATTTCAGAGGCACTAATCTAACTTTAGGTTGCTCTTCAAATGGGTTGTTTCCCATACTCTTCAAGAGAGTTTTTCTCACCCTGCCCCCTTGGTCTGAGAAGTAGTTAATGACAAATCCATTAGGTGAAGTCCAGTTTAAAGAAATCATGTGAACACCTGTAGTCCTGAGAGTCCTCATGAAATGGGAATAACACCCTCTTTTAGGGTGTACTATTGACTTTAGGATTTTGTTGATTAGGTTTTCTTGAAGCCAAGAAGGTGCCACAGAACAAAACAATTGGCCAAGACACTGTCTTCAGAGATAAGCTAAAATATTGCATTCTTAGAGAATGTTTATCTCCCAGGATCAAAATCAATAGTTGGTTTCATCACTGGTTTGTGGCCATGATATAGTTCTTGCTGGATTCAGGCACTGAAAGAGAAAGTAAGTGCTTCTGACCTGGCTGGGTGTGAGTGAGTTTCTGGGAGAAATAGGAAGTCAAGTCCCTAAGTAATTAGATGGTGATCACTGTAGGTAAGTTATAAGGCTGACCCAAAACTTTTAGACAGTTGCTGCTGGTCAATGGACCATGCTTTGAGTAGCATTAGCAAAACCTTTAAGTCTGTTAGAGATGCAGAATTCCATACCTCACCTCATACCTACAGCATCAAATCTGCATTTCAACATGGTCTCTAAGTGAGGCACTTACACAGTCAAATTTGAGATATACTGCTCTAGAGTATCTTCTTTCTATTAGTCCACGTGTTTAGGGATCTAGTGTCCAAATCATCTCTCTTCTCTTATCATCCAAATTTCCATTCTCTCTATCGGAAAAAGGAATGAATGATACAAATTAAATAACAGGTGCAAAAGCATTTGTTAGAGATGATCCAGTGAGATTCAAATACTATTTTTAGTATTTAGGAAAAATATGAAATCATGTGGAAAAGAGTCAGATCTGAAATAAGATTCAGAATCCAGTTCATTCTGTGCTTGCCTCTTAAAAACTGTGTGACCTTGGGCAAGTCACTTAAGCTGAGCTCAGGTCCCTCAGCTCTAAAATGGGTCACAAGTAACATCTTCCCTAGTTCCTTTCCGGTGGTTAATTATGAACTTCAAATGAGACCAGCAGATGAAAGTAGTTTTGAACTTTGACAAGCAGTGCAAGTATTTGTTCCACTTAAATTGGCAACTGAAAATTTTTAGAATTCTAGGAGTCATCTTGGGAAGGAGAGGGTTAAAGAGAACCTGGACCAAGGAGCTAATAAGTGCTGGGCACTTTCCACAAATTACCTCACTTAATTCTCACAGCCACTTTCCAAGGTAGTCATTATTATTCCCAATTTACAGACAAGGGAACTGAAACTCAAGGAGATTAGAAGCTTGGCCAAGGTCATATCATTAAATAAGTAGAAGAGCTAGAAATTGAAGCCGGGTTTATCTTGTTAAGCCACTGCACCTTGCAGCCATCCAGCTATTTGTTCAACTGCTTCCAAGCCAAAAGCAAACAAAATATTGCTTCAGTCATAGGGGACTTAAAAAGATTTCCCAAATGAAAGCAGTGCCACGGCACAATCGTCTTTGTCTTCAACATAAGTCCTGTCCTGTTTTAAGCACCCCTCAGTGGTTTCCCTCAAATGAAATCCATCAGGCAGTCTGGCTGGAGCCTCCATCTCAAGTCTTATCTCATCCATGCTCTCTCTTCCTCACTTTATTCCAGCTATGTTTGCCTGTTGATAGTTCTTTGAATATACCAAACTCTTGTCCGCAGACGTCCCTGCACGTGTTATTACCTCGGAATCTTTGTTTCCCCACTTTCCATGGCCACCTTATGCTCTGCATCCCTCAGGTTCCCCCTTCCCTGATACCTCATCCAAAGTAAGCTCTTCCCCTCATATTGTCTCAGCTTTGTTTTCTTCTTTTTAGCATTTACCACAATTTGTGATTAAAGTATTGACTTACTTGCTTCCTTCCTTCCCACCCCACACCCTGCAGGAATATAAGCTCCATGAGGCAAGCATCATACTAGCTTTCTTATATCATAAGACCTAGCACAGAACAGTCATTCAATGATCTGTTAAATAAAGGGAGGTAAAATGGGAGAGAGGAAGGGAAAAAGGGAGAAATGAGTGAAGAGAGTGGAGTATTTGGAACTGCATGTGGCCTGAATTTGTTTGTTGTAAGAATTTAAAAGGAGATAATAGTAGGGGAAAAATAACACTTCAGATTGTGCCTAGCACATAGTATTCAATGATTCATAACTCTTCTTTATCAAAAATATATCTTTAACCCACATGGGTTAAACAGTAATACCAGAAATCTAGGAAAATATCTCCTCCTCTAACCAAAATGTATTATTCCCTATGGGTTGAAGAAATGCAGTCCACGTAGAAATTGCACACCTATGTCAAAGTCCTCTGCATCATGGTCTCTCCCAGCCCAAAGGCCGCCTTTTCAATCAAAGCAGAGAGTCTGTTTATTTCCAACCTTTCTTATTGTTCTCCTCTTTTTCTAAGTTGGTGGCAAACTTCCTCCTGTTGGCCTGGGAACAGCAGAGCAACAGCTGGAAAGGCTCATGGGCATGTCCCCTCCAGTAATCAGGAATGGACAAATGAAAGACAGAATAAAGATAGAATAGGATGTCAGCAACGCCATGTCCCAAAGTAGTGATATTGGTCTTAGTCAAGTCACTTGTTGGTGTGAGGGCTGAGACTGCCAGCATTCCAAGTCTAGCTTTGTCATTTACTAGCTGTGTAACTTAAGCCAAGTTACTTAGCCACTCTGTTCTTCAGTGTCCTCATCTACAAAACAGGAATAGTAACGTCCTCATAGGGTTATTGTAAGGAGTAAATAAAATCATTTAAAGGACTGAAACAGTCATTGGCACAGAGTAAACACAATGAAACTTAACTATGGTATTTCCTCTGTGTGTGGTGGGGGGTGTGTGTGTGAAATGTCATTAGCTGATGAAGATCTTTTCTAGCATGAATAAATCATTATTCAATGAGTTACATTTAAGAGTCAAGTTAAATATTTTGGGGTTTGAATCCTGTCTGAGAAAGCTTTCTTCTTGAATTTTCTATTTGTCTTTTAAGGTAGAAAACAGTGTTATGAAGGGAGAATGGAAAACAAATTTACCAAATCCTGTAAGAGAAAGTTCTTGATCCCTGAAATCTCAGATCAACCCCTGGAACTTCACTCCAATGCGGTCCTGTCAGGTGGGGCATGACTGTGCAAGAAAGAGTGACAGAAAGCCTTGGAAAAGAGAATGAGATGAGAGGGACACTTGTGGGAAACAGGTCTAGGAAAGGCTGAGTAAAACAAGGCTCTGGAAAATTGGACGGAATTCAGAAAAATAAATAGGACTAGGATAGCTAATGTTAATCGATCACTTCCCATGTGCCAAGCACTATTTCAAGTGCCTTAAATGCATTAAATTCATTTAATGCTTTTTTCCACCTTAGGAATTCCTATTTTCCATGTAAGGAAACCAAGGCAGAGAGAGGTAATGTAGTTTGCCCAAAGATCACATAATTTCCAAAGAACCTCATCATTTAAAAGCTCAGCAAAACAGATGAGTTGGCAGATGTAGGGTTTGTTTAGAATTGGAAAGGGGGAAAATGAGAATAGAGATGAAATCTGAGTTTATGTGCATTTATAATGATGTTATTGAGGTTTTAAGTTCTAAAAACTTTGGTATCATTTTAGAAAGTATTTCTTAAACTCTGATCTCTGTTTTACGCACCTTAAAAAATTAAACTGACTGTACTAGAAAATAAATCATAAGAGACAACGATGCCTTTTGTTTGGATGAGAGGCAGTCTCAAGCTTGAGAGGGCGTGTAGTTCTTCTCCCGTAGTTGTAATAGTTTTTGGTTACTCAATTTTGCTTGTCTCTTCCCTCTGCCTTGCCCCAATGACCAATATATTCTAGCGATAATAAGACGGACACTAAAACAGTGGGAGAAAAATAATAGAGTTTAGGGGCTAGCTATAGAAGGTAATTTCTCAGACACTATAAAATACTTGCTTATTTGGTTTGCAACCAGGAAACTTAGTTAATAACCATCATTTTCCAACTCCTCTTGCAAGTGCAAATCCAATACAATTCTTCAGTGAGGCACAGTAAAAAGAAAATGCAAAGGCATTTGAAAAAGCTCACCCATTTAGATTTAATTACATACATAACTGGTGTCCTCCCAAGTGTGAAAATGCTGTAACCAATAAATCAGACAATAAAATGGTATCTGAGCAGAACAGATTTGTAGAGAAGATGTGTGAGCAATCAAAATTCACTGACTTGCACTGGGCATTTTTACCCAGAAAAGTTCTTATATGCAAGAGTAAATTCCTGCTCTTGGAATCTTGCTTCCTTTTGAACACGAAGGTCAGTTAGTTTCCCTAGAGGGTGTTCTTGTGTAATGACTTTTAAGTGAACAGGAGACTTTAATCTTAAAATCATCTCTATGTGTTAAAGAATCACTAGATCTGGGTTTGTATGTTAGATTTTAAGGACCATCTCATTTGTCTACTACTGTTTCTCACATGTTTAATTAATAACTACTAAATGAAGCTTAATTCAGTAGAAAGAATATTTCAGACTAGATGTCCCTGGAGATTCACGTATAAGGAAGACTGCAAACTTGTGCAAACCAGATTTTCAAAAAAAGTGACATGCAGACTACCAAAATATCTTCCCAGGTAGTATAGGGGGAAAAAAAAAAAAGACTCCTATAATAGTAAGGGTATAATTTAATCATTGCCAATGGTTTTGATCTTTATGAAATGAATGCATTTTTAAATGTACTTACTTTGGATCGAAATTTCTTGTGAATGACAAACAGAGTTAAGAAAGTTGGCAAAACTGGAGTCTTCTTATCTTTTGGGCATAACTTAGCCAAGTGCACAATTTTTGGAGGGTATAGTGTCATCGCATTTTTCATATTCCCATTTGGGATAAAATCAAACCGACAAAAAATATTTTCCCTTTTAATAAAACCTTGTGAAAATAATACTTTAATACACTTTGTAGCTGTTGGTCAACCATGTTAAAGGCACAATCTCATCTCTTCAGACACTTTCCTATGGAAAATAGGCAGTCAGCTGAACAACTTCCTCATTTGTTATGCTTATGAAAATGAAAATGTAACAGACTTTAGGATTTCAAAAGCATCCGTGGTCACAAGTAAGGAAACAATTTAATAATAGCAGGACTTTATCATTAACATATAATGCTCTTGGTTTTTCATTGGTTAATTCAGACAGGAAAATGGCTCACACTGAGTGGGAATAGTTCCTTTCTTACCTTCCTTTCTGCATCACACCACAAGCTCACTTTTTAAATGCTTTTGGTTAGATTGGTTTTGTTTGTTGTAGTTGTTTTTCTGGGAGTTCTAGGCTCTGACTAGAAAGCAGGAATGTAACAGTGTGAAACAGGCAAAGTTCAGAGATACTCCTGATCGACTCAAATAGGATCCATTTCCTCCTTCTCTCTAGCTGTGGATTTTTAAATCTGGGTCTGGCTCCTGCTCTTGTTTCTGTAAATATTTATCAGCTAACAATTACATACTGGCTCCAATGGCAGCGAATTTGGCTGAAGAAATAAATAAGAATGCTTTCTTTCCCCAAATATGCTAAATAATGCAAGTCCCATGAATTTTTTTTGTAACTGGAGTTTTCTTCATCCAATTATCAGACTGAGGTCTTTCAATTTTGACACTCATTTGACATATATAAAAATCATGTTACTTCACTATGCTCTGTTTCTCTCTCTCTCTCTCTTTTTTTTCCTTTTTTAAAAAACAGTCCCATTTTTTTTGTCTGTTTCCAGTAAGTTTCTCTAGTAAATATTTGCCTCTCTTACCACACGTGCTAGGCTCTGCTGAAAGTTAATAGAACTGCTTAGTAAAGTCCCCTGAATCCTGGCGCAAGAACCTTTTACAACGAAGAGAATTCCTTTCACTCAGAAATGTTTTAAGAAATAAATTTATGAAAAGTTGCCTGATACAATTTAGAATTCATTATTTGATCAAGACACTAAACCCAGACTGGCATTTTGCAAGCCTTTTATTTTTATATTTGCAAAGGGCTCTTTACACAAGTTTACTTAAATTGACCTTTTATGCTTTAAATAAACGTAGTTTTTATAAAACTGAGGCAAAGCAGCAAATAGAAGTTGTACTAACCTTAGTATATTGAAACTTCAAATTGGTGAGTGGGACAGGTACATCTGGTATGGCTGAGGACGACATTTCAGCTCCTGGAACACAGGTGACAGGCTCAGCGATTTGGTTCTGATAGAGCACTTGGCTTTATTTGTTCCTTTTTATCTGCATGGGCTAAGGTTTATTTGCATACTGGGATATGATTGGATGAACAAACTGGGAGCAAAAAGAAAACGACACTACTTATTTGTAACACCTAGGGCAGGAAGCCCTTGACTTTAAACTTAAATCCTTAAGAAACCAGTGCTACAGCATTGAAGCTGCATCTGGAGAGAGGGCACTATTTGCAGACGAATTAATTTACAAAGCCGAAACCTGTGATAAGGGTATGAAGCACAGCTGCTCTGGCCACTAAGGCCAGTTATTATTTTTTTGGCTTTTCATGCTTTTTATGCTGCTGTGAAACTTTCTGTTCTCTGACAGACTTGGAATCAGAGAATTCGAGGATTGAAAAATAATCTCAAAGGGCACTTGTTCTCAGCAGAGGCTGGTGAGTCGAGGACCCTGGCCAGGTATCTTTAGGACAGGGCAGTCAGAGAATCAGTCCATGTCTCAGAAAAGCAGGGTGCTGTTTGTGGAAGAAAAGCCCTCTATAGAGACCCTACCCCAAGTCAGCTTATAAAAAATCATACCAATCAAATGTATTTTCAGTGCTTGGTAAGTAGAACTACTAGGATTTCAGGAGCTCTAAATTTATTTAAATTATCTTTATCTTTATTTAAATTACCTTTATCTAAATTATCTTTTATATGTGGGAACAGAAAAGTTAGCAGGATTGTTTTAGAGAACTCGGACTGTGCTGTCACACAGTCACCACAATAGCAATACGGCAATATCGTCTGCTAAAACTCATTTAAAATGAAAGTAACCTCTGGTTTTGGAAGTTGGCTGGTATTTATCAATCATTGATGCAGGCAATTAATTGTACCAAGAGTGAATTTAAACAGGACTCCCAAGTAATACAAGTTCTTTAAATGAAATTAATGTTTCAAGTTGGGAACTTTCAAAAAGGACAATTTTTAACTGTACTACTCCCATTTTAAGTACAATAGTTTATTTTATTGAAACTCTAGCAAAAGCTAGAGTCAGAACAAGATGGAAAACTTTGGATGCTCTTAACTGGTTACTAAGAATTAAGAACAACAATTATTTTTTCCAGTGAAAAATGCCAGCTCCCCCAAATATGAGATTTAAGTAGGGAAGCTAAGGCTTATTGAGTAGTTACTCCAAATCAGGTGCAGAAGCCTTACTTTCTCTTTCCTTCCTCACTGGGTTTCCCATTTTACAGACATACAGTAAGTAGCTTGCTTATGAACACAAATCTAATATGTACAAGAATTTCACTGGCCTGAATTTCATTTCAGGCCAGTCGGACACTAAAACCCTGGCTCTCGTTCCAATTTATTCTCCTTGCCCTCCTCTCCATAAGAGAATTCCCAGATGGGCTTGAGAATTGGCTGTGTTGGTTCTCTAAGTGAGTAGTCAGTCCTCACAGGCACTCAAGCTTAGCCTTTTATTCACCTAAGATGGGGGTCAGCAAACTTTTTCTGTAAAGAGATAATATTTTCCACTTTCTAGGCCAGATAGTTTCTGTTGTAACTTACTCAACCCTGCATGAAACAAACTACAGGCAATCAATACCTTAAGGGGTGTAGGGTGTTTTGCAATACAATTTTATTTACAAAAACAGGAGGCAGGCCAGGTTTGACTCGTAGGCAGGCCCCTAGATTCTAAGAGAACCATCCCCAAGGTCCTTGCCTTCCCTGTGCTTCACTCTTGAAGACCAGATAGAAACTTCTGTGCTATTTCATCATTTTTGTCTCTCTCTTGCTTTCTTTCTCTCACTCTCAATTTCATTCTTTTTGGAAAATCTAATTGTTTTCTCTCTTAAAAATGTGTTTCGAATTAAATGCACAATTACACAATAGCTGTTACATAACTTGCAGAGTGGTGCTCTGGCCAGGCCCAGACAGCTGTGTTTTGCTACTTTCTTCTTCTCTCAGCTTTGCAGGTGTTTGTGGAGTCAAACACTTGTCCAGGCAGTGAAAGCTCAAAGCTTCATAATACATTTGGTGTCATCTCAATATTTTATGCTCATCCTTAATCATATTCTTTGAATAATTACATAAGAACAAGTCCCTTTATGCCAGATATTACTGAATGTAGGTAAAAGGAACAGCTTTGGAAACAGGTTACCACACCTGCACATTAAATTTTAACAAATATTTACCAAGTATCTTCTATGAGTAAAGCATTGCAATTAGAGTATCAGGAACTCTCCAACCTTAATCTTACTTGAAGGGCAGATCTCTTCTGTCCAGAAACCACAGGCCCTGAGACCTCTATTTCTGAAGTAAGTATCATCCTGCCCCTGGAATTTGTCTTGTAGAATAGTACATTCTTAGGAGTGGTTGCATGGGTAAAAGGCATAGGAGATCACTTTCCTCCCTTACAAAGTGGCTTTGGTGAGAACACAGGGCCCAAGAAGCCCCACTTCAAGACTGGACCCAATCGTGTATATTTTTATATACAATATATATTTGTATATTTTGCCAGGATTATGCAGCAGAGGAGGGGCTGGAACTTGAATTTGGGATTAATAGATGAAGGATGTTTAATCTTCCTTTCTTTCGTAGGGACAAGTTAAGTTACACATACACGCACACACACACACACACACACACACACACACACACACACACGGCAGTGGGCGGATGGGGAGAGGAGCATAATTTATTTTTATTTTGAATCTGACTTCTTCCAGTCCTTTGTGAAAGCTGTCATTATACCAAGAAATATATAGTCCAGGTCTTCAACCATTGCTGAAATTGCTGTCTCATTTTATAAGGAATCTCTCTAAAACTCCATTCAAGCCTTAGTCACTGAAAAGCTAATGGAGCCTAACCTTCTCCCACCCACATGAGGAATTGAAATAAAAACCATTTGTATTTAACAAACTTAATTGTATGGTAAAATAAAAAATAGCTGATTTTCACATTTTCTGATTTCAAAATCCAGGATCAGGGCCTCCCTGGTGGCGCAGTGGTTGAGAGTCCGCCTGCTGATGCAGGGGATACGGGTTCGTGCCCCGGTCTGGGAGGATCCCATATGCCGCGGAGCGGCTGGGCCCGTGAGCCATGGCCGCTGAGCCTGCGCATCCGGAGCCTGTGCTCCGCAACGGGAGAGGCCGCAACAGTGAGAGGCCCGCGTACCGCAAAAAAAAAAAAAAAAAAAAAATCCAGGATCAATTTGTTGAACTTCTTTTGCTCAGTGACATCTGCCATCCCCGACACTTCATTGTCACCTTCAGCATGACTGGGTGAGTCTGCTGGGTGGTTAACCCAACAATGGATATGTCCCTTTGCTTTTGATCACTGCAATTTCAACAGACACCACATGGGCTTATGTGCCTATTTGGGTTTTAATAATTTGGAAAAAGTGGATCTTGTATGTGATGAGAGAATATGTGCTCAGTTGGCAAGTTGCTGTTAAAAATGGAGGTGGAAAGAGAATTCGAGTATGTGAACATACATGTTTGTGGGCTAATTTCTGTTCATCTGACAGTCTTTTCCAATTGGCGGTATTTTTTTACCTCTGATTTCCCCTGCTCCTCACATATCCTATCATTGCTTTCTCTTTGTCCTGTGTTACTAAGATGGCAGATGTCCCTCTTACCTGATACAATGAGGACACTAACTAATCAGTAGGGTCACTAAAAGAAATAGTAGATTAAATCCTCTATAAGACAATTATTTCACTTTAAATAGGTTTTGCTAAACTTCATGGGCCAAGACCATTTCTTAGAACTGGGTCTGCTGCTAGAGTTTGAAATAACCTTGAATAAATAATGTTCACATTGATTTTGTTTCCTCAGAGTGCAGAAAGAATTTTAAAGACATTAAAGGCATCTTTGAGGCAATCTGAATGTAGACTTCTTTGAGATATTTATGCATTTTTAATTTTTTACAATTGTCTTATGCACAATTATTAGTATTATGCCAGTGTGTTTAATAATTTGACGAGATTGAGCGTTTGCATAACACTCAGTTTTGTTTTCATAGAAATCACTTTCCCTTGCCTCCTAATAAATCAACAACTTAAATAACATTTAATTTAATCATGCGGTTGAACTACTAGGTTCATGTGAACGATAAGATTTTGGAGCAAAGAGATTTGACTATTGCTAAGCAGACAAGATTGTGCCCAAAACTGAGTGTATGTAGACATGAATGTCAGTACTAATTTTTTTCTCTTTTAATTTATTTTTTATTAAAATTTTTTTAAGTCAAATACACCATGTATAGAAAAACTGCAAAAATCATAACTTTTTTTTTTATAACATCTCAACAAATAGTCATGAAAGGAACAAAACAAAATAACCACCACCGGGGTCAAAGAATTGAACAATATTAGAACCCCATAGCCCACTTTGTACATCCTCTCTGTCACTATCCCCTTCTTCCTCACCCCAGGTGACCAGTATCTTAACTTCTAATGCCACACATTCTTTTTTCCCTGATTTTGAACCTGTAAGCAAATCATACAATCAGAATATTTTTACAAAGGAAATTCAGAGGTGCAAGTTAATCTGGCAAGTGAGTTAAAATCGTGGTTGTAGGTAAAGAAAGTTTCTCAGGGAGTACTCTCCACCCAAATATCCTCCAATAAATTTAACTTATAAGTGCAAAATACTCAGCAACAAGTTAGCATTTTTAAGAGTCAAGGAGTACTTCTTTTATCCCGATCCCGGCACATGTAAGGGTGCGGAGAAATGACCCTTTTCCTATAGCGTTTCTCAGAGCTTAATAACACTTGGCAAATTGTATTAAAATATTAAAAACATTTAACCCTTGATCTGGTTATTCTAATTCTAGAAGTTTCTTTTAAGGAAACAAATATGTGTAAATTATGAACAAGTATCTTTAAAAGAATATTATTTATGAAATATAAAAAATACCAGATGGTTAGATAAGTCATGGGTTAGTGAATAAAGTAAAGAAATACTTGAGGAACTTTTGTGATATATTGTAAATTAGTAAAAAAAAAAAAAAAAAAAAAAGCAGGTTATAAACCCGTGTGCCCTCTGTAGGCATGCTAAGAAATTGTGCTTCACTCAGTATTTGGCCGAAATCTGCAATTTGCCTTTGACCTCGGCCTCAGCATTTGGAAAGCTAAATAGCTGAATTTTCACTTCAGTGTCATTTCTGGCATTTTGAATTTATGCATGATAAAAACAATCATGTGATTTCTTTGGTTATATTTTGTAGCATTTTCCCAGGCTGAATAATGACTCCTAAAGATATCTCTGGAAGCTGTGAATGTTACCTTATATAGCAAAAGAAAGTTTGCAGATATGATTTAGTTAAGGATCTTGAGATGAGAGATTATTTTGGATTATCAGAGTGGGGCTTAAATGTAATCACAAGTATCCTTGTAAGAGGGAGGCAAAGGAGATTTGACCACAGAAACAGAAGGCAGTTTGACCACTGAAGCAGCTAGCTTTGACAACCAAGGGGCTAGGAGCCAAGGAATGCAAGGAATGCAGCTCTAGAAACTGGAAAATACAAGGAAATGGATTCTCCCCTTGAGCCTCTGGAGGGAGCTGGCTCTGCCCACCCCTTTGATATTGACCAGTGAAACTGATTTCAGCCCTATGACCTCTAGAATTGTAAGAGAATGAATGTGTGCTGTGTTAAACCACCAAGTTTATGGTAATTTGTTACATCAGTCATGGGCACCCAATACAATAATCAATGTTAGCAGGAGTTCAGGGTTGCCAACTAGTATCCGTTGTCATTGGTCATGCCCTCTGCATGTTTTTCTAGCTTATTGTTAAAATCTAAATATTCATGTTCAAATAAAGGGAAGCCTCCCTCCCATCTGTACCTGGAATAAAAACTTCTCAGGTGCTGACATCTTGAAATCCTTCCAGTTTCCGTTGTAGTATAAATGGATATTCATTCAACTGCAAAAGTAAGATGCAATAGAAAATGATGTTTGTGAAAGCCTTTAATTTTTTTAAATGATCATTTTAGCTAGACAGTATCAAACTTGGTTTGCATTTGCTTGCTTGGATTTGTTCCCACACACATATGTACCCAGATCTATAACTACAGTCCAAACTTATCTTCCAGGCTCTGGCTGACACTCCAGCTGCTTGTTGGGTACCTGAGCTACATGTCACATCTAGTCAGGTAGCTGGGTTTGAAAATTGAGAGCCTGCATATTTGTTTACGTAGACCATGCAGTATGATTAAAAAAAAATAGAAACATTTACATAAAAACCCAGATTTTAACTTGACCATCAGAAGACTGGAAGAGTGTTTTAGCCTGCCTGCCCATTGGAATCACCTAGGGAATTCAAAACAAAACAAAACAAAAGAGATTCCCATTCAGTAACAGTGGTTTGAGCCCAGCTATTGGTATGCATTTAAAGTTCCTCAGGTAATTCTAATGTGTGGTCAGCTGTCAGAACCGCTGAAGCAGCTCTGGCTCTATTTCCTCATGGTGATCAATGTTGGAGTGACATCCACATCACCTGGAAATTTCAGAAATGCTAATTCTCAGGCTCCATCTCAGAACAACTGAATCAGAATCTTTGGAGCTAGGGCCCAGCAATCTGTGCTTTAAGGAACCCATCAGGTGATTCTGAGTCAAAGTCAAGTTTGAGGATCACTGCACTGCAACATAGACCCAACCTATCTCTAGTATTTAGTTCAGCCTATTTTCACTCAATTAGGTTAACTACCTAGTCACTTAGTTCATATTTTAAGACCCGTGATTGAACTCATTATCATTTTTCAAAATCAAACCTTTTTCTTGAATTTTCTCTTTCTGCTTATAACAAAACAACACCGACGAAAATTCAGGCATCTGTGATTCCTTGCCTTTTTCCTGTAAAACTATTAATTTTATTTATTGAAATAATTATTACTTTCAACTTTCCAGTGCCCTGACATTTTAGGTCTAGGTTTTAACGAGCACATAGCTGTCATATTTTTTAATCCAATCTCAGAGTCTCTGCTTTTAACCCGTACGTTTATTCCATTTCTATCTATTTCTATTTATTGTGATGACTGGTGTACTTTGTGCTTTCTGTTTGTCCTTATATCAGTTAGGATTAGGTTTGGTTGCCCATCAGGGAAAATCCAAAATAAATACTCAAAATGGAAATGGATTTCTCTTTCACATAAACAGACATCGTAAATTGCTCGTCCAGGGAAGGCATGGTGGCAGAGTTGAAAGATACAGAGGTTCCTTTCAGCTTACTGCCCCAGCATCCCTGAACTATGACTCTTGGCTTCCTGGTAAGAGAAGGCTGCCAGAATTCCAACCATTGCATTCATATCCCAGGATTCAGAATGGAGAAAGGGGAGGAAAAATGACAAAGGACTAGGGTCCACTGCATTTTGAGGTTTCCCTTGAAGCTTAGAGCTCAGTGGTCAGAGTTTAGTCACATATCCACACTTAGCCGTAAAGAAAAATAAAGACTGTACATTTTTTCTGGGCAGCCAGGCTCAGTTCAAAATCAGTAATTGTAGTATTAAGAAGAGAGGACTATTGTAGAGGTAACTGCATACTCCTTTTCTTCTTACCTCTCTTCTCTTGTATTGATTGCACTTTCTCTATTCCTCCATTTTCACCTCTTTTTTTGTTTGGAAGAAATGCTTTCTATTTTTATTAGTCAGCCTATAAATTTTAATGCACTTCCCTCATTTAAAGCTCTAAATTTCCCTCTAAGCATGTCCTTAGCAGCATCTACAAGTTTGGAGATAGTATTTTCATTTTCAGGCAATTAAAAATACTTTCTAATTTCCATTGTGATATCTTCCTTGACTCATGGTTTATTTTGGTGTGCATTTCTTAATTTTTCTATTGGCTGGCAATAAACAGCCCCCAAGTCTTTGCAACTTACATTAGTAAGGCTATATTTTTATGTGCTTACAAATTTAGCATTGCTTTATCTTCCTTGTTAATTGAACTTTTTACCACTATAAGATGTCCCTGTTCATCTTTATGCTTTTTGCCTTTGTTTTCTTTGTCTGATAAATTATACCCACGGTAGCTTTTCTTTAGGTTGGAATTTGCATAATATATATTCTTCCATCTTCTTACTTACAATATCTGTGTCTATATGTATTGCACGTCTCTTTAAATGACCCATTGTTGGGTTTTATTCATTTGTGCAGTTTTACAGATTTTCTGTTTTAATTGGATCATTTATTTTATAGACATGTAATATAATGTACTGATAAATTTATTTTTAAAAATTCTATCATCTTACTAAATACTTTTATTTGTTTTACTTGCTCTATTTTTCTTTTCTTACCTTTTTAAAAATTGATTTAAAATTAAGATATTAGTTTTAAAATTAAACTAAACTATGTTAATTTTTCATTTAGTGTACATTCATTTAAATTAATTTAAAAATTATTCTCTCTATTATTCTGGGAATTTTATATTGGGTTTATTATTTTAATAATAGATCAAAGTCTAAAATTAATTTGTACCTTTACTCTTTTCCTTGGCCAGTCTAAATACGTAGAACACTTTAAACTTGTTCACATCTCTCCCCATATACATTGTCATTGCTGGTGGATGTTTATTTAAATGTTTGTGTGTGCATGTTAATATTACTAGATATTCTGTTTTCCACTTCAGATCCATTTCATCTCTTTGCCTCACGACACAGCTCTCTTGCCCTCTGGCTCTGGTTTTGTTCAACCAATAGGAAAGGGAGGGAGGTGCTGACAGGAGAATGGAGTGTAGCAGGAGAGAAAGGCCAGGATACATGCTCCCTTGCTTCTCTCATGGCTGGCTGGCATTCTGGCAGGGTTCTGGCAGGGCTGACTCTTCCTCCTGTGACTATGGACCTTGTTGAATGTCCCTCACTATAGAGTGTTGGCTTTTTTCACTGGACTCTGAAAATACCATTTCCACTTCCTGTCTCTTCAGGCTTTCAGGAGTGGTCACTGCTTCTCACCTCTCGGTTCTTCAGTACTCCTTGTGGATTGTCTACCCTTCTGTAAAAAATTCCTTCATTATATCATTTACAAAACTCCAGCCAGGTATGCCTTTTGTTTTTGCTGTGACCCTGATATTACTCCTTTAGAATTTCAGATACATCTTTTTGTTTTGTTTAATTGTATAATTAGTTATGTATAATAACATAATAAGCACTAGCAAACCACTACACAAAACAAAGTACTTTGAAGATAACCTACATGTATACTTGTGGTCCTTCATTCCATTGCTCTGTCCCCTCTCTCCTACCCAGATGAGAAAATTATGAAACCTGTGTTTATTATTCTCTTGGTTGACTTCCACTGTATTTCTATGTATTCCAGGAAATGGTATGCATGTGTTTCTGTGTGTGTATGTGTATACATTTTAGTTAGTTCTAACTTTATTTTTTTCTTATTTAAATGTTTTTTGTTTTGTTTTGTTTTTTGGCCATGCTGCTTGTAGGATTGAACCCAGGCCACAGCGGTGAAAGCACCAAATCTTAACCACCAGACCACCGGGGAACTCCCTTAAATATTATAGATAGGATTCATTCATATTGTTGCATGTCACGTAGTTTCTTTATTTTGACTGCTGGGTAATATACTTTTCTGATAATAGTTTATTCATCCAGTCTTTGATAATGGGTTTTGGGGGGCTTAGCTATTATGAACAGTGCTTCTATGGACATTTTTTTTTTTTTTGTGGTACGCGGGCCTCTCACTGTTGTGGCCTCTCCCGTTGCGGAGCATAGGCTCCAGACGCGCAGGCTCAGAGGCCATGGCTCATGGGTCCAGCCGCTCCACAGCATGTGGGATCTTCCCGGACCGGGGCACGAACCCGTGTCCCCTGCATCGGCAGGCGGTCTCTCAACCAGTGCGCCACGAGGGAAGCCCTCTATGAACATTTTTGTATACATTTCTATTGGCTATATATCTAGAATCAAATTTGATATTTCTTAAGGAAGAGGAATGTCAAACTTTGGGATATAATGTCACAGTGATTGTATCAATTTGGACTTTTATCTCCAATGGAAAAATGACCCTGTGGATCCATATTCTTCAGCATTTGAGTATCAGGCTTTTTATTTTTAATAATCAAAGAGATACAAGGTGGTATCGCACTGCAATCTTGATTTGTTCTTCTTTTGTCACTAAGTATCTCAAATACCTCATCATATGTTTATTGGTTAGTTTTGTTTTTGTAAAAGCCTATTCACATGCTTTGCACAGTTTTATTGTATTGTCTGTGTATTTTTAAATTATTTTGTAATGTTTAAAAATATATACTTGATTCTAATCCTTAATCATATTACTAATGTCTTTTCTCAGTTTTGAATCTCTAACTTTTAATTTACATACAGTATCTTTTTAATGTTCAAAATATTCTTAATTTTAATGAAATTAAATTTATCAATCTTTTATTTTTACAGTCAATGTTGTTTTTTGTGCTTTTTAAAAGAAAACTAATCAAATAACACAGACCAAAGATACTGCTGTCATCTTTTCTTACTAAGAACTTTAAATTGTATTTTTCCCTTTGAAGCTTATTTGGGAATGATTTTTGTGTATGGTGTGAAGTAAAGTTAGTGGGGTGTTGCAGCTGGCTCATACTAGCTCAGGAAACATGGCTGTTAATCTTTCAGGAATTCGAGAGTCAGGTGACTTTACACTGGTTACTTGAACTCAATCATGAGTGGAGTATTTGCATTACGGGAACTGTCAAGTGCTACAAACCAGTGCAAATCAGGGCCTTTTTTGTTTTGTTTTGTTTTTTTAGAGAGTTGGTTTACCAGCACAGCATTGAGTAGCAGTACTGATTAATCTTCTCTATGTGGATAAGCATTTTTTCAAGTTCCTTTTATTGAACATCTTGCTTTTCTCCAATAACTTGACATGCTATCTTGTCATAGAATAACATTTCATACAAATATGTGTGTTTTGGGGGGGTTCTTTGTTTTATTTCTCTGGTCATTTTGTCCATCCAACTACCAATACCACATTGTCTTAATTAGTATGTCTAGCTTTGCAATAAGCACTAAATTTAGTAGAAAAAGATTATTCTCTCTGCTCTTTTTCTTTAGAAGAGTACCTGCTATTCTTGGCTTTATACTCTTCCATGTATATTTCAGAATCTTTTTTACTTCAGTTTCATGAAAAGCCATGTGTTGAGATATTGATTGGAATTTTGAAAGAATTGACATCTTCATTGTATAAACATTTCTATCCATGAAATGGTATAGTTCCCCATTGTATTTAGCAAATCCTTAATATTTCCTAATAAAGTTTAAAAATTCCCTGTTGAGATTTGTACAGATTTTGTTAGATTTATTCTTGAGTACTTGATTTTCAAATTTGTATTACACTGGCTAAGCCATCCATCACATTGTAGAATTTAAGTGATGTTAGTGGACATCCTCCTCTATATCCTGATTTTAAAGGTAGCATTTCAAATGTTTTCCCATTTAGATTGATTTTTGATAGTAGGTTTGTTTGTTTGTTTATATTTAGAAACTTTATTAGTTTAAAGAAGGTTCTTTTTATTCCTACTTTACTTAGAGGTTTTGTTTTATTATGAATGTGTTGAATTTCATAAAATAATTTTTTGTATTACCTTAGATTTTCATGTTTTTTTTCTTTTTAATTCTGTATGTTGTCAGTTACATTTATGGATTTTTCTAATATTAAAAAATCTTTGCATACTGGAGCTAAAGCTAAATAGGATTTGCACTTAATTACTTGCATTGCGAGTAAAAATATAGATACGTCTAAAAATGTATGATAATAAAATTATCATATATTAACATCTGTTAGGCTCAGCAAAACAGTACTTCAAGGGAAATTTTTATTCCTGAAACTTATATTGAAAAAATTCTTCAAATGAATGAAATAACTGCTCAGTTTAAGGAGGTAGGAAATCCATAACAGTATATATCTAAAGCAAGTAGAAAGAGGGAACTAGTAAGAGTAAAAAAGGCATGAATTAAGTTTTTTTAAAAAGACAAATTAGAGAAATTCAACAAAGCCAAAACTTGATTTTTTGAAAAATATGAGATGGAGCATCCTTTGAAAGACTGAGCAATAAAAGAGAAAAAGGATACAAAAATATTTTGATAAAGTGGGACATGCTTGCAGATAATGTAATAATTAAAATGAAAATTTTAAAAAACCCACTTTCAACAGCTATGTGTCAATCTATCCAATTGTTCCAACACCATTTGTTGAAAAGACTATTCTTTTTCTACCAACTTGCCTTTGTGCCTTTGTGGAAAGTCAATTGTTCATGTATATGTAGGTTTATTTCTGGACTCTATATTATTCCATTAATCTCTTTGTCTGTGTTTATATCAATACCATGCTGTTATAATAGCTGTTACTTTATAATGAATCTTGAAATAAGGTAATGTTCATCCTCCAATGTTGTGTTTTTCAAAGCTTTTCAAAGTTTATTCTAGATCCTTTCTATTTCCATGTGAATTTTAGAATCAGTTCGCTAATTTCCACAAAAATGCCTTCTGGGATTTTAATTGGGATTGCATTGAATCTTCTCTCTTCTCCTTCAGGGACTCCAGCTATGTTTTATTAGATCATGTCTCTATTATTTAGTCATTTACTCACTCTTCTCTATTTTTCGTTAGTATTTTGTCTGTCTAGGCTTCACTACGGAAATTTTCTTCTATCCTAACTAGTTTACTAATTCTTCCTTCAACTGTGTCCAGTTGCTATTAAATAATTCGTCTAGGTGGCATTTGATAATGGCCATTTTTAGTTCAAGTATTTTTTTTTTGTTATTCTTTTCTTAGTTTTTGGATCTCTTCTGAAATTATTAGTCTTGTCTTTTAAATATAGATTTTTAAAATCTGTGTCTGATAATTCCAATATCCTAAGTCTCTGCATTGAGAAATGCATCCTGTCTGTTGATCCTTCTGGCTTTTGTTCATGCTGTCTTTTCTTCTTCTGACTGTGCTAGACATTATGTATTAGGTGTTGGATTTAAAAATTTGTTTTCAAATAATTGAAGATTTATGATGATCCTATCTTCTTCTTAAAAATATGTATTTTGCTATGACCTTTATTTCTATTAGACATATATTGTACCTTCTCATTCTAACCTCTGTGTTCTTGAAAATCTGTTTCATAATCCCCATATCTTGATTTCTCTGTGCTGCATCCTAGATAATTTCCTCAAATGTATACTCTATTTTACTTACTCTCTATTCAGCTATTTTTAATCTGTTGTTCAGAGCATCAATTGAGTTTTTAGCTTCAATGACTATGTTTTTTCTTTCTAGAGTTTTGATTCTTTTTAAAATTATCATGGTTTTTTTTTTGGTATTATCTTGTGTTGTAAATAAGATGAATATTCTCAAACCTTCATTTAACTGAAGAATTCAACAGAATCACAGATATATTGTGTCTTTATAAACAAATGGTAAAAATGGAAAGTTTAAAGTTCTTCTGGACTAACAACAAAACCTCAAATAATCTGTCAATTCAAATAGTATTTTTTGGGCAAACACGTAGAAGTTTGTTGAGGTTATATTTCACAAAACACAGCAACAACCGCCAAAATCTGAATGTCTTAAAAGGCTTATTTGTATAAATAACACTTCCAAAAATGTGTTATGAAATAGAACAGGATTATTCATTTTTATACAAATCTCCATACTGGGAAAGAGAATCGTATTGAGATGTTTTTGTAAATATTCTCAATTTACCACTTTATCAGAACTAAATTTAAGACATGAAATTGTATCTGCTCCTCTGTACTGTAAGTGGAAGAAGAAACATTTTATTATTATCTTTCTGATATTCCTTTCATTAGCATTTGGGAGGGACTGCAGTTTCAAGTCTGAGTGATGTAACACAGACAAAGAGTAAACGCCTTTGTTTATGAAATCTCAATGAAGGAAGAAATTTTTTTTACACCCACAGCCTAGACTAAGGAGCTGTTGACCATGCTGTTGCCTCCCCATCCAGTGATTCAAAGGGCATATTTTTCTATTACATTCTTTAGTGAATGTAAGCCATTCAACCATGTGGGGTCTTAGTTCCTACCTCCTCTTCCTGCAACCTTGACTGCTGTCCTTACTTGGCTATTAAACCCTTTGGCTATCAAGGCAGCACATTCTCAAGAGCAGGAACAGTTTGTTTACCTCTCAATTTTAAGTTTCCTCTTTGTTCTTTTGGCTTCTGGAATTTTTTTTTTTACTTTCTTATTGAGCCAAGTACGCATTCGACAGTTACTTATTATATTTTTATCTTGCATTTTCAGTTGTGTTTTAGAAGGAGAATTTCCCCATGATCTAGCCTGCTATAATGAGTGAAATGGAAATTATTTTTCCAAAAAGACCACAGTCATTAAAAAAAAAACTAGTTCATTCATAAGACTACTAGATTTTTACACTTGCTCATTTTTTGTTTGCACATAATTTTGAGAAACTTTTTTTAATAAGTGGCAATCAATATAAGAAAATATTCATACTCTCTTATATATGGTATATATTGTTTATTATTACTTACAAGCATAAAGGTGTATGTGTATAGAAGCCTCTTTCCTGATTTGGAGCTTTTTTTTTTCAGTTTTTCCCTTTTATAGAAAATTTTAGTCAATTTATATTAAAATTACAAAATCATACAAGATCATATTAGTTGTTATTGCTCCAATACTAAGTTTAATACTTGTACTTAGAGTTCCAGGTTGAACCTAAACTCAGGCTAAAATCTACCAGTGTTGAGATATTTTGAATGTGTCCAGAATACTGATCATATTGACCCATCAGGAGCATTTTTAAAGGAAGGGCTAAGATCTTCCTGGGAATAACTCTAAGTGAGGATAGCACCAGAGAAACAAACTGAGGTCTATAGTAATGCTTTGATTGTCAGAGATGAGGGTTGAATCTGATCACAACTTGCCATTTGCTATTGAGATTTGCTCCTAACTCAGCACCCCTTCTCCCAAACATGGGTTTTCATCATAATGTAAGGAGAGAGTAGGCTGAAATTAATTAATAAAAAACTGTTAATTGATGAAAAGTCATTCTCCCACAGACACAAAGAAATTCCAGGGGTATTTAATTTATGTTACTCACATGATAAAGAGAAATGCAAGAGTTAAGAGAGAGAGAAAGATTCTCCCCACAGTGGCTTTGGTACATTAATGAACCCAGAAAATACATTATCACTGGTATTTTTGAAGACTCCACTATGTCAGTCATGGCAGCAGAGATGTAGAGCCCATGCAATGCCCAGGAGGTAGGGTAGCCATGGAGATAGGAGAGCATTCAGGCAGCAGAGGGTTGTTATTGACAGGTTAGTGACCACCAAGAGAGAGATTGTGTCCTTGGCTCTAAGATCAGCTTTTCTTTAGCTGTAAATGGCTGCAGCCAGGTGCTCTCAGATGACTTTATGTGACAGCAAAAGCCTGGTAAGAACCCTCACTAAAAGGAATAGATCACAAAACGGGAAACAGATGAGACAGAATGTGAACTGGTGGTTGCCAGGGCCTGGGGAGAAACTGATTAATGGGGAAGGAGTTTTACTTTGGAGTGATGGAAATGTTTTGGAACTAGATAAGGGTGGTGGCTGCACCACATGTGAATGGACTAAATGTAACTGAACTGTTTCCTTTAAAATGGTTAATTTCATGTTGTAAAAATTCACCTCAATAAATTATTTTAAAAATATAAAGAGGAAGCAGATAGAAACTTATTACTAACCACATGTGACAACCCAAGGACTATACCAGTTAATGGATGATTCTTTGATGAGGCTGTAGACCTTGCAATACCATGGATACTAAAAGCCTGAGAAACTGTTTTTATTACTTTCAAACTGACCCAGGAATGGCTGCCCTGAGGAAATATGAGTTTCATGCCATTTAAAATATTTTGCTCCCATGTCCTATTGTTTCAGTCTCAATTCTTAGATATTGTGACAACATAAATAATGATTAGCATGTATTGGATAACACTTCAAGAATATTCTAAAAGGATAAATTTGTATATTTTTCTTGTTGTTTCTGAAGGGTAAAGAATGATTTTCCTCAAGTTCCCTCTCATTCAAAGAATAAAAACAAGAGTCGGTATTAATCTAAAGTCTTTCCTAAGTTGCTGTGATTAGTTTTGGAAAGGGTTTGTACAACAACCTGAAAATCAGGAATTCTTTTCTCTCTGAAGTCAGACTACTATGACTTTAAAGCACTGAACAGCAATTTAGAATGTGGAGTTTAAACATTTTAAAAACAAATGGTGTGTGAACATAGGAAATGGTTTCCCTCAGGCAATAGTGTCATGATTTGTCCTCAACCCAGATTTCAAAGCTTCCCTCTAAACCACTGGGGGTTGTTTCTCCCAGGATACAACTTTCCTAGGCAAAAAAGCAATGGCACACTTCTCTCCCTCATGTTCCTGTATGAAGACTAATTTTTTAAATAAGGAGTCATGAACTCCCTAAACAATTATAATCTCCTGACATTATCTGTGGGCAATGCAAACTGTTTCTCCAAAAAAATGGACTTCAAAAGTTCAAAGTCCTAGAAGAACACTGGGAAGTTTACAGTGCATTAACTAGTTAATTTTCTAAGAGATTTTTTCCCCCAAGTATGAAGTTAGGTTTCCAATTCAGTCCCCAAATTGCAAAATTTCAAGAAGCACACAGCTAATGCCAAAAATTGTTTCTTTGGATTTTAAGAAGTACCAGCATACAGAGGTTCCACTGTGTTCCATAGAATTGCAAGTTATTCATTCCTTACCACTTGACCCCAGTGTACCATTACATGGTATCAGAATTAACATTATGTAACTTTTTAATTTCAACTACCATATGAGTGAGGACTGACCTTATAGATATTTTTTTATGTACCTCCATATCTGGGCTATCACTGATATGTGCATGGACGAGGTCTTTTACCCCAGTCAACATATAGAAAGGGACTAGTGGCATTCTCCTTCAAAAGTGTAAAATAGGAAATTCATAAAACTGAGTAAATTAAATCCTTCTTTGTAAATGTAGACTCAAGGACACAGAAACCTTGGTGTATCAAAGTCTCTTTTAGGCAGCTGGCTTAGAAAGGCATTTTGCCTAGTAAATCCATACTAAATCCCATTGCAGTCTGGATTCATACCAATGAAGTATCCAGTAGCTGATGATTCCATTCCATCTGCCTAGAATTCTACACTCCAGTATTTTAAACTATTGGAATTCTGTTCATTATTCACAATCAAACTTTCAGAAAATTACATTAGCCAAAACAAAAACAGCAACAATGACAACTGAAGTTATTATGAACCTAATTCTATTCTAAGTGCTTTATAAATCTAGATTGAAAGTACTATTCTCCCCATTGTATGGATGAAAAAACCAAGGTTTCATGAGGTCAGTAATATCCTCAGAGTCCTCCTGTCTTCCTAGTCCTTCCCAACTCACCATTCCAAATCAATTTAGTCCCTACCTTCTTTGACTTGCCACCTCCTATAGAAATGTGTTAATACCTTGACATATCTCTTAATTTAGCTCCCATACATACGCTTGCTCATTCTTCCAGCAGCTTATAAATGGAGGAAATGGCCCATCTCACTCAGCTTTGTATCAGATGTGGTTCAGAGGGAAGTGCCTTGCACATAATAAAATATTTCATAATCATTTTTAAAGTTTTGTAAATTATTGATATTGATGTTAGAGAACTACTTAGATTTGGCTGTAGACCACCCAGTAGTCATCCTCTGAACAGCTAATGTTTTATTGCTTCCAGATTACCTGAGCCATGGTTCAACGTGAGTTGCCACAGATAAAATATCCATATTATAGTTAAGAACCAGGTTCCCCAACCAGCGCACCTTGTCCAAAGAATTTTCAGAAAGTCATCAGCACGATAGTTTCCATTTGTGAGACTGTGGTTAACCCAGTTAATAAAACAAGAGACTTGGTGTTCCTCTTTGGTTAATATAGGAGGATACTTCCCACGAAACTTTGTTTATTTGCCTTGAGAAGGGAGGGAGACCATGACCATGTCACCGGGCCAGTATTCTTAATTTGTGGCAGCTTTGCATTGCCAGTTTTTGTTATCTTAGGTTGAGGTTAATTTGTTCTGTGACCACATTGTCATTCTGCCAACTTTATTTTCATGTTCTGAATAACTAAATATATAGCAGTTTCAGTGACTGGAAAAATATTACATTTCCTCCTCTCATCCCCAAGCGAAAGAGAGAAAAGATCTCTGCATATCTCTCATAATACAGTTGAAAAGTAGAAAACCCTGAAGAATTTTTATGGATTTTTTTTTCAAGCAAATATTATGAATAGGTTACCTTATCATCTCCACATTTGGAGTCATATTATTTACATCTCTGCTTAGCATCGATTGGGCTGGCATTCTTCTACTAGATAGAAAGCTACTACTCCTTGACAGAGAGAGAGAGAGGCTGCTACTTCTCTTCCAAACTCCATTATTCTCATCTTCCATAATAATAGGTTTGAGGCTGACATGTGAGTGCATGGCACAGTTCCAGAAGTTATGTGTGCCAATTTTTGGTCTAGGACTTCAGGCATCAAGTATACCTCTTCTATCTCCTCTTTCCTTTTCTACCAGCAGGAAGCTAGATGAGGTGGGAATTCAGTCCTGACCAGAGTGAAAGCGACAGTGACAGTGTCAACTGGTGATAGTGCCTAAGGGGTAGGATGACAATGACTTCAAAGGAATCTGGCTTATGAATGACCTCAAGGAGTAGGGCTCCCCTGCAAACCTGAAGTGAACTCATAGGAACATTTATGGTAGAGGGACAAGGACAGTTTTTATCTGGATTTTTGGAAATCATTTATAATTGTTTAGACTTGCCCTGACAAATACATCTGTGAGTGGATACCCCTGTTGTAAACTATTGTCATAACTACAGGAGTCATCAAAAACAATTGAATACCCAAACACTCTAGTAGCAAAACTCAATCTCTCACCATTTATTTTTTGGTCTTTTTAATTGAGTCAGTTATACCTACATCCACGTGATGTAGAATTTTGTCAATTCATAGGGAGTGTTTGGCCTTCTGTTCCAGATTTTCCACTATGATTACTGGAGATCAAAAAGTCTGCTAAATTTAATCACAACTTGATATCAGGTAGGCAACCACTGGCATGAACACACTCTGGACTTTGTTATCTTGCATTTTAGCTTTAACTTTACGTACATGAATTCTGTAATTCTCTTCCATGATAGAGATCAAGAATCTTTTCATTGTTTCATTAAAATTTTACCAAGCACTCTAATATTTTATTTTATTTTATTATTTTTTTTACTTTCCTAATGTTTTGGTCCAGGGATCAGCAAAATGTTTCTGTAAGGGTGAGATAGTAAATATTTTAGGCTTAACAGGCCATAGGCTTCTGCACAACTATTCACCTTCAATGTTGTAGAGCAAAAGGAGCTTACAGATTACACAGAAATGAAAGGATGTGACTGTGTTTCAATAAAACTTTATTTACAAAACAAGGTAGTCAAGCTGGATTTGGTCCACAGGTCATAGTATGTTGGCCTATGCCTTAGTCTATATACTAACAAGGATAGCCTGGATAATTATTTCAACTTCACCCTATCTGTGCCCTCCTGACCTTTAGCCCCATCTATCTTGACAGTTTTGTATCCTGTCTTGATCTGCTTTCCTCACTTTTGTTGCCAGGCTTCTAAAGACATTTTTCTAAAGAAAAAAAAATATATCCTGATTAGAGCCATTTCACATTTTTATTTTTAATATCTGCTCATTTCTCTGTTTGTCACTAGTCAACACTCTTTCCCATTCCTACTCTAAACCTGCCATTAATTGTCCTAGATAATGACAAGCTGTTCTCCAAAGGGGTTGAACCAATTTATACGTCAGTAAGCAGTAACTGAGATTCTCATTGTTTCACATCCTTGCTGATATGGCAGACTTTTGATTTTTTGCCAGTTTAGTGGTTGTGAAACAGAGCCAGTGCATTCCACAGCTTCAAGGGGATGACACTCATATTTGAGTTCATAAGGATGGTGCTCCCTGGAGTTGAGCAGTGGGTGATCCATGCAGCTATATATAGCAACGCTGGAATGAAGCATATCTCAGTGTGATTGTAATGTAAAATTGCTTGATTATTAATGAGTTTGTTTAATGGCTAGTCATACTTCTTCATTTGTGAAGCATATATATTCATGACTTTCACCCAATTTTTAAATCTTCCTGTAGTCTGTATACTAGGGCTTTGGGGGTTATATGTGTTACATATATCTACTCTCTATTTGTGGCTTGTATTTTTACTCTTTTGAGGGTGTCTTTGGATGAACAGAAGTTTCTTATTTTCATGAAGTCAATTGTACCACTTTTCTTTTATGGTAAATGCTTTTAATGTATGAGTTAAGGAGTTATTCCTTGTTCTGAAGCCAGAAAAAAATTCTCCTAGATTATCTTCTAAAAGTTTGAAAATTTTACCTTTCACATTAAACTTTTTTAACTAGCTGGAATTGATTTTGCCTGTGTGTCATAGAGCATTATTTATTAAGTAGCTCCTTATTTGTCCTTCTTTTAATCTCAGTCATAAATTAAGTTTCAATACATGCATTACTTTGTTTCTGTTTTCTTTCAGTCAACTTAGTCTTTGTCCAAATATACATTTTTCATTCACATAGTGTATGTTCAATTTTGAATACTGCTTCTTTATTTCAGAAGTTATCTTATTTTCAATATTTCCCCATTGTTTTATAGCATTGTGCCTATATACCTTTTTGCAGCATTTTTGTTTATCCATTCCCTGTTATTGGTTAGTTAAACTTTTTCCAATATATTGATACTACAGAGAATGTTATGATGGACATTTTATGTACATATCTTTTTCTTCTGCTGAATAATATCCTAAGGATATAATCCCAAGAGTAGGAATATTGAGTAAGAGTAATGATATTTTATGGTTTTAAATACCATAAATTAAATATTCCCATACTCAATTCCAAAATCATGATTTCATTTTAACATTTTACTTTCCTGCCTCCAAGTTATTAGTAATGCAAAGGTACTTTGGTTTAGTTTCAGTAAGCATTTATTTGATTGCCCATGAGGCTAAATAGATTTCCTTGAGTCTGTGTATTATGCATGTCTCTTCATGAGTGGGGCTCCTGCTCATTCACTTTATATTGAAGTCTTGGTGCTTTACATAAAAATTTGAATGTGCTCTTTATAGGTTACAGATTTAGACTAGATACTGTATAACTTGATTTCTTTTTTAAAGTACTAACATTTATTTTAAGCGCCTACTTAGTCTGTTTTTTTTTTTTTCATTTCATCATATTGGACAAATCACACAAGATCCTCTTCCAGCTGCATTTTGGCACAAAAGTGGCATCATCTCTCTGAAACAACATCACTTATACCTCTGGGAACTAGAGATTGAATTACAGCTCTGCTCAAGAGTTACCCGCAAAGACTGGCTTCAAAGATGAGGGTTTGAAGTTTCTATCTCATTCAAAGCAGTGGCAGGCATAGAAGCAGAGCACAGTGAGTCATCCTCATCCTTTCGTAGCACTCAGCTTAGCTGGCAGGTCACATCTGACAGTGCCCAGCTTTTAGATGAAGGAACATCAAGTGCTGTGTTAGCTAATTACAATACACTAAGCTTGGAACCTGACTCCCAGAGTACTGAGGAGGAGATGCACACACAGCCTCTGTTTCTTCACATTGGCTATTCACCAGGGTGCAATAAACTATATAAATTTCCTTGGACTGAACCCCAAGGAAAACTAAAGCATATCCTGCTTCTTCAATCATTCATTTTAGTTAAGAATGGGACCTTTCACTTGCTTAGAAATTATGGTGGAGAGTGTTTCATAGATAACATCTGTCAGTCTTCGTTCTCCCTCTCCCCTTCCTCCCTAACACATCTAATAAGTCACTGAAGCGTGTCCATTCAGTGTTCATACATTTGGATATAGCCTCTCTTCTTTAGCTCCATTGTCTTGGTTCAGGCCCTTATCATCACTCATGTAGATTACTTTAATTCCTATAAGTACATCTCTCTTCTTCCACTTTTATCTGACTTTTATCCTCTACATTAGTGAGAACATTTTCAACTACAAATACAGAAACCAAATTCAAATTATGTTTATGAAATAAACAACAAAATATAATTTACTAAATAAGAAAACTGAAGAAGAGAGTTGGTTTCAAGCATAGCTAGATACAGGTGTTCAAATGATGCCATCAGAATTCTGTCTCTCTTTCCGTCCCTCAGCTCTGCTTTTTTCACCATTGGCCTCCTTGGTCAGGTTCTGTCCACATAGTGACAAAGATAGCCAAGGAGCCACAGGCTCACATGAATAAGTCTTCTAGGTAGAAATTCCAGAGAAAAAAGCATGATGACCACTAGTATGTATGTCATCCACCCACCCCACCCCCAAAGATTTATATTAAGCTATCATGGGTCAGGGTTCACTCCTGGGCCAGTTTGATAAGCCAGCTTGTGCCATGTGCCCAACACCATGGTGGAGAGGTGGAAACCCTTGCTTACTACCCCACCAAAATCACAAGTAGCAAGGAAGGGGCAGTCTTCCAAACTAAGGGTGGTAGGACCGACTGAAAACTAATAGATGTACATTAAATATGGCCACCAGAATTATCTTTTTAAAGTAAAGTTATAATCATGTCTCTAGTTCCCTGCTCAAAAAACCTTCAAAGGCTTCCAGTTTCTCACGAGATGAAGTCCAGTCTTCCTGCCTGGTACATAGGTACACCAGACTAAAGACTCATCCTACCTTCCCTGTCATCTTCCATATATTCCCTAACATATTTCAAGTTGTAAACCATCCATGCCACATAAATTGTCATTGCCTTAATATTCTTAATATATTTTAATCTTTTAAGTTTCTATAATTTATAACGTTGCACTCTCTACCATGAAAGTCTTAATTCCTCTTCTCTGAATGGCTTAAATATTACCTTCAATTTCCAACTTCAATTTTACTTCTTCAGGTCTTTCTAGGCTCCACCAGTCAGTTGCTAACCCTTCTATTACTAGAGCACCTTGCACTGATCTTGCTTATTATCTGAATCATATTGTTTTATGGTTGTGATTATCTACCTGTTTTCTGTCCTAGACTTTGAGCACCTGGAGGACAGGAACTGTTTCTTAATTGTCTTTACTCTCTCTACTATACCCAGTCCTGTACCTCCTAGGAAATGCCCGAATAAACACATGCTGATTGACTGAAAGCATGCATGCAATGAGATCGCAGGTTTTTGTGTTAAAAGTTTATTGAAAGCATGATGTTTCTAGCCAAGTGAATCTAGTCCCGAAAAAAATAATTGGTACTAAGGGAACTCATCTTATAATGCGGCTCAACAGGGTGGCAGATGTTGGCATAGTAACTTATTTGCAATGCTGAAGACATTCTGTGGTTTGGAAACATTTCCAAATAGTGGAGTGAAATGTTATATAACAATCCAAGAGATCATAGGCTTGAATAATTCAGTATATTAAAACTATTTCCTTCTGGACTTGGATCCCCTGGCTACTATGCAATATTCTATATTTCGACCTGCTGATAGAGGAACTGCTGTTTTAAGACTCACACATTTTAGATAAACTAGGGTATTATATGTTTGTGAAATAATATGCTTTAAATAACATTCTGATTTCTTTCATGTTTTTCTCTCATGAATATCCACAAAATAATTGTTAGAGAACAGAAGACAACCATTTGAGCAAGGCTTGAACTATTATTATCGAGCACATTCAGAAATTTTTTACAATGTGGCCTCTTTCCAGAGCAAGCCCCCACTGGCTCCCTCAAGCCTTTATGAAAGAGGTGATTATCTCCACTAAGGCCACAAAAGTCATAGAATTCTAGGAGACACTGTTTACGTATAAACTAATTGAGCACCATGGAATTCACTGTGTTTACTAGGTTCTGGGGTATATAAGTTAAGGTTGAATTTGAGTTTTTATGCAAACAGCGACACCTACCCCAAAAGTGCTCAATGGTTACCACCACAGTAACCAAATATAAACAAGACCTCAGGTGTACACACAGGGTGTATGCATTTTTACAAAAGACCATATACAAGTGCTTTGGGGATTGTGATGAGATTCAAGGTTATGAGAATGCAAAGGGAAAAGATAAAGCTATGGGTTGCATAACAGCAAGTGTGGAAATTAGTTTACACTCCTTAGCGGCACCAAATAATGCTGACTCACTGTGCAAGAAATTAAAGGTCAAACCTTACACGTAGATTAAATCCAGGGAAAACTGCATTTTTCTCAGGTTAAAGAAGTGGTCTTTGTCAACAGATGTTGTATAAGTCACATTCCCAATTGGGGCTTTTATTTAGCATATTAAATTATCCATCAAGACAGATAGATTCAGTTTATGAGACCCATTTTGTGGTGCCATCTATCAGGAATGTCACAGTTAGGATGTGTTCTCTACCGACAATCTTTCCTTTTATTTTATATATATATATATATATATATATATCAAGTGGGTGTATCCTTTCAAAAGGTTTGAACATATAAGGTCTTAAGGCTGGAAAGTGCCATAGAGAGCATTTCATTTTACCGTTTTATTTTGCAAGTTAAAGAAGTAGTAAAGAACTATTCACTAGGTATCGTAAACTACCTGTAAAAGTACTGAGTCCCAATTATTTGGGCCAAACAGGAAACCAAGAATGGTTTGCCATTGAATCCAGTCTCCCTGCAGTGATAATTACCAAGGTTATTGAACAGTTTTCAGAACTTCCTTGTTTTTCAGTTAGCACTTTAAATTTTCTATAGTGTTTTTATAATCTTCAGGAATGTGGGACAAATAATCAGCAACTTGGTGGGGGATGAGACAGTCTACAGGGACCCAAAATAGATACAATATTTGAATGTCCCATATTTTAGGGGTCTACTTTGAACTATAGATTACTGCTTTCTTTTCTTTTACTTTTTCCTTCCTCACTTCACTGGAAAGATATTTTGCCCATTTTCTTCTGCTTCATATCCTGAGTTAATCTGAAAGAAGATTCTGATCTACATTTTTGGCTCTTTAACGACTAGATTTCTTGATATAGTCTCAAGTGTTAGTTCTTTGATCTTCCACGGAAGACTGCTACTCACAGAGGGAGTTATTGTGTGTGCTGGAGTTTGGGGGAAAGTGTGCTTTGAATAACCTTACCTCTGTTCTGTGTTACTGCTCAGATCTTTATCTTATGTCCCTTAGTATTCTGTAAGCCTGTTTCAGCTGTTGCCAGCATTACTCGCTGATAGCTTAAACACATTTAGAGAGACGTGTTGATGAATAATGGAGAGTGTCATTCATTCATCTTTCAGTTCTTTGTGATAAACAACTGATTTTCCTAATAGTTAACATGCTTGAAAAGACTTATACTAAGATTATAATGTAGGATTAATGGAATGCCAACTCTCTCAAACAAAATCCAGAACCTCAAAAAGATTTTTTTACTGGAAGCGAAGTCTCCATAGAGAGGTCCATTTTGAGCCAAGTGGCTCCAGATTTGTTCTCTCAAGTTTCCCCTTTCCAGTGGCGCTGGTTTTTCCTGATACTATAGGTTCCTCTCACTACAACAAAGCCAGGCTAGATTTTCAGGCTTTTAATAAGTACATAGAAAGAGCAAAAGAGAAATAAATACAGAAAACATAAGATTTGTTTTCTTCCAGGGAAAGATGTGTGGATCTCTTTTAAGACCGGGAACTAGCCTTATTTCCTTAAATCCCTGACACTTAACACAGTCTTGACAGATAGTAATTGTTTTATACATCTTAAATGAATGAATACATGAGTGACTAAAATACTAAGTAATTTGGATAACAAAGTACACATGGCTATCATGCAAGTAGATTCTACAGCTTGAAGTTTCTAAACTCCAGCTCCAAAAGACTGGACTGATTTCATAATCCCCTTGCTTTAGTTCCTTATTTTCTTGGTCTGACTGCTGCTCACGTGGAAATCACCATCTTAAAACCCTAGCCTTCCAGTTGTTCCCAGGACATCTGGGCCAAGTCATGACAAGGAGAGGCAGATGCCCCTCTGCTACTCAGTGAAGTTCCAGGCTCTTGTACAGATGGTTGACACCTGGGATGTCTCCATTCCCTCCAAGTCATGCTCCATGGCACAGGCAGAATTTTCTTTTAAAATACCAAAAGGAGAAATAGGACTAGGATGGTAGTTACCAGGGGCCGGCGGGGAGGTGAGGGGAGATGTTGGTCAAAGAGTACAAACTTCCAGTTATAAGATGAATAGGTTCTGGGGACCTAATGTACAGCATAGTGACTGTAGTTAATAATATTGTATTGTATACTTGAAAGTTGATGAGAGTAGATCTTAAACGCTCTCAACACAAAAAAGAAATGGTAATTATATGACTTGATGGAGGTGTTGGCTAACACTATAATGATAATCATTTGCAATATATTCATGTATCAAATGAATATGTCATACACCTTAAACTTACACAATGTTATATGTTAATTATATTTTAATAAAGCAAGAAAAAAGTGGGGGGATATTTCTGATCATAGGTAGTTTGAGGTCACTATTTTTGTGATGAGAAATATTTAGATCAGATTTTACAATAATTTCCATCAGACTATTTATAGTGAGAAAATTAATTTAAATGTCATCTGTTTAATTATTGTTTGTTACCCTTAATTAAAATGTTAATTGAGCACAGAATAAAATAAGATACCAAAGGATCACTCCATTTCTTTGTTAAAAACTCTTAAACAGCTTCAGAATCCCCCAATCATTTTCAAGGCTTACAAATCATTTTTAAATGGCTTTCCAATTTTAATATGGCTTGAAACAGTGTTTTTCAAATGACAAATCAAATAATAAGCCAGATTAATTGTCCAACTAAAATGTAAATGATATCAATTTAGTGGGTTAAGATAAGCATTTTTATTACTGAGTCCAAGCTTGTACTGCTCGCCGCACAACAGGCCACTAAGTCAGGAAACAAGGTGTTGGGACAAGGAATGGAGACTTTATTCAGAAAGCCAGCAGACTGAGAAAATGATGGACGAGTGTCCCAAAGAACCATCTTACCTGAGTTAGAGTTCATGCCTCTTTTACACTAAAAGGGGAGGTGGTGTGGTTGGCTGTTGCAAACTTCCTGGTGCTGGCCAGACCCCCAAGGGATTGTGATAATCCTTTGCTCTTGCAGCTGTCCACGTAGGTCTAGTCACGATGTTCCTGTAAACTCTTAGCAAGACGAACGCTATTCTCTGTTCTGCAATTTTTTTAATCTCCGTGTGAATGAAAAGTGTTATACCTCTAAAGGTCAAGCCTGGGAGGCAGAGCCTTGAGGATGGGCTATCATGTTTATTTCAGGCAAACATTCTTTTACAAAGGTGCAAAGCCATTATAACTAAGCACAGGCAACAGGGCACAAAGGTTAGAGCTAAAAGAATAGATCCAATATGGAGTCAGATTTGTACTTCTCTGTTACATTTTTAAAAATAAAATTCAGTAGGATATAATATATTAGAGTGTACTGCATGTAGTAAGGGTCAGTATTATTTCAAGAAATTTTTTCAGTTATCCCTATATGATATAAAATATATACTATATTAAATATGATATATGAAAAATATCCTATCACATCATACATTAGCTCAATAAGTATTTTCTGGGAAAAAATGGATGTTGCTGAAAGAAATCATCTCTGAGAAATAACTGTCATGGCAATAGGCATACAATAGTAGATTCTTGAAAAAGAAGCAGCATGACTAAGTCAAAGAACAACTTTTAAGGAGGAATGCCAGGGCTCTGTTATCATCAGCAGGATGCTCTTCTCACATATCTTTCCAAATCTGGCTGTAATGGTGTGGTTGGATAATGATGCTTTGGGTCCATCAGTCTTAAGGTGAGAGTGCTTAATAAGGAGGATTCCAGTATAATTGTGATTTCTTAGGAATAGTCCCAAGTTCAGAATCACAAGCCCTTTTCAATTCTTTGTGCCTATGTACTTCATAGTGATGTAGTAGAGGATCTACTGTTAGATATCTTTTTCCCAGGCTCCTGTATGATGTTAGAAGATCCATTGGCCTATTTTTTGCTCTATATTTTAGGAGACTGTGTACCATAAACTATATTGCCTGAGCCTGTTCTGAACCAAGTCATTCTATTAAGAGAAAAAGGCTTTGAGAGAAAAAATAATTCGTCCCTAATTTAGATACCTTCTATAGGTCAGGAAATGACAGAATAGACAACCTGGGTTAATATATCACAGGAATTACCAACTAACCAAACAATCTGTAAAAGCTAGTCAATGATTACTTTAAGGATTATCCTCAAAACCTTTCCAGAAAAGGGTTAATTTGAGTATATGTACCTACTAGGGAACACAAACCATATATCAAATTCACATGCATTTGTGAAATTTTAGCTAATTACTGGCAGTAAGAAACAAAAAAACAGGTTAATAAACTATCCTCCACAGAGGTCAATGACTGTAATAGGTAATCAAAATGTAAAGGTATTCCTTGCAAATTACTTTTAAATTTTTCTTCAGAAGTTCACAGTGTATTAATCACTCCAATTTGGAAAATCCTAACATAGAATTGAGATACAGTTCACAATCTAGTAATCGCCCCAACTGGGAAAATCTTAAACAAAAAAATTGAGATGCTGGGCTTCCCTGGTGGCGCAGTGGTTGAGAGTCTGCCTGCCGATGCAGGGGACACGGGTTCGTGCCCCGGTCTGGGAAGATCCCACATGCCGCGGAGCGACTGGGCCCAGTGAGCTATGGCCGCTGAGCCTGTGCATCCAGAGCCTGTGCTCCGCAATGGGAGAGGCCACAACAGTGAGAGGCCCAAGCACCGCAAAAAAAAAAAAAAAAAAAAATATTGAGATGCTGGATCAAGGGAAGAGAGCCCTGATTTGATTTGGGAGTCCAGAGCCCCCATTCCAGCCCTCCAAAAGTCAGCAGTGGGACCCTGAACAGGTGCAGGCTCTTGGGCTCTCAAGTCCTCTCTGTCTCCAGCTGGGAAACAATGCTTTGGACTAGATGGGCCTGCCTTTCAGTCTTCATCATGCATAATTCTATGTGCACTTTATACTCCCAAGGTGCTCATTAAGGTACTGATTTGCCATGGATGATAACAATCTGACTCAAGTGACATATCTAAAGAGAGCAAATGAAACATTAACATGAGTTTTCCCTACTTAAAAAAAATAATTTTGTATGCAAGTGTTTATGGAATTACTGACTAAAGTTTTCTCCATTAAATATAATGTGAATAGACAAATAGATCCCCATCTTCCTACCAGCTTGCAGATTAAATCCTTAATCATCAGCTTGTATTGCTTTCTTTTGCTGCGTTGGGTCTTCGTTGCTGCGCGTGGGCTTTCTCTAGTTGCAGTGAGCGGGGGCTACTCTTTGTTGCGGTGTGCGGGCTTCTCATTGCAGTGGCTTCTCTTGTTGCAGAGCACGGGCTCTAGGTCCGCAGGCTTCAGTAGTTGTGGCACACAGGCTTAATAGTTGTGGCTCGTGGGCTCTAGACCGCAGGCTCAGTAGATGTGGCACACGGGCTTAGTTGCTCCGCGGCATGTGGGATCTTCCTGGACCAGGGATCGAACCCATTTCTCCTGCATTGGCAGGCAGATTCTTAACCACTGTGCCACCAGGGAAGTCCCAGACAGCCTCTTGATTTTTACATATTTGATATGTAAGCAGTAAATCTGTATATATATATATATTTGCATTTAGTCATCACATTAATGACACTGCATTTTGAGGCAGATAAAGAGGAGGACTGATTCCATAAATGTGGTGATATATGATAACAAGGAATAGTTGCTTAATGGTGAAACACTTTCTCCTGTATAACACTGGGAAAGGCATGTCCGAAGCGCTTTGTCATTATATGATGACTGGGCTTAAATTAGTTTGATGCTAACGTTCATAGTTAAGATAAAGGTTACTGTTTTAAAGACTCCCTCCTCCACACCCCAGCACCCTGGGGTTGAATGCTTAGTGGTAGGATATTACTGGTGTGACTGAGTTTTCTAAGGAAAGCCTTTTACCCTTAAGAGAAAGCTAAAGATACGTGTAGAAATTTTCTAGAAAAAAGATTTGATTGTTTTCCTATTTTCATATTAGACTATATGATATAAGGGGAGATTATTTTAAATAATACTTCATTAGATATTTACTGAGCATCTACAATATTCCAGACACTATGCTGTGGGGTTATTTATAAGGGCAAGAAAATGCAGGAAAAGGTCCACTCAGGGAGTTGGCAAAATACTAGAGAAATAATGGTTAGGTAAATGTTCTTGACTTTTAAGACCCTGGTTTGTTTTGAAGGCAGCTATTAGACCTAATGACCTTAGCGATTTGTTGCCATATAATTATAAAATTGTGCTCTAAGTTATGTTTCCATATAGTTTCCTCTCTTCCGGCTCTCTTTCTTTTTTTTTTTTTTTTTTGCGTTATGCGGGCCTCTCACTGTTGTGGCCTCTCCCATTGCGGAGCACAGGCTCCGGACGCGCAGGCTCAGCGGCCATGGCTCACAGGCCCAGCCGCTCCGTGGCATGTGGGATCTTCCCGGACCGGGGCACGAACCCGTGTGCCCTGCATCGGCAGGCGGACTCTCAACCACTGCGCCACCAGGGAAGCCCCGGCTCTCTTTCTTTGCTTGATTAATTACTACTTCAGGTCTTAGTAATACTAGGACTTTATTCTGGGAAACCTTCCCCAACCCTTAAGACTATTTGGGCTCTTACAGCGCCCATTGCCTTTTAACCATAGAACTTACCACACACTAGGGTGTCTATGAATCTGTGAGATCCACTTGGGTATTACACAGCTGTGTTTTGCTAGCACTGTGTCCCCAGACACTAGTACAGCACATGTCTTAAAGTTGGTGTATTCAATGAATAATTATTAATTACATGAATGAACATTTATCATGATCCTGGGGAAGGGGGATAGTGATGCAAGAAACCATTCCTTTTGTATACTAGGCACATAACAGATTTAAAAAAAAATTATTATGAAGACAGTGCACACTGAATTCAGAAGCCTAAAGTTTGCTCCAAGAGAGCTGTGAGCAGCAAACTATGGAACAATTGAGAACCTCCCAGGTAGCATCAGAAGTGTGCGGAGATTGCTTAACATAACGATGTGGAGTAGGTCCCCTTGAGGAACAGGACTATAAAAAGTAACTGCTTCCATTTTTAGATACCTCGCTTGAGTCCAGCGTGCTGTCAGGTGCATGCTGCCTCTTGCTTTGCAGCCTGGGATAGAGTTACACCCTCTGCATTGCATTTCATTCCCTTGATTATTTACATAATCCCCCTGGCTGTGCCTGTCAATTTACAGACCGAAAGGAATCCCATCATAAGCACACTAAGTTATATACTTGGCTGCATCGTACAAATGTGTTTTACCTGGATTATATTTGGCAGGGCAAGCCCCTGAGTGATGATAATTTCATTGTATTTAACATAAAGTCTCCCTCGAGGTGGTGGGTGGGAATACCTGAGGTATAGGGAAACAAACCTGTTAAGCGTAATCACTCCAGATAGCTTGTCTTCTTTCCACAACTTGTGACTTTAGAAATAGATTACACAGTGTCTTTAAAGCTGTATTGTAATGAAAAAGTTCCTGTAGCAGCCCCCTTTGAAAACTTCATGCTTATACCAAACTATGATCATTTGTGAAATATTAACTTTGAGAGGAAAGATGATTCATTCTTTCGCCAAATAATGGAGTTTGTTAGATCCCTAAATATTTTGAAGGGTAAGATAGACCGCCAGGATTTTTGAGCCTCAGGACACTGCAGGAGAGGTGTGCTTTACTGGGCATTGAGGCAGGAAAGGAGGGAGGAAGAAGCACACATTTGTACCCAGTTCCCAATATTTTCAGTCTCTCGATTTCATCAACAAGGAGACAAACCTAGCATTTGCAAGCAAAGAACCCAGAGTAGTTTAGGGGAAAAATAAAGAATGTTCCCCAAAATTCCAAGTACATTCTCCAGCTCTCCATCTTCGCCCTTGCTCATACTATATCCTGAGGCTCAAAAATCCAAAATGATACATAAATGTAAAGGGGTAAAGCTGACCAGCAGTCATCCTGCTGGTAGAAATACGTAGATCTTTCCTTACATACAAAGTGACAACTCATAACAGATTTATGTTCAGAAAAGAACAAGGTTGGGTGTATTTTTTAAGTAAAGATCATGAAGGATTATTATGCTTTAACTAGAATATTTTTTACACCTAAACAGAAGTAGACATGTTCTTTGTGATGCATATGAATAAATATTCACATTTATATGACTAAATATGGCATTATGCTTTGATGAAAAACATTTTCCAGTAGGCACACCAAAATATGAAAAAGATTTAGTTAACTCACATTTGCAAAGAATATCAAGATGGAGTTTCCTTTTATATGCCGGAACTCAAAAAGTCCATTTAACTACTGATTTTAAAATAAAATATGTGAAACAGTATGTTTTTCTATACCCTAACTGCTGTATTACTTATTATAAGCAGAAAATAAAATGTTAGTATAAAAATTGTCAGGTGTATTAACAAACTATCTGCAATGGGATTTGTCTTGTAAAAACTGTTTTCCTTTAGAGATAAGGCTGCATGCTTTTCTTATTTGCACATTATTCTCTGCATAGAACACTGCTTTATCACTGCAATTCATTGCCTCTCCATGGAGTTACTAGACAGTGTAGCATATTTATAGTGACATGAATTACATTGCTGAAATAAATATTACAATGCTTCTCTGTTCAGAGGACATCATGAACAGGAACATAACACTACATTCGCTTTCTCTCAGGGAAATTACAGGAGCCCTCTGTGTAATTTTCAACGGAAGGGAGAACAATTTGTGAACGTAGAACCAGTTTGTGTCTTGTACCCATAAAAGTCATTCAAGTTCATCACAAGTCAAGTCCAGATACAAAGTTGTTTATACAACTGAATGGATTTTGCAAAATGAAAAGATTCAGTAAAGGAAGACTTAAAATTTTAATGGTTAATTGCTCCCAATATTTTGGACACTTTCTCACTGACTGGTTTTGGGTAGTAAATTCATACAGAACAATGAAGTCTTGCTGTGTGATTTTTTTTTCAGTATGTAATTTTAAAACACCATAACCACTTTTGAGGAAAATGATTTTATACAATCGTCTATTATAAAATTTTGGTCTTTTTCATCTTATCGAAGTGTCAAACACAAGGATGTTACTTCAGGATACTTTTAGAAAACTGAGGTATAGATATTTTCAATAAATAGAATTATAAAAAATGAAAATATTTAATTTCTAAAACGTTTATTAGGTGTGCAGATTTAACATATATTTTTACAATGGAATTAATGAAAACTTCCAAGCTCAGTTAAGCAAAAACACATAAAAAATCTGAATGATATTTATCCATTTACTTGGAGAGGGGAAGATTATTACATTCAAATTTGCTTTCCTATAGAGAACATATATTCAAGAGTTTCATCTCATTAGTTGATGGTGACTAAGGTGGTACAAAATAATTAGAATAGAACACATCCTCAAGGATCTTTTCCCCATCAGAATAATAAAACTTATCTCTAAAAAGTGGACACTCTCCAGAACATATAAGAAGGATGTAAAAGTAGAAAAAAATCGTGCAATAAAACTTTGCAATAAACATTAATTTTTTAAATGCTTGGTAGCTCTTTGCAATTCTTGCATTGTCCCAGGGACTAGGAATGTGAGCAGTTGAGTGTGAATATTGAGAATTTTGTTCATAATTTCATTTTCCAAGTTGCAACTTAAAAAAATAGTAATATAAAGCATCAAACATATTCTCCAAGTTCTTCTTCTATACTGAAAGGGTAAGAAATAAATTGAGTTTTCCCCTTCCTTCCTTGAAAGTAAACAGTACAAAGTTCAGTTAAGTTAGAAGATGCATAAGAGGAGATGCTTTTTTTTAATTGAGGCAACATTTGAGTTAACTTTTAGACAGAAAATTATGAATGTGACTATTACAGATATAAAAGTCATTTTATGAAAAAAGATGACAATCCACAGAGTAAGTTAATAAGCAAGTATAGGTAATTAATATTTCAACCAAGTAGACATTTATTACTCTGCAAAATCTTTTATATAAACCTATGTATTTTGTTAAAATATTACTTTTTGGAATTTGATTAATAATTTACTTCTATATTTGAACATCATTTAAAAAAATTGTTACATTTTCTGGTGCCATCCCTTAAAAAATTCCAAAGCACATCTGATGATTAGTAAAGACTTAGTATGAAAAATAAAGGAGAAAAACAAAACTAAAGTAATGAATTCTCTATTTTTTACATGTTGAATTAATAATATTTTGGATATATTGGGTTATATAAAATATAATACTGAAAAATTTTAAATATACTTGTTTTAATATTTTTTAATGTGGCTACTAGACAATTTTAAATGACAAATATAGCTTGCATATATTTTCAGTGGAACAGCCCTGATCTACACTGTAAATAGAAGTTAAAACTTAAATTTTGCACTTTAGGAAATTTGTGGCCCTTGTTACTACATGTATTTTAGAGAGTATTCATTCTGTATAGCCACAGCTAATCTAACCACATATGACATAACTTTCCCCTTGGTTGTGAGACCATTTCAGTTGTTAGTAAATGTTCACAGCCCATATTAGATTGATATTTTAGTGAAAATCTGGGTTTTTTTTTTTGTTGTTGTTGTTTTGTTTTTTTTGTTTTTTTGTTTTTTTGCTGTACGCGGGCCTCTCACTGTTGTGGCCTCTCCCGTTGCGGAGCACAGGCTCCGGATGCGCAGGCTCAGCGGCCATGGCTCACGGGCCCAGCCGCTCCGCGGCATGTGGGATCCTCCCGAACCAGTGCACGAACTCGTGTCCCCTGCATCGGCAGGCGGACTCTCAACCACTGCGCCACCAGGGAAGCCCAAATCTGGGTTTTTTTAATTAAAGCATGTTTGCTGAGTCACAGTGTACAGTTATAAACGTTGTTTACAACACAAGGGTTCCTAAGTAAACCCAACCTGTACCCCACTCACCAAGTCATCATCCTGGCAAGGGCATTCATTTGTCTGGAGGAGGAGGTTCTTTTTTCCTAGTTGGCACAAAAGCAGCACGTGGGCTAGCCAACTCTGCATGTTTTCATTGAGATGTAATATTGCAATATTATAAAAAGCACTCTCAGAACATTATTTTCTGCTCCAATCATCCAGATAGAGTGCATTGATATTTCTACATGATATGCAGTAAAAATTCTCGTATCACCTTTCATTTGCCAGAGGTTTTATTATTCTCCCAGCTCTCACACATATTTTATCAGTATTCTCATAGTAATACTAGGAGATAAGTAAAGCAGGTATTGTCCTCATTTTACAACTGAGAAAATGGAATTGAATTTCCTCTTTGGATTGGAATAGAACACAGAATTACCACATTTTCCCTTTCCAAATAAAATTACAACTAATAATTTGTGAGGCAGCCCCATAGACATACACATTGCAACTAAAAGTTAATGTAACATTTATAGGCTAAAAACAGATTATAATAAAAGGAAATAATTCAACCACATTTTGGGCTTCTAAAATTCAATCAAAATTTTGTTTTCTAATAAAAATATTTAATCATGTTTTGTTATTTAATTTATGTTTTAAAAGAGTGAAAAAAGTAGTGGCTATGTAGTGTTCCCCAAATCTAATTTATTTATTAGAATTTTTGTTCTCACAACTTATCTAAGTGAGCCTATGGAAAAAAGTTATCCCTTGAAAATATTCCTGAAAATAACAGCTAGCTTTGAGAAACAACTTTGTATTAGAGTCAATTAAAATCTATTTTTAGTTAATAATAAACACTGTTTTCACTCTATATATTTTATTTAAACTAAGGAAAAAACAACTTACCTAGTGCTTTTATGAATCTAGAGGGATCTGAGGAGAATATCTTTAAGATAATTCCTTAATATCCCTTTTGGAAGAGTATTAGTAGTTTCTTATTCAATGTAGATTTCTTAAGTAGCTGACATTTATTTTGTTTCCTACCACCTGATCTTGGTACCTTAAAATCTGTTTTTCATTTGTTTTACATTTATTCATGTTCTAATGGCTCTTGGTGATTTTCAACTAGAATTTTCCTAAGGAGTGAAATTTAAGATCTTTCTACATTTACAATGAATATTGTTTGTCCCTATGTGTTTTTTAAGAAAAGCCCTCTATTTGTTAAACATTAATGACTCATTCATATTGATTATATTCTTAACAGTTACTAATTTCCAGTCATTGGATTGGAGCCTTAGAGTTCACTTGATTACAGTAACTGGTGTGTATATTTAATTATATCAAATAGTATGCCTTTCTTTTGATGTTTTTATAAATAGCACATTTGTTCACTGAAATTCAGACCAGGCCTAAACCACATAGATTTTTGAAGAATGGAGTGTCTTACCTTTACAATAAAAGTTGGCTTCATAACCTATACTCAAAGCAAAGTTTCATTTTGGGGTATCAAACCACACCACAATTGCCAGATTATCCAGGAATTGGAGGTAATAGATTCACAACGTTTTATATTTGTTTCAATCTCATTTTTATCAAACCACCGTTGTCATCAAAAGAGATTATTTAGGCACATGCTTCATCCATACTGACTTGAAGGGGGATTTAATAAAACATGACAAAAGGAATTTATTTTAAAAGTAAAAACATGAATTCACCCCAGACTATCACACATACTACTCATTCTGTAAATCATGTAATGGACATTGTCATTTTGACATGTAGAACATTTCTCTTCTTCCATCACCTTTGAATTAATTGGATTGTAAGGGGTAGGGCAAGGGAAAGAGGGATGGAATTTGGAAAGTGCAGTGGCTCCCATTGCTATTTGTATCATTGGAACATTTTGAAGTCAGGTAGATATTAACCTAATAAGGGAAGCCCCACTGGCTTTCTGCCTCCTCCAGACAATAAAAAAAACATAATTGTGTCTGTGCCTCTCTTTTCAATTGTTCTACTATAACACAGATTGAGAAGTAGCTGCAGATTCTAATTAACTCAAATTAGACTAATGAGAGAGATGATAAGTACTACAACATGAAGATTAAGAAATTAATCCTAATTTCAAACCTCAAAGATTTTGGGTACAAAGGAAATAAATGTTAAAGGACCAAATTGGGCACTAACTACTTCATAGGTATTGGAAGTTAGTGCTAACCAGTTAGTGGCTTTAACCCATTTGGATGCAATCTCCTGAATTTCTACAAAAAAAGAATTTCAGCACCTAAAGGAGAATAGCCTGTTTCAAAGTGATATTAAGTCTTTTCTTGCACCTCTTGCACTTGATTCTGCATTTATCATTAGCTTGGGGCTGAGAAGGGTGGAAGTGGTTGGGATAGGAAAATATAATTTATTGATTTAAAAACTTGCTTAGCAAGTGTTTTCAAAGTTTAGAAAATTTATAAAGACTAAGTATTACAACATAGTATTAAAGACATTTTAAAAGATGTATAATGAGAACTTTTATTCTAATTTTATTGTTTGAGAAAGCCATTTATTATAGATGTGCATTAATAAAATTCCTTATTAAAAATGTGCACAGCATTCTATTTTTCCATAATTTACAACTCATTAAAAATTTTACTTTTATACTGATGCTTCTAATGTTCACTAATTTCTCTAAGTTTTTAGTGTGAAAATAAGCTTGTAGAGAAAAGGTAATCTTTTTTACTGTTGCAAGATTTTCTTACAGCAGTCCATAATTATAAATTATGGATTTATAATATCATAAATTCATATTATATGATAAATTTATTTGTAAGTATGTTTGTAGTTCTAATCCTTTTTACATATAGGACATAAGATAACCAAAAAAATGAAATAAATACCCACTAGAATAATAAAATATAGAGCAATTTGCCTAAAATTAAAAAAATCAAAACCACGTAAAGGAAGAAAACAAAAATGAAGGCTGTTTGGATCATCCCAGAGGACATACAATCAAATATCAAACCAAACTTAGAGTTTTCTGCAAACCAAAGTAAAAAGGGAGATAAAGTAGGCTCCATGAGTCTCTTATTAAAAAAGATGGAACCACATTAATTCTTCAAAAATTCTTTGAAGTCTTTAAAATAGGAACTCACATTGTGGCTCTCCAAGTAATAATCTGCTTAACAAGTTTGCAACATGCCAAGTGGTACATTACAACAAAAATCAAGTCACAGACACAGGTGGCATAAATAAATTTATTACCAAGAAGGTACAAAAACATTCAAACAACCTGTTCTTTAAACTAGGTGAAATTTTAGCTCTCTGTCTTTCAGTCATTGACCTTTCATGAAAGGTTCTTTGGAGGCCCATGTGACAGTAGTTTTGAGGATCAGCTAGTTATCTGGTTAAAATTAGGTGAGTCCTTTATTTTGCTTTTGGGCCCTGGGAAAGAACAGGAGTCCTAGGACTAGGGCACGCTTTGAAGGATAGTGCGCGCTGGCTCACCAAGTTCTCAAATCACCTTTACAATGGGGGAAAAGTATCTCAAGTATCTCTTCTGTTCTATTGCAGTTGGGGATGTCATAATTAGAAGTCATTGTTATTGGAAGATACACAACACTGATTAGAGTCTTTCAAATGCTATCTAATTATCCTAACTAGAATACTTTCAACGTTAATAATCCATTCTAGCATGTAGATTATAGTTAAATTATACCCACTTTATTACACTATCTATGCCTAGATATTTAAAATGAATTGTAGGTAACATAACAAGAGTCGTTACAGTCTACTCAGGAGAGGACTCATGGTTTTCCTAAGATGTCTATATCAACTCTTTCCCTTGAAGATCTGCTAATACAAACCTTCTTCTTTATTAATATGCACAAAATATTTAATTTGTAATAACAAATACATTCTTATTTTCAGTACTTTATGCATAGTGTTTTATGTTTCAAATTATTCCCCATATATCATTTAATTTATGCACTGGAACCTTGTAAATTGGAACACAATAGGACCATTGTCTTCATTACACCAAAGAAAGCAGAAGGGCTCACCTTGGTAAAGTGATGTACTCAGAACCACACAGCAAATCTTGGCAGAGCTGGCATTTCTTATCTAGTGGTTTTCCATTGTGTAATTTTTCTTAGTGACCTTTTGTAATGTTCCTCCTGCTGTTTTTCCAGAAAAGTCTACAGGAGGAATGCATTTATATTCTTTTACCTGATTTCACTTTCTCTAATTATTCAGGAAAATGATTTTAAGCATTCTCTTTGGCTGGGTAAGAGTATGCTTTTAAGTTCTCTGATGATTCTTGAAAAAAAACAAAAAACACCAACTTCTTCAATATGGAATTAAACTGTAAATTGAACTCTGTTCTTATTTAGCAAAGTTCGAATGGTAATCTGTGCTTCACAAAAACTACAAAATATTTACCACATAAACCTAATTTAAAATATAAATGGAAATATTTGTCCACTTATTTTGTACAGAAGAGTTGGAAAATTGGAGTATTTCAGACTAAATTCTTCAACTTATTTTGGCTCTCTGGCTTATAATTAAAGTGATCTCATCTTATAATTCACTTCTTCTCCACTATCAATATTTTCTTCAAAATGGAATTAACTCCTCCTAAGGAAATAACATTTTTTCATGAAAAGAGCACTAAATGTGAATCAGACAAAATGAGTTTTCTTTGTCCCATTTCTGCCAATTATTTGCTAAGTGATGTTGCCTAGTTCCCTTAACTACATTAAACCTGGATTGAAACATCTGAAGAGAGGCAGTGATATGAATAAGAACCTCTAAGGGTTTTATGAAATTACAAAATAAGGGCAAAATATGTCAGGTTTTTTTTGTTTTCCTGGCAAACTCTTACTTCTCTTCATGCTTCACCTCAGGCATCACCTCCTTGGAGCATCCAGCCCTTGTATATACCCTCTTATCTCACCTCATTGGATATACTCTCCTTTGCTTATCTCTGTCATTGCATTTACTCTATGTAGTATCTGCTTAATTCTGTGCCTCTCCTGAAAGACAGGTAGTCTATGGAAAGTAAGGACAACATTTCATTAGTCTTTTTATTTTAGCTCTAATCCAAGAGCAGTACCAAATAGAGTAGATTCTTTAAAAAAAAAAAAAAAGTTAAGTGAATGAATAGATGAATAAATGAATGGAATGCAATGCAATGGAAGAATATTTACCCATCTATCTTGCAAGGTTGTTGTGATGATCAAAACTGGTAATGAGTGATAAGCTTTTAAAACTTACGTGTCATGTGCAGTTTCCCTCAGCTTGCATAGCTTTAATAAATGATTGGGGAGTTGAATTAAACTAAGCTAAAACTTTAAAAAAATTTACCATGGATTTGTGTCTAACCCTAAGCAGTTTGTAAATGGTGACCTTGTGCAGATTAAATCTAAAGGCCCTTGAGTGGAGTTGTCTATCCTATATTCGCCCTCCTTGGCATGGCCCTGGCTGAGGTTGAGAACTACGGGTGTCTCAGACTGCCAAAACATAAGGAGATGTGACAGGTGACCAAACGGGAGACTGCTGGCTGCCTTGGGCTCACTGAGATTTATGTCTAACAAGGCAGACTTGTCACTGGGCCCTTTGGAGGGGAAATAAAGTGATGAACTAATGCTAGGCATAGGAGGCGCCAGGTCCTGACAGGCTAAGGTGTGACCTGCTGAATCCTAACCATCCCAGACATCTTTAGAAGAACAAGTGAGCTGGGAGATGGCCAGGGGCAAGCAAGGTTGCAAGGGAAAGGAGGTGTGTACAGAGCCCACAGAGAGTAGAAAAAGAAAGGGCAAGTGAGATTACTGGTCATCTGGTGTCTTTGATCCCACGAAAAGCAAACTTCAAGCACAACAGCAAACACAACCTTTGAGCATTACTGTCTTCAAAGAGTATTTACCAAGTGCTGTCTGGCTTGATCTCCCAGACTTGGTTAAATATGCATTTTCTCAATGTTGTGTTTCTGACTTTCTTTTCTTTCCCTTTTTGTTATTGTTGTTATTATTTCTATTTTTTTAATGTTATTATTTCTATTTTTTTAAAATTTCTTTTAACACCTCATTTGCTTTAACACTATGACTGACACTGAGGAGAGAAGGAAATAAGAGTGAGGAAAGAGGAGAAAATTCCACAGAGAGCATTTTTTAAAAAGCCTTTCCAATAGAAAAAAATGGAATTTGACATTTATAATTATATTATTAAATATATTATTAAATATAATATATGATTCCTTGATCATATTATTAAATATAATATGTACATATGCTTCTATACATGTTATTCTTCATTTAAAATCACTAATATTTCAAAATTAGCAGGCAATACATTCAACTCATACCATTTTTATAAGCTACCTTTCCTTAAAATAGGAAACAAGATCAACAGTGATATTAAAATACATTTTATTTGGTGGCTAGAAGTGTACAAACATTACAAAGCATTTAAATATATTATTGTACTTTATTATATTAAGGGGAAATGGGAAAAATGGGAAGTTATAAATGAGGTGAAAGTTTTTGTACGCCTTTATGTGTGGCCATTTCATTACATTTTATCACAGTTCTTTGTTTATATGACAGTGTACCAACCAAATCCAGGATCTAGGGAAATGGTAACTGTTTTGTTCATCCTTGAATTTTCAGCACTTAGCAAAATGCTTGGGGCATAATAGGTCCTTAAAGATATTTAATAAGTAAAAAATGAAAGAACTAAGACCTCACATATATCACACTGTTTTAACAATATAATTTTAAAATAATAGCCTTTTTTTTTTTTTTTTTTTTTTGCCGTACGCGGGCCTTTCACTGTTGTGGCCTCTCCCGTTGCGGAGCACAGGCTCTGGACGCGCAGGTTCAGCGGCCATGGCTCATGGGCCCAGCCGCTCTGCGGCATGTGGTATCTTCCCGGACCGGGGCACGAACCTGGGTCCCCTGCATCGGCAGGAGGACTCTCAACCACTGTGCCACCAGGGAAGCCCAAAAAATAATAGCAATTTTTTAACATACAACGTACCTCTCATTTTTCACACATTGAAATGTGTCATAGAAGTATAAAATATATGAAAAGATAATTTTCTAATGGGTTCATCACTGGGTTCCAATGAATATTTAACTGATCACATTATATTTTCAACTCTATGAGAATTAGAAAGTAACAAAAGAAGATATTTATTATGTGAACATTCTCCACTAAATCGAAGAGTAGAAAGCACCCTATTTGAAATACATAATGTACTTTTGTCTTATTTGGTACTTAGAATATATGGAGCAGTAAGAAGAGGACACATTTTTCCTTTTTGAAACACACAATGTTCTAGATCCTTTAGACTTTTAATAGAAGTGGTTTAATTTGACCTATAATGTTCCAGAATGTAATATATGTAACAAATGTAAATTTTCACTCCTTTTGTTTTCTACATTTTATTTGTACATTAAAAATCTCATTAATAGTTAGATCAGCTAATACAGCACACACCCAGAAAATCCAATTCATCACTTCTGAAGGACAGACATAGTTTTCACAAAGATAAGGAAACGACAGCAAGTAAAAGGATTCACCTGTGTCCGGGCGGTACCTGCTCAATCTCAACAACCTTAGCTGCACATAACACAGAAAGAAAAGCCATCTCTCCTCCCTCCCCCAGACCTTGAGAAACCACTGCAACTAGTACATATCAGGAGCATCAAGTCAGTCGTGAGCATTCAGTCACCGAAGCAGCAACAGATCATTGGAGATGACTTGTTTTCCATACTAAGGGGGTGTGGCAGTAACAGCAAAAAAATGCAGCAGAGATTTAAAACAATCGTGGCTGGATGTGACATGGTGTTCCATGCGGTTCTCAAATTTTCCAGACTTGAGGGATTTTTAAAAATATAGACTTCTAACCTCCAGCTCCAGAGATTCTGATTCATTATGCTTGGTATGGACCTCACACTGTGGGAGTCTGTTGACCATCAGATTGGAGAACATCTAATCTAGTCCAGGCCACTTAACAGATCAGAAACTCCAGGCCCAGAAATGAGAAGGCCCTGAGACCACATAAGACATGAATGCTAGAGCAGGAACCGCATACTGTATCTGAGTGGTTCCATTTTCATGATGCCACACCCTTGACTTGAGCGCGAGAACTAGGGTTAGAGATTTTGAAAACCACTGTCTGTGAGTTACACACATCTCTTCCTCATGTGGGATTTACACTATTAATTAGCTGAAAACTTTTATTTACAGTCTAGCAAAGGTAATATTCAATCCCAGATATTTTCCAAAGTATTTTAATTTCTGAACCTACCAATTAACAAAGGTATTCCAGGTTAAATGCCTTTAAAAATAACAATAACAAAATATTGCTTATGTTATCTATTTTCCCCATTGAAAACAGTGCTATCACTTTTTCTGATTATGTAAATAGTACATAACCTTTGTAAAACTTTAAAGAATACCATAAATTATAGGGAAAAATGAAAATATCCTCTGAAATCCTGCTACCCTCATGTATCCATTTGCATCATTTTGGTTAAATTCATTTATTCATCTTCATGCAATCACAGATATTTATTCTGTATATAAAATGGCATAAATGGGGCAATATAATACATGCTGGGTCAGTTGTTTTTATGAACTGACATCTCCTCTCCCTCTACTCCATTCTCCCCTCCCCACCTCATCTCCTATTCACCAACTGTATAGTCAAAAATTACCTACCTGATGTAGATGATTTCTATACCTTCCTATACCTTTTCCCATGTATATGGAAGCATACATGCATATATGCAAAAACATAGGGCACATATAAGACACATTTTGCCACTTTGTTTTACATAAATGGAATGGTGCATATATTTCTCTGAATTTTGTTTTTGTCCCTTAGCTGTATATCATGAACATATTTCTAGGGAAATATATATAGATCTAATTCATTCCTTTTAATGGCTAAATAATATTGTATGAAACTATCACAACATATTAAATTAGTCCTCAATTGTTTCTGAAGCTGTAAAATATATCTTTGTTATTATTCCTTATACACTAGTACTCTTATTTCTATGGGCTAGAATACAAGGAGTGGGATTGCTGAATAAAAGGATATGTGGATTATTAATTTTAATATGTAGTGCCAGAATGCTTTCCTAAACGGCCGTCACTATTTATACTTCTACCAGTAATGTATGAGAGTTCTCTTCCTCACTTGTTACGACTCCAGTGTTTGCCAGTCTGAGGGTGTGACGTGATAGCTTACTGTTAAATTCATTTACATTCTCTCAGTGAAGTAGATATCTTTTTTACATTATTAGCCATTCATACTTCCTCTTTTGTGCAATGCCCTCCCACTCTCTTTTTTTAGTCCAGGATCAAAAATACTGTGCAAAATCTCAGAGATCAACATGGCAACACCATGAAAAATTCAAGCCCTCTCTGTGTGAATGCCTTTCATGGAAAAAACACATACAAACACACATGCAAAATAGTGGTTTACACACAAAATGCTATTCTCTGAAATCATTTCGGGCTGATTAACAAAAGATAAAATAATTATTTTCCTGGAGTAAAACTAATGAAGCTATTCATCCCCATGTTTCATTATTTGTTTGTTTGTTTGTTTGTTGTTGTTTTGCGGTATGCGGGCCTCTCACTGTTGTGGCTTCTCCCGTTGCGGAGCACAGGCTCCGGACGTGCAGGCTCAGCGGCCATGGCTCACGGGCCTAGCCGCTCTGCGGCATGTGGGATCTTCCTGCACCAGGGCACGAACCCGTGTCCCCTGCATCGGCAGGAGGACTCTCAACCACTGCGCCACCAGGGAAGCCCATTATTTGGTTTTAAATACAATTTTTGGAACAGTATTCTTGAGATAAAATTTACATACCATAAAATCCATCCATCCTTTTCAAGTGTATGATTCAGTGGGTTTTGATATATTCATCACCACTATCTAATATGAGAAGATTTTCATCATTCCAAAAAGAAGCCCCATACTCATTAGCAGTCACTCCTAATTCCTTCTGCCCCAGGCCCTGGCAAGCACTATTCTATTTCCTATCTCTACAGATTTTCCAATTGTGGACATTTCACACTAGCAAGATCATACAATATGTTGCCTTTTTGGTCTGGCTTCTTTCACATAATGATTTCAAGGTTCATTCATGTTGTAGCATGCATAAATGCTCCATTCCTTTTTTATTACTCAATAATATTCCATTGTAGGTTATACCAAATTTTATGTATCCATTCATCAGTTGCTGGACATTTGGGTTAGCCTGTTCTGGGTTCAAATCCAGGTGTTTTTTTTTTTTTTAATTAGTTTCTGCTTTATAACAAAGTGAATCAGTCATACATATACATCTGTTCCCCCATCCCTTCACTCTTGCGTCTCCCTCCCTCCCACCCTCCCTATCCCACACCTCCAGGCGGTCACAAAGCACCGAGCTGATCTCCCTGTGCTATGCGGCTGCTTCCCACTAGCTATCTACCTTACGTTTGGTAGTGTATATATGTCCATGCCTCTATTTCGCTTTGTCACAGCTTACCCTTCCCCCTCCCCATATCCTCAAGTCCATTCTCAAGTAGGTCTGTGTCTTTATTCCTGTTTTACCCCTAGGTTCTTCATGACATTTTTTTTTTCTTAAATTCCATATATATGTGTTAGCATACGGTATTTGTCTTTCTCTTTCTGAGTTACTTCACTCTGTATGACAGACTCTGCGTCTATCCACCTCATTACAATTAGCTCAGTTTTGTTTCTTTTTATGGCTGAGTAATATTCCATTGTATATATGTGCCACATCTTCTCCATCCATTCATCCGATGATGGACACTTAGGTTGTTTCCATCTCCGGGCTATTGTGAATAGAGCTGCAATGAACATTTTGGTACGTGTCTCTTTTTGAATTATGGTTTTCTCAGGGTATATGCCCAGTAGTGGGATTGCTGGGTCATATGGTAGTTCTATTTGTAGTTTTTTAAGGAACCTCCATACCGTTCTCCATAGTGGCTGTACCAATTCACATTCCCACCAGCAGTGCAAGAGTGTTCCCTTTTCTCCACACCCTCTCCAGCATTTATTGTTTCTAGATTTCTTGATGATGGCCATTCTGACTGGTGTGAGATGATATCTCATTGTAGTTTTGATTTGCATTTCTCTAATGATTAATGATGTTGAGCATTCTTTCATGTGTTTGTTGGCAGTCTGTATATCTTCTTTGGAGAAATGCCTATTTAAGTCTTCTGCCCATTTTTGGATTGGGTTGTTTGGTTTTTTGCTATTGAGCTGCATGAGCTGCTTATAAATTTTGGAGATTAATCCTTTGTCAGTTGCTTCATTTGCAAATATTTTCTCCCATTCTGAGGGCTGTCTTTTGGTCTTGTTTATGGTTTCCTTTGCTGTGCAAAAGCTTTGAAGTTTCATTAGGTCCCATTTGTTTATCTTTGTTTTTATTTCCATTTCTCTAGGAGGTGGGTCCAAAAGGATCTTGCTGTGATTTATGTCATAGAGTGTTCTGCCTATGTTTTCCTCTAAGAGTTTGATAGTTTCTGGCCTTACATTTAGGTCTTTAATCCATTTTGAGCTTATTTTTGTGTATGGTGTTAGGGAATGATCTAATCTCATACTTTTACATGTCCCTGTCCAGTTTTCCCAGCACCACTTATTAAAGAGGCTGTCCTTTCTCCACTGTACATTCCTGCCTCCTTTATCAAAGATAAGTTGACCATATGTGCGTGGGTTTATCTCTGGGCTTTCTATCCTGTTCCATTGATCTATCTTTCTGTTTTTGTGCCAGTACCACACTGTATTGATTACTGTAGCTTTGTAGTATAGTCAGAAGTCAGGGAGCCTGATTCCTCCAGCTCCGTTGTTCATTCTCAAGATTGCTTTGGCTATTCGGGGTCTTTTGTTTTTCCAAACAAATTTTGAAATTTTTTGTTCTAGTTCTGTGAAAAATGCCAGTGGTAGTTTGATAGGGATTGCATTGAATCTGTAGATTGCTTTTGGTAGTAGAGTCATTTTCACAATATTGATTCTTCCAATCCAGGAGCATGGTATATCTCTCCATTTATTTGTATCGTCTTTAATTTCTTTCATCAGTGTCTTATAAATTTCTGCATACAGGTCTTTTGTCTCCTTAGGTAGGTTGATTCCTAGATATTTTATTCTTTTTGTTGCAATGGTCAATGGGAGTGTTTTCTTGATTTCACTTTCAGATTTTTCATCATTAGTGTACAGGAATGCCAGAGATTTCTGTGCATTAATTTTGTATCCTGCTACTTTACCAAATTCATTGATTAGCTCTAGTAGTTTTCTGGTAGCATCTTTAGGATTCTCTATGTATAGTATCATGTCATCTGCAAACAGTGAGAGCTTTACTTCTTCTTTTCCAATTTGGATTCCTTTTATTTCCTTTTCTTCTCTGATTGCTGTGGCTAAAACTTCCAAAACTATGTTGAGTAAGAGTGGTGAGAGTGGGCAGCCTTGTCTTGTTCCTGATCTTAGTGGAAATGGTTTCAGTTTTTCACCATTGAGGACGATGTTGGCTGTGGCTTTGTCATATATGGCCTTTATTATGTTGAGCAAAGTTCCCTCTATGCCTACTTTCTGCAGGGTTTTTATCATAAATGGGTGTTGAATTTTGTCGAAAGCTTTCTCTGCATCTATTGAGATGATCATATGGTTTTTCTTCTTCAGTTTGTTAATATGGTGTATCACATTGATTGATTTGCGTATACTGAAGAATCCTTGCATTCCTTGAATAAACCCCACTTGATCATGGTGTATGATCCTATTAATGTGCTGTTGGATTCTGTTTGCTAGTATTTTGTTGAGGAGTTTTGCATCTATGTTCATCAGTGATATTGGCCTGTAGTTTTCTTTCTTTGTGACATCCTTGCCTGGTTTTGGTATTAAGGTGATGGTGGCCTCGTAGAATGAGTTTGGGAGTGTTCCTCCCTCTGCTATATTTTGGAAGAGTTTGAGAAGGATAGGTGTTAGCTCTTCTCTAAATGTTTGATAGAATTCGCCTGTGAAGCCATCTGGTCCTGGGCTTTTCTTTGTTGGCAGATTTTTAATCACAGTTTCAATTTCAGTGCTTGTGATTGGTCTGTTCATATTTTCTATTTCTTCCTGATTCAGTCTTGGCAGGTTGTGCATTTCTAAGAATTTGTCCATTTCTTCCAGGTTGTCCATTTTATTGGCATAGAGTTGCTTGTAGTAATCTCTCATGATCTTTTGTATTTCTGCAGTGTCAGTTGTTACTTCTCCTTTTTCATTTCTAATTCTATTGATTTGAGTCTTCTCCCTTCTTTTCTTGATGAGTCTGACTAATGGTTTATCAATTTTGTTTATCTTCTCAAAGAACCAGCTTTTAGTTTTATTGATCTTTGCTATCGTTTCCTTCATTTCTTTTTCATTTATTTCTGATCTGATCTTTATGATTTCTTTCCTTCTGCTAACTTTGGGGGTTTTTTGTTCTTCTTTCTCTAATTGCTTTAGATGCAGGGTCAGGTTGTTTACTCGAGATGTTTCTTGTTTCTTAAGGTGGGATTGTATTGCTATAAACTTCCCCCTTAGAACTGCTTTTGCTGCGTCCCATAGGTTTTGGGTCGTTGTGTCTCCATTGTCATTTGTTTCTAGGTATTTTTTAATTTCCTTTTTGATTTCTTCAGTGATCACTTCGTTATTGAGTAGTGTATTGTTTAGCCTCCATGTGTTTGTATTTTTTACAGATCTTTTCCTGTAATTGATGTCTAGTCTCATAGCATTGTGGTCGGAAAAGATACTTGATACAATTTCAATTTTCTTAAATTTACCAGGGCTTGATTTGTGACCCAAGATATGATCTATCCTGGAGAATGTTCCATGAGCACTTGAGAAAAATGTGTATTCTGTTGTTTTTGGATGGAATGTCCTATAAATATCAATTAAGTCCATCTTGTTTAATGTATCATTTAAAGCTTGTGTTTCCTTATTTATTTTCATTTTGGATGATCTGTCCATTGATGAAAGTGGGGTGTTAAAGTCCCCTACTATGAGTGTGTTACTGTCGATTTCCCCTTTTATGGCTGTTAGTATTTGTCTTATGTATTGAGGTGCTCCTATGTTGGGTGCATAAATATTTACAATTGTTACATCTTCTTCTTGGATCGATCCCTTGATCATTATGTAGTGTCCTTCTTTGTCTCTTCTAATAGTCTTTATTTTAAAGTCTATTTTGTCTGATATAAGAATTGCTACTCCAGCTTTCTTTTGATTTCCATTTGCATGGAATATCTTTTTCCATCCCCTTACTTTCAATCTGTTTGTGTCTCTAGGTCTGAAGTGGGTCTCTTGTAGACAGCATATATATGGGTCTTGTTTTTGTATCCATTCAGCCAATCTGTGTCTTTTGGTGGGAGCATTTAGTCCATTTACATTCAAGGTAATTATTGATATGTATGTTCCTATTCCCATTTCCTTAATTGTTTTGGGTTCGTTATTGTAGGTATTTTCCTTCTCTTGTGTTTCTTGCCTAGAGGAGTTCCTTTAGCATTTGTTGTAAAGCTTGTTTGGTGGTGCTGAACTCTCTCAGCTTTTGCTTGTCTGTAAAGATTTTAATTTCTCCATCAAATCTGAATGAGATCCTTGCTGGGTAGAGTAGTCTTGGTTGCAGGTTTCTCTCCTTCATCACTTTAATTATGTCCTGTCACTCCCTTCTGGCTTGTAGAGTTTCTGCTGAGAGATCAGCTGTTAACCTGATGGGGATTCCCTTGTGTGTTATTTGTTGTTTTTCCCTTGCTGCTTTTTTTTTTTTTTTTGCAGTACACGGGCCTCTCACCGCTGTGGCCCCTCCCGTTGAGGAGCACAGGCTCTGGACGCGCAGGCCCAGCGGCCATGGTCCATGGGCCCAGCCGCTCCGCGGCACGTGGGATCCTCCTGGACCGGGGCACGAACTCGTGTCCCCTGCATCGGCAGGCAGACTCTCAACCACTGCGCCACCAGGGAAGCCCTCCCTTGCTGCTTTTAATATGATTTCTTTGTGTTTAATTTTTGACAGTTTGATTAATATGTGTCTTGGCGTATTTCTCCTTGGATTTATTCTGTATGGGACTCTCTGTGCCTCCTGGACTTGATTAACTATTTCCTTTCCTATATTAGGGAAGTTTTCAACTATAATCTCTTCAAATATTTTCTCAGTCCATTTCTTTTTCTCTTCTTCTTCTGGAACCCCTATAATTCGAATGTTGGTGCGTTTCATGTTGTCCCGGAGGTCTCTGAGACTGTCCCCTGTTCTTTTCATTCTTTTTTCTTTATTTTGCTCTGCATCAGTTATTTCCAGTATTTTATCTTCCACCTCACTTATCCGTTCTTCTGCCTCAGTTATTCTGCTATTGATCCCATCTAGAGTATTTTTCATTTCATTTATTGTGTTTTTAATCGATGCTTGATTCATCTTTAGTTCTTCTAGGTCCTTGTTAACTGTTTCTTGCATTTTGTCTCTTCTATTTCCAAGATTTTGGATCTTAGAAATAGAATCTTGGATCATCTTTACTATCATTATTCTGAATTCTTTTTCAGGTAGACTGCCTATTTCCTCTTCATTTGTTAGGTCTGGTGGGTTTTTATCTTGCTCCTTCTCCTGCTGTGTGTTTTTCTGTCTTCTCATTTTGCTTATCTTACTGTGTTTGGGGTCTCCTTTTTGCAGGCTGCAGGTTCGTGGTTCCCGTTGTTTTTGGTGTCTGTCCCCAGTGGCTAAGGTTGGTTCAGTGGGTTGTGTAGGCTTCCTGGTGGAGGGGACTAGTGCCTGTGTTCTGGTGGATGAGGCTGGATCTTGTTTTTCTGGTGGACAGGTCCCCATCTGGTGGTGTATTTTGGGGTGTCTGTGGGCTTTTTATGACTTTAGGCAGCCTCTCTGCTAATGGGTGGGGTTGTGTTCCTGTCTTTCTAGTTGTTTGGCATAGGGTGTCCAGCACTGTAGCTTGCTGGTCGTTGAGTGAAGCTGGGTGCTGGTGTTGAGATGGAGATCTCTGGAAGATTTTTGCCGTTTGATATTATGTGGAGCTGGGAGGTCTCTTGTGGACCAGTGTCCTGAAGTTGGCTCTCCCACCTCAGAGGCACAGCAGTGACTCCTGGCTCCTCAGTTTGGGATGATTCGTTGTCTATTCATGTATTCCACAGATGCAGGGTACATCAAGTTGATTGTGGAGCTTTAATCCACTGCTTCTGAGGCTGCTGGGAGAGATTTCCCTTTCTCTTCTTTGTTCTCACAGCTCCCGGGTCTCAGCTTTGGATTTGGCCCCACCTCTCCGTGTAGGTTGCCGGAGGGCGTCTGTTCTTCCCTCAGACAGGACAGGGTTAAAGGAGAAGCTGCTTCGGGGACTCTGGCTCACTCAGGCCAGGGGGCAGGGAGGGGCACGGAGTGCGGGTGGAGCCTGCAGCGGCAGAGGCCGGCGTGACGTTGCACCAGCCCGAGGCGCGCCGTGCGTTCTCCCAGGGAAGCCGTCCCTGGATCCCGGGACCCCGGCAGTGACGGGCTGCACAGGCTCCCCGGAAGCGGTGCGTGGAGAGTGACCTGCGCTCGCACAGAGGCCTCGCGGCGGCGGCAGCAGCCCCAGCGTCCCGCGCCCGTCTCTGGGGTCCGCGCTTTTAGCCGCGGCTCACGCCCGTCTCTGGAGCTCCTCCAAGTAGCGCTCTTAATCCCCTCTCCTCGCGCACCAGGAAACAAAGAGGGAAGAAAAAGTCTCTTGCCTCTTCGGCAGGTCCAAACTTTTTCCCGGACTCCCTCCCGGCTAGCTTTGGCGCATTAGCCCCTTCAGGCTGTGTTCACGCCGCCAACCCCAGTCCTCTCCCTGCGTTCCGACTGAAGCCCGAGCCTCAGCTTCCAGCGCCGCCCGCCCCAGCGGGCGAGCAGACAAGCCTCTCGGGCTGGTGAGTGCCGCTCGGCACCGATCCTCTGTGCGGGAATCTCTCCGCTTTGCCCTACCCAGGTACGTGGGGAGTTTCTTGCCTTTTGGGAGGTCTGAGGTCTTCTGCCAGCATACAGTAGGTGTTCTGTAGGAGTTGTTCCACGTGTAGCTCAAATCCAGGTTTTGACAGTCATTTCCTTTGTGACCATGGAAAGAGAAACAAAGCTTAACTTCAGTTTCCTTAGCCCCAGTACCCTGGATTCTAGTATATTCTGGACAGGGTTGTTGTGAAGACTAGGTAAAACAATGGATCTGAGACACAGTACCTGATGATTATCAGGAAATCAGAAACTACACTATTTATTTTAACAAAGAGAGTTGAAAATGGAGAGTGACTAAAAAAAGGTAAAAAGAGGAACAGTGAGGAAACAGAGAAATTAATGACAGGAAGCAGTTATACCTGTAGGGCTGGGAGAAAACAGGAAAGTGTTGGGGTGGATTATCCAAGCCCTGGGAGGAGGGTCTACAGAGCTGAGATGTAGCCGGCTGGGGAGAGAGTTCGGCTTGTCTTGTGCTCTTAAGGGGCTATTTCTGCTGCTGCCAGGGAATAAGGCAATTGGTAGGGAGATGTTGAAGAAGAATAAGGAAATAGCATGAGCTTGTCTTTCCTCCTTCATTCTGCCTTCCATTTTTCCTCTAGTGCCTCCTACTGGTCATCTAGAAAGACTCAATCTGGCCAAGGGGAAGTGCAGATTGCAGTCTCAGCTGAGTACAGAGTGAAGAGTCTGGAGTTGAAAAGAAATAGCTTAATGAACTGGCATAGTTCACTCGTTGACTACTCTGTATTATACCTATTTTTGAACTTTCAAAAAGCAAAAACTATGCTTTTGCCTAGAAAGATAGTCATTTGCTCTCCCCTCTTTCTGGAAAAAGGGTGACACAAAATCCCAACAGGGGTGTTCATCTCTGGTAAGAGTCATGGTATCCATCGCTGAGTGATGTTAATTACTCCTCAAATTCTGTAACAGTCTCACCTGGAGACTAATCTGCAGTCTAAATTGTAGTAGAACCACCACCCAATAAATCTTATATAAAATAATAAGAGAGGGGCTTCCCTGGTGGCGCAGTGGTTGCGAGTCCGCCTGCTGATGCAGGGGACGTGGGTTCGTGCCCCGGTCTGGGAGGATCCCACGTGCCGCGGAGCGGCTGGGCCCGTGAGCCATGGCCGCTGAGCCTGCGCGTCCGGAGCCTGTGCTCCGCAACGGGAGAGGCCACAGCAGTGAGAAGCCCGCGTACCGCAAAAAAAAAAATAAATAAATAAGAGAAAGAAAATGAGAAAAATAAATGAATGAATATATAGTAATACAAATACGAATACACATAACAAGCGAGGAAGAAAACATGCGTACCTTCTATAGTCCTTGTTTATAAAACTAATCATGAGTTGATGGTTAATATTTGTAACTTTCTTTTTTCATGTTCCGTTTGAACGACTGGGTTTCCTTACCAGTGGGCTTATCTCAGTTTTTATTTCTGAAGGATCTGAATCCTCAGTAACCTGCCTTTTTATGGTTGCTGTAGTTTTCTATTAACTTATATTATTGGACATGAAAGTATTACTAGGTGCTCAGAGAATCCTGTCAGTGTGCTCCCTACTTCCCTCCCTGTTTAGAAGCTACTCAAGTCAGTGCCATAAGAAGCCTGAAGTGACCAGGCAGTAGTTTTAACTTCCAGTTTAATGAAACTTCTGGTGTCCATTAGAGTCTAAATTGTGTTAGAGCCACCTTCCTCAGGATCTGACCATCTGGAAACAGCTCAAGTTGTTTTCCTCCGTCATAAGAAAATCTCTTGGATCAAAGCAGAAGAGACACCAAAGCAGGAGTCGGTATCAAAGAAGTATATCAAAATACAAGTGAAGGCCTCAAGCCACCTTCTCATGTGCATCTAGTATCCACTTGATGATTAATTACTTGCCCAAACTCCTGGCTTGGTGGACCATGTAATACCTAGTTCATGAGGGGCAGTTCAGGTTGGATGGTCATTTTCGTGTCCTGTGAGTGAACAAATCTCACCTGTCATATCAGTGAACAAAGGACATTGCGACCATCAAGCCCTCAGCCGCTGCAGCCACCCCCGATGGTGCACCCTAAGGAGACTCAGGATGGGAAAACACAGGATACTGGCCCCAGATAGCTGAGGTGCACATCACATGAATGATTTCAGTGAGCCCAGGCTTTTGCATCTTCCCGTACATAGAAAAGCACTAAATTCATTAACTTGAGATGTCTATTTTTCTAATTAATTAACAGTAATCTTTTGAAGTTCTGACTACCTGGTCTTTGTTGCAAAAACTCCTCTATATCCCGGCTCCTCCCTTACCTCTTCCGAGCCATCCCTGAGAGCTATCTGAGAGGCTGCGTCCCTGACTGAAGTCCTCAGTTTTGTCTACCAAATAAAACATAACTCTCAACTTTTAGGTTGTGCATTATTTTTTTTTTCAGTCGACAGTCCCATGGTCAGGATTTCAGTCTCTATAAGGGTCAAAAGCACTCCAAGAACCGTTTCTCAAAAGAAGAAAAGAATGTATCGGAGAGAGCATAGATTTGCTCCCGAGCCCTAGAGGTCTTCACGGTGGTCCTCCTCTTGGGGCTTTCCAGAGTCTCCTTGCAGCACCCCTGTTTACCCAGACTCTTAGGATCTTAGGATCTGCCACTGTGAGTCTACAAGTGGCCAGGCAGGACCACTGGACTTGCAGCAGAGCCTTCTCTTGCTTTTTTTTTTTAATCACCCCTGTTTCTTGTTGTTGCTGATGGTGGTCACAGCTCATTCTTAATTTATTTCTAAACTCTTAAAAACCTACCCACGTTATACAGGAAAATTTCACAGTTCATCAGTGCAAAAATTTTATTTCTCCTTTGTTTTCCCTTCCCCCGCACTTTACAGGATCTGAAATTTTACTTAATCCACAGCATTCTTTTCATCATCTGTACTCAGTCATGTAAAATGTAAGAAAAAAAAACACTAGTCAATTTAAAATCTTAGCCTCTTACCCCACTGTTACAGCAAATTTAGGGTAAGTCTACAGCATTTGCTTATTTTAGCTGGTTCTAATACTGAGGTGTACTTTTTTATTTGAGAATCAAGGCCTAAAGACTTGGCGAATTGTCCTGCATTTGAATCATCACTGATAAGTGTCCCAGGAGCCACAAGAAGCCTAAAAGTAGCTGCCAGGTCTTGTACCACTTCCAAGACTTGCTAATTACTGACAAGCCTTAAGCTTTCCCTTCAGTGTTATGGTCTTTATGAAAAGAGAATAGTTCACAGTCAATGTAGCCAGAGCAATGTGAATGTTCTTACTACTCCCTGATTTCAGTTCTATTGCATAGGACAGTAGTGATTCCCTCTGGGGCATCGTGAGCTTTTTCCCTACCTGGCCAACAAAAAAAAAGCCCATGTACTCAGTTGTGGAACTCCTAGCCCTGGCCTGTGACTCCCCAGCTGGCTGCTGCCCAGGTGACAGAATCCAGGCAGAGCTCAAACGGGGTCTGTCCCAGCAGACCTTGGGCAAGGCCACCAACCTTTGTCCTCAATTACTGTGCATTTCAACTCCTGGACTTGAACTCTACTGTATCGTAACTGTTTTTAAAGAGAACAGCTGTACAGGACGATTGACTGCCCTGCCAATCAGGTGGGCCTGCCACATCTGTGAATCTCGAGAGTTGTGCTGTCCACCCCATACCTCTGCCGCCTGCCCCGCCGTCAGGGTGCCCACCGCCTGCACTGCACGGGGTGCAGCCAAACGTGTGAGCTCAGTGTTGATATGGGGAAGGGGAGCCTCCTCTTGCTTTGCTTCTACTCAAACATGTTAGTTTTAGAAGTGATTCAGTAAGGGCGGTTAGTAGTTGGGAGAGGACACGGCCCATTTTATGCTAGTACTACCAAGGGGGTGCGGTGAGGCTTGTTCTGGGAGTGCTGAAATGAGCTCGCGAGTGAAACAAATTGTGCTGTGACAGGCCATTGCTGGGATGACACCCACAGAAAGAAGCAAATAGGAAGAGCATATCCCTTTTCTATGTGTTTGCCTCTCATCCTCCCAGGCGTGCCCCCATTGGTAGAATCTAACAGGAAACCTGCTAGAAAGCAGAAAGATTATTTGCAAAGTTGAAACCTCAGCATGACAGAGCAGAGCATAGAAGAATGGGTTTGGAGATGATATACAGTAGGTTAATAACTGGCGCAGCACGAAACTGATTGTCAACTTAGTCTGCTGCACAACATGTATAAAAGTAGCTTGAACTGGCTTACTTTCCATATTAAAAAACAGTACATATTTATTGAGTAAAACATTAAAACAATATAATAAAAATCTCTTGTAATCCTACAATTTAAAAAGAATTGGTGTATCTTTTGCTCTTATTACACACACACACACATTTTTTTAAGTTGAAGTATAGTTGATTCACAATACTGTGTTAGTTTCATGTGTACAGCAGAGTGATTTGGTTATACATATATATATTTTTTTCTATTCTTCTCAAGATATCGACTATAGTTACCTGTGCTATACACAGGTAATCCTTGTTGTTTATCTGTCTATTTATCTATCTATGTATCTATCTACCAAAAATTTTAAAGTGGAAAATACTTTGGGGTTTTAGTCTTTCAGAAGGTAGCTCCCTCAAATTTTAATTATTCTTGTTAAGATACCTGTAATTGTTTATGTCAATAAGTTATGTTATTTTGTCTAGTTATTATAAATATGGGTGTGTGCATTGTTTACATAGGTTAGGTAAATTTTATTAACATGTTACTATTTGTTATTGTTACATCAAATTATGGAAATGATACAGTACTCCAGTGATTTGTTCCTGTGTCATTTGAGATTTGATATATTTTTTAAACTTGATATAAATGTTTCACTACAGTCTCTACGAAATTATTATTTATGTTACTAAGATGCTGAACTGACTAATGCCATTTTAACCCTAAACTGACTACTAACCTTGAAATTACAAGGGTTGCAATTTTCAGATCATATAGGAGTTACATTTACTATTTTAAATTGCTAATCCTCTCAAATAATTATTCGCTTCTTTTTCTGGAAGAATTTTTAATGATTTAAAAGTAATACCCAGCTGATTCTAAAAAATAGGGAAATACAAGAAATACTTAAGAAGAAAAACTCTTTCTGCATTCTTAGCATTCAAAAATTATTGGTTGATTTCCTTCCAGTTCTTAACTCTTTCTAACCCTTTCTGTCATGATAAAATGTCCTTCCTTAGTCTCTAGTAACAATTTTTGATATTCTCTCTGTTTTATATTCTATGATAACTATATATTTCCATGTAGGATATGTATATATATGTGTGTGTATATATATATGCACACACATATATAGTATATTTCAATGCAAATATATATACATATATAATATATATATCTCCTGTATATGAAATACTATATATATATATATATATATTTTTTTTTTAATTCTTTGGATAAGAACCTAATCTTATTTTAAATTTAAAGACATAGTGATTCATGTCCTCGTGTGATTCCAATGCCTTATTAATAGATCTGCTTGTAATGATTTAATAAGTCTTAAACAATGAAGCATGTATTCTGATAGCTATTATGTATTTTTGTCCCATTATAGATGGAATCATCTAAAAAAGGGATCTAAAGATATCTCTCAGTGCTGCATGTATATATGTGGTTCTACAAAATTTGTCATTGTGGTTATTACTTTTAAACACTTGTTTCTTTTTCTTTGGAAATTATTATTTTCAGTTCATGATACAGTTTTAGTCAAGAATATGGGCAAAATTGCAAGTTTTGCACTTGAAATTTGCAGTTAATCAACCCTTATTTTCTTTTCTTCTGAAATATGGAATTAATACCCTGTAAGAAATAAAAGAAATGTATATGGTTTAAAAAATTATATATCTGAGGAGGAATCATCATCATTTTTGATAAATAGTCATTCCTGGTTTGGGGAGTTTATTTTGGCAACTATACTTTAAAAATATTAATGCTTCTAAATTCATGATTGGGATGTCACCTTATCTAATTCACGTTAACAAGGAGAGGGAGGCCAGAGCAACCAGGGTTGCCAGTGAGTGAGAGGGGAATGCCAGAAAAGCAGTAGAAATTGCCCATGTAATTCCTGATTCCTGGAAATCAGGAATCCTATCTTCTTAGGTGTGCCTGCCACAAAATATTCAGTGTAAATGTCATTCGTTGCTGTGCTCAATAATGCTTTGGTTTCTTAAATGATGTAAAGGTTTCCAAACTAAAAACACAAAACAAAACACAAGTGTATTAGAATAAAGATAAATTATGCACTCAAATCTAACAAGCCAATGAAATACCTGACTTGAAATTTAAAATGGTTAAAAAATATTAGAGCATGATTTTTAGGTTTATCACAGTTCTTCTAAAGATAGAACATACTGTAGTGTTTAATTATGGAGAATTGCTTTGCTAATTAAGGTTTTAGTAGACAGAAAAGGATGTTACAACTTAGTCATTAACTTAAATTTTCTTGAAAGAAGTGTAATTCTAAAGACAGAAGAACACAGCTTGGCAGCTTTATAGGTCATGTGAATAAAGCCAACATTTGAGTTCTGGTTTTTCTTGGCAAAATACAACTTTCTGGGCTTCCCTGGTGGTGCAGTGGTTGAGAGTCCACCTGCCGATGCAGGGGACACGGGTTTGTGCCCCGGTCCGTGAAGATCCCACACGCCGCGGAGCGGCTGGGCCCGTGAGCCATGGCCGCTGAGCCTGCTCGTCCGGAGCCTGTGCTCCGCAACGGGAGAGGCCACAACAGTGAGAGGCCCGCGTACCGCAAAAAAAAAAAAAAAAAAAATACAACTTTCTACCTCAAAGAAATAGTGTTGACAAAAGCTTATTCTTAAAAAGTTTCCTTAAACATCGATGTCTCTTACAAAGCAATTTGTATACTAAAGTGTAAATTAATCTGATACTGTAATACTGAATTTCCATTTTGAAAATTTATACAAGACTTGAAAAGTGAAGACTTTGAGTTCAATAGCTTAAAAGAAAAAAAGTATTGCAGATTTGTACTGTATTGTACTGTGTTGTATTGCATTATGTTATATTATTATTCTATTCTATTCTAGCCTAACCCCCCTGAAGAACATGACCGCTTATGGTCTATCAGGAAATTAGCTGATAGATCATAAGCAGTCTATCAGGACCCACATTTTCAATGTTCTCATTTACAGGTAATCACACACATGCCAATATTTACACATATGTAGATTTAATCTAATTGAATGATAATTAATAAGATACTAATATGAATTTATCATATGTGTGTGGTTCTTGAAATTTACAAAGTTATTTCAAATTCAACACCACCTCCCCCAGCCAAGAAGTTGTATGTCCAGCCAATGACTTGGTGTTTTGCTTCTGTTCAGCCTCGTTAACTGCCTTTGCATAATCTCAGATACGATCAAAACTCTTCTCCCAGAAATACGTACTGAACAGAGACCTCCAGAAACTTTCATAATTTGTGCTTCACTGATCTCAGAGGGATTTGGGTGAATCGGGTTTTCTACTCCTATCAGCCAATGCAAGCTTATGCAACTCTTGTTTCACTGAACCATCTAATATTAATATGAAACCTCAAACTCTGTATACAGGATGCAGATCCTTCCTTATCACAGTTCTCAGGCTGTACCTTACACTTGGCTTCTTTTCATAAATCCTTTTCACATGTCATACCCAGGGCCAATGGCTGCAGTCAATAATTAATGCTAGTGGGTTGGCTCTTTTCCAAAATTCAGTTGTTTGTCTTCTCAGTCGATATCATATGGACAATCTTTGCAAAATTACTCGAGATTTTTAAAAAACTGTGTATGGAGAGAGATAATTGAGAGCTGTTGTACTTTCAAATTCTTATCTGTGATTATAATAGTGAGCACAGGCCAAAGGATTCCATGCATTTTTCATTAAGTGAGGAATTTTATTTGTCTGACTTCATAACTTAATGTGACTCTTCAACTAGGACACAATGAAAAATGATAAACAGAAGTATTCAGTCTTGAAATTCTACTCCATACTAGCCAAGGTCAGCCTGCCTGCACAGACTACCAGGCACAGAATGAGGCATAGAGAGCCTTGGTATGTGTGGACACCCTTCATGTATACCCACTCCTCCATCAGAGGACTCACTCCGAGAGAAAGATCAGCAGCTTCTGAAAGCCAGGAACTCCCTGGCACTACAAGAAGGCCTTGTGCTGCTAGGAGCTGGCCTGCCACTCACAGCTAAGCCATGGTATTCTCTTATTGAATAGAAATAATTTCAGAGAATGCCAAAACCAGACAAGGCCACACTGTGATTTTGTTGGATCAAGGCAAAAACAAGAACCTCCTGTAATTATGTCTTAGACAAAAACAAGGACATTACCCAAGTGATAAAAAAGACCAGATGTTACCCTTATCTGGCTACTATGAGTAACTATTGCCTTTTGACCAGTTACAGTTTTAGCTGTACACCATTCTTCTCTACTGCCTAGAAAATAATTTTTAAGATGCCCAAAGAATTATCTTTAATTTTTGATAGCAGCAATCAATCCAGAGCAAAAGGCCTGCTTCCTTGAACTCTCCCTAAAATCACCAAACGTATGTCCAAATCTTCTAAGTCGCTTCTTACACCCTTTCACTGAGATGCCCCCAAGGTTTCTCAAGGGGCATGTTCTTCCTCATTATAACAAGTGAATAAAAGCAACTGCATTATACTACAAATGTGTTCTGGGAGGTTTTTGGCTGGAGAAATTTGACAAATCTGTGGCATGAGCATTTGAGGATCAAAGGAAAGCTAGAAGAACACTCACCAGAAAAGACAGATATATGTAAAGGACAGAGAGGTAAATTAACAGCAATAGAAATTCTTCCAAGTGTGCAGAAAAAAGGTAGATTGATATGGAAAGAGGGAGAGAGAGAGACATTGCTAGAGACAATTTATGAAGAGAGGACTTGAGAAAATAGACACAGGTCACCATGGGATGTTGGAGGCTAGTGGTGGTGAGAGTGGAAATAATTCATCCATGCCTCCATTCACTTATTTAGTCCATCAGCAAGAATTTACTGAGCGCTAACTATGTGCTGGGCACCGGGGCCTGGGCATGCAATGATAAGAGGAAAATAGTATCCCTGCCTTTCTGGATCTCACAGTTGGTGGTAGGGAGTGGAAGTTATCTGACGTTGAGATAACAAACATTACTCAGATAATTGCAGAAATAAGAATTGCCCATGACAAGTGCTCTGGAGGAAGGATCTAGGATGCTCTGAGAGACTCTACAAAGACGGGGAGGCCACAGGTGGCTTCTTTGGGCCAAGATCTGAAGAAGGAATAAGAGCTAATCAGGTGAAGAGATGACGGAAGAACAACCCAGGCAGAGAGAAGGACATCGGTGAAAGCCTTGTGGTAGGGAAGAATATGTTAAGTATAAAAGCATGAAATAAGCACTGGAATGGCAATCACAGTAGGATATTCTGTATGAGAGAGTAGAGAGGTAATTAGGGGTGCAATATGCAGTATTTTAGGACAAGGACTGGCAAATTAGAGCCTGTGTGTCAAACCCAGCCTGTTGCTTGATTATATGTGAAGTTTTATTGGACCACAGCCCCCTATTTGTTTATTGTTTGTGGCTGTTTTTCATTATAATAACAGTGTTGAAAAGTTGCAACAGAGACTGTATGGCCAGGAAAACCTAAAATATTTATTATATAGTCCCTTAGAGGAAGAAGTTTGCTGACCCCTGTTACAGGTTTTGCCAGTAGTTTTGTCTTTATTGAAAGAGAAGTAGAATGCCATCAATGGCGTGGAAAAATGCCTCAGGCTGTAACATGGTGAGTTCAATGAACAGAGCCCAGAGGACATGTGGGTAGACAAATTATGAGGCAATGGTGGTAGTTCAGGTGAGAGATGAGGTTGTTTAAGAATAGGACGGAGGTGGTGGAGATGGAGGGAAATGTGATGAATTGGATATGTGAAATATGTGAAATGGAGAAGAGAAATCAGGGAAGACTTCTGGCTTCTGGCTTGTACAACTAGAGAGAAGATAATAGCATTTGCTGAGCTAAGGGATGCTCAAAAGAGAACCAGCATTTTGTTAATTTATTTTTACACAAGCGAGGAGATTATGAGTTAAGTTTGGGTGTGTCAATTTTGAGGTCACTCTGAGATGCCCAAGAGAAGATACACGTTAGACAGGTGGATATACAGTTCTGGAGATCAGAGAAGAGTACGAGTTGCATACAGATCTTCCCCTGTGTTTATAAACAATTTGGAACTAACCCAAGGAGATAAGTGGGGATCAAAGTCCAGAATCAGATTCTAAAAATATTGAACTTGAGTGCATTGTAGGGCTTCCTCTCACTGGGATTTGATCTCAATCTAGAGAATGGCAGACATGCCCTGCAGGAAGGTACCAAACGGACACAAAAGAGCTGGAGGAGGAAAGCATGTGCCACTTGAGAACAGAACACTCCAAAAGGAAAAGAACAGTAGACAAGAGGTGGGGGTCATTCGTGGACAAGGCCTTCAACACCAATTATCTCAGCCAATAGAGAAGCATGGCACAGATGAAGGCCACATTCTAACTGAAGTCACCACTCTGATAAGCTACTTCTTCATCCAAAATAGAAATGGCCAGATAGAGAGAGGAGCTAGAAGTATTTGTTCTAATACTCTTCTAAGTCAGAGAGTTGAGACTGAGAACCATTTCCATTATGGCAATGTGAGGAGTCGGGGAGGGGCATGGATACACGTTTCCTTTTAACAAAAGATTCCAAAATCATATAGAGGACAAGAGACATATAAAGGGTTCAAAATTTATGTTGTTACGTTCTAATTTTAGGAAAGGAGAAACTATGGAGCTAAATTTAAATAAAAGAAACTCATTAACATAATTGTATTTTAGTAAACAAAGTGGACTGGGAATTAGTGGACATAAGGAGACACTAGTAAGATGTCTATAGAGGGCTGCCTGGAAGTAGCTTTCCAGGGCTTGGCCATTCTCACTGGCCAAGTATTAGTGGAGGGTGAAAAAAATCTGACCCTGAACTTTGAGCACTAATAAAGCCCTAGATGTCTTTACCGCTTCAAGACATTCACTGTGGTGAATAGGAGATTTAATGTAGTTGATGTACCAGGAAGTAGCTCCTAAGAATTTTTTAATCAGTCCTGCAAAACAAGTCCATTCTTTGTTAGTCGTAACTCAGTATGGAGCCACCATTAGGACTGAATTTTGAACTCTTATTATTATGCTGGTTAATCACTGACTATGTTTTCAGTGGGAAAATAAAGGATGTCTTTGTTTTTTAATCAAATTCAATGGCCTTTCATAAAAGTAAAATTTTCTTCTCATAATAATGTTAATGCAGTGTTTCCTTTTATACTTTTAATTTTTGCCTTTTAAATGCTCATAAACTCAGAAGTTATGCATGCTTGTTGCAAAAACTCTAATATTATGGAAATAAATGCAGTGTAAAATGAAAGCCTCCCTGATTTACCTGCTCCCTTCTCTCCCTAGAGTAAGTATCAGGGTTAACAATTTTGACTGTATACACTTACAGAACTTTATCCATGCATTTACATATATAGTTTTCTTTATAAAAATAGAAATCACACTATATAATATTATTATTGTTATTATTTCTATTATTATTATTATTTATCTTGGTTTCCTCACTCATTTGGAACCTCAAACCAGTACCAACAGATCTACTTGAGTAACTAACTGCAAGGTAACACTTAGACTGTGTGTGGATGTAAGGTGTTTTGTAGTATTCAGAACCCAAAGCAACATTTTTATAATGATCCTTAGCATGATATTGTCAGATTTGTAAAAGAACTATTTCATCTCTATGTTTAAACTATAGACCAGGTTTTACATTATGATCAAAAGAGAGACAATGGAGCTTCATGGAATGAGCCCCTGAACTAGTTCAGCTCATCATCTGATTTTTCTATGATTTAAAGTCCTTATTTGTAATGAGGTTTGGGTCCAGTTTATTTCTAATATTCCTGCTAACTCTAGAATTGTATATGTGTCGAGTATTGGAACATCCAGTTTTAAGACGCTTTAAGAGCTTTTCCTATTTGTCAATATTAAACACCTATTTGCACTCGATACTTTAGGTAAGCTGAGGGACAAAAATACATGCTACCTGTCGTCCATGTCAGATATTGATTGAAAGATAATTTTTCATTTGCCCTTGAATTGTTGTTTCCAACAGTAACTATTTTCCAGAAGTGCTGAGAAGTTCTTTGAAAGTAAGGAATTAAGAATCTGAATGGAAATTAAACTCTTAATAGCTAGAGAAATGGAATCAAGCAAACTAAAATAAAATTTCTTAAGGTGAAGAAGAAGTTTCCTTTCGGTTGTGAGAAATACCTTCAGGAGAAAAAGCAAAAAGAGAAACATGTATGGGACCAAGTATGGGCTAAAGCAGAATATTGGGGTGGCTTACTGTAGAAGAATGAAAAGTGTGGAGTCATTCTGGTCCCTGGAAAAGAACTGCTGCTCCCCCTTGTGGCCAGTGTAGAGAGCTAACACACTGATAAAGTAAGGCCTTTCATTCTAGACACAAAATGATGTAAGATCTGTTTGGATTACAGTGATACACTGCTTTTAAGGGGAAAATAAAAGGCATATTCAAATGGAAACTTCAAGTGATGGTTCTGTCTCAGGTATAGGCTTCATGTCACCAAGGGCAGATTATGTGAGGCTGTGCCCACTTGGAGCCACAGATGCTGACTGTGGTCAACTCATGTAGTTGGTTGGTCGACACTTACTTAACAAACATGTGTTTGTTTGCCAACCACTTTGTAAAGTACTAAGAAGAGTGTAAAGTAATATAATACAGTCATCTTTCAAAAGTACGCCATCCACCTGGGAATATAAAATATAAACACAAGGAGACAGCTCATTACGAGGTGGTGGATTGCTGTCATACTAGGTGACCTAGAACAGGGAGAAGGGAGAGGGGCTTTTTTGCACTGGGACCTGAAGGTAGGGGTGCTTCAGAGAGGCTTAGGATGGTAATAAGCCAATCAAGTAGCAAAGCATAAAGCCAGAAAGTTAACCAAGTTTTGTGTTTATCCACTAAAGGCAAGAAAGAATACTTAGGACCAGATTAAGTAATCCTGAGCTAACCACTTTGGACTATATCCCACTTGTTTTATAGATAAATAACTGTTAAATGTGTTTGCATAGAGAAGTGGCATAATGTGACATGTTTCAGGAAGTTTAATATGGGAAACTATATGCAGTAAGTGTCCTTTAATTGCATATGAATTTAAACATTAAAAGAATTACAATTATTTTTTTTTAAGTTGTACCTCTCTAATCCATTATTCCCTATCCTCATATGAACTATTTTTTCATGTAATGTATTACTATTTGACATTACATGATTATATATGTGTTTGTTTGCTGTATCCCTCACTGATTACAAATCCATAAAAGCCGCAACTCTGTCACTTTTGTTTACTGCTGTATCCCTAACTCCTCAGACAGCAGTGGACACTGGCTAAATATTCATTGCTATTATAAATAAATCTACATTGAAAGGCAAAAGGCTTGAGGTAAGGAGAGCAATTAAGTGTTTATCAAGATGATGAAACTTGACCTTGAACAGAGGAAGGGGAAGAGAAAAAAAAGAGACATTCAATATTTTGAAGGATGAGTAAACTAGATTTGATAACTCGCTGAATGTGACTGGCGAGGGAGGAAAAAGGAAGTTAAAATTGCTAAGGCTTCAAGGTTATGTGCATGGGAGGATGGTGGTAGCGTTAAAACAAATCAGGGCCATCGGTTGGAAAGTATGTTTTGGCTGGATAACAGAGTAAGCTTGTGACACAGTCTGAGAGGGACAGTTAGTGATTTCTGATTAGAATCCAAGAAGCAGGCCAGGCTTGCAGATTCAGCTTTATGGCAGAAAGGAGAGCTGAACCATGAGCTAAGATTAGATTTCTGCGGGACGAACTCTAGATGCTGTGAGGAGGAGAGGAGAGAACTGAACCTCATAGTTATATAAGCCGTCTTCAAAACTGACCTAAGCACTGTGACCCACTCCTAATTTATGCCTTCATGCTACATATTAAGCCCTGACTAAAAAAAAACATGATAAGAGGATTCTGGGGAACTCACAGTCTTGTTAAGGGAGGCAAACCTGAAGAAAAGATGTATACACATGACTCATCAAAATGAATCAGCTACCCCAGCTCCAGCTGACTGTAGACCTGGCGTCGTCAGATCTTATGATCTTTCAAGACAGGCTGAGTTTTTATGTGAGAATTTCTAGCATCTAAATATAGGACATTGATTAAAATGTGTGGGCCAAATAAACCATTTTTGCTGACTGGATTTATTTTTTAATTTATTTTATTGAAGTATAGTTGATTTACAATGTTATGTTAATTTCTGCTGTACAGCAAAGTGATTCAGTTACACATATTCTTTTTCATATTCTTCTCCATTATGGTTTATCACAGGATATTGAATATAGTTCCCTGTGCTATACAGTAGGACCTTGTCGTTTATCCATTCTATATATAATAGTTTGCATCTGCTAATCCCAGACTCCCAAACTGGCTGGATTTAATCTGCAGCCAGCCCTATTATAATCTCAATCAAGAAGAGAGTCCTAGGGGCTTCCCTGGTGGCGCAGTGGTTGAAAGTCCGCCTGCCGATGCAGAGGAGACGGGTTCGTGCCCCGGTCCGGGAGGATCCTACATGCCGCGGAGCGGCTGGGCCTGTGAGCCATGGCCGCTGGGCCTGCGCGCCATGGCCGCTGGGCCTGCGCGTCCGGAGCCTGTGCTCCGCGACGGGAGAGGCCACAACAGTGAGAGGCCCGCGTACCGCAAAAAAAAAAAAAAAGAGAGTCCTCCACAGACGTAGAGAATGGACTTGAGGATGCGGGGTGGGGGAAGGGTAAGCTGGGACGAAGTGAGAGAGTGCCATGGACATATATACACTACCAAATGTAAAACAGCTAGTAGGAAGCAGCCACACAGCACAGGGAGACCAGCTCTGTGCTTTGCGTCCACCTAGAGGGGTGGGATAGGGAGGGTGGGAGGGAGACGCAAGAGGGAGGAGATATGGGGATGTATATATATGTATAGCTGATTCACTTTGTTATACAGCAGAAACTAACACACCACTGTAAAGCAATTATACTCCAATAAAGATGTTTAAAAAAAAGGATAAAGACAAAAAAAAAAGAAGAGAGTCCTCTATCTCCCTTACCCCTTTAATTGTGCAATCTTGGGGAGGATGCTTTAGTCCTGTGAGAATCAGATTAAACAGTCTGGTAGGGAGGGGTGTTTTAGAAAGGCCACTGTGTACGGGTAGATAGGATCACTCTCGCACATAGGTCTGTGTGACTTAAGTGAATAACTCATTCAGTTATTTATTTAATAAATACTTACAGAGCCCATATCATGGGGTAGGAACTCAGTATATAAGGGTGAGCAGATTAGACAAATTGACATTTTGTTGAGGCAAATTTCATCAGTTAAGAAGAGACTAAAGATTATTGCCAATGAGAAGAAGAGAACTCTTAACATCTACAATAATCTACCTGGTGTGCTGGCTGAAACTGCTTTAATTTTTATGAGAAAGCTGGATTGGAAGGGGAGGAACATTTCTAGGTGAAGTGTTTATCTGTGTGAATTGCTGGGGGGAGGGTAGGTAATGGCTATGAAAAAGGCCCTAGAAATATCTAGTACAGGCAAGAGAAAAGAAAATTAATAAAGAATGAAATACATCACATTTGTTACCTATAGGAATAACAGCGAAAAATGAGTTGATTTGAATTCTGATTAAACCAGTGGCTTCCAAGTTTTCTTTGGTTGTGTCACAGTAAATAAACTATTTTTCCTTTCCACACACTATACAAAAGATGCACACATACACACATACTAAAACAAAAGTTTCACATATTAATATTTACATTTACCATAAGACATATTGAGAAATTCTCCATTGTTTTATTTTGTTTTTTTAAGAACACCGGTCATGACCTACTAATAAGCTAAACCCACATCCTTGAAAACACTGGATTAAATAAAATAGTCACTTGTCCTTGTGTATCAGTCATTACTTCTTCTCAGTGGGCCATGGATTTTCTAGGACTTTGGTTCTGAAAGTGTATGGTGATATCTGAGACACAGTACTATTAAGTTAATAGAAGTAAACCATTTAATTATTTGTGTTTTTAGATGTAATACCAATATATATTGAGAAGCTATGTTTGTTTTCAGGTACTTTTTACTTTTACTAATAGAAATCAAGTTAATCGTGATTTTGAAAGAGTATACAAACTGAAATTTTAAAATAAAGGGTAGCCAGGAAATTTAAATTTTTATTTGTAGAACTTGTTTGCTTTTAAAGATACTCATGACCAAAATGTTAGTGATAATTGAGTATTGAGTGTTGCTTAAATTTACAACATAGTAATGACATTAGAAAAATTAGCCCAAGATGTATAGCTTTTTGGAAATATGGAAGTTTATTTATTAATATTGACTCATGCTACTATTTTTTTATCGACTTTTCTAACTTGTTGGATATTGAAATAATTAAAAGAGCAGGATATTATATAGAAGTCATTACCTGTGTACAAAGCTTTTAGGAGTTGAATTTCTGGAATGTGGTGCAGTTTATTTATAATGTTTATATTATGTTTTTTAGAAAATGACTAGTGTATATTGAAGTACTATAGAATTACACTGACATTTTCTATCATGTAACAGTTTTTTAGGATAAGAAAAGAAGACAGAAGCCAAATAAGCAAGTAAAGTAAGGAATCATAAAATTGATAATCCAAGACATACAGAATACAGTAAAGTTTTATATTAATCCAAATTTTTGAATAGCATTCCCCAAGTAATAGATAATAAACATGTACTTCCTGTAATAGGTTCTATACCATGATACCATTTGATTTTCCTGCCTTTACATTTTATAATACGGCAGAGGCAAGGGTAAATCTTTGTGATATTTATAGAGGTCATTATCCTTTGTTAAAGAGATTGTATGAGAAATTCTGTAATTATTCATGATGTTACGAATGGAGGTTGAGAATGTAGCTTTTGGATTCTCACTCAAATTCAAATCCTGGCCTCAAATTTAATTAGCTGTGTAACTTTAATTGTGCTACAAATGACCATCGGACCTTTCAGGCAAAAATGCATAATTGAACATAGCCCTAAGGAAACATCAGACAAACTTACATTTAATAACATTCTAGCAAAGACTAGACCGCACTGTTCTAAAGTGTTAAAGTCGCAGAAAACTGTGAAATGACTATGTTGAAGGAGCTTATAACAACATGGCAACTACAGACGATATATTTTTGTTTTTGTTTTTGTTTTTGCGGTACGCGGGCCTCTCACTGTTGTGGCCTCTCCCGTTGCAGAGCACAGGCTCCGGACGCGCAGGCCCAGCAGCCATGGCCCACGGGCCCAGCCACTCCACGGCATGTGGGATCTTCCCAGACCGGGGCACGAACCCGCATCCCCTGCATTGGCAGGCGGACTCTCAACCACTGCGCCACCAGGGAAGCCCTACAGACGATATATTTTCTTCTGCTATAAAGAACATTATCAGGCAATTTGAATATGATAATATTAGTGTATTAACGTTAATTTCCTGGTTTTATTCCTACTGTAGTTATTGAAGAGAAAAAGAGAATGATAGATAATGTAATAAGTGTTATTATTTCAGGAGATTGTTTGAAGACTATATGGGAGTTCTTTGTACTATCCTTGAAAAAAATACCACTGAACCATAGTTAAATGGGTGTAATTATACCAAATTCAAAAAGCTCTTATTAAGGATTAAATGAGACAATTTGTGTAAAACTCCAAATAATCCTCAAAAAATGATAGGTGTTAGATGTTTTTGCTACAACACAATATATCTGTTCCAGAAATACCAGGATTTCTTCTTTTTTTTTTAACATCTTTATTGGAGTATAATTGCTTTACAATGGTGTGTTAGTTTCTGCTGTATAACAAAGTGAATCAGCTATACATTTACATACATCCCCATATCTCCTCCCTCTTGCGTCTCCCTCCCACCCTCCCTATCCCACCCCTCTAGGTGGACGCAAAGCACAGAGCTGGTCTCCCTGTGCTGTGTGGCTGCTTCCTACTAGCTGTTTTACATTTGGTAGTGTATATATACGTCCATGCCACTCTCTCACTTCATCCCAGCTTACCCTTCCCCCTCCCCATGTCCTCAAGTCCATTCTCTATGTCTGCGTCTTTATTCCTGTCCTGCCCCTAGGTTCTTCAGAACCATTTTTTTTTTAGATTTCATATATGTGTGTTAGCATACGGTATTTGTTTTTCTCTTTCTGACTTACTTCACTCTGTAAGACAGTCTCTAGGTCCATCCACCTCACTACAAATAACTCAATTTCGTTTCTTTTTATGGATGACTAATATTCCATTGTATATATCTGCCATATCTTCTTTATCCATTCATCTGTCGATGGACACTTAGGTCACTTCCATGTCCTGGCTATTGTCAATAGAGCTGCAATGAACATTGTGGTACATGACTCTTTTTTAATTATGGTTTTCTTAGGGTATATGCCCAGTAGGGGGATTGCTGGATCATATGGTAATTCTATTTTTAGTTTTTTGAGGAACCTCCATACTGTTCTCCATAGTGGCTGTATCAATTTACATTCCCACCAACAGTGCAAGAGGGTTCCCTTTTCTCCACACCCTCTCCAGCATTTATTGTTTGTAGATTTTTTGATGATGGCCATTCTGACTGGTGTGAGGTGATACCTCATTGTAGTTTTGATTTGCATTTCTCTAATGATTAGTGATGTTGAGCATCCTTTCATGTGTTTGTTGGCAGTCTGTGTATCTTCTTTGGAAAAATGTCTGTTTAGGTCTTCTGCCAATTTTTGGATTGGGTTGTTTGTTTTTCTGATATTGAGCTGCATGAGCTACTTGTATATTTTGGAGATTAATCCTTTGTCAGTTGCTTTGTTTGCAAATACTTTCTCCCATTCTAAGGATGGTCTTTTTGTGTTGTTTACGGTTTCCTTTGCTGTGCAAAAGCTTTTAGGTACCCCAACAGGGGTTATTGGAAATACAGGGTTTAAAGTGGGTCACTCAAAATTCTTATTTGTAACCAGAGCACAAACAAAAATAATTAAAATGCTAATAAAATTTCAACACTGTTAAATATCCTTTGGCAATTCCACCCCTTGTAGCCTTTAGTCTCAGCTCAGGATTTCTCCTCAGGCAGGTGGATTGAAGAGGGTCTTGATTTTTTTTCTTTTTTTTTTTTTTGCTAAATATCTTTTAGAAGCTAAACAGGCAAATAAATAAATCAATGTTTTTTTGGTTTTTTTGCTTTTTAAATTGGGGTATAACTGTTTTACAATGTTGTGTTCGTTTCTACTGTGCAGCAAAGTGGAGTTCCCTGTGCTATACAGCAAGTTCTTATTAATTATCTATTTTATACATATTAATGTATATATGTCAACCCCAATCTCCTAATTCATTCCAACCCCCAACCCCTGCTTTCCCCGCTTGGTGTACATACATTTGTTCTCTATATCTGTGTCTCTATTTCTGCTTTGCAAAGCGGTTCATCTGTACCATTTTTCTAGATTCCCCATATACGCGTTAGCATGCTGTATTTGTTTTTCTCTTTCTGACTTACTTCACTCTGTATGACAGTCTCTAAGACTATCCATGCCTCTACAAATGACCTAATTTCATTCCTTTATATGGCTGAGTAATATTCCATTGTATATATGTACCACATCTTCTTTATCCATTCATCTGTCGATGGACATTTAGGTTGCTTCCATGCCCTAGTTATTGTAAATAGTGCTGCAATGAACATCGGGGTGCATGTGTCTTTTTTGTTTGGTTGGTTGGTTTTTTTTTTGCGGTACGTGGGCCTCTCCCTGTTGTGGCCTCTCCCGTTGCAGAGCACAGGCTCCGGACGCGCAGGCTCAGCGGCCATGGCTCACAGGCCCAGCCGCTCCGCGGCATGTAGGATCTTCCCGAACTGGGGCACGAACCCGTGTCGCCTGCATCGGCAGGCCGACTCTCAACCACTGCGCCACCAGGGAAGCCCCAACTAAGCAAATTTTATTATCTCAGGAAATAATTTTGGTGGCTTACTCATCATGATTTACTTGGTACATGTTAATAAAGGTGCATGTTTTCCTGGGAATGAAATAACCATTCAGAGTAGTATCTGATGTAGTACTGTAGGAAAGAGAAAGGCAGCATTACAACAGTTCTGCAGCAGCTCAAGCTGGAGAAGTGTCCAGAAGCCGAGCTTGACCTGACACCCACGTATGGGTTAGCCATGAGGCCCAAACCATACCAACTTCAAGTAGAGACCCGCTCCACAGGTAGTTCCTGTTCATAGATTCTCAGACTGGGTGGAGGTTTCTTGTTTAATTCAGAAAAATTATGGGCTTCAAATTCATTTAGCAAGAGATTTAAAATTCATACCCCTATGCTGTGCTGTTCAGTTCATTGTATGCCATTCTAATGTAGGAGTTGATTTTTGCGTGTATGGGGTTTTAAACCCATGTCTCATGTGATGGTGTCCCAGGTGTCACTGTGTCACTGTGAATATGGAAGAAGGGAACAAGGACTGCTGGATGGAGTGAGCAGGCAAAGGAGTTCTATCTTTTCTTCCCTTAACGCCAGCTACAATAGACAGGTGTACTGATATTTGTTTTAAATATTGGGTTCAGAATAAGAACAAGGTTCTGATTTTAAATATATTTCTTTCCACTGGACTAGGAACTAGGTATTCAAGAGGTCCAAAGAAGGTAGCTAGAGTCACCCAGAACAGCAGAGAACATTCATGGTGGTAATAGGTGGACTGAGCTAGAAGTAGAGAGGCAGGGAATGGGACTTGAAGGGGGGGTAGGTTTCTTCAAAATCTATTTTTATATCTGCTCTTATGTTTTCTGGATTATGAATTTAACTTCAGAGCAAATTGGTGTTTTTACAATGTTACCAATTCCTTTTGATACCTACTAGATATACATGTGTATTAGTTTGCAAGGGCTGCCATAACAAAATACCACAGCCTGAGTGGCTTTAACAACAGAAATTTGTTTTCTCACAGTTCTGGAGGCTGGAAGTCTAAGATCAAGGTGTCAGCAGTGTTGGTTCCTCCTGAAGGCTCTTTCCTGGGTTTGTAGATGAGCTGTCCTCACATGGCCTTTTCTCAATGGCCACCCATCCCTGTGTCTCTCCTTTTTGTTGTAAGGACAACAGTTATATTCGATTAAAGCCTCATCCTAACAGCCTCATTTTAGCTTAACTATTGGGTTGGCCAAAAAGTTCGTTTGGGTTTTTCCATAAGATGTTACTGGAAAACCCAAACGAACTTTTTGGCCAACCCAATACCTCTTTAGAGACCTTATCTCCAAATACAGTTACATTCTGAGGTACTGGGGTTTGGGATTTCAACATATCAGTTTGGGTGGGGGGAGATACAGTTCAGCCCATAATAACATGTTATGAGAAAAAAAAAAAGACAGCAATTAAAAAATTTTTTCAGTATAGTACAGCACTAAGTATGTGCTTCTTTAATTGAACTTGTTAATGAGCTAAGGCATATAAGGGACATAAAATGGACAGTGAAAAACTAAGAATTTCAGATTGAAGCTTTAAGGGGAGTTGCATTATAAAGGGCTTGAAATCCAGGCGGGAGTTGAGAGCATGTCTGGAGTCTAATTCACATGGAGAGAGCACTTAGGGATAATGACCTAAGACCATCTGGATGATGACCATCTTGACCAGGATGTTGCAATGGAAGCCGAGAAGTTAAACAACTGACAGACATTGAGGATTAAAGTCAGGACTTCGTCTTTCTTTCCACGTACAAATAAATTCAGCATAATCCTTGGGAATAAACAAATTGGATTGCCTGTCCTTTTTTGTAAAAGCTTTTGAAATTATTTGTATTATCCACGTGACAGTGTGTCAAACTGAAACTATCTTTACACTTTTTTCTGTAAAAAACTATCAAATCTTCTGTATATGCACTAATAATGGGGAGGACAGGAGCACTATAGGAATCTTGTTATCTGTTTATCTGGTATTTTCTTTAAAGAATTGTGTTTTTCTAAAACTTTTTTTTTTAAACAGTAAGCAAATAAGATTCTATACATTTATTTTAACACATTGTATTGTAAAATGCTAATTTTCAGTTTAACTCTGCTCCTAAGGCATAATTAGTGTACTGTTGGGCTTTTTGTATAATTCATAAGTTTGCAGTTTATGTAATTTTAGAAACATGGATAAGAATAAGACACGGAAAAGAACATTTAAAAGCAAAATAGAAATAACTTTTCTTTTTCATTTAATATGTAACGATGAGCTATTTTTAATTATATGTATTTACTTATCTGGAAATAATTTATTTTATGAAATATAATTAGACGCAACACAGTGTACCAACATTTTACATTGAAATAACTTATATTAACATAAACACTCTAAATAATCATCTGGAGACTACACACAGAATTCATTATGACGGTGGAGCAATTGATAATATATGGATATATGCATCAGTGGTAATCCAAGATGAGTGAAGTCCTTAAAGCCATTATATATGAAGTAAAAAGAGTAATAGATATTAGATATCCTGCTATACAAAGGTACATATGGATGCTTACCACACTGTGCCCTCCTTGTAGCTACAGCCCCCTGGGGCTTTTGGTAACACCATGAAGATGAAGGTCAGACTAGAAACTATCCACTGCATGATGCAAGTGAGCACAGAATGTGTCTGGTCCCAAGTGTTTTTCAAAGACAAAAACTTGCACCAAAATTTATAAAGACATTTATATATTCCCACATTGAAATTCTCTAATGCCTTCCCAGTTAAACCTATAATTCAGATGTGATATCAACCCACATAACAGGGTAAGAAATCAGAACCATTTTTGAGAGGTAGAAGGGGTCTTTGGGGATTTTACTCTCTAAATAATTATTAATTAGGCTGTAAAATCTACAGATCCTCCCAGGCTTCCAAGTGTGTGGATACATGATTTGATGTTTCAGATTCACAAAGGACGTCCCCACAAAATCCAAGATTCATACTTTAAACAACAAAAAAGGCACTGTACTATGTACACCTTAAATCAGAAATAGCTAAAGGGAGGTGTTTTACAGCTTAACAGGCTATAAAAAACAAATGCCCTGTAAGAAATGCACCGTTGGCTTCCCCTTCAGATAAGAATAAAAAGCAGGATGCAGGCAACTGATTCTGTATGATACACATTTTTAGCAGTAGGAGAGCCAAAACAAATAAAAATTATAAAAGTTTATAGGTCTTTTCTATCCTTCAAGTTATTTACAGAGAATAGTTTACCTTAATTCAACATCACTATCAAGCCCCATCAACCATAAACTACACACATACAGGCAATACTGTTGCCTTTGTCTCTACCCCTGTGGATGGAAGCATGTTGCATGAATGAATTTTCCAGCTAAGTGTGATGACCAAGTTCCAAAATGCTCATTTGAACGGATCTTAATTAAAGTCTTTCTGGTGTCTTAAAATGCATTTACTAAATATAGTTTTATCTTTTCCAGACTTTATATTGACATTTATTTCTAAGGGTAATGCACTGGGCTATAGTCATTTGATGCACTCCTGATCAATCCTCCATCCCTGCCTCAATACCTGCCTTCATTCATTACCTTAATGCTGATCTTCCCAACTCCCTGCAAGCTCCACAAATGCAGGGCCAAGTCTGCTTGGCTTCCATTGTACCTCCAGTGTCCAGCACTGTTTCAGGCACATAGCAGACAATTGATAAATAGTTGTTCAGTGAATGCGGGAATGAATTAATGATTAAATGAATGAATCTAATGGAATAGCAAAAGGAAGTATCCGAGATTTTCTAGTATGGATAGTATTTCTGGTATCTCTGCTCCTATTTTAATTTCTACCTGTTGCCTCAGTCTCAAAATCTGTTCAGTGCTCTCACACCTGTTTAAGCTATAAGGTCCAGATCTCATCAAATACACCCTTAGTTCTTTTTTTTTTTTTTAACTCACATTTTTATGACATGAGATCCCAGCTGGATATCATTAGCCTCCCCCCCATCCCCGCAGGACCACTGTCAAAGTGTGTCCTAGCACTTAGGAAACTTTCCAAAAGTAACATCTCAAATGTGCTCCAGAAAAGTCAGTGTTCCTCCCGCTCCGACATCTTCATCTTGCCAACACACACGCATATAGATAGGCAGCTGACCATTCATTAACTTCACCAGACACATTTGTTGTCTAATGGCATCTGTCACTTCTCCTGCGCACTCTGATGGAGAGAAAGGGTCACTGCTTTCTCCCTGAAATGTTTACACCCAAGGATGGGTGTTGGAGTTTACTTATTTTTCAATGGCCTAACTGAGAGTTAGGAGTAATTCTAAAGAAAGCTTACTTGAGGTTTGGGAATATTGGAAGGAATGACATAAACGTACACACAAAATTATGTCCTGGGCCCTACTGCTTAAGCCTAAGACTAGATTGTTCCTAGCACCTCATCCTGCCCCAGTTCCCTGCTCTCTTTGCTCCCTGTGGACAATAGCAATTCCCTGATCCTCTACCTACCCTGCCCCCAGATTCCCATAGGCTTTGTATTTTGTGCTTTCTTTCTCTCTCTCTCTTTCTCTTTCTCTTTTTAGTTAGTTTAGCTAGAGGTTTATCAATTTTATTGATCTTTTCAAAGAACCAGCTTTTGGTGTCATTTATTTTCTCTCTAGTAATTTCTTGTATTCAATTCCATTAATTTCTCCTCTAATTTATATTTCTTTTCTTTGGCTTACTTTGGATTTACTTTGCTCCTATTTTTCTAGTTTTCTAAGGTGGAAACTTAGTTTATTGATTTTAGATCCTTTTTTCTTCTCTAATATATGCATTCAGTGTTCTAAATTTTCCTCTAATATGACCCAGAATGTGGTCTATCTTTGTGAATATTCCATATAAGCTTGAGAAGAATGTGCATTCTGCTGTTGTGGGATGGAGAAGTCTACAAGATGTCCCTTACTATTTAGTTGATTGATGGTAGAATTAAATTCAACTGTCTTTACTGATTTTCTGCCTACTGGACCTGTTCATTTCTGATTCCAAACTAAAATTTAAAACTAAATAATGTGTGAAACATGCATGCAAACAGTTAATATTTCTAGCTACTGAATTATTGTGGAAGTTTATTTATTGGCATGGAGAGATAATATATTTTAAAAAGCTAATGTGAAATATTGCATGTAACTATTAATTATTTTGTGTATATATACACACGGAAAGTGTAAGATGTGACATGCAACTAGAATGCCAACAAAAATATGATTTTGTTTCTAATTCAGCTTATGCTCTAAATATAGTATTGCATTTATTTGAGATTATAAATTTCCTCTACTTCTGTGAATTCACATAGGGGTGAAGAAAGATTTCAGGGTAGCAAGTACCTATCACAAAATTTATGGGTTTGGTCTAGAGAGGGGGATGAATCTTCAGACTAGATGCATGAACTGTGAATTAAAACACCAGGTTATAGAGTTTTGCATTAATTAAATTAAAACAAAAGCTGAGAATAAAGAAGGAGACACACACTGTTAGTATAAAACCTCAAAAGTCTGGAATCATTCATTGATCAATTAAGAAGCTCTACACACCCACATAACTAAATAAACTAACTTTATTTAGTTTTTAATGTGTGTGTTTTTAGGTGCCTACTTTAAGCCAGGCTCTTTAGATGCCAGGCATAATAAAAGATGACTAAAATATGATCTCTAACTTCAGAAGCTCTTTAAGATAGAGGTGAATGATGATAAGTGTGTGTGTGTGCGTGTGTATGTGCATAGATAGCATATAAGTGTGTGTATATATACATACAATGATATAGTTAAATATACATATCTTAATTGTTCTTTCTAAGACTGGTCATAAAAATTCAAGCTTTCTCGTTCCCTGTTCATGCATTCAACGGGGATTTGTGTTTGAAAATTTCTTTGCAACTTTCTCTTTTTGTGAAGAGTCCTTGACAGGGTGAATGCCCTTTGTTGATCAAGGAGCTTCGTATGGTTCTGCCAACTTACCTCTTTGCACAGCTGGTCACTCTTCTAAGGAGTCTTCATTCTTTGATTCCTTTGTGCCAGCTTGGCCTATTTTATACTATTTCCTAGCATTCCATACTCAGTGGTCCTCACTGGGTTTCACCATGCCTCTCACTATTCTGCCTGGCATTTTGATTTTCATCCATCTATTTAGAATTGCCAACAGCTTTTACCATCTCACAGTAGGTGGGAACAGAGCAGTTTAGAAATTCAGCACCTTGGGAAAAGAGTTTAACACAGCTGGAGGGCAGAACTTCACCTACCATCTTAGCAGTGCTTGCTTAGCTTAGTGTCTGGAACATAAAGGCCTTCAACATGTATTCAGAGGAATCACTCCCATTCAGGTGTTTATAGACAATGCACTTCATTGGGCCTCTGTGGGCCAGGGAGTAGTATTGTGTGAAAAGGATCTCCAAAGTTAAAATTGCTGTGGGCAATGAAGTGATTTACAAGATGATATCTCTTTGGTTAACAATATTCTTACTCTACATATTTCAGAAAATTGGGAAATGAAGCCAAGTATATGAAAACTGTTCTTTGGAGCAGGAGCAATAATAGCTTCGGGTTTTGAAATAAGAATCAAAGGTTGGGCTTCCCTGGTGGCGCAGTGGTTGAGAGTCGGCCTGCCGATGCAGGGGATGCGGGTTCGTGCCCCAGTCTGGGAGGATCCCACATGCCGCGGAGCGGCTGGGCCCGTGAGCCATGGCCGCTGAGCCTGCGCGTCCGGAGCCTGTGCTCTGCAACGGGAGAGTCCACAACAGTGAGAGGCCCGCGTACCGCAAAAAAAAAAAGAATCAAAGGTGGTGTTTTCCCCAGACTATTGGGCAAGATGGATTCGAACCCAATTACTCTATATGTGGAAAGCTGCTGTTTGCTTTTCAATTACTCTATATATGGAAAGCTGCTGTTTGCTTTTTAGTTAAGATTTTTAAACACAATTTCCCCCATTTAAAGAAAGTTAAGTTACTCACTTCTCCTCCCCACTGCTTCTTGCTCTATACAACAAATGCAAGTTTGATGAGGAGATTTTTATTAAGGTATCCATACAGAAAAGTGCACAAAATGTAAGTTTAAAGCTTGGTGAATTTTTACAAACTGAACACCATCAGCATTCCACAGCCCCCCAGCCTTTCATTCCTCCTTAGTCTCCAATCTCTGTGCTTCAAGGATAACCCTTATCCTGACTTCCAATGCCATAGTTCGGTTTGTCTGTTTTTGAATTGTACATTAAGGGAATGAAACAAAATGTGCCCTTTTGTGCTTGACTTCTTTTGTACCACATTGTGCTTGCAAGATTCATCCATGTTCTATTTGAAAGATTAATCAAGTTGTGTGTAGTTGTATTTCATTAATTCTCATTGTTCATTGCTATCGATTGTTCTGTTAGGTGACTATACCACAATTTATGAATGTATTTTATTGATAGAAGCCGCTTGGGTAATTTCTATTTTGGGTCGTTATGAAGAGTGCTGCTATGAACATTCCTGTGCACAGTTTTTGGTGAATATATGTAAACTTTTTTGTTGGCGCATATAAACGTAGGACTGGAATTGCTGAGTCATAAAGCATTTGTTTTTTTAATTGAGAAATTCCAACTAATTTTTCAGCATGGTTGTACCAATTTATACTCCCACCAGCAAGCTGAAAAAGTTCTCTGGTTGTTCCACATCCTTTTCAACAGTTGATATTTTCTGTCTTATTTTCTGTATTTTTGTTTTAGCCACAGTGATGGCAAACATACCCTTATTAAAGAGACAGATGGTCAGATAAATCCCTGGCCTGTTACCTTATGTGAACTTGATTTTGGCAATGTTAGCTAGTTCATTCTCTCTTAATGAAATGAATCTAGGACAGATTGAGTGCATTCATCCACTGAAGTCCTTCAAAAGTGAATGATCATCCAACCCCCTGCCACCGCCCCCCTCCCCAAACACAAATGATCTTAGCTCACAGTTGCCAGGGCCTCCTGAGAAAGCAGTTTTTGCCAAGACTGTCTTTTTCCAATTTCTTTGGGAAGAGATTTTACAGGATTTCCCCCATTAATCAAAACAATTTCTGCCTTTAAAATGTATCTCAGTTATTATAATGTCTATGTTTGTTTATAATTTCAGGGTAATCTAGAAGTGGTTATTTATATCTGTTTATTTTGTAGCATATGCCTATTATATTTTTCAGAATTCTACTTTTCGCTGATAGAGTCGGTACTAAAAAAACAGGATGTTCTATCAACTCACATTCCTAGAATTCCTTTTTGGTCAGAAGTGAAAGTCTGTTGACCCTTCCAAATTTTGTCTCTCTGACAAGAAAAGAAAATCCAGAAGAGAACATTTTGAGATCGTATTGTTTTCCATTGCCCTTGTGTTTGTTTTGCTCTGTTTCACTCTATTATCCAACTAATACCATTCTGCCTATTATTTACTTATTTTAAAATAAAGACTTGCAGTAATTTTTCATATTTTTCTAGAAGTCTCCCTTGATTAGAAAGGTATCTCTGGGCAATAAAACTTAAGTTTTGACTGTGAAATTCTGTCAATAATTTGAGAAAGTTTGAAATTTCTTTCTGTTGTATGTACAGTAGGTGATCTTATGAATTCCACATGGATTTTATATGCAATGATCCTTCAGTAACTAGTTTCTAAGAAAAATAGAACCTTTTCCATACTTAATTTACAGACCTAGCTTTCAATTTCCTCTTCATTTTGTTTATGGTAACTTTTGCCATGAAAACATAAGTAATTTTAAAATAACCAAATATATCTAGTTTTTTCTTTATGGTTTTTGAGATTACTATCATACTTAGGAAAGCCTTCTCCACCCCAAATTTATACAAATAGCCTCCTACCATTCCTTCCAATATTTTTCTTTAAAAAAAAAAAAAAGGTAGGCATCCAGTTCTGTTTCCTTCTGGATTATCAATCATATCAGCAGCATTTATTAAATTAGGCACTCTTTCTCACTAAGTTAGATAAAAACAACATTATATACTTATTTTTCTGTGGATGCTTGACCATATCTGACTAATATATTTATATATTTATGTGCCAATATTATACGTTTTTGATTACAGTGACTTTATAGTTATCTTAGTATCTGAAATTCTCTCACTTTGCCTTAATTGTTCTTATTCAGTATTCATAAATTTCTTGGCTACTTTTAGAGATTTATTTTTGCATTACACATTCCAGAATTATTGTATATAGTTCCACAGAAAAGCTCATTGAGATTATAATTTGAGTTGTGCAAAATTTATGTATTAATTTTAGAAGTACCAACATTTCTATGACAGTTCTTATTCTGGTTGTTTTATGTCCTTCATTTGCATTTCAAATTTTAATTTTTATGTCTTAAACTATTCTTGCTATACTTAGGTCTAAGAATTTTATCGTTTTGTCCATATTATACATGTATATTATTTTTCACTTTAGTTTCAAACATTATTGTTAGGACTGAGAAAAAGTTATTGAGTCTCATGAAGTGTCCAGTCAGAGTTAATCTTGGGACTTTTTCAGGAGCTGCTAGAAGGAGATACTCAAAATGAAAAACATCTTGTCATGAGGAACCTGGGAAACAACTCAACATGAAGGAAAATAGAATCTAGAGGTGGAGACATAGTAGGTACTAGAGCTATTATTTGAATTTCTGTAACAAGCCATATGTGAAACTATTATCATTTGTCCTTTTCAATTACTCAAGCCAATAAGCTTCCCCTATTTCCATTTGATTTAAGCAAGTTTAAGTAGGTCTTATTTTTCTTTGCTTATCAAATAAGGTATGTATAGACGTTTGAACTTGACTCTTCCAGATGACTTTGTTGCTGGGAATCTTCAGAAAACTGCCAAGTTACACTCTACTACTGTCATGGAAAAAATAATTTAATGGTAGCAGAGCTGACCTTAAGAGAGGTGTTGAAATGTTAGCAAAGATGTGTAGGATGAAACTGAGATTGCTTCCTTAGAGCCCAGTTTTAAGAGATACTGATACAATAAAAAGTATGGGGGATTACAAATGCAAAACTGTAAAAATAAAGCAAATCAGTTGTGTGAAAGGATGATGAAGGACACTTATCTTCTATTGCCCGTACAATATAAAATTTGATACATTAATATTTCCTTTCTAATGGAGAGTTTGGAACTTCATTTGACAATCATTATTTTATTCAAGGCATTTTTATTAATTAAAAAACAAACGTTAATTGTGAGTAGCATAATTATGTTCTTTTACTTGAAGAAAATAGAGCTTGAACCCACTATGATGTTCTGAAGTTTCTTTTGTGCCCACCTGTTTATCCAGCAAGCTGGTTTCTTCATTATTGGCTTCCTTACAACCCGTTGCACAACTCTGATTTTGTTTGTGTTTCAGCTTTAAAGTCATACTGAGGCCAATCAACAGCTTTCAAATATTTGATCATGTCTGAGATTATATTTAGGGAACTCCTTTGCTTCCTGTTGAAAAATAGTTGAGGCTCAAATAAGGTTTGGAATGACCACTTATCACTCAGGGTTTCAAAATGTAATTTTTGTATCAGTTGATAATTCACTTATTCATTCTTTCATTTCACTCCACATATGTTTAAGTAGGTGTGACTATAATCCAGGCACTTTTCTAGACACAGCATAAACATCACCAGAAAACAAAAAGATCTTTCTCTCATGGAACTTAGATTTCAAAAAGGACAGAGCAAATAAACCTATAAGCAAAATATAAATTATGTCAAGTGGTGGTAAGTACTATGAATTAATGTGAAGTAGAGTAAGGATAGAGAATGCAGGTGGAGAGGGGTGAGGATGCCCTTTCATATGATAGGAAAGTTCCCTTTGATAAGGTGACCTTTATGCAGAGAGTTGTAGTGAAGTAACTACTAAATGGACATCTAAGGAAAGCACATTTTGGACAAGTTACGAGACTCTGAGACATGAGTATGCTAAGCATATTTAAAAAGTAGCAAGAACACCTAAATGGCTGGAGTAGAATGAGGATCCAGGAGATACAGAAAACACGTGGAGGAGAGCTTGATCATAAGGGATATGGTATTTGTTCTAGAAGATTGCTCTGTTTGTGTATGAGAATCGACTGTAGAAGGGCAAGTGTAAAGAGCTACTACACACCTGCAAGATGGTTGCTAAGAAATGACATTAAATTTTTCACCGTGGAGATCATTAATAACCTTGACAAGATTAGTGTAGAAAAAATAAATTTTATGTTTCAAAATTATACATTTTCTTATAACCTTTCTTACATAGAAAAGTTACACATTTTCTGTAGCACCCTCTTCTGGGCTTTCAGTGAAGCGGCTATTACAGTAACACAGAAGAGAGATGATGGTGCTTGGACAGGGAACGCTAAGTGAGACATGGTCAAACTTGATACATTTTGAAAATAGATGAAGAGAATTTGCTGGATGTGAAACAGAGGGCTTGTACCAATGTTCTATCAGAAAAGATATGGCACATTTAATTAAGATAACTAGCGACATGTTTAATAAAGGAATTATTAGAAAGATGTGAGCAGGGTATAGAGGAACACAAGGAATAGTACAATGCCCTGAAGAATGAATATAAAAACCTGTGTTAAGTGGAATTTTAACAGACTTGCCTTAAGGAAAACACCCAGCTCAAACCTGCCCCATGAGGATATAGATGAAGGAATCAGTACTTTGACCTCACTTCCTTCCCTCCCTCCACAGGAGCAAAGGTTCCCATTGACTAAAACCAATTGCAAAACAAAGGGCGCTGGAGAACCTTGATTTAGCTCCTACAGGTTAGCTTTCAGTGTCATGAATCAGGGTGTGGAAGGGTGGAGAATGAACCTGGAGAGACAAATGGAAGATATCCAGGATGACTCTATGCACTTGGCTTGAGTAACTAGAACTGCATGAGGATCAGTGTGTGTGTGTGTGTGTGTGTGTGTGCGCGTGCGTGTGCATGTGTGTGTGTATGTGTTAAAAAAAGATAGATTGAAAGAAATTGAAGTAGAATTTTGTATAACCCAGTTTTAAGACGGCAACGTGACAGTAAATGTGAATTTTTAAAAAGTGTGTCCGGACTTCCCAGAAGAAGTTAAGATTGAAGATATAATATTAGGAATTTTAAGTATATAGTTGGTATTTAAACCCCCAGAACTGGATGAAATCACCTAGGCAATGAGTACAGATGGAGAAGAGTTTATGAAAATAATCCAGAGGAACAGACAAAGGGGACAGCAAAAACATATTTTTCAAAAAGGAAGGAGTCATTAGTTACGTCAAAAGCTGTTAATAGCTAGAGCAAAATAATTTCTGAGAAATGACATTAAATTTTTCAGTGTAGAGGTCATTAATGACCTTGACAAGATGAGTGTAGATAAAAATTTTGTGTTTCAATAGAAACTATGCTTTGTCTGACAACCCTTCTGGGTTATCAGATTGCAGCCCAGCTCATTGCCTTTGAGCTATTTTGCAACTCTTTGTAAATGTGGGTAACTGATAGTAAATTCTGACTTGTCTGTTAGTATTTAATGAACATTTTCTATCCAGTTTGGTAGTGATTTAATTGGCTTGGAAAAACCAGTTTTGTCTCCATTTGCAATTCATTTCAATATTCCTTCAGTCCATATGAATTTGTACTGTTTTGAGTTTTCCTTTGAACCGGTTATAGCATGGGCCTGGTTCTATTCATAAGAATAAAAGAATTTCTTTAACACAGGTTTATTTTTCACCTATATTAAAATCATGATTTTTACCTTTTTCTGAAAATTATCTTTTAACATTAGTTTTGGTGTAGTGATGTGGGCAAAAAATTGACTCAAATGTATTTAATAGAAAACGGGGTCAAGAAAGCTGATTTGATATTCAGAAAAATCTTTTTTGGTAAAGCACATTGAAAAATTTCAATACAATTTAACTATCAATTTTTTAAAGCTTGGTGGGAAAGCAGAGACCTGAAATGAAAAGAAAGCCATGAAGAAGGGGTGAGTGAGTACTAGATGTGCCCTTGGGACAGGCAACGAAGCTTGGGACCAGAGCTGAGTAGGAGGTAGGACTGCTGGCATAAGCTGGGATTCTTCAAAGGGCAAAATCTCAAGGGAAAAAGCTGCTTTCTATTACATGGAAATGGTGAAAGTATTTGCCTTCTTTGGTCTTAGCTCTAGTTGAGGTAGGATAAAAGAAGAAAAATTATCCCTGAGAATCCTAACCACAAGCTAGCACACACCTTGTTTGTTTGAGGAAATGGAAAAAGGCAGGTTTAAAGAGAACGGAATGAACTCTTGTCTAGTTTCATGTCTGTCACCTCCTTGTTACCCTAATGTTGCCAACGATAACTTCTCTATTTCATTAGATAACTCAGCCATGAGGGTGTCTCTTGATTCACATTATGAAAGCCCAGACACGATTCTTTTGTTGCAGTGTACACATGCAGGTAACAGGCTATTAAAATCTACAGATTCCACCCTTCTGATCCCCATATCACAAGAATTGATTTCTTACATAATATATTTACTTGAGTTTTTGTCATTTGATCCTCCAGTTAATGTATTTACCCAGGCAAAAACATTAAAAAGCGAAAAAGTCGTTCTCAAATAATTTCCTCCTCTCTCCTCACATTTTTTATTTTCTTTGAAACCAGCACTATTTTCCTTGACTGAGATGGACAGTTAGTTAAAATGATATTTCCTAGAGAAAAAAAAATTCTCAGAATGAGAAACTAAACTTGAACTAAATTGTAAATGTCTTAGTCCAAAATCTCAGAAAGAGCATGTATTTTTAAAATAAACTTGGACCTTTCTCTGAGCTCCACTCCCATAATAATTCAATTTGAACCTACTTAGGTGCTGTCTCACTCACATCCATCTGATGAAAAACAAAGCATTTGGGGGAAGTCCTTTGGTCTCGTGCCCATTTGGTTACCTCTAGATGCCTTGTCTTAGCTCACATACACTACTGAAATCTGAGAGCCTTGGGTTTCTGTCCCATCTGGAAGCCCAGCAAATTTTGCAGAGGCTATGAACCTGAGCCCAGACTCCAGCCTCTCAAGCATACCATGCAGCCATCCCACTCCCACCTAACCAAAAACTCTTCTTACTTCCTGGGATACTGGGAGGAAGCCAGCTGCAGATTCCAGTTGAGAACTTCCAGATCTCCCTTTGCATCCTCAACTTCTGGAGGGTACATCCTCTTCTTCCTCCTCTTTTCCAGGAGATACTTGTCTCCCTTTCCCTTCCTGGGCATAATCCTTTCAAGTACTAGGAAGACAATTATCCTTTGATTCCTACAGCAAAACCTCCTATAAGCCAAGAAAGCATGAAAGGACTGACTACCTTCTTGGAGTGGATGGGAGTGGGAAAAAGTGCATCCAGGAAAAAGCACAAGTTAATATCTCAATCAATTATACTGTCTCACAACTTTTGCGGGAGTACCCTCCCCTCATAACCTGAAATACCTCATAAAAGAAGGCAAGGCCCATCACTAACATGCCGTTCAATTTGTGAGTGTTTGAAGGAGTGCCCTAAACCTCCATCAGTGGCCTAGCCTTTATAATCTGATTACACTCACCATTTTTTTATTCCTGAGATCTGAAACCAGAAGGAGGAAGGAAACTTAAATTACAAATGTCACCACTCATTTATTTAAAAGTTATGTCATTCTACATATGTGAATGCATTATATTCTCTTGCAATTTATCTAAACCCTTTACACTAGCTGTACCCTTCAGGACATTAAAGAAATGGGATCATCTCTTGACTGCCATGGGCAGATGAGACTGAGGTGGAAAGACTTTGCCAGGAATAATAGATGAATGTTGCTTTTGGTAAGAAACCAATGGAGATATGTTTCCTTTTTATAAAAGCCTTGTCAAATATTCATTTATAATTAAATTAAAGATATTGTTGCACTGAAAATGAGGAGTAATCATTCCTCAACATACTAGAAAGCTATCTTGGAGCATAAGGGCTCACAGACAGATGACACTTCAATGAACATGTGTTTGTAGGAGGCTAACCTGGGCCAGGAATGAATGATTGTTAGCTTTAGTTTCTTGGGGATGTGTTAACTGATTGAGAAATTTAAAAATTGGATTTTTGTGATTGTTTTTTAAACCTGCCAGTGTGTTCTTAACTAAAATCATATTATATTGACATTTTACTCTTCTCACTCATTATTTCAGTGTGAGAAATAGGTCAGGGAAGTAAGCATCTGTAAATGTCCTTTTACATCACATTTACTGTGTGGAACTGGGAATCTCTAAAGTTCCAGTGACTTTGTACTTATGAAGGGGCCATGGAAGACATCTGTGAAAACCAGAAGAAAATCTCACAGGAAAAGTGCTGAATAAAGGATGGCCATGTGTGTTGGTGTGCCAGCACTTCTTCGTAACAGCACCACATTTCAAATAGTCTCCTGTTTCACTATATGACTGAAAATATAATTTTATTTAAAGTTGGCATCACTAACAAATAGTTGTCTCAATTCCCAATGTTTGATTGGTTGTGTGCTTTTCTGTTTTGTTTTCGTTTTGTATGTGGGAGGCAAGGGACCCAGCCAGCCTTTCTGGATGTTAGAATATATATACTCTAGCACCACCTACTGGGCATTAGTTTGCAGTGCCCCAAATTACAAAAAACTAAACCCCCAAATCTGATTCTTTCCCCAAACTTTCATTTATTTTCTTGCTTTTTCTCCTCCCTATCTTTTTATTTCCTGTTGCTTCTGTATTCAATGTTCTTTATTTCCTTCTACCTATTAGGAATATTCTTTTTCAATATAATTCTCATACGCAGTTGTCTCAAACAAATACTTTTATGACATGTGGGCAGATTGAAAATGAGGAAAGAAAAGGTTCCTGCCAGGTTTTTACCTAAAAATGATAACTAATGACAAATTAGATTCAGAAAGGCATCATTTTATATATTAAATATTAATATTAATATTTAGCATTTCTACGCCTAGACTCCTTTGAATCCTGACTTTTCCACTAACTAGCTGTGAGGCTGCACAACCGCCCCAAATCTCTATTTTCTCACTTGGGAAAAAAACAATGCTAACAATACATAACTCAGAGCAATGCTGTGAGAACTGAATGATATGTATGCACACAAACTCTTTGACAGGGCACCTTCTCATGTGGCAAATGTGCAAAAAATGTTTTCTATTATTACTACCTTTCTGAAGACAGAGTCCATATTTTCATTCATCTCTATCAGCTTAGAGTGCATAGCAGGGGGGTTATACGTGGTAGAAACTTAATAAATCCTTTTTGAATTAACTCTCTGGAAAACATGAAATTACTTGCAAATAGTGATACTGTTCCCATCCTTGAAATTCTAATGTTTTTCTTTAGAAAGCTATTTGAAAACATTTAATCACTATTTCCTGTCTGAATACATAGCAGAATATCTACTGTGCGTAGTATAGCAGGAAAAAAACACATTATTACCATGGCTATGAGCCAGCCACTCTGCTAATCATCTTGTAGATATTATTTTATTTCCTGGACAGAGGGTCGAGAATCTTGATTTTACTCTCAGTTTTATTATTAACTTTCTAAGTAAAATTTGAGCTCTAGAGCTTAGTTTCCTTGAGAAAAGTGTGGGCTATACCGTGTCTAAAGTTTCTTTCAGCTCTGTTATCCTTGCTAGGATTCTGCCAGCCTTATAAATTAGGGTTGAAATAGAATAATTCAGCATTTATACTGGCTGTCATTCTGTTTGCCTCTATTCTAAAATGAAAGGAACAAGTGAGATGGAATTATAGATAATTAGAGCCAAGAGATCAGAGGTCATATAGCCAACCCTCTACCCATACTTAATTAAACACAGAGAGAGAGAGAGAGAGAGAGGGAGAAAGAGAGAAAGCGAAGTATTCTGCCCAAGATCATCACAATAGATGAAGCAATATTAAGAGTTTATTCCAGAAGATTTGGTGGAAATGGCAGATCTGACTTTTGTATACTTTAGCCTCTCCATGATAGGAACAAAAGAAAATGCAGTGTGGGAGCAAAGGTTTATAAGTTAGCCTAAAACGTAGTTGTGATATTTTTAGATGGCCACTTGTGAAATGTATTCCTGAGCAAATCTAAAAACACAGAGACCATCTAATTTATGATTTGTATCTTCAGAAAGATTCTGAGGTATACTACACTGAGGCAATTTATGAAATAAGAAACCCTTTCTTTAAATTTAAATTACATTGTAGACAGTTTGGAAGGAATACTATAAAGTCACCCATATTTACATGGCTCCAAACAATCATTTACATAGTTTTTAATTTTTTTTCCTATGCATATGTTGTATATATTGTAATCATAGTGTTCATAAAACAGTTCTGTTATTTGATTGTAACTTTTGCCATAGTGTTACATAGTCTCTTAGGTATCAAATGCTTGCAAAGTATTCTAGCAAATGACCATATCATAATTTATGTTAACATCCCCCTATATTTCTGAGCATTAAATTGTTTGCTTTTCTTTTTTCTTTCCTCTTCTCCCTCCCTCCCTCCTTCCCTCACTTCCTCCCTCCCCACCTTTCTAGAATTTTAAATAATGCATTGCAATCATGGCTTTCTCTGATTTTTCTATTAAAAAACTATCAGAGGGCTTCCCTGGTGGCGCAGTGGTTGAGAGTCCGCCTGCCGATGCAGGGGACGTGCGTTCGTGCCCCGGTCTGGGAGGGTCCCACATGCCGCGGAGCGGCTGGGCCCGTGGGCCGTGGCCGCTGAGCCTGCGCGTCCGGAGCCTGTGCTCCGCAACGGGAGACGCCACAGCAGTGAGAGGCCCACGTACAGCAACAAAAAAAAAAAAAAAAAAAAAAAAAAAAAAAAAAAAAAAAAAAAAAAAAACTATCAGAGTGGCTGTCAAATTGCTTTGTCAATTTGCCAAATTTCCTTCTACCAAAGTGTGTCGCATTTAACAATGCCACCAGTAATATAAAGTCACACAAGTTTTGCTCTTCTCTCAAATGCAATGGGAATGACCATAACCATTTTAGTCTATATACAAGTATTTTCATTACTAATATATTTGGATTAATTTTTATTATGAGAGGTCTGTGAGAGGGCCACATGGCAAGGAACTGCAAGCAGCCTCTAATAGTTGAGCTCAGTTCCTGGCTAACAGCCAGCAAGAAAATGGGGACTTCAGTCCTAACACCACAAGGAACTAATTTCTGCCAACAGTCACATGAACTTAGAAGAGGACTCCAAGCTCCAGAAAGAAACACAGCCTGACCAACATCTTAATTACAACTTTGTGGGATCCTGAGCAGATGACCAAGCTAAGTTGTATCTAGACTCATGACTCACAGAAACTGAGATATTATATGTTGTTTTAATCAGTTGAGTTTGTGGTAACTTGTTATAAAGCAATAGAAAATTAATGTACCTTGTATTTCAATTCAATTTTAAAATATCAAAGCTGTATGATTTTTATGTAAATCCAGTTAAGTCTGCACATAATTTTGATGAGAGAATTACATCTTGACTATTTATTTTCACCACGACTGCATTTTTGGAGCTTAAAACAACATTTGGAAGTTAAACACAAGTTAGTGATTCTACTTGTATGTATTTACCCAAGAGAAATAAAAATGTATGTCCATATAAAGATATATTCATAAATATTCATAACACTTTGTTCATAATAGCCTAAAACTGGAAACAGGCAAAACAGTCTAACAACAGGTAAATAGGGAAACAAATTCTGGCCTATCCATACAGTAGGAGTATTCAGCAACAGTAAGGAATGCACTACTGAAATACAAAAATATGGGTGATTCTCAAAAACATTATGCTGAGTAAAAATGAAAAAGCCAGATATAAAATAGTACCTACTGAACAATTCCACTTATATAAAATTCTAGAATAGGTAAGACTGATGTATGGTAGAAAGGTCAAAGGCTGCCAATTTGAGGAAGTGGGGATAAGGAACATTTTAGAGTGATGAAATATTTATATCCTGATCATGGTATTGGTTACACAGGTATATACATTTGTTAAAACTCATTGAGTATACACTTATTGAGTTCATTTTAGTGAAGAGTTCATTTCAGTGAAATTATGCCACAATAAGGCTGATTAATGAAAATAACATCTGGTCATAGTAAAACATTCAGTACATATTTGTGAATGGATAAAACTTTACTTAAAGGAAATTTTATTCTTTAAATAATTTTCAAATTTAGGAAAAAATTATTTTCTATAATAGCCCATATGGGCCAGTGTGTAAACAGATATAACAGTATGGGTTTTGAAAGTGCACGAATGTCACTAAATATTAATCTCACCTGTCTGCGATGGCAAGTTATTTGTAATAAATAATTTGAGTAATTTGCCATTTCAGAGCAATCCAGTGTTACTTTCTTTAGGTCTTGCGGATTCAAATGAGTTTTGTTCATCATAAGATTTCTGAAAAGATTTGTCATAAATTGATCAACTATACAGTTTAGAAAGTCATAAAGACATTGAGAATTATAACAATACATTTTGATACTGGAATTAATGCAGCCTGAATAACAGTAACATATTGTGTTAAGTAAAATGGCTTAAAAAATTGGGGGTCCCATTATTCCTTAGGAAATAATGCAATGCTTTCATGTCTTTAGACATATTAAGATAGGGTGATTCTTTTACTAGGCATGAGTTTAAATTGACAGATTAAAAAAAATGACAACATTGAGGAAGTTAATATTCACATAGAATCAAAACAGATATTTTGTAGGAAATTTGGCAATGCATATTAAAAGGCAGAGGACTATAACTGAGGTCTCAAACTGTTTTTCTTCTCCTTGCTTTGCTTTCAGGTGTTTCATGAAATTGTATTCTTTATCCAAATCTCCAATAAGATAGGATTGGTTAAAAGCTATGACTCCACATTGAAAGCAGTGATTTTATTAACTAACGGTTGATATAAAAAATAAAGTCCAAGAATATGTCCCATAAATTCATAAGACCTCAAAGTACCTTTCGAGATCCTCTGGTACATCCTTCCAAAATGCTTTATGGTACCAGCTGTTCGTTGCCCATATGCAATGATCTGTTTTCTTGTGCTCAAACATCTAAGGATCATTTTTTGTGTACGTGAGCAGGTAGTGGATTCTTTGCTATGCAGCTAGGATATCACAGTATATAACGTGGACCTGATAAAAATAGATATGATCATTTTTTGACAGAGACTTTAAACTTTCTCTTTAGCACTACTCAACTATTCTCTTCCACCATAAGAGATACGTGGACAAAGTTTCAATGGGCAGTAGGCTGGGAAGTTATGAGAAGGATTCAAGAATCAGGAGGGTCAATGGATCAGATGTCATTTGAAGTTCATTATGGCTCCAAGATTCTATGATTCTGTGACTTTACTGATGCATTTTTATTCTCTCCCCCAAAATTCAAACAAGTGAGCTGGGACTGTGTGTGTTTAGTGCAACACAATGGTTTTTGCATCTCTCTGTGTTACAGGAACACCAAGTCTTTTTTGCAACTCACCCCGTGTAACTTGAGGGAACTGCTGTGTTTTGTTTCGATATAGTTCTGCATTGTTGTAACACAATTTTTATTTCCATGACTTTTTAAAGCAAAATATTATTCACATTTTGTAAATACTCAAAACGTTTTCTCCAATTTTGTTTTCTTTTTTCAAGGCTGTAAAAGTTTGTATTGTGTACTAAAACTGCCTGCTTTCTCTGTTATGACTTGATAATTTTTGAAATTACATATAGACGTATTATCCTTTAACAAATCATTCAATTGTTTTATATTAAGATATGCCCTATTGTTGAGATGTTCCATTAAATGTCATTTTGTCTATGGATGTTCTCTAAGCTTCGACCATTTAAATTATTCAGGCTCTATACCTCACCACTCCTGTACTTAGATAATTAGTTATAAATACTAACTCTGAGAACAAACTTGATCATTAACCTGACATTAAGCTGTCCAGCTTTAAGCATTGACAAGAAAAAAAGGAAACAAAACAAAAACAGGCATAAAATTTAAAAGAGAATTGTGACATTTAAATGTTTATTAAAACATTCATATTAATAATAGGATACTTTATAAATACTTTATATATAAAGTTGATAGTGACCATCATAACTCCAGCATCTGTTTTTACTAGGCTTTCAAGGTTTAAGATACCAATCCATCAACATTTTCTGGCCTTTAGCATTTGAAAGATAATTAGGTGCTTCAATTAAAGGTCAATGACAAGAAGGAAGAGATATGGGGATATATGTATATGTAAAACTGATTCACTTTGTTATAAAGCAGAAAATAACACACCATTGTAAAGCAATTATACTCCAAAAAGATGCTAAGAGTCCCTCCCATCAGGAAACTTGCACAAGCCTCTTGGATAACTTCATCCACCAGAGGGCAGACAGCAGAAGCAAGAAGAACAATCCTGCAGCCTGTGGAACAAAAACCACATTCATAAAAAGATAGACAAGATGAAAAGGCAGAAGGCTATGTACCAGATGAAGGAACAAGATAAAACCCCAGAAAAACAACTAAATGAAGTGGAGACAGTCAACCTTCCAGAAAAAGAATTCAGAATAATGATAGTGAAGATGATCCAGGACCTCGGAAAAACAATGGAGGCAAAGATCGAGAATATGCAAAAAACGTTTAACAAAGGCCTAGAAGAATTAAAGAACAAACAAAGAGATGAAAAATACAATAATTGAAATGAAAAATACACTAGAAGGAATCAACAGCAGAATAAGTGAGGCAGAAGAACGCATAAGTGACCTGGTAGATAGAATGGTGGAATTCACTGCTGCAGAACAGAATAAAGAAAAAAGAATGAAAAGAAATGAAGACAGCCTAAGAAACTTCTGGGACAACATTAAATGCAACAACATTCACCTTATAGGGGTCCCAGAAGGAGAAGAGAGAGAGAAAGGACCCAAGGAAATATCTGAAGAGATTATAGTTGAAAACTTCCCTAACATGGGAAAGGAAATAGCCACCCAAGTACAGGAAGCACAGAGTCCCATATAGGATAAGCCCATGCTGAGACACATAGTAATCAAGTTGGCAAAAATTAAAGAAAAAAAAATTATTAAAAGCAGCAAGGGAAAATGACGAATAACATACAAGGGAACAGGTGATTTCTCAGCAGAAACTCTACAAGCCAGAAGGGAGTGGCATGATATACTTAAAGCGATGAAAGGGAAAAACCTACAACCAAGATTACCCAGCAATGATCCCATTCAGATTCGATGGAGAAATCAAAAGCTTTACAGACAAGCAAAAGCTAAGAGAATTCAGCACCACCAAACCAGCTCTACAACAAATGCTAAAGGAACTTCTCTAAGTGGGAAACACAAGAGAAGAAAAGGACCTACAAAAACAAACCCAAAACAATTAAGAAAATGGTAATAGGAACATACATATCAATAATTACCTTAAACGTGAATGGATTAAATGCTCCAACCAAAAGACCCAGGCTTGCTGAATGCATACAAAAACAAGACCGATCTATATGCTGTCTACAAGAGACCCACTTCAGACCTAGGGACTCATACATACTGAAAGTGAGGGGATGGAAAAAGATATTCCATGCAGATGGAAATCAAAAGAAAGCTGGAGTAGCAATATTCATATCAGATAAAATAGACTTAAAAATAAAGAATGCTACAAAAGACAAGGAAGGACACTACATAGTGATCAAGGGATCAATCCAAGAGGAAGATATAACAATTATACATATATATACACCCAACATAGGGGCACCTCAATACATAAGGCAATTGCTAACAGCTAAAAAAGAGGAAATCGACAGTAACACAATAATAGGGACTTTAACAACTCACACCAATGGACAGATCATCCAAACAGAAAATTAATAAGGAAACACAAGCTTTAAATGACATAATAGACCAGATAGATTTAATTGATATTTATAGGACATTCCATCCAAAAACAGCAGATTACACTTTCTTCCCAAGTGCACATGGAACATTCTCCAGGATAGATCACATCTTGGGTCACAAATCAAGCCTCAGTAAATTTAAGAAAATTGAAATCATATCAAGAATCTTTTCTGACCACAACTCTATGAGATTAGAAATCAATTGGGAAAAAACATGAAAAACAAAAACACATGGAAGCTAAACAATACGTTACTAAATAACCAAGAGATCGCTGAAGAAATCAAAGAGGAGATCAAAAAGTACCTAGAGGCAAATTACAATGAAAACATGATGATCCAAAACCTATGGGATGCAGCAAAAGCAGTTCTAAGAGGGAAGTTTATAGCAATACAAGCCTATCTCAAGAAACAAGAAAAATCTAAAGTAAAACATCTAACCTTACACCTAAAGGAACTAGAGAAAGAAAAACAAAACCCAAAGTTAGTAGAATGAAAGGAATCATAAAGATCAGAGCAGAAATAAATGAAATAGAAACAAAATAATAGCAAAGAATAATAAAACTAAAAGCTGGTTCTTTGAGAAGATAAACAAAATTGATAAACCAGTAGCCAGACTCATCAAGAAAAAGAGGGAGAGGACTCAAATCAATAAAATTAGAAATGAAAAAGGAGAAGTTACAACAGACACTGCAGAAATACAAAGCGTCCTAAGAGACTACTGCAAGCAACTCTATGCTAAAAATCAGGCAACCTGGAAGAAAGGGACAAATTCTTAGAAAGGTATAACCTCCCAAGACTGAACCAGGAAGAAATAGAAAATAGGAACAGACCAATCACTAGTAATGAAATTGAAACTGTGATTTAAAATCTTCCAGCAAACCAAAGTCCAGGACCAGATTGCTTCACAGGTGAGTTCTATCAAACATTCAGAGAAGAGCTAACACCCAACCTTCTCAAACTCTTCCAAAAAATTGCAGAGGAAGGAACACTCCCAAACTCATTCTATGAGGCCACCATCACCCTGATACCAAAACCACACAAAGATACTACAAAAAAAGAAAATTACAGACCAATATCACTGATGAATATAGATGCAAAAATCCTCAACAAAATACTAGCAAACAGAATCCAACAACACATTAAAAGGATTATACCCCATGATCAAGTGGGATTTATCCCAGGAATGCAAGGATTCTTCAATATACACAAATCAATCAATGTGATACACCATATTAACAAATTGAAGAATAAAAACCATATCATCATCTCAATAGATGCAGAAAAAGCTTTTGACAAAATTCAACACCAATCTGTGACAAAAACTCTCCAGAAAGTGGGCACAGAGGGATCCTACCTCACCATAATAAAGGCCATATACGACAAACCCACAGCAAACATTCTCAATGGTGAAAAGTTGAAAGCGTTTTCTCTAAGATCAAGAACAAGACAAGGATGTCCACTCTCACCACTATTATTCAACATAGTTTTGGAAGTCCTAGCCACGGGAATCAGAAGAAAAAATAATTGGAATACAAATTGGAAAAGAAGAAGTGAAACTGTCACTGTTTGCAGATGACATGATACTATATATAGAGAATCCTGAAGATGCCACCAGAAAACTACTATAATCAATGAATTTGGTAAAGTTGCAGGATACAAAATTAATGCACAGACATCTCTTGCATTCCTATACACTAATGATGAAAAATCTGAAAGAGAAATTAAGGAAACACTCCCATTTACCATTGCAAAAAAGAAGAATAAAATACCTAGGAATAAACCTACATAAGGAGACAAAAGACCTGTATGCAGAAAACTATAAGACACTGATGAAAGAAATTAAAGATGATACCAACAGATGGAGACATATACCATGTTCTTGGATTGGAAGGATCAATATTGTGAAAATGACTATACTACCCAGCAATCTACAGATTCAATGCAATGCCTATCAAATTACCAATGGCATTTTTTACGGAACTAGAACAAATCATCTTAAAATTTGCATGGAGACACAAAAGACCCCGAATAGCCAAAGCAGTCTTGAGGGAAAAAAACAGAGCTGGAGGAATCAGACTCCCTGACTTCAGACTATACTACAAAGCTACAGTAATTGTGACAATGTGTTATTGGCACAAAAACAGAAACATAGATCAGTGGAACAAGATAGAAAGCCCAGAGATAAACCCACACACCTTTGGTCAACTAATCTATGACAAAGGAGGCAAGGATATACAATGGAGAAAAGATAGTCTCTTCGATAAGTGGTGCTGGGAAAACTGGACATCTACATGTAAAAGAATGAAATTAGAACACTCCCTAACACCATACACAAAAATAAACTCAACATGGATTAGAGACCTAAATGTAAGACTGGACACTATAAAACTCTTAGAGGAAAACATAGGAAGAACACTCTTTGACATAAATCACAGCAAGATATTTTTTGATCCATCTCCTAGAGTAATGGAAATAAAAAGGATGATAAACAGATGGGACCTAATGAAACTTAAAAGCTTTTGCACAGCAAAGGAAACCATAAACAAGATGAAAAGACAACCCTCAAAATGGGAGAAAATATTTGCAAACGAATCAATGGACAGAGGATTAATCTCCAAAATATATAAACAGCTCATGCAGCTCAATATTAAACAAAGAACCCAATCCAAAAATGGGCTGAAGGCCTATATAGACATTTCTCCAAGGAAGACATACACATGGCCAAGAAGCACATGAAAAGCTGCTCAATATCACTAATTATTAGAGAGATGCAACAAAACTACAATGAGGTATCACCTCACACCAGTTAGAATGGGCATCATCAGAAAATCTACAAGCAACAAATGCTGGAGAGGGTGTGGAGAAAAGGGAACCCTCTTGCACTGTTGGTGGGAATGTAAATTGATACAGCCACTATGGAGAACAGTATGGAGGTTCCTTTAAAAACTAAAAATAGAATTACCATATGACCCAGCAATCCCACTACAGGGCATATACCCAGAGAAAACCATAATTCAAAAAGACACATGCACCCCAATGTTCATTGCAGCACTATTTACAATAGCCAGGTCATGGAGGCAACCTAAATACCTATCGACAGATGAATGGATAAAGAAGATGTGGTACATATTTACAATGGAATATTACTCAGCCATAAAAAGGAACGAAATTGGGTCATTTGTAGAGATGTGGATGGATCTAGAGACTGTCATACAGAGTGAAGTAAGTCAGAAAGAGAAAAACAAGTATCGTATATTAACGCATATATGTGGAACCAAAAAAATGGTACAGATGAACCAGTTTGCAGGTTAGAAACTGAGACACATGTAAAGAACAAACATATGGACAGCAAGGGGGGAAAGCAGCAGGGTGGTGGGGGTGGGGGTGTGATGAATTGGGCGATTGGGATTGACATGCATACACTGATGTGTATAAAATTGATGACTAGTAAGAACCTGCTGTATTAAAATTAAATTAAAAAGTGATGTTAAAAAAATTAAAGAGTAAAAAAGTAAAAAAAAAAAAAAAAAAGGTCAGTGAGGGACTTATACCATGCAGCCCTCAAACCTATGATTAACCCAATGTTCTAATCAACTGCTCTACAGATATAAACTACAGTCTTGATGATGGTAAACAGCACAAGAGAAAGTCTATATTAAAATATCACCATGTTACCTTTTACCACATTACTGAACATCCTTTCAAATAAATAGAATATATTACCAAACAGTATTATGTCATCATGTGCTAAAAAGCAGCAATAAAATGTACTTATAAAAAGCAAAGAATCCTGTATGAAGTAACATATACTTTAAATTTTGAGATATGTGTTTTGAAAATATTTTTTTAATGTTCCAGAAATTTGTGGGAAATTGTTTAAAACTGTATAAATTGAGGGGTTTGTTGCTGTTGCAGTTAAGTCTTTTCAAGTAACTGAGTGCTTATTTGAGGGGAGAAAAACAGCTCTAAGAATAACTTATAAAACTCAATACCAGACTTTTAAAGGCTATTTGGTTTTTTTTGTTTTGTTTTGTTTTTTTTTTAAACCAGACTTTTAAAGGCTATTTGTAAATATGTTTCACAGAAAGTTTCTACCTGTACTCTAAACGGGCAAGAAACAGAATGGGTAAGTATAAAAAGAACATTTTATTAACTGAAGTATCTCTAGAGGACAGCCAACATTAACTTAATAAATAAATGTGGAATGAATGGATATGTAATCATGTGTAGTGTTTTAAATCTTAAAAATGTCTTTAAAAATTTTGTATTTTCAATCATAATTCTAAGATAGTTTTCCACTATATTCTTTCCCTGGATCTTGGCTATCCACAAGTATCATGAAAGAAAAATATACACCATATCTACCACTGAGTTATCCATTTGTCTTCTAGAAATAAAGTCATTCTTCCATAAAGAACACGTAACCAATTATTTTAAATAATGGTCTAAATGTTAGGGGCGTATCACCATAAATTTTAGTTGTATAAACTCTTAAAAGTTCTAGATTTTTGGCAATTAATGTTATAGCCAGTGGGAGTCATATTTTTACATATCCTCTAAGTCAAAATTTATATTTACAGTTGATATTTTGTTACCATTGAGTTCAAATGATCTCAGCCAACTATCCTCTTATTTAATTTGCTAGGATGGTATGAAATATCAGTGCTTTAAAGAAATGTGGAATGAGAGTATGAGTTTGAGGTGATAAAAATAAGTTAAATTAAAACTCATGTTTATAATTGCATACTATTTTAGTTTAATTTTTGTCATAAAATTAATTCTCTTCCAAGGCTTGCAAAGTCAAAAGTTAAGTGTTCCGGGCTTCCCTGGTGGCGCAGTGGTTGAGAGTCCGCCTGCCGATGCAGGGGAAACGGGTTCGTGCCCCGGTCTGGGAAGATCCCACATGCCGCGGAGCGGCTGGGCCCGTGAGCCATGGCCGCTGGGCCTGTGCGTCCGGAGCCTGTGCTCCGCAACGGGAGAGGCCACAACAGTGAGAGGCCCACATACCACAAAAAAAAAAAAAAAAAAAAAAAAAAAAAAGTTAAGTGTTCCTCAACATTTTCATGGGTTTCTTAAGCTTTGAACCTAGCTTACTAACTCATTAATTTTCAAGTCATCTTGAAATATTTCCTTTGGAATCCATGGTGACTTATCAGGTGCTATAAAGTTTAACAAAGCAGAGAAATATTCAGTTTATTTGAAGATGCGTTTGCGGGATACTATATATATTTTTGGAAACACTATTCAGTTATAATGTGATTACTTTCATAAAACTTCTACCTCTTTTAAAGTTCTTTTCATGTTCCCTCTTGTATTAGAGATAAGTATGTACAGTTCCAGGATAGGAAACATTCTTAACAGTTAAGGTTATAACTAGGATGTTGCTTACAGATGGGAATATTGCAAACAAGGAAGTAAATCTGAAATGTTTGTGATAGTAAGAATAAAATAAATATTCATTATATTGAAATGAATTTAAAAATTTAAATATAGCAAGGGAACTAATAGCAATTTGTGAGACAACTAATGATTACATTTCACCACTGAAAATGAATAATTACATTAGTAATTGAAGATCAATTTTAACACCAGTCATTGAGGGGGGCAAAAAGAAAAGAATGCAAATGAAATGTCTTCCCAGTTTTTCTGTAGTCTTAAAGAATAATCTTGATTAAGAAGATTACTGCCTCTGGCTTGGCTGGCTCTACCATTCTGATTTTGTCCAGTGCAACCGGGAATAAACATAATTGTGTGTTTATTTTTATTTCTTTCTTAGACCTAAGGCAGTGTTCTGTTTTTCAACAAAAGTATCTTAGTAAGATGAAAGGGTTTTTTTCCTTTTCCTTTTAATCCTAAGAAGGTCTGTTTGAGATATATGCTTCTTACTTATATGTAAATTTTACCAATTTTTTTCTAAATAAAAAAGTGAAAAGAAAACATCTCTCATGTGAACTTAGGTATAGGAAACATTTTGTTCTACCTGAAAAATAATTTAGATGCTGTGGTTGTGAGCCTAGTGGGACATTATGGCTGAGCCTTCATCGAGTCTGCCTTATGTAACTGCTGTGTGTCTGACTCTAAGCTACCAGATGCTGGAAAGAAAGGAAAATGAAAACTATAGTCTTAGACAACTAAATCCTTATTTCCAGCCTAGGAAGACATGAGTATGTAGTGTGTGTGTGTGTGTGTGTGTGTGTGTGTGTGTCTTAGTTATAACCAGTGATTTGGTAGATAACCAGTGATTTGGTAGAACTCTAAATTAAAAGATACACATCTGGCTGTTTCCTACAAAAGTCAGAAAGAATAGATCTTCGCTTTTAAAGATATAGTTTTGAAGATTCTCAACTGTGGTACAGTATGAATTTAGTCACTTAGCTAGATAATGCACTTTACCTAAAAGCCAGAACCTACCTCTCAACATGACATTGTGATTTTTTAAAAGTCTTTTGAGAGAAAAAAAAAAAAGATCTCTAAAAGAAAATGGCATATATACATTTGGGTATCCATGAAATAAATGCCTTCAAATGTATTCCTTCTGGATGTCAAACAGCATGATGTTTTCAATTTTTTTATACACTCTCTTGCATTACAAATTCAGATATCGGAAGGATATTTACTTGAAGGCCACCAAATTAATGTTGTTAAAAATTATTTTATTTATTCTAAAGCCGTGAGAAAGGATTACATTTCCAAGCTTGTTTATACTCTCTTTTTCTGTGTCTACATCCAAATCCCAGGAAATCATCTTCCCTGGGGACACTCTTGCATTTGGATGGCCATGTGCAAGTTTCAGATTTTTCTGGACTTTTTCCCAGCTCCACTCTGATTTCTTGCTATTCATGGGAAGCTGAAAAAAGAGGAAGAATAAGGAAGAAACTTACAAGAAATTATCATTAAAATCACTGCAGATATTTCATTAATGAAAAACTTCAGAAAAATACACTGATGAGAGAGTGTCTGGTAGAGTTTATTATACATTCTAGTGAGGGAGAAAAGAAGCAAAATGCTAAACACATGCATTAACATCATTAAAGACTGTAATAAATACCAATAAAGAAGTAAATAGGGAGCTATGGTAATGAGGTTTGATTACATAAGCCTGGTTAGGGAAGATTTCTCAGAGGGGATGGTTTGTGAAGTGTATCTTGAAGAGTGGAAAGAAGTTGACCATGGTGACAAGGAGATGCTTAGAGTTCCTGCTACACTATGGGCTTCCTCACATTTCTTTTCATGGTTTTCCTTGAGCGTGGAATGTCTGCTCCACTTCTACCCCGTATACTTTAGTACTCAGCTCAGGCATTTATCTGCTTGGAAGCTATTCCTGAATCTGTCTTTGTTTTTCTTCTCCAGGATGTGTTAGATACACTTTCTTAGTGCTCCTTTAAATAATCCACAAATATCTCTCTTAACATACTTCCCTTATTGCACTGAAATTATATGTCTTTATGTCTTCTCCCTGTCTCGTTCCTCTTTACAATCCTAGAATTTAGCACTTTGCTTCATAAATTGTGATTGAAAAAATGACGGGTTATTATTCACAAAAACTGCAAATGAAACTTTGAGCCATGACAGAGCAAGGATACAATAAAAGCTTCGAACTGAAACTCCATCAGGCCCAAACTATGAATGGTAAAGTACACTTGTTCAACCTACCTTTTCTCTCTCCTATTTTTCCATTTTCTTTGCTTGCTGAAGGAAATGTTCTTTCTTTCCATAAATTTGTCATTTTTCTTCATCAGAGCCTATATACATTGGAAGAAGCTAAAAGGAGAAGGGCAGAACAATGGATTTTCCATTATTTAAACCTTGTTATCTTTATATATGATTGTTTTTGAGACAAAAAAATAGATACTTCAAAATCAGTTATAGTCTCAAAAAATTTTAAGTGAATTTCTAGGGAATATTATTAAAATTATGTCTGCATGCTAGAATATAACTTGAGTGAATTAACATAGAGATGATCCATTCAGCTGTAGTATTTGGTCAGACAGTAGGTGACCAAAATGAGCTATTAAATCACCCCATAATCTGGAGGTGAGGTTGAAAGTTTTAATTCAAGTTTCACTATATGGGTTTATCAACTGACTTCTTTTTAAGAAATTAAGTACTTCTCACCTACTGTCTCTGTGGTAGGCAGAATAGTGGCATCTGAAAGATGTCCTCCCATTGGATGTCCTAATCCCCCAGACCTGTGAATAAGTTAGGTTACATGGCAAAGGGGAACTAAAGTTGCAGATAAAATTAAGGTTGCTGATCAGCTGCTTAAATTAAGGAGATTTTCCTGGACTATCTGGGTGGGTCTAATGCCATCACAAGGGTTTGCTTTTTAAGATTTTTTTAAAATAAATTTTTCTTTATCATTGTGTTCTGAATTCAAAACATTTTTTAAATTTTTTATTTTTAATTTTATTTATTTTTGGCCGCATTGGGTCTTCGTTGCTGCGCGGGCTTTCTCTAGTTGTGATGAGCAGGGGCTACTCTTCCTTGTGGTGCACAGGCTTCTCATTGCGGTGGCTTCTCGTTGAGCACGGGCTGTAGGAGTGTGGGCTTCAGTAGGTGTGGCACACGGGCTCTAGAGCACAGGCTCAGTAGTTGTGGCGCACGGGCTTAGTTGCTCCGCGGCATGTGGCATCTTCCCAGACCAGGGATCAAACCCTGTGCCAATACAGGGGGATTCTTAACCACTACGCCACCAGGGAAGACCCTTTAAGATTTTTTTGTGTGTGTGGACCATTTTTAAAGTCATTATTGAATTTGTCACAATATTGTCTCTGTTTTTTTAATGTTTTGATTTTTTGGCCACAAGCCATGTGGGATCTTAGCTCCCCGACCAGGGATTGAACCCACAACCCCTTATTGGGAGGCAAAGTCTTAACCAAGGGACCACCAGGGAAGTCCCCTAACAAGTGTTTTTAAAAGTGGAAGAAGGAGGCAGAAGAGAAGAGTCAGAGACAAGAGATGTGACAGATGTGACAACAGAAGCAGTGTCAGAGAGATGCTATCTTCCTGGCTTCAAAGATGGAGGAAGAATTTAGAGCAGCAGCTAGCATAATGGTACCATGGAGTCAAATAAAATACATGCTATGATGGCAGCCTGCAACATTCAGAGACATTTGCAATGTTAATGAATTTGAATTATTAATCTTTCCCACTCAGCATCTTATTAGGTTTTAAATGGTCAATATTTAGCATCACATTTCTGGAGAGAAAATGAATCCCTGTCGTATACTAAATTTAAAATAAAAGGCTTACACTTGGTGACAAAAGAAAAAAAAAAAAGTTGGAGGAAGAAGCACAAACCAAGGAATACGGGCAGCTTTAGAAGCTGGAAAAAGCAGGAAATGAATTTTCCCCTAGAGCTTACCCACCTCGATTTTAGCCCAGTGAGAGCTGTTTGGGACCCGTGACCAGCAGAATAAGGTAATAAATTTGTGTATTTTTAAGCCACTAAATTTGTGGTTATTTGTTAAAACTACAATAGCAAATGAATACAGTCTTCACTCCCCAAAACTGAAGTTTGAAAAGCAACTCAAGAGAAAAATAACTTTGCTTTTTAGTCAAGTACACTGTTAATTTTGTAATTGTATGAGAAACATTTTAAATTAAGATTACAGTTAAGGAGAAAAACGTCTTGTACTGACTCAGGTGAGAAAACCAAGAACTAGTCAGCCGATTCCCCGAGGTCCAACCTTCTAATTTTCCCCTCGTGTTTCTCATGGTGAGTCCTAAGTCTCAGAGTGTGAAGAAGTTTCCAAAGTGAGTTGGGGCTGTGAAAGCTCTGTTTCCTCTTCCAAGGGACCAAATATCAACGTTGACACTTGAAAGGATATAGAATTCTACAAATTATCTACAACTCCATTTCAGACTTTTAAAAATGTAAATACCTGATTAAATACATGATTGCAGTAGTTTTCTGCAAACAAACAAAAAAAAAGTGGAGTAACTGCAAGCCAATCATATAAAACATTATTCTTTAGCGCTAAGATAAGACTCTTGAAGGCTGAGAAAGAACTTGCATTTTATCCATTGCATTTTACCTTACTTAAAGAAGATAACTGCAACTAGTTTTGAACCATTTCCCTTCTACCAACCAAGAATACAAACAGCAGAAGGAAGAAGAGAAGAAATGTGTGGATAATAGCAGGAAAGATGTTTAATATTAAAAAGGAGCTGTTTGCTCTCCAATACTAGCTAGAATTATCTCTATAGGTCTATTTAGTATTTTATATAGAATTACATTTCTAGGAAACAGTTTACATTCCGACATTACCTTCACTGGACCTTACCAGTGTTTGTTCTTCTGTACTACTTGGTCATGATCTGCTTCAAATATTTCTTTGGTATCTTTATTTTCCTCTCATGGTCATTCTATAGAGACATGAGAAAGAATCCTTAAAAGTGCATTAACTAAATGTAATCTCTGCTCCTTACTACTCAGGCACATTCTACAGGATAAAACCTCAACAAACCCCTTACTGTAGAGAGAGACAGTAACGGTCAAGGCCACCCACCTCTCACTGTGCTGGTGTTAGGAACAAGAAGAGTAGCTGGGAACTCTGGATCACATGCTTCCTCTGCACTTGGGCATGGTTAGCAAGTCACTTTTCAGCCCAGTGGTAATCAACACCAGCCTGGAGCTAAAAGGTAACGCAACTGTCTTCTGTGGCCAATTCTTGACTTAATAAACGTATCAGTCTTGAAAGGTCACGTTTTGGCTTCAACAATCTAATCTGAGTAGCTTAAAAACAGAGCTTTAACAGAAGGTAACCTTAAACGTGAACCCCACTCAGGTCTGTACACAGGCATTTTTGTTTTGATGATCTTTCCTGCTCTTTCAAAGCTTATGGGGATTTTGCAAATCAGGCTTTATTTAGCGTTTCTGTAACTCCCTGTAAATGAGAAGAATGATAAATTTAGTGATAGAGATGGCTTATATTTTGGGACACTGGAAAAAGATCAAGGTCTTAAAGAAATAGTAGTAAGTTCTTTTTTTTTTTTTTTTTTGCGGTACGTGGTCCTCTCACTGTTGTGGCCTCTCCCGTTGCAGAGCACAGGCTCCGGACGCGCAGGCTCAGCGGCCATGGCTCAGGGGCCCAGCCGCTCCGCGGCATGTGGGATCTTCCCGAACCGGGGCACGAACCCGTGTCCCCTGCATCGGCAGGCGGACTCTCAACCACTGCGCCACCAGGGAAGCCCAGTAGTAAGTTCTTTTATGCACGCACATCTCCCACTGAGTTCCATATCGTGAGCACCACTGATTTCACATATTTTATTTCACAATATCTGATTTTCATAAGGTGTCTATCTATTAGCATTTTGGGGCCCATTTAAAAGCATCAGCAACAAACTAGAAATAGAGCCAGAAGTTTATTAAAGAACAGGTCGACTACAGTGTCTAGGCTATCATAAGACAATCAAAACTCACATTTCCAAACTTCATTAAGGGAATGATGAATACTCACTGTTACTTATATGAAACATTTTATACATTGAAGACAGAGACTGAGTGTGAATTAGTGAGGACATTCATTTCTCCCCACTAGAATGTAATCTCCATGAAGGAAGAGATTTTGTTTGGTTGGCTCATTGCTGCATACCCAGCACTTAGCATACTGCCTGGCCCAGAGTAGATGTCTAATGAACATTGATTGAATAGTTCAATAAATTAAAAAGAGTCTGACACAGTTAGAAACTAATAAAAGAATATGAAAAAATAGTTACATTTAAACTTAATGCAGGCATCATTGATTCCTGAGTACTGATGTACTATGCCTTTGCTGCTATAGATCAAAATCAAGAGAACTGTGTAGATAAACTTCATTGTATAAGCAGAAAATTAATTTCATACTAGAAATGGATGGATGATGTAAGTTGAAATGGACTGTCCATTGATGTTCCTAATGTGGTAGCAGAAAAAAAACTGGTGTCTTAAGTGCTTAGTGTTTGATGTCATTAATAATTTTGTAAATCTCTACAGTGTAGAAAGGTTTTGATACTAAACTGTGCATTGTACATAGCTCTAATGCATTGTATTGCCCACCAGTACTTCTATACTGGTAGATTGTGCATTCAGACTCTTAGGCATTAAACATAAATAACTTCTAAATAAATAAATAAATAATGTCTTGGTGCCTGGGATGCAGGTTTACGTAGCTATTATTAAATGCCTACATTAGTCCACCTGGATTGTACTCCTGCTACGCACAAAAAGAAGATGCCGTTCAATTCTGTCAACTGGTTCTCCATATGCTCAGCATTTGTCAAGCCTATGCATATGGGACAGGAGTGAAAACGTGAATTTTTTGTGTGTGCATGCATGCAGATAGCGTTTTTGTGTGTGTGCTTGCATGCATATGTGTGTGTGTGTATTTGTCTAGATGTCTTCCCACCTATAGACCCATAAATTAAGTTCTTAGTAGCTTTTAGCGTACGCACATATGATCAGATGTGCATATTTTCCTCTACACTGTTGGTCAGTAGGGGGAGCTGTCACCTGCCACTGCAGCATGAAGGTGCAAAGGCAAATTCGTTTTCTGTGAGGACCTGTACATCAGTGGTATCTTTTGTCAAAATAAAAACTATAGATTTTGATTGCTAAATATATCAGTAGGTCAATCAGATAAATACCTAAGAAAGAGTACCATAAGACATGTGATAGTGCATATTATAATTTTTTAACAGAAAATGTGTTATAATGCAAGAAAATAAATTAGGTCAATGGTAGATTATTAGCACTTACATACCATAGCATAGCTATGATAGAAAACATGTACATCCTTCATCTTCTCTGCTTTTCTCATAAACCCTATTTGTTTGATTATTTGTGTTTATGCTGCATTTGGTGCACATCCTTTGTCATCTGCAAAAATTGAGAGAAAATGGAAAAATTAAAAAGTAGGAGAAAGGCCCATATGACATGTAAACCAACTTTTAAAAATTTAATATGATGTTTTCAGGATTCATCTAAAAATTTTTATCATCTACTACATACAGGCCCTATATTAAACACTTAGACATATTCTTATTTAATTCTCAAAAATTATCTTCACAGTTGGTTTTATTAATCAAATTTTACTGGTGAAGGAATCACTACCTAGGGAAGATGGGAGACTTCTTCAGGCTCACACTACTAAAAGGTACTTAATTTGACATTTGAACCCAAGTTTTTGACTCTAATTCCCATGTAATTTTCTCTTCTCCTAAACTACTCCTCCAATCAGCTGTTTGCCCAGTCGCTGGTATATGCCAAGTACCTGGGATTATTCTCTTCTCAGAGATAAGTTTCCTTTTCCTCATTCTCATGGTCTGCACTTGAGAACAAAATCTTGCTTAATTTCACCATGTGCTAAAGGTGCTGATGTCATTCAAAGAATCTGTTATTTTTATGTTAAGAAGAGCCTGCCATTCTTCTCTGACCTGGTTGGGCCTGGCCTACAGCAGAATGTTCTGGGAACCTTAGGTAGTGGTCTTGTCACCTGTCTAGAATATCAGGAAATGCACAGAGATTAAGAGGTTGAATCATTAAGAAGCTGACTAGGGAATAAACAGAATCTGTCTGCATATCCCCTCTGTGGCTTTGTTCATGATATTGATTCTGCATTTACTACAGTGTCTGACACAATTATAGTGCCTTATAATTGCATTTTGAGGTATAAAGAAAGATTCCTTAAACCTAAACCTTTTATTAATCAAGATAAGCAGCAGTTTATGTTGTTCAAAAGCTAAGTTGGGTCTTATTTGCTAACACTCTGCTATCAAAAAGGAAGGTGAGTTATTGAATAATTTCATTTAATTCCTGAAAATTGCATGCAAAATACATTTTAATAAGAAACATGTAACAGAAGCATAAGCTCTGTTTAAATGGAGTCATTATAAGTTTTTTGTATGTGTATTGATATAATTATTTGCTAAAAACTCATTATATGATAATGAACTTATCTTAAAGATACTATTAATATTATTGGCAACTCCTACACTTTCATTTTGTTTATTATAGGTGGGATCTTGTCCTAATTTTACCATGTAACCTCCAAATCAATACTATTTTGATTTTTTTTTTTTTTTTTTTTTTTTTGCGGTACGCAGGCCTCTCACTGTTGTGGCCTCTCCCGTTGCGAAGCACAGGCTCCAGACGCGCAGGCTCAGTGGCCATGGCTCACGGGCCCAGCCGCTCCGCGGCATGTGGGATCTTCCTGGACCGGGGTATGAACCCGTGTCCCCTGCATCGACAGGCGGACTCTCAACCACTGCGCCACCAGGGAAGCCCTGTTTTGATTTTTGTTCAACAACTTTTGCTTAACCTGAGCCATATCATGTCAAACAGGGACTTCCCTGGCAGTCCAGTGGTTAAAACTCTGCACTTCCACTGCAGGGGATATGGGTTTGCTCCTGGTTGGGGAACTAAGACCCCTCAAGCCTCGCAGGGCAGCAAAAAAATAGTTAAATACTATTATAGTAATTTTATTATTTGTTTAAAACTGCAAAACACCTAACCTTTAATCACAAAGACCACCACCACCACCAATCCCCGTGCTTGGATTGTCGGCCTCACCTTTGACGTAGTAGGCAGAAATATGAGACTGGGAATTGAAAGAATAAAGATCTAATCTAACAAATTGTGTCAATAATGCTTGAGATCTCAGGTGAGGTTTGAATATAGATTAGATAATCCTTAAAATCCTACAGAGGCAGTGTAGTGCACTGTTGAAGAGCACAGAACTCAGAGATATCTGGCTTCAGTTCAAATACCAGTTCCAACATTTACTAGCTGTGTGACCTTGGGCAGGTTGCTTAAAGCCTCTGGTTCCTCACCTATCAAATGGGAATAAAAACAGCACCTACTTTATAAGGTTGACAAGTATAAGTGAGTTCATATGAGAAGGGCACCTAGAACTTGGCCTGGTACAAAAGATATATATTTGTACTTGCCATTGTTATCTAATTTGACTTAAATATTTAGAACTTTGTAAAATTCTGAGCAGCTCAAATATTCACTGAACATTTACACTTTGAGTCTCTAATTGCATGCCAGCTGCTACACTAGATTTGAGGGCTATATCCATGAACCAGACAAAGATTCCTGCCTTGAGTTTTTACTCATACCAATGTGCTATAATTATAGCCTCCCCAAAATTCCTGTTTATGAAAAAAGTTATTAGCTAGTTCAAGGTTTTGCTTTTTAGTCTTAGTTACTGATGTGTCTAGTTGTAGAAATTTGTTACATCTCTAAACCCGATGATCTTTGCCTCACTTCATACCATTTTTAAGTCAAGTACAGTGTCTAACATATACCAAAGGTTTACTTGATATAATATTTCATATGTTATAAAAAATTATGTCTCATAACCTGCAGTAAATATTTACATAGATTACAAGGTGCATCCCAACTTCAAAAAGTTAAAATGTGAAAGAGAAAAGCTACCTTAGCACTGAGAAAATATTTTATTTCTATTTTTAGTATTAATGATTACATCATCAACTTCATTTAATATATTCTCTCACAATGTAATACAAAGCAAAGAATTCATTGTTATCTACAATCAGAGATCTTCAATAAGATAATTTATAAGATATGTCATAATATTTTTATTAGTCTCATAATATATAATAAATGAAAATATTTAAAATAATTTGGAAATTTTAAATCTAATTTATAATTCAACATCAAAAACACAAACAACCTGATTAAAAAACGGGCAGAACTGAATAGACATTTTTCCAGACAGGAAGTGCAGATGGCCAACAGGCACATGAAAAGATACTCAACATTGCTAATCATCAGGGAAATGCAAATCACAACCACAATGAGATGTCACCTCACACCTGTCAGAATGGCTATTGTCAAAAAGAACATAAACAGCAAATACTGGCGAGGATGTGGAGAAAAGGGCACCGTCATACACTGTTGGTGGGAATGTATATCGGTGCAGCCATCGTGAAAAACAGTATGGAGGTTTCTCAAAAAACTAAAAATGGAACTACTGTATGACCCAACAATCCTACTCCTGGGTATATAGCTGAAAAAGAACAAAAGCACTAATTCAAAAAGATATATGCACCCCAACGTTCATAGCAGCATTGTTTACAATTGCCAAGACATGGAAGCAGCCTAAGTGTTCATCAACAGATGAATGGATAAAAAAGCTGTGGTACATGCACACACACAAACACACACACACAAAATGGAATACTACTCAGCCATAAAAAAGAAGAAAATTTTGCCATTTGCAGCAACATGGATAGACTTGGAGGACATTATGCTGAGTGAAATAAGTCAGAGAAAGATAAATACTATATGATATTGCTTATATGTAGAATCTAAAACAATACAACAAACTAGTGAATATAACAAAAAAGAAGCAAACTCACAGATACAGAGACAAACTAGTGGTTATCAGTGGGGAGGGAGGAGGGGCAATATAGGGGTGGGGGAGTGGGAAGTACAAACTACTAGGTGTCAGATAGGCTCCAGGATGTATTGTACAGCACAGAGAATGTAGCCAATATTTTGTAATAACTGTAAATGGAAAGTAACTTTTAAAAATTGTATAAAATTTTAATAAATAAATAAATAAAAATAAATCAGTCCATCTAAAAAAAGAAGACAATTAGCCTTTATATCTATTTTTGATCCATTGTCCAAATATAAAACAGTGAAAGCCTTGTGTGATATCTTAAAATGCCTTGTATATACTTCACCCTCATAAATGTTTTTCTTTTATTTATACATCTCTAAATCTCTATCCACAGAAGTAGAGTTATTGTTTATTGCTGTGGATCACCTATCTTTTGTCCAATGAGCTTTTTTGTGTGTTTGTTTGTTTGTTTGTTTTTGCAGTACGTGGGCCACCCACTGCTGTGGCCTCTCCCGTTGCAGAGCACAGGCTCCGGACGCGCAGGCCCAGCGGCCACGGCTCACGGGCCCAGCCGCTTCACGGTATGTGGGATCTTCCCAGACCAGGGCACGAACCTGCGTCCCCTGCATCGGCAGGCAGACTCTCAACCACTGCGCCACCAGGGAAGCCCTGTACAATGAGCTTTTAAAATTCATCATCCTGGGCCTCCCTGGTGGCGCAGTGGTTGAGAGTCCGCCTGCCGATGCAGGGGATACGGGTTCGTGCCCCGGTCTGGGAGGATCCCATATGCCGCGGAGCGGCTGGGCCCGTGAGCCATGGCTGCTGAGCCTGCGCATCCGGAGCCTGTGCTCCGCAACGGGAGAGGCCACAACAGTGAGAGGCCCGCATACCACAAAAAAAAAAAAAAAAAAAAAAAAAAAAAAAAAAAAAAAAAAAATTCATCATCCTACTATAAGCATTTTTACTTATTGATACACTCTTCATTAATTTTAATGACTTCAACTTTTTTTCTATTATGAATAATGCTGAAATATGCCTGCATATATATACATATAAATGCAGGTATATATGCATATTTGTTCTTTTTTAAATTATTTTCTTTGGATACATTCTAAAGTTTGAGAGACAAAAGAAAATAATAGATGTTAAATAATTATACTTTGAAGTATTAAAAACCTGAGTTTCATTCCTAGTTCTACAACATTCAATGAGTTTGACCTGAGGCAAACGATCACTCCTTTCAGAGTAAAAGAAATGCCTACGTCTTAAAGTTGGTGTGGGGATTAAATGGGCTAATGTAAAATTGAAATTTATATGAGGAAACTTTGGATAGTGATGGATATGTTTATGGCATAGATTGTGGTGATGTTTTCACAAGTGTAAACTTATTCCCAAACTCATCAAGTTGTATTAAATATCTACAGCTTTTTGTATGACGATCATACCTAAATAAAGTGGTTTTAAAAAATAAATAGGGCTTCCCTGGTGGCGCAGTTGTTGAGAGTCCGCCTGCTGATGCAGGGGACACGGGTTTGTGCCCCGGTCTGGGAAGATCCCACATGCCGCGGAGCGGCTAGGCCCGTGAGCCATGGCCGCTGGGCCTGTGCGTCCGGAGCCTGTGCTCCGCAACGGGAGAGGCCACGGCAGTGAGAGGCCTGTGTACCGTAAAAAAATAAATAAATAAATAAATAAATAAATAAATAAAAATTAAATAAAATTCATGTCATTAGATATTTATTAAGCCATTTAATAAAAAGTAGCTATTATTACTTTCATCATTATCAATAATAAATAAAAGAATATATACATTTTTGGAAAACATTATATTTTGTTGGCTTAATATATTAGAACACCTCTTTGTATATGATTTATTCCTATTCTTACCATTTTTAGATTATAACAATTCTTGTCATCTTTCAATTTTATCAGTATAGCACCAAAAACTTTTTTTTACCCTCTGTAATGATAAGGAAATGGAAACACATTCTTTATGGTGCTAGAATTAGTAGGAAGAATAGGCTATGTGTATGTTATTCTTCTTGGTTTGGGGTGTGTTTTATCAAACCTGTTCTACAAGGTAATATAAACATTTGCATATTGTATAACAAAATACCTTTTTCCACAGTTGTATTCTTTTCTTTCCTTACAATGCACCACCTGAAAAAACTCAGCTTTTTGTTGATGCCAAATCTATCCATGCAGGGCACTCCCAGCTCTTCAGCTTCAAAAGAGACAAGTAAACTCAGGTGAAAAACGTTGATGGGAAGGTATCTGGAAGTGATCAAGGTCTACTCTCAGACCAACCCTAAATGAGAGATCAGTAATAAATCCCACACAGTAAGGAAAATAAAAACACTCCTAATGAATACTTCCTCATTATGGCCCAGGGTTGTAATGTCTCAGATCAAAGATGCTCATATTCATTGAACAGGGGCTGACTAGAGTCACTCCAGCCACCAAAACAGTACATAGAGAAAGGTGATGCTGCACAAAATGAGGGATGCTTTAAGCTATAATCTATTGCATTATTTCAAACATGCTTGAAGGCACATTTAAGTAGGTGGCATAAGTTATGTTGACTTTATTCTGATGGAAATCTCTCAAGTTTTCAAATCTCCATCCAGGTGGAAATATAAAAGTTTTGAGTCATGACCCACATTAAACTCAATCTTTCCCTACAAAACTTCCTTTTTGGGGCTTCCCTGGTGGCGCAGTGGTTGAGAGTCCGCCTGCTGATGCAGGGGACACGGGTTCGTGCCCCGGTCTGGGAAGACCCCACGTGCCACGGAGCGGCTAGGCCCGTGAGCCATGGCCGCTGAGCCAGCGCGTCTGGAGCCTGTGCTCCGCAATGGGAGAGGCCACAACAGTGAGAGGCCAGTGTACGGCAGAAACAAAAACAAAAACCAAACTTCCTTTTCTTTATGTTGTTAGAGATTTTAAGATTATAAAATATACCAGCTACTTCATATAGCCAATAGAGTCCTTGAATATACAACTTTCCCCTCTGTTACTATCCATAAGGCAGCTCATTTTTAGAATTAAAAAACCTGAGATATTTAGTGGTACAAATATATGCCAAATTGCTTATATCGATACTGCTTTGTGAAACGATTTTTACTTCAGGAAGACGGTGGATAGAAGGAGTAAGTTATGCCTCAGAGCCCAGATACATCCTTATTTCCTGACTCTGGTTTCAACCTGGTATTAACCAGACTAATTGGAAATATCTGAATAGTGAGGATAGTCACAGGAGAATCATTAAAAAACAAAAATATTGCTCTCTGTGGGACACCCCTAGAAATCAAACTTGAAGTAGGTAACACTGAACTACACAAAAGCCTTTCTGCTGTCTTCCCCAAGCCTCCTTTTTGGGGCCACTCTACTTCCTATGTCATCCTCTTTCTTTGCCATGAGCTAGAAGGATCAAACCAGTTTTTCTCTCATCTCAAAGACCTGCCACTGTTAAGTGGCAGACACATTTCAATCATGAAAAGTAAAGAAAGTAACAGAGATGCTAGGTCTGTCATCATTGAGCTGCTGAACAAATGCCAACAGAGGCTTATTTTCAGATTTCTTGTGATATAAGAAAAGCATCCCACCATTGTTAAGCTCCTGTTAGACATGCTTTCTCATACTTCTAAATGGAAGCATTCCTCTCTGAAATATATGTTCTGATCCCAGTCTGTTATTTTGAGAATTTTCTTTAAGTGATTGACCACATTGATCAATCATTATTTGTTGTTTTCCTGTTGGCTTTGTATAGCAAAATGATGTCTGGTTAACTTTTTTTTTCTAGATAATTAAAATATCTTGTTAAAAGTCAGAACAACCTATGAAGCTGGTCACTCTTTGGCCCATTTCAGCATTTTATTGAGAAAAATCATCTCTAATTGGGAGAGAGATTCTTTAATTTTTACTGAATCCTCTGGAAGAGAAGATTTCCATTCATAACACAAAACCCAACATAAAAATCCTCTTCATCTATCTTTCAGTCACCCCAAAGACCCACTCATCACAGTATGGCAACTTAATCCCAATCTTCTCCCTCTATTTCTAAAATCTTTTAAAATTTTCCTTTAACCCAACCTCTTGTCTCTCCCATCCCTGCCCTTTCACTCTTTCTTTAGAAAAGAATAACTCCCAGCCCTGAGCAGTGAAGATCAATCGAATGGGTTTCAGTTTACTGTTCTTACTGTCTCGTCCTTCACCCCCTATTCCAGGCTGCCCAACAAAGCCCCAGATTATGGAAACAAAGAAAAAAAATCCTCCTGATATGTGAGAGATACAAGAGATTCTGAATATTCACCTGTAATTTTTTTCCTGTACCATAATAAAGAGTGACATGTTCAAAAGAATAATATATATAAAATCAATTACTAAAGAAATACTATAAGCAAGGGGAGAAATTTTTTATTACTAATCGCTTCATAACGTGACTGATTTTCCATTTCTTCTATAAGAGATATATTTAAGACTTCTTTTTTATGTTGTTTTGAGTGTTAAAAAAAATTCCTAGGTTTGTAATAGTTCTATAAATTTAAAGTAGTACTTGGACATTTTGTTTCCTGCTATTGTCTTTTTTTTTTTTTTTTTTTTTTTTTTTGTGGTACGCGGGCCTCTCACTGCCGTGGCCTCTCCCGCTGCGGAGCACCGGCTCCGGACACGCAGGCCCAGCGGCCATGGCTCACGGGCCCAGCCGCTCCGCGGCACGTGGGATCCTCCCGGACCGGGGCACCAACCCGCGTCCCCTGCACCGGCAGGCGGACCCTCAACCACTGCGCCACCAGCGAAGCCCCCGTGCTATTGTCTTTAAAAGAGAGTATTTGACCGCTTAGCAATCCTCCCTCTGATATGCTGAGCTCTAGCTAACTGACTGTTGCCTCCGATTCATTGCATGAGAGGGAAGAAGTGGCTTTCTTAGTCATAAACCTGACTTCATGTACCTTGACTGAAACCAAAGGATTCAAAACTCAAAGCAAAATTTATAATGTACTTTCATGGTTTCTCTGGCTGTACATTTCCCAGTCATGAGGTTTGGCCCAACCAAGAGGCAAGGATGTCTGTTTCCCATTAAGTAATTTCAAACTATGTACAACTTATATTTAAACTAAAATCTGCAAAGGTAGTAAAAATAGTTTTATAGCCTTGTTTCTCCTAGGACTATCTAACATGAATTGTTTCCAATTTTAGAGAGGGTCAGGCCCTTTCTACTTCCAAATATAAAAAAAAAATCTGAAGCCAACGCATGAAAAATATTAATAGTATATTTTATATAGGGAGTGAGATTATGAGTCCACAGTTTCTGTAATCTATATCATGCTCAATTAAAAAATACTTGAAATTACTTTTGGTATGTGAGAAAAGGCAATTGGGAAGACCTATTTTAATAAGAGAACTGGATGCCTGAAAGTTTATTATCCTTTACTGCGAGGAAATGGTCACTCAGGTCTGTTATGAAAACATTTGTTGGCCATCAGTTAAAAAACCCTTAGATTATTTTAGATTCTGAAAAGAAAGTGAAAAAAAATGGTTAGGGATAAGATAAAATCTGTTCTTGGGAGAACTAGCTGTTATATTTAAAATGTATCACTGCTTCTAAACTGGATAGACACATTTCTTGCCACATAACTTTATCCCTGTTCATGCAATGCTGTTAACTTTGAGTTGTAATATTCATCTTTCAACAGTAGTAGGATTCTAGGAAACCAAGCTCATTATAACTTTCTTCATTGAAGGGCTGAGTTCTGAAGTATTCATCTTCACTGGAGTATCAGTAAAGATAGGCTGGGTTATGTTGTGAAAACAAATTCCAAATCTTAAGGCTTAGCACGTACAACTTTACTCTGCTCTTGCCCACACAAAGCCATCTGTAGGTCCAGTAGCTCTTCAGGGCGGCTCCCTTCTAAACAGTGACTTAGGGATCAGGTTCTTTTTTTTTTTTTTTTTTTTTCTTGTAGCTCTACCATTTGGAACTGCAGTCACATGGCAGGGGGAGAGAAAGCTTGAAGAACTCACACTGGCTCTTAAGTGCCTCATTCCAGAGATGACATGCCATTTCCGCTCATAGCCTATTGGCTGGAAGTAGTCTTATTGTCCAGAACTAACTATATAGAGACTGGGGGCTTCCCTGGTGGCGCAGTGGTTGAGAGTCCGCCTGCCGATGCAGGGGACACGGGTTCGTGCCCCGGTCTGGGAAGATCCCACATGCCGCGGAGCGGCTGGGCCCGTGAGCCATGGCCGCTGGGCCTGTGCGTCCGGAGCCTGTGCTCCGCAACGGGAGAGGCCACAACAGTGAGAGGCCCACATAACGCAAAAAAAAAAAAAAAAAAAAAAAAAAAAAAAAAAAAAAAAAAAAAAAAAGAAACAGAATATAGACAAAAATATTAACCTTCCATTTCAGCCAACCTCTAATTAACACATGCATGAAAAAGTAGATTAAACAAAATTCTTAAAACTGAATAACTCCATGCTTACATATCATCAGCTCATGATGAAAAACAAAACAAAAATTGCTTAATTCTTGCATAATTGGACAAGTTAGGAACCAATGGTAGAAAAATTTTATGAAAACACAAATCAGTACACATTCTAATACTATCTCAATTAAACCTACACTTACTCATGTCTCTACCATCCTCCTTGTTTCCTCTAACTTGCAGAACCTCTTCCTTATTCATCATCCCTTGCCCAGTGATTGAGAATAGTTAGTCGGAGGATATCCTACCTGCCTTCTCATCTCAACCAATATCAATCAAACCAAGCAATATTTTAGGGACTGAAGATACAGGAGTGATCAGAAGTCCATATATCTGTCTTCATCAAGGTTATATTTTTACTCAAGTGATAGACATAAATAAATTAAAAAGAAATAAATAATGATCTTAAATCCTGAATCTTACTGTGCAAGCGTAAGTTATTTAACCAGTTATTTAACCTACTAAGCCTCAGACGTTTTTTAACCTATAAAATGGGAATAAAATTGCTTACCAATGGCTGTGTGTATGAACATATATACAAAATAATATATATATATATAAATAAATATATATATATATTTATCTTCCTTAAGATAAAATGAGGAGACTTCCGGGGAAGATGGCGGGAGAGTAAGACGCGGAGATCACCTTCCCCCGCAGAAATACATCTACACGTGGAACAACTCCTACAGAACACCTACTGAACACTGGCAGAAGACCTCAGACCTCCCAAAAGGCAAGAAACTCCCCACGTACCTGGGTAGGGCAAAAGAAAAAAGAATAAACAGAGACAAAAGAATAGGGACGAGACCTGCACCAGTGGCAGGGAGCCGTGAAGGAGAAAAGGTTTCCACACACTAGGAGACCCTTCGCGGGCAGAGACTGCGGGTGGCGGAGGGGGAAAGCTTCGGAGCCGCATAGGAGAGCACAGCAACAGGGGTGCGGAGGGCAAAGCGGAGAGATTCCCGCACAGAGGATCGGTGCCGACCAACACTCAGAAGGCCGAGAGGCTTGTCTGCTCAACGGCCGGGGCGGGCGGGGCTGGGAGCTGAGGTTCCGGCTTCGGTCGGTCGGAGCGCAGGGAGAGGACTGGCGGCGTGAACACAGACTGCAGGGGGTTAGTCCGCCATGGCTAGCCGGAGGGAGTCCGGAGAAAAGTCTGGACCTGCCGAAGAGGCAAGAGACTTTTTCTTACCTCTTTGTTTCCTGGTGCGCGAGGAGAGGGGATTAAGAGCGCTGCTTAAAGGAGCTCCAGAGACGGGCGCGAGCGGCGGCTAAAAGCGCAGACCCCAGAGACGGGCGTGGGACGCTGGGGCTGCTGCTGCCGCCGCCAAGAGGCCTGTGTGCGAGCACAGGTCTCTGTCCACGGCCCCTTTCTGGGGAGCCTGTGAAGCCCGCCACTGCTGGGGTCCCGGGATCCAGGGACAACCTCCCCGGGAGAGCGCACGGCGCGCCTCAGGCTGGTGCAACGTCACGCTGGCCTCCGACGCCGCAGGCTCGCCCCGCCTCCACACCCCTCCCTTCCCCCCGCCTGAGTGAGCCAGAGTTCCCCAAGCAGCTGTTCCTTTAACCCCGTCCTGTCTGAGCGAACAGACGCCCTCCGGCCACCTACACACAGAGGCAGGGCCAAATCCAAAGCTGAGACCCGGGAGCTGTGAGAATAAAGAAGAGAAAGGTAAACCTCTCCCAGCAGCCTCAGAAGCAGCGGATTAAAGCTCCACAATCAACTTGATGTACCCTGCATCTGTGGAATACATGAATAGACAACGACTCATCCCAAATTGAGGAGGTGGAATTTGAGAGGAAGATTTATGATTTTTTCCCCTTTTCCTCTTTTTGTGAGTGTGTATGTGTATGCTTCTGTGTGAGATTTTATCTGTAGAGCTTTGCTTCCACCATTTGTCCCAGGGTTCTATCCGTCCGTTTTTTTTTTAAATTTTTATCTTAATAATTATTTTTTATTTTAATAACTTTATTATATTTCATCATACTTTATTCTATTTTACTTTATCTTCTCTTTCTTTTTTTCCTACCTTCCCTCCTTTCTTTCTTTCTACTTCTATTAATTCTTTCTTTCCACTCTTTCTCCCTTTTATTCTGAGCCGTGTGGATGAAAGGCTATTGGTGCTGCAGCCAGGAGTCAGTACTGTGCCTCTGAGGTGGGAGAGCCAACTTCAGAACACTGGTCCACAAGAGACCTCCCAGCTCCACATAATATCAAATGGCGAAAATCTCCCAGAGATCTCCATCTCAACACCAGCACCCAGCTGCACTCAACGACCAGCAAGCTACAGTGCTAGACACCCTATGCCAAACAATTAGAAAGACAGGAACACAACCCCACCCATTAGCAGAGAGACTGCTAAAAATCATAAGAAGTCCACAAACACCTCAAAACACACCACCAGACGTGGACGTGCCCACCAGAAAGACAAGATCAGCCTCATCCACCAGAACACAGGCACTGGTCCCCTCCACCAGGAAGCCTACACAACCCACTGAACCAACCTTAGCCACTGGGTGGACAGACATCAAAAACAACGGGAACTATGAACCTGCAGCCTGCAAAAAGGAGACCCCAAACACAGTAAGATAAGCTAAATGAGAAGACAGAAAAATACACAGCAGGTGAAGGAGCAAGATAAAAACCCACCAGACCTAACAAATGAAGAGGAAATAGGCAGTCTACCTGAAAAAGAATTCAGAATAATGATAGTAAAGATGATCCAAAATCTTGGAAATAGAATAGACAAAATGCAAGAAACATTTAACAAGGACCTAGAAGAACTAAAGAAGAAACAAGCAACGATGAACAACACAATAAATGAAATTAAAAATACTCTAGATGGGATCAATAGCAGAATAACTGAGGCAGAAGAACGGATAAGTGACATGGAAGATAAAATGGTGTAAATAACTACTGCAGAGCAGAATAAAGAAAAAAGAATGAAAAGAACAGAGGACAGTCTCAGAGACCTCTGGGACAACATTAAAGGCACCAACATTTGAATTATAGGGGTCCCAGAAGTAGAAGAGAAAAAGAAAGGGCCTGAGAAAATATTTGAAGAGATTATAGTTTAAAACTTCCCTAATATGGGAAAGGAAATAGTTAATCAAGTCCAGGAGGCACAGAGAGTCCCATACAGAATAAATCCAAGGAGAAATATGCCAAGACACATATTAATCAAACTGTCAAAAATGAAATACAAAGAAAACTTATTAAAAGCAGCAAGGGAAAAACAACAAATAACACACAAGGGAATACCCATAAAGTTAACAGCTGATCTTTCAGCAGAAACTCTGAAAGCCAGAAGGGACTGGCAGGACATATTTAAAGTGATGAAGGAGAAAAACCTGCAACCAAGATTACTCTACCCAGCAAGGTTCTCATTCAGATTTGATGGGGAAATTAAAACCTTTACAGACAAGCAAAAGGTGACAGAGTTCAGCACCACCAAACCAGCTTTACAACAAATGCTAAAGGAACTTCTCTAGGCAAGAAACACAAGAGAAGGGAAAGACCTACAATAACGAACCCAAAACAATTAAGAAAATGGGAATAGGGGGCTTCCCTGGTGGCGCAGTGGTTGGGAGTCCGCCTGCCGATGCAGGGGACACGGGTTCGTGCCCCGGTCCGGGAAGATCCCACATGCCGCGGAGCGGCTGGGCCCGTGAGCCATGGCCGCTGAGTCTGCGCGTCTGGAGCCTGTGCTCCGCAACGCGAGAGGCCACAACAGTGAGAGGCCCGCGTACCACAAAAAAAAAAAAAAAAGAAAAAGAAAATGGGAATAGGAACATACATATCGATAATTACCTTAAATGTAAATGGATTGAATGCTCCCACCAAAAGACACAGATTGGCTGAATGGATACAAAAACAAGACCCATATATATGCTGTGTACAAGAGACCCACTTCAGACCTAGAGACACATACAGACTGGAAGTAAGGGGATGGAAAAAGATATTCCATGCAAATGGAAATCAAAAGAAAGCTGGAGTAGCAATTCTCATATCAGAGAAAATAGACTTTAAAATAAAGAGTATTAGAAGAGACAAAGAAGGACGCTACATAATGATCAAGGGATCAATCCAAGAAGAAGATATAACAGTTGTAAATATTTATGCACCCAACATAGGAGCACCTCAATACATAAGGCAAATACTAACAGCCATAAAAGGGGAAATCGACAGTAACACATTCATAGTAGGGGACTTTAACACTCCACTTTCACCAATGGACAGATCAACCAAAATGAAAATAAATAAGGAAACACAAGCTTTAAATGATACATTAAACAAGACAGACTTAATTAATATTTATAGGACATTCCATCCAAAAACAACAGAATACACATTTTTCTCAAGTGCTCATGGAACATTCTCCAGGATAGATCATATCTTGGGTCACAAATCAAGCCCTGGTAAATTTAAGAAAATTGAAATTGTATCAAGTATCTTTTCCGACAACAACGCTATGAGACCAGATATCAATTACAGGAAAAGATCTGTAAAAAATACAAACACATGGAGGCTAAACAATACACTACTTAATAACGAAGTGATCACTGAAGAAATCAAAGAGGAAATCAAAAAATACCTAGAAACAAATGACAATGGAGACACGATGACCCAAAACCTATGGGATGCAGCAAAAGCCGTTCTAAGAGGGAAGTTTATAGCAATACAATCCCACCTTAAGAAACAGGAAACATCTCGAGTAAACAACCTGACCTTGCACCTAAAGCAATTAGAGAAAGAAGAACAAAAACCCCCAAAGTTAGCAGAAGGAAAGAAATCATAAAGATCAGATCAGAAATAAATGAAAAAGAAATGAAGGAAATGATAGCAAAGATCAATAAAACTAAAAGCTGGTTCCTTGAGAAGATAAACAAAATTGATAAACCATTAGCCAGACTCATCAAGAAAAAAAGGGAGAAGACTCAAATCAATAGAATTAGAAATGAAAAAGGAGAAGTAACAACTGACACTGCAGAAATACAAAAGATCCTGAGAGATTACTACAAGCATCTCTATGCCAATAAAATGGACAACCTGGAAGAAATGGACAAATTCTTAGAAATGCACAACCTGCCAAGACTGAATCAGGAAGAAATAGAAAATATGAACAGACCAATCACAAGCACTGAAATTGAAACTGTGATTAAAAATCTGCCAACAAAGAAAAGCCCAGGACCAGATGGCTTCACAGGTGAATTCTATCAAACATTTAGAGAAGAGCTAACACTTATCCTTCTCAAACTCTTCCAAAATATAGCAGAGGGAGGAACACTCCCAAACTCATTCTACGAGGCCACTATCACCTTGATACCAAAACCAGACAAGGATGTCACAAAGAAAGAAAAGTACAGGCCAATATCACTGATGAACATAGATGCAAATATCCTCAACAAAATACTAGCAAACAGAATCCAACAGCACATTAAAAGGATCATACACCATGATCAAGTGGGGTTTATTCAAGGAATGCAAGGATTCTTCAATATACGCAAATCAATCAACGTGATACACCATATTAACAAACTGAAGGAGAAAAACCATATGATCATCTCAATAGATGCAGAGAAAGATTTCGACAAAATTCAACACCCACTTATGATAAAAACCCTGCGGAAATTAGGCATAGAGGGAACTTTCCTCAACATAATAAAGGCCATATAGGACAAACCCACAGCCAACATTGTCCTCAATGGTGAAAAACTGAAAGCATTTCCACTAAGATCAGGAACAAGACAAGGCTGCCCACTCTCACCACTCTTACTCAACATAGTTTTGGAAGTTTTAGCCACAGCAATCAGAGAAGAAAAGGAAATAAAAGGAATCCAAATTGGAAAAGAAGAAGTAAAGCTGTCACTTTTTGCAGATGACATGATACTATACATAGAGAATCCTAAAGATGCTACCAGAAAACTACTAGAGCTAATCAATGAATTTGGTAAAGTAGCAGGATACAAAATTAATGCACAGAAATCTCTGGCATTCCTATACACTAATGATGAAAAATCTGAAAGTGAAATCAAGAAAACACTCCCACTGACCATTGCAACAAAAAGAATAAAATATCTAGGAATAAACCTACGTAAGGAGACAAAAGACCTGTATGCAGAAAATTATAAGACACTGATGAAAGAAATTAAAGATAATACAAATAGATGGAGAGATATACCATGTTCCTGGATTGGAACAATCAACATTGTGAAAATGACTGTACTACCCAAAGCAATCTACAGATTCAATGCAATCCCTATCAAACTACCACTGGCACTTTTCATAGAACTAGAACAAAAAATTTCACAATTTGTATGGAAACACAAAAGACCCCGAATAGCCAAAGCAATCTTGAGAACGAAAAACGGATCTGGAGGAATCAGGCTCCCTGACTTCAGACTATACTACAAAGCTACAGTAATCAAGACTGTATGCTATTGGCACAAAAACAGAAAGATAGATCAATGGAACAGGATAAAAAGTCCAGAGATAAACCCACCCACATATGGTCACCTTATCTTTGATAAAGGAGGCAGGAATGTACAGTGGAGAAAGGACAGCCTCTTCAATAAGTGGTGCTGGGAAAACTGGACAGGGACATGTAAAAGTATGAGATTAGATAACTCCCTAACACCACACACAAAAATAAGCTCAAAATGGATTAAAGACCTAAATGTAAGGTCAGAAACTATCGAACTGTTAGAGGAAAACATAGGCAGAACACTCTATGACATAAATCACAGCAAGATCCTTTTGGACCCACCTCCTAGAGAAATGGGAATTAAAACAAATATAAACAAATGGGACTTAATGAGACTTCAAAGCTTTTGCACAGCAAAGGAAACCATAAAGAAGACCAAAAGACAACCCTCAGAATGGGAGAAAATATTTGCAAATGAAGCAACTGACAAAGGATTAATCTCCAAAATTTATAAGCAGCTCATGCAGCTCAATAACAAAAAAGCAAACAACCCAATCCAAAAATGGGCAGAAGACCTAAATAGACATTTCTCCAAAGAAGATATACAGATTGCCAACAAACACATGAAAGAATGCTCAACATCATTAATCATTAGAGAAATGCAAATCAAAACTACAATGAGATATCATCTCACACCAGTCAGAATGGCCATCATCAAAAGATCTAGAAACAATAAATTCTGGAGAGGGTGTGGAGAAAAGGGAACACTCTTGCACTGCTGGTGGGAATGTGAATTGGTACAGCCACTATGGAGAACAATATGGAGGTTCCTTTAAAAACTACAAATAGAACTACCATATGACCCAGCAATGCCACTACTGGGCACATACCCTGAGAAAACCATAATTCAAAAAGAGTCATGTACCAAAATGTTCATTGCAGCTCTATTTACAATAGCCAGGACATGGAAACAACCTAAGTGTCCATCATCCGATGAATGGATAAAGAAGATGTGGCACATATATACAATAGAATATTACTCAGCCATAGAAAGAAACAAAATTGAGCTATTTGTAATGAGGTGGATAGACCTAGAGTCTGTCATACAGAGTGAAGTAAGTCAGAAAGAGAAAGACAAATACCATATGCTAACACATATATATGGAATTTAAGGGAAAAAAATGTCATGAAGAACCTAGGGGTAAAACAGGAATAAAGACACAGACGTACTTGATAATGGGCTTGAGGATATGGGGAGGGGGAAGGGTAAGCTGTGAAAAAGCGAGAGAGAGGCATGGACATATATACACTACCAAGCGTAAGGTAGATAGCTAGTGGGAAGCAGCTGCATAGCACAGGGAGATTAGATCGGTGTTTCGTGACCGCCTGGATGGGTGGGATAGGGAGGGTGGGAGGGAGGGAGATGTAAGAGGGAAGGAGTATGGGAACAGATGTATATGTATAACTGATTCAGTTTGTTATAAAGCAGAAACTAACACACCACTGTGAAGCAATTATACTCCAATAAAGTTGTAAAAAAAATTTTTTCACTGAACAAAATTTTCACTTCCAAAGATAAAAAAAAAAAGATAAAATTAGCCTTCTTTAAAAGAGAATTATAAATCCCAATCAGATTGAGCAAGGAATCTTGTGTAGACAGAAATCAAGCTCATGGAAGTAAGCATATACTTTAATCAGATCTTGTGCTATAAATTCCCTTTGTTGACATGATGGAATATAAAGAAAGATATAAATTATGGATGATCCAGTGAGCAAAGAACCTTGTTATTTGACTACTTGAGCTGAGGCATAGAGCCCAGAAAAGTGAGAAAGTTAAACATCAAATACAAATAATATTTTACTGTAAGGCTGCTTTCTTAACCAGAAGGGTGCTGACTTAATTTGTGATATGATTTCTGCAGAACAAAAGAGATCACCCTGCCTCCAAATAACTTCCAGTGCCCAATATTCTACCAGAAGAAAGCCAATAGAAGTGATTTTCTTAGTTCTCTTAATGGTTTTAGGTCACTTTAGGTTTCAAGATACACACAGTTACTAAATAAAGTTGCTTTTTAGGTTACAGGACATGAAAGAGACAAGGAAGGGTCAAATGTCACTGAAGGTGGAGACAGAACGGTACAGAAGATGTACTGCCTACATTGAACTTTTAAAATAGATGATCCTGTTTTAGTATCTGGCAGTGATCTAATTTTTCAGTGGAATGTGTCATAACTTACCCAACATAAATCAGACTACTGGCAAGTTCCAAGAACCTGCCAGGGGGGCAGTCAGAGGGTATAGCTGAATCTCTACATAATTTGAAGGAGTAGAAGAGCAGGCAAGAGTCGACTTGAAGCTGGGAGTGGCAGGACCAGGAAATAGAAGATGGGACTCGAGCAATGCATGTTGCTTCACCCATGCAAATCAGAAGATAATGCTGAGTCAAACCAGGCGTGAGCAGTTATATGGTACCCTGGGAAAATCCAGAAAAGCCAGGGAAACAATTATGTTAAGTTAGGAAGAGAGAGTCACTAAAGCAGGCTGGAAAGGGAAACAACCCATGTCAAACCAGGAGAAATATTGATGGTTGCACGGTAGCATAGAAAATGCATGAATAGGATCCACATGATCTTGTGTTAAGACACCGCATTGCTCCATCCCACTTATATTCTTGCTTATTCCATACAAAAAGGTCTTTAGCATACCTTCTGGAATTTTTGTAATTATGACATATTATTCATGCTGCCCCGATATCTCAGAGTTCACTGACCTAAGTAAGACCACAGGGAAAAGAATTAAGTAGTTCTTTCTTTGTATTCCTAAATCATGATGGCAACAGTCCCCTCACTTGATTGGTAAAACGTAATGACCATGAAAGTGTAATGTCATCTAAGGTGTCTCACACGCTTCCCAAGTCAGTTTTCAGCTACCATCAGGATACAGGGTCTGTGGCCATTGCTGTGCTGGAAGGGTGACCATGAGCTCACAAGAGCCAGCTGTGCACATTTCTACCAAATCCATGTTTAGTGAATTTATGTTGATAGCTTTAAATTGGCTATGATGGAAAAGACTACAAACCAGGGCTTTTTAATCCTCCCTGGAGAGCTGGTTGTCAAATATTACCAGCACACCACCAGGTTTGCTCTGGTCTTTCTTTCCACTAGCTCTCATTTGTGGCTTAATTCCACTGCTCATGAAGCCATTTGGAAAAGCCCCACCATTGCCACCGCTTACCGTGAGTTCAATAGTAATGTCAATAGTATTGTTTCCAGATGCATCAAAGGCTTCCAATCTTGGGACTGCCAGAACATTCCTGGATTCCATGCAAAGATGGGAAGAAGAATCTCCTACCTCAATTCTTCATTTTTGTCACCTAGGCTCTAAAAACTCTTAGTATTCCCATGGTTTCTTGGTCTATTTTATTGACTTCTCTGTGGTGTCTCAAAATGAATCCAACAAACAGTGAGGAGATAGATGGTATTCCAACCCTTCTCTGATTTGTTTTACCCCTTAAGGGCCTCATGCCAACTACCAAAATGTGGTTCTTCTTCCCCAAAGGCATATATATATATATATATATATATATATATATATATATATATATATATATATATATATATATGAAACTATGGGAAAAGAGAGAGAAGTAATGTTGTCTGATGACAGGAGTGGCAGATGGAGTCCAACTTAGCCAAAAAGTAAGGATGCCATTTAAACTTATTTTTTAAAGTCATGCACCAATTGTGCTATACATATCTCTTTTGCTCCATTTCCCAGATTAACTCTTCATGCTTTTTCACTCTGCTCTTTGTTGTGGGAAATTAATACATAGGGGCTACCTCAATGGTTCCCTTTCCTCCTCACCTCCTGTTAAGTGTGGCCAAAGGAAGACACTAGCAGGAGATCTGAAGGTTGGATGGTCTTTTCTATATAGCTGCTCTCCCTGGGTTCTCATAACTGTTCTCTCCTGTGTCCCTTGTTCTAGGGTTAGAAACAGCTCCCTGCTGTTGCTAGTGTCAGGATACAGCACCATCCCTCACTGTTTTCCTAAAACCTCACCCTGTACCTTTTTAAAAAAATCCTTTCTATTAAAATCTCATCAATTATCCAGTTTGAGTATGCCATTCCTTATTCTGCTGGGATCCTGGCTGCTATGCCAATTAAACTGTCATAGCCCATGGAGTTTAATGCTCTTCTCACTAAAAGTATTTCTATTTGGTATATTAATAAATGATATACTCATGTTGTTTCAACTATGGAAAAACAAGAAACCTAAGAATCATTCTGCCAAAAGTAGCGGTTTATTTGACCTTAATTATTGTACATCTACCTCACCTATAATTTTATGAAATCTTGTCAGAGTTTAGTAATTTTTTTCTGAATGCATAATTTCACTTGACATACATAGTTATCAAAGAGAAAAATCAAGGATAATGGAGGAACATTGAGGACACTGTAATATATATAAAAATATTTTTGATGCATGTTGGTGTAAGAAAAATACAGCGATTTTATCAGGGTATTAAATATACAGTGATGAATTGAAACAAATAGGTTACACTCCATGAACACTCTTTCTGGGTTCAGTTACATTACGGTGAATATCTGGTGACATAATTTTGGTTTAAAGTAGGGAGGTGTTAGAAAATCTACTCTCATGCTAGCAGGATCTTGAGTTTCACATTATTTGGCTGAAGAGTTTCTGAAAAAATATTTCCCTACTCACTTATTCTCAGAAAACCAACAATTGGAATAATTCCAATCAGGAATTAACCAGGAAACATTTCAGACTCTAACCCTCTATGCTCCAGGCCATCCTGAGTCAGTCATCCAGCTACAGTGCTGCTCCAAGGCTAACGCAGTCTCGAGAGTGAGAACGAGGGCATCCTTGCCCAGATTTGCAACCAGAGACTAGGAGAAAGGTCATGTGACATGCCTGACTTGTTGTGAAAATGTGGGAAGGAAATACTGGGTCATTTTATTGTTTCCCAATGACTGTATAGTTTGTACAACCTATGTATTCAACTGGATAAGGGTTATGTTAAAATTTCCTCTCCTTATAATTTCTACTATCTTACCTAATGACTCTAAAAATGTGATCTTGTAGCTCCATATTTAAATTTAGTTAAAAAATAATGTGATTAAAATGGGAAATAAACCCAAATAAGAACAAAAAAGATAAATTAAAATATATACATATATATATACTGTATATAAAATGGTAATATGTATACATGAAGGGAAAAAGACCTAAGTTATTACCTTACTCACTCCAACCATCAAAGGGCTTAATAATTTGGACATATTACGGCCTCGACACCTGTTTATTGAATTTAATGCAAATATTCGAAATAAAGTTAATATTGGATTGGCTATTTCTGAGAGAAGTTCCAAACTTAAGCATTTAGTTTTCTTTACACATACTGAAAAATTAATCTGCTTACAGAATCTTGGCAACTCCAAAAAATCCAATGACTCTCTCAAGGAACTGAAGATTACCTAAAATGGCTTGTCAGCAGAATCATGACACAAGTAATCATTGTGCCTGATGCTCCCTTGCCCAGAATTCTTCCTGATGAAATACAAGTTACCTGCCTTGTGTGATTAAAGGTATTAAGAGTGATGAAGAACATGGACAGGGTAAGAATTGCTTAGTTCTATGAAACTAATCAAAATGTACATGAATTGTAATATTTAATGCTCATTATAAAAAAGATCTCTGCTGTCTTAACATACCTTTAAAACCACTAATTCAAATATATCCTTTTACCTTCCCAAGAATTTCCACTCATGAGCTCTCAACTCAACAACAGCAATAATTCTAAAGAAAGTAAACAATCTACATTAATCAGGTATAAACTTGCCCGGGTTGTCATATATATTTAGCATGAGCAGTTTTGATGAGACTAGTTATGCTGCTGTTTCTTTAGAGTTGCCTTTAGGTTGACAGGTTAAAGTATTTTCTTGCTTCTCTTCAGCAAACAAGAAAACACGTGTCTCTGTTGTTTTTGGTTTTTTTTCACCGGGGGTAGGGTGGTAGGAATGTGGGAACAGTTCATGTATAGATCAAACATCAGAGATCACTGAACCAAAAAGTGTTAGGGCAAAGCTGAGAATCAGTACAGAGCCAAGGTTGTAGCAATAGTTTCTGACAAAATCAAGGAGTGATTTGAAGACAGAAATGTTAGAATTTGTAGCAGAATTGATGATCTGGATCAGCAAAGCAAGACAGAAGACATTTCCAATCCAACTGCATTATTCAGGATGGGATAGGCTATATCGTATTAACAAAATGACCCCTGAAACCTCACCAGCTTAATATATAAAAGTGTATGTCTTGTTTACCCAAAGTCAGCTATAGTTTGATAGTTCTCCAGAGCAGTGCCCTTCCCAGTAGTACCACAGATACTCAGGCTCTTTTTATCTTCTAGGGCCACCATCAGAAATTCTCGTTTTCCAGGGTGGCTATGTCGGGGGAAAAGAGAGCTGAGGATTGTCTAGACTCTCACTGCTGAGACTTAAAAGTCGCATATGTTCTAAGGCACAGACCATAAAACTCATCAAATATTCCAGGCTCTCTCTTACATTCCAGTCTCTATATAGTTAGTTCTGGACAATAAGACTACTTCCAGCCAATAGGCTATGAGCGGAAATGGCATGTCATCTCTGGAATGAGGCACTTAAGAGCCAGTGTGAGTTCTTCAAGCTTTCTCTCCCCCTGCCATGTGACTGCAGTTCCAAATGGTAGAGCTACAAGAAAAAAAAAAAAAAAAAAAAAGAACCTGATCCCTAAGTCACTGTTTAGAAGGGAGCCGCCCTGAAGAGCTACTGGACCTACAGATGGCTTTGTGTGGGCAAGAGCAGAGTAAAGTTGTACGTGCTAAGCCTTAAGATTTGGAATTTGTTTTCACAACATAACCCAGCCTATCTTTACTGATACTCCAGTGAAGATGAATACTTCAGAACTCAGCCCTTCAATGAAGAAAGTTATAATGAGCTTGGTTTCCTAGAATCCTACTACTGTTGAAAGATGAATATTACAACTCAAAGTTAACAGCATTGCATGAACAGGGATAAAGTTATGTGGCAAGAAATGTGTCTATCCAGTTTAGAAGCAGTGATACATTTTAAATATAACAGCTAGTTCTCCCAAGAACAGATTTTATCTTATCCCTAACCATTTTTTTTCACTTTCTTTTCAGAATCTAAAATAATCTAAGGGTTTTTTAACTGATGGCCAACAAATGTTTTCATAACAGACCTGAGTGACCATTTCCTCGCAGTAAAGGATAATAAACTTTCAGGCATCCAGTTCTCTTATTAAAATAGGTCTTCCCAATTGCCTTTTCTCACATACCAAAAGTAATTTCAAGTATTTTTTAATTGAGCATGATATAGATTACAGAAACTGTGGACTCATAATCTCACTCCCTATATAAAATATACTATTAATATTTTTCATGCGTTGGCTTCAGATTTTTTTTTTATATTTGGAAGTAGAAAGGGCCTGACCCTCTCTAAAATTGGAAACAATTCATGTTAGATAGTCCTAGGAGAAACAAGGCTATAAAACTATTTTTACTACCTTTGCAGATTTTAGTTTAAATATAAGTTGTACATAGTTTGAAATTACTTAATGGGAAACAGACATCCTTGCCTCTTGGTTGGGCCAAACCTCATGACTGGGAAATGTACAGCCAGAGAAACCATGAAAGTACATTATAAATTTTGCTTTGAGTTTTGAATCCTTTGGTTTCAGTCAAGGTACATGAAGTCAGGTTTATGACTAAGAAAGCCACTTCTTCCCTCTCATGCAATGAATCGGAGGCAACAGTCAGTTAGCTAGAGCTCAGCATATCAGAGGGAGGATTGCTAAGCGGTCAAATACTCTCTTTTAAAGACAATAGCACGGGGGCTTCGCTGGTGGCGCAGTGGTTGAGGGTCCGCCTGCCGGTGCAGGGGACGCGGGTTGGTGCCCCGGTCCGGGAGGATCCCACGTGCCGCGGAGCGGCTGGGCCCGTGAGCCATGGCCGCTGGGCCTGCGTGTCCGGAGCCGGTGCTCCGCAGCGGGAGAGGCCACGGCAGTGAGAGGCCCGCGTACCACAAAAAAAAAAAAAAAAAAAAAAAAAAAGACAATAGCAGGAAACAAAATGTCCAAGTACTACTTTAAATTTATAGAACTATTACAAACCTAGGAATTTTTTTTAACACTCAAAACAACATAAAAAAGAAGTCTTAAATATATCTCTTATAGAAGAAATGGAAAATCAGTCACGTTATGAAGCGATTAGTAATAAAAAATTTCTCCCCTTGCTTATAGTATTTCTTTAGTAATTGATTTTATATATATTATTCTTTTGAACATGTCACTCTTTATTATGGTACAGGAAAAAAATTACAGGTGAATATTCAGAATCTCTTGTATCTCTCACATATCAGGAGGATTTTTTTTCTTTGTTTCCATAATCTGGGGCTTTGTTGGGCAGCCTGGAATAGGGGGTGAAGGACGAGACAGTAAGAACAGTAAACTGAAACCCATTCGATTGATCTTCACTGCTCAGGGCTGGGAGTTATTCTTTTCTAAAGAAAGAGTGAAAGGGCAGGGATGGGAGAGACAAGAGGTTGGGTTAAAGGAAAATTTTAAAAGATTTTAGAAATAGAGGGAGAAGATTGGGATTAAGTTGCCATACTGTGATGAGTGGGTCTTTGGGGTGACTGAAAGATAGATGAAGAGGATTTTTATGTTGGGTTTTGTGTTATGAATGGAAATCTTCTCTTCCAGAGGATTCAGTAAAAATTAAAGAATCTCTCTCCCAATTAGAGATGATTTTTCTCAATAAAATGCTGAAATGGGCCAAAGAGTGACCAGCTTCATAGGTTGTTCTGACTTTTAACAAGATATTTTAATTATCTAGAAAAAAAAAGTTAACCAGACATCATTTTGCTATACAAAGCCAACAGGAAAACAACAAATAATGATTGATCAATGTGGTCAATCACTTAAAGAAAATTCTCAAAATAACAGACTGGGATCAGAACATATATTTCAGAGAGGAATGCTTCCATTTAGAAGTATGAGAAAGCATGTCTAACAGGAGCTTAACAATGGTGGGATGCTTTTCTTATATCACAAGAAATCTGAAAATAAGCCTCTGTTGGCATTTGTTCAGCAGCTCAATGATGACAGACCTAGCATCTCTGTTACTTTCTTTACTTTTCATGATTGAAATGTGTCTGCCACTTAACAGTGGCAGGTCTTTGAGATGAGAGAAAAACTGGTTTGATCCTTCTAGCTCATGGCAAAGAAAGAGGATGACATAGGAAGTAGAGTGGCCCCAAAAAGGAGGCTTGGGGAAGACAGCAGAAAGGCTTTTGTGTAGTTCAGTGTTACCTACTTCAAGTTTGATTTCTAGGGGTGTCCCACAGAGAGCAATATTTTTGTTTTTTAATGATTCTCCTGTGACTATCCTCACTATTCAGATATTTCCAATTAGTCTGGTTAATACCAGGTTGAAACCAGAGTCAGGAAATAAGGATGTATCTGGGCTCTGAGGCATAACTTACTCCTTCTATCCACCGTCTTCCTGAAGTAAAAATCGTTTCACAAAGCAGTATCGATATAAGCAATTTGGCATATATTTGTACCACTAAATATCTCAGGTTTTTTAATTCTAAAAATGAGCTGCCTTATGGATAGTAACAGAGGGGAAAGTTGTATATTCAAGGACTCTATTGGCTATATGAAGTAGCTGGTATATTTTATAATCTTAAAATCTCTAACAACATAAAGAAAAGGAAGTTTGGTTTTTGTTTTTGTTTCTGCCGTACACTGGCCTCTCACTGTTGTGGCCTCTCCCATTGCGGAGCACAGGCTCCAGACGCGCTGGCTCAGCGGCCATGGCTCACGGGCCTAGCCGCTCCGTGGCACGTGGGGTCTTCCCAGACCGGGGCACGAACCCGTGTCCCCTGCATCAGCAGGCGGACTCTCAACCACTGCGCCACCAGGGAAGCCCCAAAAAGGAAGTTTTGTAGGGAAAGATTGAGTTTAATGTGGGTCATGACTCAAAACTTTTATATTTCCACCTGGATGGAGATTTGAAAACTTGAGAGATTTCCATCAGAATAAAGTCAACATAACTTATGCCACCTACTTAAATGTGCCTTCAAGCATGTTTGAAATAATGCAATAGATTATAGCTTAAAGCATCCCTCATTTTGTGCAGCATCACCTTTCTCTATGTACTGTTTTGGTGGCTGGAGTGACTCTAGTCAGCCCCTGTTCAATGAATATGAGCATCTTTGATCTGAGACATTACAACCCTGGGCCATAATGAGGAAGTATTCATTAGGAGTGTTTTTATTTTCCTTACTGTGTGGGATTTATTACTGATCTCTCATTTAGGGTTGGTCTGAGAGTAGACCTTGATCACTTCCAGATACCTTCCCATCAACGTTTTTCACCTGAGTTTACTTGTCTCTTTTGAAGCTGAAGAGCTGGGAGTGCCCTGCATGGATAGATTTGGCATCAACAAAAAGCTGAGTTTTTTCAGGTGGTGCATTGTAAGGAAAGAAAAGAATACAACTGTGGAAAAAGGTATTTTGTTATACAATATGCAAATGTTTATATTACCTTGTAGAACAGGTTTGATAAAACACACCCCAAACCAAGAAGAATAACATACACATAGCCTATTCTTCCTACTAATTCTAGCACCATAAAGAATGTGTTTCCATTTCCTTATCATTACAGAGGGTAAAAAAAAGTTTTTGGTGCTATACTGATAAAATTGAAAGATGACAAGAATTGTTATAATCTAAAAATGGTAAGAATAGGAATAAATCATATACAAAGAGGTGTTCTAATATATTAAGCCAACAAAATATAATGTTTTCCAAAAATGTATATATTCTTTTATTTATTATTGATAATGATGAAAGTAATAATAGCTACTTTTTATTAAATGGCTTAATAAATATCTAATGACATGAATTTTATTTAATTTTTATTTATTTATTTATTTATTTATTTATTTATTTTTTTACGGTACACAGGCCTCTCACTGCCGTGGCCTCTCCCGTTGCGGAGCACAGGCTCCGGACGCACAGGCCCAGCGGCCATGGCTCACGGGCCTAGCCGCTCCGCGGCATGTGGGATCTTCCCAGACCGGGGCACAAACCCGTGTCCCCTGCATCAGCAGGCGGACTCTCAACAACTGCGCCACCAGGGAAGCCCTATTTATTTTTTAAAACCACTTTATTTAGGTATGATCGTCATACAAAAAGCTGTAGATATTTAATACAACTTGATGAGTTTGGGAATAAGTTTACACTTGTGAAAACATCACCACAATCTATGCCATAAACATATCCATCACTATCCAAAGTTTCCTCATATAAATTTCAATTTTACATTAGCCCATTTAATCCCCACACCAACTTTAAGACGTAGGCATTTCTTTTACTCTGAAAGGAGTGATCGTTTGCCTCAGGTCAAACTCATTGAATGTTGTAGAACTAGGAATGAAACTCAGGTTTTTAATACTTCAAAGTATAATTATTTAACATCTATTATTTTCTTTTGTCTCTCAAACTTTAGAATGTATCCAAAGAAAATAATTTAAAAAAGAACAAATATGCATATATACCTGCATTTATATGTATATATATGCAGGCATATTTCAGCATTATTCATAATAGAAAAAAAGTTGAAGTCATTAAAATTAATGAAGAGTGTATCAATAAGTAAAAATGCTTATAGTAGGATGATGAATTTTTTTTTTTTTTTTTTTTTTTTTTTTTTTTTTTTTTTTTTTTGTGGTATGCGGGCCTCTCACTGTTGTGGCCTCTCCCGTTGCGGAGCACAGGCTCCGGATGCGCAGGCTCAGCAGCCATGGCTCACGGGCCCAGCCGCTCCGCGGCATATGGGATCCTCCCAGACCGGGGCACGAACCCGTATCCCCTGCATCGGCAGGCGGACTCTCAACCACTGCGCCACCAGGGAGGCCCAGGATGATGAATTTTAAAAGCTCATTGTACAGGGCTTCCCTGGTGGCGCAGTGGTTGAGAGTCTGCCTGCCGATGCAGGGGACGCAGGTTCGTGCCCTGGTCTGGGAAGATCCCACATACCGTGAAGCGGCTGGGCCCGTGAGCCGTGGCCGCTGGGCCTGCGCGTCCGGAGCCTGTGCTCTGCAACGGGAGAGGCCACAGCAGTGGGTGGCCCACGTACTGCAAAAACAAACAAACAAACAAACACACAAAAAAGCTCATTGGACAAAAGATAGGTGATCCACAGCAATAAACAATAACTCTACTTCTGTGGATAGAGATTTAGAGATGTATAAATAAAAGAAAAACATTTATGAGGGTGAAGTATATACAAGGCATTTTAAGATATCACACAAGGCTTTCACTGTTTTATATTTGGACAATGGATCAAAAATAGATATAAAGGCTAATTGTCTTCTTTTTTTAGATGGACTGATTTATTTTTATTTATTTATTTATTAAAATTTTATACAATTTTTAAAAGTTACTTTCCATTTACAGTTATTACAAAATATTGGCTACATTCTCTGTGCTGTACAATACATCCTGGAGCCTATCTGACACCTAGTAGTTTGTACTTCCCACTCCCCCACCCCTATATTGCCCCTCCTCCCTCCCCACTGATAACCACTAGTTTGTCTCTGTATCTGTGAGTTTGCTTCTTTTTTGTTATATTCACTAGTTTGTTGTATTGTTTTAGATTCTACATATAAGCAATATCATATAGTATTTATCTTTCTCTGACTTATTTCACTCAGCATAATGTCCTCCAAGTCTATCCATGTTGCTGCAAATGGCAAAATTTTCTTCTTTTTTATGGCTGAGTAGTATTCCATTTTGTGTGTGTGTGTTTGTGTGTGTGCATGTACCACAGCTTTTTTATCCATTCATCTGTTGATGAACACTTAGGCTGCTTCCATGTCTTGGCAATTGTAAACAATGCTGCTATGAACGTTGGGGTGCATATATCTTTTTGAATTAGTGCTTTTGTTCTTTTTCAGCTATATACCCAGGAGTAGGATTGTTGGGTCATACAGTAGTTCCATTTTTAGTTTTTTGAGAAACCTCCATACTGTTTTTCACGATGGCTGCACCGATATACATTCCCACCAACAGTGTATGACGGTGCCCTTTTCTCCACATCCTCGCCAGTATTTGCTGTTTATGTTCTTTTTGACAATAGCCATTCTGACAGGTGTGAGGTGACATCTCATTGTGGTTGTGATTTGCATTTCCCTGATGATTAGCAATGTTGAGTATCTTTTCATGTGCCTGTTGGCCATCTGCACTTCCTGTCTGGAAAAATGTCTATTCAGTTCTGCCCGTTTTTTAATCAGGTTGTTTGTGTTTTTGATGTTGAATTATAAATTAGATTTAAAATTTCCAAATTATTTTAAATATTTTCATTTATTATATATTATGAGACTAATAAAAATATTATGACATATCTTATAAATTATCTTATTGAAGATCTCTGATTGTAGATAACAATGAATTCTTTGCTTTGTATTACATTGTGAGAGAATATATTAAATGAAGTTGATGATGTAATCATTAATACTAAAAATAGAAATAAAATATTTTCTCAGTGCTAAGGTAGCTTTTCTCTTTCACATTTTAACTTTTTGAAGTTGGGATGCACCTTGTAATCTATGTAAATATTTACTGCAGGTTATGAGACATAATTTTTTATAACATATGAAATATTATATCAAGTAAACCTTTGGTATATGTTAGACACTGTACTTGACTTAAAAATGGTATGAAGTGAGGCAAAGATCATCGGGTTTAGAGATGTAACAAATTTCTACAACTAGACACATCAGTAACTAAGACTAAAAAGCAAAACCTTGAACTAGCTAATAACTTTTTTCATAAACAGGAATTTTGGGGAGGCTATAATTATAGCACATTGGTATGAGTAAAAACTCAAGGCAGGAATCTTTGTCTGGTTCATGGATATAGCCCTCAAATCTAGTGTAGCAGCTGGCATGCAATTAGAGACTCAAAGTGTAAATGTTCAGTGAATATTTGAGCTGCTCAGAATTTTACAAAGTTCTAAATATTTAAGTCAAATTAGATAACAATGGCAAGTACAAATATATATCTTTTGTACCAGGCCAAGTTCTAGGTGCCCTTCTCATATGAACTCACTTATACTTGTCAACCTTATAAAGTAGGTGCTGTTTTTATTCCCATTTGATAGGTGAGGAACCAGAGGCTTTAAGCAACCTGCCCAAGGTCACACAGCTAGTAAATGTTGGAACTGGTATTTGAACTGAAGCCAGATATCTCTGAGTTCTGTGCTCTTCAACAGTGCACTACACTGCCTCTGTAGGATTTTAAGGATTATCTAATCTATATTCAAACCTCACCTGAGATCTCAAGCATTATTGACACAATTTGTTAGATTAGATCTTTATTCTTTCAATTCCCAGTCTCATATTTCTGCCTACTACGTCAAAGGTGAGGCCGACAATCCAAGCACGGGGATTGGTGGTGGTGGTGGTCTTTGTGATTAAAGGTTAGGTGTTTTGCAGTTTTAAACAAATAATAAAATTACTATAATAGTATTTAACTATTTTTTTGCTGCCCTGCGAGGCTTGAGGGGTCTTAGTTCCCCAACCAGGAGCAAACCCATATCCCCTGCAGTGGAAGTGCAGAGTTTTAACCACTGGACTGCCAGGGAAGTCCCTGTTTGACATGATATGGCTCAGGTTAAGCAAAAGTTGTTGAACAAAAATCAAAACAGGGCTTCCCTGGTGGCGCAGTGGTTGAGAGTCCGCCTGTCGATGCAGGGGACACGGGTTCATACCCCGGTCCAGGAAGATCCCACATGCCGCGGAGCGGCTGGGCCCGTGAGCCATGGCCACTGAGCCTGCGCGTCTGGAGCCTGTGCTTCGCAACGGGAGAGGCCACAACAGTGAGAGGCCTGCGTACCGCAAAAAAAAAAAAAAAAAAAAAAAAATCAAAATAGTATTGATTTGGAGGTTACATGGTAAAATTAGGACAAGATCCCACCTATAATAAACAAAATGAAAGTGTAGGAGTTGCCAATAATATTAATAGTATCTTTAAGATAAGTTCATTATCATATAATGAGTTTTTAGCAAATAATTATATCAATACACATACAAAAAACTTATAATGACTCCATTTAAACAGAGCTTATGCTTCTGTTACATGTTTCTTATTAAAATGTATTTTGCATGCAATTTTCAGGAATTAAATGAAATTATTCAATAACTCACCTTCCTTTTTGATAGCAGAGTGTTAGCAAATAAGACCCAACTTAGCTTTTGAACAACATAAACTGCTGCTTATCTTGATTAATAAAAGGTTTAGGTTTAAGGAATCTTTCTTTATACCTCAAAATGCAATTATAAGGCACTATAATTGTGTCAGACACTGTAGTAAATGCAGAATCAATATCATGAACAAAGCCACAGAGGGGATATGCAGACAGATTCTGTTTATTCCCTAGTCAGCTTCTTAATGATTCAACCTCTTAATCTCTGTGCATTTCCTGATATTCTAGACAGGTGACAAGACCACTACCTAAGGTTCCCAGAACATTCTGCTGTAGGCCAGGCCCAACCAGGTCAGAGAAGAATGGCAGGCTCTTCTTAACATAAAAATAACAGATTCTTTGAATGACATCAGCACCTTTAGCACATGGTGAAATTAAGCAAGATTTTGTTCTCAAGTGCAGACCATGAGAATGAGGAAAAGGAAACTTATCTCTGAGAAGAGAATAATCCCAGGTACTTGGCATATACCAGCGACTGGGCAAACAGCTGATTGGAGGAGTAGTTTAGGAGAAGAGAAAATTACATGGGAATTAGAGTCAAAAACTTGGGTTCAAATGTCAAATTAAGTACCTTTTAGTAGTGTGAGCCTGAAGAAGTCTCCCATCTTCCCTAGGTAGTGATTCCTTCACCAGTAAAATTTGATTAATAAAACCAACTGTGAAGATAATTTTTGAGAATTAAATAAGAATATGTCTAAGTGTTTAATATAGGGCCTGTATGTAGTAGATGATAAAAATTTTTAGATGAATCCTGAAAACATCATATTAAATTTTTAAAAGTTGGTTTACATGTCATATGGGCCTTTCTCCTACTTTTTAATTTTTCCATTTTCTCTCAATTTTTGCAGATGACAAAGGATGTGCACCAAATGCAGCATAAACACAAATAATCAAACAAATAGGGTTTATGAGAAAAGCAGAGAAGATGAAGGATGTACATGTTTTCTATCATAGCTATGCTATGGTATGTAAGTGCTAATAATCTACCATTGACCTAATTTATTTTCTTGCATTATAACACATTTTCTGTTAAAAAATTATAATATGCACTATCACATGTCTTATGGTACTCTTTCTTAGGTATTTATCTGATTGACCTACTGATATATTTAGCAATCAAAATCTATAGTTTTTATTTTGACAAAAGATACCACTGATGTACAGGTCCTCACAGAAAACGAATTTGCCTTTGCACCTTCATGCTGCAGTGGCAGGTGACAGCTCCCCCTACTGACCAACAGTGTAGAGGAAAATATGCACATCTGATCATATGTGCGTACGCTAAAAGCTACTAAGAACTTAATTTATGGGTCTATAGGTGGGAAGACATCTAGACAAATACACACACACACATATGCATGCAAGCACACACACAAAAACGCTATCTGCATGCATGCACACACAAAAAATTCACGTTTTCACTCCTGTCCCATATGCATAGGCTTGACAAATGCTGAGCATATGGAGAACCAGTTGACAGAATTGAACGGCATCTTCTTTTTGTGCGTAGCAGGAGTACAATCCAGGTGGACTAATGTAGGCATTTAATAATAGCTACGTAAACCTGCATCCCAGGCACCAAGACATTATTTATTTATTTATTTAGAAGTTATTTATGTTTAATGCCTAAGAGTCTGAATGCACAATCTACCAGTATAGAAGTACTGGTGGGCAATACAATGCATTAGAGCTATGTACAATGCACAGTTTAGTATCAAAACCTTTCTACACTGTAGAGATTTACAAAATTATTAATGACATCAAACACTAAGCACTTAAGACACCAGTTTTTTTTCTGCTACCACATTAGGAACATCAATGGACAGTCCATTTCAACTTACATCATCCATCCATTTCTAGTATGAAATTAATTTTCTGCTTATACAATGAAGTTTATCTACACAGTTCTCTTGATTTTGATCTATAGCAGCAAAGGCATAGTACATCAGTACTCAGGAATCAATGATGCCTGCATTAAGTTTAAATGTAACTATTTTTTCATATTCTTTTATTAGTTTCTAACTGTGTCAGACTCTTTTTAATTTATTGAACTATTCAATCAATGTTCATTAGACATCTACTCTGGGCCAGGCAGTATGCTAAGTGCTGGGTATGCAGCAATGAGCCAACCAAACAAAATCTCTTCCTTCATGGAGATTACATTCTAGTGGGGAGAAATGAATGTCCTCACTAATTCACACTCAGTCTCTGTCTTCAATGTATAAAATGTTTCATATAAGTAACAGTGAGTATTCATCATTCCCTTAATGAAGTTTGGAAATGTGAGTTTTGATTGTCTTATGATAGCCTAGACACTGTAGTCGACCTGTTCTTTAATAAACTTCTGGCTCTATTTCTAGTTTGTTGCTGATGCTTTTAAATGGGCCCCAAAATGCTAATAGATAGACACCTTATGAAAATCAGATATTGTGAAATAAAATATGTGAAATCAGTGGTGCTCACGATATGGAACTCAGTGGGAGATGTGCGTGCATAAAAGAACTTACTACTGGGCTTCCCTGGTGGCGCAGTGGTTGAGAGTCCGCCTGCCGATGCAGGGGACACGGGTTCGTGCCCCGGTCCGGGAGGATCTCACATGCCGTGGAGCGGCTGGGCCCGTGAGCCATGGCCGCTGAGCCTGTGCGTCCGGAGCCTGTGCTCCGCAACGGGAGAGGCCACAATGGTGAGAGGCCCGCGTACCGCAAAAAAAAACCCAAAAACCTCCTGCTCACTCTAGCATTATAATTGCTATAATTTTCACCAGTGGTGAGTTGGGATGGGATACAGGCGAGAAGAGATGCAATGACTTGCACAATACTAAGCATTTGAGAAATATGGAGGGATCAGTAATCATAGGGACTATGTTGGTTGTTGCTAAGTACCACTGTTGTTTTGAAAAAGAAAACTGACAGGCTCAGATTTGTCAATTACCAACCTGGCGTACTGTGTGAAAGAAAGTTAGAAAGCCTCCATGGAAGCATTTAAAGAGATTCACTATTTCTTAAGCTAGAAAGCAGATGGAACTGAAGATTGGATGATGAACTATATGGAAAAAACTCACTCTTCCTCCTCTGTGTCTCTTGTTCTCACACTACTACCATAGTCACAACACTTCCAACACCAGATGTGTGGGTTTTTTCCCACACCAAGAAATTCTCTCTGACACCAGATGGATGTGATACAATTTATCTCAGTTCTGACACTGTTTACCTGGAGATAGCATCAGATCCTACAAGTTAAGTGTTCAGTCCCACAAGACTTCTCCCCACTTCAGATGCCAATCACACATAGTAGTTGCCCACAACTTCCATTTGACTAGGCTATAAATCAGAGGTTCCCATGGCCTCCTCCCCCTTGGATTTGATAATTTGCTCACAAAGCAGTTCACAGAACATAGGGAAACACTTATACTTAATAGTTTATTATATAATAAAGAATATGATAAAAGGTACAGATGAACATCTAGATGAAAAACATGTAGGACAAGGTATATGGGAAGGAGTGCAGAGCTTCCATGCCTTCTCTGGGTACATCACGTTACTCTCCCAGCAACTCCACGTGTTCGACGGCTGGGAAGCTCTCCAAACCCCATACTGTAGGGATCTTTATGGAGGCTTCATCATATAGGCATAATTGATTATAAACTCCATTTCTAACCCTTCTCCCCTCTCTGGAGAACGGGTAGTGGGGCTAAAAAATTCCAAGGTTCTCATCATGGCTTGCTCTTTTTGGTGACCAGTCCCCATCAAAGAGCCCGCCAAGAGTCACCTCATTAGAACAAAGGACACTACTGTCACCCAGTAAATTCCAAGGGATTTAGGAGTTCCATGTCAGGAACAAGGGTCAAAAGCCAAATATTAGAACAAAAGATACTCCTAGTACTCTTCTCACTTAGGAAATTACAAGGCTTTAGGAACTCTGTGCTAAGAACTGGGGGCAGAAGACAATATATAAATTTTCTATTATTTCATAAGCACTTTTTTATTGTAAAAATAGAAGAGTAATAATGATTACTGAATCCACAGCCTTGGCAAGTTTTTTATGCTAAAATCAAAGCCCTGATAGGAAAGGAGTGGGTTTCTAAGACATTGAATGGAGACATATGGGTAGATGTGTTCAGAACGTGGGACCCCCGATTCCTCTGAACCCCTGGGCCTGCAAGCATAGCCTACTTTGCTTTGCTGAAGAATAGCAGCCTTCTTTTGCCTGAAGAGCATACCAAAACCTCGACTGAGATGGATGCTTTGGAGGATAGTAATTGTTCTCTTCGAGATCTGACCCCACTCCCCCTCCTTGTCTTCTAGTTCTTTAACAAGTCTCAGCATGGGCCAACTAGGGAAGTACTTCCCTGCTAGAGGCAAAAAGGAAGCTGGAATTATGTTTTCAACATTAGTTCCTTATTTACCAAAGGAACTTCAGGACACGATTAATTGTAGCAAAAGAAATCGGGGGTGGGGGTGGGAGAGAGCACGCCAGGAAGTAGATCTTGATAGCATTGGACTTGGGTAGGGGTTAGGGATGGTGAAAGATAAGCTCCGTAAGGGAGAACTGTCCAATAAGGGAGCATTCTCCCATGACTGAAAACTCCCTGGCAAGAACACCTGGAAATGGTCCTAAAATATTGTTGGGATGGTTACTGGAGGCTTGCGGGGACAAAAGGCTCATATTAAATTAAGGGCAAACGACAGAATTCCCCTGGCAGAGCTTTGAGGAAGAGATCAAAAGGCTCAAGGAAGTAAGCTTGTTAGAATGGCTCTATTGTATAACGGTTGAGAGCCCACCAGCTGGCTACATTCTTTGGAAGGGCCAGAAAATGCTCTCATCACTAAGCTTATGAAGAATAAACTAGTGATGGAGGTACTGGCATGTCTGGCAAGCTCGGTGGTGACTGCACCAGGGTTGAGGATAGGCAATATTATTAGAGAACCAGGTTCCCTGCTGTCAGTGGGAATGATATGATTCCAGAATAGCAGAGGTCAAGTGGCAATACTCAACCACTAGGGATCTATGGTGATGGCTAATATGCCAAGACGTTGCTAAAGGAAAAATAGATGGACAGATGACAAGAGCATGGCTTGATATACATAATGAAAAATTATTAGAATTGGATGGCATAAGGCTGATTTCATCAGTGCCCATGGAATGCCACTTCCTCATCCAGTTTAAAAACCGAGCCAGTCCTCACACCCACAGAAGGGCCCTACAGTGCCACAAGTCTATACTGTAGAGATTTCTGCAATTTAATTTGTCATATTTTGCATATAATTCACTTCTAATTTGAAATTAGCAAGTCCACTATGCACATTCTAGTCTCTTTATACTGGCTAATGATGCCTCTCATGTCCGGAATACCCTTTTGCACCTTCTCTGTGTGAGTGCTACCCTGTTTTAAGTCTTCAGTAAAGCCTCTCTCAATGACCTCCATGTCTTGGTAGTCCCCCCTTCCTCTAAACAGCTATCCTGTTCATTTAATATTTACTATATTCAGCCTTGATTGGTTGTTGAAATTTTTACATGTACAGAAAAGTCCTGGGAATTCCCTGGCCATCGAGGGGTTAGGACTCTGTGCTTTCACTGCCCAGAGTGTGGATTCAATCCCTAGTCAGGGAACTAAGATCCCGCCAGCAGCGCAGCGCAACCAAAAAGAAAAAAAGAAAGAAAAGTCCATTTTTCCAACTCGATTCTTAGACCCTTGCAAATAGGATCAATCTTATATGCCAGTACTTATTACAGTGCTCTCTTAACAAAATCTTAATTAGAATTTTCCATTTAGCATTTTAATCCCTTTCATTCTTTGAACTAGAAATGGACCTGTTTATCACTGCTTATAAGAATGCAACTATTACTACATCCATACATTTATCTTAGATTCTTAATTGGCAGAATTACTTGAAATCCTGGAGATAAACTTAAATAGGAGTATTTAATATAGAATGATTAATCTGGGTATTCAGGTAGATTAAATTCAGGGTTTTTTTTTTTTTTCAAGCTGGAATTATGTTTTCAACATCAGATGAGTCAAAGGAAATAATAGCCACTGTAGAACAGGTACGTCGTCTTACAATTTAGGCCCTTTTGTAACTCTGTCATCTATTCATATTGACTGCAAAGCCACAATCGCTATCATGGTATCCTTCCATAAATTACCGTGTCAAAATGGGAAATGTGACTGTTTCCTAAATGCTGAAAATTATCAAAGTGTCTTCGCCCAGAGAGACTTGAAGAAGATGCTGGGATCACTCTATTCAATATCAAAACTTGTTATGCAATTTTAGAAATTAAGATACTGTGGTACTGGTTAAGATAAAGACCAAAAGATAGATAGAACAGAATAGAAATAACACCTATCTATCTATCTATCATCTACCTTTATAGACGCACACACAAATATACACATATGCACACATTTATAGCTTATAAAATCTTCCTTATATATGATAAATCTCACAAGAAAAAATTTTAAAAGAAAGATTCAAAGTTAATATGGTGATAGCAAAAAAATAGCTTTGATTTTTTGAGTAGTTTTTTCAAGGTAGTCACATCCCAGCATATAACCACAAACTTAAAAAAGAGACCATTTACAGGATGATATAATCCTTTCAAAGATATACTTATCCTCAGTTTTTGATTAAATCAGATATTCTTCCACTTGACAGGAGCCCTTGGTTCCCGTTTTTGTTAGCATTTGTTGATTACTCGGAGGACTTCATCCAGTAGCTCTCACTTAACTGTTTTGTGCTGAAATGAAATACTTCATTAAACTATGAAACCCATATTTCTTAATTTTCAATTCAAGCAATGATGCTTTTTGCTTTTAATTTTATTTCCTTTTTAATCCTAAGGATATTAGAGCAAACACACAAAGATGACAGCGTTTCTACTTTAACATCCATCTGCTTTGAATTCTCAACATCCTGTACTATAATTATTTCTATAGCAACCAGCTAAGGAAGTGCCTTGACAGCCACAGACTCAAAAGAAGAACATGCTGTGACAGGCTTAGCACTCGGCCATAGGGCTTTGTATCTCCTTGAGCTTCCAGTATTAAACATTACAGCTTCAGAAGCCCACGTCTTTCTTTCCTCCTTGGTTTCTATTATCAGTAATATTTCTGCTCCTACAGCATCATTGGCAACTTTTTCTAACATGCTGCTTCTTTTTCTTCAGAGCTTTTCATTAAATCGCTTATAAAACTCCCCTCATTCCTGTTTTATGACATGTAGTCTTCTGATAATAAAATGATAAACATTTTGCTTGTTCTGAATGGAAGCTCATAAACACAATCAGGAGAAATGCAATCATCAATAATTCACCTGTTTTCTTTCAGCTTCTTAAGATCTCTTCTAATCTATTTTCCTTAAGGGATGAACTCTTAGGAAAATTGGATCATGTGTCTTTAAAAACACAGAAGTTCAGAGAACATCAAAAAAGTACAGAAAATGAATTCATTCTCCAAAATAACTTCACTTTTATCCCGAAAAAATGCAGAATGGTAAAACAACTATTTCCAAAAGAAAACCTAAACTTGTCTTATTTTAAAACTCCCTTTTATCTTGGAAAATTTTCTTCCCTAATTAGGGACCAGCTTTGTTTTTATTTTTATGGTCTAGTCTTTAGTTTATTTGTTGTGAGGAATAAAATAAATCTTTATTGAGAAATGTCTATGTATCAGATACTGTGCTAAGATTTCTACACAGATTTTCCTCATGTAATCAACTAGCAACTATATGGAATACTAATTGTTATGTATATTTTACAGATGAGAAATTGAGGCATAGAAAGATTAAGAAACTTTTTAAAAGTTAAATAGCTAGTCAGTAGCGAATCAAATTTGTTCTGCTATAATTAGATTCCAGAATCTCTGCTGTTAGCTCTCATGTTACAAAGTTTCTCATCATCTTACCATTCTTTTTTTTTTTTTTAACATCTTTATTGGAGTGTAACTGCTTTACAATGCTTTGTTAATTTCTGCTGTATAACAAAGTGAATCAGCTATACTTAAACACATATCCCCATATCCCCTCCCTTTTGTGTCTCCCTCCCACCCTCCTTATCCCACCCCTCTGTGTGGTCACAAAGCATGGAGCTGATCTGGAGTGCTATGTGGCTGCTTCCCACTAGCTAGCTATTTTACATTTGGCAGTGTATATATGTCAATGCTACTCTCTCACTTCATCCCAGCTTACCCTTCCCCCTCACTGTGTCCCCAAGTCCATTCTCTACGTCTGCGTCTTTATTCCTGTCCTGCCCCTAGGTTCGTCAGAACCATTTTTCTTTTTTTAGATGCTGTATATATGTGTTAGCATACGGTATTTGACTTACTTCACTCTGTAGGACAGTCTCTGGGTCCATCCACCTCACTACAAATAACTCATTTTCGTTCCCTTTTATGGCTGAGTAATATTCTATTGTATATATGTGCCATTCATCTGTCGACGGACACTTAAGTTGCTTCCATGTCCTCGCAATTGTCAAGAGTGCTGCAGTGAACATTGTGGTACATGACTCTTCTTGAATTATGGTTTTCTCAGGGTATATGCCCAGTAGTGGGATTGCTGGGTCATATGGTAGTTCTATTTTTAGTTTTTTAAGGCACCTCCATACTGCTCTGCATAATGGCTGTATCAATTTACATTCTCACCAACAGTGCAAGAAGGTTCCCTTTTCTCCACACCCTCTCCAGCATTTTTTTTTTTTTTTTTTTTTTTTTTTTTTGCGTTATGCGGGCCTCTCACTGTTGTGGCTTCTCCCGTTGCGGAGCACAGGCTCCGGACACGCAGGCCCAGCGGCCATGGCTCACGGGCCCAGCCGCTCCATGGCATGTGGGATCTTCCCGGACTGGGGCACGAACCCCTGTCCCCTGCATCGGCAGGCGGACTCTCAACCACTGCGCCACCAGGGAAGCCCTGCAGCATTTATTGTTTGTAGATTATTTTAAGATGGCCATTCTAACTGGTGTGAGATGATATCTCATTGTGGTTTTGATTTGCATTTCTCTAATGATTAATGATGTTGAGCATTCTTTCACGTGTTTGTTGGCAATCTGTATATCTTCTTTGGAGAAATGTCTATTTAGGTCTTCTGCCCATTTTTGGATTGGGTTGTTTGTTTTTTTGATATTGAGCTGCATGAGCTGCTTGTATATTTTAGAGATTAATCCTTTATCAGTTGCTTCGTTGGCAAAAATTTTCTCCCATTCTGAGGGTTGTCTTTTCGTCTTGTTTATGGTTTCCTTTGCTGTTCAAAAGCTTTTAAGTTTCATTAGGTCCCATTTGTTTATATTTGGTTTTATTTCCACTTCTCTAGGAGGTGGGTCAAAAAGGGTCTTGCTGTGATTTATGTCATAGAGTGTTCTGCCTATGTTTTCCTCTAAGAGTTTTATAGTGTCTGGCCTTACATTTAGGCCTTTAATCCATTTTGAGTTTATTTTTGTGTATGGAGTTACGGAGTGTTCTAGTTTCATTCTTTTACATGTAGCTGTCCAGTTTTCCCAGCACCACTTATTGAAGAAGCTGTCTTTTCTCCACTGTATACTCTCGCCTCCATTCTTAACTATACATCACCATTTTTTCACATCACATCCATGGATACAAAAAAGTAAATGACATTGACACCATCTCTCTTTTATAGATGAGAGAAATGACATAAAAGTCACTCCCCCAAAAAACTTCTTTAAGAATGGTAAAAAACAAACAAACAAAAAATGTGTGTGTGTGTGTGTGTGTGAAATGGAGTTTTACTCCTCTGGCTTAGTTCATTTTCTCATTACTTTCGAAGTTCATGTAACACTAAACTGTATTCAAATTAAAATTAAAGTTCTATAAGAAAGAGGCTTGCACTTGGATTGCTTGTGGCATAGCTTTTCAGAGCCTGGTCTTTAGAGAATAATTGCCCCCTGTTTAAGTTCAAGTTCTCTCACATACAGACTGTGGGCAAGTTATCTAACCAATGTGAGGCCTCTTGTAAGGTAAGGATAATAATGGTATCTGGTTCACAGACTGTTACAAGAATTATCTCTGGTAATACATGGTACAAAGTTTTTGCATAATGCTCTACAGTGTGTATGTGTGCAATAAATATTATCTTTTGCCTTTAAAAGATGGGCTGAAGCAAAATTGGAAGGCAGGGCTTCCCTGGTGGCGCAGTGGTTGAGAGTCCGCCTGCTGATGCAGGGGACACGGGTTCATGCCCCGGTCAGGGAAGATCCCACATGCCGCAGAGTGACTGGGCCCGTGAGCCATGGCCGCTGAGCCTGCACGTCCAGAGCCTGTGCTCTGCAGCGGGAGAGGCCACAACAGTGAGAGGCCCGTGGCGTACCGCAAAAAAAAAAAAAAAAATTGGAAGGCAGAAAAAAGATGAAAGCTGATTTTGGATGGGAAAGAGGATTTCTCTGTGGAAAACGTTCAGATTCTACATATAAGGCATATAGGAAATACAGAGTGAAAAATAAATGGGTATGATTGGAAGTAGTTTAATTAATTCTAGCTTTAAAGCTTCACCTAATGCCACTGCTTTATTCTGTAACTTGTAGATTTACTTTGTAATGACTGATTCTGTAAAACTGGATTATGGTTTTATTTTTTTGAAAGATTCTTTTTATTTTCCTTACTATTTCTAGTTTTTATCTAATGTTTTAAATTATAGCTTAAATAAAATAGTTTAATTAAAAGACCTTCATAACTCAATGTTTCATCACACTGGATTTCAGGTAAAGTTAGTTACTGGATGTGTGAGTTTTTCCAATCCCATAAAGAAAATAGTAAAAAATAGAATAGCCTTTATACTTGGAACTCTGTCAGTAATAAATGACCCACAAAGTGTCAATAAAAATTAGCTATCCTGATGAGCATTTGTGATTCACATTGTGTACTCTATGGTGAGCCAAGATATTTATTTCTTAATAATCTTACTAAGGGCTCTGTCAGGACTCTGGCCAACAACTGGCTTGATGTTTGCATTTTGTGCGTGATGTAGTTTTTTCCTTGGTTGATTCTTATGACCCCACCCTGATGAGCCAGTTGTAGCAAGCCTCAGCATTGGTACATAGAATACATTCTTCCTCTTGCTCACCAAAGCAGCTTTCTGTGTTCCTGACACCTGAGGTAACCGTCCATAATCCAAATACCTTCAAGAGGTACTCTTAGATCGATACTCCCTGTTTTCCCATATGTCTTGTCATATTCTCAGAGAAGTAATGTCATCCTAGCATCAACTATGTATCATGTGAAATAGCACAGAATATTTCCTGGAATATTTCTTAATTGTGTTGCTCCTCTACCCAAAATTGTGCTGAAATATTAGCCAATGACCACAGTGTTAGGGGAAAAATATCTACTGATGACCCATCAAAAGTTTCCAAATCTCCTCTCATTTGAAAGTGACAAACTCATGGTAGACTGGTTGATTTTTTTCTTTCCCAAATTTATTTCCTTAAGAAGAAATACAAGGTTTCCTAAACTTTTTTTCTTAAAAATCATTCCTATATTTTTAGCCCAGAATCTGTAGAAAGTGTAAGCTTTTTGGGGGGGGTGGGGATGGGAAAGTCATCATCTTGATGATATTTTTTAAAAATCTAAGATGAGTAGTTTGAGAATGATGAAAATCAAATAATTTATCTTTTGCTCTTCAACAATTAGCAAGGTCTTTAAGTTGGAATTTTTAATACTTCTCCCAAATTATATCATTCATGTCATTGATGGAAGCAGAATACTTTACATCATAAAATTTTCTAAATTTCTAGAAAGATGAATAAAACAAGAATTCCAATCAATAGTATCATCAGTTATTTAAATACATCACACATACAGAGTTTCAGAGTATTTTGAAGTTTATTTAATTGGATTATTCTTCAACATGTGAGATCAAAGTAAACCATGATATCTATGTATTTGACTTAGTTCATGCTTTGGTAGTTTTCTAGTTGGTTTGATTTGAAGATGGAATAATGGTATTTTGTATTACATTTCCTGTAATCAATAAAACTTATTCTTGGCAAGTTTATAGGGATTATAAGTTATTTGAAATCAAAAATACAAATAAAGTTGTCTGGAGAGTCAACTTATTTATTTTCTAAAGAACTCTAAGAAAATTGGAACCTACGTATTTCAGTGATTTCAGGGAATAGAAGGAAAGACATAATGAAAGAAGATTTCAACATAAAAACTGAAAGGTAAGAGGTAATTCAAGGATAAAAGAACTTCAGAGACTAAGTCAAAGAAAATCCTGAAAAACAGTAGAGTTCAAGAGCAGTCAACCCAGAGAAAAGGTTTTGAGTGGACAAAAACTAGGCATGCATGATGCCTTTGCATTGCAGTCCATTCATTATAAAGACAATGAATTAATCAAAACATCTCATTATTTCATCACCTACTTTTGTCTCAAGTGTCAAGCATGAAAAATTACTGAGAAGAACAAAAGTTTCAAAAAGAAAGAAAACTTTGAAGAGTATGAACACACCGTGAGTGCTAACTCCCAAAGAGCTGGTTTTTCAAGAATCGTACATGAAATTAAATAATGATGTAGTAATTAGAAACATGGGTGTCCTTTTGCGGTTCCCTCCTAAAGAGGGGAAACAAAATGGATGCCTGTGGTTCTATCAGTATTAAATGGTAAGTGTATGTGTAGGTTTGTAGTCACTATAAACCTCACATTCTGGTCTTATGTTTTGATTTTACTGTCAAGCAATAATTTTCTTTCTATAATTTATGTCAATCTGTAATTTAGAACTTTAGATAATTTTATGCCTCCAAATGTCTAAGTTAAAAAGGGGGCACCATGGTCTGCACTCAAAGAAAGTATAAGGTCTACATTCCTCACTCTCCTATTTATTTATTTATTTTTTATTATTATTTATTTTTTTTGCGGTACGCGGGCCTCTCACTGTTGTGGCCTCTCCCGTTGCAGAGCACAGGCTCCGGATGCGCAGGCTCAGCAGGCATGGCTCACGGGCCCAGCCGCTCCGCGGCATGTGGGATCTTCCCGAACCAGGGCACGAACCCGTGGCCCCTGCACCGGCAGGCGGACTCTCAACCACTGCACCACCAGGGAAGCCCCTCTCCTATTTATTAATTACTTTAACTAAATCTCAACTTCATTGCATTTCAGTTTTGAAATATGTACAATGATAATATCACCTGCCCGACCTTTCCCACAATATAATTGTGAGGATGGAATAAATACATGTGACAAAAGTTTTGTAAGCCCTAAAGTGTAAAACCAATAGAAAGTTTCACCCTTCATGAATGTAGCAGATAGGATTTCACTTCTATCTCTCTCATTTTAAAGACTTTGTAGTTACATATTTGAGAAGAAAACACTAGGCACTTTTTAATGTCCCTGACGGCACCGTGGTTTTGTCAAGAATCAGGCAGTCAGAAGATAAAGTTCCAGATGATCAATCATATACTTCATTCAAACAGTAACATGATTATTGGCAGGAAGACAACTTTATCATCTATACTCAAAAATAAGCAAACATGATATATGTAAGAATATAATGTATACATAATATAAAGTATACATATTTATAAGTATTTTTAATATTCCACTCAAACCAACAAAGTGGTTTGAAGCACTCTTTCTGAGATGTCTTATAAATATAGTGAATTATTAATGTTTCTGGTCTTAGTAAGTACAGTCCTAATGTATTTTTCTAAATAAAATGGCCTTAAATTGAAAAATGACCATGAGTAAACGTACCTTTCTGAATCAATGTTTGCCTTATTATTCTTGGAAAAATCTATGCAATGTTGTTCAGCAAAGTGCCAATGAAGCTTCTATGCAGGAATCAGAGTAAGATGAATATAACGTGATGACTGTGGTCCCCTTTGAGTCAGATTCTATAGCAGAGTCCACTATCCTGGTGTGTTTAAACTTTTCCAAATGAAATGCTGTCCATTATCACCTGGTCAAAAATATTGAGAAAATTTAAGTTACTGCTATTCAGGAACCTTGACATTGAGTAAATGTTACACACACACAAACACATTTGTGTTACAGCAGAACAGAACCAATTCAGTTTTATAACTTAAATGATAAAGCATTGCTATAGGACATAAAACATTTCTACTGGGGCTGCAACACCCCTCTCTACGCTCCTTGGTTTCCATTTGCTCTTTTGAGGCAAGTTCAAACTTGTCTCAGGAATCTCAAATATGTGCCTGAGTGTGTCCTACAGGGTGGAATCTGTTGAGTTTCAGTCTTAAACCACAAGGAATCAGCTAGTTAACCATAAATAAACAGTTGCATCATTACCTTCCCACTTACTCACCCAGGCACAATGCCTTGTAAAGCTTTTTGTTTCAGAGTTCAGAATCATGGGTAGATAAAGCCTGTTGATTGGTTGGAGATGTACTTTATATCAGCAGTAGCTAGAGCATTAAAGAAACAAAGAGTCTTAATTCAGGTTTACCGTGATGGATTGAATTGCCTCCTTACTCAGTTTCAAATAACTCTGCACTGGTCCCATGTAAAGGATTTATTTACTCGGGAACTTATCCAAGTCAGGCAGGTATTAACAGTGCTTCTTCTATCCTCGCTTCTCTCAGTTAGTTTCACCCTTAAAATGTTCCTCTCCACTCTCCTCTACCTCCCAGTCCTGTTTTTAAAAATTATATCCAAATATTTTTTTCCTTACAATGATATCCTTCTAAATCCCATTCTGGTCACTCCAAATTTTGTTAGTTAATAATGTGTCCACAATGGGTTATTAAACAAGAAAGCCATTCTTCATTACTGTCATCATATCATTAATGAACTAAAGAATTTCATTTTAAAATGAAGAAAGGGAGAAAAAAGAATGTTATAATGCAGAAACTGAAACTAGAATTGATTTCAGAGATATAAATTTTCCATATCTGTTGCTCAGTCACAGAACCTGTGTTGTATTATGTAACAGCCAGTATTGGCTCACCTTTATTCTGTCCAAGTACTGCTAGTAGATTTCCCTTTGAGCGTAAAAGAATATTATCGAGGGGCTTCCCTGGTGGCGCAGTGGTTGGGAGTCCGCCTGCCGATGCAGGGGACACGGGTTCGTGCCCCGGTCCGGGAAGATCCCACATGCCACGGAGCGGCTGGGCCCGTGAGCCATGGCCGCTGAGCCTGCGCGTCTGGAGCCTGTGCTCCGCAACGGGAGAGGCCACAACAGTGAGAGGCCCGAGTACCGCAAAAAAAAAAAAAAAAAAAAAAAAAGAATATTATCGGCTTCCCAGTCATGGAAAGTAAACCAGATTGTTCTGTTTGATTTCTTATTATTAAAGAATTCCTCAGACAAATGATCTCATTCTAATATAGAGATATCATTCATTATTCATTTAACAAGTACTAAGTGCCTACTGTGTTTCAGGCACTGTGCTAGGGAATGGAACTAATAAGAAATAAATCAAAGAACTTATAGTCTGTTGGGGGAAATAGATATCAAACACATAACTACATAGAAAACTACACAAAAAACTACATATTCACATCAAATTCATTAAAAAGGAGTTCAGTTCCTCTTAAGTCATAATTAGACTTCTCTAATTTTTTCCTTCTAATTCTGAAAGGGAATGTGGGAATAACAATCCAAACACCTACTATATTTTGAGCTCTGCTCTATGTGGTAGGCAGGAATGTCATTTGTAGTCCTAAACAAACTGACCTGAGTTCAAATATTGTCACTTAATTCACTTTTCCTTTAGGAGAAAAAAATATCTGCAATTCTGTGAACCTCACCTCATTTTTACCAACAGAAAAATGGAGATGGTAGAAATTTCTAACAGGATCTTTTTAAGGTTTAAATTAAAGAAGCATTAAAAACTCAGTGGGTGCTCTAAAGAAGTTTCTAAGACTATGGAACTATTAAGTACTAATGTAAACAAGAATTTGATTACTCAAAGGAATGAATTGGAAAGTTCAGGAGCACATACTGTAGGTTGCAGCTGCACTTTAAAGAATGCAAAGATTTATGGGGAAAAAAAGTGGCTTTACTGGGAACAGGATGAGCAAATGTGCACAAGTGGGAACAGAGATTATTTGGGAAATGGTAGACAAATTGGTCTTGTTTGGTTGAGGGTACATGTGAAGCTGAGGACATAGAATGGGAGAGGAAGAGGCAAGCCTTCAGGGTTTAGCTCTTGACTGCAGAGGAGAAGGTAAAAAACAAAATAAAATAAAGCAAACAAAAATAATATTTAACCATTGTATTATCTTCCCATTTTTAGGTATTTTTAGAGATTAAAGCAAGAGATGAAACTCTTACATTTTTACTTTATAAAACATGTTCTGCGTTTTTCTCGAGAAATGATATTGAGGGAAAGAGTTTCTCCCTGAGCCTGTGAAGTAAGATTTCATTTGAATGACAGGTACAGAACCAGGGCAACAACAGGCTCTTTTTTTTTTTTTTCGGTACGCGGGCCTCTCACTGTTGTGGCCTCTCCCGTTGCAGAGCACAGGCTCCGGACGTGCAGGCTCGGGGGCCATGGCTCACGGGCCCAGCCGCTCCGTGGCATGTGGGATCTTCCCGGACCAGGGCACGAACCCGTGTCCCCTGCAGCAGCAGGCGGACTCTCAACCACTGCACCACCAGGGAAGCCCCCAACAACAGGCTCTTAATGAACATGGCAGTTGCTTAAACTTGTCAATTAGAAATATAAATTATTGTATTATTTCACTTCACATATTTTTATATGTATTCTCAGCATTGATGGAATACATATATCAGAATATATATTATATATATATATACACACATACACACATCTATTTTCTTCCACAGAGTTCTACCTGAAATCATTTTCCTTTATAATAGTGCAATTATAATCTCTGAATGTATATGAAAGTAGATCGTTACCTTCAGGCATCAAAAAAGCAACATGAAAATATCAACCATTAGGAGAAAAAGAAGATTAAAAATGAGAGATGTTGGTTAATGTTCTCAATAATATATATAAAAAAAGAAAAGCAAGGCGCCAATCTTTATAAAAAGATTACTTTCTTTTTTAGTAAAATAAATGTTTTTGATTTAGACTTTTTCTTTTAAAGGAAATTTAAATTTTATATTGCACACCAATCTTCCAAGGCTTTGGGCAGTTGCTTTCTATTCTCCAGAACCTGAATCAAACATTCTTCTGGAGCTATCAATGACATATATATTATTTAGAGTTATAACTACAAAATGATTTGAATTAGTACCTTTGGGAAATTCACCCTTGACTTAGTGTGTATTCTAAGAACTGATCTGAACCTAAATCTCACATTCCACATGAAAAGTTGTGCTTTTCCTAAGTGCAAAATGGTGGACATTCCTAAGTACTCTATGTCTCTATCTTTAGAATGAATCTTCTAGAATTTGGGGTAGACTGTAAACCTTAATTGGGTACTTTTTGTCCTCCTGACGACAAATGGACCTCTAAGCTAAGTAGTAAACTGGCAGCAATTGGGAGCCTTACAAACCAGTCATGAAATTCCCAACAAAAAACATGCTTTTAATAAGCTCTCATTACCTCAAATTTGCTACCTTTGAGGGCTATCCAGCTGAATGTACATCTTATGAAAAGTCATGAAAATTCAGTTCTACTCTTCATCTTATTTCTGTCTCTACCTAAATGACAATGCACATCTTATTCAAAGTCAGTCAATCTCTAGCCCAAAGGCTATTTTATGTTACATTGGAATGAGCTGAGCCAAGAAAGTACATGGCAGTCAACCATGATAAAATGAGAGAATTATAACGGGACTTTGCAAATAGTGATGTACTGTATAAACTAAATGCTTGTGATTAGAGCAGCAAAAATGAAAGAACAACAAAAAGATCATGTTGGTGGTTGTACATTGATATGGACTATATTTTCCCCACCTTCACAATATTTCACTACGATAAAGAATAAATGAAATGAGGTTCTATGACAATTGTTAAAAGAAAGTAGGCCTTATCTGTTCATGGCAAGTGGTTACAAATTTATAACACATTTACAAAAACATCAAATGCATAAATAATTAAACAGATTAACTTTGATGCTACTTATACGGAAAGTAGGATTTGATTGTTTTTTCACATTAAGTCAGTACCAAAGGGAGAATTTATTCTTTGCCTGTTGTTCATGATGGAAGCAATGTACAAAAAAAAAAATTTTTTTTCTAATATAAAGATAGAATTTATTAGAGGGAAGTGTTGCTGCCAGAACAGCAGGCCGAATTCCTGGTAGTCTGGGAGAGTCGAGCCTTTCCTTACTTTTAAAATTTCCTATTATCCATAAATCACTGTATAGACTGTAGATGACTTTTTTTCCAGCTATACCAAGGGGAAAATAAAGGCAATGCATTGTAGGCTGAAAGTTAAGGATTTTAAACCTTTCCAGGCAATAAAAGTGGAGATACTAAGGAAGACAGTGGATTCCCTCCCTGAAAGAGCGTTGTGGACATTTGTTGCTTGTTCTGAGAAACATTCTTATCTTTTGGGTAAAACCAACCAACCATTTCCGGTAAAGTCCTCCAGTCATAGTACATCAGCTCTCTGTCCCCAGTGGATGGTTTAAGGTGCAAGGTATCGGCCAAGCTAGGACAGTTGGAACCCTTCCAGGATTTTTTTTTTCCCAGACAGGGGAAGAGGCAATGCTTCTCTGATAGAGAAGTGATGAGAAGTGTGAAGGACAAGAATTTTGTCTGTTAAGTTTCCCACCATTAGGAGAAAAACTAGTCTGATTAATGCAGAGATAAGAGAAAGAGACAGAAACTTCAAACAACATGCAAATTCCTAACTCTAAGAGTCTGAGGGCTAGATCTGTACTTGAGTTACAAAAGAGACCTCTAGTACTGTTCTCATCTATTTCCCCCTTTCTGACCGAGCTTGTTGGAGTTCAGTTTCTGCACTAGCAATCCTGACTAATCCAGGGAACTTACATTTAACAGCACAAATCAACAATACCACAGATATTATTTACATTAAGAAGAGGTTAATTTACTTGTAAAATTATGACAAGCTAGTTGAAAAGCTTCCCTTACTTCTTATGCTATCTTCCCCTGGTGAGTTGCTGAGGCTCCCACAATGCTTAACTTGCCAAAATCTTCTGTGTCTTGAATCTAGTCCCCTACCCTCCTCCCTAGTAAAGCCTACTTGCCATTACCTAGCCCACTGCAAAAGCTCAGTAAGTATTAGTAATTCCTTAATACCATCCGACCTGTTCTGGCCCTTTACATAGACTTTGAACAGTCTGGCCTTTTGCCCCTCTACTGTTGAGAGCTACTACAGTTAACTTTAGTTGATTTGTCTTTTTTTTTAAAATTAATTTTTATTGGAGTAGATTTGTCTTCTGATCCTCCTCTGTGTGTTCCTGCTTCTATTGGCCAATGTGGGATAAGCTATTCCTCCTGAATTTGACTTTCACTTTTGGACACAATGCCAGTCCTTGCTTTTTCAAGGTTCTCTTTTCTCACAACCCTTTCTGATCCATATTATGGAGGGATAGATGGGATTTCTTCACAGTATGTCCACAAGGGGCAGAGAATTGAATTTAGATGCTTTCAAAGGTTAAATTTTTACTGCCTTATGTTATCAACTTTCTCTAGTTCTTTTTTTTTTTAATCAAAGATATTGGCTATGCTTATAAGAGAATGACCTAAACTATCAGACAATCTTCCATTTATGATCTGTTGGCTGCAATTACCTCATAAGGCAAAAGTGCAATTTCAAAGTCTGCACTATAATGAGTAGATTATTTAAAAATTCCATAGAGACAAAAAGTGTAAGTTTTGGGGGTTTTTTTGGAGTGGATTCTCTGACATAATACAACTTGTGTCATTAAAATGTAAGTTCTTTGAGGATGGTAGATTTTTGTCTTGTTTTTCACCAAGTCCCCAGTGCTTGGAAGAGGACCTAGTACATGTGATTGCTAACATTTGTTGGAAAGCTCACACATAGTGACTGTAGAGCTGAATTATTTTGCAAAATAATTGAATAAATGTTTGCTTTTCAGTGTGTGTGCCCCTACAACTTGCACAGCCCTGTGGACAATTTGAGAACGAATAAGAATGCATCCTGCAGAAACTTGATCTAGTAGGGGAGAGCGACAATATAAAAATAGGTACACTAAACATTCAAGTGAAATGATTCTGTATTCAAGATCCAACCAATGTGCTGTTTGCTCTCCTGAGAAGCAACACTCCTTTCTGTAGAGATTTGAAGTTATGCTATAGAGGATTGGCTTTTGAGCTGTGTCTTAAAATATGAATAGAATTTCCACATAGAGAAGCTCAAAGGCAGAGAATGCCTTGCCCTAGAAATCAGTCTTAAAGTCTTTTCTGAGCCTTCATGAGACCAGCAGAAATAAAGAATAGTATGTTTCAATAGCTGAAATAACTTTACTGTAATTTGTTAAGCACTGCAGCTTCTTCAAGACACAAGTATTTAAGCACTTCCGAGTGCCCTCCCATGGAAAAAAATGTGGCTTTTCTACCATTTTTCCTTAAAGGGAAATGAGTAACTTGGAAAAAGCTTCTTCTGTTTTTATTTTTAAGAGTTTATGTTTCAGTTTGAAACATGTGTCACATTAAACTCGAACTGCCTAGTAAAGAAAAATACAGGTAATTCAAGGAAAGAAATGGCATTGTCTTTCCCTTACTTAAGTTTCGGCAGGATCATGCAATCCCCGGCAAGTCTCCCTCCCCCTCTTCCTAACCCTGTGGCAAATTTTAAAGTCATGATTCATCAAACCACAGTTAGACATTCTGAACACCGCTGATTCCTTCTGCAAAACAGGTTTGTTCACAAAATGGATTCTTCATTAATTCTTCTCAGCAAATCTCTTGTATGGTAGTGACATTCACGATACAACAGTTCTCTTCAGTGCGGTACTAGTTTTCACAAAACCACATCTATAGAGTTTAAAAAAATACCTTATAGTGATAGTAAACTTAGTACACTCAAGCTACATAGAAATGTAACTTAGATGTTTTAGTTTAAAGGAACTTTAGGAGACACTGCGTTTTAAGAAGTCCAAGAGTCAGTTCTTCTGATCTGCATTTCATTTCCATATTGCAAATATCAAATGCTACAAAGAATATTTGTCTAACCCATCATTTCTAATCCCAGTGAGTTTTTGTGCTGTCTCTTTACTCAACTAAGCCTTTATTCTCTTTACACTTAGAGCAGTTTGAGCAAATTTACCTGTGTCCACGGTAAATATGCCTCAGCTCCAGGCAGCTGACTTCTTGTTCACCCAGATGGAAATTAAACTGAAATGTGCACATTGCAAGCACCTGCCACAGCCTCTTAAAAATGCAAAACCTTAACCAGGCAACAGGATATAGTTTCAAATGGAAAGAAGAGCTGCCTAAGGATCTTTAATTCTCTGGATTGCTCACTATAAACCCATTAGCTGAATTTAAATTTCTTGGGGTTCTTCTGAACCTGGCTATCACACATGGAATTTAGAATTGTTTCTTATTCACATTTTGCTTATTTTTAGTCTCTCCAAAAGACTCCTGGTTATGTAGCAGATTTAGGGAAAATGTTAGAATTTGCATGTTTGGCTTTGAGATTAAAGATGATCTTGGTTATAAAAAGTGTGCAGCTTTTCCTCTCTTTTTTATCTTATATTTTGATACTTATTTTATGGCAATTTCACAAACTTTCATAGTAGGGATGTATAAAAACTATAAAATATCTTTTATAAAATTAAAATATCTTTTAATATAAAATTAAAAGAATGATTTTTATATACTAGCTAGCTACACAGGAGTCACATCCAATATTTTTGTACAATTATGGCATTGAAAGACATTTTTGAATCCTTCAGTTATTAAAATTGGTCTTAAATCCCCTGCCACTGTTATGCATGTCGAAAAAATGTGGTATGTTGTGGCAAAACTCTACTGTTAAACTACGGTAACATCTGTCTTGCAATAGCAAAGTGAAAGAGGAAAGTAAAATTGCTTTAGGACCTTGTCGAAATCAGATAACCATATACTCTAGACAAAATGGCTTTTAAATTCTTCATAATAATCAATACTTCAGGACACTAAGAGACAACAGTCAAAGGCTATTCTAATGTCCACCGCTTCTTATCCAAAACAGTGCAAAAATATTTGTTTTTTACTCTCCACTGGTGAGATAAATTTCCTTTTCAACTGCAAGCAGTGCAGGACCTGCACTTTCTGTGGGGTGCACACCAAGGGATTTGTTGGTACTCTTTAGCCACAGTTCTGCAGGGATGACAGGGCAACCCGTTGGGGGAGGCATTGGGACCCAGCCACTGCCTCTCCTACAACCACGGGAACATCTAGTCCCAGTTCTGCTACAATAATCAATACTCAAAATTGGCTAATTTGCTTAATTCTCTACAAGGAAAAACTATTAATTATATGGGGACTGTTAGTGGGCCATCTAACCAAGGGTGTCCTTAGATAAATAATAAATCTGGGGGCTTCCCTGGTGGCGCAGTGGTTGGGAGTCCGCCTGCTGATGCAGGGGACGCGGGTTCGTGCCCTGGTCTGGGAGGATCCCACATGCCGCGGAGCGGCTGGGCCCGTGAGCCATGGCCGCTGGGCCTGCGCGTCCGGAGCCTGTGCTCCGCAACGGGAGAGGCCACAACAGTGAGAAGAAGCCCGTGTACCGCACAAAAAAAATAATAATAATAATAATAATAATAAATCTGTAATAGTTTGCTAGGACTGCTGTGACAAAGTACCAAATAGACTGGGTGGTTTAACCAACAGATATTTAATTTCTCACATTTCTGGAGACTAGAAGCCCGAGACCAAGGTGTTGGCAGGGATGGTTCCTTCTAAGGGCCATCAGGGAAGAACCTGTTCCGGGCTGCTTTCCTTGGCTTGTAGACGGCTGCATTCTTTTTTTTGTATTCATATTTTCTTCCCTTTGAACATCGGTGAGGTTTCTTGCCACTGATTTTCCATCTCTGCCCCTCCTAATTACTACATTTGTCCCACCCGAGGACTAAGTGTTCTCTTTCCTCCCATCAAATCTTCAACTAGAAAGGAGGATGTGAAAAGATCCTCAGTGGAAGGGTTATCCCTCATCCCTAAGGGTAGTAATTCTTTTGCTGTACCAGTTCTTCTGTCCTCCCAAATCTTGTGGAAGCTTATTACACTAGCTACCCTGTTTTTGGTTCTGGTTTTGGTTTTAATCTTCAACTCTCTTTCTTTAATAATTAATCTTCAACTCTCTTTAATTTCTTTAATAATTTACTATTCCACTTAAAAATACATTCAGATTATTTGCCACTCCTACCTCACAATGAGTATGTTGCTGCTCCTCATTTTCCCACCATTTTATGAAAGTATGAGGTCTAAGAGTTGCCTACACTTCACATTCTCAGCTTCTATGCTCTTTTCAGACCACTTTCTCTCTACTCTGCTTCTGAAACTCTTATCCTGAAGGCCATCATCTCTCTTAATTACCAAATTTAAGGCCCATTTTTAATCCTCCTTCGAAATGACCTTTCTGTAGCCTTGGCAATATTACTCACATCTTCCTTCCTGATAATTTCTCCTCTTGCTGTTGTTTCTTCCAGATTACTTTCTCTTCGTTTGCTTCCTGCTACTCTGACATATCGTCTTCTATATTTATTTTATTTTGATAGTTATTGTCAAATTGCTCTCCAAACAAATAAGCACCAGCAATGTATGAGGGTATATCCCTTTTCAAATAGTCTCGCCAGTTAAGATGTTTTAGAACGTTTTAAACCATCTTCAGTCTAATGGATATGTATAGGTAGATAGATATTCATCGTTTTTTTTAACAGTATTTCCTTCACTACTGTGCATTTGAACAACTTTTCCTGTTTGGCTATTTGGATTTGCTTCTCTGAATATTCATATTTTCCCTTCATTTTTGTTGTTTTTCAGGTTGCTTGTCTTTTTTCCTCAACAAATTATAAGAGCTCCTGGTATAATATAGATATCAGTCTTTTGTTAATACATGAAAACAAAATTTGAACTTTTAGTGAGAACCTACTGATTTTGTTTATATTTTTCCACATGTGCATTTTTATGTGTGTGTATTAAAAATCTCTCTCTGTTAATCATATTAGACTTCCATGCATAGATAACAGTTTGCCAACCCAAAGATTATGTATGTTATTTATATATTTACTTCCATTTAAATCTTAGACCCCTCTGGACATTATTTTTTAATATGGTGTGAAATGGGGATCCAGTTTTTCTAATTGTTTCCATTTGAAGAATTGTTTTAAATTACTTGTTTAATCTATTGAGTTCAAATAGAAGTTGAAAATAACATCATTACTAAATTTAAGGATGTGACTCTATTATATAGTCAATTGAGCTTTTTTTAATTAATAGAATTAAGTTTTTAGTGCAGTTTAAGGTTTACTGGAAAATTGAGCAGAAAGTATAGAGTTCCCATAAAATCCCTCTTCCCCTGGCCTCAGTTTCCTCTATTATTAATATCTTGCATTGGTGTGGTACATTTATTATAACTGGTGAACCACTATTGATACATTATTATTAACTAATGCCAGAGTTTACATTAGGGCTCACTCTTCATGCTGTACAGTTCTATGGATTTTGCCAAAGGCAAAATACCTTGTATATAACATTATGATAGTACAGAAAAATTTCCCTGCCCTAAAAATCCCCTACACTCCACCTACTCATTCTCGTACCCTTCCCCCAAACTCCTGGCAACCACTGATGTTTTTGCACTCTCCAGAGTTTGCCTTTACAGAATGTCATATAGTTGAAATCATATGGTGTACTGCCTTATTTAATTTAGCAATACACATTTTAGATTCCTCCATGTCATTTCCTGGTTTGAGAACACATTTCTTTTTATTGTTGAGTAAAATTCTATTGTATGGTTGTATAATGGTCAGTTTATCCATTCAGCTCTTAAAGGATATCTTGGTTGCTATCAATTTTTGGCAATTATGAATAAAGCTGCTACAGTCATTTGTGTGCATATTTTTGTGGTAAAATAATTTTCCCAACTCATTAGAGTAAGTATCTAGGAGTGTGATCACTGAATTCTATCCTAAGACTATGTTTAATTTTGTAAGAAACTGTCAGGCTATCTCCCAAAGGGCAGTGTCATTTTGTATTACTACCAGCAGTGAGTAAGTGTTCCTGCCAACTGGATTTTTTTTTTTTTTTTTTTGCGGTACACGGGCCTCTCACTGTTGTGGCCTCTCCCCTTGCGGAGCACAGGCTCCGGACGCGCAGGCTCAGTGGCCATGGCTCACGGACCCAGCCGCTCCGCGGCATGTGGGATCCTCCCAGACTGGGGCACGAACCCGTGTCCCCTGCATCGGCAGGCGGACTCTCAACCACTGCGCCACCAGGGAAGCCCCCAACTGGATTTTTTAATAAATCTCTATTACTCAAACTAATATCGTCATGCAATGAGTTTATATATTTTTTCTTTTCCATCAGAAAGATTTGCTGCAAGTGGGTTGACACATTGAATAAAAGAAAAATCATTATGATAGCACAAATTACTAAAGGTTATAGGAGAATTTGTCTACAAAATGTTTTGTAATTAAGCTGGCATTAGAAAACCCGAAATTTCACAACTTTGGATTTAAATAGCTCTTTTGCTCTCCTTGAACCTAGAAGGCAGACTTTGACCTCTTGACCTTAACACACATCTTAATTTTAATCCCTCCAGATTTCTTGAAAAGTTATTGGGGTAAAATTAGTTACAATAGCCAATGTGACCTTCTTATTCTCTTTTGTTAGGCTAATACTGAGAGGAATGGGCATACCATATTCAAGGATAAAAAAGACTTGTGAAACATTAAGTTACTAATTCTAGCATGATCCTGCTGGTAGAAGTGTAAGAATTGACCCACCAAATTATTCACTCATTTTCCTAAGTCACACAGTAATAGATACTAAGCCACCATTGAATTTGAGTTTCTGTTTTATCTACGATTTCTCACCTACAAAAGAAAATGTAGAGAGGCAGAGATATAAGATCTTAGTACAAGTATGTTAACTCTTTTTGTTTGGTAGCTATTGGAATTACAACATGAGGATAGGAGAAATATAATATTTCTTTAAGTTATAAATTAGATTAACTTTTACCTCAAAATTTACACCCTGAGACTAGCAGTAAATTTAACATCAGTGCACGTTTAGCACTTTCTCTCTTATCCTTGGGTCACACCAGAATGCAAGGTTTTGGGAAATCTAGTGAAATGAGAATGGGCACCACATTGTTCTTGATTCCAATGATCTCAATTGCTGATGACCAGGTCAATAGTGGGGACCTGCAGTAAGGCCACGAGACCGTGGCAATTGGTGCTGACTTCTTTCATGTCCTATGCAGTCAGCCCCTGAAAGTCATGCCCTTCAGTGACCACGCTAACATGGAGGCATCTGAGCAGATTCAAGCACACTATATGACCTAGAAGACCCAAAGCTCTTGTGTTCCTTCCAGGACTGAGAATTGCAACCACCTCTTTAGGTCAGAGCAATTACTTTGTGCATGTGGTGGTGGTGGTAGTGTGTGTGTGTGTGTGTGTATAAGTAAATTTATTTCAATTTAAAATATTTTTTAAAAAACTAAAACAGATAAGCTTTGCCTGTTTGTGAACATTGTGTAAAGAACTTGAATATATAAATAATTCCTACAAATCAGTGAGAAATAGGCAGATGACCCATTAGAAAAATGGACCAAAAACTTGAACTGGAGTCTAAGAAACAACATATCCAATGTTCAACATATATGTTACAGGGTGTTCAACCTCATTAGTCACTGAAGAAAGGCAAATTAAAACTCCAAGGTAATACCACTCATAACACCAGAATTGTTACAATGAAAAAAACAATAGCAAATATTGACAAGGATAAGGAAAGACTGGATTTTTCATTTACTGCTATTTGGGAGTGTAACTTCCACAGCTTTGGAGAACTGTGTGGCAGTATTGACTAAAGTAGAATGTATGCAAACCCCATGACCTGGTAAAAGTACCAGAAGATATGTATAAGAATGTTTGTAGTAGCACAGTTTGTAGTAGCCAGAAATTAGAAACATTCCAATATTTGACTAGAGAAAAATGGATAAATAAATTGTGATATATTTTTACAAAGGAATACCACACAGCAAGGAGAATAGTGAAAAGACAATAATACATACAATAATAATGTACACAATAATATTGATGAATCTCATAAATATAAGTTTGACTAAAAAAGTCAGACGCAATGTCGGATTCCATTATCACATACAATTTTGAAAATTTTAAACATGGAAAGTTACAGATAAGACTATAAAAACACCTTTGTATCTAACACTCGAGTTCAACAAATGTTACTTTCTTCAGAATGCTTTTTTAAAAAGAAATAAAAAGATATAAGTATGGTGAAAACTGCATACCCTATGTCACTTATGTTTCTTTCTCCTCAGGGTTAACCTTTATCTGGATTAGTGAGTATCCTTCTCAATCATGCTGTTATAATTTTATTTCATATGTAAACATTTCTAAAACATATACTTTCTATGTTTAAAGTTTTTTCTTAAGTGATATCATACTTATCCTTTGTCACTGCTCTTTTTGGACAACATTAGGTTTTTAGGATGTATTCATGTCTTCATGTCTCTCTCTCTCTCTCTCTCTCTCTCTATATATATATATATACATATATATATATATAATTCTTTCATATTATATCTCTTTCATATCCATTTCTCGATTATGGATAATTGAGTTTTCAATTTTTTGATAATACAAGCAATACTTTGATTTTCATATGTATAAATGACTCATGATATAATTGCATTCTCTACATTATATAATTAGGTACACACAATATTTGCTTTCTTGCTTGGGTATATTCACTTTAGTAGTCACCTTCAGTCTTTGTGAGACTTTAAATACAACATTCAGTTGGAATACATTTATATCTTTACACCATTCACTCTACACACATGCACACACATAACACTCTAAACCAAGGTTTCACAAAATAATACTTACCTTATAATATGTGAAACATGCTGATAGTTTCCTCGTTGTTCATTTCATTCTATTCTACTCCTTTCTATTTTATTTATTTATTTATTTATTTTACAGTTGGTCAGTACATAGTAAATAGACTTCCTAATTCACTAATGATTTTGATTTAACAGTTGAAACATATTGCTCCAGATGTGTCTGGACCTTCAAAAAAAAAACCAAAAAAAAATTGTTTTACTTTGGCCTGACCCTTACGAGAAACTAAGGGAATTATTTTCCTTTGAAAGTCCATGGGGAGGAGGAACCAAGGTGGCCGAGTAGAAGGACGTGCTCTCACTCCCTCTTGCGAGAACACCATAATCACAACTAACTTCTGGACAATCACTGACAGACAGACACTGGAACTCACCAAAAAAGATACCCCACAACCACAGACAAAGGAGAAGCCACAATGAGATGGTAGGAGGGGCACAATCACAGTAAAATCAAATCCCATAACTGCTGGGTGGGTGACTCACAGAGTGGAGAATACTTATACCACAGAAGTCCACCCACTGGAGCGAAGGTTCTGAGCCCCACGTCAGGTTCCCAACCTGGGGGTCCAGCAATGGGAGGAGGAATTCCTAGAGAATCAGACTTTGAAGCCTAGTGGGAATTGATTGCAGGACTTCAACAGGACTGGGGAAAACAGGGACTCCACTCTTGGAGGGCACACACAAAGTAGTGTGCACATCGGGACCCAGGGGAAGGAGCAGTGACCCCAGGGGAGATTGAACCAGACGTACCTGCTAGTGTTGGAGGCCCTCCTGCAGAGGTGGGGGGTGGCTGTGGCTCACCGTGGGGACAAGAACATTGGCAGCAGAAGTTTTGGGAAGTACTCCTTAGCGTGAGTCCTCCCAGAGTCTGTCATTAGCCCCACCAAAGAGCACAGGTAAGCTCCTATGCTGGGTTGACTCAGGCCAAACAACCAACAGGGAGGAACCCAGCCCCACCCATCAACAGTCAAGCGGATTAAAGTTTTACTGAGCTCTGCCCACCAGAGAAACAGTCAGCTCTAACCACCACCAGTCCCTCCCATCAGGAAACTTACACAAGCCTCTTAGATAGCCTCATCCACCAGAGGGAAGACAGAAGAAACAAGAACTACAATCCTGCAGCCTGTGGAACAAAAACCACATTCACAGAAAGACAGACATGAAAAGTCAGAAGGCTATGTACCAGATGAAGGAACAAGATAAACCTGTAGAAAAACAACTACATGAAGTAGAGATAGGCAACCTTCCAGAAAAAGAATTCAGAATAATGATAGTGAAGATGATCCAGGACCTTGGAAAAAGAATGGAGGCAAAGAGCGAGAAGATGCAAGAAATGTTTAACAAAGACCTAGAAGAATTAAAGAACAAAGGGACATGAACAATACAATAACTGAAATGAAAACTACACTAGAAGGAATCAATAGCAGAATAACTGAGGCAGAAGAACGGATAAGTGACCTGGAAGACAGAACAGTGGAATTCACTCCTGCGGAACAGATTAAAGAAAAAAGAATGAAAAGAAATGAAGACAGCCTAAGAGACTTCTGGGGCAACACTAAATGCAACAACATTCGCATTATAGGGGTCCCAGAAGGAGAAGAGAGAGAGAAAGGACCCGAGAAAATATTGGAAGAGATTATAGTCGAAAACTTCCCTAACATGGGAAAGGAAATAGCCACCCAAGTACAGGAGTGCAGCGAGTCCCATACAGGATAAACCCAAGGAGTAACATGCCAAGACACATAGTAATCAAATTGGCAAAAATTACAGACGAAAAATTATTAAAGCAGCAAGGGAAAAATGAAAAATAACATACAAGGGAACACTCATAAGGTTAACAGCAGATTTCTCAGCAGAAACTCTACAAGCCAGAAGGGAGTACATGATATACTTACAGTGATGAAGGGGAAGAACCTACAACCAAGATTACTCTACCCGGCAAGGATCTTGTTCAGATTCCATGGAGAAATCAAAAGCTTTACAGACAAGCAAAAACTAAGAGAATTCAGCACCACCAAACCAGCTCTACAACAAATGCTAAAGGAACTTCTCTAAGTGGGAAACACAAGATAAGAAAAGGACCTACAAAAACCCAAAACAATTTAAAAAATGTTCATAGGAACATACATATAAATAATTACCTTAAACGTGAATGGATTAAATGTTCCAACCAAAAGACACAGGCTTGCTGAATGGGTACAAAAACAAAACCCATCTATATGCTGTCTACAAGAGGCCCACTTCAGACTTAGGGACACATACAGACTGAAAGTGAGGGGATGGAAAAAGGTATACCACACAAATGGAAATCAAAAGAAAGCTGGAGTAGCTATACTCATATGAGATAAAATAGACTTTAAAATAAAGAATGTTACAAGAGACAAGGAAGGACACTTCATAATGATCAAGGGATCAATCCAAGAAGTAGACATAACAATTATAAATATATATGCACCCAACATAGGAGCACCTCAATACATAAGGCAACTGCTAACAGCTGTAAAACAGGAAATCGACAGTAACACAATAATAGTAGGGGACTTTAACACCTCACATCAATGGACAGATCATCCAAAATGAAAATAAATAAGGAAACAGAAGCTTTAAATGACACAATAGACCAGATAGATTTAATTGATATTTATAGAACATTCCATCCAAAAACAACAGATTACACTTTCTTCCCAAGTGTGCAAGGAACATTCTCCAGGATAGATCACATCCTGGGTCACAAATCAAGCCTCAGTAAATTTAAGAAAATTGAAATAATATCAAGCATCTTTTCTGACCACAACTCTATGAGATTAGAAATGAATTACAGGGAAAAAAACATAAAAAACACACATATGGAGACTAAACAATATGTTACTAAATAACCAAGAGATCACTGAAGAAATCAAAGAGGAAATAAAAAATACCTAGAGACAAATGACAATGAAAACACGATCCATACCTATGGGATGCAGCAAAAGCAGCTCTAAGAGGGAAGTTTATAGATATACAAGCCTACCTCAAGAAACAAGAAAAATCTCAAGTAAACAATCTAACCTTACACCTAAAGCAATTAGAGAAAGAAGAACAAACAAAACCCAAAGTTAGCAGAAGGAAAGAAATCATAAAGATCAGAGCAGAAATAAATAAAATAGAAACAAAGAAAACAGTAGCAAAGATTAATAAAACTAAAAGCTGGTTCTTTGAGAAGATAAACAAAATGGATAAACCATTAGCCAGACTCATCAAGAAAAAGAGGGAGAGGACTCAAATCAATAAAATTAGAAATGAAAAAGGAGACGTTACAACAGACATAGCAGAAATACAAAGCATCCTAAGAGACTACTACAAGCAACTCTATGCCAATAAAATAGACCACCTGGAAGAAATGCACAAATTCCTAGAAAGGTATACCCTTCCAAGACTGAACCAGGAAGAAACAAAAATTATGAACAGACCAATCACAAGTAAAGAAATTGAAACTGTGATTAAAAATCTTTCAACAAACAAAAGTCCAGGACCAGATGTCTTCACAGGTGAATTATATCAAACATTTAGAGAAGCGCTAACACCCATCCTTCTCAAACTCTTCCAAAAAATTGCAGAGGAAGGGACACTCCCAAACTCATTCTATGAGGCCACCATCACCCTGATACCAAAACCAGACAAAGGTACTACAAAAAAAAGAAAATTACAGACCAATATCACTGATGAATATAGTTGCAAAAACCCTCAACAAAATACTAGCAAACAGAATCCAACCACACGTTAAAAGGATCATACACCATGATCAAGTGGGATTTATCCCAGGGCTGCAAGGATTCTTCAATACACACAAGTCAATCAATGTGATACACCATATTAACAAATTGAAGAATAAAAACCATATGATCATCTCAATAGATGCAGAAAAAGCTTTTGACAAAATTCAACACAGATTTATGATAAAAACTCTCCAGAAAGTGGGCATAGGGGGAACCTACCTCAACATAATAAAGGCCATATATGACAAACCCACAGCAAACATCATTCTCAATGGTGAAAAACTGAAAGCATTTCCTCTAAGATCAGGAACGAGACAAGGATGTCCACTCTCACCACTGTTATTCAACGTAGTTTTGGAAGTCCTAGCCACGGCAATCAGAGAATAAAAAGAAATAAAAGGACTACAAATTGGAAAAGAAGAAGTAAAGCTGTCACTGTTTGCAGATGACATGATACTATACATAGAGAATCCTAAAACTCCCACCAGAAAACTACTAGAGCTAATCAATGAATTTGGTAAAGTAGCAGGATACAAAATTAATGCACAGAAATCTCTTGCATTCCTATACACTAATGATGAAAAATCTGAAAGAGAAATTATGGAAACACACCCATTTTCCATTGCAACAAAAAGAATAAAATTCCTAGGAATAAACCTACCTAGGGAGACAAAAGACCTGTATGCAGAAAACTATAAGACACTGATGAAAGAAATTAATGATGATACAAATAGATGGAGAGATATCCCATGTTCTTGGATTGGAAGGATCAATATTGTGAAAATGACTATACTACCCAAAGCAATCTACAGATTCAATGCAATCCCTATCAAATTACCAATGGCATTTCTTGTTTGTTTATTTTTTTTGGCTGTGTTGGGTCTTTGGTGCTGTACGCGGGCTTTCTCTAGTTGTGGCAAGCTGGGGCTACTCTTTGTTGTGGTGCGTGGGCTTCTCAGTGTGGTGGCTTCTTTTGTAGAGCACAGGCTCTAAGCATGCAGGCTTCAGTAGTTGTGTCTCGTGGGTTCAGTAGTTGTGGCTCACGGGCTCTAGAGCACAGGCTCAGTGGTTGTGGCGCACAGACTTAGTTGCTCCGCGGCATGTGGGATCTTCCCGAGCCAGGGCTTGAACCCATGTTCCCTGTATTGGCAGGCGGATTCTTAACCACTGTGCCACCAGGGAAGCCCTCCAATGGCATTTTTTTACGGAACTACAACAACTCATCTTAAAATTTATATGGAGACACAAAAGACCCCGAATAGCCAAAGCAGTCTTGAGGGAAAAAGACGGAGCTGGAGGAATCAGACTCCCTGACTTCAAACTATACTACAGAGGTGCAGTAATCAAGACAATATGGTACTGGCACAAAAACAGAAACATAGATCAATGGAACGAGATAGAAAGCCCAGAGATAAACCTACACACCCGTGGTCAACTAATCTATGACAAAGGAGGCAAAGATATACAATGGAGAAAAGATAGTCTCTTCAATAAGTGGTGCTGGGAAAACTGGACAGCTTCATGTAAAAGGATGAAATTAGAACACTCCCTAACACCATACACAAAAATAAACTCAACATGGATTAGAGACCTAAATATAAGACAGGACACTATAAAACTCTTAGAGGAAAACATAGGAAGAACACTCCTTGACATAAATCACAGCAAGATCTTTTTTGATCCACCTCCTAAAGTAATGGAAATAAAACCAAAAATAAACAAACGGGACCTAATGAAGCTTCAAAGCTTTTGCACAGCAAAGGAAACCATAAATAAGACAAAAAGACAACCCTCAGAATGGGGGGAAATATTTGCAAATGAATCAACGGACAAAGGATTAATCTCCAAAATATATAAACAGCTTATGCAGCTCAATATTAAAAAAATACAACCCAATTCAAAAATGGGCAGAAAGCCTAAATAGACATTTCTCCAAAGAAGACATACAGATGGCCAAGAAGCACATGAACAGCTGCTCAACATCACTAATTATTAGAGAAATGCAAATCAAAACTACAATGAGGTATCACCTCACACCAGTTAGAATGGGCTTCATCACAAAATCTACAAACAACAAATGCTGGAGAGGGTGTGGAGAAAAGGGAACCCTCTTGCACTTTTGGTGGGAATGTAAACTGATACAGCCACTATGGAGAACAATATGGAGGTTTCTTAAAAAACTAAAAATAGAATTACCATATGATCCAGTAATCCTACTACTGGGCATATACCCAGAGAAAACCACAATTCAAAAAGACACATGCACCCCAATGTTCATTGCAGCACTATTTACAATAGCCAGGTCATGGAAGCAACGTAAATGCCCATCAACAGACAAATGGCTAAAGAAGATGTGGTACATATATACAATGGAATATTACTCAGCCATAAAAAGGAACGAAATTGAGTCATTTGTTGAGACGTGGATGGATCTAGAGACTGTCATACAGAGTGAAGTAAGTCAGAAAGAGAATAACAAATATCGTATATTAAGGCATGTATGTGTAACCTAGAAAAATGGTACAGATTAACTGGTTTGTAGGGCAGAAGTTGAGACACAGATGTAGAGAACAGACGTGTGGACACCAAGGGGGGAAAACCGCAGTGGGGTGGGGATGGTGGTGTGCTGAATTGGGCGATTGGTATGGACATGTATACACTGATGTGTATAAAATTGATGACTAATAAGAACCTGCAGTATAAAAAAACAAACAACTAATACAAAACTTTCTTTGGGTTATTTATATGGAAATATGTTAATATAAATGTTTCAGACATTACATGAAATTTCTAAAAATCTTATATATTCTGGCACAATGTTATAAGTCATAATTCTAGTTATTACTTTAAAATGTATATCTCAGAAATAACTAAATTTCCTTGTCAATTGCATTATTATGAACTTTCATCAAATCTTTAACCATGGTCATTTTTAAGTCTTTTGTCATTTACAGACAGTTCTGGGTGTACTGTGATGCTTTTTCAAAAATGTTCCTATAAAAGGGTTTCATCTTCAAGGAATTCATGGAAAAGACTCTGACAAGTACAGGTTTCTGGTAACTGACTATACTGCTGAACTGAATGAATAAGCATTTTCAGAACTCTAATGGAAAACTGATGAATTCATAAAAGTGCTAACAAAAGATCAAGATAAAAAAATTAGTTACATGGGACTGAGTGAACTGATGAGGATGATTATAATTTTTGTGACTTTCTGTTTGAATAAAAAAAAAAGGCAGGTAATAACAAGTGTTAGTGAGGATGTGCAGAAATTAGGGGATGATGTTCTAAAATTGTGGTGATGGCTGCATAGATCTTTAAACCATTGAATTGCACACTTAAAATCGGTGAATTATGTATATGTGAATTATATCTCTACAAAGCTGTTTAAGAAAACCCTCAAAACCCTCCCCCTCGAAATAAAAACTGTCCTACATAGTCATCTTCCAGAAAGTGACAAATCTTTACTGTTGACGATGGACTTGACTGAACATCATACCTGCAGACCTCAGTTTTCTTAGTTTGTCTTTTGGTTTTTTTGGCTATGACAGATGCAGTGTCTCTGAAGTGACCTTAAGTGTTTGCATATTCCTGTCTGTATTCCTGGTGCATTAGGTGGGTAATTTTTGAGTATGGAGAGTCAAATGCTGCCCCTAGGGTGCTGTAGGGGTCGGATTCTCACATGCAGGTTATTTAACATGCTCCTGGAAATGGTAGCCCCCTTAAATCCAACTTGCATCCTGATCACTTTTAGTCTATGTTCTAGAACTCAGCATGAAGTAGTTCCAAGGGCACAGAGCCCAATTGTTTAGGATCTTATTTTTAAAATATGAATTGTTTCTATTTATGCTATATACTGCTTTGATTTTTACCTTGTCCTAATTATTTCGTCAGTGATTCTGTTCATCTCTTTATTGTATTATAATAGCTCTTAAAACATTGAATCCATTTAGTTGAGAGAAAAAAATGAAGATAAAGGAAAGAAGGATAGAATACAGGAAGAAAATAATGAGGGAAAATATTTGTAATTTTATTAAAGAGACAAGTAGATATCCACTTACGGGTTTAGCAAAAAGAAATTAAAGTAGATTAATAGAAGCTAAATTTGATAAACAGTGTTTCACTGTTTTACTCTCAGCCCCTGCTTACCAACAGGTTCTCTTCCAAGGGTTTCTTCGTAAGCTATTTGGAACGTGCAAGGCTTTTTCTTATTAAGAGTTGGGGCTGACGTCCAGACCACAAAAGCCCATTTAATCTGTGTGTATCAGAAATACAAGATGATGGGTTGTATAGATGCTAATGAAATATCTAACTGATCCATTTAACACATTTGTGTTAAACACCCACTCTGTGCCTGATTATGGTGATAGGTGCTTTTCTGTGTTTGATGCTTTGAGGGGTCCATCTCTTTCCACTATAGTTAGATGCAGTTAATTAATTACTGCTTTCATTTAATAAATATTTATCGAGCAGCTGCTGTGGGCCGGACACTTCTCTGGCTTGGCTCTGAGGATGCAGACAGAGGGACTCTGCTCCCACTTTTAAGGAGCTGCCTGTCTAGAGGGGGCACAGACAAGTAAACGGAGAGTTTTAAATTGCTTTGGTAAGTGCTCCCACAGGGGTAAGCACTGAGAGAAAGGCGAGCAAGAATAAGGGAGAGGGGGGCTTCCCTGGTGGCGCAGTGGTTGAGAGTCCGCCTGCCGATGCAGGGGACACGGGTTCGTGCCCCGGTGAGGGAAGATCCCACGTGCCGCGGAGCGGCTGGGCCCGTGAACCACGGCCGCTGAGCCTGTGCGTCCGGAGCCTGTGCTCCGCAACGGGAGAGGCCACAACAGTGAGAGGCCTGTGTACTGCAAAAAAAATTTTTTTAATTAAAAAAAATAAAAAAGGGAAAGGAACCCAAGCTCAGGTTTGTGTTTTGGGAGGGGGAGCGGGGGTGGGGGGGGAACAGATCCTGAAAAAGTTGAAGATGGAAAAAGGTGAAGAACAAGGTTAAAATTAAGAGTTTGGGATTAACATATACACACGACTATATATAAAATAGATAACCAACAAGGACCTACTGTGTAGCACAGGGAACTCTACTCAATATTTTGTAATAACCTATAAGAGAAAAGAATATGAAAAAGATAATTATAACTATATATATAGTGTTATATATATATTTATATATACAGATATATATATACTGAATCACTTTGCTGTACACCTGAAACTAATACAACATTGTAAATCAACTGTACTTCAATAAAAAAGTATGAGAATGGGAGTATGAGAATGGGAGCAGAGGTCATTCTGGGCACAGAGACATGAGGATGGGAATAAAGGAAAAAGGTGGCAACACGTAGGAAAAAACAAAAAACTATGTCCTGGGGATAAGGAAATCCAATCTCTGGGAAGTCTGGTCATGGTTAATTCTTTGGAAGACAGGGTGATAACTTTCATTCTTTCCTGTTAAATCCACATCAAGAAAGCAAGATAATGTATCAAAATGGTATTCCTTCACATTCTCAATTAGTCACCTTCCTACACTGATGTGTTACGAAGATGAAGTTCCTTCCTTTAACTTGTTACACACAGATGATTTTGTCTATTTTTATTTAAGTGAGGTCCAATGAAGATGCACTCCCTTGGCCTTCAGTATCTTCGTTTGACAATTTCATTAACTTGAGGAGGTAAACTTTGAAAAAAAAATTATTTCTCTCTTTCATGTGATGTTGGGAATAACTGAGTAATAATAATAATGATAATAATAACAATCAGTAATTTAGTGTACGTGTGTGATAATTATTTGAGTATTTGACATTTCCAGAGATAAAGGGAAAACCATTTAGAACACTGTTTCTCAAAATTCTTTAACCTGTGAACACATTAGAAATACAAACTAAAACAGTATTTTCATTGGCTGTGGATAATGGGTGTGAGAAGCTGTGGGGAAATTTTGGGATTTCAGTGAAATGCTGTTCTTGATGATTCTGAATATACCTCTTTCTCCACATGAAAAGTAATGCTTAGACAGGACCTAACATAAAGGGGTGGAGGAAACCCCTTACTTAAATTAGATGTTTTGCTGGAGTCTTGTGCAAATACTTTTGCTCTGTTAAAGTATAACATGTGTGAGGGACTGCATATGTTGTCTCCTTGTTTTATTTCCTTTTCACTATCAGGTCTGTACTACAGGAGTAGAGATAAATATATTGTGAAAATATAAAATATAGTGGCTGCTTTTAACTCTGTTTTTTTTTTTTCTTTTCTTCCTTTACTTTCTGTTCTCTCTCTCTCTCTCTCTCTCTCTCTCTCTCTCTCTGTAAAATAAATGGAGCTCATGAGTCATCTTCTAGAAACAGCAAGAGTGGTGACTCATTTCTCCGGAGTTGTAGTATGTGGCATTTCCATACATGAAGGATTTAACCAGTGATTATCCCTTAGCTGCTAATGGTAGCATACGATATGTTTTCTTTTATTTCCACAAATCCATTTGACATTATTATTGGGTGGGGTGGTTTCCAGTAGGTTATTCACGGCAATATTCCTATATGATTAGAGACTTTCTTTTTATATTGGGGAGTTTCATTGCCTTTAGAGTTATAGCTGGAAGTTAATTTTGGAAAAATGTTTTTCTAACTTTTTGTCCTTAATTCTGCCACAAGTACCACATCTATTGTTGCCATTATAGGTTTGCCAATGCATTACAAGTCCAAATATATAACGCAATTCTTCCAGGTTTATGCTACTGGTAACCACAAAAACAGAACAAAATGAGTCTATATATTTCTTTTAGGTAGTTTTATAAAAGGTACCTGGACTTTTTTCTTCATTTCACAGGATTGTCACTATGCAGAAATGTTCCAACGTTTCCATTATCAAAGTTAGGAATGCAAATACAAACTGAAAACAAATTTTGTGTAATCATCCTTTCCCTTTTCACCTGACAAAATAAATGTGGTATTAGAAAGCTGGTCTACATCTGTCCAAGATCAATTTGCAATAATATCAATCAATTAATTAGTACCTAATTAATTAGTTCAATTCATACTTATGGTAGATGATAAAATATAGACTGGCATTTTCTCAGATATTTGGATTAGATGATCATCCTACTTCAGGATATGTTGACTTCATTAACATTAACATTGAGAATTTAGAATGTGTTATAAAAACTGACAATCTTAAGAAAGTCTTTTCACTGATTTTTCCAAACATCACACATATATATATAAACTACTTGAGATATCTAGGAGGAAAAGAGGAGAAAGAACAAATCACTAAAATGTAGCATAAACAGAACTATAATGCTATGATAGAGTTCATACTTGTGCATAGTTTAATGGAAACATCATACATAACTTTGTAAGGTTTCATGAAGAATAAAAATGAATCACTCTCGAGGCTACCAGAACAAATTTCCTTTCTTTGTGTCAAGTGGGAAATTTCTTATTATACCTGTTCCATGATAGCTGCTGCTCCACTAATCCTTTCATTTTATAGTTCTGATTTATTGTTCAAATTTTCTAGAATAGGGCTTCCCTGGTGGCGCAGTGGATGAGAGTCCGCCTGCCGATGCAGGGGACACAGGTTCGTGACCCGGTCCGGGAAGATCCCACATGCCGCAGAGCGGCTAGGCCCGTGAGCCATGGCTGCTGAGCCTGCGCGTCCGGAACCTGTGCTCCACAACGGGAGAGGCCACAACAATGAGAGGCCCGCGTACCACACACACAAAAAAATCTCTAGAATATCAAGGATCTATTTGTATTAAAGTTTATATATAACTTATTCTATAAAAAAATTAATGTGCATAGCCTTCCTCTAATGCCAGTATTTTCTGTGAATGTCATAATGATCATATTTCTAGTGTTAACTTTGTTCGAAATTTTGAGACAACCTCGAGCTTTATTTCTTTTATATTTCTTATTTATATCAACAAGATGTCTGCAAGCACAAAACATCTTTTATTTTGAAGGCAGGAAAAATGCTGGTGAAATAGAAGATTATCCAGTACTGCATAACATTAAAATTTACAAATGTATACTATATTTTTAAAAATAAATGTATTTATTTTTTGCTGTGTAGGTCTTCTTTGCTGCATGCGGGCTTTTCTTTAGTTGCGGTGAGCGGGGCTACTCTTTGTTGCAGTGCGCGGGCTTCTCATTACGGTGGCTTCTCTTGTTGCGGAGCACGGGCTCTAGGCCGTGTGGACTTCAGTAGTTGTGGCTCGCGGGCTCTAGAGTGCAGGCTCAGTAGTTGTGGCACAGGAGCTTAGTTGCTCCATGGCATGTGGGATCTTCCCGGACCAGGGCTCGAACCCGTGTCCCTGCATTGGCAGGATGATTCTTAACCACTCTACCACTAGGGAAGTCCCTATTATTTCTTAATTTCTTAATTATTATTTCTTATTGTCATAAGAATTCTAGTAAGTAGGCAGCCTAGAAAATATCCCTATTTAACAAAAGTTGAAACAAATTCAGGGAAGTTAAATATGTCCCCAAGATCACATAGTAATTAGTGATGAAGCTGGGACTTAACCAAAGGGGGTTTTATTTTGTTTTAAAGTTTATGATTTTTCATTTCACAATTCATTTGACTAAAAAAGTATGCCAATCATTGGTATCAGGATTGAGGCGGATAGTACTGCATACTTGAAAATCTCTTGCATTCTACTCCCCTGTAAAAAAAACAGTGCAAACTGAAGAGGGAAAAATATCTGTACTTCCGTTTTTTTCTTTTGTGCTGTCAGCTCTGAGTTGGTTTAGTGAGTAATTTTGCAAGGCTTGCTTCACTTTGTTTTGAGCAAGACTGAACCCAGTATTTCAAACAAAAGGCAGCCCGTTACTAACTTTTGGTTGCTAGGTGTGGCCTCCTTTCAAATTCTATAAAATCAGAAGCCCAAGGTTCCACTTCCAGTGTGAGCTGTTCAGAGAAGAATCTCTCTTTAGGTCTTTGGACGGAGGCAAAAAAAAGGTAAGTCTTGGTTTTACATTTAGGTAGTTTTGGCTGTTTTGAAAACTTTTCCTATTACAGTGTTTAATGTTACTTCTGTGTCATTTATGGCTAGCTGCACTTACACCTTTGATAAATCTTTCTGTAAAATTACACTGGCTATTTATATTTTAGGAGTCACAAATTGTAATGTTTTATTTTTACTTAGTTAAGAAATACAATTTTAAAAACAAGGAAACTTTGCTTAATACTGGCTTATTGTACTGTTGGTGAGTTACCATGGAAAAGAAGGAAAGAATGTGTTTTTTCCTACAAGTTATGAGTCTTCAAGAGCTGTGTATGCTTTACGTGGAAATCATGAAGGATGGTGGTGTCTGTGGGGAGCCAGGCCAGAAGAACGCAGACATAGGTTTCAGGGATCTATCTCAAAACAGCAGAACTTAAATAATTTATTTTTTCTTTTGTAAAATAAAACAAAGCAAAACAAAAAAATAGATTCAGACCTCATAGTGGCAGTTATGGCTTTTGTAATTAACATTTTGAAATTAACGTTATGTTCACTCATGCAGTGTAAGTAAATTAGAGGATCCACTTATTAATCATTTTATTTAGAGAGGCTGTGGCCACATTCTTTTTCCTGTAGTCTCTGTGTCATAGACAGGCTTTTCAAGTGCTGATTTGAAAATCTAAGGGGAAAGGAAGTATTTCCTGGGTGGTGTCAGATAAGTTATCTCTTGGGAATGCCTGTACTGGCCCTCTAAAAATATTCCACTTAGTAACATCTTGATTGCTGAATGAGCTAATGGCCATAAAACTCCTTAAGAAAGCAAAAAGCATATCTAAAGTAGAGTTTTTACTGGTGTTGGATATATGTGCAAAAGTGAGAGATTTTGAATCCTAACTATATATTTGGCTATTGTTTATTACAAATGTTCCTTCAAGAATTTTTTCTTAGCTCATTCCGAATGTTAAGTTAAATGACGTAACATATGATTTTTAGTGCTAGTTAATCAAAAAAGGTGTGCTTTTTCTTGCCTTGTTTGTGTCTAAAATTATGTGTGGACCTTGAAAAAGTAATATTCTCCCCTGCTTGCAGGAATGTATTTTGGTAGGCACATTGCAAAACGATTCAAATGTGGTAAAATGCTGGTTTCATAATTTCCAAATGGCCTCTTCTCCAGAAGTTATGTTAACCACCCAGTAGCCCCAGGCTCAGCCACATCTGGCAGATATCTGACATTTGATGGATGTTGACAAAACTGTTAATAATAAATTATTAAGAAACCAGTTAGAGTTTCCTGGTTATTAAATACTTTTTCAGTCAAATGATCTGCAAAGATTGGTTTCTATTGATGTTAGCTTGCTGAGCTGGTTCTTAATCCTCTCTAGACCCGTTAATTGATGACATATTTAAAACCATGGGCCTATTATTTTCAGTGATAAACCAAAAGCCGTTTTTCCAGTAAATGATTTCCTCTTTCCTTAAAATGGGAGAGATTTTTATCAGAAAGATCAGAACAGATACAATTTATATAATACCTTCATTCATTATGCTAATTTTCTCCACCTCCATCTGCTTGAGGTGAAATTTAAGACTGGCACTTCAGAGCTATAATGAATCTTAGCTACTGTGTATTTCAACACTCTTAGTTTTATAAATGGAGACCCTCTCCCCCACTGCGGAGAAGTTAAATGTTTTCTTGAGGGCCAACAGCCAGCTAAAGAGAGTCAAAGTAGGGCTCAGAACTCCTCAGTTCTTATTTTTACATCCTATAGTTGTGGATAGAAAATATTTGTTAAATTAGTATAGATATATTTCCTGATTAGCATTGATACAATATTTGTTCATTCAATAATGCTTATTAGCATACTAAGTACAAAGCATTCTGCCAGGGATTAGAGGTTCATAATGAATGGTAGTTATCACTGCCCCCATGGAATGCTGCTTTAAATATAGATAAGTAAATAGCAAGTGATAATGCAGAACAATAGGGACAAGTGTAGGAGTAAAGGCAGGATGCTTCGGGAACACACAGAAGGTCGGTCACTCACCTCAGTGCTGGACCAAGGAAGGCATCTTGGAGGATGTCATGAGGTGTAGTAGGCTGAGTCCTCATCAAGAAGCATCATTTACACAAAGGGAATTGGACATGGAGGATGAAACAGCATTCCAAGCAAAGGGAACACCTTACTCAAAAGTCTAGAAGCAAAACATTCATGAGACTACCTTTCATAAAGTGGCTCTTCGTAAGTCATGCCGTTGTACAGACTAACTAATTGCGCTTTCTCAAACGAGTAGGTGTGGGAAAGACTTGTGAAATATATATTCGAGGGAGAAAACTATGCACAGGCCAAAGCATTGAAAAATAAACTCCCTCGGGCCGGGGTGAAACCTGCCACAGTCTCCATGGGTTAACTGTGAATGAATTTGATTCTTAAGTGTAAGCTATTAAAAATAACATTCATCTTACCATCATCTTTTTGGTCACTAGTTTAAAAGCATATACAATATTTTGGTCACTAGTTTAAAAGTGTATACAATATTTTGGAATCAGAAGGCATGGATTTATGTATGCCTTGATGCTTGCCACTAGTAGCTAGAAAACTGCCAGAAGAAATTACACTTTGTTTACCCAGGTAGAAAATGGGAATAATGATGCTGTCCTCTGCAAGGATCAAATTTCTGCTGCTGTCTTTGCAGAACTCTGATCTTTCTCCCTTGTCTCAGGGAAGACATGATAGACCACAAAACTCAGTTTCCTCTGTCAGAAATTCTGGAAGTAGCCTTTCATGAAGCTGACAGAGATAGAAATTGTGGTTTTTAAAGTTATTAAAAACTGTTCTTCTGTAATAATTTCAAACCTTCAGAAGAGTTGCAAGAATACTGCGCAAAATCACCATATACTTATTACCGAGGTTCCCCAAGTGTTAACCTTTCACCACATTTGCTTTATCATTAATTCTTCCCTTTCCCCCTTCCACCCTCTCTATATAGTTATTTTTTTCTGTATCATTTGAAAGAACACTGCAGATATGATGTCCCTATGTCTCTAGATACTTCAACCATAGTGCAGTTCAAAAAAATCAGGAAATTAACTTTCATACAATAAGCCATAGTTTTCTCAAACTGTCCAGTTGGTACAATTGCTGATGTACCATTTCTGGAATACCTTTCTCTTACATTTAGTAAGCATGGCTCCCTCTCTGTCTAGCATCTTTTTATGCATATTTACCTTCTTTAATTTATTGCTGAATGAGAGGAAGAGAGCTCTTTTATGACACATACAAAAAAATGTTCATCCCTAAAAAGTTACACATTTTTTCTTAGATAAATGAGATTGGTAGGCAGTGCATGTTCACAGATGATTAATTAGAAGAACTCTGGAATATTATTAACTTCCATATAGGTCAGCCTATGTATAAATGGTCAATTTCATCGTCAAATTAGATGATGTTAAGGACTGAGATAAACTTGGTTTCAGAGCTCATTGGTAGCCAGATTAAATATATATTGAGCTAAGGAAAATTAATAAAATAAGCTCTTAAGTACCTAGTACATGTTCTAAACATTGCAACTTAAAAGAAAGATGGAAAAAATAAAACCTGTTGTGAACTCAGAGGGTTATTAAATTTTTTTTTAACTGTACAATTCTACTTCATAGACTAGATCGTTCTCTGAATAGTAAAAATATATGACAAATATTTGTATAGCATGTGGCAATCTATAAAACATGTTTGCATGTTTGTGATTTATTTATAGTTAAGAAATCTTACCTTCAAATTACTGAATGGGTTTAATCAAGTACAAAACGCTGGTTTTCATACAGAGGTTAGGTATTGAACACACAGAATGGTTTAGCAATACAATCTGAGCAAAATATTTTTGCTGTGGTATTTGTAAGGTGTATTGCAACTATTCAAGGTTCTGTTAAAACATGTAGCTGTGTTTGAGCACTTAACTAGCAGTACATGATCGAAACTATTTCCTTGAGGGTTTGTACATCCTGCCACAATCCTTGTGTCTTTAAGCTTTGCTGAGAGCTAGTGGATCTTGTTTGGCTGAATTGAGATTCCTTTTTCCTCTAATTGCTTTCCTGAGTAGGTTCTATTCAGGTTGCTTGACCATATTCCAGATCATACCTTCAGGCCATCCAAATGGCTTCAGACTAAAATCGAGGAACACAGAGGATATGTCACAAAGCTGTCTCCTCTATGGATACTCTTGTGTCAAACAAATTATTCAACCCCTTTGTTTTTGTTATTTTGTATTAAGTAATGAATGGAGCAATATCATTTTCTAGGCTTTCTCAAATTTTTTTTTGAAGAAACTCATGCATTATGTAAGCATTTTAAGTGAAAAAATTGTGAAGTAAAGTTTCCATAAAATTTATTTTGAAGTTGTGAGGCTCATTTTTTAAATTACCTTTGACAAGATCCTTAATTTCTTCTTTGATCTCTTTTGAAGTTTTTCTTTTCTAATTGAAAAGAGTGGAAATATTGGAACACATATTTCTATAATTGAAGGAAAAGTACTTTGCTAAGTGACCAATCATATCACATTTCGAGGATTCTACTTCATAAAGGACATGGATGAGATGATAAAAATGGACGTTTTAAATACCTGAAACCTTGCCAGAAATTGCAAGAAGTTTTGGATATGCCAATTAAGCAAAAGAAAAACGACACTCCATGTGCCAACAGCAATTGCACCAGATTATAGTGTAATAGGAACTAAAACCTTATGCGAAATTGTACACCATGACTTTATCTCAGGAAATAACTTTAAATTTATCAGTTGCTTGTGGGGAAGAGATTCAGTGAGTGCACAATATATTGGTTCTTCTCACAGATGACACAACAGTAATTTGAACAATCCCCATGATAATTAAGTGGAGATAGTTTCTGCTTTGGATATTATTTCTCTCATGTATTTAATCTCATTACTTGCAACTACAGCCATTTTTCAGCAGGTGTGGACTGAAATACTTTGTCTGAACATGCCATTAAGGAATCAGGTTATGGGTTTTACTCCTCATGAGTCATTTAGCTTCATAGCAAGAATTTAAAACTGCTAAGATTATCCTTCCAGCCTCCTTCAGATGTACTCATGATAGCTGTCTCCAGAGAAATAAACAAAAGGGTATGGAGAGATAGATCAGTGTAGACCTGGAGCTTGAGCTCCTAAAAAAAAAATCCCTGGACAAAAAGGATCATTGATGGCTCCTTTTGTAGATAACTCAGAGAATGCGTTAATTTTTAACATACTTCAGGTTTTAAAAATATACATGTTTTATTAAATAAAAATATTGCTGAACCACGACAGCAAGTCAGGCAATTTTCTTTAAGATAGAGTTTTCCAAAAGAGGGCATGCATGGTGCAATTTCACTCTAATGAATCCTGTTAGAGCAAGGCACCTGCTATAAAATAATCCTTTTCTGGGTTTTTTATGTTGGGTTAAAAAACACATGTAGGACTAGTGTTTAGACAGCTCAAATAGGAACAAATGTGAATGTAGTGATTACTCCAGGTACTGAAATAATTTTATACCACGGAATGGAAAAGAAAACTGAATTATTTCGGGGAGAAATATCACCTGAATATCTTTCTATAGAGTTTTGAGTCTGAATCCACTCCCGCAGATTAGTCATAGATTATTTTACCTTATAAATGTCAGTATTATGCTCTTTCTCTACCCATTACTTTTGTTCAAGTCCTCATTAATCCTACATAGATTCTCCCACAACTTACTAAATGGTCTCTAATCTTCCCTCTTGCTCATCTCCTAGCCATTCTCTATGATACAGGGTGACCTTTCTGAAATATAACTTTCTTTTTAAAAAATCCATTGTTTATCCAAACCTTTGGAAATATATTTAAACTTTTAAATTTGGGCTTCTGTTAACATTTCTTGCTCTAGTAAACTTCTTTCAACTTCCCAAATATGACAAGTTTCTCTCTGTTTTGTTCTCTTTAACTTTTCTGCTAATCTCAACTATTCTCAAGAGAGGCTCAGGTCACCAAGAACTTCCTCTAAGAATTGTTCTTAGCTTTTGAATTTTCTTAGGGAGAGCACACACTGGCTTCAGCCAAGGGATGTTTCAATGTTTTTGCGCCCTCAGTGCTTGGCATACAGTGGGTGGTCTGTAAATTTAGAGCAGTGAAGTGAAACACCAGCTCCTCTCTTCAGCCTATATGCTTACTTATAGAAGTCATCTGATCCCTAAGGTGAAGGCTGAATATGCTGAGAAAGAGCTATGTTTCAGAGGCTATGGGTTTCTGTTCAAGGGTAGTAGACTCTCTTTCAAAAAGACCCAAATCTAGCATTTTATGATGCTCCAAAGAGTAATCCTGGAAAGTAAAGGCAAGGCTGCTCTATGTCTTGTGTATGGAAGGGGGTGGAGTGGTGTGTATATGTGGTGGGTTTGTGGTTTGTAAACGCATCGACCTGTTTTCTTTTCAGATCCTTCAAAAATGACAATGGTAACTGAATTCCTCAAGCAGGCGTGGTTTATTGACAATGAAGAGCAGGAATACATTGTAAGTCAAGTGACAATGAAATAACTTAGTTAAATATTAAAATAGAAACTAATGTAAGTGAATGGACAGTAATTTATTTCTCACTCATCCACAGAAAACTGTGAAAGGATCCAAAGGTGGTCCTGGGTCATCAGTGATCCCCTGTCCTAGCTTTGATCCATCCTCAGATGTTGAGGCCTTGCATAAAGCAATCACAGCTAAAGGTAATTCTGTCTCCCCAAAACAGTCCCCTCCTAGACATTTCAGAATGGCTACTAAAAAACAGACATGTGCAATTTAAAGAGTCTTTTGTTTTGAAGATAAAAAGATTTCCTTGTCAACGAAGATATATTTCCTTTCTCAGCGCTTGGGAAATTTTGGTCAAATTGGTAGAATATTTACTTCTACAACAGATATGCTCACAAAGCTCATTTCTAACAGGCTCAATGCTGAAGTCAACACCTCTGCTCACATTTAGGGTTTGAACTAGGAAACAAACACTGCAACACTGAGGGCCAGGAACAATTTCTTCCTCCTTTCTCATTCAAGTGAATGGAATGTCATCCCAAGTGCTTTCATTTGATATGCAGTATCGCATCCATATCCCAGTCTGGTAAAATTTGTACTTCTTCGTTTTGTTAAGAACTTCCTTTGAAGCATCTTGATAATGAACCATTTTATGTCGGTTATTGATGATGAAGAAAATTGATTTTAGAAGTCTAGGGGCCCTTTATTTCCAGGTGTGGATGAAGCGACCATCATTGAAATTCTAACTAAGAGAAACAATGCCCAGCGTCAGCAGATCAAAGCAGCCTATCTCCAGGAAAAAGGAAAGGTAGGTTGGAGTGGTTAATTGAGATAATTAATTTCAGTCATATTTGTGATTAAGTATAGATTTTGAAGCACAGTTGCCTAGTTCTGTCAGTCTCTAACCACCGTTTTTCCATTACAACTAAGATTACTGTATTTATCCTCTTGGTTGCAATGTAATCAATTTTAGCAAATTTCCTGGTTTTATATATTGTTTTGTCATCTTGATTCTTTGCCCATGTCATGTGGTGTTCTGTATTGGAGACAAGCCTTTAACTTGAACATAACAGACATCAAGATTACTATTGGCAATAAGAAATATGTTCTGATTGAAATGTGTCTTCTGCTAAAACTTAAACTGAACTGTTTAATGTCTGAATGTAAAGTTTATACATATAATTCTATTTTAAAAGTAAGCTTTATATTTTTATACAAAAAATGGCAATTTTTTTAAGGAGTGCAGTTAGAAAACTATTTGATGTCTGACTATAGTGCTTATTTGAACAGTGCAAATCCCAATGGTTGGAAAAGTTATTAACACATTATTTTTATTTTTATTTTTTTTATTTTTTATTTTTTTGCGGTACGCGGGCCTCTCACTGTTGTGGCCTCTCCCGTTGCGGAGCACAGGCTCCAGACGCGCAGGCTCAGCGGCCATGGCTCACGGGCCCAGCCGCTCCGCGGCATGTGGGATCCTCCCGGACCGGGGCACGAACCCGTGTCCCCTGCATCGGCAGGCGGACTCTCAACCACTGCGCCACCAGGGAGGCCCTAATACATTATTTTTAAAGTATTCTTACTACTGTTTCTGTTAATACACAACCCCTATCTTTTGAGTTCTGTGATTTCTTCCCTGTATAAAGGATTGAGAACCCTGTCCTTTAAAAAATTATCAATGAATTCAGTAAATTTCATTCTAATCACTCTAGATCTAAAAGATTAAGATATTAAATATCAGGTACCCTTTTCTATGTAAAGGGAAGGAGCTCTAAAAAATGGTTGTGTTTAGGACTCAGCAAGACTATCTAAAGATCAGGTAACACCACATTACTGTATCACCCTGCATGTTATTTACAAGAAGGTTATAACATCTCCTTTTTATAGCCCCTGGATGAAGCTCTGAAGAAAGCCCTCAAAGGTAACCTTGAGGAAGTTGCTTTGGCTCTGTTGAAAACTCCAGCCCAGTTTGATGCTGATGAGCTACGTGCTGCCATGAAGGTAAATCATCTAATTTAAGCAAAACTCCTTTCCTCAAGAGAATGTCTAATCCACTTATGCCTCTTACTGTATTCTCAACAACTAGTATAGGACCATCAATCAGTGGTTATAAAATGAATAAGTGAATGAATAAATAAATGAATAAATAAATGTTGGTGTTAACAACTATGTTATTTCCACTATCTTCATGATGTTATTATATATCATAGATCTCTCTTTTTATGTATTTGCCCAAAATATTTGCTTTAAACCCATTTTGTTTTTAGAGCACTATAATAGATAGACCTTATTGTAATTATTAAATATTGTGGATATTTACTAAATACTGTGAGAAATTTACTAAATGTCAGATTCGAACAAATTTTGGGACACAAAAACTAGTTGATATTCTTGAATGAAGATTTTTCTACAATTCTTTTATTCTTCTTTTTCAATTCAGGGCCTTGGAACTGATGAAGACACTCTGAATGAAATTTTGGCATCAAGAACTAACAGAGAAATCAGAGAAATTAACAGAGTCTATAAAGAAGGTAAGTTTTAATGTCCAACAACCCAATTGCCTTAGTCGGGAAGGAAATCTGATATACTTCAAAAAAAAATTGAGTGTGGATGTTAATTATGGGGACTTTGGAAACTACATATTAACATATTTCTTCATTGTTTATCACATGTCTACCACATGCACATACTGTTACCAGACACATTAGAGCTGCTGGGGTGCAGATAAGGGACACAATTGTCTCAGCCCTCATCAAGTTTGCACTTTAATAAAAAATGTCCCTTTGGGACAAATGGCTACATATTATTGCAGTGGAAAACTCAATTCAAAGAACTAAATTTAAAGAATTTCCTAAAAACATTTCTTATCTTTCTGAGGTTTATTTCATAAAAATGTCCCGTTGTCTTCCATTTTGAAAAGATAACAACAACAAAACACCCCAAACATTTGTCCTTGAAAAAGTACAGAGCTTGGTGCTTATAATTCTCTGATGGAAACTAACTTTACCATTATGAGCATAAATGACTCACTTACTTTCAATGTCCAGATAGATCCATGGGGATGAAAGACCAGCAGTGGCTCATGTTATCTATTCAGTGAAACATCTCATTTCAGTGGTATGCTCAACAGTATAAAGAGTATCTGCAAGTGGGCCCTGGGCAGTGCTGGGTTTTTACTATTTTCCTTTTCTTGTTTCCTAAGTCCCCAGCTTTTTTGTTTTCCCAGCTTAACATGTAGCACCACAGAGGATATTTCCGCTTGATTTTAATACCAAACATAGAGAATACAATAGCCCTTGTATATTATTTTCACAGCAATCTAATAAAGGAACCAGAATAAGGAAGCTTTTAACTTCATTTTCTGCAATTCATATCTCATTTTCAATATTTATCTTAAATCCATTTATCAGTGAAAACCATCAAGAGGGGCATTATTATTAGTTGTGGGGTTTTTTTGTTTTGTTTTGTTTTGTTTTTTGCGGTATGTGGGCCTCTCACTGTTGTGGCCTCTCCCGTTGCGGAGCACAGGCTCCGGATGCACAGGCTCAGCGGCCATGGCTCACGGGCCTAGTTGCTCCACGGCATGTGGGATCTTCCCAGACCGGGGCACGAACCCGTGTCCCCTGCATTGGCAGGCGGACTCTCAACCACTGCGCCACCAGGGAAGCCCTATTATTAGTTTTTTTCTTTGATAAAACATAGTTTACAAACGTAAATATCCATAAATTATTCCCAACGTATAGTTCAATGACAGCTTATTAAATTGTTCTGTCTTCTAGTGAATTATAAATTCAATTACTTTTTGCTAGTACGGCATTATTTTGCAAGTTAAGCATGGGTGTTTAACAAAGAAAAGTTTTACGTCTATATCTAAGGTAGACGGGTATACATACACACATACATGCATAACTAAAATATATTACATATAAGATATTTATCATTTTTAAAGTAAATAAATACTCTGTGTTCAAGCAAGTTCCTCTGGTTTATTTTTTAAAATAACTGTTCTATTCAACTCATTGCTTAAATTCTGGTATGTTTTATTTCAGAATTGGTTTTGTTTTTTTTTTTTTGCGGTACCCGGGCCTCTCACTGTTTTGGCCTCTCCTGTTGCGGAGCACAGGCTCCGGACATGCAGGCTCAGCGGCCATGGCTCACGGGCCCAGCCGCTCCGCGGCATGTGGGATCCTCCCGGACCGGGACACGAACCCATGTCCCCTGCATCGGCAGGCGGACTCCCAACCACTGTGCCACCAGGGAAGCCCCGGGAATTGGTTATTTAATAATGTACACCTATGCAATTTATTCTCATTAGCAAAAGCTTTAGGGCTATAGCTTTTCACAGTATTATCTAAATTGTTTTAATTGCCTTATAGGCAATAAATTTGATGATCAGAAATTTTGCTTGATCTGATTCCTCTATTTTTATTAAAAAATGATAATATTTGAAATGTGTCCCATAAGTCATTGAACACTTGGCATTGCAAATTGTGAGCCAATATAGAGATGTCAGGTATTACTATTATCACCATTACTTATCACTAGTTTAATACAAGATATACTTTTCTTATTTCTCAGAACTGAAGAGAGATCTGGCTAAAGACATCACCTCAGACACATCTGGAGATTATCAGAAGGCTTTGCTTTCTCTTGCTAAGGTATAACTCAGATAGTTCAGGAAATGCCTCTTCTTTTATGAAAAGTAAAATCTTAGATTTCGTCTCTCTAGAAATGAGCAATTCATTCCTTTTCCCACAAAGAATATTACTCATCTGATTTTAAGGGAATTAAGTAAATCATGTGATTACATGCTAGAAAACCACTTACAAAAGAATGGGATATTTTTCAGGGTGACCGATGTGAGGATGTTGCCGTAAAGGACGACTTGGCTGATGCGGATGCCAGGGTAAGCAAGTACTCACAAATACTCCTAGAATCCACTTTCCTACTTCAAATAGGTCCTACCTGAGGTGAGGTACCACTTGAGGGCCTCCACATGAAAGCAAATCTGAGATCCTCCAAAAGGACCATAGTACCTAGTGTCCATTCCCTGAATGATGCCTACCTTTCTGCATTCAAGCCGTCAAAGACAGGAAATGTGGTCTTTATGTTTTCAGTAGATTGCACTATTCATGAAGCTGGAGAGGAATGAGAGAGAACAATGAGAATTTGATTTGTTATTCCCAAGAATTGTTTTGTTGAGAAAACAGAATTTTTATTTTACCAGGTATAAGAAATAAAGTGGAAAGAATAAGCACATCGAATATTCTTTTAACAGTGAACATTGGTTTAGAGGTGTAAGTTTATATTGTAAAAATACTATTGTAATGACATTAAAATTATAAAAATTAGAACATTTATATACTTTGAAGCATATCGTTATACATAGTGTCAGCGAGGTTGCTTGTTATTTATACATCAATCCATTGGCAACATTAGAAAAACTGTGTCATTTTAGGGCCTGGACTTTTTGTTAAAAAAAAAAAAAGACAGCTATTATTTACATATGCCTTCCTCATGGGATAGTATTCTCTACAAATTCATCACAGTGAGTTAGTAAGAATGGAAACTTATTTGATCACCTCCACTCACTGTACCAGTACATTATCCTGCACATAATAAGCATTTATTAACTTTTGTTGAATGAATGCATATATATCAGATGTTTGCTTGGAAAGTCCAGAATAACTTCTTACGCCCATTGGAAATTTGACCATTTTAATAGAAATTGTGCAATCATACCAAAGAATCAAAGTAGCATTTGAATAGTTGCCCATAGTAAGAAATTACTCTTATTTGCTTGTGATATTTCTGAATTTGCTTTCCATTTTAAGGCTATCAGGGCTCTTAGATGTATATTTATGGCAGCTACATGGATTAGTGTGACCTAGGAAGAGGATGGTAATTAACATTTCAAAGTTAATAGAGCATGTTTGTGACAATAAGGCAGGGATTATCTTTTCCATTTGCAAAAGAGGAAAATCTGTAGTTTAATAAGGTCCAACTATTTATCTAAGATTACAGAGCTATTAAGTGGCACAGTCAGAATTTGAATCCAGAAATTCTAACATCAAAATTCAAGATCTAGGTAATGGTTGAATTACTGACTTACCAGTACCATTTGCTGAAAACTACTTTGAACAGTTACAAGTAAAATTAAAAATTAGACAGTCCCTTGGAGTTGCCTTGATACGGAGTGCAATCTTAAAGCAATTTAATTTAACAAACATTTGGGACCTCCCTGGTGGCGCAGTGGTTGAGAGTCCGCCTGCCGATGCAGGGGATACGGATTCGTGCCCCGGTCTGGGAGGATCCCATATGCCGCGGAGCGGCTGGGCCCGTGAGCCATGGCCGCTGAGTCTGTGCGTCCGGAGCCTGTGCTCCGCAACGGGAGAGGTCACAACAGTGAGAGGCCCGCGTACCACCAAAAAAAAAAAAAACATTTATTCTGCAAACATATATTCAGTCTCTAGGGTTCGCAAGGCACCTTGAGAGATACTATGGAAAATACTTGACAAAATAGGGTTCCCATCTTTAAGGAACTTATAATCTTAGCATTGCCTACTCTGATTGTATTGGACACAGCAGCTGCTGCCTCCAAAATCTTTGAAGAGATCTAACATTCTTGTGCAGATAGCAAGTCAGCAGATAGTCAAGTGTTTATTTTCTTGACAGGCCTTATATGAAGCAGGAGAAAAAAGAAAAGGGACAGATGTTAATGTGTTCACCACCATTCTTACCACCAGAAGCTCTGCCCATCTTCGCAGAGGTAAGAATAAAACAAATGTTTCCTGGGATTGTTTATAGAAGATGCAGGGGTTTTTTAGGACAAATAAGAGAAAGGAAAGAGAGAAATCTTAATCATTGTCATTCTGATACCAAATGAATGCAGTGTTCCTGACCCCTTCTTGCTATTTGTGCATTTGTCCAGCTTTGTACCACCACCATTTTATAGTATTTGAAACACATTTTATGACTTTGGCATGTAGAACATTAGTTTGTTATTTTTACTATTTCCTTTCCCTAAAATATTTGGAATAGGTCTGACAACATATACACATGCAACGAAACAAATGAAATTACAATGAAGAAAAACAAAAAAAAAACTCATGGCTGAGTGAAGAAAAGAGTATCTAGATGCTGCAGAAACAAAACCCAAAAAAAGAGTTCTTGCCCTTGATCACAAGATTTAACTCTTGACTTCTGGAAGTCAAGGCAAAGGGAAGGTCATGATGATTACCTAAAGTTTATTATTTTTATAACAGCACTCCAATTTCTAATGTTAAAATTAAGAGAAATCTACTACACAGATCTTTATATAAGGAAAGATCCATTTGTTATGGCACTTATCTCTGATGTAGTGTTATGGATGTCAATCACATGCCACTTCTAATAAATATCAATGTTTGCAAAAATTTCCCCAAAATATACAGAAGCACCAAAATAGCCATGTAAGTTACATTCCTCAGAGAAGATGATGTATCCAAAATATGCTCAGTTGAATAATTAGCTTTAAAATGTGTTTTTTGAAGTTCAGTCCTCCTAAGGAATACTTTGACTCAGTTGCCCTGATTTTGCTCAAGTTTGCTAAAGAATAGGATGTTTTGTACATCTCTTAGTTTAAATTTAATATTCAGTGTTTCAGAAGTACTCCAAGTACAGTAAGCATGACATGAACAAAGTTCTGGACCTGGAGTTGAAAGGTGACATCGAGAAATGCCTCACAGTTATTGGTATGTAGTCCTGGAGGGGGAAGAGTTTTCTAACTTGAAATTGCATTGTCAATGCTGTCCCATAATTTACAAAATAAAATATAACAAAACAAAACAAAAACACAGATGTAATTTATATTTCAAATAGAGGCAACATGTAAGATAATGGCAATAAATATTTAGCTAAAGTTATACAATGGCCTTATTAGTAATAACAGATATTATTTCCTTTTTTAAAAAGATGGGCAGGTGGACAATACTTACTGAGCACCTACTTATACTACCATGCAATACACCAGGCTGGGCATGGCACAAAGGAAAGTCAAAATGGTCATTAAGAGCATAGGATTTGGAATTAAATAAATGCAGATCCACATTCTGGTCTGTCACTTGCTAATTGAGTAATCTTGGGCAAGTCCAAAGGATTTGATTCAGTAGGTCTCTGGTGGCTTCTGAAAAGGTCTTCAGAAGCAAAGGATTTTAAAGGTTTCCCATTTTATTCAGATGACCAGTCAAGGTTTGGAAACCTGCATTTTAAAGCAGTGCTTCTCAAACATTAATGTGCACATGAATCCCTTGGGAATCTTGTTAAAATGCAGATTCTAATTCAGTAGATCTGGGGTGGGGCCTGGATTCTGCATTTCTAACAAGCTCTTAGTTGATGCCAATTCTTTTGGTCCATAGACCACACTTTGAGTATCAAGGTAGAGAATCATACTAATGGACACATCTGTTAGTATTTTATAATATTTGGCAGCTGCCTTATATTTTAAGACTGTCCTGTTCCACTTAAAATTTTTTTCTTATTACAACATGAAAAACTATTTCTTCCATGCCAGCATGACCTTTAACACCTACTAGTTTCCCTGTTTCCATGAAGAGTATACTCAGGATAGCATGAAATACTGAAGTTGCTGTTGGGTAGATTTAAGATAATAGGAAAAGAGTGATGTTGTCAGAGAACAGAATATTCAAAGTCACCATCTAGAAAGTAGCTTCTTATAAGCCAAATATCCCATATTGGTAGGAAGGGTAAGGAACAGGGATGGAGAAGAGAATCTTACTTGTAAAACTCTGTATTCTTGTTTCTGTCACATGCATCCTTCTTTTTTTGGTGGTAAATATGTCAACTAAGATACACCTCTCTTGCAGTGAAGTGTGCCACAAGCAAATCAATGTTCTTTGCTGAGAAGCTTCATCAGGCCATGCAGGTAACTTTCAACATATGTGATTTGCTTAGGGAAAAAAAATTATGGTGTATGGAAAGAAGAAAAGAAAACCTCATATTGTTTGAAAATTACACTTATTTTAATATCTTTCCATTAAAAAGAATTACTTTTCCATCCAGTGCAAGAGGTAATATACTTCCTTATTAGAATAAAATTCTCCGTTAGATTTGTTATGTTCTTTTATAGGTAAGATAGTAAGGTGAGCTTGAATGTAATTTGTAGATTACGCATGATTTAAATAAAACTTCAGTCAGCAGAGGAAGGGTGATATACTTCCTCTTTTAATGTATGATTTTAGTAACCTACTTCTGCTAAGGTTGTAAGTTGCACAATCTCCCCCTTTCTAAGCTTCACTTATCTTTTTTATTATTCTGCCTTCCATGCCATTGCATTATATGTCATTCTAAGATTTTTAAATTTTGTTCTAAGATCACTGAAGGGGAAGGTGTTATTAAGATGTATTTGAGATACCTTAACCACTTCACTTTAACTTTATCGTTTAGCATGCATCTTATTATATAGGTTGTCACCTCCATGCTTGTATTGTGACGTTATGAAATTGGCTTTTTTTTTTCCTTTGCCACTTCAAAATAAGGAAGTCTTCAGAGAACGATCTAACTATTCAATTAATAGGAAAGAGTCCCTATGAAGTGATAGGCATTGTGCTACTAGGTATCAAGAGTAGGCAGTACAGTCCCTGACCCCATGCCTGCTCTTATCTAGTGAGGTAATTAGATGGGTAACAATGAAAACCTAGTATTGTAAAAGAGCAGAAGAGGGGCCTGTGCCCCAGGCTTTGGAAATCAATGTAGCCTTGCTGTCAGCTAAACTAAGACCTGATATTTGAAAAGGAATTAGCCAGAGGAGAGCAGAAGTGGACGAGATGAAGGGATAAAGCAAGACTGGTCCAGGAGGAGGAGATACTATGTCTCTTTCTGGATAGTAAACATAATTAGAGTGATGGTGCATGGTGGAAGAAGTTGTAGAATTAGGCAGGGCATTGTAAGCCCAGATAAAATGATTGGTTTTCATCCTAAAAGCAGCAGAAGGCCATTGAAGGTTTTTTTTTTGGTGGGGGGGACGGTGGGGTTTGCTGTATGCAGGCCTCTCACTGCTGCGGCCTCTCCCTTTGCGGAGCACAGGCTCTGGATGCGCAGGCCCAGCGGCCACGGCTCATGGGCCCAGCCGCTCCGCGGCACATGGGATCCTCCCGGACTGGGGCACGAACCCACGTCCCCTGCATCGGCAGGCGGACTCCCAGCCACTGCGCCACCAGGGAAGCCCCATTGAAGGGTTTTAAATAGATGAATGGGAAGATCAGATTTATAATTTAGGAAGTTTACTTCATTTGTAATTATTGAATAGTTTAGACAGAGGAAAGACTGGGTGGTAGAAGACCAATTAGGAGGTTATGAAAGCTTGTATATATGCTGCTGATATCACAGTTTGGTTTGTGTCATTTTATTACCACTTGTATAAAGTGTGTGTGTGTATTTTAATGTGGTGATAGTTTCTCCATAGAAACTATATAGGTGAGCTTAAGAGCTTCACATTCAAACCCATATCCTGCCTTATTAAGAGTATGCTCTGAACATGAGGGACGCTTACCATCATTTGTTTTGGACAGGGTATTGGAACTCGTCATAAGACACTGATCAGGATTATGGTCTCCCGTTCTGAAATCGACATGAATGACATCAAAGCATGCTATCAGAAGTTGTATGGCATCTCTCTCTGCCAAGCCATCCTGGTATGTTGTGATTTTCATAATGCTAACCCCACAAATGACAATACTTTTGCAACTTCTTCAAAGAGAAAGGCTGACTTATTGTATCTGTAAATTTCATATGTAAGATTAATTTGTTATATTAAGATACAGGGACTTCCCTGGTGGTCCAGTGGTTAAGACTCCACACTTCTACTGCAGGGGGTGCAGGTTCGATCCCTGGTCAGGGAACTAAGATCCTGCATGCCATGTGGTACAGCCAAAATATAAAAATTTTAAAAAAAGATACATAATTTAAAGTAAACTGAACTTTCACTGGTAAAATCTACTAGTGAGTTCTATAATGAAAGACTCTGCAAATTTTCCAATAGTCATGGAAACAGTTTCCCATACATACATTTAGCAATCAAAATATTTTAGTAGAGAGACATAATGATTTATATAATTATTTATGATCAATGAATACTGATCAGAGGATTTGAAACTTTTTATTCTAACTTTTTCCTTAATTTTGTCATATGTGAAATATATAAAATACATGTTCAAGTTAAGAAGTAAAAAAAGACAAGTCAAGGGGTTTTGAACTTAATGAAAGATAAGTGACTGTTTAAATTCAATTTGGCATTTATATTGGATAACTAAAATCTACCAAGAAAAAGTGAGAATATCATGGGCTTATAACTTTCACTCTGGTTGAGCAAGTCAGAGGTGATACGAAATTGTATTGTGTTGTACTTAATTCTGTGTGGTATTTCATTCTTGGAAAACAATGGCTCTAATATATAACATGATCAATTCAGAGAAGTTTGCAATCTGAATTTTGAAAGCTATTGCTTTTCATATAATAATTAAAATATCAGTTATCTGCTATATGAATTATATTATTTGATTAAATAAGTGATATTCTTATCCAAGATTCTAGAAAATAGATGTACTGTGATGTATGTTCTACAACTGTTAAGTCTAATACAGTAATTATTCTCAATTTAAAAATACCTTCTATTGATTATGGTTTCAGGTAGCATTAAGTATACTTTATTTTTTATCAACAGGATGAAACCAAGGGGGATTATGAAAAAATCCTGGTGTCTCTCTGTGCAGGAGACTAAACATTCCTTTGATGATCTCAAGCTTTTTGATCAGAAGACTTATTAACCATATCTTTCCATTCCATATCATAGATTTAAATAGGAAAACTTCTTCAACAGGAATATAGTCTAGTAACTTCTTCCTGAAAAGTATAGCCTATAAATAATTTTTTATTTCAACTCTATATAATAGAGATACGTTTATTAAAAATATATTTACTCCAAACTATAAAACCCCATAAAGAGGTTATTCTAGTAACATTGCTTGAGAAAGATGTTTATGTCACAGAAAATAAAATGATTTTACAGGACAATTGGTGCACCATTAGTTCTTCTATTCTGATTTTCTTTTGTGTGTAATGCAGTTGTTTGATTTGATATCAAGGGTCAGGAGCCTGAATTCTAAATTATAATCCTCTAATGAAATAGATTTTACATATTAAACGAAATAAAATATTCACAGAGTTAGAAAATGAACTTCATACATTTTACCATCTGGGTACAGATTATTGAGAGAGTATCTTAGTATAATAACGGATTTATTGCATCAGTATTGTAACAATTGGATATTCTGCTATATTTCATGAACCAGTATAAAGATGAAATAGCAACAGCAATAAAATTCCTCACTTTTTAAAAAATGGTAGTTGCATATTTTCTAAGAGACTATCAAACTGCTTTCCAGAGTGGCTGTACCATTTTACTTTCCCATCATAAATGCATGAGTAATCTAGTTTCTCCTCTCCACAACCTCACTAGCATTTGATATTGTCACTATTTTGTATTTTGGCATTGTTTATTTTTTATTGTTGACTTTTGAGAATTCCTTATATATTCTACATATTAGTCCTTTGTCAAATATGTGGTTTGCAAATATTTTTTCAGTCTATAGCTTGTATTCTCATCTTCTTAATAGAGAAAGACTTTCTCAGAGGAAACATTTCAAGTTTTAATGAGATTCAATTTTTCAATTTTTCCTTTCATTGATTTTGCTTTTGGTGTCACATCTACAGACTCTTTACCTAACCTTTGGTCCTGAAGATTTTCTCCTGTTTTTCCTAAAAGTTTTATAGTTTTCCATTTTACATTTCAGTTTGTGATCCATTTTGAATTAATTTTTGTGTAAAGTGTGAGATCATACCTTGGTCAAAATTCTTTTTTTTTTTTTTTTTTTTTTTTTTGCTTATGACTATCCAGTTGCTCTCATACCATTTGTTGAAAAGGTAGTTATACTTCCATTGAATTGCTTTTGCACATTCGTAAAAAAAAAAAATCAGTTATTTTCCTTTGAGAGTATTCTTACCACATAGGTGGTAATTTAATTTATCCATTCCCAAAAGAACTGAGTTGGGTATTTGAATTTCTGACTATTCTCACCTTCATTCACCTGACTGTAGCTTTATTTTCCTTAATTACTGTCCTTCACTTTCCTCCATGGACACCTGTCCCACGCATCTTACGGAACAACCATGATGACTTGGCCCATAATGTATTAGCCAAACTGAGGCTGGCCAAACTGAGATATGCTGCTTATTACAGCACTGATTTTTTTAGTTCTTTTGTTATTATACATGACACCTTTCTTGTGTGCTGGATTGAGAAGGAGAAGTACCTGAGTGGGAAATCAGAGGGAACCTGGGGCTGGTTCATTGAGACAGGATGGATTTATCCAGGTATGTTTGTTATCACTGTTCTAAACAAGGTCAAGGTGGTACAAATATTTCTGCGAGTTAAGATTGCAGCCACACTCTTCCTCTTCCAAATTAATTTTAAAGAAACTGCCTAACCTAGTTATTCTTCTTTGCCTATCTTAACCATCCCTGTCCATTATCTGCTCTTTTCTGCTCTCCTCTGGAAGATGACTTCTGAACACTTTACCCTGCAGGCTCTCTTACCTTCTGACTTCTGGCTGAATTCAGCCCTTTGGGGGAGCTGGTAGAAGATGGGAGATCAGGAGGAGATATCCTTCTGCTCTCCCTGATCCTACACAGATTTATTAACGATGTGTTCTTCTATAATTATAACATCTTCTGGTTGGCCAAGCTCTCAACACTTTGCTTTCTTGTCACTTGGGTCCTGGAATTCCTGCTGGTGCTGGCCCTTGGGTGCTTCAACATTCCATGTTGGCTCCTTTAACCTGCTCCCACCTCTGTAAATAGTCCCTTATTTAAAACTATCACAAAACTCCCAGCTTGGTGTGCCAGCCATTTCCAGCTAGGACTCTGTATGATGATACTTTCCAAAGGTGCTAGCCTAATGATTTTATCAAAAACTACTTGAGAGGCTCCTGACTAAATTCTAGACTCTAGAATAGGTAAGTGGATACACACTTGAATAGGAGAGTATGTAGTAAGTAGAGATATAAAAAAACATTTTAGAAGATAAAAATATATAGCTCTCGGGCCTCCCTGGTGGCGCAGTGGTTGAGAGTCCGCCTGCCGATGCAGGGGATACGGGTTCGTGCCCCGGTCTGGGAGGATCCCATATGCCGCGGAGCGGCTGGGCCCGTGAGCCATGGCTGCTGAGCCTGCGCATCCGGAGCCTGTGCTCCGCAACGGGAGAGGCCACAACAGTGAGAGGCCCGCGTACCACAAAAAAAAAAAAAAAAAAAAAAAAAAAAAAAAAAATATATAGCTCTCTATGATCCATGAAAGAAAAAATTGATTAGACTTCATTAAAATTAAAAACTTCTGCTCTGTAAAAGATACTGTTAAGAAAATGAGAAAACAAGCCACAGACTGGGAGAAAATCTTTGAAAAACAATATCTGATAAAAGACTGGTATCCAAAACACACAAAAGAACTCTTAAAACTCACATAAGAAAACAGCCTAATTTAAAAATGAGCAAAAGATCTCAACAGGCACTTCACCAGAGAAGATACACAGATGGTAAATAAGCATATGAAAAGATGCTCAACATCATATGTCATTAGTGAATGGAAAATTAAAATAATGAAATACCACTACACATTTATTTGAATGACCAAAATCCATTCCAAGTGGAGTAACAGAAAAATCTCATTCATTGCTCATAAGAATGCAAAATAGTACAGCCATTTTGGAAGTTTCTTACAAGTTAAAGATAGTCTTATACAATTTAGCAATCATACTGCTAGGTATTTACCCAAATGAGTTGAAAAGTTATCTCTGCACAAAAACTTGCACACAAATGCTTATAGCTGCTTTATTCATACTTTCCAAAATTTGGATGCAACTAAGATGCCTTTCAAAAGATTAATGGATAACTAGCATATACACAGTGGAATATTATTCAGCCATAAAAAGAAATGAGCTATCTTTGGAGGAAAAGGTATGTATTAATCTTAAACACATATTGCTGAATGAAAGAAGACAATCTGAAAATCGGCTGTATGATTCCAACTATATGATGTTCTAGAAAAGGCAAAACTATGAAGATAGTAAAAAGATGAGTGGTGGTCAAAGGTTAGGGAGAAGGAGGGAGAGATGAATAGGTGAAGCACAGGGCGTTTTCAGGTTAATTAAACTATTGAGTATAGGGGGCTTCCCTGGTGGCGCAGTGGTTGAGAGTCCGCCTGCTGATGCAGGGGACGTGGGTTCGTGCCCTGGTCTGGGAAGATCCCACATGCCGCGGAGCGGCTGGACCCGTGAGCCATGGCCGCTGAGCCTGCGCGTCCGGAGCCTGTGCTCCGCAACGGGAGAGGCCACAACAGTGAGAGACCCGCGTACAGCAAAAAGAACAAAAAACAAAAAAACAAAAAACTATTGAGTATAACACTGTAATGGTGGACACACGCATTATGCACTTGTCAAACCTATAGAGCTCTATCATACAAAGAGTGAACCCTAAGCATAGATTTTAGATAATAATAAGGTGTCAATATTGGCTCATCAATTTTAACAAATGTACCCACTAATCTGTTAACAACAGGGAAAACTGTGAGATAGGGAGAGAAAGGGTATATGGGAACTCAGCGCAATTTTGCTGTAAACCTAAAACTCTCCTAAAAAATAAAGTCTATTAAAAAAACAGTTCTCAACTTTTTAAAGCTTATAATATATCCAGAAAGAAAGAATCATGCAAAAGATGATAGTATAAAGTAATAATGGTTATATACAGACATATATGAAATACTTAGTAAAATAAGAGAGCAACAAAATCGGGAAAAGCTACAAAATGGAAAATACTTGAAGGATTAGTGGTACTTCATCCTGTTGAATTATTGAATGAATAAATTTATTGAGAATTTCCCATTCTTATGAACTATTCTTAGATGTTTAAGAATTTTTTAAAAATTTAGTCTTCAAACAAGGCTGTGAGGAAAGTGTCATGTGCTTTTTACGTAGGAGGAATCTAAAGTTCCCAAGGTCACATGACTTGCCCAAGGTGAATGAATGAACATAAATTTGAACACAGGTCTTCTGACCTCCAAAGCTACCTATAGGAAGAAAGACCAAGAAAGGAATGAGACTGAATGAGAACCTGCTTCAGACACCAGATCTTTTGACAAAGATGTTATTTTAATTAAGGAGCAAAAATCAAAATGTCCTCTGTTGCATATAAATAAGTGCAGTGATTTTTTGTGTGTGTGATTTTTTTTAATGTTTTATTTTTTCAACTTTATTGGAGTATAATGGCTTCACAATGGTTTATTAGTTTCTGCTTTATAATAAAGAAAATCAGTTATATATATATACACCTGTTCCCATATCCCTTCCCTCTTGCATCTCCCTCCCTCCCACCCTCCCTATCCCACCCCTCCAGTCGGTCACAAAGCACCGAGCTGATCTCCCTGTGCTATGCGGCTACTTCCCACTAGCTATCTATTTTACGTTTGGTAGTGTATATATGTCCATGCCTCTCTCTCGCTTTTTCACAGCTTACCCTTCCCCCTCCCCATATCCTCAAGTCCATTCTCAACTGGGTCTGTGTCTTTATTCAGGTTTTACCCCTAGGTTCTTCATGACATTTTTTTTCTTAAATTCCATATATATGTGTTAGCATATGGTATTTGTCTTTCTCTTTCTGACTTACTTCACTGTATGACAGACTCTAGGTCTATCCACCTCATTACAAATAGTTCAATTTCATTTCTTTTTATGGCTGGGTAATATTCCATTGTATATATGTGCCACATCTTCTCTATCCATTCATCCAATGACGGACACTTAGGTTGTTTCCATCTCCGGGTTATTGTAAATAGAGCTGCAATGAACATTTTGGTACATGACTCTTTTTGAATTATGGTTTTCTCAGGGTATATGCCCAGTAGTGGGATTGCTGGGTCATATGGTAGTTCTATTTGTAGTTTTTTAAGGAACCTCCATACTGTTCTCCATGGTGGCTGTACCAATTCACATTCCCACCAGCAGTGCAAGAGTGTTCCCTTTTCTCCACACCCTCTCCAGCATTTATTGTTTCTAGATTTTTTGATGATGGCCATTCTGACTGGTGTGAGATGATATCTCATTGTAGTTTTGATTTGCATTTCTCTAATGATTAATGATGTTGAGCATTCTTTCATGTGTTTGTTGGTAATCTGTATATCTTCTTTGGAGAAATGTCTGTTTAGGTCTTCTGCCCATTTTTGGATTGGGTTGTTTGTTTTTTTGTTATTGAGCTGCATGAGCTGCTTATAAATTTTGGAGATTAATCCTTTGTCAGTTGCTTCATTTGCAAATATTTTCTCCCATTCTGAGGGTTGTCTTTTGGTCTTGTTCATGGTTTCCTTTGCTGTGCAAAAGCTTTGAAGTTTCATTAGGTCCCATTTGTTTATTTTTGTTTTTATTTCCATTTCTCTAGGAGGTGGGTCAAAAAGGATCTTGCTGTGATTTGTGTCATAGAGTGTTCTGCCTATGTTTTCCTCTAAGAGTTTGATAGTTTCTGGCCTTAAATTTAGGTCTTTAATCCATTTTGAGCTTATTTTTGTGTATGGTGTTAGGGAATGATCTAATCTCATACTTTTACATGTCCCTGTCCAGTTTTCCCAGCACCACTTATTGAAGAGGCTGTCCTTTCTCCACCGAACATTCCTGCCTCCTTTATCAAAGATAAGGTGACCATGTGTGCATGGGTTTATCTCTGGGCTTTTTATCCTGTTCCATTGATCTATCTTTCTGTTTTTGTGCCAGTACCATACAGTCTTGATTACTGTAGCTTTGTAGTATAGTCTGAAGTCAGGGAGCCTGATTCCTCCAGATCCGTTTTTTGTTCTCAAGATTGCTTTGGCTATTTGGGGTCTTTTGTGTTTCCATACAAATTGTGAAATGTTTTGTTCTACTTCTGTGAAAAATGCCAGTGGTAGTTTGATAGGGATTGCATTGAATCTGTAGATTGCTTTGGGTAGTAGATCATTTTCACAATGTTGATTCTTCCAATCCAAGAACATGCTATATCTCTCCATCTATTTGTATCATCTTTAATTTCTTTCATCAGTGTCTTATAATTTTCTGCATACAGGTCTTTTGTCTCCTTAGGTAGGTTTATTCCTAAATATTTTATTCTTTTTGTTGCAATGGTAAATGGGAGTGTTTTCTTGATTTCACTTTCAGATTTTTCATCATTAGTGTATAGGAATGCCAGAGATTTCTGTGCATTAATTTTGTATCCTGCTACTTTACCAAATTCATTGATTAGCTCTAGTAGTTTTCTGGTAGCATCTTTAGGAGTCTCTATGTATAGTATCATGTCATCTGCAAACAGTGACAACTTTACTTCTTCTTTTCCGATTTGGATTCCTTTTATTTCCTTATCTTCTCTGATTGCTGTGGCTAACACTTCCAAAACTATGTTGAGTAAGAGTGGTGAGAGTGGACAACCTTGTCTTCTTCCTGATCTTAGTGGAAATGCTTTCAGTTTTTCACCATTGAGGACGGTGTTGACTGTGGGTTTGTCATATATGGCCTTTATTATGTTGAGGAAAGTGCCCTCTATGCCTACTTTCTGCAGGGTTTTTTTAATCATAAATGGGTGTTGAATTTTGTCAAAAGTTTCTGTGCATCTATTGAGATGATCATATGGTTTTTCTCCTTCAGTTTGTTAATATGGTGTATCACGTTGATTGATTTGCATATATTGAAGAATCCTTGCATTCCTGGAATAAACCCCACTTGATCATGGTGTATGATCCTTTTAATGTGCTGTTGGATTCTGTTTGCTAGTATTTTGTTGAGGATTTTTGCATCTATGTTCATCAGTGATATTGGCCTGTACTTTTCTTTCTTTGTGACATCCTTGTCTGGTTTTGGTATCAAGGTGATGGTGGCCTCATAGAATGAGTTTGGGAGTGTTCCTCCCTCTGATATATTTTGGAAGAGTTTGAGAAGTATAGGTGTTAGCTCTTCTCTAAATGTTTGATAGAATTCACCTGAGAAGCCATCTGGTCCTGGGCTTTTGTCTGTTGAAAGGTTTTTAATCACAGTTTCAATTTCAGTGCTTGTGATTGGTCTATTCATATTTTCTATTTCTTCCTGATTCAGTCTTGGCAGGTTGTGCATTTCTAAGAATTTGTCCATTTCTTGCAGGTTGTCAATTTTATTGGCATTGAGTTGCTTGTAGTAATCTCTCATGATCTTTTGTGTTTCTGCAGTGTCCGTTGTTACTTCTCCTTTTTCATTTCTAATTCTATTGATTTGAGTCTTCTCCCTTCTTTTCTTGATGAGTCTGGCTAATGGTTTACCACTTTTGTTTATCTTCTCAAAGAACCAGGTTTTAGTTTCATTGATCTTTGCTATTGTTTCCTTCGTTTCTGTTTCATTTATTTCTGATCTCATTTTTATGATTTCTTTCCTTCTGCTAACTTTGGGGGTTTTTTATTCTTCCTTCTCTAATTGCTTTAGGTGCAAGGTCAGGTTGTTTACTCGAGATGTTTCCTGTTTCTTAAGGTGCGATTGTATTGCTATAAACTTCCCTCTTAGAACGGCTTTTGCTGCATCCCATAGGTTTCGGGTCGTTGTGTCTCCATTGTCATTTGTTTCTAGTTATTTTTTGATTTCCTCTTTGATTTCTTCAGTGATCACTTCGTTATTAAGTAGTGTATTGTTTAGCCTCCATGTGTTTGTATTTTTTACAGATCTTTTCCTGTAATTGATATCCAGTCTCATAGCATTGTGGTCAGAAAAGATACTTGATACAATTTCAATTTTCTTAAATTTATCAGAGCTTGATTTGTGACCCAAGATATGATCTATCCTGGAGAATGTTCCATGAGCACTTGAGAAAAATGTGTATTCTGTTGTTTTTGGATGGAATGTCCTATGAGTATCAATTAAGTCTATCTTGTTTAATGTATCATTTAAAGCTTGGGTTTCCTTATTTATTTTCATTTTGGTTGATCTGTCCATTGGTGAAAGTGGAGTGTTAAAGTCCCCTACTATGAATGTGTTACTGTCAATTTCCCCTTTTATGGCTGTTAGTATTTGCCTTATGTGTTGAGGTGCCCCTATTTTGGGTGCATAAATATTTACAACTGTTATATCTTCTTCTTGGATCGATCCTTTGATCATTATGTAGTGTCCTTCTTTGTGTCTTCTAATAGTCTTTATTTTAAAGTTTATTTTGTCTGATATGAGTTTTGCTACTCCAGCTTTCTTTTGATTTCCATTTGCATGGAATATCTTTTTCCATCCCCTTACTTTCAGTCTGTATGTGTCTCTAGGTCTGAAGTGGGTCTCTTGTACACAGCATATATATGGGTCTTGTTTTTGTATCTACTCAGCCAATCTGTGTCTTTTAGTGGGAGCATTTAGTCCATTTACATTCAAGGTAATTATTGATATGTATGTTCCTATTCCCATTTTCTTAATTGTTTTAGGTTCGTTATTGTAGGTCTTTTCCTTCTGTTGTGTTTCTTGCCTAGAGAAGTTCCTTTAGCATTTGTTGTAAAGCTGGTTTGGTGTTGCTGAACTCTCTCAGCTTTTGCTTGTCCGTAAAGGTTTTAATTTCCCCATCAAATCTGAATGAGATCCTTGCTGGGTAGAGTAATCTTGGTTGTAGGTTTTTCTCCTTCATCACTTTAAATATGTCCACCAGTCCCTTCTGGCTTGCAGATTTTCTTCTGAAAGATCAGCTGTTAACCTTATGGGGATTCCCTTGTGTGTTATTTGTTGTTTTTCCCTTGCTGCTTTTAATATGTTTTCTTTGTGTTTCATTTTTGATAGTTTGATTAATATGTGTCTTGGCATATTTCTCCTTGGATTTATTCTGTATGGGATTCTCTGTGCCTCCTGGACTTGATTAACTATTTCCTTTCCCATATTAGGGAAGTTTTCAACTATAATCTCTTCAAATATTTTCTCAGTCCCTTTCTTTTTCTCTTCTTCTTCTGGAACCCCTATAATTCGAATATTGGTGCGTTTCGTGTTGTCCCAGAGGTCTCTGAGACTCTCCTCAGTTCTTTTCATTCTTTTTTCTTTATTCTGCTCTGCAGCAGTTATTTCCACTATTTTATCTTCCAAGTCACTTATCCGTTCTTCTGCCTCAGTTATTCTGCTATTGATCCCATCTAGAGTATTTTTATTTTCATTTATTGTGTTGCTCATCATTGCTTGTTTCATCTTTAGTTCTTCTAGGTCCTTGTTAAATGTTTCTTGCATTTTGTCTATTCTATTTCCAAGATTTTGGATCATCTTTACTATCATTATTCTGAATTCTTTTTCAGGTAGACTGCCTATTTCCTCTTCATTTGTTAGGTCTGGTGGGTTTTTATCTTGCTCCTTCACCTGCTGTGTGTTTTTCTGTCTTCTCATTTAGCTTATCTTACTGTGTTTGGGGTCTCCTTTTTGCAGGCTGCAGGTTCGTAGTTCCCGTTGTTTTTGGTGTCTGTCCACAGTGGCTAAGGTTGGTTCAGTGGGTTGTGTAGGCTTCCTGGTGGAGGGAACTAGTGCCTGTGTTCTGGTGGATGAGGCTGGATCTTGTCTTTCTGGTGGGCAGGTCCACGTCTGGTGGTGTGTTTTGGGGCGTCTGTGGACTTATTATGATTTTAGGCAGCCTCTCTGCTAATGGATGGGGTTGTGTTCCTATCTTTCTAGTTGTTTGGCATAGGTGTCCAGCACTGTAGCTTGCTGGTCATTGAGTGAAGCTGGGTGTTGGTGCTGAGATGGAGATCTCTGGGAGATTTTCGCCGTTTGATATTATGTAGAGCTGGGAGGTCTCTTGTGGACCAGTGTTCTGAAGTTGGCTCTCCCACCTCAGAGGCACAGCACTGACTCCTGGCTGCAGCACCAAGAGCCTTTCATCCACACGGCTCAGAATAAAAGGGAGAAAACATAGAAAGAAAGAATTAGGAGAAGAAAGAAAGAAAGACAGACAGAAAGAAGGGAGGGAGGGAGGGCCAAAGGAGGGAAGGTAGGAAAAAAAGGAAAGAGAGAAGATAAAGTAAAATATAATAAAGTTATTAAAATAAAAATAATTATTAAGAAAAAAAAAACAGACGGATAGAACCCTGGGACAAATGGTGGAAGCAAAGCTATACAGACAAAATCTCACACAGAAGCATACACATACACACTCATAAAAAGAGGAAAAGGGGAAAAAATCATAAATCTTGCTCTCAAAGTCCACCTCCTCAATTTGGGATGATTCGTTGTCTATTCATGTATTCCTCAGATGCAGGGTACATCAGGTTGATTGTACAGATTTAATCCGCTGCTGCTGAGGCTGCTGGGAGAGATTTCCCTTTCTCTTCTTTATTCTCACAGCTCCCGGTCTCAGCTTTGGATTTGGCCCCGCCTCTGCGTGTAGATCGCCGGAGGACGTCTGTTCTTCGCTCAGACAGGACGGGGTTAAAGGAGCAGCCGCTTCGCAGACTCTGGCTCACTCAGGCCGCGGGGAGGGGTGGGTACAGAGTGAGGGGCGGGCCTGCGGCGGCAGAGGCCGGCGTGACGTTGCACCAGTCCGAGGCGCGCCGTGCGCTCTCCCGGGGAAACTGTCCCTGGATCCCAGGATCCCTGCAGTGGCGGGCTGCACAGGCTCCCCGGAAAGGGAGCTTGGACAGTGACCTACGCTCGCACACAGGCCTCTTGGCGGCGGCAGCAGCAGCCCCAGCTTCCCACTCCCGTCTCTGGGGTCCGCGCTTTCAGCCACGGCTCGCGCCCGTCTCTGGAACTCCTTTAAGCAGCGCTCTTAATCCCTTCTCCTCGCGCAGCAGGAAACAAAGAGGTAAGAAAAAGTCTCTTGCCTCTTCGTCAGGTCCAGACTTTTTCCCGGACTCCCTCCCGGCTAGCCGTGATGCACTAACCCCTTCAGGCTGTGTTCACGCCGCCAACCCCAGTCCTCTCCCTGCGCTCCGACTGAAGCCCTAGCCTCAGCTCCCAGCCCCGCCCTCCCCGGCGGCCGAGCAGACAAGCCTCTCGGCCTGGTGAGTGCCGGTCGGCACTGATCATCTGTGCGGGAATCTCTCCGCTTTGCCCTCCACACCCCTGTTGCTGTGCTCTCCTCCGCTACTCCGAAGCTTTCCCCCTCCGCCACCCCCTGTCTCCGCCTGCGAAGGGGCTCCTAGTGTGTGGAAACTTTTCCTCCTTCACAGCTCCCTCCCACTGGTGCAGGTCTCGTCCCTATCCTTTTGTCTCTGTTTATTCTTTTTTCTTTTGCCCTACCCAGGTACGTGGGGGAGTTTCTTGCCTTTTGGGAGGTCTGAGGTCTTCTGTCAGCGTTCAGTGGGTGTTCTGTAGGAGTTGTTCCACGTGTAGATGAATTTCTGGTGTATCTGTGGGGATAAAGGTGATCTCCGCGTCTTATTCTTCCGCCATCTTCCCCTCCCTCCTGTGTGTGATTCTAATGAACAACGCCATGAAAGGTAATTTTATTTTCTTTTTTGATGGCATATTTCCCTTTAATGGCCAGGTTTAAAGGAAAAATAAGAGATGTAAATATCATATATTAAAGATAAATGTGTTCATTGTCCAAATCCAGGAGAAAAAGAAGGAAAAAAACTGTCGTCTCAGGTTCCATGACAAGATATTGAAATTAAGCATAATGCTAATAAGAAAGTTCTTCCCTGTAGATAAACAGATAAACTGTGGTGTAAGTTAAACCTCTGACAATATTGTGCTTAAAAGGGTTAAACTCTAGGAAAACTCCCCATTCCCTATATTTACCTTTTTAACATAGTTTCAGCTACATGATAAGACATTAGTTCTGAACAGTCTTCTTTTGACACCTAAAATCTCCCCTGTACTCCCATAATACTGCATTATAATTGCCTGTTCATTTGCCCTTAGTCTTCCCTAGGTTTCAGAAAGGTAGAGACAGTTTTATTCACTTCTGTTTCTCTAATGCCTAACCCAGACCCTATTAGATAATACCTACTTAAATTTGTAAATACAAATAAATGAACAAACACGCAAAGAAGGTAGCTAGTATTTTGCATTTGCAGAAAAAACTTCTCAGTCACCCTTCCTTGCTTGGTACATGAGTTTTTGTAAACGTACAGTGATTTTGTTAAAACACACACACATACACAGAATACTTGTAAATTCTGTGTGGAGGAGTAGAAACTACATAGTGTCAATGAAAATTTTCTCAAACAAAATAGTAATAATATTTTCAACAATCTGTATAAATCTAGGAACAGTAAAAAAGAGAAAATATTTAACACTGCAAAATTATCCATCTCCCATGTATTAATAATTGGTCTTTCATCCCTTTCTATCTAAGCTCAGCACACATATGCTCTACATACTTCATCTATGGCTAAAATGTCTCATAAGCTTCTTGAGTCTTGCTTCTCTATTAGTTTTATCTATCCTCATTTGTTTGTTTTTCTTCTTATCATTAAATAATAAAGAAAATACCCATCACAGTGACCCACCTCTGCTCTTTATTTCCTGTATCACACCTCAGTAACACCTGTCACCAGAGTGTTTAGCTTAAGTCCTTGAACTCTTTTTGAGTTTTTTCTTTCTCTCTTCTTTTTGTTCCTATATGCCTCATATGGAATGTACAGGGATAGTTTCTATGTATGTATCAATTAATTTTGTGGTCCTCTGTAATTAACAGAGAAGATGACTAATAATGGCTAAATAAATAGCATTGTTTTTCACAAGAAATCCAGGAGATGACTGCTGCTGGCATTGGGCCAGAGACTGAATGATACCAGGAAATCCTGTGATCATTTGGCATTTTCCTTATGTTGGTTATCTCATGGTCTCAAAATGGGTGCTAGAGATCCAGACATCATGTCTAGGCTCATCATGTTTGGGAACCACATAGGTTCCCTAAACTAATTCTTTTGCTTAGAAACAAAACTGGATGATTATGTGTATATGTGATAATATAAAGCAATAGGCCTCCAATGAGCTTGAATGATAGGAGTATCAGTTAGGTCTTTGGTTGAAAGCAAGATAAACTAATTGGTTAACTTATGAAAGAGGAATTTATAAAAGGATGAGTGTGTTGGAGTAAGGGACTGAGAATGGTTAGCAGGCTGGGAGTCCAGGTTTAGAAATAGGCAAGAAAATTGGGAGCCACGATGGGAAGAAAAGCAGGAGGGAAAATGTACAGCAACCTTCTTAATATTCCCACACCGTAATCAGGAGACCATCACTCTGCTCTCACCAAGACCTCTGCAGGGAATTACCTTCAAACCTCTCTCTTCCTAGCTAGGCAGTTCTGGCTAGAGGAAACTCTTGCAGTTGTAGTCAGCTGGAACTGGAAAACTGAGGGCTAGCCAGGCATCTCTCTCTTTATCTCAGGGCTTCTCCAAGTAGACTAGATTGAGTTTCCTTACAGCATGGTATCCTTAGAAAAGTAAGCCGACTGACACAGCAGCTCAGGGCTCCAACAAAAGTGTTCCAGCTACCAAGGAAGAAACTACAACATCTTCTACAACCTAGCCTCAGAAGTCACACATTACTCCTGCCACATTATTTTGGTTACAAGCAGTCACAAGCCTGCTCAGATTCAAGTGAAGAGTAATTACACTTCACCTCTTAAAAGGGGAAGTGGCAAGGTCCCAGATGATTTTGGGGAAGAATAGAGATATTGTGACAGCCATTTTGGGGAAAGAAAATATGCCACATGTAGGACAATAGCATGTCATTGCATTCCATGTAACATCATTTGCAAAATTCCTCCACGGAGTGGCTATGCAGATTCACAAGTTGTCATTGCTTTAAAAAAGAAAGTCATGGGCCTCCCTGGTGGCGCAGTGGTTGAGAGTCCGCCTGCCGATGCAGGGGATACGGGTTCGTGCCCCGGTCTGGGAGGATCCCATATGCCGCGGAGCGGCTGGGCCCGTGAGCCATGGCTGCTGAGCCTGCGCGTCCGGAGCCTGTGCTCCGCAACGGGAGAGGCCACAACAGTGAGAGGCCCGCATACCACAAAAAAAAAAAAAAAAAAAAAAAAGAAAGTCATGATTCTCCTGTTCTGATTATTTTAATACAAGAAATAGATAACCACTTTGGGAAACATTTTTGTGGGGTGTTTACAAGGCATGTTCAATTTATTAGCATCTACCTCATAGTTCAAAAGATCATAGTAAATCAGGGTTGAGATTAATAATGATTTTTTTTCTTTGTGAAAGTCATGGAATAGTACTAGCAAAGAAGAGAGACAAGAAAAGATATTTGTGGATATTTGCTAAGGGTTTATTATAATATGACAGCAGAGTGGTACAGAGGGTAATGACTTTGGAGCCAGAGGTATCCGAATTCTAATCAAATCTCTACCACTTATTAAGTGACCCTAAGGATAGTAATTACTTTTTCTAAGCTATAGTTTTTCATTGGTTAAAAAAAAAGTACTGCTACTACTAATACTGCTGCTGCTGCTGCTGCTGCTACTACCTGCCTCACAGAATTGCTATATGGATTAGACGTAGTGGAGTTAAAGTGACTGACACTTAATAGGTACATAAGAAATTGGAGGGACAGCTACCATTAAACCACTTAAGAGAAAGTGAAAAAAAAAATCAATGCTTTCAAATACTAAGGTAATTGGTAATGATAGTCCAAACAGTCAATATGATTGAATGGTGTTTATTTCTCATCCATTTCTTTTGCTATTGATGATACAGATCTTGTTGTGATTAAAGTAGGATTAAGCTAATTCTTAGCTCCAAACTGAAATGACTTTTAAAAGTTGAATGGCCTGAAAAGATATCCTTGTACTGAGGTTTGTGTACCTGCTTCAGGCTGAGTCAGAAATACACGAAAAGAAATATCTTTTCAGTGTCTGGAAACCTAAAATGCAGTCATGTGGAAATGACCCTTTCTTTAGTTTCAGTGGTAGAAACTTGGGATATTGACTCAATAGCCAAAGTGACCCACCTTCCAGATCCTTTCTTTAGCTTTGATGTATAAACAATGCATCCTCTTGCAATTATAATCACTGTTTGCTTTTTTGGCTCTGAAGACTGATTCACAGGAGGTCAGTGTCTTCACAATCATAATTCAGAATTAATCAGGCTGCTTGATTCAAATCTAGCCCTACCACTCACTGACTGTGGGGCCTGGCTAAGTTTGCTATCTTCCCTGTGTCTCAGTTTGCTCATCTGTAAAATGAGAATATTGATGGTTGTGATAAAAACTAAACGAGATAATCAGCATCGCGCCCACATAAAGAACCCAATAAATATTAATACACAGTAGCTGCTGCTACTATGAGGGGCTTACCATGCATTTCTGCCATAGAAAGCTTCCTTTAATATGAGAATGCATTATAAAATGCTCTATCCTATCAGAAATATCAGATCATTTCTAGCTAGCTATTGCAAAGAGAAATGAAATGAGATTTCTTGCATGTAGTAAACTAAGTTATGGATTATATTCTTTATATTCTCGTCTCACTGTAGATTATTAAGTTCAATAGTGTCAGCCTTTCAAGCAATGGAAAGCTTATTTATTGCCTCTCTTTTTCTGTGAATATGGAACTACAAATGGGTCCAAGGTAAAAGGAGGAAAAATACCTGTGAAAAAGGAGCAGGAGTAGAAGGCAAAGACTTAGTATGAGAGAAAGGAAAGGAAAAGAAAGGAAAACAGCTTGAACATATCTGTACATCAAGAATTTCACTGTGGGGCTTCCCTGGTGGCGCAGTGGTTGAGAGTCCACCTGCCGGTGCAGGGGATGCGGGTTCGTGCCCCGGTCTGGGAAGATCCCACATGCCGCGGAGCGGCTGGACCCATGAGCCATGGCCGCTGAGCCTGGACGTCCGGAGCCTGTGCTCCGCAACGGGAGAGGCCACAACAGTGAGAGGCCCGCGTACGGCAAAAAAAAAAAAAAAAAAAAAAAAAAGAATTTCACTGTGTGGGTGGAGTTTTTCTTTTCTTCTTTTTTTTGGGCCCACCACAGGAGTCCATAGAAATTCAGGCTTAGTCCCAAGCTGAGTCATCTACCAAACAACCCATCTGGAAAGAAGTCTGTTTCGTTTTGGCTAATCTAACGGAAATAAACTTCAAGTCTCTTGCTTCTGACTGGAAGCAATTATTGCTGTTCCATTTTCATGAAGATCGTGACCACTGGAAATTTTGTGTTGTCAGCATGCAAACCAACTATTAATTTCAAATGTCTCAACTTTTATACTTTAAATGTGTTTATCCTGGTGTATCTAGCATGTATACCTTTTCTTTTAAATTCTCCATATTCAGATCTCTACTTTAGTCTTTCTAAATGTATTACCATAGAAGAAAAACATCAGAAAAGCACACATAAGACTTCTCTATATAGTCCTAGAAAAACCAAGTTTTCTATTAATTTTCAAATGAAAAGAAAGAAAAAATACTTATTGGTTTGTCTCTAGTGGGATAAAAAAAAATTAAAGTTGCATCATAATATGAAGGAGCAGAGAAAATATAACCAAGCATGGCTACATGGCAAAATGAAAATGTAAGAGTCCTTGTCAAAAATTATTAAGAATTTCAAGACAGTGAGAACAGACTATTGAACCAAATGTAGGGTCTTCTGAGCAGGGCCCTATGTGACTGCACAGGTTGTGTATCCGTGAAGCCAACCCTGAATGTAACTCCTTTATGTTGTCTAAAAATAATCTATTCTTCTTCAAAAACCTTCATACTCAGTTTAAGGAAGAAAAAAATGAACTTTTAGTGCCATCTGGTGTGAATTTTGTTCTGATTTAATAATCTATTTTTAGATCTTCCTCTGTCTAGAAAAAAGAACAGTTTCTTAGTTTCTCCTCCACTTCTTCTTCCCTTGGCTACTCTCTAAGAACTTTTGGAGTGTACCATGGGGAAGGGTGTCATTGTTGAGGGAAGGATTGAGGTCTCTGGCTCAGTGTCTCCTGGCTCTTCTGTTTGCTGGTTCATATCTCTTGCCTACCTGGGGGGAACTTGACATTGGAGGTTAACTTAGGATGTGACATACTAGCCATATGTTCCTAGAGGCACTGTCATTATTGGATTTTAAACATGATAGGGCTCAAAATTAATTTTTTCTTCCACTGTTTGGGAGCATGGGAGAAAGACTCGATTAACCAAAGACAAAATAAGAGGTTTGTATGTTTGCCCTACATGTAAGCTAGGTCACATGAAATTTATGACCTAGTCATGTATGATAGTTTTTCTAAGATTTTCTTTTAAAATGTACAAGTAAATATTAATTTATGTTTGGAGTGAGTTTTGTATCTTTTTCTAAAAAAAATTAAAAAATCAAACCAAAAAACCCCCACTTTTATATAAAATCACAAATTCGACTTCCTATTTAAAAGAACCCTGCAGTAAAATCATTTATATAAAATCACAAATTTGACTTCCTGTTTAAAAGTACCCTGCAGTAAAATCAGTAAAGTTTTTTTTTGTTTTTTTTTAAATGGATACAGTTAACCCATTGTTTCCTCTTGCTTCTCTGTGTTTGGATGGATTGCATAGAAAACATATAAATGTATCCAATGGGTAAGCATTTATACTTCATGAGGCTGATTTTTGCTTATTTGTATTTTAAATCTTTCCCTTTATTGATTCTTTCCTATCTTCACTTAAAAGAGTCAAGACTCTTTTATCTTAAAACAAAATAAAAACAAAAATAGTGTCTGGTCCAGTATATGTCCCTGGCACCTGGTGCCACCATAAGCATAAGCTACCCACTCTAATTAAGTCATAGGTGACTCATTGCAGGGACTGTTTAGTGAAAAATGACATGAAAACAGAGCTGAGAGGAGACCTTTCTGATCCACTGGGCAATTCACTAAACCATCCTACTTGTGTGATCTTTCTTGGAGGTGAATCTGTCCATGTAGTTGTCAAGGCTCCCTTGATCTCTGATCAAAGGACAAAAATGGTGCTGTTTCGAGTGCAAAGGCTATATAACTGAAATGTTTTTATCATAACTCTTCACATTAAGCAAAGAAGCAAAATGATAATTATGCTTAAAGATAGCAACAAATACTATACCTTTTTTATTTATTTATTTTTGTGGCCACGCCACGCGACATACAGGATCTTGTTTCCCCCACCAGGAATCGAACCCGTGCTCCCTGCAGTGGAAGCAAGGAGTCTTAAGCACTGGACCACCAGGGAAGTCCCTATACCTTTTCTAAAATAAAACGCTGGCACAAAAACTAGGAACTGTGAAATTATTTTAAATTTTTTTCAAAAGTGCCATTAAATATAGTGAGAATTATTATGCTTCATCCTAATATTATTTTATATTTTGTGTATTTTCCAATTTTTCCTGAAAAATGAAGAAAATACTGGAATGAAGAATGCTAAAATACTAAATGAAGAAATTACTCATTGGGGAATGCATGTTTTCTGACAGAAGGCACAGAATTGTTTAATATTTTAGACATGATTCTCATATAATGTAAAAAACTTGTAAGTTTGTCTCTGGGGAGTTGTAGAAGACGTAGTTGTCATACAAACAGGCATGTCATTACTAGGTTCTGTTTTTTTAATCATTTGGCTTCAATATTTCTATTGTTTTCCCCAAGATAACCCTCTTTTTAAGCACAAAGAGTATGTCAGCATACTTTTTCAGATATGTATTAGCTGCTGTATTTGGCAATATAACTTTTAAATTGATTTCAAGTGTGCAAATTCATAATTTATTTCAAAATTATTACTCTTGGAAGTTTTCTGCCCCGGTTTCATTCAACTTTTGATCTTTTCTGCCATCTAGTGATCAACTTTATAAACTTCCTTCCAATTGTATATACAAAGAGCTGTTAAAAAAAAAAGTAAAAGAACTAGAAAGCATGTTCTATTTCTTCACAGGATTTATAGTCTAGCCCAGGAGACATAAGCTGCAGGCATGGAAAATATGGAAAATCACTTTTCAAAGAATATAAAAGAATTATCAACAGTGGGAAAAAGCTATATGTGTACTAGGGAAGCAGTAGTGATTTTGTATATTACGTTTGATATTTTTATTTGAAGTGAAGTGTTAGAAAGCTAACTTATCCATTTTCCCTACGTCAGTTGTACATGGCACTTGATTAATGGAGTGGAAATTTTAAAAAATCACATAAATCCTTCTTGTCCAGACTACGTAGAAGAGTTCACCTCGGCGGCTGGTACTGCTGCTTCCTGCTCATTTATTCTTCAGTACTCTGCTGAAATGACCCTGGCCCATCCATCAGCAGTGACTTTGTCAATAAATACAATAACCTTTTTTTTTTTTTTACGGTACGCGGGCCACTCACTGTTGTGGCCTCTCCCGTTGCGGAGCACAGGCTCCGGACACGCAGGCTCAGCGGCCATGGCTCATGGGCCCAGCCGCTCCGTGGCATGTGGGTTCTTCCCGAACCAGGGCACGAACCCGTGTCCCCTGCACCGGCAGGCGGACTCTCAACGACTGCGCCACCAGGGAAGCCCTCTGCTTACTCTTTAAGTGCTATTGGTTGTCCTAGTCCCTTGGGCCACTATAACAAAACACCATAGACTAGGAGGGTTATATACACAACAGTAATTTATCTTTCACAGTTCTGGAAGTGGGAAGTCTAGATTTAGTGTCTGGTGAGAACCTTCTTAGTTCATATAAGGTCCTCTTTTTTGCTGTAACCTCACATGGCAGAAGGCGCAAAGGGTCTCTCTGGGGCCTCTTTTATAAGAACATTAAATCACGTTCATGAAGGCTCTGCCCTTACAACCTAAGCACATCCCAAAGGCCCCACCTCTTAATATCATCACCGTGGGGATTACGTTTCGACGTAGGAATTTGGCGGGGGGAGGGGGACAGAAACATTCAGTCTGCAGCGTTGGTATTACCCAAGGTGGTATACTTGGCTCACTAATGGTCACATGATGTCATCCACATGTATGTTTTTATCCTTCACCCGTATTTTGATGAACTTTAAATCTAACGTGTTAGGGATTGATTCTCCAGAGCTCTAGTCTTGCACATTTAGTGACCTGTTGAACACTTGGATGTTTCCTGGGGAACTAAAGCTCCACACTTTCAACCTGAAAGTGAATTTTAGTCCTGATAAAGAAGTGATGAATGGGTCTGCAAGAGAAGGGATAAGGTACAGCGACCTTTTGCCAGAATAATCAGTGCTCGTAACAAATAGAAACATAGTGGGCTTCCCTGGTGGAGCAGTGGTTGAGAGTCCGCTTGCCGATGCAGGGGACACGGGTTCGTGCCCCGGTCCGGGAAGATCCCACATGCCGCGGAGTGGCTGGGCCCGTGAGCCATGGCCACTGGGCCTGCGCGTCCGGAGCCTGTGCTCTGCAACGGGAGAGGCCACAACAGTGAGAGGCCCGCGTACTGCAAAAAAAAAAAGAATGAATAACTCCATTTAGAATTTAGTAATCTGAAAACAGAAGGCTGGCAGAAAGCATTCCTGTTCCTTGGATAAATGATCTTGTTTTTAAATACTCTTTGCTTCTTGTCCTCGATGCTGTGCCAATGGACTCTTGGATTTACTGTAGATTGCCTAAAGTCAGGGCACACTCTAAAGGAAGATTTTCAGATGTTTAAGACCATTAGCATCAAACGGAGGGTATGTACCTGACACAATGAGAAGTAATGAAAAGAGAGTACTGAAAAATGGAAATGTGAGGGAGAAAAAAAAGCACCCATTGACAGCATATGAAATCAGATAATCATTCAATTACTTCTTTCCAGGGATCTTTAAAACCTATTCTCAGAGACTGAGTAAATTATTTTCCTTACACTGCGAACATTTTATTCTTTCTCAGCTGTGCAGAGGGAAAAAAAAAAAAAGAAAAATATTTTGGCTTTCTTTTGTCCATTCTTGAGAAAAAAAATTGCAAAAATTGCAAAACATGGGAAATAATCATTGTACGTACTTACGTATTTTTTAACTTATACAAATAAATATTCACATGTTATTAAATCAAGAAAATGATATATCACCTTATATGGTATCTTCTCTCATCTCATATTCTTAACATATAAAATTTTGTTTGCTTTTATTTGAAACGATGGCATTTGAGTCAAGTCTTTTCTCCTAATTTGTTCTTCTATTGTTTGAGAATGCACCACTTCCTATGGGTAAACCCATTTGAATATTTATATTTTAATATGTTTTAACTCAGTAATTTGTATTACAAACCTATACATCTATTTCTTAATTTATAAACTTGAGAAAATATCTGTTAACATCTCTCCTGCGAAACATGAAGATATCTTTCTTACTCCATCTCCCCAGCCCCACCTACTCCTACAAATGCTTGTCAATTACATATACTATTATTGTGAGTTTTTCTAATGATTGCATTGGCACATTTAAATGTTGTATAAATTTTGGAATGTTTTTGGCTCCAGATAAAAGAAAGCCTGATGAATTATTGCTTAAACAATTAAGAATTTCTTTTCTGCTCATAACAAAAAGCCTAGAGGTATACGGTCCCAGGGTTGGCCAAGAGGTTAACTGGCAACAACTCTGCAATCTCTTGGCCTTCTCCCCTATGGTTGACATTCTCACTCATTTGCACCCAAGAGGGAGCTAGTGAAGGGTGTATCCACAAGATTACCTTCTCCTTTTGTGCCATTGTTTGGGGGTTTATAGCATGACCATACAGAGGCTCAGCCATTCTATACTCAGCCTTTTACTAATCCCTCTGACAACTTCTGCACCCCTACATTCCCCACTTTTGATAATGTTGAGCTTGGCCACTTTGGGATTCATTAGAAAGAAATTGTTCCTATCTTTTTTCAGGCTTCCCCTGCACATGTTTTGAGTCGTTTTCTCTATTCTAATATATCCATCAATAGGATTTTACCAGTTTTCTATATTACAGAAATGGCACATTTATGTGGCTGGTTGATGACATCTTTTCTTTCTTTTACCACTGTGATTTATTCTTCTTGTGTATATTTACTATTATTTCAGGGAGATCATAAGAAGGAAGGAAGGAAAAATACTGCCCTCATTTCAGTTTTTTAAACTAACTCTGTAAGCATCATTTTAAAGTGTCTCCTCTAACTTAAACATAACATACGGATACTTTATTTTTCACCTTGTGAATTATTAAATGTTGAATGGCAGGGACATATTACTTTATTTCATCATACTGCATGATTAATTCACAATGTTCTATGGAAATCATGAATTCTAAGCTTGACACTTATGAAGATTTTATGTGCCAGGAACTGTGTTAATATTATTTTTCTAGACACTAAATTTCTAAATTGCTTTATTTTGAAAAATGTCAGACTTATAGAAAAGTTGTAAGGATAGTACAAATAATTTTCATATACACTTTACTGAGACCCCACAGTTGTAACATTTTACCACACACACACACACACACACACACACACACACACACACACACACACTTCTGATTCATTTGAAAGCAACTTTTAGGCTCTACCACTAAATATCTCAGCATGTTTCCTGAAAACAAGAATGTTTTCTCACAAAACCGTAAGTATCAAAATCAGGAAATTAACATTATTCAATATTCCTATCTAATCTTCAGACCTATTTTATATTTTGCAATTGTCCCACTAATGTCTTTTATAGTCATCCTCCCCCCAACACCCAATATCTGGTCCAAGGTGCAATCCAGAATCACACGTTGTGTTTAGTTGTCCTGCCTCTTTAGTTTTCTTTGCTCTGGAAGAGTTCCTCAGTTTATCTTTGACAATCATAACCTTGATTTCTTATAATCTATTAATATTATAATTTATTTTGATGTACATATTGTCTGACGTTGGACCATGGGAGCGTCTTCAGTCTGGACTCTGTCATTCTGACATGTCCTCATCATTATCTGAGAACTTCCATATTTTCTGGTTAAAAAATATGCTCTGGGCTCATCTTGCACTTCCCTAAATGAGCTCTGGAATCACTCGTTTCTCCATTTCTCATTTCTTTTTAAGGAGAATGATTTTAGGAACCAAGATCTGGTCACTAGATGTGCATAGCTACTGGAGTGTGATTGTTTTTATGGCTGCTCAGCACATAGAACTAGAAAATAGACATGTGTACACGCCCATGTATTTGTATTTATTTTCATAACTGTCTCTGATCTCTGTGTATTCTGACATTACAGACTCAGGAAAGGAATATCCTCAATTTTACACAAATCAATTGGCATTCTGACTTGAAAGATCTGACTGTTGTGCATTGGGTTACCCTACTCAGTCCTTCTAGAGAGATCAAATTCCTGTGGCACACGAAAAAAGGGGGAATTTGAGTACAAAGACCAGGATTTGAAACGTGCCCACACGAGTGCTGCCACCTGGTGGGGCCCTGCTGCAAGCTCAGTGGCCGTCTTCACCGTCTTGGTTCTCTGAGGACTATCTATACTTAAGTAAGTGAATTTGTTACTAAAAGCTGTGTAACTTGATAGGAGTTGGAAGATTAATTAAAAGCAATCCTGAGATTGCAAAAGTAAATAACACTAATATAATCAAGAACATTTGTAAAAGACAGCCTTAAAGTATTGACTTTATATTACAAGAGCTTTTTAATTGAGGTTGCAATAACTTACAGAATGGGAAAATCTTAACATTCTTCTTTAGTATTTATGCCTCCAAGAAAATAATGTAATTTACTTGCTTATATGTTTATAATATACACTAATTCACTGGAGTGTAAATACTATGAAATTAATAAAAGATAGTTTTATGGGGAGATGAGAAATTTGTTAGATAACTTACTTATTAGACCAAATACAAGGATCCATGTGACATTAATTCAACTTGTTATTTCATTACACTTTGTAACCGTCTCCCTTCCAAAGTCTTGTAAAAAATCATGAAGGAGATTATTGACAACTTTGTACACCTGGATATTGAGAGTCGTTTCTGGAGGCCAAACTTTCCCTGAAGTAAATGGAATTATTTTTCCCTTGCAAAGACTACAGGAAGGGGTCCGATTTGGCTTAGTGGACATCTATTCTTCTTAAGAAAAATTTTATATTCTAGGTAAAGGTAAAATACAAATTACTTTCTGAGGCAAATTTGCCTCTTTCCTCCTCTGACAATGAAGATAATATGATTGTTAAGCTCATTTTCACCACTAGATGGAGATATTGTCATCTATAGGAGAGAGTAATGTCTGCGTTACACATTTTCCTGCCCTCAGAATCAGAGAAATTATACATGTCCTCTGTGACCCACAGCATGCATTTTCCATCACCCACCCTCCTCCCCCAAAACACACATACACACAATAGTAAGCTAGTATTGAAAGGCACAGAACAAAACTAAAAGAAAACACACCATCTCATGAGTTGTTAATGGATTGGCCACAATGCAGCTACAAAATAAACTCAGAGAGAAATATCCAGCAATGAGCCTGACATTGTAATTACAGGAGTGGAGTGCAGGTTTCTCTTGAAGCATCAATGCATTTTACATGGGTAGGATGTAGCTGTAATCCGATCAGCTGCAACTGCCGCAGTAACAGAAGGACCCTAAAAATAGAACCTCTATGGTAATCTGTCTGGATTACTAAATTCAGTGACAGCTTGGCAACAAATCAGGGAAATGTTTGCGGAAAAGGATTTAAATATATCATGAAGTTTTATCTGCATTATGAAGAAATCCACAAGGCCCCCAGTTCAGAGCTATTGCTTCAGGGGCTGCTTCCAAACAACCGAGCTCATTTTGTCAAAACATCACCTTTCTGTCCTGCCTTTTGCAATTTAATGATGTTAAATCCACTAATGAAGGAAAAAAAAAAAAAAAGAAGCTTTCAAAAGGGGCCGATCTACACCACTTTCTTTTCACACCACTTAAATTCTACACCATGAAGTCTTTATAGGTATAACTTTTCGTTCTTAATGGTGGCAGAGGAGTTAATCAGGAGACAATGTGGATTCTTGTGAAAACATCTTTTGAAATAAAGGTAAGGTTTTTTTGGTTTTTTTGAAACTATATAAAGATATGTGTAACTATTTATAGCTATCTAAATAGAAAGGAGTTAAATATGTTAGCTGTGTGCTGTTACTGGCTGAGGAGAAAGATGCTTTTGCTGACCATGAACTCACATCCAGAATCTAGAATAAAGCAAAGACAAGTCCTCTGGGGTACCTATTTCTCAGCATTCAGGATTAATTGTTTTGTGGGCTCTTATTACAGTTTTCCTCCACGTCAGGAAATTGCAGCCGGCCTTTGCTTCTCAGCCCCTATTCCTTTTCAGGTCCAGAAAATCTCCCCAAGGTTTCCTTTGCTCGGGCCTCCGGGATTTAGAATGTTTTTATTTTCTTTCCATAGTTGGGTCTAATAACTCTCTTCCCACCTCTTCAGAATCCTCTCCTCTCTCCCAAGACGCTGCAGCTACCCTACCCCCTCATTCTGGTCACTCCCCTAACAATCCTCTAGTCTTCTCTTTTAATTCTTCCACTGAAAAGCTATTAAAGGAATCAGCGAGTGACTAAATAACAAATAGAGGAAAATTTCAGTGAGTGCAAGCAAGATTTCTCTTCTAAATCCTCTATCTGCCCCTGAGATTATTGTATTCAAATTCTATAACCCTTAAAAATCTTAATCTCTCTTTCATTTGCTATACTATTTCCTAAACCATCCAGATGACATATGCCAATGTTAGTTTCATGTGGATTATATCCTTTAGAAATTTATATAATACAGGGAACTCTGGACACTGACTCAAACCAACATTCTTTTTATTTTTTAATATGTATACTTATTTTGAAGTCTTAATTTTGCTTTGTTTTGTTTTGAAGGGGAGAAGTGAATTCTTTAAAAAATTAATAGTCAGGTATCCTGTGATTATCATTATTTTTGCCTCAGCCAGCTCACCAGATTTCAGAATCTTATCACTATTGGAAGTTTTAATACCAGTCAATAAGAGCAGATTCATCATCAATATGAAATTATACAAGTGTGAAATAGGACAATGGAAGACTGTCAAGTGGGACAAATTATAATCAATATGTAGCAAAATTTTTTAAACTATGATTTTTAATGCATAAACAAGGTATTTATAGCTTTGATGTCAGTATAGGTAATAGAATTAAAGAAAACTAGAAATTTTGTGGACAGTAACAGCAAAGCATTTGAGCAATGTCTGTTTTTGTTGTAAATAATAACTTTATCTTTATGGCTACTATGTCTTTACTTATCTCTAAATGTATACAATGCAACTGCCCTATTACACAAACCACCTTGATTGAGAAATAACCGGTTTAATAATAACCCTAGAAATTCCCTATGTTGCAACTGCATCCCTTCCATGTCAAAGAAATAATTATTCTGACTTTTTTTTTTTTTTTCTTTTTTTTTTTTGCGGTACGCGGGCCTCTCACTGCCGTGGCCTCTCCCATTGCAGAGCACAGGCTCCGGACGCGCAGGCCCAGCGGCCATGGTCCACGGGCCCAGTCGCTCCGCGGCATGTGGGATCCCCCCGGACCAGGGCACGAACCCGCGTCCCCCGCACCGGCAGGCGGACTCCCAACCACTGAGCCACCAGGGAAGCCCTATTCTGACTTTTATAGTAGATCATTTCTTTGTTTTTCTCTATGATTTTATTATGCATATAAATAATAATATTTTGTTTTGCCTGTTATTGTACCCTTTTTGAATGGAGTAATACTATATATATCATTTTGTCTCTTCATTTATCTACTATTATTCATAATGTGGCATATAGCTATAGCTCTTTAATTTTTATTGCAGTAGACTATTACCTTATAGTTTACTCACACATTATATTTTGATGAACATTTGGGTCGTTTCCACACTTTTATTATGCACTGTTGCACTGTGTTCCCATAAGTTTATAAAAACCTGTTAAGAGACATTTAGAAATTGAAAAACTGAAATAAATGGAAGAATACATCATGTTCATGATTGGAAGACATATTTTAAAGATGTCAATTCTCCCAGATCGATTTATAAATTTAGTGCGATCTCAGAAGAACTACTCATTCTTCCCCTGACTTTCCTAAACACTGCTGCCAAATTAACCTGCCTAAAATATATTTCTCTTGTCATTCCCTGCTTAAAACCTACATTAAAACCTGCAGTGATTCCCTACTCTCTAGAGCTGTGCTGTTTAACACTGACACCATTAGCCTCATGTGGCCACTTAAATTTAAATTTTAATTAATTAAAATTAAATAAAAGTAAGATTCCATTTCTCAGTTACACTAGCCACATTTCAAGTGCTCCATAGCCACATACTCTTACAACATCAGACGGCACCAATATAAAGCGTCTCTCATCACAGAAAGTTCTATTGTATACCACTGTTCTAGAACATAATATCATTTTCAGCATGACAATCTAGAAGTCCACAATCTAGAATCCAATGCTTCAGTCCAATCTATTTACTCTACATCCTCCTGAAAGAGTGTGATCATTACTACCTACACCTACTTTTACCTCACTCCTTGCATGCATGTCTTTCCTTTTTCACTTTGAAATTCAATTGGCCCGCTCTTATTTTAATTCCTTATAGCCTTTCTTGGCTTGTCTCTTATGAATGCTAAACTTCCTTTTTAAACAATAATGATAATTATCTTCAGCACATTTTTTGGTAACTATATCTTATGCATACTGCTATGCATTCTTATCATCTCTTTTAGTATATTTAGTATATAATAGAGTCTAATGTAAGTTTCTTTTTTTTTTTTTTTTTTTTTTCCGGTACGCGGGCCTCTCCCGTTGCGGAGCACAGGCTCCGGACGCACAGGCTCAGCGGCCATGGCTCACGGGCCCAGCCGCTCCACGGCATGTGGGATCTTCCCGGACCGGGGCACGAACCCGCGTCCCCTGCATCGGCAGGCGGACTCTCAACCACTGCGCCACCAGGGAAGCCCTGTAAGTTTCTTGATGGAAGGACTATAATTGTCATTTCTATCATTCTCTCTATGTTACCCAGTGCTGGGCATTGCCCACGGATGATAACCAGTTCTAGTAGATGACAACATTATTACTCCTTAAACAATATTATTTATCCACTGTTGACTTCCCTTCCAATGAAAATATATCTCTCAACAGTAATAAAGCTCTATTTCTTCCCTGCTACCAGCCTGCTCATTCCTGTATAATCTTGACATGTAGGCAAGGTGGCTCCTCTCACTATCAAGTCTCTTGGAAGACCTTTGCCAAACACATCCCCAACAACTCAAAAGGTACACCTCCATCTCCCCCATGGTAAATTCCTGTATTGCACCCCTGATCATGACAGCACTGGTGGTCGAAACTGTCCACTGACTGTGTCATGCCTAATTACTCATGTATTGTCTCTAGACTTGAATAATGCACATTATTAATGAGTTAGTATGCCTTTCATATCTAATTTCCCAAGTTAAATTTATATCTGTTGTTGGCCATATGTCATAGGTTGATACATGCCATATGTGATATTGTCAGAAATTAGATGTTGGTTTTTGTTAGGTGTTGGTTTTAAAAGAATTGGTAGACTTACTCCACTTCTCTACAATTGAAGTCCCCATGTCCCCAGCAATTTTATCAGAGTTGACATTAATGAAGCCTGACTCTCCTTTACCATCCTAACAGAGAAACCAAGGACTAACTACTCTGAAAGGCTCAAGATGTACTCTCTTCAGACTCTCTCCATTTTAGTAAAAGACCCATCATGTTGGGCAGCTGATTATTGAAATGTGGTTTGTGCCAGGATACTTAACTCTTGATGATTCTGTGACATTGATGAGGAAAAAAAGGAAACATGAGCTGCTATTGTCTCTGTCAGCTATTGTTCTATCTCTGCACCAAAGAAACATGCACTCCACTAAGTTCTCTTAGAGATACAATCAAGATAGCTAATTCTAGTTGAAGCCCGGTTTCCAAATATTTATGAGACGAGCAAATCATTTCACCTCTTGCATCTTTGATGTTGGCTTGGGGCCTGCATACGATCCTCTGAAATTCCAATTAAAACAGTAAAAGGAGCAGTGGAGGAAATTTAAGTGTTTTCTAATGACAAAAATAATTCACGTGTTTTCCTTATTGATAACTGATGAATAGAGATTGGCTGAAACTAAAATAAAGAACTATATATTTTTGTATGATTTTAAAAATTATCTTTTTTATAGAATTGGTGGTAAGTTATCTTGAATCAGTCCAGTAACAGTGTTTGCTATCCTTGTCTGTCAAGGAAAAGTCGTCCTTACACACCTAAAATGTATTGTTTTCTTTGACTAGGCACTATTATCTCTCACATTTAAAAAATTACATTACTCTTGAACACAAATGTCCGGAAAAGAGCAGACATCAGACCCGTATTTCTTGGCATTTGCCTGCTGTCTGGTCTCCTAGTTTGATTAGTAGAATCGTGTTTTTTTTTTGTTTTGTTTTTTTTTTGTTTTTTTTTTGCGGTACGCGGGCCTCTCACCGTTGCGGCCTCTCCCGCTGCGGAGCACAGGCTCCGGACGCACAGGCCCAGCGGCCATGGCTCACGGGCCCAGCCACTCCGCGGCACGTGGGATCCACCCGGACCGGGGCACGAACCCGCGTCCCCTGCATCGGCAGGCGGACTCCCAACCACTGCGCCACCAGGGAAGCCCTAGAATCGTGTTTTTAAAGATGCTGTCTTAATTGTCTTCTCATTTCTACTTTACCTTGAATTGATTCATCAGCATTTGACCATAACTATCAATTGCAACAGTTTTTTTTTTTTTTTTGGTTTGGTCTTTGATATCATGATTTTTACATCTTAAAAATGTATTTTAAATTATTATTCCCTGGGAGACAAAAAGACTATTTTTGTTATTTATCTTTGTTTTGTTTCCAGAGGGGCCATTTATTTGTGATCAGTATGTTAGGTTTTTTTTTCTAGATGTTCTACTTTTCACCCTTTATGGTATTCTTATAGGCCCTAGATAACAAGAGCAAAATATGCATGAGGTTTTTATTTCTTCTGTGCTAAATATCAACAAAGGATGGGTATATGTATATATCTGTGTATGGAGAATTGTCAGTGCTCCTTTTCTTTGTCCAATATAAGTAAAATGGGTATAATATCAAGATTGTAGATGTATAGTGTTTATTGAAATGAAACATTTGTATTAGGCTTGCTATGTAAATGTCTAACAACACTTGGACTATTAGTTCTCTAGTTATAAGAGCCTATGGCTTGATTTTATCATGTAAACTAGCTTGTTAGGGTTGCCTTTAATTGGTTTATGTAAATTGTACTTCAGAATATTCCCTTAAAACAATCGATACACTACAAATTGTGACTTATTCTTATTTACATTCTTATTTAGTAAAGTAGTTTCTCTAATGACTGCTTCTAGGCAACATTTTATTAGCCTAGTGTGAGGTACTGAACATACTCAGGAGGGAAAAAGATAGCATTGACTTCAACATAGTCATTAATTCAGGACGTTCCCTTTTAGTTAGTTCAAAATAGGGGGGGGTTTGCTAAACCTATTATTTATTCTCCCTGCTTCAATGCACCCATTTAAAATCCCCCAAATTATACAAACACATAAAACCCGAAACCTCTTTCGTTTTAGACGTACTATCAGAAGATACTACAAAATGTAAGATGTGTAGTGTTTCTGAGTTTGGGATATTGATTCTAACAAAGAGGTGAAAGGGACAGTTAATTTACTACTATTTTCTAAAAGGTCAATACAAATAATTAAGAAAAAAATTAAAATGTATTTTTCTAAAATGATTCCTGTCCTTGGCAATGATGCATAGTTATTGAATATAATGTAATACAAATTTCATCTCCACTTGTTTTTCGTGGTATTTAACCAGTGACAACCTTTGAAAATTGTCAGGGACGTAGGTACTATAGGGGTTTAAAATGTTCTTGCCTCTATGTGTGTGTGTTGTGTATGTGTCTGTGTGAAAGCATTCATGGGTGTAGATAACTCAATTTTCTTGCTGTCTGAAGCTGAAGGAGATGGGAGGGCAATGAAAACCTTCCTGTTTACCTTGTCCCTTGTTTAGACAGGGCAGCCGTAGCAACATGGCAACCATAACCATATAAACACAGTATCTCTTTATCAATGATTCATTCGAGAAACCTCTGAGTTGAGTTTCAAGTCTCCCTTCCTTCAATGCTTAATTCCAGGGCATAAATTGCAGGCTGTATCAGACCAACAGAGTATTAAATTGTTCAAGGGAAGTATGGCCTTCCTTTCAAGCCCTCATTGTGGCAGCCTCTTTGCTCTTTTTTACCAACTCCTGATATTCGATGGTTTCAAATTGTGATCACTAGTTGAGATCATGGTCACTATATAACTTGCCTTATGATATTGTATGTAATAGTATATTTATTTTCCTTCTACTCCCCTAACAAGACCTATCTAGACCTTTGGTGAAAATATAGCTAAATTGAAAATAACTCCTAATTATTTTAAAGTCATTTTATTTTATCTTTGTTGTTGATGGGGAGCAAGGAATTAAGAATTCATTATATCCTTCAATATATATCTTTATGTCTATCTAGCTAGCTAGCTGTTTAACTTAATTCCATATGAGGAATCATGGGTAATCTGGCAAAGGACTGCTCAACTTAATGTATATGGACCTAGGTAGCACTTTACTGATCTCTGATCACTGAAGAGGACTTTCCCAAGGGACCTTTATTATTAATGAGTGGAGATAATTTGGGAAAGGGGGAAGATTTCCACGTGATTTTTTCATGACTCAATCTCCTTTACTAATAAGCATGATGCTATTATCCCACCATGAGTGATTTTTAAGCTGTTTCTTTAGCAGTGGTGATGGATTGGTGTTAATTCTTTCATGATTTCTTTTCCATATGTCTGCCCAAAGTGAGATTTATAATCTTGGTCTCACAATGCATTATTCTAAACAAATAGACCAAACAGACCCTACATTGACTGCAGAAACAAAAAAGGGGGATTTTCCTAACATGTGACTTATGACCTATACCCACTGCTTTTGCTCTTTTCTGACAATGCTGTATGAAGAGATAAAGAAGAAGACAACAACAGGTAAAAAAAAGAAAATTATGGGGACATGAAGGATGTCTATTCAAGTATTCAGGAACTATTTATGAAGGGTTTTCAAGCATTTACTTAATAGTAGTAGTCATCAGTTCATAAGTTTTTCTTCTCTGGAGACTATAAACTTTTGAAGGCAGGAATTGTATGTCCTATTTATGTTTATTTATATTGGTATTTCCAGCACTGAGCACAGCATACAAAACATGGGTGCTTGATGTATTTCAGTTGAGTGAATATTAGTATGATTAGACATTGTGAGAATATCATGATTAACTGTGCCTGTCATATACATAACACTTCAGGTTAGCATCTGTGATAAAAAGCAAAGGAAAGAAGTGAACTTTATAAGGAAAGAATTGTTAGCACATGGTGTAAGGCTGATGAGTCATTAATTCACGTTAGTTTGATTTCCTCCAGGAAAAGACCCCGAGAAAGGGTTTGAGTATAGAATCACCTCTGATTAGGAGGTGATTCCAGGAAACACTAGAAAAACAGAAAGGAAGGCAGCCATTAAAAGGGTACATTATCATGCAAACTCCCACTGTAGGTAACTGAAACTTAATGCCATAAGGGAATTCAGGGAGACAGACTAGAACAAACACCTCAGAGTTAGGCCCCTTCATAGCTAAGGGAACTGGAGTATTTATACACCAACTCTTAACCACTGGGTGGTTGGGAATGCCCTTGTGGGGCGTTGATTCCCTGGGGCTTCTCATTTGGCATCACAGGTAAGAAACATGGGCTCCGAAGCCAGAGATGATTCTTTTTTTTTTTTTTTTTTTTTTTTTTTTTTTTTTTTTTTTGCGGTAGGCGGGCCTCTCACTGTTGTGGCCTCTCCCCTTGCGGAGCACAGGCTCCGGAGCACAGGCTCAGTGGCCATGGCTCACGGGCCCAGCCGCTCCGCGGCATGTGGGATCTTCCCAGACCGGGGCACGAACCCGTGTCCCCTGCATCGGCAGGCGGACTCTCAACCACTGCGCCACCAGGGAAGCCCCAGAGATGATTCTTAGTTGAAGGAATGCAAGAGTTGGAATTTGCAAATATGGTTAGCATGCAGTGTCCAACAGAAAGCAGATTCCATTATAGGTATTAGGTAAGAGATAAATAAAAATATTATTTTTTATTTAAATTTATGTGTATTTTTTAATCACTACATTGTTAGAACCATAAATACTTTTTCAATTGCTTGGAGCTAACTACTTAATACACGGAACTGTGTAGTATTAATTCTGGTCTCGGTGCCAAAGAAGTATTATGAGACATTAACAGTGTCATGAACCAAGAAAGTTTGAGAACCACTAATCTACCTCTTCTTTTAATATTTGTGTGTGACCTGATGAGAGCAGTTTTTCCATGGGTAACATCTATGGGCTGTATGAGTCTATTAGAACAGACCTTCCTTTTCAGACTAAAGTTATTTGGAATTTCAGAAGCAGGACACATCTCACATGACTATCCACACACTGCATTTCTGTATAAATGGCAAACATATCAAATGTTGATGTGTTCTATGTCTCTGGTAAAAGAATACAATTTTTATGGAATATGTGGCCAATATTTTCCTTATGTTATCTTTGGACCTTGAAACGCCCAAGCCCCTTGACTTCAGAAGAGATTCTCAATCCTTTCTTGGCCTCTTTGCTCAGATTTAATAAGAAACTAGCTCTGGCTTGCAATCTTGCTGGGTTTGTCTTTTAAATGGCTTATAAAGAAATATCTATATACTTATATATGTAATATATCTGTCATGACAAATGTAATATATCTGTCATGACAAGTGACCTATAGGTCACTGTGATATGTGTTTTTAGTCCCATTCATTGCTCCAGTCTATATTTCCAACTGTATCTCTCTATTTATCACATTTAAAATTTTTTACAATTTATAATTGTAAGTCATTAAAATAACACAGACCCTAGTGGTCTATACATATGTGTTGATCTTATCCTAACAACACCCTGACATGTGTGTTCTATGTTATTATCCCATTTGGGGGTTATATCTATCCTGAAGCAAATGCTGCTGGTACCCGGTTATATTCCTCAGGGCCTTACCATGTAATGCATAGAGTTCTGACTTCTACATGCCACACTCTGCTTGTCTTTGCCCAGCAGCTTTTTTGATAGTTGAAGCCATGTCTGCCCTCTTGCAAAGTGAAAGGAGAATTAACACAACCTATGACTGCCCTCCTTCACTAATATTTTCTGGGATAATGTTCCAAACCAACTATTTGTGCTCAATCCTTATTTCAAGGTTCTGGAGAAACCCAAACTGAGACATATATCTGTACATTCACTTGTACATCCATGCAAACATAATTATAAAACTGCCTTAAATTGGGGAACTAGATAAGATGTATATTTCTGGGACTGAGAAAGGATTGTCTCAGCCTTGCATGGAATTCTTCAGAAGGAGGATACAGAGAGCAGAATGAACTTTATCTTCAGGAAGGGCACTAGCAATATAGACTCAAATTAGGACAAATAGCCAAATCCATTTTAGTCCTAAGTAGAGAAAACAGAGGAAGAAAGGTGACAGCATCTCATGAATTCATGGCTGTACCGTACTGCAGTCACACAGCACAGACAGAGGAATAATAAAAATAATCAGCTGCTTACTGATGGGGTTTTTTCCTATCAGTTGGCAAAAGGATGTGGCGAGACAATTAGTAAATTATCCAAGTCCAGTGTGCTGAGATCTGAGATGCTGGCAACTAAGTTATTGTGAGAGAATGGGTGGCAGGGGCTAGATTGGGTCGTCTATTCACATATACGTAAAACACACCCACACTCCAACTGATCCATATTGAGAGGTGAGAAGTTGTACTGGTCTAGAGAAAGTGGTAAGAGAATTGCCCTGTGCTTGATATCACTACAACAGTTTTTTATTGATGTGATGTCTCTCAGGTTCTGGCATTTTAAGAATTGCGATTGACAGCAAACTTGAATGAGAATGAGGTAGCCCTCAGATCCCCAACATATTCTGCTTTGTTTAACCTTATAAGATGCTTAATTTGGGGGTCATTTCACAATTTGCTCTGAAGGTTCCCTTTCCTTTCTGATTAGATTTCTATTTTATTGTAATTTAGGATATTATTTTATGGTGGTGGTGGGTGTGTGTGTGTATTTTAAAGTAACGTACTGATATTATTCAATCTATGATTGCTTGAAACTAGGTATGATTTCATGTGGCAGCCTGTTCAGAAGTGAATGGAAGCTGCGTGCTTCTCCACCAGAGCCATTACAGCACACGCTGTGAGTGTGAATGTTCATTAGCATATTATGGATCTATAATTTCTGCTTAAAAAAAAAAAACCTATGGAAAGCCATTACCCAGCATGATAAGAGCTCTGTTTTAAACTTCAACATCTTCTCCACTGTCCTACTTTTTAGTCTACCTTCTCCATATCTCTGAATATTTGTTTTTAACTAAATAGAAAGATTGTATAGTTCAAGATCTCTGACAGTGGGTCATTTGTACAGAGCTGGTTCACTGTCAGAGGCAAAATGGGTTAGGTGAAGCTGAGGCAGATTACCTAACAGCTCATTAAATGGCTAAAAAAATGCATGTTGTGGAAAAGTGCAGCTCTTGAAATATGAAGTGACCTCTCACGTTTGCTGTGTGACTTTGAGATACTCAATTAGCCTCTCGGAGCTTTGTCTTACTGCCTGTCAATAGGATCGGTAAGGTCTGTGTTGCAGAGCGGCTGTGAACAGAAAAGAAGATTATGTATGGTAAAGAGCTTTAAAAGAGTTCAGAGGTGTACAAATAAAAGTTATTACTATCATTACTTGTTCAGCAGGCGGCAAATTGTTTTAATGTGTATTGTTGAATTTGGCTTTCAGAAATGTCCTGTGGAACAGAAAGAGATACCCTCTATTGCACAGATGTGAATACTGAGGCTCTGTGAAATCAGCAAGCACCAGACATGCTCAATTTTACAACTTAAGAAACCGAACAGGAATGGTTGGCTGCTGAATTTGGGATTCAAATTTAAATTCTCATTTAAAGGTAATTATTTATATATGATAAATAACTACACACAGGTATGTACACACACACACACATGCACAGAGTAGGAGAGATTTCTATAATGGCTTTCATTTGGGGTGCCACTGTGCCCTTTAAGATCAGATTTCATTTCAGACTCAGACCCACCTGAGTCCCTTGAGTTACACTGTGTGCAATGTTTACTAGACATCTCTGCTCCAGTTTCTAGCTTCTTCTGAATGCCAGTTCTCTATGTCTGGTGGTAGCTCCAGGTGTGTAGTGGATTATTCTGGTTATTCACAGGTAATGACAAAATACTTGTTCAACAGATATTTTAAAATTGGATATTAACCAGTCTGATTTTTCAGTGTTTCTCAGGCATTTTCACTACCTCAGGTTTCAGCTTTTTACCTTATTCTTGTTCCTCTCTTTCCGCTAAACCCTTTACTTGATTTTGTGCTTGCCCCGTCCCTAAATTAATGCTCCTCTCCTATCCTGAGCACACTATGAGTCTCTTTTGTTTTTTCCTCACCCCAGCCCCCCAAACCTCACCTTTGCCCCCAGTAGCTTGTTAAGATGAGCTCAGACTAGAGCATAGGCTCCACATGGGGAGGGAGAGTGTCTGTCATTTCATCCCTGAATCTTCAATGTCTGAAGAGGATAGTTGGGGGGTGAGTGGCTGACATGGAGGAGATAAATAATAGGTATATATGTATATATCAAATGAATACATCAAGATATTCCCTAATTCTAATACCAACCAGAAAAACAATATCTATTGTACATATATTTTTCTCACCCCACAACATATTTAAAGTGAATTTAGAAAAATGATAATAGATACTTAAGCAGAGAGTAATGTTTTACCCAAACCATGTTTTAAATGTGTTATATACTTCTTGACATTTACATGACTTCCCTTAAACAGAGCATTCAGTACAGATTCACTGATCAATGTTTTCTGCGTTTCGTTTCATTTTTTTCTTTGCCCTGGAGATTGCTATTGTGCTGGATGTAGGCATATTCTGGAAACTTCATTTAAAAATGAATAAATGTGTTTAATTGGAAAATAAGAACTGTTATGTTTTCACAGGCACTGGGCAGATACTTCCTTGCTAACCCTTATCCCCAGATCATTTTTCTTTAATGTCACTCTCTGTAGAATTGCTTGATCAACCAAAATGTGTCTCCTGATGAAAACAGACTGTTCCTCAAAGAACAAATTAAGGACTTTCAGTCCTGGAGGTAAAACACTGTGAGTTCATCATGCAGTGCTGTAAAATAAATGTGTTATGTGCCTGGCAACTCTGTCACACAATCAACAGGAAGCCTGAAATGCTGAGATGGGCTGATTTGCACATTTTCATGGGGTACTTGCAAATGCAATCAAAATAAGCCAATAGGATTTAAGACTTCTTGCTATGACTCAGCCTCTTAAACTTTGTTAAAAAAATCTCTTAACAAACCATTTATTTCATACTGAATGAATAGGTTGCATTTTAAAAAGCCATTTCAAATTCCAAGTTCTGTTTGGAAGTACCAGTGTACTTTAATAAGAATGAGTTCTGAAAGGGCCGAGTGGTGTAGCGCACGGAACAGAGGAACTGCAGTCTTTAATCTCTGTGATGTCCTTTCTCTTTCTCAGTCTTTTTCTTTGTCATTTTTCCCCACCCTTCTGTCTTCTGCCTTTTCTCTCCTTTATTGTCTTTTAGTCTCCAGTTCAAACTTTGTTCATGGTGAATAAATGCTTATGGAAAAAATTTAAAGTAGGATAAGTACTGATTTCCTGGTAAATCATTTTTATTTCTTCAACAAATACTTTGTTCAGCACCAGTTGTGTGCTAAGCATTGTTAGGCATAAACATAATTTTCAGTAAACCATAGTCCTTTAAAGGAACTATTTAAGCGACTGTCTCCCAGATAAAGCTCTGCTACTGTGGGTAAAAGGCACACCAAAAATCCATCGCCCACACTTTTCACTAAATTCCGTATGCCGATGTAAATGGTGAGGACCCACCCCTGTAAGTTTAAAGAATTTAGAGTGGCTGGATGAAGAGATGGACATCTATATCAAGTTTACTCTTTTATGAAATAGGAATCAGAGGATTTAAGAATTGATGATTAGTTTATCTGAATTGAAGTTAACATATTCACAATTTTACACCTCAGTTTAGGTGTAATTCATGAAGTAGTCTATCTAGACTTTTTATACAGTGCAGATGTGCTATTGTGTTGTGAATCAGTGTTGCATATGAAAACCTTACATGCTTTGCTCGTTTGCTGGGAATGCTTGGACGTCATACACTGTGAACCTCAGCCACAGCATTGAAAAGATAGATGCTATTTCTCCTTGTACAGTCAGCTCACGGTCAAGAAATATCGTCCCTGTGTTCTTCCAGGTGTTTCTATCACTCGGCATCCTGAATGAAATCCCTGGGAGTCCTATGCTATAAACTCATCTACCAGAGACCAATCTGAAAAAATAAGCTCTTATTATAGACTAGGTCTTAGAATAAAGTAATTAATTCATAAATGAATTTACGTGTTCAAGTGTGTTATGGGTTGAATTGTGACTTTATTTGGAAATAGAGCCTTTGTAGATGTAATTAGTGAACATGAGGTCATACCGGTGTAGGGGTAGCCTTTAATCCAATGGTACTGGTATTCTTATTAAAAGGGGAAAATTGGGGGCTTCCCTGGTGGCACAGTGGTTGAGAGTCTGCCTGCCGATGCGGGGAACACGGGTTCGTGCCCGGGTCTGGGAAGATCCCACGTGCCGCGGAGCGGCTGGGCCCGTGAGCCATGGCCGCTGAGCCTGCGCGTCCGGAGCCTGTGCTCCGCAACAGGAGAGGCCACAACAGTGAGAGGCCTGCGTACAGCAAAAAAAAATAATAATAATAAATAAATTAAAAGGGGAAATTTGGACACAGGGACAGACACTCAAATGGAGAGAAAGCCAAATGAAGACTGGAGTCATGCTGCCACAATATAGGGAACCGTCAGAAGTTAGAAGAGAAGCCTGGAGCAAATCCTGCCTAGAGTCTTCTGAGGGAGCATGGCCCTGTGAACACAGTGATCTTGGACTTCCATCTCCAGAATTACAATACATCGTTGTTCTTTAAGCCATTTACTTTGTGGTACTTTGTTATGGCAGCCCTAGGAAACTCATACAGTTAGTATTTGAGTTACCTGCTTCGTTAAATGGTAAAGACAAAATAATATAGTGAAAAGTTTGCAGTACCTTTCACCAACTGTCAAATCAGGAAATGTCTGTTTCTGTATCCTCTCAGAAGCACTGCTAGGAACAGGAGTGAGATAAGGCTGTGAACCTGCTAACTGAGGAGTAAATCAGGTGCTAACATTGGATGTCTTGAGGGAAATTGATAATTTATCCCCAGTAGATGAAAAACAATACAAATATTCACCGTGGGCCTATTAAGTCAGAAACCAAAATCCCTCAGCCAATTTTATGAATATCCCCAGAATCCTTGAGTGTTCTAATCTCCCTTTATGCTGCAGAGGTAGCTATAAGATAAGTAAAATCTGAAACACCCAGGTCCTTATTGATTATGCATCAGCAGAGGCCGGAAGATTTTATTTGTTCTCCCAAGTGGATTGTGAGAGCCTCTTGCTAACAACATGCCGGTGCACAGCTAAATGAATCAACCTTTTTAAAAAGGTGACAATACAAAAAAGAGATGCAGTGCCACATTTAAGGGTCTGAGGACAAATCTCTGAAAGTGAAATACAACAAAAACCTGGGCTGCCAACATCCTCCACTGGGCAGGGAAACGATGCAAGCGACTACAGGGTCTTAAGAGAAGATAATACAGAATGAAACAGAGCAAAACAGAAAAATAAGGTAGCAATTTAATGAACGACATTAATAAAAGTATGGCTAGGTGAGAAAATCTGACATTTCCGGATTTTAGCTACAGTACCAAATTGACCTTGAAACTTGTATGTATAAGATCAATGCAAAAATAATGCCTTTAATCTTAAATGTGTGGGTTGCTTTTTTAAGCACTTAATATATATCATTTAATATTTACACATACCTTTTAAATTTTAGCCTCATTATTTTATTTTGCAGAGGCAACCTGAAGCCTAGAGAAGTTTAATATTCCTGGGGCCAAACAGCTAACTAGCTGGAGGTTAAATATGACACCAAAACCAGTGCTCCGTACTGTAGCTCTGAAGCAACAGAATGTCCCTTTCAAGATTGAGCATTTTTCAGTGAAAAAAAAAAAAAGACATTTTAGTATCTGTCATAATTTCCATAGCTCAAACTGATAAATCTCTGTAACAGTGATGTACTTAAGAATTTACATTTTTCCACCTAAAATCACCTAAGGGTCAAAAGGCTTGATCTCCACCTGATGTAGAACATGTGTATTAACATTGTTACTCCTTACCACTGAAGAAACAGGACAATTCTCCAATCTATAGGAGTTAGTGACCAGGAAGAGTGCTTTGAAAACATCGTCCTGTGATGCTGTCTCTACAGGTAAGAGCTGTGGCTTTCCTGTCTCCATGGGAGTAAGGAAAGTAGGATCTAGAGATTAGATGCTGTGAATCATCTCTTATGTATATCTGATGAAGCTTTATTTTTTGGTTGCCAAAAACTAAATGGTCTTACTGGGGGAAGGACTGCCAAGTTGGACACCTGTCATAGTTTTGCTTTCCTTGGTATTATTAGACGTGGTGCTATAACCAATCTGTTTCAACAGTGCCTGCAGCAAACCATTTCTGCCAAAATCCCTGGTCTTAAAGAACTGTGCATAGCCTTACTTTTCCTTGTTCTAAGCGGGGGAATCCCCCTTTAAACAACTAGGAAGCTGCGGTTTGCATTTTAAATTGATTCTTTAACTTTTAAAATGTGTCTTCTCAAATGCCCTCAAAAGAAGCAGAAATGAAAGCATACGTGAAATCCAAACATATGCACAGAGACAGGAAGTTAGAAAGTCAAGGAAGTTGACAAGTTAGAAAGTCATTGGCCGCACTTTGGCCATTCATGGGTCACCTTTAAGATGTTTGCTATATCTGCACACCACAAGGATTGCCGTTGACTGCCTATTTTCTTCAAATCAATTACTTAGTTTCTCTCAACATCCTCGACAACAGTATCTTTAAAATTCATAGGTTTTTATATACAAGTTATAGATGTTAAATATATTTCTATTAAAATAAAACAGTATTCAACTTTGTACCACTTAATGTCATTTGCATTGCAGTTTTAATGTACTCGTCGGGGAGTGTGTGGGCTAAAGCTGCCAACAAAATAATTGCTAGCTTCCTCCTCCTCCTCCGTAGTCCCTCACCCCACACCACAGCCTCAGTTGGAAAACAAGTTAAAATAAGAGCTCTTCCAGAACTCAGATCTTAGGCTGTGAGTCAGTTCACCCACCCTCCCTCCTGTTGGGCTTATATGGAGATGTTATAGGTCAAGCCTGAGTAATTTTTTCTTCCATTAGGATCACTTTTTCTTCCCAAGCTTCCTCAGTCATTCTTTCAAATAGAATTATGGTGGGTAGACTCTGTTCAACTAAGGCATTGTTGGTTATCTCCAGTCAGAGGATAAACAGAATAGAGTTTTCTGCTATTATTACTTCTCCATAAAGGCACATCTGTATGGATCCTTTCCTTGGTAGTATCTTAAATGTGTTTTACTTTTTACTTTTTTCCTCTTTTGTGTCACATCGTTTCCTTAGAATTGTTCCAGTTTTTAACAACTAGTAACTAACAGGAGGTTGCAACTAACTGTCCATATATATATAGATATATATATATATATATATATTTTTTTTTTTTTTTTTTTTTTTTGCGGTACGCGGGCCTCTCACTGTTGTGGCCTCTCCCGTTGCGGAGCACAGGCTCCGGACGCGCAGGCTCAGCGGCCATGGCTCACGGGCCCAGCCGCTCCACGGAATGTGGGATCTTCCCGGACATGAACCCATGTCCCCTGCATCGGCAGGCATACTCTCAACCACTGCTCTACCAGGGAAGCCCATATAGGTATATTTATTTAGTTGGTATTGTCATGGCTCAGTGCTTAAACAAACAAACACATGGTGAGAATTTTTAGGGAGAAATAGTTTTAGGGAGAAATTCCAGGAATTTTAGAATGAAAGGAAACTCTAACAACATTTAGCCAAGTTCCTCACTTGTTTTACAGATGAGGAGCAGATGTTTTACAGAAACTAAACCCAGAGAGACGCAGGAATGTGTCCATTTTATATAAACAGCTATTTCATGATTGGGTGAGAATCCCGGGTGAACTGACTCACAGCCTAAGATTCTCTCCATTATGAGATGTGGTCTCTCCAGATCTTTGAGATGAGTATACATCTCATTTTCATAATAAATGCTTAAGTCACACGCATGTGCGGAAAACCTTCTCAAACTTAGTGCTCTCAAGATTGAGAAATCACACGGGATGCATACAGAACCTTGCCCTAATGTAGAATCCAAAAAATATCTTGTCAGCATAATCAGAAGGAAAATATGGGTGGTGGGAAGTTACAGAATATACAAAGAAGGAGGGAAGCCTTTCAGTCCATATTAAAACATTCAACTTTTTCCTTTTTTCCCTTTCTCCCTTTTTCCTAGTAAATCAGAGTCCCAGCTACAATGCATTAAGCCGTGGCCTAATCAGCAGTGAGAGATGGTCTGAGGTCTGCTTCAGTGAGTGAGAAGCTGGCACTAAAGGCATTTAAGCATCTTCCAGCCATTTCACCCAGTTGATTATAATGATTGTTGATTGTAATGATTTTTGAGCCATTCTATATTATGGGAAATGTCAAAATCTGTATTGTCTGAGAGCTCACACGTTTGAAAAGAAAAACAGTGTAGGGGATGTGGAAGTGGAAAAGAAACCACTAGTTGTGGACAGTAGCTAATCTAATAGCTGCATTTTTTTCTTCGATAGAATTGAAGTGGCTCTTTATCACTGCCAACCACTCCCCACTGCTCTGGCCTCCCCTCCTTTTCTTTCCCTACATCATCACTTCATGTTGATTATTTTGACTACAGGGTTTTATTTGTGAAGTGCTTTGCCATTTGTACTAGCAGAAAGGTCACCATTTGCAATACTTTCAAAGTAGAACATTGCCTTATTGGTGTCATGCAAATTGTTTTTCACTCATACTGTAAAAGGTAGGAGCTGTCAAAACATATGGTAGGTAGCCACAGTAAAAAAAACAAAACAAAATCTTATATCTGTCTTGCTGTAGGTATATATATATCTGAAACAAAGTTTCTTGAAATAGCACCCTTGCCTTGGAAAATACAAAGACGTTATCTTTTTTTTTTTTTTTTTTTTTTGCAGTACGCGGGCCTCTCACCGTTGCGGCCACTCCCGCTGCAGAGCACAGGCTCCGGACGCGCAGGCCCAGCGGCCATGGCTCACGGGCCCAGCCGCTCCGCGGCACGCGGGATCCTCCCAGACCGGGGCACGAACCCGTATCCCCTGCATCGGCAGGCGGACTCTCAACCACTGCGCCACCAGGGAAGCCCCTTTTTTTTTTTTTTAATCTAGAAGTCAAGCTGATTTATTCACAAATTTTTCCATTAATATTATTATGCTCCAGTTTAGAGCAGCTAAATGCAACATACACAAAGACAGCTGAACACAAACCATAGAGGAATGGATTATTGTACATGATGTTTATTCACCTCTATTTTTTTTGTCTTGGCTCAGTTTGAACACAAGTTCTATCCCATCTTGCAAGTTCTTTCCACATAGTTCTCCTTAATCTGTGTGTGTTTTATCCTTGTCTCTATAATTTAGCAGCTTCAAACTTGTTTACACCCTTCTGGCATTGAGAGCATTAACCTTTATTTTAATGGAAAATTTTAAGAGATTTTCTAGAATTTTTTTTCATTTTGTACAGTTTAATTTTTTTTTTTACTGTGCTACAGTTGATATTGTATTGGTGTCATACTGTATTTTTCATAAAGATTTCTTGGTTTTAAGTAGTTTGTTCAAAATTCTATTTTCCCTATTCTGTTATTTTTTTTATTTTTTTACAACTTTATTGGAGTATAATTGCTTCACAATGGTGTGTTAGTTTCTACTTTATAACAAAGTGAATCAGTTATACATATACATCTGTTCCCATATCCCTTCCCTCTTGCATCTCCCTCCCTCCCACCCTCCCTATCCCACCCCGGGATACACAAAGGCGGTCACAAAGCACCGAGCTGATCTCCCTGTGCTATGTGGCTGCTTCCCACTAGGTACCTACCTTACGTTTGGTAGTGTATATATGTCCATGCCTCTCTCTCGCTTTGTCACAGCTTACTCTTCCCCCTCCCCATATCCTCAAGTCCATTCTCAAGTGGGTCTGTGTCTTTATTCCTGTTTTACCCCTAGGTTCTTCATGACATTTTTTTTTTCTTAAATTCCATATATATGTGTTAGCATACGGTATTTGTCTTTCTCTTTCTGACTTACTTCACTCTGTATGACAGACTCTAGGTCTATCCACCTCATTACAAATAGCTCAATTTCATTTCCTTTTATGGCTGAGTAATATTCCATTGTATATATGTGCCACATCTTCTCCATCCATTCATCCGATGATGGACACTTAGGTTGTTTACATCTCCGGGCTATTGTAAATAGAGCTGCGATGAACATTTTGGTACATGACTCTTTTTGAATTATGGTTTTCTCAGGGTATATGCCCAGTAGTGGCATTGCTGGGTCATATGGTAGTTCTATTTGTAGTTTTTAAAGGAACCTCCATATTGTTCTCCATAGTGGCTATACCAATTCACATTCCCACCAGCAGTGAAGAGTGTTCCCTTTCCTCCACACCCTCTCCAGCACTTATTGTTTCTAGATTTTTTGATGATGGGCATTCTGACTGGTGTGAGATGATATCTCACTGTAGTTTTGATTTGCATTTCTCTAATGATTAATGATGTTGAACATTCTTTCATGTGTTTGTTGGCAGTCTGTATATCTTCTTTGGAGAAATGTCTATTTAGGTCTTCTGCCCATTTTTGGATTGGGTTTTTTCCTTTTTTGTTAATGAGCTGCATGAGCTGCTTATACATTGTGGAGATTAATCCTTTGTCAGTTGCTTCATTTGCAAATATTTTCTCCCATTCTGAGGGTTGTCTTTTGGTCTTGTTTATGGTTTCCTTTGCTGTGCAAAAGCTTTGAAGTTTCATTAGGTCCCATTTGTTTATTTTTATTTTTATTTCCATTTTTCTAGGAGGTGGGTCAAAAAGGATCTTGCTGTGATTTATGTCATAGAGTTTTCTGCCTATGTTTTCCTCTAACAGTTTGATAGTTTCTGGCCTTACCTTTAGGCCTTTAATCCATTTTGAGTTTATTTTTGTGTATGGTGTTAGGGAGTGATCTAATCCCATACTTTTACATGTACCTGTCTACTTTTCCCAGCACCACTTACTGAAGAGGCTGTCCTTTCTCCACTGTACATTCCTGCCTCCTTTATCAAAGATAAGGTGACCATATGTGCGTGGGTTTATCTCTGGGCTTTCTATCTTGTTCCATTGATCTATCTTTCTGTTTTTGTGTCAGTACCATACTGTCTTGATTACTGTAGCTTTGTAGTATAGTCTGAAGTCAGGGAGCCTGATTCCTCCAGCTCCGTTATTCGTTCTCAAGATTGCTTTGGCTATTTGGAGTCTTTTGTGTTTCCATACAAATTGTGAAATGTTTTGTTCTACTTCTGTGAAAAATGCCAGTGGTAGTTTGATAGGGATTGCATTGAATCTGTAGATTGCTTTGGGTAGTAGAGTCATTTTCACAATGTTGATTCTTCCAATCCAGGAACATGGTATATCTCTCTATCTATTTGTATCATCTTTAATTTCTTTCATCAGTGTCTTACAATTTTATGCATACAGGTCTTTTGTCTCCTTAGGTAGGTTTATTCCTAAATATTTTATTCTTTTTGTTGCAGTGGTAAATGGGAGTGTTTTCTTGATTTCACTTTCAGATTTTTCATCATTAGTGTATAGGAATGCCAGAGATTTCTGTGCATTAAGTCTGTATCCTGCTACTTTACCAAATTCATTGATTAGCTCTAGTAGTTTTCTGGTAGCATCTTTAGGAGTCTCTATGTATAGTATCATGTCATCTGCAAACAGTGACAGCTTTACTTCTTCTTTTCCAATTTGGATTCCTTTTATTTCCTTTTCTTCTCTGATTGCTGTGGTTAACACTTCCAAAACTATGTTGAATAAGAGTGGTGAGAGTGGGCAACCTTGTCTTGTTCCTGATCTTAGTGGAAATGCTTTCAGTTTTTCACCATTGAGGATGATGTTGCCTGTGGGTTTGTCATATATGGCCTTTATTATGTTGAGGAAAGTTCACTCTGTGGCTAATTTCTTCAGGGTTTTTTTTATCATAAATGGGTGTTGAATTTTGTCAAAAGCTTTCTCTGCATCTATTGAGATGATCATATGGTTTTTCTCCTTCAATTTGTTAATATGGTGTATCACGTTGATTGATTTGCATATATTGAAGAATCCTTGCATTCCTGGAATAAACCCCACTTGGTCATGGTGTATGATCCTTTTAATGTGCTGTTGGATTCTGTTTGCTAGTATTTTGTTGAGGATTTTTGCATCTATGTTCATCAGTGATATTGGCCTGTAGTTTTCTTTCTTTGTGATATCCTTGTCTGGTCTTGGTATCAAGGTGATGGTGGCCTCGTAGAATGAGTTTGGGAGTGTTCCTCCCTCTGCTATATTTTGGAAGAGTTTGAGAAGAATAGGTGTTAGCTCTTTTCTAAATGTTTGATAGAGTTCGGCTGTGAAGCTGTCTGGTCCTGGGCTTTTGTTTGTTGGCAGATTTTTAATCACAGTTTCAGTTTCAGTGCTTGTGATTGGTCTGTTCATATTTTCTATTTCTTCCTGATTCAGTCTTGGCAGGTTGTGCATTTCTAAGAATTTGTCCATTTCTTCCAGGTTGTCCATTTTATAGGCATAGAGTTGCTTGTAGTAATCTCTCATATCTTTTGTATTTCTGCAGTGTCAGTTGTTACTTCTCCTTTTTCATTTCTAATTCTATTGATTTGAGTCTTCTCCCTTTTTTTCTTGATGAGTCTGGCTAATGGTTTATCAATTTTGTTTATCTTCTCAAAGAACCAGCTTTTAGTTTTATTGATCTTTGCTATCGCTTCCTTTATTTCTTTTTCATTTATTTCTGATCTGATTTTTATGATTTCTTTCCTTCTGCTAACTTTGGGGGTTTTTTGTTCTTCTTTCTCTAATTGCTTTAAGTGCAAGGTCAGGCTGGTTGTTCGAGATGTTTCCTGTTTCTTAAGGTGGGATTGTATTGCTATAAACTTCCCTCTTAGAACGGCTTTTGCTGCATCCCATAGGTTTTGGGTCGTCGTGTCTCCATTGTCATTTGTTTCTAGTTATTTTTTGATTTCCTCTTTGATTTCTTCCATGATCACTTCGTTATTAAGTAGTGTATTGTTTAGCCTCCATGTGTTTGTATTTTTTTTTTTTTTTTTTTTTTGCTGTATGTGGGCCTCGCGCTGTTGTGGCCTCTCCCGTTGCGGAGCGCAGACTCAACGGCCATGGCTCCCGGCCGCTCCGCGGCATGTGGGATCTTCCCGGACCGGGGCACGAACCCGTGTCCCCTGCATCGGCAGGCAGGCTCTCAACCACTGCGCCACCAGGGAAGCCCCATGTGTTTGTATTTTTTACAGATCTTTTCCTGTAATTGATATCTAGTCTCATGGCGTTGTGGTTGGAAGAGATACTTGATACAATTTCAATTTTCTTAAATTTACTAAGGCTTGATTTGTGACTCAAAATATGATCTATCCTGGAGAATGTTCCATGAGCACTTGAGAAAAATGTGTATTCTGTTGTTTTGGGATGGAATGTCCTATAAATATCAATTAAGTCCGTCTTGTTTAATGTATCATTTAAAGCTTGTGTTTCCTTATTTATTTTCTTTTTGGATGATGTGTCCACTGGTGAAAGTGGGGTGTTAAAGTCCCCGATTATGAATGTGTTACTGTCTATTTCCCCTTTTATGGTTGTTAGTATTTGCCTTATGTGTTGAGGTGCTCCTATGTTGGGTGCATAAATATTTACAATTGCTATATCTTCTTCTTGGATTGATCCCTTGATCATTATGTACTGCCCTTCTTTGTCTCTTCTAATAGTCTTTATTTTAAAGTCTATTTTTTCTGATATGAGTATTGCTACTCCAGCTTTCTTTTGATTTCCATTTGCATGGAATATCTTTTTCCATCCCCTTACTTTCAGTCTGTATGTGTCTCTAGGTCTGAAGTGGGTCTCTTGTAGACAGCATATATATGGGTCTTGTTTTTGTATCCATTCAGCCAATCTGTGTCTTTTGGTGGGAGCATTTAGTCCATTTACATTTAAGGTAATTATCAATATGTATGTTCCTATTCCCATTTTCATAATTGTTTTGGGTTTGTTATTGTAGGGCGTTTCCTTCTGTTCCGTTTCTTGCCTAGAGAAGTTCCTTTAGCATTTGTTGTAAAGCTGGTTTGGTGGTGCTGAACTCTCTCAGCTTTTGCTTGTCTGTAAAGGTTTTAATTTCCCCATCAAATCTGAATGAGATCCTTGCTGGCTAGAGTAATCTTGGTTGCAGGTTTTTCTCCTTCATCACTTTAAATATATCCTGCCAGTTCCTTCTGGCTTGCAGAGTTTCTGCTGAAAGATCAGCTGTTAACCTGATGGGGATTCCCTTGTGTGTTATTTGTTGTTTTTCCCTTGCTGCTTTTTTTTTTTTTTTTTTTTGCGGTATGTGGGCCTCTCACTGTTGTGGCCTCTCCCGTTGCGGAGCACAGGCTCCGGACACGCAGGCTCAATGGCCATGGCTCATGGGCCAAGCCGCTCCGCGGCATGTGGGATCCTCCCAGACCGGGGCACGAACCCGTGTCCCCTGCATCGGCAGGCGGACTCTCAACCACTGCGCCACCAGGGAAGCCCCTCCCTTGCTGCTTTTAATATGTTTTCTTTGTATTTAATTTTTGAGAGTTTGATTAATATGTGTCTTGGCATATTTCTCCTTGGATTTATTCTGTATGGGACTCTCTGTGCCTCCTGGACTTGATTAACTATTTCCTTTCCCATATTAGGGAAGCTTTCAACTATAATCTCTTCAAATATTTTCTCAGGCCCTTTCTTTTTCTCTTCTTCTTCTGGAACCCCTATAATTCGAATGTTGGTGCATTTAATGTTGTCCCAGAGGTCTCTGAGACTTTCCTCAGTTCTTTTCATTCTTTTTTCTTTATTCTGCTCTGCAGTAGTTGTTTCCACTGTTTTATCTTCCAAGTCACTTATCTGTTCTTCTGCCTCAGTTATTCTACTATTGATCCCATATAGAGTATTTTTCATTTCATTTATTGTGTTGTTCATCGTTGCTTGTTTCATCTTTAGTTCTTCTAGGTCCTTGTTAAATGTTTCTTGTATTTTGTCTATTCTATTTCCAAGATTTTGGATCATCTTTACTATCATTATTCTGAATTCTTTTTCAGGTAGACTGCCTATTTCCTTTTCATTTGTTAGGTCTGGTGGGTTTTTATCTTGCTTCTTCAACTGCTGTGTGTTTTTCTGTCTTCTCATTTAGCTTATCTTACTGTGTTTGGGGTCTCCTTTTTGCAGGCTGCAGGTTCGTAGTTCCCGTTGTTTTTGGTGTCTGTCCGCAGTGGCTAAGGTTGGTTCAGTGGGTTGTGTAGGCTTCCTGGTGGATGGGACTAGTGCCTGTGTTCTGGTGGATGAGGTTGGATCTTGTCTTTCTGGTGGGCAGGTCCACGTCTGGTGGTGTGTTTTGGGGTGTCTGTGGACTTATTATGATTTTAGGCAGCCTCTCTGCTAATGGGTGGGGTTGTGTTCCTGTCTTTCTAGTTGTTTGGCATAGGGTGTCTAGCACTGTAGCTTGCTGGTCGTTGAGTGAAGCTGGGTGCTGGTGTTGAGATGGAGATCCCTGGGAGATTTTCGCCGTTTGATACTATGTGGAGCTGGGAGGTCTCTTGTGGACCAGTGTCCTGAAGTTGGCTCTCCCACCTCAGAGGCACAGCACTGACTCCTGGCTGCAGCACCAAGAGCCTTTCATCCACACGGCTCAGAATAAAAAGGAGAAAAAGTAGAAAGAAAGAATTAGTAGAAATAGAAAGAAAGAAAGAAAGAAGGAAAGAAAGAAAGAAAGAAAAAAGGAGGGAGGGAGGGAGGAAGGAGGGAAGAAAGGAGGGAAGGAAGGAAAGAAAGAAAGAAGGAAGATAAAGTAAAATAAAATAAAGTATGATAGGGCTTCCCTGGTGGCGCAGTGGTTGAGAGTCCGCCTGCCGATGCAGGGGACACGGGTTCGTGCCCCGGTCCGGGAAGATCCCACATGCCGCGGAGCGGCTGGGCCCGTGAGCCATGGCAGCTGAGCCTGCGCGTCCGGAGCCTGTGCTCTGCAACGGGAGAGGCCACAACAGTGAGAGGCCCACGTACCGCAAATAAATAAATAAATAAATAAAGTATGATAAAATATAATATAGTTATTAAAATAAAAAATAATTATTAAGAAAAAAATTTTTAAAAAAACAGACGGATAGAACCCTGGGACAAATGGTGGAAGCAAAGCTATACAGACAAAATCTCACACAGAGGCATACACATACACACTCACAAAAAGAGGAAAACGGGAAAAAATCATAAATCTTGCTCTCCAAGTCCACCTCCTCAATTTGGGATGATTCGTTGTGTATTCATGTATTCAACAGATGCAGGGTACATCAAGTTGGTTGTGGAGATTTAATCCGCTTCTTCTGAGGCTGCTGGGAGAGATTTCCCTTTCTCTTCTTTGTTCTCACAGCTCCCGGGGCTCAGGTTTGGATTTGGCCCGGCTTCTGCATATAGGTCGCCTGAGGGCGTGTGTTCACGCCCAGACAGGACGGGGTTAAAGGAGCCGCCGCCTATTCGGGTGCTCTGGCTCACTCAGGCCGGGGGGAGGGAGAGCAACGGAGGCGGGGCGAGCCTGTGGCGTCAGAGGCCGGCGTGACGTTGTAGTAGACTGAGGCGCGCCGGGTGTTCTCCCGGGGAAGTTGTCCCTGGTTCACGTGACCCTGGCAGAGGCGGGCTGCACAGGCTCCCGGGAAGGGAGGTGTGGATAGTGACCTGCGCTCGCACACAGGCTTCTTGGTGGCGCCAGCAGCAGCCTTAGCGTCTCACGCCCGTCTCTGGAGCTCCTTTAAGCGGCGCTCTGAATCCCCTCTCCTCGCACACCAGGAAACAAAGAGGTAAGAAAAAGTCTCTTGCCTCTTCGGCAGGTCCAGAGTTTTCCCCGGACTCCCTCCCGGCTAGCCGTGGCGCACTAACCCCCTGTAGGCTGTGTTCACGCCGCCGACCCCAGTCCTCTCCCTGTGCTCCGACCAAAGCCCGAGCCTCAGCTCTGAGCCCCGCCCGCCCCTGCGGGTGAGCAGACAAGCCTCTCGGGCTGGTGACTGCCAGTCGGCACCGCTCCTCTGTGCGGGAATCTCTCCGCTTTGCCCTCCGCACCCCTGTTGCTGCGCTCTCCTCCGCGGCTCCGAAGCTTCCCCCCTCCGCCACTCGCAGTCTCCGCCCGCGAAGGGCCTCCTAGTGTGTGGAAACCTTTCCTCCTTCACGGCTCCCTCCCACTGGTGCAGGTCCCGTTCCTATCCTTTTGTCTCTGTTGTTTCTTTTTTCTTTAGCCCTACCCAGGTACGTGGGGGAGTTTCTTGCCTTTTGGGAGGTCTCAGGTCTTCTGCCAGCGTTCAGTAGGTGTTCTGTAGGAGTTGTTCCACGTGTAGATGTATTTCTGATGTATTTTTGGGGAAGGGGGTGATCTCTGTGGCTTACTCTTCCGCCATCTTGAAGCTCCTCTCAAAGACGTTATCTTTTCTATTTCATGTTTCTGTTCTTTTCTGTTTTGGTTTGTTCTATTCCACTTAAAATGTTTCTAATATGTTATTGATTTCATGACTCAGTAAGGGCCTTAACTCTTATTTTCTAAAACATTGATGTAGGCATGCATACCTGACTGCCCTCTAGACCACACCATAATATTGTTGTTTGACCAATATTACTTAGATTGGACTTGGAGTTCTATGAGTTCTCCTTGTACTTGCATACTTTAAAATATTATAATAAATTTACTTCTGGATTTGGTAAGCATCACTGTTTCTAGAATTCTGCCTTATATCGTTCAATTTTTTGTTTCTTCATTCTCACATTTTCTCATATGCACTTAATTCTTAAACATATGTTTTCTTAATTTTCAGATGATGTGAAATCATTTTAGTTGTTTTGCATAGCTCAATTCTAAGCACCTAGACATTCTTGATAATAATGATAAGGATTCAGCAAAAGCTATTTTGGTTTTGTTATATATGCCTCTGCTAAGTTAACACTCTTTATCTATCTCATCCTTCTAAAAATATTTTTAAAATTGTTGATTTATACACATACATACATAGATTGTATATAAATATGTATATATTTGTGTTTATTATATATTTCACAGTAAAATTCACATTTCATTTAACAAATAATTTGATAAAATTAACAAAATAATCCAGTTTTTAAAAACACATACAATATTAAGAATGAGATCATCCTAGGAGAGATGATAAACCCAGGAAATGGTTTAATGTGCACAAAGTGTGTGATATACATCAGTATATTTGCTTCAGGGAAACAGCAATAGTGGGTCTAAAGCCTTTTTTATAGCCAATGGGAAGTTAGGGACATGATTTACTTGCTTGCTTTTCTTTCTTTCTTTGGGGGGTCATGGTTCTGACTTTTACTTTTCTGTTATAGTAAGCTCTTACTTTCTTATACTTTCTTATATTAGTGCTCCACATTCACTCCCTTGGTGGATCAGTAAATAGAAGTATTCGAATAGGACATGTCACTGATGTTTATTTATATATGTACAAAAGGAATCTTATATACATACATATGTATCTATCTATATATGTATCACACACACATATCAATATGTGATTGTATGTATCTATCTATGTGTATGTATCTAAACTCTCTCAGACTCATCCAGCCCTTGCCTACCTCACCAACTCATACTGATTTTGTCTACTTCTTCTGTAAAAGATTCTAATGGGTTTTAAAGTATATGTATTCAATTATGGGGAAAAGAACACCATCAAACTCACCCTTCACCAACTTGTAAAGAGCATGGTCTTGAAGGAATGGGAATCTGTAAGCTCATTGCTAGGATATAATTAGGATTCAGGCATTTCTGGGATTCATTCACATGGGTCTGGAAATACCTGAGAGCTTGGTAAATTAGGTTGGCCAAAGCAACCATTTTCGTGTGATAAGTCCCCTGGGGGCAATAAAAGGGATTGGGAAGGTGGGAGGGAAAGGTTTGCACTGCTTTCATGGTGGGTTAGAAAACCAGCATGGTTCTAGGTCAGAAGTTGGTACTATGCCATCACCTTCACACGATTTGTGCCTAAGCCCTGAGGAGAGAAGGGGATGCAGGCAGAAATAGAAGGAAAGAACTAATCCCAGAAAGGGAAGACCTTGGAAGCACAAGAAGTATAGTCTTAGTCACAGAGGGCAAAACGCATCACAGGAAAGGACAGAGTAATAACTTCTCTTCTGTATGAAATATCTTGTGACTCCAGGTACTCAGGGTTGTAGTGGATGTGAGGCTACTTTGGTTCCTCAATGGTTAACTTCTGGAGCGCTGAGAGAATCCCACATTCTCACAAACAGGGCTGATGGCTGACCTCAGATGGCTTTAGAGGTAGCTGATATGAAGGAGGGGATCAGCCTGGGGCAGAAAAGCTCAAGTGCATAATTAGTGAGGATGCAAAGAGAAATTCGTGGAATGGGACTTGTAAGGGCTGGAGCTCCATCCTTATGAGGGTAAGTACATCTGCCAAGGAGGCGTGTAATTTTTTAGTCAATATGAACCCATTAGGACCTACAAGCTGTAGAGAGCTGGGCAAACTTTGGACATACGTAAAAGATTTGCCATGAATATGTGGTGGTGAGAGGAGACAGGTAGGATTATGAGTGTGTCCTCTGGCCAGTAGTACACTGTCCTGTGATCACTCAGTATATGAGGGTTTAGAGAATGCAAACTCTTCCCCAGTAGAAGTCGTACATGGAATGTAAAAAAGCAGAGCCACCTTGTTGAGCCCTGTCTGCCAGATGCTTCCTCACCTTCTGTGGGAATCACTGACTTCAGTCTCTAACTGAAGAGCCACAGAACTCTCCAGGTTCTGGGAAACTCAGACTAAAAACTGAAACTGCTGATTCCTTCAACTGAAAGAAAGAAAACTGAGACACATAGGGGCAAATGAGCCAAAGCTACCCGTAGAGGGAGTGGCAGAAATGAGGCCATCCAATATTTACCCGTTAAGTAGTTTCTGGTACCAATTCCAAGTGTGAGGGCAGAAGGGGATTCCCCACACCACCAACAAGCACCAGCTGGATGCCAGCATGAATCCCCAAGAGTTCAACCAAATTCTGACACTATCTACCCAGGGACAGCATAGGGTTCCACAGGTTAAGGGATCAGTCCCATAAGACTGTCCCTCCTCCCCGCCACGCACACTTCAGACACCAGTCACAAGCCCAGGTTGTTAACTGTACTTCTGATCTACTGCTTATACATCCGAGGTTCCCATGACCTCCTCCTTGGGTTCAATTAATTTGCTAAAGTGGCTCACAGAACTCAGAGAAATATTTTACTTATAGATTACGGGTTTATGATAAGAGGATATAATTCAGCAACGTCCAGATGGAAGAAATGCATAACCCAAATCTCAAAGTGTTCAACAACCTGGAAACTCTGAACCCAGTCCTTCCAGGTTTTTTATAGGATCTCCACTGCATAAACATGATTGAGTAAATAATTGGCTACTGGAGATTCATTCAACCTGTAGGTCCTCTCCCCCCTCTGGAGATCTGGGGTGGTACTGAAAGTTCCAACCCTCTAATCTCACGGTTGGCTCGCCCCTAATCTTTAGGTGGGGTCCAGAAGTCACCTCATTAACATAATAAAAGAGACCCCCCCCATCACTTAGGAAATTCCAAGGAGTTCTGTGCCAGGAATGGGGACCAAAGCCAAATCTATATATTTCTTATCAGAAATCACAATATCACACATACACTGAGAGCTGCCATGTGGAATGAATGAGAAAATAGTATACATTATTTCTGTTCTGCTTTCTGATGTTCATGTAGTCTGTGATCAAATTCCTATTGATCCTACATTTCACATGTAACCATCCAAAGAGTATGAAAATATTAGATGCGACCAGAGAGAGCAAAGCCCAGGACGAAAGGCTTTGTTAGAGAGTGACAGTATGTCCTCTCCTCTCTGGGATCAGGGCCAGATGGTGGCCGCAGGGAAAAGAGCAGAGCAGAAGCACATGAGAGGGGTGGAAAGGGAGAAGCAACTGCTGAGCCCTGGTGCTATGGTCAGTACTCCTGGGCTCACCTATTTCTCTACCTGGAAGCATTTTACTTATTTAGGGCATCAAGCCTATTTTGCTCTTCTCTCTTTTTTCTCTTTCCACTCTCTTTATCTACCTCAACACTTTTTTCCTATTTCCTCTCACTCCCCAACCTTTTTTGATCTCTCTCTTCCTTTATATCCTGTGATTTTCCTTTTCCACCTCCCTCCCTCTGGATTCTGTTTTTCTTGTCTTCCTTTCTCTCACTGCCAAATGGCTTTTCCCAAAGCTTACACTAATTTATACTTACGCCAGCATTTATAAGCATATACCTGTTTCCTTATATTCTCATAAAAACTAGGCATTATCAAAATATGTTTACTCTTTTTCCAGTATGCGGGGATAAATAATCTTTCATGTATTAAAATGTATTCAGTGTATTCAAATTTTTGAGAAGGGACATCATATACCAAAGAGGGATGACAGCTGTACGTCTGTACTAGGTGCTTTTCATTATTATCACTTCATAACAATACCAGAAAGACTCTCTCTTCTATATAAATGAGAAACGAGGCTCTAAGAGATTAAACAACTTTCCTACAAAACACACCACTGGTAAAGTGCAAGTCTGTGATCAAATGGCATGGATTTATTTTATGAAAATTAGGTGCAGCATGTTTTGTTAGGGACAGATCATGCAAATAAGCCCCAGGATAGCATTTAAGGAACATGGAGGGATACATCTTTATATAATTATCCAACATGGTGATTTATTCCACATACATTAAAACGCCACTTCCTATGAACAAGGCATTGCTGGTAAATAGAAAACAAATGATTTTTCTTCTCTCAAAAAAACCCTACAATATATTAGAGAAGATAAGTGATAAATATAAGTAATTATAACCCAAGTTAGTATGTCATAAAACAAAGTGAGGGGAGTGGAAGGATAACAGCTGCTCAAGAAAGAGGATTTCTCGGTTTGAGATCTTGAGGGTGGATTAGATCCAAAACATGCAGGAGGTGGGAAATGGCCACACCTAGAGGTATAAAGGAGGAATGCACATAAGTTTTGTTAATATCGAGGAACTGCACAGCTAGGGTGTTACAGGGTTATAAATTTGCATTTTTCAAGTGTTTCAGACACTGGGGATGATTGGAAGTGTAAAGACAAAGATGTGCATGGTGGGCCAACTCCTTGCATGTTGGGAGAAAGTCCTGGAGGTTGGTAGACACAGAGATGGGGTTGAAGAAGAAGGAAGAAGAAATAGGGAAGTTTCTATTTCTCTACTTCTTGATGCTGATAGCTTTGAGGGCAGTAAACACTAAATTGTTCTTATGGCATGTGTACAATATCTGAATTAATTCATGTGTATGTTAGCTAGCAAATTGTTGTGTACTCTCCAGCAAGTCGATGTGCATGGATTGATTTGAAAAAGGGAATGTAGAAGAGAAGGAATTAGTATGAGGGCACTGAGATGGAGGATCACTTGACAGCACTTGCCAAAAGATATGGCTCCAAGGAAGCAGGTGAATGAGACAGTGAAATTTATGCCTTTGCTATTGTTGTTATTAATGTGCCCACTTATATAATTGTGAACCTTGGGTTCCATGAGTAAAAGTTGATTAAGAGATCAGATCTTGCACATTGAGAATGTGCAGATAAAAAAGAGTAAATCCACCTAGGCTGGGTCAACAAAAATGGCTAATATTACAAGCACTGCTAGCAACTAACATGTATTAGACACATACTATGGGGCAGGCACTGTTCTAAGTGCTTTGTATGCATTAACTCATTTAATCCTCATAGCAGCTGTAGGAGGCTTTCAGGTAAGGAAACCAAAGGAAGGCCACATAAGACAGGCTGTCTGGCTCCAGGGCCCATACTTTTAGTCACAATGAAAATTGAAATGATCCTTTTCTTTTACCTTTCTAGATTCTTCTGGCTGATCTAAGAATTAAATTGACATGAGAAAGAGTCACAGGAGGTCAGATTTAATTTCATATGTACAGGAATCTCATATACATGAGAGGGTCAGAGACCCACACACATGAGAGGTTCAAAGACAAAGGTAAGATGAGGTCTATATGCCATCGTGAGCTAAAGAATGGGATAGAGGCCTGGAGCTTCCAGGGACAGGAGGGTCATTCACAGGACAATAAGAAGAAGAACAGATGTATTAGATGTTTGCCCTGCCATATAGATGGGGCCACTTAGATAAAAATAATTATCTCTGGAAATAACTCTTTTTCTGAGAAAAATCCCCAGTTTAAATTTTTTCTAGGTAGTTAAAGGAGGGGCAGCAGTTTTTCTTGAGTTCACTGGGTCTCCATTACCTTTAGCTCAAAATAATCCACATGCCAAAAAGGTGCATCTTGGGGAGGCCTGTTTTGCATGCCCACAGTATCATAATGGCAAAAGTAAAGACATTTCCTGAAGGGACTGAGGGAAAATCAATGGGCCGTTATTAATACTGAGGTACATTTGTTTCATACGCTGGTTAAAGTCACAATAAAATAAAATATAAAATAGTAAGAAAAGACATCAGGTCAAAGTCAGAAAAGCATAATTCAAGAAAAAACGATTTCATACAGACATAGCCACAAGCCAGTAAGTACACCAGGCAGAGAAGAATGTAGGGGACGAAGCCCAAAATATTGTTTCTGTAATTATCTATGCCAGGGATAGCAAAATGTTTTTTAATTTCCCAGGACAACTCTGACTGATTGTGGGGCTGGAGAGGAGCTCTGTTGAGAAGGATTCTGAGACTCAACAGGAATGCAAGCAGTAATTAATTAGTCATGTCTTCATGGTTGGGGAAGGCAGATAATCAGCATATATACCAAGTAACTGCCATTCCTGATCTGGGGAAATAACGAAGGAAGAAGTTCCAGGCTAGACGCAAAACTTCTTTTAAAAAGTAATTAGTGGGCTTCCCTGGTGGCGCAGTGGTTGAGAATCTGCCTGCTAATGCAGGGGACACGGGTTCGAGCCCTGGTCTGGGAGGATCCCACATGCCACGGAGCAACTAGGCCCGTGAGCCACAACTACTGAGCCTGCGCGTCTGGAGCCTGTGCTCTGCAACAAGAGAGGCCGCGAGAGTGAGAGGTCCGCGCACTGCGATGAAGAGTGGTCCCCGCTTGCCACAACTAGAGAAAGCCCTCACACAGAAATGAAGACCCAACACAGCAAAAAAAATAATAATAAATTAATAAACTCCTACCCCCAACATCTAAAAAAAAAAAAAAAAAAAAAGTAATTAGTTAGCATCCATGTGCATAATACTGCACATAAAAAATGACTAATTTTCACAGATGTAGAGAACAAACATACGATTTCCAAGGGGGAAAGGGGAGGGGGTGGGATGAAATGGGAGATTGGGACTGACGTATATACACTACTATGTATAAAATAGATAACTAATGAGAACCTACTGTATAGCACAGGGAACTCTACTCGGTGCTCTGTGGTGACCTAAATGGGAAGGAAATCCAAAAGAGGGGATATATGTATATGTATGGCTGATTGACTTTGCTGTACAGCAGAAACTGACACAACAATGTAAAGCAACTATACTCCAATTTAAAAAAAAAGACTAAGTTTTTATTGGAGTATAATTGCTTGTGGAAAGTATTATGTATAATATAGGACCAGAAAAGAATACCTTAGTCAATGTTCAAAATGGAAGGGATATTAAAATGTAACAATCCCACTGTCTCTGTGAATTTAGAAATTGATCTGTCATCTGAATTCAACCATATTGAATTCCTATTTTCACGAGTATTTAGAATGGGCGCTAAACTCTTCTGCTGGGTGATAAAGGAACCCAGGAACTGGTAAGATTCCAGCTCACAGTGTATGTCACTGGCCCAAGAGATGGAGATAGTCCTTGATATGGTCCCTTTGTTCCAATGTATACTCATACCTTTTTCATGATATCAGTGAATACTTTATTTAGGAGGTTGAGAGAACACTGAGGCAAAGCAAAAGGCACTATCTCTCCACTTTATTCGGCCCTCAGAGAGGACTCGGCCCTAGTAAGTCCCTTTACTGGCCATACATAACCCTCCTCTTTTTAGCATCAGCTGACAATACTTATGTAGAGAGCAGTGAAGTATCATGTTACTCAATAGTGAAGATAACTCAGTAGAGATAATAGGGCCTGATTATATTTTGTTTGTCCTTCTATGCTGACTGTGAAAAGTGTAACGCTTGAAGAGGTAAAATTATCAGAAGAGCAATGTGCCTCTCTCTTCTCTTAGAACATGTGTGGGAGGATCCTGTGGACTCTCATGTTTCATCAGTACCCTCTTCAGAATTGTTCTATAGCATGAGTCATCATGGGTATGAGTTTTTGGTGGATAAGTTTATGAATTGTTTTGCTGCTGAGAAACCAGCTTACATAGGTTTGCCTTGTACTAAATACTCAACATGTATTTGCTGAATTGAATTGAATATATCCTTTATACTTTCATACACGTTACCAATACCAAGCTCCTGTGGCCTATAGAACATGAATGGTGTTACACAGAAAGTGTCATGACACAACTATGATGGAAGATCAGTTTTTATTTTAGATTTCAAACAGGAGGAGTTTTGTTGCCTCCAAAGATCATCATGACCCTCTCATATACCAAAGTAAAACAGAAACAACACAAGTCACTACAGAGAATACAAGTCACTACAGAGAATACAGGTTTTGCATGACTACATAGACATTCCCAACATTAACAGAAACAGGCTCAAAATTAAAGATTGTCCTTTCAGGAAGTTTTCAAGTGAAAACTAAGACTGAGTAAGAGTCCTGCAGCAGGAACCATACATACAGGCACAAAGAGATGGTGTGGGACCAGAACAGAGGGCCTCAGAACAGCTGCCAGGGAAGATTGAGAAAAAGGCCATCTATGTGAGACCAGAAACCATAAAACTCCTAGAGGAAAACATAGGCAGAACACTCTTTGACAAATCCTGGCAGTATTTTTTGGATCTGTCTCCTAAAGCAAAGGAAATAAAAGCAAAAATAAACAAATGGGACTTAATTAAACTTAAAAACTTTTGCACAACAAAGGAAACCATCAACAAAATGAAGAGATCACCCACAGAATGGGAGAAAGTATTTGCAAATTATATGACCTATAAGGGGTCGATATCCAAAATATATAAACAGCTCATACAAATCAACATAAAACAAACAACCCACCCAATTTAAAAAATGGGCATGGGCTTCCCTGGTGGCGCAGTGGTTGAGAGTCCGCCTGCCGATGCAGGGGACACAGGTTCGTGCCCCGGTCCGGGAGGATCCCACATGCCGCGGAGCGGCTGGGCCCGTGAGCCATGGCCGCTGAGCCTGCGCGTCCGGAGCCTGTGCTCCACAATGGGAGAGACCAGAGCAGTGAGAGGCCCGCGTACCACAAAAAAAAAAAAAAAAAAAAAAAAAAAAGGCATAAGAACTAAATAGACGTTTTTCCAAACAGGAAATGCAGATGGCCAACAGGCACATGAAAAGATGCTCAGCATCACTAATCATCAGGGAAATGCAAATCAAAACTACAAGGAGATATCACCTCACACCTGTCAGAATGGCTATCATCAAAAAGAACACAAATAATAAATGTTGGTAAGGATGTGAAGAAAAGAGAATCCTTGTACACTGTTGGTGGGAATGTAAATTGGTGCAGTCACTGTGGAAAACAGTATGGAGGTTTCTCGTAAAAACTAAAAATAGAACTACCATATGACCCAGCAATTCCACTCCTGGATATATATCCAAAAGAAACAAAAACACTAATTTGAAAATGTTCATAGCAGCATTAGTTACAATTGCCAAGATATGGAAGCAATCTGTCCATAAACAGATGAATGGATAAACCAGTTGTGGTATATATGTGTATATATGTATGTGTGTGTGTGTATATATACACACACATATGTACACATATATATGTGTACATATGTGTGTGTGTGTGTGTATATATATATATATATATATAAAATGGAATACTACTCAGCCATTAAAAAGAATGAAAATTTGCCATTTACAACAATGTGGATGGACTTGGAGGGTATTATGCTAAGTGAAATAAGTCAGAGGAAGATAAATACTGTATGATATCACTTATATGTAGAATCTAAAAAATACAACAAACTAGTGAATATAAAAAAAAGAAGCAGACTCACAGATACAGAGAACAAATTAATGATTACTAGTAGGGAGAGGGAAGGGGGAGGGGGCAATATAGGGATAGGGGATTAAGAGGTACAAACTATTCTGTATAAAATAAGCTACAAGGATATATTATACAATACAAGGAATATAGCCAATATTTTATAATAACTATAGAGTATAAACTTTAAAAATTGTGAATCACTATATTATATACCTGTAACATATAATATTGTACATCAACTATACTTCAATAAAAAAAAGACAAAGGCCTTCTAGCCACACTGCTTAAGGATTACCATCAATTCTTCCGGAGGAGAGGTACAAGGATTGCACAAAACACAAGACAATATCTCTTGAAGTATTGTCTTTAGACATGTACAGTAAAGTATATAAAATTAAAAAAACAGAAACCAGATGGAGACCCAGCTCACGGGTCTACATAGCTCATGCAAATTTAAATTAAGCTGGTCTTGAATAGTTTTGAATGTTGCGAACAGAGATTTTTTTATCTGGTTTGGCTCTGAGGCTTTGCATTTTTTAAAGAATTATGAACAAAGTTAAGGCTAAGTGGTATGTCATATAAAAACACAAATCACAAAGCACGTAAAAAAATACACACACACACACACACAAATTTCTAGTAGGTTACAGTGAATATAACACAATGAAATGCCTACCATTAATTTTGCAGTAAGGTCAAGGCAATGCTGTTATCAGCAATAAAGGAAAGCAAACAGAGATTCTTGACACAGTCAGAATTAAGCACTAATAATGTCTCCTTTTTATGTCTTAATTGGGTGTGATTTGCCTCTGATAGCACCTTTCATTATCAGTACAGTGGGGCATCTATGTGTTCCCTTTGAGGTGCCCATTGTTCTAATTATTCCTGCGTGCTGGCCACCCTCAATGCATGTTAAATAATACCAGTAATGCATATTGAAAAAAGCAATACGCTTAGATTATAGATACTATGTCAGCCTGGGATTGCTTTTTACTCTCCAGATTGTAGAAAGCTGTGTGACTATTTTACATTGATAGGCATTTATATTGACTGGAGGGGAAAAAGAAAGTCCTCATTACAGGGCTGCTAGCAGTGTAATTATAGAGTGGCACCCGTGCTGGGTGTATTAGGAATCACTTTCCTCTTTAAAACTATGTAGCATGCAGCATCAGTAGCTCAGTGGAATACTCTCTTTGTACTGGTAATTGCTTACAATTAAACCAAGGTAGCAGGATCTTTTCCCTTCTTCCTATCAGAAGTCAGATGTTGGAATATTGGGCATTGGATTTACTTGCGATCCTTAAAATTATTTAACTGTGGATATCCATATGTAAGAATTTGCTTCTTTTTAGGCTTTGACTAATGATTCCAGGCTCTGCCACTTACTAACTCTGTGAACTCAGGAAAATTTCTTCATCTTTCCAAGCCTCAGTATTTTTAGCTGAAAAGTGGGGTTAATAATAACAACCCCTTGAAGATTTATTAAAGGAATGAATTCTAGATGCAGAGTAATAACCATGTGAAAAATAGTAGCTGAAATGATGTTGTCGTGATGATTATGATTCATGAATCAGTCATCCAGAATCTAAATTATTTTTCCTTTTAATATGTTACCTTCTCACTGCTGACTTAACTTTCTACTAATATATTTTCTGCCATATTAATAGAAATCAGCAAGTAAGTTAATGTTTCCTTTTCTTAAAGACATTTAACAATCCTCTTGTCTGAGTTCAACCTCTTGCATGTTCTTGAAACCCTGCCAGTTCAGCTGAATTTCCTTTCTCTGTGATGGGTTTCCTAGTCATTTTTCAGTCATTTCCTAGTCATTTGTCCAGTTGCTGGAATTTCATGCTGCTAAAAGCAAATTCGTGTACAGATCCAGTACAACATGAGAATCTTGGCCAGTCAACTTCTGACCTGACCTGTTCAGAACCTTCCTCTATGGAAATGCAGAAAGTAAAAGAGCCACTTCCTAACCACTATTGCTTCTCGGGAGCATAGGACTCAGATAAAGTTCAACATTGTTGGTATGTTTATGTGAATTTATGCATGTATATATGTATATTTATGCATGTAATTGGATATATACAAGTACATGCAATAAGATAATAAGTGAAAATAAGTACTCTGGGAGTTAAGCGGAGAAATTAAGCAAAAAGGGGAAAATTATTTGTTGCCTAAAGCTTTTTTTTTTTTTTTTTTATGCGGTACGCAGGCCTCTCACTGCTGTGGCCTCTCCCCTTGCGGAGCACAGGCTCCGGACGCGCAGGCCCAGTGGCCATGGCTCACGGGCCCAGCCGCTCCGCGGCATGTGGGATCTTCCCGGACCGGGGCACGAACCCGTGTCCCCTGCACTGGCAGGCGGACTCTCAACCACTGTGCCACCAGGGAAGCCCCCTAAAGCATTTTTTAATAGGATCACATTATTCACTGGTATATAGTATATAGATGTAATATATGTATGAATATCTGTAAAAACTTGGAATAATATTAATATAAATAACATTAAATCAAGTTAAATAATGCATATTTTTCTGAGCATAAAGGTAATACACAAAAATTAGATAGTTCTCAAAGCATCTATAGGTTTAGCGCTCTTTCTAGAGCAATTTTACAAGGATAGACATGCCTATATTTCAGTTATGACCCTAGACACAATTAAAATACTCAGTTTCATGAATAAAATAGTGTTCTATTTAAAGGAAAAAAATTTTTTTAGTTTGGCACTATAAAAATTCTATAAGCATAGAATTGTTTTAATAGAGTAAAATATGCAAGTAACACTTGGTCAAGTATTCATATGTTCAGTAGCCTTTGTCATCCTGAACATGTGTGCCTTTATTACTTCCAAAGAACTGTTTTGAGGTCTCAATAGTTATAAGGAAGGCATTCTTATATGATATTATAGAGGTTTGGTAATAAAGATCTAAGTTGGGAACAATCTCTTCTCCAGATCCCTATCATTAACATATGCCACTGCATTTTTCAAACTATAAATGAGGTTGAAAATATAATGATCCAAGCCTTAAAACCCCGAACCTTACAAGGTCAATAGGTGAGAAATTTCCAAGTAAATGAAGTACTGCCTCCCCCAGTGGATTAGTTGGTTTTGTGTCTTATTAATTTATGCATCATTCCCATACCAATTTCCTACCTTATTCAAGAGTCCTACCTACAGTCAGGGCTTCTTTGGGAACTGACTCAATTCCTTTCTTAGATCAAAAGATGAACAAAAAGCAACAGCATAAGGAAAAGTCTTCTGAATGTATCTTCCAAAAGGTATTGGCACAAAAGGCAGATTTTAAAAAGGATAATCCTTTTTAAATGTAAAATACTTCTTGATGTAGCTGAGGTTTGGGAGGCAGAATTTATTCTCAATAAAAATTAAAGTTGAATATTTTATAAGAAATATAAAGAATCCAAGATAGTAACAAAAATAATTAATGATATTTAGAGCATTCCATTCACCAAGATAACTGTTTTCTCTTTTCTTTTAAGTAGAAGTTCTTGCCCCAGATTTAGCTTATCAGTTCTCAGTTTCTCAACACAAAGGTCCCTAATACTGTGGCATCTTATTTTTTTCCTTTTTCTTCATAATATCAGAATAAACCCGTTTTTCTACAATAGTGCATTTATTTGAGATCCTGTTTTTACTTGAGTCCTTGCAAAAATGGAACAAAGAGAACAAACCAATAAAGTGATAACTTGGAGAGCAGTTCCTAGCCTCAAAATGGAATTAACCCAGGAAGAAAGTTGCAATTCTTTGACTTCTTCGAAATCAAAGCTAGTTTCTTCCCTGCCTTCTCTTCTTGCCTCTTTCCCTCTTATTTACAGTACAGTGGGACTTTTGAGTGAAGGAATGGCAAACAGTTAATAAAAAACAGTTGATGGGTATTAATTACTTTCCACTTAATTACCTGCCATGTGGATCTTGTTGAGCTATTGATTACTGGCAAACATACATCCCACTGGGGATAAGTGAGATTTAACTTCATCCAAAGAGTCAATTAGCCCAAGTAACATAGGGAGAGCTGGTGCTTCGCCTCAATAGCTGGGGTTTCTTGCCAAGAAGGGTAGATAAGCCATTTATTTATTCATTAAAACACAGTACTACTATCGACAGGAGGCACTTACCAGGTGTTATTGCAATTGGTAATATGTCATTCTGTGTCGTCAAAGATTAGTTGCACTGTGTAGAAGCGATATGGGCCAAGGGTATCTCTCACTTGAGAACCCTAGAGGAACTGGTGAGGTTCTCTATTTTGTAAAAATGATAACCAAACAACTTTATCAAACACACCTAAGCACAGCTATAGTTTGTAAAGATAATGCTGCCTTCTGGGTGACTTTTGGGTTGCCAGATTCTTTTCTTTGATACGTTAGATCAAAAGACTTTTTCTGAAACTTCACGTAATGAGTCGCAGAACTCCATGTTCATTTTGCCAGAGTCAACAGGAAAAACCTTGAAAGTCAGGCCTTTGGTGGTTGTAGGTAGATCGGGAAATGATATGTGTGAGAGAAAGAAATATTGTTCCATTGATCAAGGTTAGTATTAATTTGTACCTTGAAGCCCATAAGAAAATTCATGAATCTGATCATCTTCAAACTTTGTTCATTACGCTTCAAATTAGAATTTAAAAAGCACTTTATTATATAGGTCTTCCACAATATTCTTATGAGACAAATTAAAGTAATCCTGTAAGATATACCCAACTCTAGGAGTTAGAGGGAAAGGGGTAGAAGATTATGTTGAATGGTAGATTAAGGGTAGAACTTTCAATAAATTATGTAAAGCAGACTCTTTATTGTGAAAAATCATAATAATACTAAAAAACTAAAAGAGTTTATTTAAAAATTACCTGTGAACTGGAAATTAAAATAATTTGCTTTTGTTGTGGAATTCACTGTGTTGAATCTAACAGGGCTAATTCTCTAAAGTTCAGTATTGCATACATGTAAACAAGAGTTACTAACATTTGTATTGCTAAAAAATTTACATTATCATTGTATAACCATGACCATATTTCATTTTATGGACACTTCATAAAATCCATGTGAGATACAATTATCATTATATACCCGTTTTCAGGAATTCAGATCTAAGAATCAGAAAATAATTAAGTAACTTAGCTAGGGACCCCTAAGTTCCCAAACAAGATCTCAGGTCTCTTGAACTCCAAATCTTCCTTCCACTGCGTCTTGGTAATCCTTTAGCATGATCTTGCAATGTGGACCCCGAAGACAGCAAAATGGCAACTCAGAGTGAATGTGAATTTCAACTTCTGGGTTCGGTTTAATGTAAGTGTGATATTTTTGCATTGTGCCTTTGCCAGCACTCCCCCCTTCCATCACCACCCCGATACACACACACACATACACAAAGCCTCTATGGCTTTGCAGATTTTCCCTCAAGCATATTCATTTCTTTTTCCTTACGCCTTTTGTGATAATGCTATATATTTTCTGGAGTGAACACATTCATTTCTATCACACAGTCTGATGATTAAAACATTTTAACTAAGATTTAACTTCACTATTCTCACATTCATTTTAAGGTATCTCCTTCCTTCTCACTAAAGCAGGGGATGTTGGCAGAAAAGAAGATACTCATCATTGTCAACATCAGGTTTCAGGTATTTGGGTGTTATTAAACAGCACTCCTGAGGAAAGGCACTGTGTGTCCATGTCACCTCCACCCATTAGGTCTGAAGATCTTGCCAACGACAATGACAATATTCACACTGATACCCAGTTGGACTCCCTGCTTCCAAGGGGCATTTTCCTAAAAGGCACTACATTTTGGATTAAATGTTTCCTGTCTCAGGACGTTCTATAACAGTGAGTCAAAACATACTGTAGCTTTCAAAAGGGTACATGCTGGCTGTGGGCACAGGTTCAAGATTTTTACTTGTTTTGTTTTCTAAAACAAAAATATGCTGGGCTTCTGGTTTGAGAAACCCAGCTCTAAGACTCAGGGAAATGGAAACAGCTGAACGTACTTCCCAAACCTTCCCTTTCCTCTGTAAGACCTTGACAAGCAGGTTACCTCACAGAAATTCATTTTTCCTTTCTTCTGGGTTCCAAAAGCTCTATTTCTCTACAGAAAGATAATGCATCCTCAAAAAATTCTTTAGCAGCTGAACATAACATTTCTTGCATAGATTAGAAAATTGAAGGGTCAAACATAAGCAGTCCATGGGCCAGATTTGGTCCACAGGTCATAGTTGGATGACCTCTGCTCTATATCTCCATTTTGGTGGTACTTATATAACTATATATTTTTGTTTTGAAAATATCCTGTGCCTTGAGGGTATAAAATTAACCTTTATATGCCTGTTTCCAAACTTATCCAACTAAACTTATCAAAATTTATGATTAGATCTGTGCATTTTACTCTAAGTAATGTATACCGCAATTTAAAAATATTTTAAAAATGAATGTGGAGAAACCATTAATAAAAGTTAAGATCTTATTACAGTTCTATTATTTTTTATTTTTAAATTCATACGTAGGTTTTTACCAAGGTCCTAGTGAGTGGTTGGTGTTGGGTGTTTACCATATTATAAAAAGTAATCAACTTACTAAGTAAAAAAAAGTGAGCCATGCCTAGACTAATGATAAGAATTCATGATGAAAAAAGATTATGATGAATCCAATCTTGTGTTCCTGAAATATTCTCTGCCTAAAAAATAATTAATAATAATACTAAAATGAGGCCTTTTGGTGTCCTGATTTGACTCAAAGACATAGCATAGACTAGGCAGAAGAGAATGGATAGGTAGCATTGATACTTATTCCTCTGTTTTTTTTTTCTAACCCTGGTTTGCATTGTAGCTCTGTCACTTCCCAATTATGATAATAATTGTTGTCCAAGTTTGCTCATCTGTGGGGATGATAATCTCTGTCTCAAAAGATAATACCTATCCCAAAAGATAGCCTTGAAAATAAATAATATATTCAAAGGTGTCTGGCACATGGTAATTGTTTGGTAAATATTAACTGTTATTATTGCTAATACTAATAGTATTCTGTGCTGCTCATTAAGAGCAAAACTACTGTTTTGTAAACAAAATAAATAAATGGTAAGACTTATTCTACTACTGAAAAATACCAGAGCAAATGATATTAATTTTCCAAAACAGTCATTAAAAAACCCTCTATACTATTCTCACAGGTCATATTGTTATTAAGATAGTGGCCTTTTGGTTTTGTTGTTTTTAATTTTTATTTAAGTTTAGTTTTGGCCACAATGCTCGGCATGTGGGATCTTAGTTCCCCGACCAGGGACCGAATCCATGCCCCCTGCAGTGGATGTGCAACATCTTAACCACTGGACTGCCAGGGAAGTCCCAAGATAGTGGCTTTTTGAATATATTTATGTCATTGACAAAATTCAAATTATTATTGACAAGAACAGAGCTAAGTACTCTGCTGCATGAAATTACTTAATATTAACCACTTAAATATTGGGGAATTATTTAGCCCTGCTAAAATAATAAGTACCTGTGTCATTATAATTAATGTTAATCACCTCTTCTTGATAGATAACTAAGGTCTGTCATGATTCATGATAATAAAATCATGACCTTATTATAGAGAAGGGTAATTATTTTCCTCTTCACTCTTGCAAGTGGGCAATGATCCAATTCCTTTACAAAGAATATAAAAATATCTAGCTTGAAAGTAAAAAGAAAGTCCAAGACTCATTTTTCTCTTATACATTTAAATTGCTGTCTTGCTCGATTCTGGCAATGATACCACAGATATAGATTTTGCAAGCATATTAATAACAGGAGACTTACCTTAGACTCACGGAGCTTAAAAACACGTATCCATAGACTCAATGGCAGATGTAAAGTTAATCAAAAGTCTGAAGAGTCCTGCTATTTTTAGCAGAGTTTCTTCAATGAGATTAAAAAGAGTTCAATAATAATCAATACTTCAAGAGTTAAGTCTAAAATTTCCTTGCTCCTCACATAAAGAATTACAATGAGAACACAAACCTTCAATTGCTCAAGTAGAAAGATATCAAAGTTCGAAAGCATATTAAATGAACAACTAGGTCTTTATTTTTGCAAGAGTGGTAGGTTATCCTTTCTAAGGTATGGAAAACTGCATATTGAATACTTTCAGATGAAACTGTAATTGAGGAATTTATGGAAGTAAATGACTTGATGCAGAACAAGACCTTCTCTTAAGAACAAATTTTAAATACATTTACTTTATTGAGCTTGCATTGGCTAACAATTTTAGACCTCTCCATAGTTAAGACCTGTAACCACTTTGGAATTGTACTTACATTATGTCTTAGGACCTTAAAGCTGGGAGAAAATAACTTTCCATATGTAATGAGAGTAACATGGTTTCTCAAAAATCTTATACACACTACTATGTATAAAATAAATAACTAATAAGGACCTACTGTATAGCACAGGGAACTCTATTCAATACTCTGTAATGGCCTATATGGGAAAAAATCTAAAAAAGAGTGGATATATGTATAACAGATTCACTTTGCTGTACACCTGGAACTAACACAACATTGTAAATCAACTATGCTACAACAGAAATTAAAAAAAAAAAACTTAAATAGAACTATGCTAAGTAAGAGACATATATCTTGGAATTTGCCACCTACTATTATTTGTAATCCTAAAAGCCTTCAAGTAAACTTTAAGTAGTGTCCTTTAAGCAACTTTCAGCAAATACTTACATCTTGTTGCAAGGTTTGTGGGAAACAAAATCTATCTATTTATCTATCACCATCTAAGCCTGGCCTAGAAGCAGTCAAGTTTTGTTACATTGGTAAAGTATGGACATCAATTAAGTTGTGCTGGTTCTTCAGAATGATTTTGTCATTTAAAGTGAAATGTTGTGAATCTTTCATTTACAAAACAAAATTATGTATCAGTGGTTCTTAAGCATAGGTGATTTGCTCCCCACCCTTCCAGGGAATACTGGGCGAAGTTTGGAGACATTTCTGTAGACAACTGAGGGGTTTGCTACTGTCATCTAGTGGGTACAGGTCAGAGCTGCTGATAAACATCCTACGATATACAAGACAGCCCCACAACAAAGAAATTTTCAGTCCAAAATATCAGTAGTGCTGAGGTTGAGAAACTGACATACATGTGATAGGAACAGAGTAAAGGGACAAAGTAGGTGATTAAATAGTTAATCCCACTAGGGGATTGTAAGTAAAGAAGAAAGTATGGGAGAACCCTATAAGTTAATGATCACTCAAGAAAGCAGGTTTGGTGCTTCCCTGGTGGCACAGTGGTTAAGAATCTGCCTGCCAGTGCAGGGGACACGGGTTCGAGCCCTGGTCCAGGAAGATCCCACATGCCGTGGAGCAACTAAGCCCTTGCACCACAACTACTGAGCCTGCGCTCTAGAGCCCGCGGGCCACAACTACTGAAGCCCACGCCCCTAAAGCCCTTACTCCACAACAAGAGAAGCCACTTCAACGAGAAGCCCACGCACCGTAATGAAGAGTAGACCCCGCTCGCCATAACTAGAGAAAGACCCCACACGGCAACAAAGACCTAATGCAGCCAAGAATAAATAAATATAATTAATTAATTAATTAAAAAAAAAAAAAGAAAGCAGGTTTGCTTAACCACTAAACCAAGCAGGCTTGCTTAGTAACAAAACCATTCAACAGAAGCATGAGACATGCCCTAAAGCAATAAAACAATGGTGGCATGTGACCCACATCCTGCCCAGTGAGGTCAGTAAATTAATGATTCCTAGGACATGCTCCTCTGTGCACACTAAAAACAAAAATATAAGGAAAAGGTGACATTATACTGAAACTTGAGATGATTTACCATACTTTATTATATGTTACTGCCGTTTTGCTCATTTCCATTGTGCTTTGACAGTCCCAGTTAAACCACATAGGGACAAGAAAACTCCCCCACCCGATGTGGGGGAGGAGCTAATGGAAGCTTGAGGTCTACTCAAGATTGAGGAAGAAGGTGGTCTTCTCCTCCTCCCCACTTTTCCTTTGATTATAAAACTGTAGCCCACTAAGTTCTTGGGGTGACACACTCTCATGCACCCGCTTGTAAGCCTCACAAGCATCCTATTCTGATAAATCACTTATTATCTATCACTTTGCCTCTTGCTGAATTCTTTCTGTGCTGAGACATGAAGGACCGGAGCTCCTCGGAGCCCCCTGAGATGCATTTCTGTGGTTTCACGTGAATCAAAATATTTTCCAAACCAAATTAAACTGAATTTCAAGATCTGCCTTTATTTCTTTCCATTGTAGGGGAGGAAGAAATTTTGCTCTACCCTTCTAGGTTCTTTTGGCTGGCTAGAAGGCAGATTAACAGGAGAAAATAAAACAAAAGTTTAATAACATGTATACATGGGAGAGACCCAGGAAAACTGAGTAACTCACCAAAATGGTCAAAGCCCTCACCTTAAATACCATCTTCAACTAAAGAAAAAAGAGCATGTTGGAGGTGGTTGTTTGGGACCTCAAAGGGGAGGAAGGCAGTTCACATGGAGATGGAAAAGCAAATGTTTGGTAAATAAATGCTTGCTGGTCTGTGCAGACAATGGGACACATAGTAGACTCTGATCTTTAGGCCCTGCCTAGAGTTTCCTCCAGAACACCTAGCCCATATTCTTTGTAGACATCTCTGGTGAAAGCTCTATTCTAGGAAGAGGTCCTCTATTTGAATTCTTTTTGGCAGTTAGGGGGAAGGTCAAAGTTTCTACCTGAATCTTTTGAGCTTTGATTGTTTTTAACTTTAAGCCATACGCCAAAGAGAAATTTTGGGGTAGCAACTTGTGCTCCCCACACCATTAATGTAATTATTTATGACATTACATATAGTTTGCAGTACCTAATAGATTATTGACTAATCTATTCCTAAATAGATTATTGACTAAGAATTTTCATAGGTTGAAACTACAAACTAAAGCGTACCAATTTTTCGTCTCTATTAAGCACAAAATTAACTAAAACACTGCAGAATAAATGTTTCCTTAAATTAAGAAAGTAGCATAATATGAGATTAGACTGTTTAACTTATTCAACTATAAGAATTTTTCCTTATCATTTTCTAATCATTTTTACAGATTTGTTCTCCTGTTTTTTGTTTACTTATGTTGCTTTCGTGGTTTGAAATTGGAAAAGTGACTCTAACATGCAAGATTGTCCCTGGAGTGCTGTGTCCTGGGAGCACATAGAATAACTTCCTCAGGTGTTCAGCAAGTGAACCCCTAAGGTTATATAGGCAGATCATTATGGAAATATGTGGCTAATATGACAGAACTCTAAGTACAAATTCAAAATCAAGAAACGGATATTAGGAATTTATTGCATGACAGTTTTCGGTTTTAACGTATGCTTTCTCAAAATACTGCAGGAGATATTATCGAGAAAAAGCCTCTCTTCTGTCCTCTAAATTGGTATTTTCAAAAGTTGTGCTATAAGATTTTCTTATTACATGTATCAAGTACATAAAAATTGTGCACTTAGTACTGTTTAGATATCAATCACAAGGCCAAACAACAAGGTATTTGTATGGTCAGGCCGCTCAAGATGGCTGTTCTCTTGATCTCTGTATAACCCCTGCTTGCCCAATGCCTGCTTCACCTATACTCTACTCACCTGACTGATCTTTTTACATACTCGCCCCAGGCCCCAGCTGGGGATTGTTCTTATCAAGGGGGCAGTGAGGGGCGTGCCCTCTGCCGGTTTCCCTGGTAACCAATGAGCCCACCTGCTGTCAGTCTCCCTATAACTAGCAGTCTCCTTCCCTACCCGGGAGCGCAGCCTGCTTCCGTCCTGCTCAGTGTTGGCCGCACACGGTGGGGTGTCGCTCCAGGACCTTGCTCCAGACAGGTAAGCTCCCCCATCGGTTAAACCGTTGATGTCTCTGTCGCTGACCCCGGGCTCTTTCTTCGGTCTTGAAGCTGGGAGAGTACAGGCCTTGTAGGCCCGCGGGGAGCAGCCCATTAATTGGAGGAGCAGCCAGGAGACCGAGGAAGCTCCTGTGAGCGCTGAGATGTCGGGAAATACAGGACGGGGAATCGAATGTTGCAAGGGCCGTCCCCTGGCTCATGTGGCCCAGAAGTTCCAGGGGTGATCCTGAAAGTTGCGGGAGAAGTCCCAGGGTGGCCGTCCACCAGTATGTGGGGCTTGTGGTGGCTATCCTTGCGGAATGGGGGCTGCCAAGAGATCCGGAGAACAATGGCGCCTAATGGCTCTGCTATTGCATCCAAGTGAGGCTTTTGTAATTGGTTTAAGTAATTGGTTCCTCTGTAGAAGAAACTGGTATTTCTCTTCTTGCGCCTTTGAGATGTAAATGACTCACCTGGGCTCTCAGGAACTTTAATCATGTGTGATCTCTAAGAGTGAAGGGGAAAAAAAGAGCTTTTAGGTAAACTCTATAGAAAAATTATGTTTTGGGAATGTCTATCTAAAATAGTCTCTTCAGGGCTTCCCTGGTGGCGCAGTGGTTGAGAGTCCGCCTGCCGATGCAGGGGAAACGGGTTCGTGCCCCGGTCCGGGAAGATCCCACACGCCGCGGAGCGGCTGGGCCCGTGAGCCATGGCCGCTGAGCCTGCGCATACGGAGCCTGTGCTCCGCAACGGGAGAGGCCACAACAGTGAGAGGCCCGCGTACAGCAAAAAATAAATAAATAAATAAAAATAAAAAAATAGTCTCTTCAGATTTTTGTAACTTGAAACTAGACTAAGTTAAATGGTAAGAATTCATTGACTATCTGGGTCATTTCAAATAGATTAAAATATTGGGACATTAATTGCTAGGTGGGTCTAAGTTTACCTACCCTGGCCTTCTTAGAAGAGGAAGTTCACTAAAGTATAAGTTTCCAATCAGGAAATGCACAATTACTTGCTTCTTAGTTTTTGCCAGACACTAAGGTTTTTAAGGGTTAGGATTATAATCAGTCATAATTCTAGTTATCTTAAAATGTTGCATGTGACAGCAGAAACTGTTTCTTTTGTCAATTACATTGTGATCAAATGTTTAACCGTGACTTTTTAAGTCTTTCTGTCATTTATAGACAGTTGTACTCTGTTGTACTTTGATAAATCTCAGATTTTACTGGGGAACTGGGTAAGAAATGAAAGTATCCTAAGGGAAAACCTGATGACTTTATAAAAAGTTAACAAGAGGATTGTTTCCTGAGTGAACTGGTGAATATGGTTGTAGTGTTTCTGGATTTTTGTCTGGAATATTACTAGTTTTGATCTGTGCTTTCTAAATATAGGGAAGCCTTTCCCCTCAAGTTACTTATGACTTACAGCAATTTGGTAAATTATACCTCTGTGGGATATGTTTTTTCTCTCTCTGCCTATTCCCTCCAGAAATTGGAGACTCTTGGGTTCTGAGCAGGTGAATGGGAAAGACTGTCTCCTGGCATGTGCAGGAATCTCGATATTTTGGGGACTTCTAGAAGAGAGAAATCCAGTGAGTCTGATGCCAGACCTTTGGCATGGCTTTCCTGGCCTTGAGAGGCCTTTTGATAATTCAGTCTGAGACTCCTGAGGATTTCCACCACAGCCAGTTTGGAGGAACCTTTATGGTCAATTGACCAGACTTGTTTTGCAAACAAATTAGTCTTGATTTGGCTGTGTTTGGTGGATTAAGGGTAGTTTTAAAGAGAAAATGTATAGCCTACGGTGTTTCCCCATTAACATACCTCTAAGTCTGTTCACAAGATTTGATTAGTTTTCCCCCAACGTGAATGTCTAGGCGAATATAAAGGAGGCCTAACATGGAGGGACATGATCTGAACCTGGAGTGGGAGAAAGCACCCCAGCGCTGAGGGGTGGGTACTTTGATCATCAATGATTTCTACTGAAAGATTTGCAATCAAAAGGGGAAATGATGGAAAAAATCTATATGTATTGAGGTATGGGGAAGTCATTCTGGCTTATATATGGTTTAACAAATTTTACTGACCAGAGCAGCCTGTTTTGTGGTCTTTCAGACATGCATTGTACATCTGCTTTGGCCACTGAGGAAGGGAATGGATTTGAAAGTCAAAATGTAGTAGTTGTGGTTCAGACATCCAAGGTAAAACTAGGTGGCCATTGTATATGTGATTTTAGACACGTTCTTGTATTTTTGAAAAGTTGAGTTTTCTGAACTGTATTACAGACTAGGGCAAAAACCACAGGCAGGTGTGGTATTATCTCAGATGTGGTTACTGCTTATATTTTGCTTAATTGTCGTGATCTCCCCTGTGTTATGCCTGTTAGATGTCTTACATTTCATGCCTAGCCCAAGTAAAGGGAAATCTGTCCGAGGACTGAGCAGCAACACTGGCCTCACTGTGAAATGAGTCTAACTGCTGGGTCTACAGCGAGATGCCATTGTTGTCCTCCTCTGGACTTCCATGAAAAATCGACCCAGTTAATATGACTATGTGGGGACTTCTGACAATGCGGGAAAAGACTCACCATCTTCTGGTCCCATACGCCAGTACGTCAGAAGGGCCATCTTCTGACATAAACGTTACTGTATAACTGACTGCCCATGAGCACCGCTGGGCAATGCTGTGTGGAATGGAATAGGCTGGCTCTGGACATACAAGTCCAAATAGTGGGACTATTTTTTGCTTGGAAAGACCTAATGGGTCCACCCCTGATGGCACCCAACATAACATGGGATGGCAGACCTGTACTGTGACTGCTGACTCCTAGCTAGGCCACCAGAATGTTTCTTTTAGAGCCGGGGCCTTCCCCTCCCCATGGAGGGGCTCTGAGTTTGTGAAAACCAGGGGTGGCCTGTCTGTACTGTATTTGCGGTATCTGGTTTCGGTGCCCTCTGCATACCTGACCCTAGGGATATCGTGGAAAAAGGGTGGATCAAGATTGTAAGGGTCGTACAGGGCACGTAGGGGTAGACTGTATGGTCAGGCCACTCAAGATGGCTGTTCTTGGGCTTCCCTGGTGGTGCAGTGATTGAGAGTCCGCCTGCCAATGCAGGGGACACGGGTTCGTGCCCCGGTCCGGGAAGATCCCGCGTGCCGCGGAGCGGCTGGGCCCGTGAGCCATGGCCGCTGAGCCTGCGCGTCCGGAGCCTGTGCTCCGCAACGGGAGAGGCCACAACAGTGAGAGGCCCGCGTACCGAAAAAAAAAAAAAAAAAAAAAAAGGCTGTTCTTTTGCTCTCTGTAAATCCTCTGCCGACCAGTGCCTGTTTCACTCATATCATGACTAACCTTCCTAAGTACTTTCCCCATACCCCAGCTGGTGATTGTTCTTATCCAGGGGGCAGTGAGGGGCATGCCCCTCTGCTGGTTCCCCTGGTAACTAATGAACCCACCTGATGTCAATTTCTCTATAACTGGTAATCTCTTTCCCCACCCTGGGAGTGAAGACTGCCACCCTGTCCTGCTCGCCATGCACTGCACATGGTGGGGTGTTGCTCCAGGACCTTGCTTCAGACACGTATGCTCCGCCATCCATTAAACCACTGATGTCTCTGTTGCTGACTCAGGGCTCTTTCTTCAGTCTTAAAGCTGGGCAACTGCAGGCCTTGTAGGCCTGTGGGGTACAGCCCAACAGTATAGTAAGTCCCCTACCTACGAACAAGTTCCGTTCCGAGAGCACATTCTTAAGTCCGATTTGTTCATAAGTCCAACAAAGTTAGCCTAGGTACCCAACTAACACAATTGGCTATAGTACTGTACTGTAATAGGTTTATACTACTTTTCACACAAATAACACATAAAAAACAAATGCGAAAAGTAAACATTTTTAATCTTACAGTACAGTACCTTGAAAAGTACAGTAGTACAGTACAACAGCCGGCATACAGGGGCTGGCATCGAGTGAACAGGCAAGAAGAGTTACTGACAGGAGGAGGGAGATGGTAGAGCTGAAGGATCGTCAGCAACAGGAGATGGAGGGTAAGCTCCTGTTTCACTCACGCCTGACATTGATGGCAGAGGTTCTGGTTCCTTGCTGGATTCAGTTCTATCTACCCTCTTGGAAAAATGATCCAGTGATGTCCAGGTAATAGCTCTCATCCTCTTCCAGTATCTCCAGTAAAGATACTCTACAGTACTGTACAGTAAAGTACACAAAAGCACAACCACTTGTAGAGGATGCACACATGTGACAATGTACTCCAAGACACATGAACTAACTTATGTGATTCAACATAAGAACACATGTTCACATCTTTGAAAGTTCGCAACTTAAAGGTTTGTATGTAGGGGACTTACTGTATTATAGAGGTAGGTATAAAAGAAGTTAAATACTCTCTTGGGGTTTACATACTGGTAACAACCAAAAAATTAAAGTATATGGGGCAATTTTTAGTAATACAGGATTGCATTGTCTTCAGTACCAAATTTGATCATAAACCAGGACTATAGTTAGTTGTTCAGAAGATGGGATGAATGATGTATATGGAATAATAAAGAAGACTTCACAAGTAGAGTTGACCTTGTACTTGGATGCTAAAACATGAATGAAATTTGTATAAGATGCAAGTTAAGACATAAGTAGGGTGAAAATAAAGATGTCAACAAAGGTCTAAACAAAAGACAAGTGAGGAGAAATAGTGTGTCCTTCTAATGTTTACTTTGTTTTTTTAAATAAGATAAAGTCCATATTATTTTTAGTCCTCTTCTATAGTATCTAGAGATAGATAGTTAATGGATAGATAATTATTTTAGTAATTGCATCAGCTTGTCAAGATGAAAATATTTAACCTGTTGATAATTTTGAAGGGCTATTATTGTATTGTGTCTAGCAAGTAGTCACTCTCAGTTTACATTTCATTCTTGAACCTAAGATATTCAACTGTATAATTCAAAGTTCTATATTCAATATCATGTTAAATATTAAAAGTACAAATTAAGCCAGACAAATTAGTTCTTCTGGTGAATAAAATTAAAATTGCAGGTCTGTCTAGGACATATGTATAACATAAATTTTCTCATGTCCATTTGATAATGTATGTCTCAACTATATCATGGTAATTCTTACATAACTGTGTTATACTACCAGTTTATTAATATCACTTACTAAGGGGTTGCTATGTTACGCACTGTTGTGACCTGTTAAAAACAGAATTCAATTGAGTGAATTTTAGAGATCTTCTTGGCTTTATTCAGCAATTCATGATTCAGCAGCATCCAGTCTAGCAGACAGAAAGGAGCTCCAAGGAGCTGTACAAAATGAAAGACTTAGGGTGGAAGGCAGCAGGGATAAGAAGTTGTCTAGGCAAAAAAACCAGACTGGTTATTGCAAGGTTCTTTTCCTTGTAGGGCATGACAGAGGTTTATCAGGCAGACTGCCTAACAAATGTTAATCAGGCAATTCCTCATTGACTGGTTTAAGATTTCTTTTCTGGGCGAGTTGAAACTGTAGTTAACTTGTCTCACTTTGGTGATGTGGGGCTTAGCATAAGAACTCCATTTTGGGCCTGTTGTCTTAACAAACCTCTTTAAATGTAGTTGAGGAAAATAAACATTATTATTTAAAACTGTGTCTGTCTTATAAGGCTGATGGGTTGTGTAAAATAAAGGCTCTTTTGCTCTCCTGAAAATATTTGATAAGGATGAATTAGTAAAGAGGGACCATGTGGGTCGGGAGTAATTGCTATATTTTCCCGCAAAAAGGCAAAGAAAAATTTGGAATTTCTGGTGGGTGATGATGAAAGTTGTGAGAAGAAAAAGAAAGTCTGAGCAGTTTGGCAGGAAGCTAGAGGTTGTTTTGGAAATGGCCCAGAAAAATTTTAATTACAAAATATCTAGTATTCAATTTACAGAGTTATTGCATTTTTGTGAGATGATGTCTATCTATATCATCTATCATCTATGTATCACCATCATCATCATCTGTCTATCTAATTCCCTCTAATTTCCCCAAACCTATCTCTGTTCCCCAAAGCACATTATATACTCACAGATTCTTCACAGGAGTGACTTATACAATAGAAATAAGGGAAAAAACTGGATTCTATATCTTAGAGGAGCAGCAAGCACAAGATAGTGAGACAGTCCCCAAAATGAACTATTTGAGTGGAGGCAGGAGCTTAAATTCACAGCTGAGCAGGAGATGGTAGAAAGCACTCTGAGAATTTGCAGAAATCATAGTGGAGCTATTGTACTTTCTCCAACTTAGATGAAAATTTGTGCTATACTAATATATATCTGGCTATTTTGAGGTAGTGACCACAGAAAAAATAAGATTACACACACACATATGTATATTATATATATTTTATATATATAATCCCATTTAACATTATATTGAAATGAAACCTGTTTCATTTGATACTAGGTGATGTGAAATAAAACATCTGAGGGATTCACCCTAAAGATCCGTCTCCAGTGAGTCTTCCCCAAAGAAGCATTCTCAAAACTCCTGTTTCCCTTTCTTTCACCTGGAAAGTATTGAATCCTTTCTCCTGTGAGTGTGATAGTTATTATTGAGTTGAATAGCAGTTGTTTACATATCTGCCTTCTCCTGCAGAGGTAGCCTCAGCTTCTTTCCCATTGCCAGGAACGTTTCTGTTAATCAATGTGTGTTGAATGACTTACTTTACTAGTACTGAAACTGATAGGTGTGGTTTCCAGGAGGCTCCGAGGAGCCCCTGTCCTTCACGTCTCAGTGCAGAAAGAATTCAGCAAGAGGCAAAGTGATAGATAAGGAGTGATTTATCAGAATAGGATGCTTGTGAGGCTTGCAAGTGGGTGGGTGGGTGAGCAGGTGCCACAACCCGAGAACTTAATGGGCTACAGTTTTATAATCAAAGGAAAAGTGGGGAGGGGGAAAAGACCACCTTCTTCCTCATTCTTGAGTAGACGTCATACTTTCATCATCAGCTTCTCCTCCAGGTTGGGTTTTTTGTCCCTACATGGTCAGGCTAGGTCCATAAATTATTGTTTTCATGTGTGCAGCGAGCATGTCCCAGGGATCATTAACATACTGCTCTTACTGGGCAGGATGTGGGTCTCATGCCACCATTGTTTTATTGTTTTGGGACATGTCTCGTGCTTCTGTTGCATGGTTTTGTTGCTAAGCAAGCCTGCTTGGTTTATTGGTTAAGCAAACCTGCTTTCTTGAGTGATCATTAACTTACAGGGGTCTCCCATATTTTTTCTACTTACAGTCCCCTAGTGGGATTAACTATTTAATCACCGACTTTGTCCCTTGTCTCTGTCCCTATCAGTACCACTGAGGAGAGAAGCAATATCCTTTTTCTGTTTATGATCTTATAATGCCTAGTATAGTTTCCTACCTGTAGCAGGTATTCAATAAATGCTTACTGCTGGGCTAGGGTAAGATATATGAGGTTCTGTTTAAGATTCCTTCTCACTAAGTAGCTATCTTTTCAGTGGGATTTGAAAGATGTTAAATGTTCACCTGCCATATAACTCTTTTTTCAAAGGCTCAGCCAATTGGTGTTGTAGAAAAGTGTGATGTAGTGTTGTAGTAAGATTTATTAGCTGCCTACCCTTGGGAAAACCACTTGATGTTACAAGTAAACTGGGAATGTGAATATTTTGGAAGATAGCTGTGGGTTTTAAGTTAGATAAAATATGTTCTATTCCCTAACAAAGTTACAGCCACATGGAAAGGATGGCAATAAAAGTTAATCCCCTTTTCCAAAATTTCAAATATAGGTGAAAAAGCTTCAGAAGTTTCCTATGACATTTTAACATATTTCTAAACGTACCCAGTATACTCAATGACAAAGTTTGAAAAACAAACAAACTACAGCTGTCACCTTACTGTAAAGGAATGGGACCTAGGAATAGCAAGTACTTATGGTAGAGTTTTGAAAAGTCTAAAATAAAACTTGACTCACTTTTTAAGCCAGGAGTAGGTGGTTCTTGGTTTCTAGGAGTTAGCTTGTAGACACTGGCACCAAGCAAACCTAAAGGATGGATAAGACACAAGAAAACAGGTGAATGGAGAGATAAGGTGATAAGGTAACAGAGAAAATTAATACAGTCCTACTAACCAGAATATCAGTTCCTGATTTTTTTTTCTTTTGCAGCTTTATAAACCCATCCTTCGTCTCCTTAGCTACTCCTGTGTTCAAAGCAGTCATTAAGTAGATTTAGTACCAGGTGTTTACAGACTCCCAAGGATGACAAATAGGACTGTCTCGCTGCCTCTTCTGCATGTAGAACTGCAGTTGCAGTTGGATCGAAAGGAAAAGTATGCTTCTAGAGAAAAAAAAAAATTTTAATGCATGCTATCTTCTTGCCTTCCATATCCTGTCTCCACTTTAAATAATTTCCTGCCATAAGGTGGAGCTATATCCTATGGAGAGAAAAGTATTGGCTAGAAGATCTGGCAAAAGTCCACTTAGATAATTTTTCACTTGGCTTGTGGTTTGTGATTTTAAAAAGTTAAAATGCATGGCAGGCACCCCCAACTCCACCACCAACTGATGCAGAGAGAGTCGTTATTTTGGTGCAGCTAGGATTTTAATGTGGCAAAAGGTGTGTGAAGGCAAGCAAGACCTTGTTTGTTAGCTTATGCTGTAAGCACAGCTTCAGGGGAAACTCTTTGAAGTGCTGAGATCTGAGGTGGTGGGTTTTGAAGCCCCCCTGAGGTAATACAGAGAAACCGCAGGTATCTGATAGTGTTTGCTCTTGAGTAAATCATCCCGAGCATCAAACAGTGTGTTGACAAACAAAATGGAAAAAAAAAAAGTTCTTTATTTAAAAGCGTATATTGTGTTGAATAGGATATTGCTAGAATTTAAGAGGCTGCCTTAAATTAGATGCAAGAGAGGTTTTGCTTCTCAGTTTGTGATTATAAGAGGTATGGCCATGAAAACCCCCAACTGTGTTATCTGTAAAACCCTGGCATATCCACCCAAAGGAAAAAATGATCCCCTAAAGAGAGAGAGCACTGCAGGGTTTCCTGATAACACATCAAGGGTAATCTAGATAAAGGAGAATGGCTCTACAGGAGTGTGTGTTCCATGACTCCCTGGGCAGTGCTCTCTATCTGGAAATCAATTAAAGGGCAGGGTACACCAGCTCATAGCTGGTTTGGGATTTCCTCAGTAGAGATTTGCATAGAAACCTTGCAAACAACTAAAACCTATTATAAAAATCCAAGATGGGTTTGATCTTGGTAGAGAAAAACCTTTACCCAATAAAAACTAATATTGGGAAAATTTTATCAGTAAAAAATTCATCTAATGTGCATATGTTTTTCCATATTGATAATGTAACTCATCTAAAATGTGCAAACATAACAATTATTTGCAATACGTCACTTATTACCTTTTTAGTGAAAGGGAGCAGAATTTGCCAAAATATGCCTCATTGGCATACAGATTATGTTGAGTTGGGTATTTTTTAAGAAACTGCAAGCACAGGAAAAGCTCTGAGAACTGAGTAGAAATTACTCTTTTGTAAGAGACATTTATAAGGAAAATCTTCATTTGTAAAGTTGTCTCCGTCTCTACCAGGAAGAGGAGGATGGTCAAATTTCTAGAAACTCTTAGCAGTGGAGAAGGCATGGATGTCAATCTGCATTACAACCTTACCCTCGTTAACTGTGGTCTTCCTGGTAACCTCCAATAACTGCCTCCCCCAGCCCCCAGCATCTTCTTTTGTCTTTACCTGGAGATGGTATTTAAGGTGATAGCTTGGACCATTTTGGGGAGTTAGTCAGTTTTCCTTGGTGTCTTGAATGTATACAGGGAGTATACATGTTATTAAACTTCTGTTTGTTTTTCTCCCGTCCATCTGTCTTTTATCACAGTGGGGGTCTCAGCCAAGAATCTAGAAGGGTAGAGGAAAAATTGTTTTTCCTCCCTGACACTGGGATCCTGTAAGATGTGTTGGTATTATTAGCTTCATCTTTCCAGATAATAAAACCAACACTCTTGAGGGGATAGCAGGGTTCCCTAAGAACAGTCAGGACAAATAATATAACTACTTTCTATTTGAATGTTCATACTAATCAGAGCACTAGATACTTTATATGCATTATTTAATTTAATCCTCACCATAATCATGTGAAGATTATTCTCATGATTTTCATTTCATAGTTTTAAATACCTGCCCATGGTCACGTAACTACTTGGTGGTAGAATCAGGAATCCAAACTCAGCAAGTATGATGCCAGAATTCTCAAACACTGCATATTTGCTTGAAGACAATTTCTATTCTTAAGTTGTCCAACCAGGTATTTGTATTTCCATGTTGTCTATTTACAGGCTAGCTATCCTTTTCCTTTTTAAAGCTCACTCATGAGGGCAAGGTCCTTATGTATCTGACTCATCTTTGGTTCCTCATAGAGCTTTGTGCATTACAGCTTCTCAAAGAATATTTTCTGAATATATAACGCTCAGTCCAGCTGGGAAACCTGTACATACAGTGACTCATCCTTTTGATTTCTATCCTCCTCCTCCTCTCCCACATCTTTTCCTTCTTTTGTATTTTCATTTTACCTTGACAAATGCATTTTTTTTAAATGTACTTTTGTTGTTGAAATAGGGCTCTCACCCACTCCCACAGGCCCTTATTTAGTCTTCTAACTTTGAAGGTCTTTCTGCTTTCTTTTTTTTTCTCTCTCTTTTTTTTTTTTTTTGCGTTAAGCAGGCCTCTCACTGTTGTGGCCTCTCCCGTTGTGGAGCACAGGCTCCGGACGCGCAGGCTCAGCGGCCATGGCTCACGGGCCCAGCCGCTCCGCGGCATGTGGGATCCTCCCGGACCGGGGCACGAACCCGTGTCCCGTGCATCGGCAGGCGGACTCTCAACCACTGTGCCACCAGGGAAGCCCTCTGCTTTCTTTTTTACAAAACACATCTGTCATGACTTTGCCTACTCCACTCCCCTGAGTCTCAGAGCTAGAGACTCACACTGTAGAGGCTGTCCATCTGTCTAGAGCACCTGGGGTTTAAGGTGTAAGCAATTTGACTGTAATTGCCTCTTTGCAGCAGTTAACCCTTGAAGTGGCGAAGGGGGACATTTGGTTGGTTCTCTTTTTCCATCTATATAAATAGGTATTGGAGTCAAATCCAAAGAGCATGGTGTGTTTATCTAGAAATAAATGTAACCCTCCATGATGGGAGTTTTAGCAACACCTTTGTTTGTCTTACTCTGTTCTTGGTTTATTTTCATCAGAAACTTAGTTCACTCTTTCTATTTACATCCGATCCATTGATTTTTCTGGTGAAATAAACATAGATTTTAATAATATATTACTTAAATAAATCACATGCTTTTCTTCCCCTCTTAGATCACCATGTTGAATTGATCTCCTGATGCATGGTTACTGTATAGGATTCAACTACTATTTCTTAAGCTATAGGTAGAAAGCATTTCAGATATCCTCTTTTATAATAAGCTTCAATTGCAACCTTGAATCTCCTGATCAGTTTTGGTAGAGAAGAACAGATGTGATGGTTTCCAAGACAAAGAATGGATAGATCTGAAAGTTCATTCAGTAACTTTTTATTCAAATTGTGTTTCCTTTCTACTTTATGCTAAGAATTATACCCATACGGCCTCAGCTCTCAAGGGAAATCTTATATGAATAACACAGTGTCTTCACAAAAACTTCACTGCAGGAATTAAAAGTTTAAAAAAGTATATTAAGACAAAAATCAAGCATAGTCTATACAAAAAGTCAATTAGTGAGGTGAGCTATAATGTTTTCTTCTTCCATGGTTATTTGATTAAAATGCCCATGAATTCCAGTAAGTACATTCAAGTGTCATGGAGTAAAGAAGTGTAGGGCATGCTATACCAAACAGCACTGGGATAAGAAGGTCATGACACCTTCCTTATCATATGTTAGCATACTGTGAGAGTATCTTTAACCCTGGAAGGAAAATAAGTCAATGCATATAAAGATCGGTGTAATGATGGAACTGAATTATGCAGTGACCCCAACTGATTTGATATAGGTTAAAATCTTGATTAAGATGTTTGGAAAACGGCACTCACCTCTCAAGCTGCTGGAGAAAAGTTTGTTACTGTCCCAAAGTAAGAGTGGGATTTTATTCGATATACATAATTTATAAAAGCTTGTATCAAATTTTTAGTCCAATAAGTCTCTTTGTGGTATTCATATTTGCTACCAAGCAGTGCACAGAGAAAATGTAGACTCATTAATTTTAATTTAATTTTATTCCCTTGAATACAATGATGTACTCAAATAGCATCTTCTCCCAGCTATCCTTATACTCTCCTTATTGATAGGGTGACTGTCTAATTTATCATCTAAATAGGTACATCTTTGGAAATAAAAGTGGATACTATTAATAATTCCACTGAGGCAATAGGCACAAACTGAGACTGTTTTGGGAAAACTGGGACATATGTTTGCCATTCTTATAGCACAGCTATGTAATCACACATAATGTCATTGTGTCAATTTCTAAGGTGTTGGTGATTTTAGACCTAATCTCTTGTATGGTGATGACCAAGATAAAACTTTCGGGAGCTGTAACAAATCCAGCCTATATTTTTGTTATGTTGATTTTTTTTTTTTTCTTATCCTTAAACGTCTACTACTAGAGAGAATCTGGATGTAAGCAGAAGGAGAAGACAGAGGGTTGTTTGGGAGAACAGTAGTTCTTCATCTGAATCCACTAGGATACATTCCCAGCCTCCTCTGAGAAGTCAACAGGAGAGGGAAAGGGAACATTGTTCTTGGATGATTTTGCTATCCCCTAAACAGCTATTCCTTTGGTCTCCTCTATTCTGTAACTACGCCCTGGCTGATCCCTGGGTATTCCACTTAATTGCATGCCATTTCATCGTTGTTCAGTAATTATACTTATGCATAGTTATGAGTAAAGTGATTTTCCTATATATGCATTAAAGTTAAATTTTGCTCCTGGGGTTCAGTGCATGTGTCTTCTAGTGGCATCAATAAGGAGCATGTGTGCTTCTTCCTGCCATGTGGAGAGAAGAATATGGTCAATTATGATAGTGAAATTTACTAAATGTGATGATAAACACTTTTAAAAGCAGCCCAACAAATGATTATGGATTTCACACTTTTACTAATTGCTTCAATTTGTGACTGAAATAAAAATCTTCCACTTGCTTTAGTATTGTGGCTTGGATATCTCTAGAAAATATTACAAATATCTTTAAAGTATCTCTCACTGTGCTTCTTTCCCTTTCTTTCCAGCTTCTTTATTTCTATAAATTGACTAGTGTTTTCAATTTTCCCAATAGAAAAAATTATATGTAGAGATAAGTACATTCATGTACTTATTTATATATAGTTATCTTAAATGTATTTCTGATATCAATATTCCCTATTATTTCATAGAAATGTTCAGATTTTGAAATTCTTTAGGCTTAAATGTAGGGTTGATTTTCATTGCTTCTTTCTCACCACTTCACCTCATTAATTCTCAGCTCAGACACTGCTATCTCAGGGAAATTTTTCCTGATCCTACTTCCTACCCCTAGAAGAAGTTGATTATTCTCTCTTACACAGTTTCTGGTTGCTCCCTAATTTTCCATTATAGGATTAACCACACTGTTTTGTTTTGTTTTGTTTTTTTGGTCGGTCCATGCAGCATGTGGGATCTTAGTTCCCCAACCAGGGATCAAACCCAAGTCCCCTGCAGTGGAATCAGGGAGTCTTAAGCACTGAACCACCATGGAAGTCCAACCACATTATACTTTATATTTATGTTTATTTGGTTCAGATCAGCTATGCTCAGTAGAATATAAGTTTTATGATATCATAGAGTGTGTCTACTTTGCTTGACACTTTGTTCCCAGTGCCTTATAAAGAGCACACTACATAGTAAATGTTCCAAGTTCCAAATCCAAGTGAGAAGAAAAAAAAGGATGAAAGGAAGGAAGAAAGAAAAGATTTTTCTTAAGATCCCTTCCAACATTCTGAATGTTAATGATTCTGTCGATCAATGATTTCTTTGTGGGCAAGTATGGATATTCTGCCCTAGACTGAGGTGTCAGTAACTGAATATTGTTTGCTCTGAATTTTAGGGGAGACTTTTATTACCCTGATGGGTTTTTTCCATGTGGAAACCAAACATTACATTTTCCTGTGTTCTTAGCTTTCTTCTTTTTTTTGCCGTACGCGGGCCTCTCACTGTTGGGGCCTCTCCCGTTGCGGAGCACAGGCTCCGGACGCGCAGGCTCAGCGGCCATGGCTCATGGGCCCAGCCGCTCCGTGGCATGTGGGATCTTCCCAGACCTGGGCACGAACCCGTGTCCCCTGCATCGGCAGGCAGACTCTCAACCACTGCGCCACCAGGGAAGCCCTTAGCTTTTTTCTTTATTATTGCTCTTCTTTCATTCACTCTTCACTGGGTCCTTCCCATACTGTCAATAGCTTTGGTTTGTGGTTATGTATTACATGGATTGACAGAAGACAATGTGAGGACTGAGTGCTTCCTAGAGCCTCGAGTATACTGTTCAACTACTATAGAACCAATAATACTTCACTGTCTTAATTTGTTTATATGTCTGTCTTTTTCCATTATCCAATAAGCTACCGTTTGTGCTAGATATCTTTCCTTAGCTTCTTCAGGTCCAATCTTTATCTTTGCCATTCTGCTCTGTGCTCTAGGGGGCTTCAGCTTGGGTTCAACTGGCAGGAGGTACCAGCAGAAGATCACAGGGTGGAGATGGAGTTAAGACTGGTATTGATTCCCTGGCTCTTGAAGGATTGCCCATTCTGTTTAGGGCTCTCTAGATTCTGGCCCTTCAGGCTAGGGCTGGAAAGAGCACCCCACAGCTACTAACTATGGGGCACTCCATCTTCCTTTGTCCTTAATCAATTTCTTCTCTTTTGCTCAGGTTGAATGTGCTGTTTCATGATTTCATATTTGTTTTCTCAGTGCCTAGCACAAATCTTACATTTTGTTGAATGAACAAATGCACTTTAGCCAAAATTCTGTTTTACAAACCATGATTCCTGCGTAACTGTCTAAGTTTCAGAAACAGCAGGAATCAAAAATAGATGTTGGAGCAGTAGTTTCTATCGAGATTCTGTGAAGAGTGATAGAATAGTAAAGTCCTTACTCGAGGCATCTGTTTCTTTAAATATAAATAAAATGTTAGTCAGTTCCTAGACCTAGTCAGTTCCTGATTGTGTGGCCTTAGAAAGAAAAGACACACTCTTTCTGAGCCAACATTTCTTCAGTTATTATTTGAAAGGTGGAACTTACTAAATCATTTAAGTCTGATCCATTGCTAGTAATATAATTAACAGTTGACAGCATTTCCATCTTGAGTATTATTAAGAGATATCTTGGAAAGAATATGCAAATAAATGAAGAAAGGGATAACAAAAGGGCAATTCTGAACACTCATACTTTTGTTTGTGGAGATAGTTGGTTACCTGTAGTGTTATGTTTCGTCATAATGAGTGTACTTCTCAATTCTTTCCATGTATGAGCCATGGTTAGTTGCTAAATAATGACTTTCCCACAGAAAGCAAAATCTTGGCAGAGAGTTTCAAATGCTCCTTCTTAGATTTATGTTTCTTCATGTGTTCCTACTTTTAATATAATTTTTATCCTATTCTGTTTGTTTATTTACACATCACTTGGGCAGTGATTTTTCTCCAGAAATGCATGTGTTTTTGATGCTGCAACCCATTAGATATTTGCCATTGCTTGAATTTCCTACAAACTGTAACAGATTTTTTCCCTTTCAATTTCCCTGCTAATATCAATTTCTAAAGTGTTTCCTGTGCATTCAAATGCTGTAGATCTTTCATTAGATTATAAAAGAATTGCTGTTGACTACATACAATGATAGTAACTGTATTGTATTTCCTAGGTACTCCAAGAGAGGAAAAGACTTCCTTGTGATTTTATAGTTTATCTGAAAACATAATGTATACAAAAGTGTGGATTAAGTACCAACAACTTTCTTTGGTTTTATTTATGACAGAACAGCTATAATATTTCATTATTGTAAGGAAGACAATACATCATGTTAGTTCCTTACATAGTTTTGCTGTGCCTCAGTTAAAATCCAAGATCCACTATTTATTTGTTTCTCAATTTCCTCATCAGTAAACAGTGGATAAAAATAATAATACTCATATGGTTGTGCAGATTAAAAAAATTAATGCAAGTAAAGCCTTTAGAATATTGCCTGGCATGTAGTAAGTACTCCAAATATGTTAAATACTTTTATTCTGAAGTCCCATAATATTTTCTGTGCCTTTCAAAATGCATGGATATTTCTGCTTTCTATTTTAATTATTTGTTTAAAGATTATATCAACTTTACTAAATCCCAAATAGAGAAGTTTCAATATCTGATTCATGTCTTCCACACAGTTTGTATCTACCACCATAATAGTCTGTAATTTATCAAGTATGCAATAAACACTTGTGCATAGAAGGGATGTGTTTTAATGAGTGTTTGTAAGCTTTATTTAATTGGGAAAATTGATAACTTTGAAATTCCCCATGGCTTGGTTCTGAAATAAAATAATCATTTTGGTATAAGATGTAATACAAGCTGTAGAGTTTCAATTAGCCCTTGGAAAGCATGGCTATTTTCATAAAGTGTGAATGTTGCCTGAGAATGGAAATTTTAAAAACAGGAACTCAACTGAAAGTTAAGATTATAAAAGAGAAACAGGACTGAGAGAAAATTAATCAAATCACAGTTCTTTGTCATCAAGATGTTACCTACTTGGTACAGACTAAGTACTCAGGATAGAGCATGGCAAAGAAACGTTCAATTCCCAGACTGTTCTCCCTGTGGTTAGATAACATGAAAGAAAAAAGAAAAGAAAGATACAAATTTTGCAAGTAAGATTCTATGAGAATCTTTGCATAAAGTACTAAAAAGAAGACGAGACTTACTATGGATTTGCTATGTGGCTGTGGGGAGCTGGTTCTCCCTTCCTCATATGTTAGGAGAAACACTTTTTTTTTTTTTTTTTTTTTTTTTTTTATGGTACGTGGGCCTCTCACTGTTGTGGCCGCTCCCGTTGCTGAGCACAGGCTCCGGACGCGCAGGCTCAGCGGCCATGGCTCACAGTCCCAGTCGCTCCGCGGCATGTGAGATCTTCCCGGACCAGGGCACGAACCCGCGTCCCCTGCATCAGCAGGCAGGCTCCCAACCACTGCGCCACCAGGGAAGCCCAGGGAAACACATTTTTTAAAGTGCTTTTAGACAAGAAAATCTGTTAGGTTCTTTACAAACCTAATAAACTTTAATTATCATCATTGTGTTTTCTTTCATTGGAGATGGACTGCTTTTAAATTATTTTCAATTATTGCATAACCATTAGACTATGTGGACAAGCAAGTAAAGGCACTTGCTAGATGTTTAAAAGAAAAAACTTAGCTTAGATTCTATTATTTGTGCATGACAAGGAACAATGTTCATGAGTTAGAATTATAAGGACTTTGCCATATATTTCCATATTGCTTGAAGACATTGCTTGGTGGCTAAGAAGTTTTTTAAGGAGTTGATGAGCTTGAAAAAAAATGTTTTTGACTAATTCAAATGGATCTAAAAGTGTGATACCCTGAGATTACTAAATGTTCAGCTGTTCAGCTGGCAACATCCTAGCCCAGAATTCACACTCTGGTCAAAAAAGGTGAAGGACTAGGAGTTAAAGCTTTTATGTGTGGTGTGTCTTTCCTTTTCTTTAAATGTGTATTTTCTTTGTATTGCTTAGGTAGTTTGCTGATAGTCAAAGAATTAGCTAATGTCTTTTTATTTGCGGTGGGCTGAAAAAAGTTATTTTAATTTTTTCCAACAAGGTAGAAGAAGCATCATTTCTCTTCTATTGAAACGCATTTACAAAGTCAATTTCCCAAATTCAAAGGTGAAGGCATGCAAGAATAGAGAATAAAGTTTGTTAGTCCACAGATAGGAGATACCTTTAAAAAATAAAATAAAATCTCTGTAGGATTTCCCAACCTGCTGTGCTTTATTTTAGATTCTAGAGCCATCATTAAGAAAAACATCCTTTTTCTTTTGTCTGTGCCCCATATGGGTATTCATTCTCCTCTAAGCAACTGTGAGCAATCAGGTCCCCCAACTGAAACCCTTTTGAAATTTCTGGGTCTTCAGTGTCTTTGTAAATATGCTAAGTTATTCTCCTTCCTCCCTGCCACCAATGAGCAGACTTAATCGAGATAATATGCAAAGTGTTATTCCCCTACTATTTACACCTCTCCAAAAAGGGAGAATTATTTTCAAGTAAAGAAACCTAAGGTAAAGGTGAAGGGGGTGAAGAATCACCCAGTGATTGTGTAGCCCATCAAGACGTGCTGCCCTAGCCCAATTCTCATTTTGATTCATTTAAGTTTGGAAATAACAGTATTAAATTAGCAAAGACAAGCAATAAACAGAACCCTGGAGATGAATTAGCCATTGTCTCTGGTCCATTAATCTCCTCTTCATTTTCTAGAGAATTGTGGCTCACCCGGACCCGAAGATCAAATAAAATGCCTAATTGGGAAAATCCTAAACAAGTGTGTCCTGGGGAGCTTGAATTTATTTGTCACCCGCTCAAACAACTGTGTTGTTTATATAAGTCTTTAAAACCCTGATACTTTTCCTCTACTATATCTTAATCCCTGGTTCTTTATGCTCAGGAGGGCAATTTAGAGTTGTTTTCAGTTAACTAGAATGGAGAGGGGCACTTATGCTAAAAACAGATAGCTGTGTTGTGAGTATTTTGCCAAACATACTGAGTGGTTTAGATCTAAGCATCAGGTTTGGGACATGCTTTGGAATCTCCTTGAAGATAATATCTGCACTTTGGTGCTTTTAATGTCAGTAATACATGTTTGAATATAGTCACAATTAAGGACATAGTATAGCAAGGAAGGTTGAGATGTTAAGGCTAAACGCAAATGTGAAGTAAAGAGCGGAGATAATTATCTAGAACAGCAATCCCTATCAGGCAATACTTTCATTTTTAAAATGCAGATAATATGCAGATAATTGAGGTCAAACTTTTTATTTAATACAGCAAAATAGAATGAAAATCAGTGTGATGAATCTTGTTCACACGGGGTGGGGCAATAATTTTCACAGCCTAAAAACACACAAATACTTTATGTGGTATAGAAAAAGCCAAAGAGCAGGAAACTGTAAATCAACTAACTGGAAGGGAAATGACTACACACACTATTAATATTTACTCTGTCTCAACTATAGTTTAAATGCAGAACTTACAATGCATAGTATTTTATAAGAATTATGTCATTTAATCCTCAGGGTGAATCAGAAGCAGGTTAATATTATTAGCTCTGTTATCTAGATTAACAAACGGCGCTTCTAGAAGTTAGAGATTCACTCAAGACTGGTCAAACGGTAGGACCAGAATTTGCTCTCAAATCCGTTTCCTTCTTTTTTTTTCTGCTTTATAACAAATTTAATCAGTTATACATATACATATGTTCCCATATCCCCTCCCTTTTGCGTATCCCTCCCACCCTCCCTATCCCACCCCTCCAGGCGGTCACAAAGCACCGAGCTGATCTCCCTGTGCTATGCGGCTGCTTCCCACTAGCTATCTACCTTACGTTTGGTAGTGTATATATGTCCATGCCGCTCTTTCGCTTTGTCACAGCTTTCCCTTCCCCCTCCCCATATCCTCAAGTCCATTCTCTAGTAGGTCTGTGTCTTTATTCCTGTCTTACACCTATGTTCTTCATGACATTTTTTTCCTTAAATTCCATATATATGTGTCAGCATACAGTATTTGTCTTTCTCTTTCTGACTTACTTCACTCTGTATGACAGACTCTAGGTCCATCCACCTCATTAAAACTAACTCAATTTCGTTTCTTTTTATGGCTGAGTAATATTCCATTGTATATATGTGCCACATCTTCTTTATCCATTCATCTGTTGATGGACACTTAGGTTGTTTCCATCTCCGGGCTATTGTAAATAGGGCTGCTATGAACATTTTGGTACATGACTCTTTTTGAATTATGGTTTTCTCAGGGTATATGCCCAGTAGTGGGATTGCTGGGTCATATGGTAGTTCTTTTTTTTTTTTTTTTTTTTTTGCGGTACGCGGGCCTCTCACCGCTGTGGCCTCTCCCATTGCGGAGCACAGGCTCCGGACGCACAGGCTCAGCGGCCATGGCTCACGGGCCCAGCCACTCCACGGCATGTGGGATCTTCCCGGACCAGGGCACGAACCCGTGTCCCCTGCATCGGCAGGCGGACTCTCAACCACTGCACCTTCAGGGAAGCCCCATATGGTACTTCTATTTGTAGTTTTTTAAGGAACCTCCATACCGTTCTCCATAGAGGCTGTACCAATTCACATTCCCACCAGCAGTGCAAGAGTGTTCCCTTTTTTCCACACCCTCTCCAGCATTTATTGTTTCTAGATTTTTTGATGATGGCCATTCTGACTGGTGTGAGATAATATCTCACTGTAGTTTTTTTTTTTTTTTGCGGTACGCGGGCCTCTCACTGATGTGGCCTCTCCCGTTGCGGAGCACAGGCTCTGGACGCACAGGCTCAGCGGCCATGGCTCACGAGCCCAGCCGCTACATGGCATGTGGGATCTTCCCGGACCGGGGCATGAACCCGTGTCCCCTGCATCGGCAGGCAGACTCTCAACCACTGCGCCACCAGGGAAGCCCTCATTGTAGTTTTGATTTGCATTTCTCTAATGAGTAAAGATGTTGAGCATCCTTTCATGTGTTTGTTGGCAGTCTGTATATCTTCTGTGGAGAAATGTCTATTTAGGTCTTCTGCCCATTTTTGGATTGGGTTGTTTGTTTTTTTGTTATTGAGCTGTATGAGCTGCTTATAAATTTTGGAGATTAATCCTTTGTCAGTTGCTTCATTTGCAAGTATTTTCTCCCATTCTGAGGGTTGTCTTTTGGTCTTGTTCATGGTTTCCTTTGCTGTGCAAAAGCTTTTAAGATTCATTAGGTCCCATGTGTTTATTTTTGTCTTTATTCCCATTTCTCTAGGAGGTGGGTCAAAAAGGATCTTGCTGTGATTTATGTCATAATTGATTATGTCAAATATGATTATGTCATAGAGTGTTCTGCCTATGTTTTCCTCTAAGAGTTTGATAGTGTCTGGCCTTACATTTAGGTCTTTAATCCATTTTGAGCTTATTTTTGTGTATGGTGATAGGGAGTGATCTAATCTTATACTTTTACATGTCTCTGTCCAGTTTTCCCAACACCACTTATTGAAGAGACTGTCCTTTCTCCACTGTACATTCCTGCCTCCTTTATCAAAGATAAGGTGACCATATGTGCGTGGGTTTATCTCTGGGCTTTCTATCCTGTTCCATTGATCTATCTGTTTTTGTGCCAGTACCATACAGTCTTGATTACTGTAGCTTTGTAGTATAGTCTGAAGTCAGGGAGCATGATTCCTCCAGCTCCGTTATTCGTTCTCAAGATTGCTTTGGCTATTTGGGGTCTTTTGTGTTTCCATACAAATTTTGAAATTTTTTGTTCTACTTCTGTGAAAAATGCCAGTGGTAGTTTGATAGGGATTGCATTGAATCTGTAGATTGCTTTGGGTAGTAGACTCATTTTCACAATGTTGATTCTTCCAATCCAAGAACATGGTATATCTCTCCATCTATTTGTATCATCTTTAATTTCTTTCATCAGTGTCTTATAATTTTCTGCATACAGGTCTTTTGTCTCCTTAGGTAGGTTTATTCCTAGATATTTTATTCTTTTTGTTGCAATGGCAAATGGGAGTGTTTTCTTGATTTCACTTTCAGATTTTTCATCACTAGTGTACAGGAATGTTAGAGATTTCTCTGCATTAATTTTGTATCCTGCTACTTACTGAATTCATTGATTAGTTCTAGTCATTTTCTGGTAGCATCTTTAGGAGTCTCTATGTATAGTATCATGTCATCTGCAAACAGTGACAGCTTTACTTCTTCTTTTCCAATTTGGATTCCTTTTATTTCCTTTTCTTCTCTGATTGCTGTGGCTAACACTTCCAAAACTATGTTGAATAAGAGTGGTGAGAGTGGGCAACCTTGTCTTGTTCCTGATCTTAGTGGAAATGCTTTCAGTTTTTCACCATTGAGGATGATGTTGGCTGTGGGTGTGTCATATATGGCCTTTATTATGTTGAGGAAAGTTCCCTCTATGCCTACTTTCTGCAGGGTTTTTATCAAAAATGGGTATTGAATTTTGTCAAAAGCTTTCTCTGCATCTATTGAGATGATCATATGGTTTTTCTCCTTCAATTTGTTAATATGGTGTATCACATTGATTGATTTGCGTATATTGAAGAATCCTTGCATTCCTGGAATAAATCCCACTTGATCATGGTGTATGATCCTTTTAATGTGCTGTTGGATTCTGTTTGCTAGTATTTTGTTGAGGATTTTTGCATCTATGTTCATCAGTGATATTGGCCTGTAGTTTTCTTTCTTTGTGATATCCTTGTCTGGTTTTGGTATCAAGGTGATGGTGGCCTCGTCGAATGAGTTTGGGAGTGTCCCTCCCTCTGCTCTATATTGGAAGAGTTTGCGAAGAATTGGTGTTAGCTCTTCTCTAAATGTTTGATAGAATTCGCCTGTGAAGCCATCTGGTCCTGGGCTTTTGTTTGTTGGCAGATTTTTAATCACAGTTTCAATTTCAGTGCTTGTGATTGGTCTGTTCATATTTTCTATTTCTTCCTGATTCAGTCTTGGCAGGTTGTGCATTTCTAAGAATTTGTCCATTTCTTCTAGGTTGTCCATTTTATAGGCATAGAGTTGCTTGTAGTAATCTCTCATGATCTTTTGTATTTCTGCAGTGTCAGTTGTTACTTCTCCTTTTTCATTTCTAATTCTATTGATTTGAGTCTTCTCCCTTTTTTTCTTGATGAGTCTGGCTAATGGTTTATCAATTTTGTTTATCTTCTCAAAGAACCAGCTTTTAGTTTTATTGATCTTTGCTATCATTTCCTTCATTTCTTTTTCATTTATTTCTGATCTGATTTTTATGATTTCTTTCCTTCTGCTAACTTTGGGGTTTTTTTTGTTCTTCTTTCTCTAATTGCTTTAGGTGCAAGGTTAGGTTGTTTATTTGAGATGTTTCCTGTTTCTTAAGGTAGGATTGTATTGCTATAAACTTCCATCTTAGAACTGCTTTTGCTACATCCCATAGGTTTTGGGTTGTCGTGTCTCCATTGTCATTTGTTTCTAGGTATTTTTTGATTTCCTCTTCGATTTCTTCCATGATCACTTTGTTATTAAGTAGTGTATTGTTTAGCCTCCATGTGTTTGTATTTTTTACAGATATTTTCCTGTAATTTATATCTAGTCTCATAGTGTTGTGGTTGGAAAAGATACTTGATACAATTTCAATTTTCTTAAATTTACCAAGGCTTGATTTGTGACCCAGGATATGATCTATCCTGGAGAATGTTCCATGAGCACTTGAGAAAAATGTGTATTCTGTTGTTTTTGGATAGAATGTCCTATAAATATCAATGAAGTCCATCTTGTTTAATGTATCATTTAAAGCTTGTGTTTCCTTACTTATTTTCATTTTGGATGATCTGTCCATTGGTGAAAGCGGGGTGTTAAAGTCCCCTAGTATGAATGGGTTACTGTCAATTTCCGCTTCAATGGCTGTTAGTATTTGCCTTATTTATTGAGGTGCTCCTATGTTGGGTGCATAAATATTTACAAGTGTTATATCTTCTTTTTGGATCGATCCCTTGATTATTATGTAGTGTCCTTCTTTGCCTCTTCTAATAGTCTTTATTTTAAAGTTGATTTTGTCTGATATGAGAATTGCTACTCTAGGTTTCTTTTGGTTTCCATTTGCATGGAATATCTTTTTCTATCCCCTTACTTTCAGTCTGTATGTGTCTCTAGGTCTGAAGTGGGTCTCTTGTAGACAGCATATATATGGGTCTTGTTTTTGTATCCATTCAGCCAATCTGTGTCTTTTGGTGGGAGCATTTAGTCCATTTACATTTAAGGTAATTATCGATATGTATGTTCCTATTCCCATTTTCTTAATCGTTTTGGGTTCGTTATTGTAGGTCTTTTCCTTCTGTTGTGTTTCTTGCCTAGAGAAGTTCCTTTAGCATTTGTTGTAAAGCTGGTTTGGTGGTGCTGAACTCTTTCAGCTTTTGCTTGTCTGTAAACGTTTTAATTTCTCCATCAAATCTGAATGAGATCCTTGCTGGCTAGAGTAATCTTGGTTGCAGGTTTTTCTCCTTCTTCACTTTAAAAATGTCCTGCCAGTCCCTTCTGGCTTGCAGATTTTCTTCTGAAAGATCAGCTGTTAACCTTATGGGGATTCCCTTGTGTGTTATTTGTTGTTTTTCCCTTGCTGCTTTTAATATGCTTTCTTTGTATTTAATTTTTGAGAGTTTGATTAATATGTGTCTTGGCGTATTTCTTCTTGGATTTATCCTATATGGGACTCTCTGTGCTTCCTGGACTTGATTAACTATTTTCTTTCCCATATTAGGGAAGTTTTCAACTATAATCTCTTCAAATAATTTCTCAGTCCCTTTCTTTTTCTCTTCTTCTTCTGGAACCCCTATAATTCGAATGTTGGTGCATTTAATGTTGTCCCAGAGGTCTCTGAGACTGTCCTCAGTTGTTTTCATTCTTTTTTCTTTATTCTGCTCTGCAGTAGTTATTTCCAATATTTTATCCTCCACGTCACTTATCCGTTCTTCTGCCTCAGTTATTCTGCTATTGATCCCATCTAGAGTATTTTTCATTTCATTTATTGTGTTGTTCATCGTTGCTTGTTTCATCTTTAGTTCTTCTAGGTCCTTTTAAATGTTTCTTTCATTTTGTCTATTCTATTTCCAAGATTTTGGATTATCTTTACTATCATTATTCTGAATTCTTGTTCAGGTAAACTGCCTATTTCCTCTTCGTTTGTTAGGTCTGGTGGGTTTTTATCTCGCTCCTTCACCTGCTGTGTGTTTTTCTGTCTTTTCATTTTGCTTATCTTACTGTGTTTGGGGTCTCCTTTTTGCAGGCTGCAGGTTCGTAGTTCCCGTTGTTTTTGGTGTCTGTCCACAGTGGCTAAGGTTGGTTCAGTGGGTTGTGTAGGCTTCCTGGTGGATGGGACTAGTGCCTGTGTTCTGGTGGATGAGGCTGGATCTTGTGTTTCTGGTGGGCAGGTCCACGTCTGGTGGTGTGTTTTGGGGTGTCTGTGGACTTATTATGGTTTTAGGCAGCCTCTCTGCTAATGAGTGGGGTTGTGTTCCTGTCTTTCTAGTTGTTTGGCATAGGGTGTCCAGCACTGTAGCTTGCTCTTCATTGAGTGAAGGTGGGTGCTGGTGTTGAGATGGAGATCTCTGGGAGATTTTCGCCATTTGATATTATGTGGAGCTGGGAGGTCTCTTTTTTTCTTTTCCTTTTTTTGCTGTACGCGGGCCTCTCACTGTTGTGGCCTCTCCCATTGCGGAGCACAGGCTCCGGACGCGCAGGCTCAGCGGCCATGGCTCATGGGCCCAGCCGCTCCGCGGCACATGGGATCCTCCTGGACCGGGGCACGAACCCGTGTCCCCTGCATCAGCAGGTGGACTCTCAACCACTGCGCCACCAGGGAAGCCCTGGGAGGTCTCTTGTGGACCAGTGTCCTGAAGTTGGCTCTCCCACCTCAGAGGCACAGCACTGACTCTTGGCTGCAGCACCAAGAGCCTTTCATCCACACGCTCAGAATAAAAGGGAGAAAAAGTAGAAAGAAAGAATTAGTAGAAGGAGAAAGAAAGGAAGGAAGGAAGGAAAGAAGGAAGGAAAAAAGAAAGAAAGAAAGAAGATAAAGTAAAATAATATAAAGTAAGATAAAATAAAATAACGTTATTAAAATAAAAAATAATCATTAAGAAAAAAACAATTAAAGGATGGATAGAACCCTAGGACAAATGGTGGAAGTAAAGACATACAAAATCTCACACAGAAGCATACGCATACACACTCACAAAAAGAGGAGGGTGTCTGTTCTTTGCTCAGACAGGATGGGGTTAAAGGAGCAGCTGTTTCGGGGACTGTGGCTCATTCAGGCCGGGGGGAGGGAGGGGCACGGAGTGCGGGGCGAGCCTGTGGCGGCAGAGGCCAGCGTGACGTTGCACCAGCCTGAGGCGCGCCGTGCGTTCTCTCGGGGAAGTTGTCCCTGGATCCCGGGACCCTGGCAGTGGCGGGTTGCACAGGCTCCCCGGCAGGGGGGTTTAGAGAGTGACCTGTGCTCGCACATAGGCCTTTTGGTGGCGGCAGCATTTCCAGCGTCCCACGCCCGTCTCTGGTGTCCGCGCTTTTAGCCGCGGCTCGCGCCCGTCTCTGGAGCTTCTTTAAGCAGCGCTCTTAATCCCCTCTCCTCGCGCACCAGGAAACAAAGAGGGAAGAAAAAGTCTCTTGCCTCTTCGGCAGGTCCAGACTTTCCCCCGGACTCCCTCCCGGCCAGCCGTGGCGCACTAACCCCCTTCAGGCTGTGTTCATGCCGCCAACCCCAGTCCTCTCCCTGCGCTCCAAGCGAAGCCAACCCCAGTCCTCTCCCTGCGCTCCAAGCGAAGTCCGAGCCTCAGCTCCCAGCCCCGCCTCCCCCGGCGGGTGAGCAGACAAGCCTCTCGGGCTGGTAAGTGCCGGTCGGCACCCATCCTCTGTGCGGGAATCTCTCCGCTTTGCCCTCCGCACCCCTGTTGCTGTGCTCTCCTTCGTGACCCCAGAGCTTCCCCCCTCCGCCACCCACAGTCTCCGCCCGGAAGGGGCTTCTTAGTGTGTGGAAACCTTTCCTCCTTCACAGCTCCCTCCCAGAGGTGCAGGTCCCTATCCTTTTGTCTCTGTTTAGTCTTTTTTCTCTTGCCCCACCCTGGTACGTGGGGAGTTTCTTGCCTTTTGGGACGTGTGAGGTCTTCTCTCTGAAGGTTTTTTTTGTGGATGAGATTAATCACTTAAATTAGTGGGCTTTGAGTAAAGCAGATTATCTTAAAAATGGGAGGGGAGGACACTCATCCCATCAGTTGAAGGCTTTAATAGCACAAAGACCAACCTCCCTCAAGCAAGAAAGAATTCTGCCAGTAGATTCCCTTTGAACTGCAACTCTTCCCTGGGCCTCCAGCCTGCTGGCCTAACCTGTTAATTTTCAATTTGCCAAGCCTCCACAACTGCATGAGCCAATTCCTTAAAATCAGTCTCAATATCTATATCTGTATCTACATATCTGTATCTACATATATATACACACATACACACACACACAAACACACATCCTGCTGGTTGTTGTTCTGGAGAGCCCCGACTAGTACACTAGGTTATTGGAAATATGGGACACATACCTCTTTGGATACTTAGTTAAAAACTAGTAACAGGATATAAGAATATAGCGTGGGTAGACAAATCACTGGAAGAGTTATGAGAATGAGAGAGTGCCTAGGTAGACTTAAGCAGTGGGTAGGACTTGAATTGCGCAGGGAGGACAGAGGAAGATCAATAGTCCAGATAAGGCAGGAGCAGCGGTGCAGAGGGAGACGTAAGTGTGGAATGATGACAAGGCAGTGAGTAGACCATCCTGAATGAAGCAGAAGTTTTTGGTGATAAACACTCACATCCATCCCTGAGTCAAGAGGTGATCAGAATCCAGAGCTCTCTTGTTCTGTGTTCCACAGAAGGAAGACATTGTGTGTGTGAAACCGGGTGTGTGGCAACCTCACAGGAAAGGCGTTATGAATTATTCAGAAAGAGAAAATTAAAGAATGAGTCCTATAAGATGGTCTAGTTCTATGTGGAGTTTTTTCACCTCACAGGGGTATACAGAATAAGATGAGTAGAGCAAAAAGAAAGTGAAATAACCCATCAGCCAAACATAGCCAGAGAAATAGTTCTGGGACTCACAGCATGTGCACCTGACGCGAGAGGGGCTCCTGAAGGAGGGATAAAGCAAGATTTCCACCTGTGAGAGGGAGCCCTGTTGCCAGAGTCTTTTACTGCTCTTTCTGCAACTAGGCTAATCTTTTGCGTTGTTTCTTTCTTGCTCTCAGGAAAAGAACTTAGAGAGAATTCTACTGTAGTTAATGTCCGGGAAAAGTTATTTCTTTTATGTGCACTGTGGTGCTTGCTGCCATAAAGGCAGTGATTTAGCCAACTCTGAAGTCGCTGTTCTGATTTGTCACTCAGTGGGCTCAGTTTACAGAGGCGAAGAACCGAGCTGTCCCTCATGGGGAGGTGGAGAGCGCATTTCCTACTGGCTGCTCTAGGCAGGAGTTCATTTGTTCCAGGGGTCCCAAGTGCTCTAAACAACAGATTAGAGAGTTTATACAAGTGGCATTTAACTCTCGGCATTAATTAAAAGTGGCGTGCTGCATCATTTGGGCAAGTATGGGTAGAACTGAGGTGTAGATAGTTCTGGAGAGCAGGCTGTGAAAATCTTTCTGAAACTTTTTCACGTGTTCATGATGTAAAAGTTTATTTTCGTGACACATATAATTTGGGAGCAAAAGAAATAGCATCTCTTAAAATAATTGCATCTCGCATTCAGTTGCTGAGGAGGTAAGAGAAAGTAGTGAGTGTTTACCATTATTCTGCTTACTCAAAATGTATATTAAATTCATAAAATATACAGGCACCAGGTTCAGCAGTCTACCTGCCTTACTTTATTGTTACCTTACAACAACTGTGTATTTATTGTTTAATGAATTTTACTGAGCACTTACTTTATGTCGGTTGCTGGGAACAGCTGGGGACAAAAAGATGAAATTCCTGCTCTCTTGGAGTTTACATTCCAGTCACTTAGAGAGACAATAATCAAAAGTAGAATGTAAGTTCTACAAAGGCAGGGGTTTGTGGGCTTTTCTTTTTAATCTACTTTTAAGGCTACATCAACTATAACAGTACCTGACACATATATATACTCAATGATATTTGTTAAATGTTTGAAAGGTGAGAAGAGTGAAAATTAGAGAGATTGGGTTGCTTGTTCATGGACCTCTATGCCTATAAAATACACATGCCTTCTAGATATTATTTCTTTTCTTAATATTCTGCTGAAACATTTGTCTCCAAATGAGGAAAATTATAGTTTTATGGCTCAAGCCTTTCCCCATATGTTCATTTGCCTGAATTTTGAGATTTTTTTTTTGTTAATTTTGTTACTTTGGGTATCACTATCTTACATTTCCATTGAAACCATCACTTCGAGCTGGTTAAGAAAATTCTAACACCAAAAACAAATTCTGAAGCACTGTCTATGTAACACACATTCTCTTAGGTGTAGGAGATAGAAAAAGTAAACAATCAAAACAGAGTCCTTGCATCTGCTAAAGTAGGGGAGATAGGAAAAAAAAAAACAGGAAAAATGGATAAATATATATAATAAATGACATATTAACAAGTTTGATGAAGCAAACAAAACAGGGAAATGTGATAGCAAGACAAGAGGAAGCTGATGGTCAGGGAGGACCTCTCTGAAGTGGTAACATTTGAATTGAGATGAGACTTGAATGATGAAAAAGAGCCAGCTTTGAAAGGACATTTTGGAGAAGTGTCAGAAGAAGGAACAGTGAGGGAAAGGAAAGAGCTTCACTTTTAAGCTTACAGAAATATTGCCATTTTGGAAGGGGCACAGTTGGTATATGTAGGTAAACCGAACTACCCAGATAGATGAGAAAGCAATTTGGATTTTATTTTAATTGAAATTGGAAGGCTTTACATGGCTCCGTGTTGGTGAGTGAAAAATCACTCTGGCTGCCATTAGGATGGACAGAGAGTGTCAAAATTGCCATCAGGATGACAACCAGTTAGAAGGTTGCTTTAGTAATTTCAGGCAAGAGTTAGTGGTAGAACTAAAGAGATACAGTCAGAGAAGAGTATATTTTGAAGATACATTAGGCAGAATTATTGGTGGGTTGGATATAAATAGGATGTGAAGAAAGTAATCAAAGACGACTCTAGGTTTGTGGCTGAGTAACAGGTTGGGAGCTGATTCAGTAACAATTCAGTAACAAAGACTTGAGAATGGGATGGTATATAATCATGAGCAAAAAGAATCAATAGTTCTGTTTGACTATTTTAAGTTTTCAATGACATTAATGCCAAATGAAGATTTATATTGCAAATTTATATTGCAAAGTAAGGAATAAGCATTACATTTATGGAGATGATATGATATGAATCTGGAAGCAGAAGTGATTTTAGAGAGAAAAATGTCAAAGTCCTCAATGTAGAGACTGAATGAGATCACTTTGAGGGAGGGTACAGATTATAGATGGAGGTAGTGAGCGCAGAAGAAGGAGTCCATCAGTGTTTCAGTGTTTAAAACAGGCACAAAAGTCAAGGATCCAGAAACAGAAACTGGGGGAGTCCTGACAAAGCAGTTATGAAAGGAAACTATTACAATAAAAAAGAGTGGCATTAGAAAATGTCAGCAGGATTTTTCAATATTAACAGAAGGAAAAATATGTAGAACTATCAGGTAGGTTAAGGTAATTAGTAAAGCAAAAAATGAAGTATTGGATAGATTTTCTGTATGACATTTATGGCTAGGTCATTTGTTGCCTAGGAGTCAGTTATAGAATTATGCCAGATTAGAGGAGAGAGTGTAAAATAGTCATGATAAAGAGTGAGAAGTACCCAGGATATCTTATAGGACTGAAACAGGAGGGAAGAGGGCAGGGCACAACCTTTAAAAGAATAACATAGCCATGGGACATGACAAAAACTGGTTAGAACCAACTAGGTCCAAGATGGCAGATGATTTGACTTCTGGTGTACCTTGAGCCTTATTATACGCTCATTGTAACACATCAGCATGCTAAATGACACACTCATCAGTGCCATGACAGTTCTGGAGCTAACCATAAAAGGCCAAAAAGTGGGCGGTAGCCCAGTTCTTGGAAATCCCCACCCCTTCCCCCAAATAGTTGGAATAATCCTCTTATGCATTAGCCAATGAAATTACCCAGCCCATAGAAACTAACCACACCATATTTTGGCACCTGTCACCTTGTGAGATGGCCCATACTCTGTGGAGTGTGTTTCTCTCTAAATAAATCCACTTCTTACCTATCACTTTGTCTCTCACTGAATTCTTTCTGCTATGAGACATCAAGAACCTGAGCTTCATTAAGTCTTGAGACTAGGTGTGTGATCTCAGTTAAAAGACCATGGGTTCAGCAAAGGAAACCATAAACAAGACAAAAAGACAACCCTCAGAATGGGAGAAATATTTGCAAATGAAGCAAGTGACAAAGCACTAATCTCCAAATATACAACCAGCTCATGCAGCTCAATATCAAAAAAACAAACAACCCAATCCAAAAATGGGCAAAAGACCTAAGCAGACATTTCTCCAAAAAAGATATACAGATTGCAACAAACACATGAAAGAATGCTCAACATCACTAATCATTAGAGAAATGTAAATCAAAACTACAATGCGCTATCACCTCACACCAGTCAGAATGGCCATCATCAAAAAATCTAGAAACAATAAATACTGGAGAGGGTGTGGAGAAAAGGGAACTCTCTTGCACTGCTGGTGGGAATGTGAATTGGTACAGCCACTATGGAGAACAGTATGGAGGTTCCTTAAAAATTAAAAATAGAACTACCATACGACCCAGCAATCCCACTACTGGGCATATAACCTGAGAAAACCATAATTCAAAAAGAGTCATGTACCACAATGTTCACTGCAGCACTATTGACAATAGCCAGGACATGGAACCAACCTAAGTGTCCATCAACAGATGAATGGATAAAGAAGATGTGGCACATATATACAATGGAATATTAGTCAGCCATAAAAAGAAACGAAATTGAGTTATTTGTAGTGAGGTGGATGGACCTAGAGTCTGTCACACAGAGTGAAGTAAGTCAGAAGGAGAAAAACAAATACTGTATGCTAACACATATGTATGGAATCTAAAAAAAAAAAAAAAAAGAAAAAAAATGGTTCTGACGAACCTAGGGGCAGGACAGGAATAAAGATGCAGACATAGAGAATGGACTTAAGGACGGGGAGGGGGAAGGGTAAGCTGGGACAAAGTGAGAGAGTGGCATGGACATATATACACTACCAAATGTAAAATAGCTAGCTAGGGGGAGGCAGCTGCATAGCACAGGGAGACCAGCTCTGTGCTTTGTGACCACCTAGAGGGGTGGGATAGGGAGGGTGGGAGGGAGACAAAAGAGGGAGGGGATATGGGGATATATGTATATGCATAGCTGATTCACTTTGTTATACAGTAGAAACTAACACAACAATGTAAAGCAATTATATTCCAATAAAGATTTTTTAAAAAAAAACTACCGTGGGTTCAAGTCCCAATCTGGGTTACACGGTTTCAGCACAATGAAAGTTTGGATGTCCATTTGAGTTTTTCAGTCATAAATTTGAAGGAAGACCTATCAGAATAATTTTTTTTTTCAATTTCCTAAGGCTATATTCAGTATCTTGAGCACAGAAATAGATTTTTATAATTTAATCTAAGTTGGGGATTTTCTAGGTATATACAATGGAGGGAGATAAGGGTTGAGTTGGTTAAGCATGCTTGTGAAAGAGTGGATAAAACGCTAGACCTTGGAGCCAGTATAGATAGGAGAGAAGTATAAATAAGAATAGGTAGTTGGATAGTGAAGAAGTGGATTCCACTTCTCACAAAACGAGATCATTTCTGGACTAGGAATACTAGTGTAAGTGATCTGAAAGGAGAGGAGGGTAATGGAATGTTAGAAACCCATACCCGTACTTGTAGCTGATGTGTGTTATTGGTGAATCCTAGGTCTAGTATCTGATCCTGTGAGTGGCACAGTAAGGTTGAACTGAAGAAAAGGATCAGTGGAGATAAGGAGATCAAGGAAGTTGGAATTCAGGGTGTTGTGATTATGACAGGAGTCATGGAGGAAAGGAAGGTAGTGAGAGAGCTGCTGAATGAATCAGGAATTATGTTGCAGGGCTTAATACAAGGAAGAGAAACTGGTAGTTTCAAGAAAGAGAAAACCTAGGAGAGGTAAAGGGTTGTCAAAACATGATGACACATATATCAGAGAAAACAAAATTATTGAAGGCTGAGGAGAGAAATAGTTTGAAAGGGACAATGGTGGATAACTACCCAAGATAGTCCTACTTTATGTCTATTATCTTCGTATGATTTTTAGTACCTCTCTTTATTTTTAAAAATATTCTAATTTTAAATGGTCACCTAATAAAAAGATATTCCTCTTATCTCCCTGAACCACATGATGTATGGATAAGGAAAAAAAACCCACCTTTACCTAAAGGGTATGTAAGGTCCCTCTCCTCAGGGGACAGTCATATTTCTGTCAAAACCAGAAGGTAAAGAAACTATTTAGAGAACAGGTTGAGAATGATAATATCTTGAGAGCTTCAAAAACATAGCCAAGAGCCTTGGGAGCTGGAGAATAAATGGCTGGTGAGGTCATATTAGGGGGTGCATAGAACGGGGTGAAGGGGATCTCTGAGGTTGGATTCTTGATGGTGAGTGGTCAGAGAAGAAGATAATTAAACACCTTAGGGTGGTGGCTGGTTTTGTGCAAAAATGCTTTTGGAAAGGGGCTACGTCAGAAGAACAATGGATAGAGACCTAAATTCTGTTACTTGAGTCACACCATAGCACGGAGCTAAAGCCCATCACTGAATTATCCTCTTGATTGGTTCATTTGTTCAATAAATAACCAGTTATGGATTGCTATGTTGAATCATGGCAATATATATTCCTAGATAGAGTAAATTCTTCAAGAGTGTGATCAAAAGGTGAAAGCTTACCATAAGAAAAATTAAAAGATAAATATCATAAAACATTATTACATATTGTTAATATCATTATGTTAATGACTGCCATTTATTGAATGCCTACTGTAGCCTAGGACTGTGTAAACAATAAGTCCCTATTTATTTAATCCTGTCAACAATGTCATAGAGTAGGCATTTATTATCCATCTTTTACAAATGAGGGGTTAGGAAGTAATTTGCTCAGTGTCACTCAGTTTGACACACACTCGAAACACAAAGTGCTCTGTTCAGAAAGGTGGGCTGTTTCTATTAGCAGAGAATATCAGGGAAGGTCTTTAGTAGATAATGGTCTTTGAGTTAGGCCTTGGAATACAGATATATTTGGAATGGGAAAGGGGCAACACAACCAAAGATCAAGGTGATTTTCAGGGGGCATTTATATGAAACAATAAAATAATTAATTTGGCTGGATGTAAGAGGGTGAAAAGCATCAGTGAGAATAAGACAAACACATATTAAGGCCAAAATGCGCGTCAATATATGCATTTAACATAAAAGTCCCTTCTAGGAAATAAGAAAAATGAAGTAATTCATGAACTGTTTAGCAACATAGCATTTTTAGAAATCCTAATCTATGTTTGTTTATTTTTTCCCTCAGCTGCTATTTCTACCCTTTTCTATTCCCTGCTTTCAAGCAGTTGGCTCTGTTTCTGATTTCAAAATTTTAAGTCCTAGAGTAGTGTAGAGAAATAGTTTGGGGAATGGATAATGTGTTTCATTCAGTTATGAAAGGACAATAACTTTTCCTGGACAAAGAATAAATGCCTCCCAAGCTGTGTGGAGGAAAGTCGGAGGGACAAGGAGAGGAGGCATGCACGTGGGACTGACAGCTGTGTCGGGGACATGCCACGATGCCAAAGACGAAATCCTATCAGTGTCAGAGGGTCCATGGGCAGACCCTTCTGGCAGAGGATCGGGGCAGCCTAAAAGGAAGAGTCAAATGTGGCCAAACAAATAAAGAAATACTAGATAGGGAGGGAACATGTGGACCTAAAAGGTTATGTTGGCTTTGAGGTTGGCCCCTGTGACATAGCATGTGGTGATAAAGGACTCAAGATGTAGGTGCCTTCTAAATACCCTCTGCAAGCCCAAGTAGCTTAAATAGAGGCCTTGGATAGAGGTAGTGAGGAGGGGAGGAAGGGATGAACCTCTAGAAAGACTGATATTCAGGTTTCTTACATGTCTAGCGTGATGGGCAGGGGGCTTGAACATAAATTAAGCTATAGAAAATAAAGCTATAGAAAATAAAGATCTATTTCTTAAACATCTGAATGTGTGAACTGATTCATATCAACGGTTTCTAATTTTTCAGGCTGTATTACTTAGGCTAGGCTAGTATATGATGCGGCAAGAAATAAACCCAGAAATCTCAGTGGCTTAACATAATAAACATATAATTTTCTCTCCGATTAGACTGGGATGTGGCTGAGCAGCCCTTCTCCCTCTTGTAGTCACACCCCTAGAAACATGAAAAACGGGAGCTTCCCTCTTTCCTTGCTACTGAAGGGAAGAAGTCGATGGGGAAAGCACGCTAGTTCTTAATTGCCCCAGCCTGGAAGCCTCGTACATCGTTTCCTTTCACCTACCCTTATCCTGCACTAGTCGTGTGACCTCCAACTAACAGTGAGAGGGGCTAGGGACAGTGAGAAATACGGTGGAGCATGGATACTTGGTCAATCATCTATTACCCACAGACCCATGCAGTTAGACAAAGGAGACATTCTATTTTACCTGCTGCGTTGCAAATACTTCACTTCTTCCAGGGAAGTGCTGTTTTCATTCCTGGGTCAGGGCTTTGTGAATCTATGATTCTTGCTTTCTGAACTCACAGAATGTCCCCCAAAGTCCATTTGTATGTTCCAGGCAATGTTTCCATTCCCTTTCCTCTTCTCTTTCTGCCCCTCCTCCTCTAGAAAAGTTACAAGACTAATGAAACCAGGTTTATTGTGTGATTTGAAGAAAATCCTCATCAATTGCATTTCAAAATTGGTATTAAAATTTAAAAGCCAGAGCCCTTTAATAGTTGTCCCAGCAATTTAATGGCATGTTGTTTTTAGTCTGTCATTTGGACTAACAACTGAATTGAATTGCAGCAAATTATCAGTTTGATTTCTACGAACTTCTTCCTACTACTACCAAATATCTTTGCATTTAGTGTACTAGTATGGCATAAAGGCATCATTTAGGAAATATCCTGAGGAGTAAAGCAAGGACCATTTCAGAGCCTATAAAACATAAGATATTCTTTTGGTCTGCAATTTATTTTCATACTCTGCAGATGTACTCTGTAAACACAGAAGCACACATAAGATTGTCAGAGTTTCCCTTAATGCTGGATTCTCTCTCTGTCCTGAGAATTCCATCTTGTTAAACTTATCTGACATTGGGTTAAAACTCTCACCAAACAATGCGTTATACCTGAGGAAACAGGAGTTTCATTTGGATCTAATAAAAGTTAAGTTTAGTTTAGTTTTGTTTTTTTTTTTTAAAGCAAATGTCCTATGATGATGTCTCATCACAGAGTTAGGTGTTTTTTTTAGGCTGCATTGGGTCTTTGTTGCTGAATGTGGGCTTTCTCTAGTTGCAGCGAGCGGGGGCTACTCTTCATTGTCATGCACGGGCTTCTCATTGCGGTGGCTTCTCTTGCTGCTGAGCATAGGCTCTAGGCATGTGGGCTTCAGTAGTTGCAGTGTGCAGGCTCAGTAGTTGCGGTGCGTGGGCTCTAGCACACGGGCTCAGTAGTTGTGGTGCACGGGCTCAGTAGTTGTGCCTTGTGGGCTCTAGTGCGCAGGCTCAGTAGTTGTGGCGCATGGGCTTAGTTGCTCCGTGGCATGTGGGATTTTCCCAGACCAGGGATTGAACCCGTGTCCCCTGCATTGGCAGGCAGATTCTTAACGAGTGCACCACGAGGGAAGTCCCAAAAGTTAAGTTTTAACTGATTTGTCAGTGACTCTATTCAGTGACCCTTGCTAGTATCTTTTTTTTTTTAATCTAGCAGTATAGGCTCTTATTGCAGCATACAATATAGGAAGAATATTGTATTAATTTGTTGATTTGATAGTGAAATTCTTCCTCGTGATGCAAATGTATGTAAATGAGCATCTAAATTCTGCTCTGAACATTCTGCTATTTCAGAATTGAGTTATAAAAAGGAATGAGATTGAGAGAGAGTGAGAGAGAGGAGAATTAAAAAAAAAGAAGAACAAGAAAAGAGGGAAAGACCATAGATTGCTACAATCTTTTTTTCTTCACTTATAAAACTGTGCAAGTTATTACCCTACTCTTGGTTTAAAAAAATCTTTAGGTTAACACTACTAAATGATTGTCATTCATCATATCAGAGAATTTGGCATATAGGTTTGGATGGTTTATTGTGCTGTGTGCTACTGATAAATCTACAAACACAGCAACTGTCACTATCTCTCTCAAATTCAAATTCATTTTCCATATGCTGAGTGTTTTAAAAAAAATATTTGGCTAGTACAAGTTTTGCCTGGCTAAATTGAACTTGTTTGAATATTAAGTGTTTTAGGAAACAGAAGGGACAAGGTATTTATAAGGGTACCTTGGGATATCAGCTTAAATTTCTTTGGGTCATAAGCATCATTGTTTGGCTACACAAATTATGACCTCTTTGTACAGTGATTTGGTATTGAAGAGTTGAAGAATGGATGTTAAGTGGAGCGATGCTTAAAACTGGCATATTGGCCCAAGTTGTTTTATTCTTTTACCACTTACATATGCCAGTAAGCTTAGTTGCTTTGATATTTTTCAGTATTGAATTTATGCAAGGAGTAAGACATATAGAAGTGATTTTCCTTCAGATCAGTTTGCCATCTGATCAATAGTTTATGTTACTTGGTTGAGATTTCCCATTAAAAAGATGCTCATCTACTGCCTGGCTTGCTCTAACATTCTTAGCAGTATTCTTTTGGCTTGTGAATGGTCTACTATCCCTTCTTATCCCTGTGGACTACACTTTTTAAATTGTTCATCATTTAAGCAGTTCCATTCATTGATGTGATAGTTCAGTCCTTTTTTTTTTAGTTAATTTTTTTATTGAAGTATAGTTGATTTACAATGTTGTGTTAGTTTCAGGTGTACAGCACAGTGATTCAGTTATAAATATGTATATTCTTTTTCAGATTCTTTTCCGTATAGATCATTATAAAATATTGAGCATTCTTCCATATGCTATACAGTTGGTCCTTGTTGGTTATCTATTTTATATATAGTAGTGTGTATATGTTAATTCTGAACTCCTAATTTATCCCTCCCCTCCCACTTTCCCCTTTTGTAACTGTAAGTTTTTTTTCTATGTCTGTGGGTCTATTTCTGTTTTGTAAATAAGTTCATTTGTATCATTTTTTTTAGATCCCACATATAAGTGATATATGATATTTGTCTTTGTCTGGCTTACTTCACTTGGTATGATAATCTCTAGGTCCATCCATGTTGCTGCAAATGGCATTATTTCTTTTTTATGGCTCAGTAATATTCCATTGTATATATATGTATATATATACATACCACATTTTCTTTACCCATTCATCTGTCGATGGACATTTAGGTTGTTTCCATGCCTTGGCTATTGTAAGTAGTTCAGCCTTTCTTCTTTGAGATTATTTATGGGGGGATTATCTTTGCTAAACCTGTCTTATTGTAGAAGAATTTTAGAAATTCTGTTATGATTTTTTTCATTGTTTAATATTGCCACATTTTAAAGAAAATGAATGGGCTGAAATAACAGGTTTATATTTCTGCTGTCTACTGGCATCCATCACAATGTTTTAAATGTACTGAACTTTTTTTTGTTTTTTTGCTCTAGATAACATCCTGAAGCTCCAACTTAGTGGTGGGTCAATCAAACTCCATGAAATATGGTCAGTACCCTGTAAGTATCTCCCTTCATATATAACTGCCAAGTTATTGATATTTTACATGTTCTTACTAGATAGCTTTCTCTCTGATTGTATTGTAGTTTTCAATATGTATTTTATGATTGATTACTTTAAATCATGTATTTTATGACTGAGATATCAAAGTTCATTAATGGGGCCAATGGCCTCAGTTTAGCCTTTATCTAATTTTTGTTATTCTGTTAAGATTCTGTGGTTTGGTTTGACTCTTCTAACTTAAGTGTTCTTATTTATTTCTGTCAAGGTCTGCATTTCTCTGAATTGTGAAACTTTTGAATTATGTTTCAATACCACCTATACATCTTCAAACCTCAAATTAAGTTTCCTTTACGGGGAATTCCCCGACGGTCCAGTGGTTAGGACTCCTCTCTTTCACTGCTGAATGCCCGGTTCAATCCCTGGTCTGGTAACTAAGATCCCACAAACTGGGCAGCACAGCCAAAAAAAAAAAAAAAGTTTCCTTTATGGGACTATTTTGCTGCTAAGATGAAGAAAAAAAAGAAAAGAAAAGAAAGTTTTTTGAAAAAGAAAAAAAGTGTATCTAAAACTTCCAAATTAGTTTCAGATATTTTTTTCCTTTAATTTATAATAATATATAACAAAAAAAGTATGCATTTGGCATCTGTAAATGGTTCACTTTATCACTATTGAATGAATTTCTTTAACATTTCTGAATCTGATTTTTGAAAAGGTAAATCCGGAGGCTTGTATCTCTTAAGTATTTTCAAATAGCAAAGAGTGTTGTTGTTGTTTTTTAGTAAGCATAATATATGGAAAGATCAAAGGCATGGGAGAAAGACTTGACTTTAAATTTTAACTCCATATTCTACCATGTTATAATCTTAAAATACTATCTCCTTTGAGTCTTAGATTCCCAATATCTACTTAGGAATAATAACAATAATATCTATTTTTCAGGGTTATTGAGAGGTTTAAATTAGAAAATATATGGGAGCTCAATTATTATTAAATTTTTCTTCCACTCTTCTCTAACCTATTCCTGCTTCGCTTTCAAATCTGTTTCATGTAATAATTTGTATTTAATTTCTTAGCTACAGACCAGAAGTCTCTGGTATGCTGGTAAATTTTAACAACTGGTTCTTTAGAGGAAAAAAAGCCCTGATTTGTAGTGTTTATTAATTTCTGTGGTATAAATACTCCCACCATGGCCAATTAGAAGCTACCAAGGTGATGTCACTGAAGGAAGAGTTAAGAAGAGAAACAAACAATGCCCTCTAGCAGGCTGGTGGGAGTGGGCTTCCGCACACCACTAGCGCTTAGGACCTAGGGCTGAATTCTTCTGTGTCTTCTCCATAGTCCCCTCAAAGGTAAATGGAAAGAGGGGAGATCAAAAAGAACCAGTTTGGCAAGTGAGAGATTAAGCATAAATAATAAAGAGGCAGTCTCTTGATGGATTATTTACAGGTTCCTAGAGTAATATGGTAGAAAAACCTGAAAATTTTCGCTGCAAGTTCTAACTTCTTCGCTGCCTCTCATCTGCTCTTTGTTCTATGCCGTTCTGGGTGCGATTATTTGGTTTTAATAATAATAATAAAAAAAGGTAGCTTCTTTTCCCTGTCCTTATGTTGTTGGCACTCCAATGGAAGGGAGACTTTAAAGACTTAAACCAAAAAAAAAAAGGCATAATTACAACTATGACGTGTGTTACCATGGAAGTGAACTGAGTGCTAAGGCAGGAAACAGGTTGAGGACTGTAGTTAAAGCAGTAAATGGAACTTCTGAAGACTTCTTTTGGGGAGGTTTAAAATTATGAACTCAATTTCTTTAATAGTAAAGGGCTATTCGAATTATCTATTTCATCTTGGGTGAATTTTGGTAGTTTGTATTTTCTGAGAAATTAGTCCATTTTGTCTGCTCCTAAAACAAACAAAACCAGGGAGTCAGTAAACTTGAGGTCAAGAGGAAAAGCATTCATTTCTTAACTGAAATATTATTCAAAATATAGGTTATTACTATATGCAAATTTTTATGTGTTCATTCATGTAATTAGATTTTGATGTCTATGATAAGGGAATCCAATCTATTCTCCATTGTGGTCCATTGTCATTTGGACAAATATAAATTGAGACCCATTTACAAGTAAAACTCCTATTTTCAATTTATATTTTCCCCTTTAAGGAATGAGAAGAAAAACCTCAAAACTTTAAAAAATTAACAATTTAGGAAAATATCAAGAGATATTTTTATCAAGAGATAGTTAAACATTTCTTCTATTTTTTCCAAAGTATTATAGTTTACATTTTATACTTAAGTCCATGATCCATTCATTCTGAGTTAATTTTTGTATAAGGTATAAGACTTAGGTCAAGGTTCACTTTTTCTTTTCTTTCTTCCTTTCTGCCTTCCTTCCTTCCTTTTTTCCTTCCTTCCTTCCTTCCTGCCAGTAGATTTCTAATTGCTCTATCACCTTTTGTGCACATTTGTCAGAAATTCAATTGAGAATATTCTTGTGGATTTATTTATGATTTCTATTCTCTCCATTGTTCTGTGTCCATACCTCCACCAATATTATACAATCTTTATTATTGTAGCTATATAAAAGTCTTGAAGTGAGACTGATTGCTCCCACTCTGCTCTTTTTAAAGTTGTCTTAGCTGTTCTAGTTCCTTTGAAATTCCATATAAATTTTAGAGTAGTATTGTTTTATGTACAGAAAAATCTTCCTGAGATTTTGAAAGAAACTGTATTAAGTTTATATATTAGTTTGGGAAGAACTGACATTTTTACTAAGTTGAGTTTTCCAAACCATGAATAGGATGCCTGTCCATTTATTTGATTTTTTAAAGAGTCTTCATAAGCACTGTTTAGTTTTCAGCCTACAAATCCTGTTTATGTTTTGATAGACTTACACTTATTTTTTGAGTATTATAAATATTTTTGAATATTATAAACAGTATAGGTGAATTTTAAATTTCAGTGTCCAACTGTTTATTGCTACCACATATAAATACAATTGATTTCTGTATGTCTATCTTTTATGTCCTTACTGAACTCATTAACTACTTTGGGAAGTGTTTTTGTTTTCCTTGTAATTTTTCTATGTAGACAACCATATCATCTGCAAATAGGGACAGTTTATTCCAATTATTCCTTTCAGGTCTGTATGTATTTTATTTCCTTTTATTGCCTTATTTCATTGTCTAGAATTTCCAGCTCTATGTTTAATAAGATGGTGAGAGCAGACATCTTTGCCTTGTTTCTAATCTTAAGGAAGGTGCGGTCAATCTTTCATCATTAAGTTTGTTGTCTGTAAGTTTTTTGTAACTTGCTTTTTATCAAGTTGAGAAATTCCCCTCTATTTCTATTTTTTTCTAAGAGTTTTTATCACACATGAGCATAAATTTTGTCTAGTGCTTTTCCTGCATCAATTGATTTGATTATGTGATTGTTCTTCTTGAGCCCCTTAATATGGTAAATAACAATAATTGATTTTGGAATATTGAACCAACCTTCCATGCTGGAATAAATCCCACTTGGTCATGATGTATAATTCATTTTATATATTGTTGAATTCTACTTGCTAATATTTTGTTAAGGATTTTTGCATTTATATTCTTGGAGGATATGCCTCTGTAGTTCTATTTTTGTTCTGTCTTTGGTTTTGAAACCAGAGTAAAACAGGCTTTATAAAAGGAACAGGAGTCTTCCCTTTCTGTTTTTGTAGGAGAAATTGTGTAGAGCTGGTGTTAATTCTTCTTTAAAAGTTTGGTAGAATTCTTCAGTGAAACCAAATGGACTTGGAGACTTCATTTTTGAAAGTTTTTTTTTTAATATTTCAAGAGCTTTATAAATGATCTATCAACTATCACTTGTAACAATATATTACTGTCACATTTATTGACAGAGTTCACTTGCTTAAAAGAATATCTGGTGAGGTAAACAGTTACTATACGGGGGGTTTTTATCCATGAATCCCCTATCTGTGTACCTGAGATAAATTTACACAAGGGTCCAGATACCTTGTAACAAGAGGGTAAAAAAAATCTGCTAAACTTTTATGTTCATTTAAAATGTTTAATACATTTCTTGGGCACAAGTAACTGGTGTTTCTGCAGGCGGTGAGAAGGGTGATGGATTTTTGGTAGCTAACTTAGCTCAAGGGCACCCACTGCTGGTACAGTGAGTGCAGTGACTTGGATAGATGGAACTTGATTTTTGGTGAAGGGTGGTATGTTGCTATGTCTTTGAAATCTGTGATGCTCTTTTGCTTATGTATTACTCAATATTCAGATCATGCTTCCTCCTTTCTCTTCACCAGTGAACTTCTTGGGGATACCTCCCCATTTCCAAGTTCCCTCTCTTTCAAAAGAGGTGCCTCTCCTAAGATGGCCATGTCTGGTTGTACACGTGTTCAAGCCCTTTCCTCCTACTGCCCAGATCTATTAGATCTCAGATCTTTTCTCAGTGCAGTGTTTCTATACTGGGAGTGGGGATGAATTCTTTTCTGAGAATAATCTTGTCTGTGTTTCACCCGTGCTTCATCCTGATACTCTCTCATGTTGCCTGGGCCATCTTGACCTGTCTCTCTGCTCTTATATAGACTCCAAATCTGGCTCTGCTTGCTTTACATATTTTCTCCCACTTATATGTAAACAACATTGGTTGTGGGTGGTTTTATTTACTTTCTTTTTTTTGATATTATGGTTTTCGGAGAATGTGTGCCATTTCTTGCAAATGCCTACCTCCTACTCATCTTTTGTGCCTGAAAATAAATATTATTTCTTTCAGGATACCTTCTTTTTGTGTACTCCCAGAGTGTAATAGGGAATTACAAATCTGACTCTATATTAGATGTTTCTTTTACTTTAACCTTTGTATTCTATTGCTTTTGCTACAAGTTAATCACTAAAGGGATGTTGCTTATAGCTTAAAGGTAACATAATGTCTATCTCCGAGAACCCTGCCCTCCATGCCTGAATGTAAAACTAAAGTACCTTTGTTCAGGTCACAGGAAATATCCTGACCCAGCCCACCTGTGAAAGGCTGCAGGAAAGAAGAGATTAACACATCCCATCCCAGAGCCTGGCTGAAACCAGGAGATATCTGCAGCAACTTATGGCCTTTTTACATTACCTCTCCACCTCCCCCGCTCTTTATTCTATAAAAGAAATGAGCATCCAGACCCCAGTAAGATGGTTCTCTGGACATCAGTCTGCCATCTTCTCAGACTCCTGGCTTTCCAAGTAAAGTCATTATTCCTTGCCCCAGCAGCTGGTCTCCCGTTTTATTGGCCTGTCATGCAGCAAGCAGAATGAGCTTGGACTTGGTAACAAGAGCACTCATCACAGCACTTACCGTACTGAACTGTAACCACCCTTTACCTCTTCTGTAATCCTTCATACAGTTAGCTTACTGAGGAGTGTTTCTCATGGTCATTTTTTCGTCCTTTCTATTCAACACAGGGATCAACCTTTATTAGAACCTCAATAACTATTTCTTGAGTGAATGACTGTGTTATTTCTCGGTAAGGAACCAAGAGTGGGGCAGTCTGTCTCTGGTGTAGGTAGTAAGGAATGCACATCTGCAGATAACTTCAATACAATAATAAAACCAACCAAAAGTTTGTCTACTTTTGGGCTTCCCTGGTGGCGCAGTGGTTGAGAGTCCGCCTGCCATGCAGGGGACGCGGGTTCGTGCCCCGGTCTGGGAAGATCCCACATGCTGCGGAGCGGCTGGGCCCGTGAGCCATGGCCGCTAAGCCTGCGCGTCCGGAGCCTGTGCTCCGCAACGGGAGAGGCCACAACAGTGAGAGGCCCACGTACCGCAAAAAAAAAAAAAAAAGGTTGTCTACTTTTTATTATAACCATAGGCCAATATATGTAAATAATTTCATGATAAAATAAATATTCCTCTCTGTTGGGAGAGACCCCTTTCTCTCTGTAGCACACCACTGTTATTTCCATTATTAGAAAAAGATAGACATTTTGTTATAGCCTAACTCTCAGCCTTCTTCCATACCCTTTCCAAGAGTTAATGGCTGCTAGATAATATTCAGAAAGAAGAGAATTTATTTTATCCTTATTCTAGGGTACAAATGAAATATTACTTAATAATCTTCTGGTACTTTCTTCCTTTCAGCCTCATTATGACAAGCTCACCTTGATGCTAGTTTCTGTCTGCAACTCCTGGGTTCAATCACCTCAAAAAAGAAGAGGTATGTAAAGGTGTGTCACACCTCCCTTTACTTCTGATGAGATGGCCTCAAGGTTCTCCTCAGCTTGACTCAACTTTAGAAAGATTTCTTTTTAACTCTAGGCACCTGATCTCCCTTTACTTAGAGCACGTTAGAAAACTTGCAATTGTAAATTCTTTCTCTGCTCCTTTGAGATGTAAATCTTCTACAACCCAGGAATGTTTTTCTCGACGACCTGGGGGCCATTTCTTTGAAATGTAATCAAGAAAGCTAGTGCTGCTGTGTGCCAGTCTCTGTGGGAGGGTAGGAATCTAACTTCAATGACCACGAGTTATCAAACACTGATGGCCTGATCGCATTGACCAACCTCCCAACCAACGTCCTCCAGCACTTTTCCACTAGCTCACCCCAGTGCTTCAAAACTCTCCTGCCTTTTGTTTCAACGGAGTTGAGTTCAACCTCTGGCCCCTATTTCAGTAGTCTTTCTCCCCTACTGCAATAATCTTGAATAAAGTCCCCCTGTTTAACCAGTCCAGTACAATTTTTCTTTTACACTTCCATGTCTATTTTTTCTTTATAGAAGTACAACTAAAGTACTATGAGTTTAAATAAAATCCAAACTGCAATAAAAAAAGAAACACAATATAGGGAAGGAAACTATAAACTATATTCTAAATAGGACTTTCTCAATAACTTAAGAGAAAAGCATTTTCATAATCTCATAGAAGTGTCCACTCACAGATATCCCTCACTTGATAACTTTACTCTCCTTTACTCAGGTATGCATTTAAAAACCAAAAATGGCAATGACAACAAACAGTAAAAGCCTCCCTTTCTTCATGAGTTGCCCTGAGCTTTATAATTGTTATTATTATCTTACTTTGGGGAAACTTTACCCTTTATAATCAAGATTGTTCTTCCTTTAGTAAGCAACCCTGCTCTCTTCGTACACCTACCATCAAGATGTAGTACATTTCTCCAAGTTATTCAGTTAGTAGTGCTCTGGCACTCTAGGGACAGCCTGGGGACATAAGCACCTTTCATGAAATAGTGCAGGGTATGTGTGGGCACTGCAAGTCAACTCCTCTTAGAGTTTTTACCAACAGCATGAGTTTCAGACATGCTTATTTATTTGTCAACTATGTACAAGGTAACTGCTAAATCTTACACCAAGACACATTTCCCAAATAATAAACATTTATTCTCAGAGACAGTACATTCTAAACCCACTGGAGGAAGAGAAATATATTCCTTTTTGCCTCCATAATTTACAAGGCTGCCACTTTCACAGTGAAGTCCGATTTTGGCATTATCATGCAGAACACTGTTAATTCTTTTCCTTTTTTTTTTTTCTGTCTCAGCCACTTTGTGCCTCTTTGATTGGCCAAGAGTAAAAAAGGGACACATTCTGGAGTCAAATACCAACTCCCTTTTCTACACAAAGACGTAAGTGCAGTTTTGGCAGACTATTTGTAATTCCTGGATTAAATTTTTAGCTAATAGCCATCTTCAACTCTTTTTTACGGAGGAAAACGTTTTTTTATTCTAGTTAAAATAAAACAACAAACAGGTGGGTAAGAATTAAGCAGATATTTAGTTATTTTTGTTTTTTCATTTTAATCAGGAGCTATGAAATTTCTAGATTTTATTTAAGGCTTGGTGTTATAGCTTACTTATTTCTCTACCTTCCACAATGCCTATTACATGATTCTATATGAACTATCAGGGCCTGCGACTATGATAGGAAATAGTATTTCACTGACAACAACATTCCAATAACATTTGTTAATCACAGTAGTTTTCCAATTGTCTCTACAGGTTTCTGTATTATTATAGCCTTGCCATTATAAAGATACCTATTGTCACTATGCCATAATAACTTTGGATTCCAAAATTGAGTTTGGAGAATGAGAAACAGATATCCTTTTATTCCCAAGAAATAGATATCTTTCTGGAATTCACTATTTGCATTTTTTTTTTGCAGTTTGGTTTTTAGAATGAAAATTAATGGACACTGGTAAAAGTGACCAAAAGAAAAAAAAAAGAAGATGCAGCATTTTTATAACTTTCATTGTTGCTACAGACTGAGAGGACTATGATAGCAGTTTCATTTAAATAATGTACTTAACTTCTTAATATGATCTCTTAGTTCTTTATCCAACTGTTCATGTTGTGAGAGAGTGGAATTCAAGTGCCAGATTTTAGCTCCGCCCACTGATGACAATATTTGCTTGTCTGTGAGGTGTTTCCAGTTTCGGTTCGATTAGCTTGTCCTATTTAGACTAATTTCAAATCTAAACAGTTTTGTGCTGTTTATGCAGAGGAAATGGAAGTACCACTATAACCACTTTATTTTGCTTCCAGATTAAACAGAACATCTATAATCTTCTAAAAACCTAAAAGCCTGCATTATGTCTGGAAATTGTAGTATTTATCTACTATTCCCAGGAGACTATCGGTAAGTACTACGAAAGTTGGCTGAATGGTATTCTATTAGCCTTCTAGGACCCTTTCTGACTCTAGGACATAGAAGAAGATATTTTATAGAAGAAACAGGGGCACAATCTTTATATACCCCTTTGGAGATTAATTTATGTATTCCAATGTAATGACAATTACCTGTGTTTGTGGTGGCTATTCTGGGATTACCTGAAGGTGATCATCATCTTGGATGATCTTCACTTCCAAATATTTCATTTTGGATTACAACTTCCAAATATTTCATTTTGGCAGTCAAAACAAAAAGTAAAAATTTTCACTACCATTATCAAGCCAGGTTAAGAGACATAATTTTCATGATTCTCTAATTTGATGAAATTAGTAGGGAACAATGTTATGATTCCATTTCTGCTATTTGCTAATTTTGTGACATTAGTCTGTGTCTCAGGTTGCTTAGGCAAAAAATAAGAGTGTTGGATTAGATGATGTGGTAATATTCATACATTTCTAGAGTACCTTTCAATGCTGTGAATTTGTGAGCCATGGTAAAATATGATATAATTCAGGCTACTTTTATTAAATTATTCTTTGAAGCTATTTGACCACTTATTAGGGTTTTAATCTTATATTTAGAAGTACCACACCTTGATCCATGGATTCTTTTTAGTATGATACAATTTCAATTTTGCAATGTCGTTCATTTTTACAGTTTTTGAGCTGAAGCCTTCCTGACAAAAAATGAAAAAATACCAGTATTTACATATATTGGTCTATTTAGTATTTATTCTACTATGTGAATTTCCTTTTCTTTCTTGAGATGCTAGTGGACTATATATCTCAATATTTCTCTCCAAGGAACACATTCATATGAATTCAGAATACATATCAAAATTCTAGAAGTAAAAATCTTTCATAAAAAGATACTTTGTTTTGCTCAAATGCTATGTCACTTCAATGAAAATGGAGTTACTTTTCTCACAGTTAGTAAGCAACAATAGAAAGTATAAGTAATCTTATTTTTCCTACATGATCATTCCAGGAATAGTTATTAATGCCAAATTACTATTCATTTCTATATATGAAAATCGTAACAAACACCAAACTTCCCATGTTTATTGAATGTTTATTCTGCTCCAAAAATATCTACCACATTATGATTATCCTAATTATTACTGCTGTAAGGCACATCTTTTTCATATCAAATGCCAGTTATGTAAATTCCATTTATTTAATAATCCCTTCTTCCCCACTAATTTCCAATGTTTCCTCAATTGTACATAAAGTTCTCATTAAACTTGGGTTTAGAGCTGAGTTTTTAAGTTTATTCCCCAGTATTATCAGTACATTGATGAAGAAATTGACAGAAATAATCGAATACTGTTTCCAAGTTTATACAGTTTATAAGTAGACGAAGAATGATTAGAAAACACAGTTGGGGCTTCCCTGGTGGCGCAGTGGTTGAGAGTCCGCCTGCCGATGCAGGGGACACGGGTTCGTGCCCTGGTCCGGGAAGGTCCCACATGCCGCGGAGCGGCTGGGCCCTCGAGCCATGGCCGCCGAGCCTGCGTGTCTGGAGCCTGTGCTCCGCAATGGGAGAGACCACAACAGTGAGAGGCCCGCATTCTGCAGAAAACAAAAAAACCACAGTTGGAGCTTAAATTATCCGTAAGTGTCACCATTCAAACATGCATGCACAAAAAAGATACTGTCAGGATAGAGCTGCTACTATCTTGTTGGACATAAGTAAGAGCGCCAATGTACAATGAAAGTGCAGAATTGTTGTGGAGCAAATTGCTGATGGAAAAACACCTTCATTCCTTTTAAGTCAGAGTGGGTAGTTACAGCTCCTCCATCAACAAAGACTGGGGTTGGGAAGGGATATAGACTTAGTACAGTTCATTTCTATTTTGTTCATTATAGTGAAGAGAGTAATGAAACAAGCAGAGTCAGCTTTGGTCTTAGTCGAGAATACAGACATAGAATTTCTTGTGAAAAAGTTAAATATTTAATGAAAAAGGGACAGAGCATAGGCCACGGGTTAAAGGCTGATAGTCTTAAAATCAGCTTTATTTGCTAGGTATGTTTCACAGATCCCTTGTGCTCAGAAAGCTGATTGTCAATGTACAGTATGTGCAGTGTATCACATACTGAGCTAACGGTACTGACAGGATGGGAAGTAATTGGCCTCATAAATTATAGGACAAACTTATGATTTGTTATTCCAGAAGGAGAGGCCTGTGAGGATCATGCCAGGTGCACATCATAGGTCAGTGTCAATATTCATGATTTCAACTATGAGTAAACCTATTGCACTTTTCTGTACATCCAATAAATTGTATATCTAGACAGAAGATTAATCCACCATTAGGTAATGATGGCTGGTACAGAAGTAATTTTTCTCAATATTTTCTTTAGGGAAGCTTGCTACCTTTCCAGTAACAAAGATCAAGAAAAAATATTGGAATCATACATTTAACATGTTGGGTATTGCTTCACTCAAATCTCATCATATTTTAGATTAGTAGAAAAAATGAATGGAACAATATTATGAGATGGAAAAGCAAATGAGACTTATTCCTATGTTTTTCTTTGTCCCCTTTAAGGGATTTATGCCCCACTAGTTTGGGATATTTTTCTTTCTATATTTGGAACCATCTGCCATCACTTTCTCATTTCAGGTTGCTACTTCATTTTATATTTTGAGAGGCAATAAACTCATCTACTTCATGATCCATAGTGTAGAAGAACTATCTTCTAGATTGGTTCAAAGAATTTGGGGGCGCCTAAGATATATTTCCTGTTCCCCATGTTTCCATTTTTAAGTCCATATTTACTGTCCAGTGAACTTTATCTCCTTGAACTAGTTATTGTATCTCGAAACAAGATCTTATTTTAGTATTGGGTATAGCTAAAATGGTACCCATATCAAATAATTAAGTGGGTGACATTGTTGTCATCATTCACTAGTTCTTCATTTTAAAGCTCCCTAAATAATTTGAGAGAAGGCATGAAGTTTTAAAATGCTGCTCAAGGGTGATTCATTATTGTAGGTACACCCATACATGGGAGCATTTATAATGTGGTTATGTAGTGTGAAGTTTGACCATATTTTTTGTTTAAGTCTGATCATTATTTTTTTAACCAATCAAGTGACTTTTTAATTTTAATGTGAATGCTCTCTCAGGAGTTTACCACCCCCCCCAAAAATTCCTATAGCGATTCATTCAAGAGTAAGAAAAAAGGAAAATATTATATTCCTAGAGGGTATACCAAAATTTTCTTTAGGTCTCCGACATGGACTTGTGTGGTTAGAAATCATCATTGTTGTCGACAATGCTGTCATTTGTAGAGTTTGTCCTGCCTGACTCCTATAGACTGAATGTTTGCATCCCCCCAAAATTCATATGTTGAAACCTAATCCCCAGTGTGATGATATTTGGAGGGAGAGTTTGGGAGGTGAATAGGTCATGAGGTTGGAGCCTTCATGAATGGAAATAGTGCCCTCAGAAAAGAGTCTCCAGTGACTTGCCCCTTCTGCTGTGTGAGGACACAGTGAAAAAATGGCCATCTATGAAGCAGGAAGCAGGCTCACACCGTATGCAGAATCTGCCAGCACCTTGATCGTAAGATTGTTTTCACCCATGAAGAACCAAATTTTGCCCTTTGTGGGGGCAATACTGCTTCCTTTGAGAATGCATGATTTACTCTTTGCACTGAAAGCTGCTATTATTTACAAGTAGAAAATCTTGCATAAATTATGATAGTACAGAGAAGTGATAGGATTGAAGTGTATATTCAGAAGAAGGGAGAGAAGGATCAATTGTTTACTGAGCATCCACCAATTTGCCAAACACCATGCTAGGTATTTTGCATATATTATTTAATTAAATCTCCCAAAAAGCCTGCTAAGTAAGCTGCACTATTCAGCTCAAATGATCAATTTTCTCCTATAATTCCTGGCTCTGTTAATATTGACTAAATGTGATTTTCCTTTTAAGATCTCAGTATCATCTTGAGCAGTGATTTTCCATATGCTAGTGTACCTTAGGGACAATGCAGGACCTAGAACAAACCCTTCTTCCTTTAAACTACTGACAATTCAAGTTTATCTGAAGTATATCTGTGGGGTTTAAGTTATATTTTTTTGTGAAAAAGATGAATTCTACTTCTTTAGCAAATTTTAAAAGCTGCTGTTATGGTATAATTCTTCTTCACTTGATTTTACAGATGAAAATATGAATCTCTGAGAGGTTAGATCTCTTGCCTCTGGCTACATATTAATTTAGTTGCACAATGGAAGTAGATTCCAACTTCTTATCTAGGAGACAAATTAATTATCTAAAGAAAGAGAGCTTATATTTGCTTTAAGGCATTTTGTTAACTCTATTTAGATCTTATGTTAATTGTTCATTAAATAGATAATGTCTTTGTACTTTGATTACAAAAAATCATTTAACTTATCTTCTATAGTCTTAAAAACTAATATTTAGTTCTTACTCCAAACTGAAATATATTACTTGATTCAATTTGGTGAGGAAAAGTCACCCAGCTAATGACAGTGTTTTGAGTAGCACATAATGTAAATGAACCATCATTTTGATCTCTTTACAACACAGTAGTATTTTTTCAAAATATCATTGCTAAAACTAAGTGATGTTGAGTGAAATTACTTTTATTACATTTCATATAATATATGTCCATTTTGTCATATATATTTTAGGTATAGGGTCTTAGATTATCATTTTATATTGGCTAGAATCTGGCTTCTATGTGAACTGGTTTCTTTTTGGAAGATCATCTGGAATGAAAGTGTGAATCAGTGAGATTTACATTTTTATTTTTAGACGTCCATAATTAATAATGTGAGGTATACTTTTAAAATAGCATTTCAAATGCAGTGATATACTGTTTTTTGATGACAGGAGCTTAATAGCACAAAGAGTAAGAATTAATGAGTTGAATGAATTGTTGGTTTATGAGAAGGGTGAACAAAAATGGATTTCTTCGCTCATTTTTGTGTCCCCATTTACTTCTCTATCTATCTGCCTACATCCCCCACCATACAACTCACAAATATAAGTTATCACTCCCTCCTCTGGGTGCTGGGAAGAGCATTTTACTTATTCTCTTTTATGGCACATATATCTTTCTCCCTTGTTCTATAGTTGTCTCTGTACTTGTTTTATCTCCCTTACTAGATTATCAACGCTCAAAAAATAGAGCCTGCAACTGCTTCATTTTTCTGTTTCCTCTTTCTCTCATGACTATGGCATGTGGCCCAAGATTTGATGAATTAATGGATGTTTGCAGGCTCAGAGAGGTGGTTTCCTTCATTTTTTGGCCTTCTGTTGCTTTCATAATAGAGAATGGCACCTTCTACTTCCCTCATTTTTCTCCATGTAGTTAGGTTGAGAGAATGAAAGGATTCCATTTTAACCCAATATTCTGCTAATGCTGCTAAGAAGGATACCAATTAATTCTAATTGTAGTGGCAGCTTTTAGGATGTTGACTCTTCTTTATTAAGATTATAACCAGCAACTCAATGCACACAGGTCACCATGTAGCCGTCAGATGGCAGCAACTTCCAGTCAATATCCATCTGGATTGGAGTCAACCTGGTGACCTAGAGGTGAGTATTAATCCCTGAGTTATCACTTCCTCAAGAAAAGAACGTTTGTTTTCTTCCTAACTCAGGCATTTATGATTGCTTTTAAAACCCCCTTCATGTCAACATGTTTGAGAAGTGAAATTTCATATACAAATGTTTACTTTGATTTCATAAAGGTTAACTGATGTGTTTAGAGGCATATAATGCATATTTTCTTTTACAGAGAGTGTCTTAGTAGGCAGGAAGAAAAATTATGCATTGTATTATGTGCTGATCCAAATGCAAATATTTTAAGGTGGGATTAAAAGATGTGTCAGTGTCACAGTATTTTAAAGTGCTAAAGAAATAAGATCAAATATTTTCACAATGAAATACAGTCTCTCTGGGGGTCTCTTTAAGTAATTGTTTTAGATCAGGAAAATATGAGTAGAATACATGGGGTGATGTTGAGCAGAAATGGATAATCTTGGTAACTATTCTGTTTGACTCTTGTTGAAAACAGGATGGAACATAGTTACAGTTTTAACTTAATGAGATTACACTTTATTATAAAAATGCAACTATTTTCTAACTAACTTTGCACAGCACATATAAAGATAGAAGATTCCTAATATTTCTAGCATACACTCATAAATGTCTTTAAGGGATTTTCCTAAAGCATGGTTTGTCTGTGCAGCAACATATATACCTACCTGGCTACAGGAAATTCAAAGTATTAAAAAGTCTCAGATCCCTCCATTGGAACAGCATATGTAATGCTAGCATCCACCTGCCTCTACTAGGACTCGTAAGTTTCATCACTCTAACCAGAGTCTAAATTTCAGCCACAAAAGAGACTGGCAGGATTATGGAGCAGGAAAGCCTGGTGTTGAGAAGTCTGAGGCAGATTAATGAGTTCTGAGACAGATATACTCCCTATGGAGACCCAAAACTTTGGGGGGTAAATTCACTAGTTTCACAGATACAAACTCAGTGGACTAGGAAATAGGGATAATGTCTTGATATTAAAAAATAAGAATGTTTTAAAAACAAACATACTGTTAAGAAGAAACTAGTACTGTATTTATGGTAGATCGTAGCTGTCATCAAATAACAAGATTTGATTTCATTCACATCCTTCTCAAATCACTGGTTTCCCTTGAAGCTATGGTGCCTTTTTTGGGGATTGCAGTAAATATATCAGATAAATGAGGAAAAAACATTAAATATCAAGAGTTTAAAGATATTTTGGCATGTTAAGTTATTTGATACATTTACTGTAATCACAGTCAGGGCACTACTTGTTGTTCCTATTGTTGTTTGCTTATTTGTTTTTAATATGAAGCTTGATAAAATGACATATCATTTCATGTAGAAGAATACACAGAAAATCTTGAGAAAGAACCATGTAAATGAGTAGTTGCCCTTATTAGATATTTAACACAATTTAAAGATATGAGTTAAAAGAATATGATACTGGTATAGAGATAGTAAGATGGATTAAAAGAATAGAAGATAGAGTTAAGAAACCCAGAGAGATGTCATTTCAAATCAATGGGGAAAAATGAACTATTCAATACATATTATTAATACAAATGTCTCTATAGCCGCTAAAGGAAAAAAAAAAGCAATTGACTATTGGAGGGCAGATAATTCAGTTCTCTACTTCCTCTTTATCTTAAAGATTAGATTAACTCCAAAAATGAAATCATAAAAATGCAAGAGGAGAATATGAATGGGTGTGTTCTTAATCCTGAGTCCAGGAAGGGATAACGATGGCATGAAATTCAGAATCTAGACTTAAAAAAATTTAATTACATGTAAATTAAAACCTCAGTTGAATAATGAAGAAAGACAAAACAAAGAAAAAAATGGGAAAGATACTCACAAATTAAAGGACTAGAAAGCAAATATTTTCTATATCAAGAGCTCTAAGCCATCAATAAGAAAAGACCCCAGAGAGTTGGGTAAAAACATCATGAGGAGATTCAGAAAAGAAAAAAAAAAAAACAGTCATACAATAGTATGTGTAGTCCCATATAAAATTAGTTAAATCAAATGTTTTCCCACCAGTTATTTCAAGAGAAGCAAAATTTTATGTGAAAGTTTCCTAAGTTTAAAATATTGACTCAATTTTTAAAACTTGTGCTGCTCAAACAAATTTGGCCTCTGGGCCATGAGTCTGAGAGTTTTATTAGGCATGATTGAGAATGGACTATCTCCTTTTTCAGATATCTAAGAAAGTCTGCTACACAGCATTGAACAACCTCTGCAGCACCGGGGAAGGAACAATTCATGAGACTAACAGTTACCTTCTACCAGTTACTTTCTTCAGGCTGATGTTGAGCAGCACTGTATGTATATGTGTGGAATTATTCCACAATTAATGGTAATACAGAATTTTCTGGGAAGCTTGAGATTAGAACATTTAACATACTGATCAGAGAGGAATATTGGGTAAATACTAAAGGTAATTAATAAATAATCTAAAGTTAATCATTATAAGACCATTAAATAAATCCTGATATAGTCATATGGCAGCTAAAGAGACATTGATTAGCTTTTAACTTACACTACAACATGTATATCTAAAACATTTTGGGATAACCACTAAAAAGAGGCAAACAAGTGTATAAGTTGCAAACCAACAGAAGGTAAAGAGAATTTACAAAAAATAATAATCCATAAAAAGCAGAAAAAAAAGAAGTTGTCAGTTGAAAACAGAATATTCTAAAACTACATCCAAATATATCAGTTATTTTAATAATATTAACTAAACTAGAAATGGACAGTGTACAAATATATTTGGATTGTAAGCATATTTTATTTTCAGACTAGTCATAAATTATACAAAAATATGAGAGTAATTGTGTTGGAATAGAAAGAACTGGAATTACTTGAATTAAAGACCAGCTATGCCATTTTCCCTCAAACTATGTGTCCTTAGGCATATTTCCTTACCTTTCAGAGTCTGCTCTTCCCCACATGTATATACCAGATAATATATACTTCACAGGACTTTTGTGATGATTGTTTACAGTGAATGCAATGTAGCTAGCATGGTGCCTCATCCATACAGGATAAGAATACATTTAAAAAATTATGACTGAAATTTACTCTTGGTGTGTAAAAACCCAAATTAATGACTAATAGGGCTGTCCAATTTTTAGATAATGTCCTTAGTTCTTTTTTGGGGCATATCATGCATTTTCAAATATTGACTTTATTTTTATAATAGGAGAAAAGATTAATACTACTTGGGTGAATATGAGATGTATTATCTTTAGCAATTAAACTCACAAGATTCTTTGCTATTGATGTCATTTCTTAAAAATAATTAAGGTGATAAAACACCCATTTGGATGTACTAGTAATAAGTTGGGAGGGTTAGATATATAGTTGGGCTGGGGTTAGGGGGTTTTATCTTGTTTCATCTATATTATAGCACCTGGCATATTTTGATATGGAATGAATATTAATAATGAGAGCAGTAATAATTTCAATTTAGCTTTCTATGTAGAATACAGATGTAGCAGAAATTTCTGCTGAACTTTTTCTCCTAATGCAAATTCTGAGTATTACAATTTATTTCTGCTATTGACTAAATCTACGTTCTCTAGCAAATTATTTAATACATTTGTACCTATGATTCCATCTATAAAATGGGGGTAATAATACAGACCTAGTTAAATATTTAGTTCTTCAGAATGCTGAGATGCTTCAAGTTCAGGCTTTTATTAAATGTGTTTATAAGATTTAGTACAATATGATGTACCAATTATACATGGCATTACACTGGACATAGAGGATAAAACATAAAATGAATTCAAGATATCTGAATAGTAGCAGGTTAGCAACAGAGGTGTAAGTTACTTAATAGAGGGATTATTCAAAGCTGCTAGATGTGACCATCTAAATGATCAATTTAAATGTGAAAAAATTATCTCAAGACTATTAGTCTCTCCTTGTTATAGTTTAAGACTAGCTAACATAAAAATGCAATGCTTTGTTTTAAAGTTTGTGTGCTTCATATATATAGATAGATATTTCTAATTTTAATGCATCAGATTATTTATTAGAATTAATGTCTTAACTTCTTATGATGCATTGATGTTCATATTTATGTTTCACTTAAAAATACTTTATGCAGGGCTTCCCTGGTGGCGCAGTGGTTGAGAGTCCACCTGCCGATGCAGGGGACACAGGTTCATGCCCCGGTCCGGGAGGATCCCACATGCCGCGGAGCAGCTAGGCCCGTGAGCCATGGCTGCTGAGCCTGCGCGTCCAGAGCCTGTGCTCCGCAACGGGAGAGGCCACAACAGCGGGAGGCCGGCATACTGCAAAACAACAACAACAACAAAACTTTACACAAAATAAAGTGTCTGCCATGGTTTAAAAAGCACAGTATAATTAATAAAAATAATAAAGAGGTTTTTGTTTTTAAAATGAAGTAAAATAAAAATTGAATTGGCATCTGAAATACATCAGATACTCTTAGGCACTTTAGACATATTATTGATTATCCTTAGAAGAAATGCTATGAAGTAGGAATTAATAATTTAAATAACTAAAGTAATTTGCCCAAATCACATAAACAGTGATGAAATCCACATTTTTCGGTCTTTGTGAATCCACAGTCTAGGCTTCTTTTTATAATTCTCTTCAAATAATACCCTTTTACTTCTGTTATTTTATCTAATATATATAGTTACTGATCTAGTTTCTCCCTCTCCATTTCTCTATCTTTTTGATAGACATTCTTTTTCTCACAGCACAACTTTCACAATATTCCCAGCCTCCTGCAGCCTTTCCACTGGTAATTCTTCATAGGCTCTTTTTTTTTTTTTCCTTTCCATGTGTGGTAGATACAGCTAGTTGTGTCCCAACATCCATTCTCCTCTTTTTCTTTAATAATAGAACCTCAAATTTTAGCTGAACACACGGTCACCAAAGACTTCCTTTACCCAGCTTCCCTTGCAGTATTTGTGCTTATGATTACATTCTGATTTATGAAAGAAGGCAGAAGACTCATGTGGCATTTTTCTTAAACTTAGCAAAAGAGAAAGCATATGTTCTCATTGCCTTCATCTGTTTTGCCATCATGTGTGCTGTGAAATAGATGCTGCATCTTGGACCAATACAGCAGAGGTCACAAATCATGGAGTAACAGGATAGAAGGAACCTGGGTTCCTGACACGGAGAGTGCCGTATCACCACTGGCAGGGCCAGCTACATAATTTGTGAGGTCCTGTACAGAATGAAAATGTGGGTTCCATGTTAAAAAAGCAAGAAAAACATCACTAAAAGTACTAAACTATGTTTTTTCTTTTCTTCCTCAGTTTGCCTTAGACTTTCCATAATGTTTTTATTTGCTATTCAATATCACTCCAAGTAAAGAAAAATAAGTTAAAATATTAACGTGAATTTTAACATTCATCTTTGTATTGTTTATAATGCCAGTTTTAAATGGAAATATAAGAGCATTTCACTTGTGTGCATAATTAATGAAATTACACAATTGTATTGCATATCTTGTATATGCTTGCACCAGAAGAGTAGAAATGCTGGACAAAACTAATGCAACTCTTTTTATTTCATTTTTTGATAAGCACACATTCTATCAATGCCATTTACCTTTGGCTTACTGATGAGTAAGGAAGGACTGAAAGAAAAAGGAAGTATGGTTGCTCTACCTTTCCCTTTTCTTCCTTTTCATCCTTATCAGTGTTAAGTGATGGGCAAATATAGGAAGGTATCATGAGTAAGAAAGGATACAGTGGGGTTCCTTGGTAGTTTGTGTTTCTTAGAATGCCACTGCCTTCTTCCCTGCATGTGAAGCAAGTTCTAGTTTGACAAAAAGCACAGGCTCTCATGGGCTGTCAGTGTCTCCCTTAGTCTTAGAGAAGTACACTTGTATTGTGTGGGACCTTGAGTCCCACTAAACTCAAATACATCGTGGATTCACTTGGATTCTGTACTCACTGGGCATTGCAAAGGTTATAGGTGAATGAGACAGAAAGGAAAGACAGCATTTATCTTCTCTGCTCATATACATGCTACATTTTCCCACTGGACTTCACTTACACAAACATTAGTTAAAAGATAAAATTATTCAGAGTTTCAGCATGGCTCCTGAAAAGCATTAAACCTAGGGGGTGCGCCTGAGTGACTGCACAGGTTGCAGGTTCTACCCTGACTCTTCTCTGCTTTCATAGACTCTTACGTTTCAGACTTTGGTCTTTTGTCAAACCCAACTAAAAGTCTTTAGTTAGACAAAGTGCCTACTTTAGAATCTGACATACAATAAAAACTCAATAATAGTTGTAGTTATTATTAGTAGTAGTATTAATAATTCTTATTATACAACACTTTTCCTTATGAATATCCTTTGTAGCTACTCTAATATCATCAATTATTTCAACTATATACCCAGCTTACATGTCAAAGTTACATATTTATAAAAGTTTATAAATATACTTACTTCTTGAAAATGAGTAGGTTGACTCTGGTGAAATCCAATCCAAGATGATGGCATTCCTTTGTTTGTGATAATTAGCCTAAAACCTTAAGGTAAACATGAAATCACTTGTTCTGAATCCTTGTGACAGGAAAAGCAAATTAGCAACTTTTAACATTTTTACAGTTTTGTGTTTATCAGTCTGAACAAATTACCCCAATAAGACCAGGATTAGGAAAGAGGCGTACATATATTTACCAATGACATTAAATTTGGTAGAAAAGTGGTAGTGAATAAATAGCCCATCAGCTTTTTCGTTAAGTATTAGATTAGAGCCTTGATGGATATGCTTAGTTAGAATACTAGCTACAAGACAGGACACTAAGTTTGCCAGAGGCCCTGGTAAGAGGCAGGTGGGGTAAAAGGAGTCACAAGGTCTTATTCATCCTACGATATTCAATAAAAATAAAAATAATGAATGTACAACTATAGAGTTCAGTCACTGGTACTGAATGGACTAGCAGAAATTCAAAAAGGATAGAAGAGAGTTAGTCCAAACTGTAGAGGTCAATTTCTTAGACTTTATAAAAAATGGTACCAAATTATATCCTCTTCTATTTGTCTGAGTTCTTAAGCAGGAACAGGTCTTATTATTATTGTCCCCCAGTGCTTAGCACTGTGACTTGCACCCAGTTGACCCCCCCTTAGATGTTTGTTTTATTCTTTCCACAGCAAAATGCAAGACAAGCTCAGACAAAAACTGAAATGAATTGAGAACATACTAACACCCTCAAATAGCTGTCAAGGATTTAGAGGCCATGTCTTAAATGGTTTGGACATCTGGTGAAGTAACATAAAAATAGAAACCCCAGTAGAATTTTTTCAAAACTGAAGTAGAAAGAAAGAGATCTAGAAGCCACCCTTGAAATCCCTGTAGGAACATAATAAAGAAAAGACTTTAAATAGAAGCCTTGAACAGAAAGCTTTGTGTGCTACAGGGGTTTAAAAAGGTGGAAGGAGTTTGTGTCTCTGAGAATACGATGAAGGTCTTTATTCCATGTAGACATAAGAAATGTTGATGTTACACGATTCACTAGAATACTCACTTGCAAATATGCAGTCAGATCCTGACCATTTAGAAACTATTTCCCGTCTCCGTGTCAGTATGTTTTCATCTGTCTATGGATAGAACTGTTTGCTGAGGTAAAACCTGTAATTTTCAAATCTTTAGACATTTCAGAAATTAAGAATTCATTGGAAAAATACCCATCTAGAATATAAATAATAGACAAGAACAGCTTGTAGAAAGCTCAATACTGTCCTAAGTTCAGATTCTTGACAAGCTCGTAGAAGCATACTAAAGCCATCATTAAGCAGTTTTTCATGGGAAAGATGCAAGCAATGGCTAATCTCAAACACTTCTTTTTTTTCTTTAAATAAATTTATTTATTATTTATTTTTGGCTGTGTTGGGTCTTTGTTGTGGCGAGCAGGGGCTACACCTCATTGCGGTGCATGGGCTTCTCACTGCGGTGGCTCCTCTTGTTGCGGAGCACAAGCTCTAGGCGCTCGGGCTTCAGTAGTTGTGGCACACGGGCTCAGTAGTTGTGGCTCACGGGCTCTAGAGTGCAGGCTCAGTAGTTGTGACGTACGGGTTTAGTTGCTCCGTGGCATGTGGGATCTTCCCAGACCAGGGCTCGTACACGTGTCCCCTGCATTGGCAGGCGGATTCTTAACCACTGCGCCACCAGGGAAGTTCCTCAAATACTTCTTGAACACTGTCAATATATATGGAAAGAAGTGTCCAGAGAGTCTGTCTTTGTCCCATGTCATCATTCTTAGATACCAAGAAGTCCAAGGAATAGGTATTATGTAGATATAAATTAATTCACAAAAATTATAATTATAGTGATATCTGAGCAGAGTTCTTTGCCTTGAGACAGGAACATAATAGTAAGACTTATTAAGTCTTAGTCCTAATCAACCTCTTTACGTAACTTTGGTAGTTTGTAATGTTCATAAATTTGGTAGTTCCTCAAGGTTCTCAAAGACATAGTTGCTATATTTTAAGGTACCAAAGTCATATAGGGTTTAACTGTCATCTCCAGACCACTTAAAATCATGAAAAAAATGATGTGACTTCATGATTAGAATTAGCAAAGTTATTTTGCTTGCTTTCCTTATCTCTGTGCAGAGAAATGCAAATCATAAAAAACAAACAAGGACTTCTCTGGTGGTGCAGTGGTTAAGAATCCGCCTGCCAATGCAGGGGACACTGGTTTGAGTCCTGGTCTGGGAAGATCCCACATGCTGCGGAGCAAGTAAGCCCGTGAGCCACAAATACTGAGCCTGCGCTCTAGAGCCCGTGAGCCGCAACAAGAGAAGCCACCACAATAAGAAGCCCGCGCACCTCAACGAAGAGTAGCCCCCGCTCGCCGCAACTAGAGAAAAGCCTGCAAGCAGCAGCGAAGACCCAACGCAGCCTAAATAAATAAACAAATAAATAAATAAAATTAAAAATATGAATAAAACAAAAGAACTGAATTGCCAACAAATTAAATAAATGTAAAGAAAGTCTGAAACTTACTGACTCATCCAGAAAACACCTACTAATTCTGCTGTGTTTCTGTTTTAGACGTGTTTTCTGTTTTGTCACATTTTTGGTATCTTTGAACTTCAAATACCTCCCAGGCAGTGAGATGGGAAATCTTGTGCGGATAATATTTGAACGTGGACCATTGAACTGAAAAGAGACAAGTTTTACTGTTTTTTCCCATGATGACATCTTGTTTCACTGACTTTTATGGTCTGTATACATGAAGTTTTCTTTTCTAGCTTTACTGAGGTATATCTATCTATCTATTTACACATATATATGTATATATCTATGCATTTGGTTTTTTGGATTCTTTTTTTTTGGTGAGAACATTTCATTTCTACTCTCTTAACAAACTTACATTATATAATACAGTGTTATGAACTATAGTCACCATGTTACCTTAGAGCCTCCAACCTTCCAACCTTATTCATCTCATAGCTGAAAGTTTGTACCCTTTTACCATCCTCTCCTATTTCCCCCATGCCCCCCACACCCCTGCCCAGTCCCTGGTGACCACTTTTCTACTCTTTATTTCTATGGTTTTTTTTTTTTTTTTTTTCAGATTCAACATATAAGTGATACCATGAGTCTTTGAGTTTCTCTGTCTGGCGTATTTCACTCACATCAGGTTTTGAGCAATCCATCTTCTGAGGATAAGGGCTTACTGTACTTTATCAGCCATCTAACCAGCCAGGAACATGTACACAGGGAAGCAGAAATGGCTTTAGCGCTTCTGATCCAGCTTCTCAAGGTGGAGAAGGCCTAGAAGAGATTTTTTAAATTTGACATTAATTTATTCATCATTTTAAATTCTGTAAATATTTGTGGGAAATGTGAGGGAAAAGTGATCAGCAACAGAAGATTGAGCATGCACCATTTTCATAAAACAGCTTCTTTTAAGGCCTTGGATATTTGAACTAGAAAGTAATGTACTATCTAATCTTTAGAATAGTACTTTCATTTTTGTTCACAATGAACATGTCCGAGAAAAAAAAGCCTGTTTACCTTAGTTTTTGGACATTCCTCAAATAATCATTCAACTATTTGAATCTCTAGTTTGGGAAATAAATTAAGGAAAAATGTTTGCCCTTTACTTTTTTTTTTTTTTTTTTGTAGTACGCGGGCCTCTCACTGTTGTGGCCCCTCCCGCCGCGGAGCACAGGCCCCGGACGCGCAGGCTCAGCGGCCACGGCTCACGGGCCCAGCCGCTCCGCGGCATGTGGGATCCTCCCCAACCGGGGCACGAACCCGTGTCCCCTGCATCGGCAGGCGGACTGTCAACCACTGCGCCACCAGGGAAGCCCATGCCCTTTACTTTTATATTCAACACATACTTATTGGATATTTATTATGTTCAAGGATTTCTGCTGGGTGCTCTGGAAAAAATAGACTGATTAATGCTTGTTCTCTTAAGGAGTTTGTGATCAACTGGAAGAAGACGGGGCATAAAAATCCAATGTACAATATTAAAGCTCATAAAAACATGTATGATTAGGGACAGTGCGATTTCAGAGGAAGATGGAACCCTTGGAAATTTTCATTTTACAACTTTAAATTCTTCACTTAAAAGAGAAGTACGGTTTTTATTCAGCTGGATGGGTAGGTGAGCATGTGTTATGTTCCCAGCGAGGTGAACGGTGAGAGCGAAGGTAAGAATTTTGGAATGGGAAAGATACTTATTGCAGCACAATAACCATGTGCACTGATTCAATCAAAAGCCTCTTGTATGAGAAAAGAAATTGTCCTCATTCTAAATATTATGCCTTCGTTGTGTGAGAACCACAGCACTAGAAAATGTTAGCATTACAAATGCAGGCCAGAGTCAGTCCCTGCCCTCAAACAGCATCTTTTATGGCATAACTTTCACATGGCAATCTTAGGATTTTCTGAGGATGTAACCAAATTAAAAACAAAAAGAATTACAGAAGGACAGATGGCAAGCTGTATGGAGAAATATGAGTTCAGTCATCCAGAACTTTCTTTAAAAAGTTATGCTGGTTTAGGCTCACCGTCACAAAGCAAGCAGAGTATAGCAAAGATGCAGCCCTAAGAAACTGCACTATGTTTTTCTTAAAAAAAATTTTCCCCCATTTCTCTATGGAAGGCAGTATAATGTTACTGTCTCTATTGTCCTGTACCATTAAAGCTCAGACTTTCTATCAAGAATTCGCTGGTGAGGAAATTAGAAACAGAGGTGGAATTAAAGTCATCTCCCTCAGAGGTCATTCAGTTGGCATTTACTGAGAATTGCAGGGTAAGTACAAAGTACCTTGTGACAGTATAGCAAAAAACAGCAAAAATGTGTTCCCTTGGGAGAAAAAAATGACATTTTTTTAGAACAACAAACATAGAGTGATTTTTAGTTTCTCCAAATACTTTCCCCTCTGGTAACTGTCCCAATACTATTCTATAAAATTACTTTCACTGTTGAAATTACAAAGATGTGAATAAACAGAAATACATAGCATTTAATTTTTTACTAATTCCTTTAGAATAATTATGAATTTATTTATGAAAAGTTCAGCTTTTTTATTATAGAAATTCATCCCTTCAAATATATTGAAATGATTATCTAGAATTGTTCTGTTTTTCACTTAACCTTGATATCTGCTGAATTCAGAAGTAGGTGAGGATTTATTTGCCACAGTTATACAAAATCTGTTCAGTTTCCTCAGGTTCTTAGATGCAAAAAGAGAATAGAAGTTCAAAGCTGCTTAATCAGCCTGATTCCCTGACACTCCAACTAGAATCATTCCTCACACCTGGCAGGAAACACTGCTGTTGCCCTCTTGGACATGAATTAAGACCTGTGGATTCTTGAAATGATTTATTCATTCACCCTCTTCCTTCAATCACTGAAATAAGTGAGAAATTGAACATGAAACCTGGTTGAACTTTCGGATTATACTAATTCTCTCTAGGTTACCAGTAAATCATTTCCCCTTTCACTAATCAGCGGTAGCAAGAAAAGTATTACGGATGTCAGGAGCCCCAGATAGCATGTCTTTAATAACGAGGGATCCTATCCTAAACCAAGGTCAAAAAGAATTCTAAGCAAAGCTTAAGGAAATGGTGCTGATGGCAGGACTGCTGAGATTTGGATCAACCCCATTCTCTTAATGAGCATACAAGTCAGCCACATTTCCTAGCCCTCCCACATCTAGCAGGGGCAATGTGACTAGTTCTCACCAATAGATCAAGAGCAGAAGTGAACTGTTACTTCTGGGTCTAAAGAGGATCTACCCAAAACATACTGTGTACGACTAATGAGCTAAGATTTTTTTTTTTTAACATTTTTAAAGGGTTGAAAAAAAGTTATATATGTATATACAAGTGGATATACAGGTGCATTACCTTTGGATAATACCTTAGCAGTGTCTGAACTTTAAAACCGACCACACCTTTTGACCCAGCAATGGTGGATCAAGGTGTTGTATGTTTTAGGTTTACTTGCATGTGTGCTCAAAGACACAAAAATGAGTTTATTGCAGCATAGCAAAGGTTTGGAAATAGAGTCAAGTTTAATAAAATGAACAACTGTAGTTCATGTTTTAAAAAATGGAAGTCACCTTAGGCATTTAGAGATATTGTTCCAACATTCAATGAGTATTATGGTTCTTAGAACTATTTATAAAAGAAATGTAACATCAAAAATCTCTAGTCTTTAAGAATCAAGGGTACCAACAGTTAAGCAATATAAGACAAAGATTTTACACATAAAACTTTGTTTTCGTTTCATTTTGTCTATTAGAGGTGGTGGCATAGTCGTATGCTTAGAGTCTCAAGCTTAAAGAGAATGAAGCAACTTAAGAATGAAAGATTTGGTATGATTAGATATTATTTATCTTAATTTTTTAAAAAGCCTTTAAATTATAAAAATAATGTATTCTTATTTTTGTAAATATTAAATACATACCATAATATTAAGAAGAAAACAGAAACCACTACTCACATGCTTATAATCTGATGATTTTCCTAGCAGTCATCTTTTTCCATTTTATACACACATGTATTTCCAACTTTACATTGCATTGTCATAAACTTTTTTCAATATCACTAAAAGTTTTACAAAAGAATGATTTTTAAAAGCTGCCTATCATTCCATATGTACTTCAATACCAAGAGGTATTATATATTTAGATATTTGTGTTAGACACTTGTGTTAGACACATGAATTGCTGCTATGATGGCAAAATGAGCACCTCTGAGTATAAAGTCATGTCCCCATCTCTGAAAGTTTGGTTACAAACATGTGGTAAATGCATAAAAGTTTGGCTCATAGAGTATGAATAATATTCCTTAAAAGAACTACCAGATTTTCATAAAGGTAGAATTTTCTACTTATAGTCCCACTAAAAAAAAGATCACTGTCCTCAGAGTAGACATTATAGTTGGTGGTGTCACTTAAGATAATGGGAGGTGGAGAGATGGATGTGGGTTGGAATTTGGTTTAAGCCTGATAGTTTAGGATGGGAAAAGATATTTGGACAGATTTGAATCATAATCAGACTTCAGTCACTACTTGTGTGACCCAGGACAAGGAAATTAACATTATTCATTCTTACTTTGTTTACCCAAACAATGATACTAGTAATAATTACCTAAAAATGTGGTCTGAGAAATAAGTAACAAATATAACATCATTAAGTTTCTGGACCATGCTTTGTATTTAGTAAACAACAACTTTTGTTATTATTATAGGTAGGTAAGCAGAAAAATGTATGAGGAGTGAATTTATTACAATGTCATGTATCTATTAACTACATTTGTTTATTAATACAGTTTATTCATTTATGTACCTGTTACCAAAATTTGCAATTTTAGATTAGGCATATACTATCATGATCACGGTTCTTCCTACTACTCAGATGTTAGGGGAATATAGCTTCCCACTGAAAAATACCAAGTAAGAACAAATGTGAAATTCCTGGGATAAAGTCAGATTCAATTAATGTGAGATCTGAAAGTGAACATGATCTCTATTACAAAATTTCACACCTGTATACGGTAGCCCTGCAAGATTCACAAGGGACTTTATTTCCATCACAACATTGAGTGGTAAATGAAAGTTGTGGTAGATGGAGCTACTTTTTCACACATTTTACAGATGAGGCAAATCAGGTATCAGTAGATGAGTGATTTACACATGGTCATAAAATGACATGTTCAATAAAATCTAAAGTTCTGGAGTTTCCTTCCACAACACCACACTATATAATGTGTGTGCCTCCATTTTTTCAATAATCATGGAATTGAGCTGGATGTCAGTGGGAATGTTCAAAAAATCCAGGTAAGCCTTCTTTTTAATGTATATGTCTAATACAAGTAATATATGAATATGGCAAACAAAACTAAAAAAGAGCAGACAGAATTGAAATAAAAGATCTCAACTCACCTATAACTAATGTTCCCTATATCTACTTCCTAAAGGCAACTGAATAGTTTCTTATGTATTTGTTTAAATACTTCTAATTCATATGGCAGACTATATATGTATATAAACACTTACATAATTATTTCTATAATATATGGCATACTATACATTCAACTCTGCTCCTTTGGTTTATTTTAGTTAATATATGTTTTATTAAAAGAAAATGTAGCACATTGTTTTCATATTGTATAGTATTTTATGTATGAATGTAACAGTTTATTTACCCAGTCTACTGTGGATGGATATTTAGGTTATTTCCAGGTTTTTTTTCACCAAGTTCTTTTTACTGTGTGCTATTGAATAAAGGAAATTTTATAGAGAAACACTTCTTAATGAAGTATAAAATTATTTACTTATGTAATTTTGGGTATGTGTAAGAGAAAGGGAAAAAAGGAAAGCTAGAATTTTATAGAAAACACAGGGTTTTAGCCAATATAGTTTTGTTCGTAAACCTATATTTTGATCTTTCAGTACTTGTGCAATACAATAAGCAGAGAAAATTTCCAGTACACCGACGCCTGTAATTCTCACAGGTTTTTCACTCCATCAATTGTTAGAGGAGGAATTATTTCTAGAGTTGAGAAGAGAAACCTAAAGGCAAGGCTGTTGGCTGTTATAGCAACATCTATGATATCAAAAATAAACCTGGAAATGGAAACTGTGATGGAGACTGTCAGGAAAAGGAAAGGTCAGGGTGAACACCCTCCCAGAGTTGCTGCTCAGCTATGTTAATATGTACAGATTTGGATGGTTTAGATGGATGCATCTGAAAAAAAATAGTGCTAATATAGAAAACACTGCGACGGGAGTAAAGTGGCAATGCTTGGATCACTGAATGAAGCAAAATAAAGTGTTGTTCAGTGAGAGGAGAAAGGTGTCCTCTAATGCATCCAAGAGCTCCTATTTTTACAGTCCCTTGTGTGGAAGCGAAAGCATTAGAGGACTAAAAACCTTGCCGAGGTTACCAGCAATTTGACAACACCAGGCTGTTTGTGGAGCTGCACTGTGATGGGTTTTTACCTTCCGTGTGAGGTTCATGATGGTTTGTTTAAAAGAATTGTTTTAGCATTAGTTTGTCAGTTCAGGTAACCTAAGGGTCTTCTATTCAAGGCCCAAAGTCCTAGAAACTCACCACCCCTTTCTGGGCCATCAAATACCCACCCAACAACATTAATGTCCTTAAAAACAGCAAAATTTCCCTTTCCATTTCTTTTTTGAAATATCATGGCTCTGATTTATGAATATTAGGCATATTTTCTTGCCAGATATCACTCAGGGACTAGGGCCATCACATATCAGCATTAAAAATATATTCTAAGCTTTAATGATTCAGATGTAATCAAGAATAACTTGACAAGGACCAGAAAATTCAAAATAAAGCTATTTTGTATCTTGGCCGGTCACTTACTTTGTACTGTGAACCACTATAACTCATGAGTTTTTTCAAAGACAAACTATTGTTGATTATTAAATTCTCATTGGGTAACTTTAGGGTGAGTTATTTTATAAGTTTGAAAATTTTTGTTGTTTTAAATTCCAATGTTTGTTTAAACCAGAAACATTTCCCATTTTGATTTACTTATGTCTACTTAAAAAGTCTTTCTGTAAATAAAACTTTAAAAATAATAAATAAAATATTTCTCTTATTTTATGTTTATCCTATTAGAAACCTTGCTATGACTGTACTGCCTTTGAAATTCCAAGAGCTGCCCAGTCTATTTTAGGACTGGCCATGATCCATTCCCACTCAGCACGTGTTATAAAAAGAAAAAAAAATATGTCAGAACTGTTTAAAAATATAGAACCCAACAGATTCAGGTGTGATCTACCTGTTGCCAAAAACTTTTCTTTAAAATGAAAAAAAAAAAGGCAAGCCTATTTTAAAATAAAAATCTGTTAAGCAAGGATTTACTACTGTAGGAATTATTTTTCTTATTACTGCTGCTTGTGGTGATGACAAATAGATGGTGTTCTAATGAAGTCAAGGTAAAAGCTGTGGTCAAAGTTGAGAAAGAACGAAACCATCTATATATTTCTCCATTTTGGAAACACTAGGAAAAGACAAAAGGGCCCATCCTGAAGGCAGAAGACTTGTGGGGGGGAGAAGAGGGGGCTTTTTGGCAAATGGATTGGTCCAACTTGGCTGATTGCCCAGAGAGGGTAATGGACTTGCTGATGGCATCTGATATTCTTTAGCCCCTTGAGGGACCAGGATAAGCCTCCTGTCAAAGAACTCCCCTGGAAAGGGCTTGAAACTCTCAAAATTAGTTCTCCTCTGCCTTGCTTCAGGGCCTTGTGCTTCTCCCTGTTTCCTGGGCTCTTCATTGATGATTCTTCCCCGTCTGCAGTGCAGTCTCACCTCCCAAGTGGATCATTTGTATGGATTGACTATCCTACTAACTTTTGAACTGTGTCCTTATTTCTTTGCTATTTTTACCCACCCTTGGTAAAGAGACAACTGTGGTGGACCACCTAAAAATGGTATTTCTTTCCCAATCCTTGGAATCTCTTACCCTTATACATTGTCCTAGAAGGTATCATTCACCCAGGGGAAGTTAACATTTAACACTTTCTTTTCCACTGACTTTTTTCTAGTGTAGCACTTTGAAGATGGTCAGAAATTGACTGTCAAAACCACGCTTTATTCTGTTAACACATACAGGTTAAAGGCAACTATGTTTTTTCTTTTATCTTTTTAGAAAAATTGTTGGCATGACAATGTACTACATTAATGTAATTATTTCAACTTACAGTTTATCAAATCAGCGAAAGCAATCTTTAAATCAGTGTCATTTTTAAGCCTTAAAATAAGAAGTTCTCTGAATTTGGACAGCTTATTTCTGGCAGTTTGCAGATGGACAGCCTCATGGCATTGCTGAATGTATGCATTAGAACATAATTAGCTACATATAAAGATAGGTTCAGCTCTTTCTAAATGGGTTAATCAGTTCTCGCTGAATTCAGAAAATATAAGGGAAACTCAATGCTCAATGTTTTTAGATTAGTTGGCTAAGACTTTAGATAAGCTGGATATAAATAAATATGTACCCCAATGGGAACTACTTCTGTCATGTTCAGCCTTTCTATCAAGTTATCAAAGCATAATAATTACCTAGTCACATTCTAAGAGACTTCGTTGTTCTGGTTTTGATTTGTTTTTATTTACAATCAAGAATGTGTAATAGATGTCTATGCTTTCCTTGTACATTTCTTGCCCCACACCTGGAAGCATCCAATTTTTCAAAAACTTTGGTTCCTTTAGGAGAAATGATATTTAAAGACCTTAATTTAAGTGCTAGTGATGCTCATGGCTACTGTGTTGATCATTGTTTCTAGAGTTTCTCATTGGACAGATCTTAGAAAAAGTTGAAGGTAAAATACACCATGAGCTCATATTCAAATTTCCAACTCCAATATTAATTTGACTTTATTAGTCTTATGTTTGCATATCTTTTCTCTTATAGTGAATGTCTTGGATCTTAACAACAGTAGCACAAGTATTTTTGCTCATCCTAATATGTGTGTTTAAATGATTTGTTTGTCAAATATAGAGAGACACAAATAGTTACAGAATAACAATATAATTACTAAAAATGGTTTAAGATCTTTGAGTGTTTTTCTCCTTAGGCTATATCCCACTGGAGATGTATAATACAAATTACTGTGTTTTAAAATCACTTGATATAATTGCTTCTCAGACATTTGGCTAAGATCAGGCTTAAAATTACTTGATATAATGCCCATTTGTGTGGTTTAGCCCCCGATATGCAGTTCATTTGTTTTATTTTGCTTTCAATTCTTAAGGACTTCTTTCTGTTTACATTTGTTATGTTGTATTACTATAAAAACATTTACACAATTCCAAAATCAAAACTACAGAATAGAGAGAAGTCTCACTTCCAATCTAATCCATTTCACCCTTGTCTCCTCCTCCCCTTCTATGTAACCTATTTTTTAAAACTAGTTTTGGTTTATCTTCCTTTTTCATTACAGGCATATTTGTGTACATGCCTGTGTATTCACGTTTTCCCCTTCTTGAAGATGAATGATAGTGTACTGTATATACGTGTCTCCACTTTACTTTTTTTTACTTCATGGTGCATGCTAGATACATAGCCATTAGAGAGATGTTTCTTATTCCTGTTTAGAGGTAAATTTTGCGGATATACCATAATTTATTCAACCAGTCATCTATTTGTGGACATTTGGACTACTTCCATTCTTTTACTTTATAAATATTGCCTTCCTCTCACTTAAAACCCTTTAATGGCTTCCTGTTGCTTTTAGATAAAAATCCAAACTACTTTCCATAGCCTACAAGGCCCTGCATATTGGGAATCCATCTTAATTCTCCAACCTCAATTCATGCCATTCTCCCCCTGCCTAGTTACATTCCAACTTCACAGGACTTCTACTCCCACCTCAGAATGCTTTCTTGGTGTGTATCTGCATGGCTGACATGTTTTCTCTTTCATATTAGGGAAGTTCAAATGCTACTGGCCCAGAAATATCTCCCTGAACAGTCCTACCTATGATGACACTATAGTTACTCACCAGCTAATCACTTTATTTTCTTCACAACATGTAACACAATCTATAATGGTATATGATATATCATCTTACGTTATTATTAACGTAAGTGGGTTACATTATTTGTTCATTTGTTGCTTGTTCACCCCACCTAAATGTTCTTCTGACCATTGAATCTTTCACATCTTGTACAGTGTCTGACACATAGTATGGTCTCAAAAAAGCATCTGTTGAACGAATAACTGAGGGAATCAATAGCAAACAAAATATGCTACTGTGAAAAAACATCTAAAAGGCTTAGCAGCATAAAAATCCAGCTAAGTACTAACTACATTACCATAACATACCCCAAACTGTATGTCTTTCGCAAATGCCAAATGTCATGAGATTAATGTGCTTTTGACTTCACTTGAGCATTATCTCTCCGTGATGTAGTATCTAATTTTTTATTGCTTTATTACTTTAGGATCCAAGGCAGTAACGTTTATCTGTGATGTGTAACTGCATTAAACTGTGAGGGCTTTACACTAATTTTGAGATTCTAATTAAAGGTTTTTCCATAATCAGGCTTGTGTCCACGAGTGAGAGAAGGTATGAGACCATATGGCTGTCCTAACAAGAGAGGTACTATTATTTCCATTTTAGAGATGAGAAGACTGGGCCTCAGAAATATCAAGTGGACTGACAAACAGCACATATTAAGTATCTTTGCTGGAACTCAATATCAGGTTTCCTTAACTCCAATCTCATTCTTTGTGTCTGGATACACTGAATATGGAGACATAACAAAGTAGAGTTTTCATGACTTCTAACCATTTATAAATGTATAGTTTAATAAGAAATGCTAAAAACTTTAATAAAAACTTGTATTTGTATAGAAAAAAATTTGTCTATTTTGGTGTATTTTTATTTACTTCCATTTCCTAAGCTAGGAATTTTCTCAGACTCCATGATTCAAACACCTGTGATTTAACCATGTGATAAATTTTTGACAGTCTACAGTGTTAAAAGTATTCACAAATACTTATAAGTTTTTGACCTAGTTAAAGTCTCATAACTAAGTTAACTAGTTTTGAAATGCTCTCTTTTTTCTGTTACAAAACAGCCTATTCAGCATTACGCCATTCTTATCACTACATCTGTCAGTTTTCTTCCACAGTTTCATGTCAGACTGCCCATTTCACTCTGAAGCCTCTATTAGACTGCCCCCTGCATTGCATAGCAATGGCCTAAGATTCTAAACTGACAGAACCTTTAAACGGCCAGGTATGTATATTTTTCCTCATTGTAGCCACAGCAAAAATATCTGAAGCATAAAACTTATTTTAACAGAAAACCATGAAATTTATATCAAATTGTTTTTGTCACAATGCTCTGGAATTCTGTGTAAGAACAAATATGTATCTACCATTATTTATTAGTTTCATAACAGCATTTGTTCTTTGCCTGGTTAGGACTTTGGGTAGAAGCAAAATGTTGAAAACTGTGGTCCTTATTTTACATTATTTCCCAAACTTCTCCAATTTTCAGAACCACCTGGAACATATAATAAACACACAGATGCCCAAACTTCATGCTTCGTGCTTGGAGGAGCTGGTTGAACAGGGTTGGATTGCAGCCTAGGAATTTGCATTTTTTTAAAAAGAGCATCTGATTGTGATCCTAGGCCTAATCTGGGATTATCACAGGTCTAAATGCTCTACAATTTACATTCAGAATTACTTGAAGGCAAGAAATATATCTTTGTCAACAAAGAATGTTCTAAAACTCAAATGTGCATATGAATCATCTAGGTGCTAAAATATAGACTTGGTAGATCTTGGTCAGGGCCTGAGATTCTACATTTCAGAACAGCTCCCAGATGATGCCAGTGCTGGTGGTTCTTGGAGCACACATCAGGTTGCTCTCAAACCCATGTGATTTTTAGACTCACCTGAGGATTAAAAAAAATACCTATACCTGAGCCTCACCCCAGCTCAATGAAATCAGAATCTCCAAAAAGGAAAGGTAAGGAAATACATGTATTTTTAAAAATCCACAGGTAATTCTAATGTGTAGCCAGGGTTCAAAACCACTATCTTAGTGGGAAGCAGCAGCATAGCACAGGGAGATCAGCTTGGTGCTTTGTGACCACCTAGAGGGGTGGGATAGGGAGGGTGGGAGGGAGGCGCAAGAGGGAGGGGATATGGGGATATATGTACACATATAGCTGATTCACTTTGTTATACAGCAGAAACTGACACAACATTGTAAAGCAATTATACTCCAATAAAGATGTTAAAAAGAAAACCCACTATCTTTAATGAAAACGCAAGTGAAAAAGAAAATCAAAATTTCTTTTTGTAATTGTTAAACTCACAGAACTCATGCTACCTTAAACCCTAATGGTGAGCAAAGAAAACATAAGCTGCCTAAATAGATATTCTGAATATCAAGGAAGAATGTCTGCTGGCTCTTCTCTACCTAAAATTCAGATTCCAGTACTAAGGCATCTGTCTTACTATTATTATTTTTAATAACAAACTAAAAACAGTAAACTATGGTTATTACCACAGTTCCTCTTTTACAAGTTGTTGTTAGGTGAGAATGGGGCGGACATCTAAGAGGAAGAGACTCTATTGTCTGTGACTACAATATTCAGGGTGCAGGTGAATTACAAAGACTAGAGTTGCTATCCATGGTCTTGGTACTTGACTCATTTATTTTTCTCAAATTTAGGTGTTAGAAGTTGTCAAAGTTTTCCTTACCTTATTGCATCTTTTCCCTTCACACCCCTCCCCATCTACATATGAAGTAATAGACGATTATATTGTGGATATTTTTGAAAGCATCAAAAGAGAGGGAGAGAGAGAGTGAGAACAATCAAGGCATCATAAAAGGTTATTTAGAATGAAAACAAAATGGTGCTATCATTTCTCCTTGTCAGCAGAACATATTCTCTTGAAATTTTAGTGACATAGATAATGTTGAACATGTCACTATATATTTTATTTTTCATAAGATCATTCATAAAACAATTAGCTGATATTTCTGCAGCTGCTACTATTTGCCATTTGTATCCAAAAAAATTGCAATTTTTCCTTTAATTTATTTCTGTTCAAAAATAAGTTTATAAAAAGCAATTCTGAATTCTGTTTCTTTCTATGAGAGTAACTGGTCCTGGACATGCCCTCCTATCACAAACAACTAGAAGACTACATAAAATATAGGAAAGATCTGTTTTCAGATCTTGAGAAGAGGAAATGAACAAGACAGGCACTATGAGTTCCCTGGCTTTCTGCCTGGAGGCATATTCTAGATCATGACCCAAGATGGGACTCTCACGTAGAGCACATCGGTCTTGCTGAAATGAGATGATGGAAGTCAGAGCTTAGGGAAGCTAAGGTGGCTGGAATTTGTGGGACAGAGTATGAAAAGAGAGGAGAGATACACAGGGAGTAGCTTCAGCAATCAGCATAGGAGTCAAGTTGAGTCTACTGCTGAATATTAATCTGCACAGGCATAGAATAAAATTCCATCAGGCTGGTAAAGAATCACCAAATACGCATAAGCTGAATAGTTACCAGAGCCTACACAGGACTGAGGGATATATTAATGTAAGTTACAACAAGGCAGGTGGGAGACATCTTGCTGAATACTCAGAGTCAAGCTATACCAGGGCAACCACCACAAAGTAAAAAGTAGACCTCAAAAATATTAGGCTGATCCAAATTACTTAACTGTCTGTCAAATAAATGTCAATATTCTTAGAAAGAAAGCAACACATGCCAGACATGGAATAATATAATATTACAATGTCTGCAATCCAATGAAATAATAAGAATTTTGACATTTTATTTGAGTTTTTCAAAAAAATATTTTTCAGGTATCTATCTGACATTTCAGTCTGTCCCTGAGCACTGCTCAGTACTTGTATTGTTTTAATAATTAAATTAGTTAATACTCCCAAAACACTTAGATCAGCAACTTCTACCTGAGTATTTGCTCTTATCACTCTCAGTTTAAAAACTAAGACTTGGCCCAAGGGACTAGAACAGCCATGTATGAGAAAGTCACAGGATAGGAAATTAAAGAGGAAACTAAAAAGGAAGAACAGCACTAGAGAGAATATAATGTGAGCTTAATAATGTTACTATTGCAATAAAAGTAACTTTCAAAGAAATTCCTAAAATTATTTTAAAATGAATATAACAAATCTGCTTCTATCTGCTTTTTCTTCCTGAAGATTTGTACCAATGTTTTTGAATAATAGAGAGCACTCAATATTTCTCCTTACAATCGCTTCTTCTAGGAGAATTTATGTCCTCAAGTGTGGCATGCTCTATAGGTTCTCTTTGAGCCACTTATCTGGAAATACAACAAACCTGATGTTATCATTGGGTTTCACTGGACAGTTATGAGGTCAGCAGTTTATGATATGGTGAAGAAATACCTACACAATCAAAATCTCTTTCTCTCTCTCTCTTTCTACAGAGTGGTATATATGGGTAATACTTAAGAAGATTTAGCAATGAAATCATCTCCCACAAAGGAATTTTTTCCATGTATGAGTACGCTGCACAAAAGAGAACTATAAAGTCAACTGTAAAGAGAGATAATTCTCTTGTGTAGAGGGACACGGCATTTAAGTTATCTGTAAGCATCCATCAAGGAAGTGAGATTCTGTAGGCTGAACAGTGAAACTGGTGCTCACTGGGGCCAGTCCATACGTCCGGGAAGATCCCACATGCCACGGAGCAGCTGGGCCTGTGAGCCATGGCCGCTGAGCCTGCGCGTCCGGAGCCTGTGCTCCGCAACGGGAGAGGCCACAACAGTGAGAGGCCCGCGTACCGAAAAAAAAAAATCATTTGCTTAAGATGACAAAGTATTCAAAAGCAATGAGTTAGCTGAAAGTGTTTTAATTTTTTTTCATCTCATTGATGATTTTGTGAATCATGGAATCATTTTATAACAATTTCAGGCTTGCATGGCATATTTGAGTTTTTTAGAAATTTTTAAGTTTATTTTCACCTTCAGTCCTTTCTGTTCTGTTTGATTCTAAATTCATGATTACAAATAACTATTCAATCTCCTACTTTCAGTGAAATATTTAAAAGTATATTTTCCAAAAATTAAGTTTCTAAATGCTATTTACTATCTCAGTAAGTTTTATGTACATCAGAATAATTTTAACTACAATTTTGCATTGTATCTGCTTTGATTCTTTTTAGAAAATCCTTTTTTGCTTCAATATTTCTTTTTCTTTTCTTTGTCTTCTTTCCTTCTACAGAAAGTATGCAAGTATACTGATATTCTTATTTTATAGATAAGGAAACAGAGCCAGAAAAGTTATGTAACTTGCCCAAGGTCACACATAACTAACTGGTGGAGCCAGGAATTGAATTCAGACAGTCTGGTTCTAGAATTCATGTTCATTGCTACTGTGCTTTATGATAGTTATTGCAGTTTTTATGTCTTATGTTTCATAACTTTCTGTAGAAAGTTTCTTCAGTTTATTAAAGTATTTTTTTAAGTTCTGCCATAATTGTTTCAAAATAAGATATTAATATTCAACAGCCATCTAGAGGATAAGTAAACAGCCTGGCAGAAATAAAACTGGTGAATTTGGAGGTGGACTGTAGCAGCACTACAACACCTACATAAGCATTAGTTCCTTTTTTTTTTTGGCTTTCTATTTTGTAACAAATGCAGGTGTAGTTGGTGATTGACGGACTCAGCCAAGGAAGAAAAATCTAGATTTCTGGAATCATAGTTAATTTCAAGGAAAGGCATTTTTCCCTCTTTTTTTTAGTTGAGGTATACTTGACATACAACATTATTATTAGCTTCAGGTGTACAACATGTACAACAATGATTCAATATTTGTACATATTGTTAAATAATCATTATAATAAGTCTGGTCAACATCTGTCACCATACATGTAGTTTTTCTTGTGATGAGCACTTTTAAGGTCTACTCTCTTAGCAACTTTCAAATACACAACACAGCATTATTACCTATAGTCGCCATGCTGTATGTTACATGTTCATGACTTACTTATTTTATAACTAGAAATTTGTACCTTTTGACCCCCTTCACCCATTCGTCCCACCCTCCAACCCACCAACATTTTAAATTTTATCTTGAGATTTTTTTTTTTCCTTTCTCTGAGGAGCAGTTACTTGTCTAACTTTATTTATTTATTTATTTTATTAGTCTCTGCTTTACAACAAAGTGAATCAGTCATACATATACATCTGTTCCCACATCCCCTCCCTCCTGCGTCTCCCTCCCTCCCACCCTCCCCATCCCACCTCTCCAGGCGGCCACAAAGCACCGAGCCGATCCCCCCGCGCCACGCGGCCACCCCCCACCATCCATCCACCCCACGCCCGGCCGTGTATACACGTCCATGCCTCTCCCCCGCCCCGTCACAGCCCCCCCTCCCCATATCCCCAAGCCCACCCCCAGTAGGTCTGTGTCTCTATTCCTGTTTTACCCCTAAGTTCTTCATGACATTTTTTTTCTTAAATTCCATATATATGTGTTAGCATACGGTATTTGTCTTTCTCTTTCTGACTTACTTCACTCTGTATGACAGACTCTAGGTCTATCCACCTCATTACAAATAGCTCAGTTTCGTTTCTTTTTATGGCTGAGTAATATTCCATTGTTGTCTAACTTTAGAGCTAACCAGTTTTCTATTCTTTTTATTTTAAGACCCCTATTGCATTACAATTATTATCAATGCTACTACTAAATGAGTGTACTGTCTAATTAACAAAACATATTCTCTGTTATGGGGTACATCCAATTTCCTTAAACCCTTGATTTATAGAAGCTGCTTTATATGGGGTTATTTTTGTTCTTTAAAATGAAAAACTAATCCTGGGTGGCAAGAAGAATCATTTATTTTGTAGAATTTTGAGGATTATCATCCAGTGGCAATAATAATGTATCCTCATTACTTATTGTTTGAACTCATAGAATAGATCTTAACACTGCTGCTCTTGAAATGTATGTCAATTTCCTCTACGTTATGTGCTTTATTGTGTAGATTTCAGAACACCGAATATACATTAAGGTTTTCCTCATCTCTATAGTTATTCGTGAAAATGGTCTTTCTTTAATAAAGGTAGTGGTGTACAGAGTGTCTATCAGGCTTTTCATATTGATTTATAAGCATTACTCCATTAATCCTCCAGGCTGACCAACAGAGTAGGTGAAATGAACTAGCTCCTTGGGGCAAGTGAGACAGAACCATGTTAAAGGTAGCTGCTTCAGGTTTTGTCAGTGGGTGGCAAGAACCAGTAGAGAGATTTAAGTGCCTTAAAATATTCCTGAAATGACAGTATTAGAGTACTTGGAAAATAAAATTTGAAGGTAAGGTGAAGTAATAATAGAGTAATGCTCTTATGACTTGTACCATCCTCTGTCCATTAAATTATTATCTACATGGAGCCTCTCCTACTCTACCCATTTCAGTGAAGATCAAGGCATGGCTGTCATATAAACAATTATGCAAAACTTTGGAACAAAGCTCATGGGTCATACCCATTTTTCACTTGATATATTTAAAAATGTACTTTGACATTGGTTATTTTCTCCTTTTATCACTAAGGATCAAACTCAATTATTTAAACTCACATTTTAGGATTTGGAAGCAAGAGTGGGCATACAGAATATGTGCTAGGGTGTGATGCCCAAAATAACAAATTTGATGCTAATTCTTTTTTATCTGAGTTATATATAATAATGCTAACCTACTTATGGTTAATAAGTATCACTGTATGACTTAATAGAGAATAAATTTAGGTAAAATCAGTGTTACTAAGAAATAGAGAATATCTGTGACAGAGGGTAAACACAACTTGTACTTATTTCTTACTGGTTGAGATCAGTCTTTTACCATGATATTTATTATTTCAAGGTATGTTAATTCAAGATATGTTGTCATATACTTAATTACTTCCTGACTATTTTGCTAAAGCAATTGAAATATTAATTTGGGGTCAGAGTTACAGAATAGTATTTGAATACTCTATCAGACTCTATATCTTTTCTGCAATAATTTATGGAGATTTCTCTTAGAGAGAGTAAGTTAACATTTCTAAAAACAGGGGCTGGCTTTTTAAAAAAGTTACTAAAACCTAACATTCAATCATGAAACTTTATCAAGTCTGTATTACAAGTTATAATTAATCAAAAAAATTTTACTGCCAGCTAGAAGTTGTGGCTGAAGTTTCAGTAGCAAGTGTTTTCATTTATTAAAGGATTTTCATATTTGTTTCTCTGGAATATTTATTTATTTTTAAATGTCCATCTAATAGCAGTTCTACATCCCTCAGCTTCCCCCTTTCACATAAAGTGAATTCCTGTGTGGTTAATAATTATTAAGAGTACAAGGACTTAGGAAGGCCACGGTGGCTTAAAGTTGGAGCTATTCCTGGCTAGCAGAGCTGTACTAACTGAATACGTCCTCCTTCCAGATCTCCAACTGTGTCTTCGCAGTTTCTAACCATGCCTTTCTATTCCACCCTTCCTCAATATTTTTTATCTTTCCACTCCCACGCCCTTTCTCATTGGCATCTTATCTATTCCCACAACTCCGACTGCCATCTGTTGATATCTTCCTAATCTGTATCTTCAATATAGACTTCTATTCTGATTTTCAGACTTGTAAATTTAATGCTCACAAGCACCTCAAATTCAATGTTCTGTTCCCAACCGACCACTTACTACTGCAACTCCCTCTTCCGATTCTACCTTTCTTGTTCTTTTGCAAGTAAGTACCATTTACCCACACGGCCTCCCAATACCCATTCTAATATCCATTATAAGACCACTTAATTTCTCTCATTAACAATGTTTAATTAGTCATTGGTTTGATTGCTTATATATCCTAAAAATATTTGTTTCTACATTTCACATCTTTGGGTCAGCCTCTTATTATTTCTTGCATGGACTAATATGGACTTTCTCAACCTCGACACTATTGACATTTTGGCCTGAATAATTCTTTGCTGTGTCAGGCTGTCCATGCACTGTAGTACGTTTGGAAGCATCTCTGGCCTCTACCCAATAGATGCTAGCAGCATCCCCCATGGCCAGTTGTGTAAATGAAAAATGTGTCTAGATGTTGATAATTGTCCCCCGTGGGGCAAAATCACCCCCCACTGAGAATGACTGGACTAATACAACTGCATCCTAACTTGTTACCATGTTGTTAGCTTTCTGCAATCCATCTTCCACCAAAGTGAATTATCCAAAATTAACTTATGACCCAAACTCCCGTTTAAAACCCTTTAGTGACTCCACATTGCTTAAAGAAAAGTAAAAACGTTTTCAAGCCATTTATTGCCTCACTAATCCATTTCCTTTTGGCCTGTAAGTATTTCTGAAAGAGACAAGAGTTAACCCCAAAATCTTTGTATTTAATATTTTCATGATGTAGACAGGTACATTCTAACATTCTCTTTGCTAATATTTAATCACAACTTTTAGGTAGCTTTAAGTAAATTTGGAAAGATATTTAATTATCCCAACTCTTCCTGTCCTTGATTTCTTGTATTATATTTCTATATAGTTGGACCAAACAGAAAACCTTGGTACAGTAAGAAGGCAGCACATTCATTTAAATTGTTGTTAATGAAGAAGCTTACCCAGAAAAAGGAAATCAAAACATAGGCTGCAAGCTGTTAATTGTAATTCCTATTCTTCTTCCCAAATAAATTGAAAAAAAAAAACCCAGAGAAACAAAAACAACTGCCCTACAGAAAGAACAGCATATATTTCAATGCACAATTCAGAAGCACCTGCATTAGTCAGAAATGCCATGGCAATAACCTGACCTATTGTTAGAAATCTAGCAAGTACATTTTTCATTGTTTCCCAGTGGGACTTTATGCCAACCAGTATTGATTGTGAGAGTTTCAAACTTCTATTAGACTTTTCTCGTCTCTTAGATGATAATTATTTTAGCTCAACAATAAGACAATTTGGAATGTGAAAATAAATTGATGTAGGCTGGGTCCAATGGCGCAATACTTGAGCAAACCTCATTTGAGTTATGTTCTTTCTCATTTGATGTCAGAGCATAAAATCTCAATACAGGTGTTTATGTAAGACTTTACATTATTGTACATGTTATTACATATGATTTCTGCTTGCTTTTGGAAATCACTGTTTTATTTTTTTTAGAAGTATCATATGTTCAGTGTACCATTAGGACTTAATATGACTCAAATCAATTGAATAAATCAATTGAATAATATCAAGAGTTCATATGAATGTAGTAGACATACTGTGATGTAAAGCGGGATTCAAGGTAGATGGAAAAGAAGGAGCAAACACTGGCAAAGGTTGTATGGGGAGGAATGAAACTGGGATGTAACTGGGTCTTGGTAGTAGGTAGAGTTTTATTTCTTTGAGATAGAGACTAGCATAGACTGTTTTAACTTGTTTCCTCTAATGCAGCATCTGTAAAAAGCTACAGCAAACTATCAGTTCCTCAGTACCTGGAAACTTCACTAAAACTTTGATAAATATAGTGTAGTAGTTTAAAAGTGGACCCTGGAGTCAGACTGTTTAGACTCCAGTTCCAGCTGTACAACTTGCTAGAATGTGGTGTTGGGTAATCAGTGCCTGAGTTTTCTCATCTGAAAAATGGGCTGGATAATAACGCCACTTATCCCATGAAGCTGTGATATTAAATTTATAACCCATGTAAAGTACTTAGAAAAATGCCTGCCATCGAGTAGCCATCCAATGAACGTTGCCTATTATAATCCAGCACATAATAAATCTCATAAATCTAAAAGACAAGGACAAAACAGGTAGCATCTTAATAGTCAATCTCACATGGTTGAGGCAAACACTACCTAATACAAGCTGCAATGACTTTCTTCAAAGAAATGTTGTCTTCCCATCTGTTTTATCTTTTTTTAGACCTCTGTTTCATCTTCATGTGAAAAGTTCTAGTACTCAGTTCCTTCCCAGTTTACCTTATGGTTATGGTGTCTTTAATACTTGGCCTAGTTTAGAGCTTGAAATAAGAGGAAATAAAAGCAGTTACATCTTTTAATTCTGAAGGTCTTCTGTGATGGCTTTCATATATGACTAACATGTAACATGTCCTCATTTTTCCAGAAAAGTTTGGCCAAAGGAAGGTGGATTTGTCTGCTATGTTTACTTACTTTCAGCACATAATTTCTCCTTTTGCTATTTCTATTTTGCTTTGTTCTAAATCATCTCTTTCTCCCTTGTTTCCTATCACAAAATAACACGTTATTCTTTTTCACTAATTTGACATTTTACCATGCTTATTAGGTAAATGTTATTTATAGAATTTGGAAGCTCTTGCTTGATGTCCTAAAGACTTCAGGAGAAAGGTACTATGGAAAATATTACTGTTGTTATTATTAACAATAGCAATAATAGCAGACTACAGCTGTGAAAGAACTGGGAGAAAATGAATCCAAGTGTTTTTGCAGATATTTTAGGGTTCACACAGCAAAAGCTTAGAAATATGTCTCCTCCTGTATTTAGGGCCAAACCAAACCTGTCTCTCAATTTATGTTAATTGTGTCTGAAAATCCAGTCCCCAAGGCCTTGGTCTTTTCATTCTCTCATTTAGAATTCATTCTCTTGCACTGGATAGTAATTACTGGCCAATGTCCTGACCACCCAGCTGCGTTCCAGCGATGGTACCTAGCTTTTGCATTCCCATCTTCTGCTGAGGTGAGCACTCTTTCCTGCTGCTTAGTGATCGTTAAATCATCTGCAAAGATGCAAATGTTCTACTCCTTAGTGCAGAAGGAGCTAGCAGTGTAAGTCTTCTTTTTTTTTGCAGAATGCAAGTAAACCACAAATGAATAGGAAATGAATTAAACTTCTCTGGATCCAGAGAAATAAAGATTGAATTTTAAGGTCCAGATCATATGGCCAGGGAAGGCATCTCTGCTGCTTTCCACAAATTCTTCTACATAATGCTCTGAACAAGTGCTAAATGGCTAAGGGCAGAGATTTCATCTTCCTTAAATAAAATGAACGAGGGATTGAAAAGCCAAATATAAGTCACTTCAAGAATCACTTATTGTAGAGTCTGAAGTTCTGTCTTTGAATTGACAACTTCCCTTCACTCCACCATCTGTAACTTATACACAAGCATTAGGTAGAATCATTAATGTTCATTCAGCGCGACCTACTGGCAACAGGCATAGTTGTAAGGTTGTGCTAAAAGTGTGCCTTTAAAGGCCTCACTTCTTTATTTAATTTATAATTCTTTTTCATCTTTCAAACTTCTTCAAAGAAAAACTTAGTTCTCAGCTAGCCATAAGATTGGGAATTTAAATGAATGGTTAAGCTCATACAGAGCAAACTATAAGTGTCTACAAATAAAACGTAGGTATCCACATTTTGAGATTGGTCAGTGAAGCCACTTCTCGTGAAATAACATTTTTGAACACAGTAGATATCGTCATTTTTGACATATTTAGTGATGAGAAATTTTGAGTAGGAAGAGCTTTCAATTCTACTCTTCAAAGAAAATCACCAAGAGACGAAGCTACTTCTTAGAGCTAAAGATGTCTCTGTCTTACGACTCTGGAACCTTGAATTTAATATATTAATATTAATTATGGATATCAAAGATGATAGTGTAAGAGTGAGAAAGTGAAATATCCATTTATCTAAAGAGTAAAAGTTACATTAAGTGATAATTATTTACTGTTATTTTCCAAGAAATTGTTCAGCTATTTCAACCTATGTAAATCATAGTTTTGATGGGAAAATAATATTTTTTTAGCATCTACCTAAGGTGGGATGAGGTTCCTGGCTCTTTAGAGCTGCACTGTCCAGTATGGTACAAGTTGTCATTTATGGCTATTGAGCACTTGAAATGTAGCTGGTCCACACTGAGATGTGCTGATAGTATATGATAGATACTGGATTTCAAAGATTTAGTTAAAAAAAAAGTAAAATATATCATTAATAATTTTTATATTTTAAATGTTAAAATAATACTTTGGATATAATGGATTAAATAAAATGCATTATGAAAATTAATTTCATCTGTTCCTCTTTACATTTTTAGGGAACATTGAACAGTTTCAAAACAAAAATTTCAAACTACATCTCTCACATTCCACTTCTACTGGATTGTGCTGCTTCAGAGAATTAAGCATCATTAGCAGAGGGGGTGCCAGGAGTATGGAATGAAGAGGACAATATGTGGTCTCTTCCCAAATCTGTCCCCTTTTTCTGGTATCTGAGCAGTATGGAGAGAGAAATATGGATAGGAGCAGAGAGTCAAGTTTTCACAAGGAACTTTGAGGACATAGTCATCCCTGCTTGGGAACCACTATAAAGACAAAATAGAAGTGAGGAGGATTTTCTCATTTCACTTTAGAGCATCTGAGATGGCTTCTTTCGGGTGCAGCAGCTGGGGGAGCCCACTGGATGTGGTAATCTATCCAGACGCCTGGAGGAAGATGGCCAATGCTAGTCAGACACAACAAAGTCCAGTGTACAAGTGTCAGAGAAGCAGCAGCACCTGGGGGAAGCTGACTTTCTGTATATACCCAAGAGCCTACTGAAGAACATCAGACTTTGTGGAGGACTGCACGAGTGATTTGGGAGGATGTTATCAAGAGCCAGATTCTTATTACTATTGCATCTCTCCATTTGTACCTGTAAACTAGTGAAGACTGGGAAAAACAGCATTCCCCAGATTTATTCTTAGTGACAAAAGTTAGGAGAAATATTCAGCTTTGAATTTTAATCACCACCTATTTATAACTGTTTTTTAAACAATTTTGTTCAATTATTATTGTTTTTCAGAGCTACTAGCTTCTATTTTAAGATTAACCTTTAATTTTAGAATACATGTTGGATTTTTTTAATGACTGAAGGTTTATTTGTGTATAAGTGTTTGGGAAAACCCGTTTCTCTCCATGGATTCATTCTGCTTCATTTCGTTTCCCAGTGCTGGGGCTGGTTTGCAGACTTGTATTTTTGTTTGTGTAAGAACCAATTTTTATAATAAATTCCCACTCTACTCCTTGTGGTTCTGTTTCTGTAACTGGACCCTGACTGTTGCAAGTAGTTCAATTAAAGCCACTCCATGCAGCTCCTCCAAATGCTGCCTTTCTGAATGGGAGGGAGACAGTAGCTGGAGGTGTTGACTGTCTCTTTGGGTACAATGGGGAAGAGTCAGAAAACGAGGATATGGCCATATTTTTGCTAGTCCTCTAAATCTAGAGCTAGGTGATTGATTTTGTTTCTGCAAGAGCACTTACAACCTTCAGCTGTGGCTAAGAATTTGGAAGCCACCAAAGGAGACAATGTTCTCAAGAACAGAAGTAAAGTTTCCACTGAACTTACAAAGAATAAGCCAACAGAATAAATTTACTGAAAAATACAGGTTGTCTACTGTGTTTTGCTTGTTTTTGTGTTGTTTATTTAATCACGTTTATTTGAAAATTGACTCCTATATGACAATCCATTCTGTTGAGTTTATTGTTAAAAGAGCAGGAATGATTAATGACTCCAGTGAAATTATGGATTCCTACTGTTACTAGGCTAATACAGTAAGCCCCAACTAAATCTTATAATGTATGATACATATATATATGGCGTTCTTTGGGATATAGATGATTGTGTAAACGCTTATGCTATGAAGTTTGTCTTCTGGACTAAATCAACATCAGATCACAAAATAAATAAAAAGGTAAATACTTTTAATTTTGTTATGGCCTTTCTCCAAAGGGAAAAAAAAAGAATAACTTTAAATATTGCTTCTCCATAAAACAACAAGAAATGTTGGCTAATTTGCATAAATTGAGTAGTATTGATACAATCTGACTTACGGCAAAATTACTACTCTTTTTTTTTTTTTTTTTTTTTTTTTTTTTTTTTTTTTTGGTATGCGGGCCTCTCACTGTTGTGGCCTCCCGTTGCGGAGCACAGGCTCCGGACGCACAGGCTCAGCGGCCATGGCTCACGGGCCCAGCCGCTCCGCGGCATGTGGGATCTTCCCGGACCGGGGCACGAACCCGTGTCCTCTGCATCGGCAGACGGACTCTTAACCACTGCGCCACTAGGGAAGCCCTACTCTTTTTAAATAAATATAATTATATTGCTCTGATTTATTATCATCTATTGACAAGGAATGACTATTCCACAATCTTCTAAACTTTTAAATAGGTACTTTGTAATAGATATATTTATGTTCTATGTATATGTATATGATTTATATATCATCAATGATAATAACAAATATGAAGTATAAATTCCTTACTGGGTACCTGATATTGGGCTAAGTTTGAACCCTAAGAGATGAGTAATATTATTACCCTGATTTGACAAATGAAGAAACTGAAATACAAAGAAGTTAAATAATTTATCCACAATGACATGGCTAATACAGGAAGGGGCCAGAATTTGAATGCAAACAGGTTAGCTCTTAACTTCTATCCTATATTGGTAATATATGTAGAACTATTTGAAGATTGGTGGCTCTGGCTGACATTCATTGTTTTGGATGACCTGTTTCCTGTTCCCAGGAAAATTTGTTCATTTGGTAAGAGTTCTTTGGCAAATGACTCTTCCACTGTATACAGTCAAGGTGGGGCTGTCAATCCAGGTTATTTTCCGCCTTCTCTACAACTAAATTATGGTCAAATGCTCTTTTTTTCCGAAAATACAATTCTTAAGCAGAATGGCACAAGGCAGAGAAGTGATTGGATCTGAGCTATGTCCATGGTAATTCCTTGTAGAAAACCCTCCATTACTTCTCAGGACACATACTCCTGAGGGTGTCCCTGGTTCCTCTTTCCTGAGGCCTAATTTTTCAGCTTCTCTTTTAGTATTGTTTGCTCTTTCATGTTTTTATTTTATCCTTTTGTTTGTTTTTGCTGTATTTAGTTGTAGTTGCTTTCAGCTAATGAAGAATTCTAGCAGAGAGGTATGAATCCATAACTTTGGATACTCCAGAATAGTTATGTTCTAAACATTCTGCCCTGCTGTGTCCCTAAGTACTTGAAATCTCGATATTCCTATTTTGACAGCTGGATATCCAATTGTATTTCCAGTTATCATGTTGTACTTAAAGAACCAGGGCAATCATTGTACTTGGTTAGACTGACCTCTTTTTGGTTGTTGTTTTGGAAAATGTGGTCACTTTGAGTAGACTGTCCTTGAATAATGAGTAGCCACATTAATTGTATTATATTAATTTATTGGGCTTCATGAGCTTTTGTTTTGTTAAGTTTCCTTTATTGATTCCAGCTCCAAATTCTATTCCTGTGGCCTGTTGTGCAATAGATTTTTTGGCATTACTTAAAAAACTGAGATACACTTCACACACCTTTGCATAAAGTTTACCCTTTTAAAGTGTACAATTCAGTGTTTGTTTTTTTTAGTGTATGCATAAGATTGTGCAACCATCATTATTATCTAATTCCAGAATATTTTCCCCACTCCAAAAAGAAACACTGCTCCCATTAGCAGTCACTTCTCAGGCTCCTTTCCCCCTAGCTTCTGGAAATCACTCTTTCACATTCAACTCATCTGTACTGTTTAAATATCAAAAAGTATTCCTTTTATAAGATAACTTTTTTTAATTCACTCAATCTATACTAAGTGTTTAGTATTCTCTATTTTTATCCACAGACTTTACAATAAAAACAAGACAAAATGTATTTGTGTCCTCCTAGCTATCGAGAGAAAATAGCTACAAGACATTTAACCCATATGTTTTTCAGACATCCTTAATTCTCTATTTTTAGTATTAATTTGTTTCTAAGTCTGAGAAATTGCAGTCTTATGCTTACATTTTATCCATATCTGGGCAAGTTAAAAAAGGAAATAGATTGAAAGGACATGCAAGGTCAGATTCCATAATCTTCCACAGAATCATTTGTCCTTTTCCATCCTCCAATCACACTTCCTTATCATAAAATAGATAAGAAAAACCTCATCTTTAATTAAGCAATTGGAAGGAATTTGAAACTCCCTTGAATATATGCTATTTCTCATGGCCTTCCTAATATCATATCTGAAAAAAAGAAAAGTTTTCTTACTATGTGCTTTGTACTAAAGAAGCAGTTAAGAACCACTACATAATGATGTCTATTTACCCAAGAACAGGTATTAAGTAATAACTAATGTTCTCATCTGTCTTATTCTAGAAAAGATCTTAAGTAGCTATATTTTTCAGTTTAGTAATTTTGACTCCAGTGGCCATTGTTCTTAGGCAGAGGTCTTGGGAAGTAGAAATCCGACTGGTTAAGAACTCAGGCTCTGGAGTCAGCCTGCCTGGAGTCAAATCCCACCTTTATTCTTACTAGCCACGTGAACACAGGTAAGTCACTTAACCTCTTTGTGTCTGTTTCCTTATGTATAAAATGGGAGTAACACAACCTACCTCAAACATTTTTTTTATCAGTGGATGAGATCATAAAAATAAAGTTCTTAAAAGAGTGAGTGATACATTCCTATGAATCATTTAAAGCTAGCAATTCATATGAACTGGAGCTATCCTTCTTCAGCTCACCAACCCAATGATTGAGACAGCAACAGTTTAATTAAAATACATCCAAGCAGACTCCCTATGAAAGATTAATGGAAGATTATTTCATTGAAATTATAATCGTAACAGCTCTAAATTGTTGAACTATTCAGTGCCAACATGTTGATATGTCCTTGTTTGTTTTTCTGTTCAATATCTCAGCAACCTGTGAGTTAGGTAGTCTTTTCATTTTATACAGGAATAAATCACATTGCAGACTGGCTAAGTAACCTGCTCATGACTTGCACATTCTTTATATTGTCTTTCCAAAAATTTGTCTGTTAAAGTGATACCCAGTGACTTCGTGAGAACTCCAAGAGTTCAGATAAATAAAATTTCTGGAGCTTCTTCAATGTTACTTTTAAGGTAATCTATTATTAATATTTGGCCTTGTCATATCTTCTTTTCAGGGACGTTTAATTGAGAAAGCACTGAAGAAACACAAGTAGCAGACATACAAAGAACAGAGAAAAATCATGGGCAGATTTCACTTGAGTAAGCAGAGCTGATGTTTTCAGGAATTTGTCATGGGGCCAGTGATAAGGTTAAGATCTGAATGAAAGGTCTCTCCTTCAAAATGTTAACTCTATGTCCATTGCCACAGATGGAGAAGAAAGGCTCCATGAAGGAGAACCAAGACATGTCCTGGGAGTTGCTTCTGCAAACATGAAGGTAGTCTTTGAAGCTCCCATGGGAGAACCTCATCTATTCAGCTTACTTAGGACCATCTGTGGAATCTGACAGCCAGGGGAACAGACAATCTCCTGCAGTCCATATACGTGTGCCAGGGAAATAAACTTCCCAGGATAAGTATCACATATCATCCTCAAGTGGCAATTTTAATAAATACAAATCAAGAACACTATTTTTATATATAAAATATTTTAAAGTTTTTAAGGTGCACTTTATATTGAACCATATTAAGGAGTCCCAGCAGGAAACAGAAGTCACATTCTAAAGTAATTAAACAATTAACAAAGGGACTATTTGTCAAGATGTAAACAGAACAACAAAGGATACTGAAGCACACATGAACTAGCAACAGTGGGAAACCATTACCAAATTCAGAGGAATGATTATTTCTCACTCATCTGTAAGTCTCTAGTATCTAGCACAGTAACTGTCACATAACTGTCATCATGATCATCATCATTATAGCTATGTTTCATGAAGGCTTCTCATGTGCTGGACACTAAACTAAACTCTATACACTATTTCATATGTTCTCAGCCATCTTGTGATTTGGAAACTATTGACTATATATTGCATAATGAATAGTGAAATTCGGAAGTCAAAAAATGGGTAGAAGATCACACAGGTGACAGGTGTGAAGCAGAATTAAAATCATGCCTGACTCAAAATACAGTGCTATCCAAGTTATACTAAGTGAAGATCCATGTTAGACATCAAATAAAAGATTTCTACTACATTTACTATCAAATTTCTACTACTTCAAAAACCAGTCAACCAGTAGTTTTCCATCTAAACTCCAAGGAATAGTCAATGATGTAAAACTATGTAATTTGTCACTCTTTTGCCAGAAATCTTTTCATGTTTTGTCTCCCAAACAGATCACGAAGTCCTCAAAGGAAGATTCCTTGTGTTAATACAGCTTCATATCTCTCAGAGACTCTGGTGCCTTGCAAATGCCAGTTCTTGCTTACTTATATATGTATTTTTTTTCTATGCTTATTTCCATAGTTCTCCACCTGGCTACAAGCCTGGCTCTCACAGGGTTTTTATAATAATTAGGTTCTAGAGCAACAGTTTCCACATCCTGAAGGTATAATGCCACTTATGTTTAGTTTTCAAATCAAAATTAGTTTTGTTTTCCCACTGCCTCTACTTCTTTTGAAAAATTTGAAGATGTCCAACATGGGCTTCGCAAAACTACAATCGGAAATTATTTTTATAAAGGGCAAATACTGGACCTGTCTGACTCATAACTCTTTTATAATGGCTTTCATAATCATGGATTCCTAGGAAATGTTTCTGACCTTGGTAGCTAAAAGTGAGAGAAGGAATCCTTACTGCCTTGTTGACCAGTCTGACTGACCTTGAAATCAATGAGGTGGAGTCGTTCGGGACAGTCTTGCAAACTGCTTAGCAAAGCACTGAAGCTCTTCTGTGACTTGGACCCAATTTAATGCAAACTTGAATTTTGAAATTTCCAGCCTCTTCTATCACTCTCTCCACCCATGCATCATATACTCCAGCTGCAGAAAATGTTTAAGGAATGTGCTGTGCCCTTATGAGTCTCCCCATTTTAGATTGCTGATTGCCTCTTCCTGGAATGCTTCGCTTCATATGGACTCAAATAAACAAGGATGCAGCTACATTTTGCAGTAGAGCCCACTGGTTAATAGTACATGTTCTAGAGGCAACCCCATTTTTCTAGTTCTAGCATGTCAACTAGCTATCTGACCTTGAGCTTGGCACATAACCACTCTGAGAATTAGTTTCTACATCTGTGACACGAGAAAAATACCATCCACATCAACACAGCTGTTGTGAACATTAAAATGAGGTTATGGAAAGTAAAATGATCAGCAGAATTCCTGATAACACAGTAAATGCTCAACAAGTAGTAGCTACAATAATTTTTATCCAGATCAAATATTTTCTATCTATGAAGCCTTATTCTTCCCCAGCTGAGATTACTCACTTTCTTCTTTGCTCCCTTAGCACATTTCAGTCACCACCATGATGGCACTTTCTTCACTAATAATTTACGTGCCTGTATTCCATAATCAGAACATAGGTCTTTAGTTTCTTTATAGCTTTAGCATAGCTGCTTCCTGTGTGCTTATTAGGTACTGAAATGAAATGAATGAATGAATGAATGATGAATGGATGCTAAGATACAAAATACTCCTATATAAAGATGTTGATTATTCTAAAGTAACCAAGTTACTTCAAAGTGAGTAATTTGGGTAATGAGAGACTCTATCTTAAGATATACTTGATAAGACCTAGTCAATAGGAAGACTTGGCAATATGATCTTTATGACTCGTTTAATCAATCACTCATTTTTTTCTGGAATTGAGAAGTGGAGAGCCCTTATCGTTATATTTTAATAATCATGAGAAAACAAACCAGTCCCTGGGATCAATACTCAATACCATTAAAGTGGTGTAGATTTTGCAATTCTTTTCTTTTATTATTTTATTTATTTACTATTATTATTTTTTTGGCTGAGTTGGGTCTTCATTGCTGCATGTGGGTTTTCTCTAGTTGCAGCAAGCGGGGGGCTACTCTTCATTGTAGTGTGCACGCTTCTCATTGCGGTGGCTTCTCCTGTAGCAGAGCACGGGCTCTAGGCACGTGGGCTTCAGTAGTTGTGGCACATGGGCCCTACAGCACACAGGCATCAGTAGTTGTGGAACATGGGCTCAGTAGTTGTGGCACAGGGGCTTAATTGCTCCGCGGCATGTGGGATCTTCCCGGGCCAGGGATTGAACCCGTGTCCCTGCATTGGCAGGTGGATTCTTAAGCACTGCACCACCAGGGAAGTCCCTGCAATTCTTAATTAATTGGTGGCAAACACATTGCAGTCAGTCTCTATGGCTAGCTTCATCTGCATACAGCAGCATAATGGCTTTTTCCCTTACAGTAAAGATTTTTTATGAGTCATAAGTCTTCTCCAGAGGGTGTGGTTCTCATTTGATAATCACACCCTTGGGAGATTAAAAACACTTATCTTTGGATCATGACTTGCAATGCCCCAGGGGTGTGATTATCTCAGGAAACTCACACTCTCTGTCATGCCTAATTGCTTAATTATTATAGCAGTGAGTTCATACCACCGTACAGGAGCTAAAGTTGTGTCAGCATTTCCACTCTAAATTCTTTTTCCAGGAGTCTATAACTCAGACATTAAAAAAAAAAATCTATGTTCTGTAGAAGCACTGCACTAACGGTCTTATTCAGAGAACCATATTTCTTCAAGAGATTATTTTTATCTCAAAAATTGGGTCCCTGTCCCCCTAGTGAGTTGACAAAAGAAATGTGCTAATTAAATGTCTTTAAATCATATTATTTTTCTGGGCAGCTGGGAAAATAACACACATTCTAACAACATAAATATGATTTCATCTATCTAAACAGCAAGAATGGCTCATGCAATTTCCAGTTTCCTTGGAAATATACTTACACTTTTTAGAACCATTCATAAAAGATTTTTCCCTTTGTAAGTAGAACAAGCTAACCCATAGTTGGAAAATGTCATATATAACTAAGTTCAAAGCCTCAGCTAAATATTTTCTTAGGTCATATACTGTTAACTTTTCAAAGAGAATTGAGTAAAGGGCAGATAGGTAAAAAATGGGAAACAAGGAGACGCAGGTACAACACTGCATAGTTGCTTATAATAAGTCCTCTCAGTCTTATCAGTGTCTCAAAGGTGACAGATTTCTCAAAGCCTGGAAGAGGCTGATTCACATAGATCAAATTCATGAGAGATCAAAGATTATAAGCTACTCTGCTAATGCCTTAATGTACAAGATATATATTAATTAAATCTAGTGGCTGTAATTCACCTGAAGTAACACCTTTCCAATAACAGCATTCCTGAAATGCTAATAAAAAATTTCCCTGTAAGTGCAGAATTGGATAAAATAGGAGAGTGTTGAGTGGTGTTTCAGATAGGATATGGTGAGGGCTAAACATTCTTATTCCTTGCATTAGAGGATACACTTCCTCTGTTACTGACAGTTACTAAAACTCTGGATGCAGTATCTTTTCTTGAGGCAGTATTCTAGAATTTGACCTTCAATTTTCTATGTTCTAGGCCAGTATGCCTCAAAGTACACATTTGGAAAACTTATGTCTTGAACTGGACCTCCCCCCAAAAATAGAATCTCTCTATTAAATGTCACAGAGTTGATGAACACCTGACCCTCCAGGGGAAACTATCTTTGCCAGAGCATTATTTCTAATATAAGTCCTGTCTTAAACTAATTGTTCTTTAAAAAACAAAACAAAACAAAACAAAAAAAACCCAGTAAATAATGTTCCGTGGAATTTAGAATGAAATATAAATGTCATATTTTCTTAAAAAAATCAAAACAACATCTCCAGATAATGAAAGTGTGTGCCCATTTCCACCTGCACAAAATAAGTGGTTCACCTTATTTGTAATCAGGATATCTCACACCGATAGAAAAGAGATCAATAAATGCAAGTGCATTTCCTTAAAATTTTCTTAAAATTTTGAATGTTGAATAATACCTTGCTTAGAATATAAGCAATGTGCTAGCAGCAAATGTTTTGTTGTGTTTCTCATAATCAAGAACGTGGGTACTAAGTAATCAATCAGGAAAATAGAAGGAAAAATAGATAAAAATCAAAACAAACTAAAAACCTTTATCTTTTTCATTATCTCACATACAAATTTTACTGTAACTCCCACGTGGAAAGTTTATAAATTTTACAGACACATGTGTTAGAATATCTATTACATAGTAACCAGTAATGAGGTTACACTAGATGAAAATATCTGGTGTTTTGTGAATAGGGAGATCAAGATGGCTGATTAAAAGAAGAAAGAGTTAACAGTTGCTAAATAGAATGATATTCAGTATAGGAGCAAAAATGCATATTCTATTCTGTTAATGTTTTACTTTACATGTTATTAAAATGAAAAAGAAAATACAGATACATAGATATTTGAAGATGATTTGGAGATAGACAAACAAGAAAAATGAGGTCCTGAGAGGGAAAATACATTGCAGTATATTACACAACTAGGTAGTCTGTGAGGCTATTAACAGACCCTTATCTTATACCACTCACAAAAATTAACTCAAAATGAATTAAAGACTTAAACATAAGACCTGAAATGATAAAACTCCTAGAAGAAAACACAGGAAAAATGCTCCTTGGCATTGGTCTTGGCAACAGTTTTTTGGATATGACACCAAAAGCAAATGCAACAAAAGCAAAAATCTACAAATAGGACTATTCCAAACTAAGATGCTTTTGATCAGCAAAAGAAATTAGGAAAACATAAAAAGGCAACCTATGGAATAGAAGAAAATATTTGCAAATCATGTATCTGATAAGGGGTTAATATCCAAAATATACAAAATCTCATATAACTCAATAGCAAAACAACAACAAAATATCTGATTAAAAAATGAGCAGAGGAACTTTTTCCCCAAAAAAGACATATGGAGGCCAACAGGTAAATAAAAGGTGCTAAACATCACTAATCATCAGGGAAATGCAAATCAAAGTCACCAGATATCACCTCACACCTGTTAGAATGGTTATCATCAAAAAGACAGTATTACAAGTGTTGGTGAGGATGTGGAGAAAAGGAAACTCTTGTACACTCTTGGTGGGAATGTAAATCATTGTAGCTACTATGGAAAAAAGTATGGATGTTCCTAAAAATTAAAAATAGAACTACCACATGACCCAGCAATCCTATTTCTGGGTATATATACAATAGAAATGAAATCAGGATCTTGAAGAGATATCTGCACTCCATGTTCACTGCAGCATTATTCACAATAGCCAAGAGGTGGAAACAAACAAGTGTTCATCAATGAATGAATGAATAAAGAAGATGTAAATATGTCATGTCATAAATATATAAATATTATTCAGTCATGAAGAAAGAAATGAAATCCTGCCATTTGCAACAATGTGGATGGACCTTGAGGGTATTATGTTAAGTAGAAACAGAATTGAATGGTGGGGTGGGAGAAATGGGGAGATGTTGGTGAAAGTGTACAAACTTCTGGTTATAAGAAGCAGAAGCTCTGGATATCTAATGTACAGCACAGTGATTATAATTAATAATACTGTATTATATACTTGAAAGTTACTAAGACAGTAAATAGTAAATGTTTTCACCACAAAAAGAAACTGTAATTATGTAATATGAATGAGGTGTTAGCCAATGGTATGGTAGTAATCATTCCAAAATATAAGTATCAAGTCAACAAGTTGTATACCTTAAAAATACACAATGTTATAAATATATATATCAATTATAGCCCAATAAAACTGGAAAAATAAATTTCCCCATGAATTTTATAATCAGCTTAGGACCTTCTAGAAGAAAAATGCCTGTTCGAATTTTTACTGAAACTTTATTGAATCTAGAGATAAATGCAAATAGAGTCGACATCTTAATATTATTGAGTCTTCCGATGCACCATTGAAGATGCTCCTCAGTTTTCTTCTGTTTACAGGTTTTAACTGCTAATTCATCTCCTTATTTGTTATATGTCTGTTCTGATTTACTATTTCATCTTGAGTCAGTTTAGGTAATCTGTGTGTTCCTAGGAAATTGTTCATTTCACCTTTGTCACCTAATTTATTGGTGTATAATTATTCATAGCATTCTCTTATACACACTTTATTTCTCTAAAGTCTGTATTAATGTCATCACTTTAATTTCTGATTGTAGTAATTTGACCCTTCTGTTTTCACTTGGTTGGTCTATGTAATAGTTTATGAATTTTGTTGATCGTTTCAAAGGGCCAAACTTTGGTTTTGTTGATTCTCTCTACAGAGATAAAATTGAGAAACACTTAGCTAGACTGAGAAAAAAGGAGAGAGAGAAGATGCAAATAAACAAAATCAGAAGAACAAATAAAATCAAAAAAGAGAGAAATAAAACCAGAACTGATGCTACAGAAACTGTTTGTCTGTCTTTATACCAGCATTGTTTTGATTACTGTAGTTTTATAATACATTTTGAAATCAGAAAATATTATGCCTCCAGCTTTGTTCTTTCTCAGGATTGATTTGGCCAACCATGGCCTTTTTGTGGTTCCATAAAAATTGTAGAATTTTTTTCCTACTTCTGTAAAAAAATGCAATTATGTTGTTGCTGGGGATTGCATTAAATCTACAGATCACTTTGGGTAGTATGGATATTGTAATAATATTAAGTCTTCTAATCCATGGGTATATCTTTCTATGTGTTTGTGTCTTCTTTCATTTCTTTTACAATGTTTTGCAGTTTTCAGTGTAGAAGTCTTTCAGCTAATTAGTTAAATTTATTCATAAGTACTTTTTTCTTTTTGGTGCTATTGTAAATGGGATTGATGACCTATTTGTTCTTCAGATGGTTCATTGTTAGTGTATAGAAACACACCAGACTTTTACAAGTTGATTTTGAATCCTGCACCTTGTTGCTATAATTTTTATTAGATTCCAGAGTTCCAAAAAAGTTGATCTTGTCAATTTGTGCCTTCTTAATAGTTGCTTCAGTGAGGAAATGCTTCTTGGAGAACTCTACTCCACCATTTCCATGACATCATCTTTCTTAAACCATACATTTTGGTGTCATACTTTAATTTTTATCCAATTCAAAATATTTAAAAATTTTCCTTATATTTTTTGACCCATGGTTTATTTAGAATTGTGTTACTTACATTTCAAATACTTATTATTTTTCCAGATATTTTTCTATGACTGGTTCTTAGTTTAATACTGTTTTCAGTCAAAGAAAATATTCGATATGAGCCATGTTAAAAACATTTATTGAGACTTGTTTTATGGCCCTGCATATGGTTTATCTCAATGACTATTTCCTACGCACTTGTGTATTCTTCTGTTGCTGGGCATTATGTTCAATAAATGCCAATTAGGTCAAGTAGGTTGAATGGATTTTTAGGCTTATTTACTTCCAGTTTTTCTGTTTGTTCCATTAATTATTAGATGAGTGTTGAATGCTCCAAGTATAATTGTGGATTTGTCTAATTCATTTTCATTGTGTTTTTGCTTCATGTATTCTGAAGCTCTCTAATCAGATGCATACAACTTTAGGATTTCCATGTTTTCTTTATAAATTGATTATTTTATCATTATGAATTGTCCTTCTTTCTCGCTGGTAATTATATTTGTTATCTTTATAATGTCAACTACCACTATATATTAAATTCAGCTTTTTATGATCAGTGTTTTCTTGGTATGGCCTTTTCCATACTTTTACTTTAATATAATCTATACTATCATCTGTATCCTTATATTTAAAGGTTATTTCTCACCAACGTATTTGGATCTTTTAAATAGGATGTTAAATAGTTTATTTTTAATGTAATTATTTAAATGTTTGAGTTTAAGCCTACTGTCTTGGTAGTTGTTTTCTATTTTTCCCATCTGCTCCTTCTTTCCTTTTTAACTGCCTATCTTTGGCTTAGTTGAGTAATTTCTAGGTTGCTATTTTATTTCTATCATTGACCATGGCACAGGCAGCAAGATACTCAAAGATAATTTTGACTCTTTCTAAGATTGTTTTTAAACTTGTTCAGGGAAGTTGTAGAGTAACCTTTATTTTATGATAAAATATCACTTTTCAATGTTTTAAATAGTTGGATACATTTTTTCCAGTTTTCTACTTATTTATGGCAGGATTGTAAGGTTAGTCCCTTTCAGTCTATCAAGCTTTGTGTTAGTTTTCTAGGGCTGTTATAACAAAATACCACAAACCAAGTCGTTTAAATAACAGAAATTTATTGTCTCACAGTTCTGGAGGCTAGAAGACTGAACTCAAGGTATTGACTGGACCATGCTGCCTTAGAAGGCACTAGAGAACAATCTGTTCCAGTCCTCTCTACTAGTCTCTGGTAGTTCCCTTGTTTGGGCAGCCTAACTCCAATGATCATACGGCATTCTCTCTCGGCACATAGCTGTATCCAAATTTTCTCTTTTCATAAGGGCATCAGTCATATTGGATTAGGGGCCCATCCTACTCAAGTATGACCTCATATTAACTAGTTACATCTGCAAAAACCCTATTGGCAAATAAGGTCACATTCTGGGTTACTGGGGTTTAGTACTACAACATATGAACATTGGGGGATGCAACCACAAGGATAGAAGCAGAATCCCCCACATGAGTTATTTATGACATCCATCAGAAGTTCTGTCATTCATAAGTTAAGAAACATTATATAGACTGCTATTGCACATAACAAAACTTCGATTTTGGATTAGCCACTATATAAAAGTTACTGTCACACAGAAAATACTGGGGTGCAATTACTAGGTCTGACAAGGTACGTCCTTAAACATGCAACTGTTTCTAATTACTGTTGGGTGGTTGTAAATTTTTGTTATAGGTTATTTTGATTTTGTGTTTTGCTTCATTTCCTTATTGCACTTTTATTATCATATATTCTATTATGATAAAGATGGTCAAGAAACTTATTTAATCTAAGTTTTACACAGGATTTACACAGTGTCCAGGATTAGCTAAATAAATTTGTGGGGGTTTTTTCCATCTTTATACATAAATTATTCATGGTAAGCAGTTCCAAACTTTATATATTTAAAAAATATCAATTAAAATTTCTACTTGAAAAATAACTTGATTAGTATAAGTGTGAAGCTCTGTAGACTCTAAAACATTTTCTGCCTTTGAAAGAAACATCTTATCTCTCTGTCGTAAGTTTTAAATTTTTTTCTTGATGTGAAGATTTTCTAGAAATAGAAATATATCATTGTATACTATTTGACTGCATTTATTTATAAAATGTCTTTATTAATTTTCTTATAATTTTTAATATTTTCTAGTTATGAGTAATATAAAGTGATCAGACTTATAATGACCTTTAATAATAAAGCACTATTACAGATGAGCATTCTTCTATTTTTTATTTTCGTCTGATTGAGTTGAGGTGTTTAAGAAAGATGTTAAATTTTTTTCTTGTATGCTTTTATAATTTCATTAATTTTTATAGTATAATTTGAGTATACTCTGTTAGATTCATGGTCCACCTTTTAAAATGATTATCCATTTTATCCTAATATGATTTTAGCCTTTATTCCTAAAAATTATTTCTTACTAAATTTTATTTTTGTCTTATATTAGCATTACTTCAATTGATTTCTGGTATGTACTTTTTAATCTTCTCATTTAAAAATGTTTTTTGCCGTTTTCCTTTAGGTGTGTCTCTTGTAAGCAGTGTACAGTGACATCTTGTTTAGTTCTTCTTTAAGCCTATGGTGTCATGGTTTTCATAATTGATGAGTTTAATATGTTTATATTAATTTTGATAAACAATATAATTACCCTTGCTTTATGTCATATTTGGATTTTTAAATATTATCCATTTTTTCCTTCCTTTTTCTTCTTGCTTTCTATTGAATTAAAATTTTTAATGTTTCTTTTATTTTCAAATTCTGATTACTTGTTTATGTATGTGTTTTAAAATATTTTTATTAGTAACGCATATTTTGTTTGTTCAGGATCTCAGTCTTCCTTTCTCCCCGTACAAGGTTATTAGCATGCTTTCAATGTATAATGAACAATTCTACCTCTACCTCCATGAATCTCCATGAAGGTTATTTTCATCTAGAGTTTTATTCCATCTTTAAAAAATAGTTAACATTTTTTAGAGTTAACATTTTTTTCAGTATTTAATCTGTTTCTGTGCTGATCAAGGTCATTTTCAACCCACTCCTTCTGAATTCAGGTTTCTTTTTGTTAAGGTATATCCTTTAGTGTTTTTAAATAGGATCTATAAAAGCTAAATTATTATTCTTCATATGTCTCAAAATATGTTTATTTTTCAAATTTGAATGTACTTTAGGTGACCAGAAATTTCTAGGTTGATTGTACCTTTATCAGCATTTTAAAGAAATAAAAGAAAATTTATTTTTAAAAAAAGATATAAAATAAGAGGGATATCTATGGTGGAACAGATAGAAAAAAATTGCAAAATGATAGATAAAATTGTAATGTTTCAGTAATTTCATAAAATGTAAATGGGTTAAATACTTCAATTAAAAGACTAAATGTGTTAGATTGCATAAATACACACATATACACACACACAATGATATAATGCTTACAAGAGATACATATGTTCGTCTATTCAGAAATGGAATTTTGTAAAATTGAGTATCTAATCTACAAACCTAGAAGTGGCAGTTCTAGCCAGTACAATTCATGAAAGAGAAATAAAAGACAAAACAATTAGACAAAATAGGTAAAATTTATATAGAAAAATAATCTAAAAGAATGTTCAAAATATTAGAATCAATAAGTGAATTAACAAAGGTCATAGGATATGACTTAAAAATTAAGAAAAGGGGGCTTCCCTGGTGGCGCAGTGGTTGAGAGTCCGCCTGCCGATGCAGGGGACACGGGTTCGTGCCCCGATCCCGGAAGATCCCACATGCCGCGGAGCGGCTGGGCCCGCGAGCCATGGCCGCGGAGCCTGTGTGTGTCCGGAGCCTGTGCTCCGCAACGGGAGAGGCCACAGCAGTGAGAGGCCCACGTACAGAAAAAAAAAAAAAAAAAAAAAAAAAAAAAAAAAATTAAGAAAAGGGCTTCCCTGGTGGCGCAGTGGTTGAGAGTCCGCCTGCCGATGCAGGGGACACAGGTTCGTGCCCCGGTCAGGGAAGATCCCACGTGCCACGGAGCGGCTGGGCCCGTGAGCCATGGCCGCTGAGCCTGCGTGTCTGGAGCCTGTGCTCCACAAAGGGAGAGGCCAGAACAGTGAGAGGCCCGTGTACCGCAAAAAAAAAAAAAAAAAAAAGGAGAGTATCTTTATGATCTTGGGGAAGAAGGTAAAGATTTCTCGAATAGGACACAAAAACATTGAGCATAAAATAAGAGATTGATAAGTTGTACTCTATTAATTAAAAATAAGAAAATTTTGCCCACCAAATGGCAAGAATAAAATCATGAAAGTTTGTATCTATATACCACTAAATAGTTGCATGTAAAAGGTATATGGAACTTGTATGAATCAATAAGAGACAGATAAGTAACTCAAAAACAATTTAAAGATTTGAACAAAAATATCCCAGAGAGAATTACCATTGGCCAATAAGCACATGAAAAGATGCACAACATCATTCATGATCATGGAAGTGCAAATTAAAACATATTGTGATAGCATTACATGAAAATATGCTCAACATCACTAATTATCAGAGAAATGCAGATCAAAACTACAATGAGGTATCACCCCACACTGGTTAGAATGGCCATCATGAAAAAGTCTATAAACAATAAATGCTAGAGAGGGTGTGGAGAAAAGGGAACCCTCCTACACTGTTGGTGGGAATGTAAATTGGTACAACAATTATGGAGAACAGTAAGGAGGTTCCTTAAAAAACTAAAAATAGAACTACCATATGATCCAGCAATCCCACTCCTGGGCACATACCAGGACAAAACTATAATTCAAAAAGATACATGCAGCCCAATGTTCATAGCAGCACTACATATTTACAATAGCCAAGACATGGAAGCAACCTAAATGTCCACTGACAGATGAATGGATAAAGAAGATGTGGTACTTATATACAATGGAATATTATGCAGCCATAAAGAAGAATGAAATAATGCCATTTGCAGTAACATAGATAGACCTAGAGATTGTCATACTGAGTGAAGTCAGACAGAGAAAGACAAATGTCATATGATATCTCTTATATGTGGAATCTAAAACAATGATACAAATGAACTTACAAAACAGAAACAGAGTCACAGATGTAGTAAAGAAACTTATGGTTTCTTTACTACATCAGGGGGAAAAAGGGGGAGGGATAAATCGGGAGATTGGGATTGACATATACACACCACTGTATATAAAATAGATAACTAATAAGGACCTACTGTATAGCATGAGGAACTCCACTCAAACTCTGTAATGGCCTATATGGGAAAAGAATTTTAAAAAGAGTGGATATATGTCTATGTAAAACTGATTCATTTTGCTGTACAGCAGAAACTAACACAACATTGTAAATCAACTATACTCTAATAGAAATTAAAGAAAAAAAACCACATTGTGATAGCATTAACACCCATAAGCTAGACCAAAAAATGAAAATGTTGATTAATAAAATGTATTTAATAGACATTATCACTCAAGCAGATAGCATACACTTTTAATATGTAAATGGTGGTTTATAAAATTTAATAGTATTTCTATATTCTTATCATTTTCCAATGAAATAGAAATAAATAACTACCCTGACTAAAATATTTACTTAGAAAGTTAAGAAACACAGCAGGAAAAGCCTTGTATCTAATATAACAATAATAACAATAATAAATACTTTATACCTACTAACTCACACTAACCATAACGCCAGAGGTAGGTAAAATTATTCCCCGGAAACTGAGGCCACAGGTATATTTAGTCACCTGCCTGATGTTTTCTCCTTGTTCTCAAGAATCTGATGGCTGCTCTGGAGTTAACACAGCAAATCAGTTCACCTTGATCTCAGGCCTCTACACCCTCATTCAGACAGGTTCATTTTGATGATGCTAATGGCATCATCAAATGCTGCAGTGTGTAGTCATCTTTTGTATTTACTTTGCCTCTATTCTGTTGTCTATTAGTTCTAACCTATTATTTGGCATTTTCTCAAATATTCTATTCCAAGGCTTTTTCCTTTTCTTCTTTATGGAACTGATAAGGTTCTGTTGTTGCTGTTTTCCTTGGAGGGGTAGGTATATTTTCTGTAATTCTGGAAGACTTTTGGTGGAAGGTTAGAGATATGAATATGCTCACTCTTTCACCCTGCGTCCTGAGGTGGAAACCCCTAGAAGGACTTTAAGCAGAGATGCATAGGGTACTAATGACCAACAAGACTATTTAGGATTTTTTTTTTCTTGAAGCCGGAGTCAAAGCAGCCATTTTTAACTATGTAACTGGGAAAATGGTTGTATGTATAACTTACAGATTTTCTTTTCAATTATAGACTAAGACAAAAAATTCCACATTTCTTTTGTGTGTGTGACTCTCCAGTCTCCACCTCATCAAAGCAGGTTTAAAAACAACTTATCAGACACTTATGTTTATACTTGATAAATGAGATATCCTTTATGAGACCTCAGGTGTGAAAACATGTATATAGGACAAAATAGTCAATGACTAGTTTTTTTAAGAAAGGCCACTTCAAAGGCTGAAAAACAGCTTATTTCAACTTCTGACTTTTTATTTTTTTTTAGTGTAACATCTATTCCTTTAATCTTATAGATTCATCTTCTTTAGTTCATGGTTCATTCCTCATTCAATTAATAGAATTTTGGTGTCCTCCAGACATTCTTGGGATTCTTTAAAATAATAGGATCATGGCAAAATTAAAGTACCATGGTATGTACTGATCACTGGTAAATTTAGAGGATGCTGATATAATATTTAATATAATGTGAAGAAGAGAAACTAAAATTTGGGGGATTAGGTAATAAGGGTTTTGAAGAGAACTGATGTTTATTGAGTGCCTACTATTAATACTAATTTTTAACCTTTTTCGAGAAATAACGAGTTAGGTACTGTGCTAACCATGTAACATTTATTAGCTCATTTGCTTTTCACAGTAATTCAAAAATGAGTTTTCTCATTTCAGAGGTGATGATACCAAGGCTCACAAAATGAGGAGTTGAAGGGCCCAAAAAAGATTTAGTCACTAATCATATGAGAATGAGAGGGCAAATTTTTCACACAGATAGAAATGGCAAAATCAGGCAAAATATCATGTCTCTCCATTTCTTGCTTTTCTCCACAACTTATTTTTCTTACAATGCCAAAGTCAGCATACTAATTACGTAAGCTTATTCCCCTGGTCTTACCATTTGATAATAATTCTGGAAAAATGCAAACTGCAGATCAAATATGCAACTTTGTTAAGATACTAGCTAATGTAAAATTGGAATAAGTGATTCCTGATCTCAGGGGACTGTCATTTGACCACATATGTTCATGATCCAGTTTTAGAAACTTGGCCAATTCAAATTAAAACTTTCCATTTTGCTAATCACCCTCCAGAAATGACTGCCCAAGAGATGTGAGAACATATGTTGGTAACTGATTCAGCCTTATCTTGCTTCAGCTTCATTTTATTATAAACAATTTATGTGTGAATTACAATGATCCCACCTACTACTTTCAGAACAGTTTCCCTTCCACTAAATATAAGGAACTTAATCACTTTATCAAAATTATATGTCACTGGAACAGAGCTAATCTCACTTTGTAAACTCACTTGTCAGATAGTTCTCAGGCTTAATGTGTATTGTGCAATAAAATAAACTAATTTAAAATGCACTTTTTGCTTATTTTTAATTTTCTTTATGTTAATAATATTGTATTTCCTTATGGCTGATGTACCACAGGCAGTATAGAAATTACTTGTTTTATAAATAGGTAACACAAGAATACCTCTTCTTCAATAATATAGCCTCTTTTTAATACAAGAAGTAAGGAATTAAATTTGTAGAAAACTTTCTTTTGAAATATGTAATGTTTTAGACAGATGTTTTATACTGATTTTAAGCATCTTAATGTTTGAAGGAAGCTTAAGAGAATACTGTTTCTTTTGAGATATGAATCATGATATATTCTCCCATTTTTGAATAGACTTGCCAAGTATCTAAAAGGTCAGACGAGCAGTCCAAAGTCATACAAGAAGGGTGAGTCACAAAAGGGAGATAAGAATGCAGGTTTTTCTGTTTTCTGGTATATATTTTTGTTATTTAAAAAAAATCTGATAAAGTGTAGTCCTAGTTATCTGCAACTAATATGTTTATTTAAGATTAAATCAAAGGGAGGTGGTAACTCTGGCCATTTCCATATCGTTCTTACCCAGTGGTATATAGTATACCACTATATATATATATAATACATATATAATTATGAGGATGAATTGCTGAACATTGGACGATTGATATGAAGGAATATCAGATTTTTAAATGCTGAACATTTGGCAAAACTGAAAAAGACATCATTTATGCATGCCAGATGAAACTTACTGGCTTCTCATATATATCAAAATATTGTTCTAGGAACAAAAATTATCTTAACCAAAAATTAGAACTATAACTCCATGTGTCTTTAAAGCACATGTAAAGTTTTTATATAACATTCTTCAATAAATTCTATTTTAAGTTCTCTATTCTAGGCATTTTCACAGCCATTTGGTCCTTACAACATCTCTTTGAATAGATAGGAAAATATTACCATCATTTTAAAATTTGATTTTATTTATTTAATTTTATTTCACCATTTCCATTTTAATAGTTAAAAGAAAAATCAAGGATAATTAATTTAAAATATTTCCCCAGTCACATGCACTGGAAGTGATAGATTTGGAACATCTCCCAGGTCTTAATTCACATTATGTTTATAATCCACCATCTTCTTATGCTAATACTCTTGTCATACAATGTCCTACTTGCAAGTCAGCTGCCCTTGCCTAAAATTTGTTACCTCTGGCAGTGAAATAGATGGAAATTAACTTGCCTCCAAAAGTAGTGAAGCTGGAACTTACTATCAGTGAGTTTTCAAAACTATTGGCACTCCAAATAGTGAATCACTTGACTTCAAGCAGACATAATTTCCAAATAATAGCTGGGAATGGTTTAAACTCAAGCTGTTAATGTTTTAAAAAGAATAAATAAGAATACAGTAAGTAATTAGATAAATACATAATAAATTGTGATACAGTGAACTTAATATTATTTAAGAAAAAATTGGTAAATACTATTTTAAATTCATAATCTTGGTGAAGAAAATGGTGGTTTTAAAGGCTGTTTGAAAACCTGTGAAGAGTTCCGACTTAGGCGGTGTTGCTTGAAATAGCATAGCTATTTGATATAATTTTAGAAGACAGTTATTTTTCTAGGATGTAGTCTTCTAATATTTTATCATGGTAAAAATGTCAATTTGTGTTTAAATAAGAATTTTGAAATTTCATTCATACATAGTGTCACTCCAAAATTCTAAGTAGTTCTAATTGTTCTAAACTTTTGCTTTAGTTTTTTGGAAGTTAAGAGATTACGGAGAGGCTAGAGCAATTTTATTTTAAAAATAAATCATCAGGGCTTCCCTGGTGGCGCAGTGGTTGAGAGTCCGCCTGACTACGCGGGGGACACGGGTTCCTGCCCCGGTCTGGGAAGATCCCACATGCCGCGGAGCAGCTGGGCTCTGGCCAGCCATGGCCGCTGAGCCATGGCCGTTGAGCCTTTGCGTCCGGAGCCTGTGCTCCACAACGAGAGAGGCCACAGCAGTGAGAGGCCCGCGTACCGCAAAAAAAAAAAAAAAAATTATCACTCTGGCATCCAGGTGATTTATACACTGGCTTACAGTTTTTCACTGCAATATTAATAAAGACTCAGTGTTTTTTATTTTTCAGGAAGCTTTATTAAATTAAATTAAAATAATTTAAAATTTATTTAAATTGAAGGAAATGAAAAGTATTACTGTAATCTCACTCAGTGCCTTAGAATCCACTCTTCAAAATGTAAACTGAATGTATGGATATATAAATGTTTTCATCCTACTTGTTTATTTTCAAAAAGTAAAGAATGATTGTAATTTTTAAAATGCCATCGAATGAGTGAAGGTAGTCTTTTCATTCACAAAAGGTTAGTTTTTCACAACTTTGGACACTGTATGAACTCTCTTAATTTAATACTAGACCCTGGAGATCTATTATGCCTCTACTTTGCCAGTTCTGTCCAAAGCAGCACAGGTGGCCATTCAACAAGAGGCTGTCACTATCTGTTAGTGACATACAATTCTTATTCCCTATTTTCCAATTCATGTTATTATGAACTGAATTCCCCCAACCCTCAAATTCATATGTTGAAGCCCAAAACCCAGTGTGACTATAATTCAGGATAAGGTTTTTAAGGAAGTAATTAAGGTTAAATGAGGTCATATGGAGCTTTAATCCAATAGGACTGGTGTCCCTATAAGAAGAGACATGAGTGAACTCACCATCTCTTTCTTTAAGCACAGATGAAAGGCCATGTGAGGACACAGCAAGATGCAAATTGGGAAGAGAGACCTCACCAGAAACCAGTCCTGAAGATGCCTTGATCTTGCACCTGTACTCTCTAGAAATGTGAGAAGATATACTTCCGTTGTGTAAGCCACCACCTCTGTGATATTTTGTAATGGCAGCCTGAGCAAACTATACACATTTATACCCACTTTTTCCTAACTTTTGTAACTTGTATACCAAGTCTTTTATTTTTCTCTTTATGCTATCCTTCTCAGAAGTGCTACTTCTTGCTGCATGGTAATGTCTTTATCATTCTACCTCCCACTGAGAAATAATATCCAAACTAATAAAATTAGAAATGACTATAATTTCTAGGAAGTATATTGGAACATAAAGAATAGAATAACTATCCATCAAAAAAATAGACTTATGCAATCTCTATCAAAATACCACGGTATTTTTTTTGCAGAAATAGAAATATCTATCCCAAAATTCAATGGAATCTCAAGGGACCTCAAATAACTAACAAATCTTGAAAAAAGAACAAAGTTGAAATGCTCACACTTCCTGATTTCAAAACTTATTACAAAGCTATAGTAATCAAACCAGTATGGCACTGGAGTAAAGATAAACATATAGATCAATGGAATAGAATAGAGAGCCCAGAAATACATTCTCCTTTAAAAGGTCAAATGATCTTTGATAAAAGTGCCAAGACCATTCAATGGGAAATGAAAGTCTTTTCAACAAATAGTGTTAGGGAAACTGAATATTCCCATACAAAAGAATAAAGTTGGACACTTACATCATATACAAAAATTAACTTAAAATGGTTCAAAAGCCTAAATGTAAGAGCTAAAATTATAAACTTTTAGAAGAAAGGGGAAAAACTTCATGACATTGGACATTGAAATGGCTTCTTTGATATGACACCAAAAACATAGGCAACAAAATAAAATAGATAAATTAGATTACATCAATGTAAAAATTTTTGTGCCTCAAAGGACGCAATCAGTGGAGTGAAAAGGTAACCTACAGAATGAAAGAAAATATTTGCATATCACTTATCTGATAAGAGTCAATATCTGGAATACAGAAAGAAATCCTACAACTCAACAACAAAACAATCCAATTAAAAAATGGGCAAAGGACTTGATGAAATGTTTCTGCAAAGAGGAGACACACATGGCCTACCAGTGCATAAAGAGATGCTCAACATTAGGAAAATGCAAATCAAAACCACGAAGAGATACCACCTCACACCCATCAGGATGTCTACTATTAAAAACCAAATATAATAAGTGTTGTCAAGGATGTGGAGAAAAGGGAACCCTTGTGCACTGTTGGTGGGAATGAAAAATGGTGCAGCTGCTATGAAAAGTAGATGGAGTTTCTTCAAAAAATTAAAAATACAACTACCATATGATCCAGCAATTCCACCTATTGTGGACTAAGTTGTGTTTCTCCAAATTCATATGTTGAATTCCTAACCTCCAGGACCTTAGAATGTGACTATATTTGGATATAGGGTCTTTCAAGTGGCAATTAAATTAAAATCAGTTTGACCCTAATCTAGTATGACTGGTGTTTTTAACAAAGAAGAAATTAGGACACCTATCTACTCAGAGGAAAGATCATGTGAAGACACAGGGAGAAGATGGCCATCTACAAGCCAACGAGAACAGCCTCAGAAAAAAGCAATCATTATGGTTTGAATTTTTGTGTCATTCCAATATTCACCTGTTAGAATCCTAATGCCTAGTGTGATGGTGTTAGGAGCTGGGGCCTTTGGGAGATAAATAGGTTGACAGTAGAATCCTCATGAATGGGATTAGTGATCTGATAAAAGAGACCTCACAGAGCTCCCCAGCTTCTTTCATCATGTGAGAACATGATGAAAAGTCTGCAACTTGGAAGAGGGCCCTCGTGTGACCATTCTGGTACCCTGAGCTCAGACTTCCCACCTCCAGAACTGTGAAAAATATATTTTTGTTGTTTTTAGGCTACCGGGTCTATGGTATTTTGTTATAGGAGCCTGAAGGGACTAAGACACCAACCCTATAGCAGTGTCCACAATAGCCAAAAAGTGGAAGCAACCCATGTGTCCCTTGACAGATGAATGGATAAGTAAAAATGGAATATTATTCAGCCTTTAAAAACTCAGGAAATTCTGACACATAATACAACATGGATGAACCCTGAGAAGACTATGCTAAATGAAACAAGCTAGTCACAAAAGGACAAATGCTGTATGATTCCACTTATATGAGGTACCTAAAGTGATCAAATAAAAGACAGAAAGTAGACAGGTGGTTGACAGGGGCTGTATGAAGGCAGGAATGGTGAGTTGCTCAATGGGAACAGAATTTCAGTTTTGCAAGTTGAGAAGGGTTCTGGAGATTGATTGTACAACAATGTGAATATACTTAACACTACGGAACTATATACTTAAAAATGGTTAAGATGATAAATTTTATGTTATGTGTGTTTTACCACAATTTAAAAAATAGGTTTCTGCAATGTGATGATCTTGTTTAGATGTTAGTGGTTGCTATTGTTTTGAACATCAGTATGAGTATTTTTTTAGCTGTAGTATTATTATAGATATATAGAAACTGGAGTTACCAGATAAAGCATAAGATTCCCAGTTAAATTTGAATTCAAATAAAAAAAATGAATACTCATTATTATAAGTGTGTCCCAAATACTGCACGGCACATCCTTATATTAAAAATAATATTTTTTGTTTCTCTGAAATTTAAATTTAATTGGGCACTCTGTATTTTTATTTGCTAAATTTGGCAACTCTAATAAAAATATGCATTTTCATGATACGTTGCCATAGAAGAGTGCATGCTACTCTGCATAAAATAAATGTAGTATCTTACATTTGAGTACATGGAATTGTAAAGTGAGGGACTAACTGAGATGTCAAATTACCAGGACCAGTGACATTATGAGAGCTATAGGTGGCCCTGGTAAAGGTGTTCCTTCCATAAATAGCAATTCTAACCTCTAGTTTTTTATCTAGTTTCTCACTCTTCTGTGGCATTTGAAATATTTCTACATTTAAACCTATTTGACCTCTTTTTGAAATATAATTTTTTTATTAGGGGTAACATCTTAAAAGTATTTTTTGAGATGTAAAGTAATTGATTTACACTCACATACACATATTTATTTCTGTGACCAAATAAATCTATTAAATATTGACTCAAATCAGTTAAATTTTGGAAAATTCTGCCTTAACTGATTCTTAATCATTATCATCTTAACTCAGACATATGCTGAATAGTCATATACGAATAAGGGACAGCAGAAAGTACATGTAATGTGTAATCAGAAAGTCTTTGTTTGTATCCTGGCTTTGCTATTTTTTGGTTTGGTGATCTTGGACCAGTCATATAGTCTCTTTTGTAACAGTGATATAGTAATAATACTTACTTCTCAGGATGATTGTGAAAATTTAAAATGAGTGTAAAATTATATATCAACCTACCTTTTGATAGGAAAACATGTAGGAAGCTATTAGGACATGAGGAATTTGAGAGGAGTAAATGAGAATGGGCTTGACCAGAGTCCAAAGTGCTGCCATTGGCAAGTGGGAAGAAGTAGAGACTGGGTACTCGGGAAGCAAAGAAGAGAAATAGACCCTGAAAGGTATAAATGCATTAAAGTAGTAATAAAAGCAAATCACTGACCTTCTATGTATTTCTTGATCTTTCTCACTTTGGACAAAACAAGTAAACAGAGAAACAGAATCAACTGTTTAGAGTGAGAGTTAAGTAGAAGAGAGATTTGGGGTTATATCCCTCTTCTACTTTTATAGATTACTATACTGAATATACTCTGGAACAAAAGGAAGAAAAAGGAAATACTATATATTGAACAACTAATGGAAGCCAGATATTTTATTAAATTTTTAACGCACACTTATTCAATACTTGTTATTTCTTTTTTACAGATGAGAAAATTTAGATGTAATGCAGTTAAGGAGCCTAAGATCACACAGCTCATTAAGTAGCACAACATAGATCCAAACCCAGGCTATCTAAATATCTAAATTCAAAGGTTTAATGTATGACACATACAGCCTTCCTAAATGTTCTTTCTTCCTGCTTTACCCATAGAACTAGTAGGTGTACACATTGTATATGAGTCAAAGCATCACAAATCTCATTTGTACCTAGTCTTGGGAGACACAGTATAACACACACACACACACACACACACACACACACACTGAGTTGGCCAAAAAGTTCATTTGGGTTTTTCCATAACATGTACAACCCCGAATGAACTTTTTGGCCAATCCAATATTCCAAAATGTATATGTTTATATAATATACACATATGCATAAAGATATATATCCTCATATATGTATATATGTGACAAAAATAATTAAAATGCTTGCAAAAATGAATGATTTTATGGTTGACAATGGGTGAAATACTGGCATGGTAGAAATACTAAGTTTGTTTACTATACACATCAAATTCAGAAGAATTGTACTCATATGGCAAGGAGACAGAATTTATGAATCCCATCTTCACACTTACCAACTTGCATTAGTACATTAGAGGACAAGCAACCTTAAATAACAAATATTTTTTGAAAAAACAGCTTTAAACACTGTTTTTGGATGCTATATTATATTGAATACCTTATCAAAATAATGAAGTTAATACAACTGTATAGATGCATTCAATGAGAAAAAGTATGGGCTATTTATTTAATAATCAGTGCTGAAACATCAATGTATCAACCTGGAAAAAATTTAAAACAGATCTCTTGTCTCACACTATTTACAAAAATTAACACTAGTTGAATATAAATGCCAAATCTTTTCTTACAATACTGCAAGAAAGTCTATAGATAGTTAATGTATAATATTAGAAACCTAGAGTATCTAGAAACTCAGAGTTTTGCTAAATAAAATTTAAGCCATTTGTAGGGCAAAAACAAAATAATATGCAAGATCAATAGACACATGATATATCTGAAAAAAATGGCAATGCAAATAGCAGGCAACAAGTTTCAGCAATACACAAAGAGTTTTTACAAACTGACAAGAAAAAAGACAAAACATACAATATAAAAATGGACAGAAGATATGAATACACAATGTACCAAAAGCAAATCCAAATGACTAATACACTTGGGAAAAAGGAAATTCACTAATTACCAGGGAAACAGAAATCAATATAACAACGATTTAACCCGAGAACATTTTAAAATGCTCTAAAACCTAATGCTGGTATGGATATGTGGTATAAGGTACTGTCTTAGATTGCTTGTTGAACTGTAATGCGATTTACCTTTTTAGCCTTCTGTTCCAGAACTCTCTATATTGATATGCAATATGAGAATCTGATAGTATCTACTAAAATTTTAAAAAAGCTATTCCTTTCCTAGAAAGCTATTCTGCAGAGGCAAAAAAAAAAACAACAAGCAAACGAGCAAACAATTTGTAAGAGCTTATACATAAAGATATATATGGCAGAATTGCTCAGGGTAATGAAAAACAAAAGTAAAAGTAGTATGAAAAACCCAACTCTGAATATGTGTGTATGAGTATGTATATTATTATATATGATCTATAAAGGTTATTAAAATGTGGAGAAAAATACACATGGACATACACTAAGTTGTTAATCAGGATTGTCTAAAGGGAAGGGGTTGGGATGAGCTCCTGCAATTAGGAAAAAGAAAGTGATGGATGAGAGAAACGTGTCCATGCTAAAACATTACAAGAAATAATTCCACTTACAAGAAAGAAAAAAAAAAGCATAAATTAAAATATGCCCCTTGTTATAGCAGTGGAAATTAAAAGATGACTGTTGTTTTGTTTTGTTTTAGCCTATTTTGGATCAAGTAGAAAGATTAATATCAGTATTTAGAGAATTCCTATTTATGACAAGAAGACTAAAAATCAAATTAATAAAACCACATCATAAACTAAGTTTTTTAAAAAATACAGCTGCATGTAAAAGCAATAAACTAGATTTTTAAGCTTATTCAAAATAAGCCCAACTATACTGAATAAAATAAATGAAATAATGATTTTGGAAATTAAGTAAGCCATTCATATTTTCTCATATTGGAGCTTTTACATTAGTTGCAATGGGATGAAAGCCAGGAAACTTGTTTCTAGCCAATAATTAGCTAATTGAAAGTGAACAATCCAGGAATCTGTTCATTTAAATTAGGCTGTGGTGTCTTTAAAAAAAAACTAGAAATTTTGAGTAAACTGTTGAGTAAAATTTTAAGTTAAACTGTCTTTTTTTTTGGTAGTTTGCTTGACTTCACTTTTAACTGCTAGAAGCTGATCCTTTTTATGTTCATATTTAAGGAAGTGCTGAAGGTCGTATCACTCAAAGCCAACCCCATCAGGCATCCTACCAAGATAATCTGTGAAGAGGTCAGAGGTGGAAATGAAACAGAGAAGAGGCAGATTTTACCAGTCCAGTTCAAGGAATTTCTCACTCTCCTCATAGAGGACCTCTTTTCAATGGAAAGGGAAAGGGCTGCACTATGAAGACAATGGAATTCCCTCCATTTTATGTAGATTTATTTTTTCATGAGATAAAAGTAACAAAGTGTTTGTATTCTTTATACAGAATATAATGTTTTATTGAAAGTAAATTATTTATTTGGGGTTTACTAGTGCTCAGCTGAACTGTGTCCCCTCAAAATTTCTGTGTTGAAGCCTTAACCCCCAACATGACTGTATTTGGAGACAGGGCATGTGAGGAGGTGATAAAGGTTAAATATCATAAGAGTGAGGCCCTATCCAATAGAGATGGGGGACTTATAAGAAGAGGAAGAGATACTGAAACAGGAGGGAAGGGGCAGGGCACAACCTTTAAAAGAATAACATAGCCCGAGGACATGACATAAACTGATTAGAACCAAGCAGGTCCAAGATGGCAGACAAGTCAACTTCCACTAGACCTTGAGCCTCAGTAGTATGCTCACTGTAACACATCGGCAAGCTAAATGACACACTCACAGGCACCATGACAGTTCCAAGGCTGACCATAAAGGTCAAAAAGTGGGCGGTAGCCCAATTCCTGGAAATCCCTACCCCTTCCCCAAAATAGCTGGAATACTCCTCCCACTCATTAGCCTATGAAATTACCCACCCCCAAAAAATATGACAACCCCATAACCTGGGGCCACTGTCGCCTTCTGAGATGGCCTACACTCTGTCTGTGGAGTGTGTTTCTCTCTAATAAATGCACTTCTTACCTATCACTTTGTCTTTCACTGAATTCTTTCTGTGATGAGACATCAAGAACCGGAGCTTCATCAAGTTCTGAGACCAGGTGTGCGATCTCAGTTAAAAGACCGTGGGTTCAAGTCCCAATCTGCGTTGCATGGTTTCAATACCAGAGCTCTCTCTCTCTACCTTGTAAGGACATGGAGAGAAGGTGGCTGCATGCAAGCCAGGAAGAGAGCTCTCACAGGAAACTGAATGCTGCCAGAACATTGATCTTGGACTTTCCAGCTACCAGAACTGTGAGAAAATAAATTTTATTTAAGCTATCCAGTCTATGGTAATGACAGCGTGAGCAGACTAAGACAACTAGTAAAACAATGTGTCAGTTTTCTATTTCATTTGTGGTTGCTTTGATTCTTTTGATAGCTGAAAAAGGTGATGAATATTCATTTGAATCAATAGCTTCATTATAGCAACTGTTTTTCTAATTTAATGAGTAGACTTAATATCAAGTTCACCCTGTTTGAAAGCTACCATGATTTTATTTTTTTATTTTATTTTTTAAAATAAATTTATTTTATTTATTTATTTTTGGTTGCATTGGGTCTTCATTGCTGCATGTGGGCTTTCTCTAGTTGCGGCGAGCGGGGGCTACCCTTTGTTGTGGTGCGCGGGTTTCTCATTGCGGTGGCCTCTCTTGTTGCTGAGCATGGGCTCTAGGCATACGGGCTTCAGTAGTTGTGGCTCACGGGCTCTAGAGCACAGGCTCAGTAGTTGTGGCACACGGGCTTAGTTGCTCCACGGCATGTGGGATCTTCCTGGACCAGGGCTTGAACCCGTGTCCCCTGCACTGGCAGGTGGATTCTTAGCCACTGCGCCACCAGGGAAGCCCTACTATGATTTTATATTGCAATTTATTTTTAAATTTTTAGTGAATATTTGGAAAATAAGAATTTTGCATTTTCTATTTTTTATACTTAAAAATCACATTTATACAATTTTTCCAGCGTGGCATTTGAGGTGATGATAGTTAAAGCTGAGTTGACACAAAATTTAGCCTCTCTTTTATGTTTAAGGACAGATGCTTAAAAGTTAGTCTCTAGACGTCAGTATTTCAAACTCAGAAGTATAAGGAGTTTGTTGAACATCAGCTCCAAGATTTTCCTTATATAAACCAAAGCACTGATTCAAGGGGATTTAAATGACTTACATTCAGTTATAAATTTTGTCAGTGGTGAGAAAGGGGAAAATTTGCTGGCATAGTGGCTGTGGAAGAATAAATGAGAATTGGAACAGAAACCACATGTTGCAAAGTGTATCCTGAATCACAAAATAAAGGGTGCCAGAGAAAATTATGTTTATCACACACCATCTAAACTCTCATTCTTTTAGCACTGGTTTATTTAGACCCTTCTACTTTAGATAAAACCACAGGTAAACTGATAAACAATCATTCCACATGGATTCGTAAATCCTAAAGATAAAGACCTCCAATAGTTCCAGCAACTCCCTAGGTTACACAATATGACCAGTCTCTCTCAAAGTCACCCTAGGAATCTAGCATCTAAAACTCTACTAACTTCACCCTCTTCCCTTTGCAGTATTGTAAGCAGATAGGGTAGTGGGTCCCCAGAGAAAGAGACCAGGCATGGGCTTTCTTGACATAAGAGAAGCCATTTTTGGCTCAAGGCATTTTGTGATCTAAGCTTGGCCACAGTGCTTGCCCTTGAACGGGTCTCAGTAATTAATGATCTTAAGAGAAGTGAGGGAAGGCAGGAACAAAGGAAAAGCAGTTAAGAAACAACAGTTCAGTGATAAAACATTCCTAGTTCCTCCTCAAGGGATATACATAACAATCTGATACATATCTTTGAGTTCTGCAGGAACTAATACCCCCAACCAGGTGGAAGATAGAATGATGATGACGACCATTTCTGACTTCAGTCAACTGAAGTTTGCACTCTGTCCACCTTTGCCCCAATTCTATGCTGAATTTTTCTCTGCTCAAGCCCCTTCATGAACATGCATACAATGCCCAAGCCCCTTTATAAGTATGCATGTACACTTAGCTTAAAAGTTCCAAAATTTTGCAGTTCGGAGAGATGCTGCTTTGGGAAAGATCCCTGGTGTTCTCCTTACTTGCTGCAAGTAATAAATTCTTCCTTTTCCTGCTCTTTGGCTTGGTTGTGTGTTTTGGCTCAACACCCACCAAGAGATGGACCCAGATTTCAGGTAACATTTTGTATAGACAAACTTATTTAATATAATAAATTATACCTGACATAATTATATATCATTATATTATAATATAATGCATGAAACATGGTACATTGTACATATTCATGTAATAGTTTGACAGGTCCATTTAAATGGTTATTCTTTTTCTATTTTTCTTTTTATATTCAGTTAAAATTAGAAGTTCTAAAATCAGAGAGCAAAGTAAGTAATACATTTTTAGAAGTTAAAATGTTACATGGTAAAAGTATCTTCTTCATGAAAATAAATACTTTTTGTCATATAACTATCATGTCAGATTAAAAATTGCTTGGCAAGCTATAATGAAAAACACATCTTTACCACGCAGAAATTAAACGAGCTTACTAAACTAACTTCGTCTCCCTGAGCCTTTGTTTTCTCATTTGTAAGTTTGGGATAGAGAAGAAAAGAGCAGAAAATTGTAATCAGGTGAGGCTATTGGTCTTAGTGACTGAGATGGTAAAACAGTACCTGATCCCTTCTACTCTCTCTTCAATTGTCCGGTGTGAAGTAAAATCATATTTTATGACAAGGCAAGAAAAATTTAAACATAAAAAATTCTTCTCTGCCCTTTGGCCTCCTCTCTCCCCCCACTGTGCACTGTGTATCTGTATTATGCATCGCCCAAACCTCCCCCAGCAGCAGGAATACCTGCACAACCATAAAGTGCAACATTCTCCTAGCATCAACAAGACAACTTCTTAAAAGATAGCATTCCTTCTTGATCTTGTAAGGGGTCACATGACCTACCACGATGACACTTAGATCTGGATTACGTAAACTGTCAATAATACATCATTTGATGTACAGCCCTCTGTCTCAAAAACTAACATAACTGTGCCTTGAATTCTAAGGGGTGGAGCAATTCTTAGAGTTTTCTGAGATACTCTTCCCGGGTTATAATCCTCAAATTTGGCTCAAATAAAAATTTCCATTTCTTTCTTAGATCAACTGATTAATTTTTCATTAACATTAGTTTGTCAATGTTTCCCTATTCTGTTTCTGCACCTCCCCTTTTCTCCCCATGAATCATTCCCCAAGGCTAGAAAACAAAACAAAACAAAATCAAGTTACTTCCTAGGCCTCAAGGCAAATTCTCATCACTCTTTCAATATAGTTCAGGCTAGGCCTATTTACTTTCCTATGACAGGTTCTGCTCTACCTGATAAAGGATTATCATCAGCCTTTCCTTGTTATGCAAACAAATTAAAGGTATAAAAACAGAGAACATAAAGAGACAGTTTAACTTTATTTTTTATTTTTTTTTTTTTGTGGTACGCGGGCCTCTCACTGTTGTGGCCTCTCCCGTTGCGGAGCACAGGCTCCGGATGCGCAAGGCTCAGCGGCCATGGCTCACGGACCCAGCCACTCCGCGGCATGTGGGATCTTCCCAGACCGGGACACGAACCCGTGTCCCCTGCATCGGCAGGCGGACTCTCAACCACTGCGCCACCAGGGAAGCCCCAGAGACAGTTTAACTTTAAAAAATATTATCTTCCCTGGATTTTTAATATACACCTTCTCACCAAATGTTCTCGTTTGTTATTAGGAAGATTACAAAACATTGCAACTATATATTTTCACAATAAACTTGTTATCCATTTTCATTCAAATGAGACTTTTTACCACTCAATTTAATATTGACATTTGGAAGCCCACCAAAAGTGATAAACCAGGGTTAGCACAAATTATGTTGTTCCCTTACCTGAGAAACAAATGAGTCTTCTGCATTGTTGTTGACAGAATGAATATCCTTACATTGCCATGTTTTACTCAGAAATTAGGTGCATTACTATCACACATGACAAAATATCCTTTGCTACTCTTCAATCTTCAGTCTGAAATGATAAATTATAAAAACATTCTTTTTAGGGTTTTAAAAAAATCACGGCTAGTATGAATTACTTTTGCAATTTCTTTAACAAACTTTGATAGAAAAGACTTAAAAAATGTCTTTGTAACTTATCTATTGTAATAGATGGGAAAACATACCCAATTAAGTAAAAATTAAAAGCATAAGCACTGAGTTGACAAAGATAAAGCCAGATAATATTTAATTATGTGATAAATTCTGATTACGTAGGCAATATTGGAAATTATGAGAAAAAAATCTCAAAATATTTTTCCCCTTTTGGTGACAGAATTTTTAAGCTATGAATTAATGACATTATGTTTTTATCTTTCCACTTCTAATTGCCTTATTTTAAATTTCCATAAATCATGTCTAATTTTCTCTAGCCAAAAATGAATGAAATGAGAGAGGGGGAAGATGGCGGAAGAGTACGACGCGGAGATCACCTTCCTCCCCACGGATACACCAGAAATACATCCACACGTGGAACAACTCCTACTAAACGCTGGCAGAGGACCTCAGACCTCCCAAAAGGCAAAAAACTCCCCACGTACCTAGGTAGGGCAAAAATAAAAAGAATAAACAGAGACAAAAGGATAGGGACGGGACCTGCACCTGTGGGAGGGAGCCGTGAAGGAGGAAAGGTTTCCACACACTGGGAAGCCCCTTCGTGGACGGAGACTGCGAGTGGCGGAGGGGGGAAAGCTTCGGGGCCACGGAGGAGAGCACAGCAACAGGGGTGCGGAGGGCAAAGCGGAGAGATTCCCGCACAGAGGATCAGGGCCGACGGGCACTCACCAGCCCGAGAGGCTTGTCTGCTCACCCGCCGGGGTGGGCGGGGCTGGGAGCTGAGGCTCGGGCTTTGGTCGGAGCGCAGGGAGAGGACTGGCGTTGGCGAGGTGAACACAGCCCGAGCCCGAAGGGGTTAGTGCACCACGGCTAGCCGGGAGGGAGTCTGGGAAAAAGTCTGGAGCTGGCGAAGAGGCAAGAGACTTTTTCCTCCCTCTTTGTTTCCTGGTGCGCGAGGAGAGGGGATTAAGAGCGCTGCTTAAAGGTGCTCCAGAGACGGGTGCGAGCCGTGGCTAAAAGCACTGACCTCAGAGACGGGCATGAGACGCTAAGGCTGCTGCTGCCGCCACCAAGAAGCCTGTGTGCGAGCACAGGTCACTATCCACACCTCCCTTCTAGGGAGCCTGTGCAGCTCACCACTGCCAGGGTCCCGGCATCCAGGAACAACTTCCCCGGGAGAGCGCACGGCGCACCTCGGGCTGGTGCAACGTCACGCCGGCGTCTGCCGCCGCAGGTTAGCCCCGCCTCCGTGCCCCTCCCAACCCCTGGCCTGAGTGAGCCAGAGTGCTCGTAGCGGCTGCTCCTTTAACCCCGTCCTGTCTGAGAGAAGAACAGACGCCCTCCGGCGACCTACACGCAGAGACGGGGCCAAATCCAAAGCTGAGCGCCGGGAGCTGTGCGAACAAAGAAGAGAAAGGGAAATCTCTCCCAGCAGCCTCAAGGAGCAGTGGATTAAAGCTCCACTATCAACTTGATGTACCCTGCATCTGTGGAATACATGAATAGACAATGACTCATCCCAAATTGAGGAGGTGGACTTGGAGAGCAAGATTTATGATTTTTTCCCCCTTTCCTCTTTTTGTGAGTGTGTATGTGTATGCTTCTGTGTGAGATTTTGTCTGTAGAGCTTTGCTTTCACCATTTGTCCTAGGGTTCTATCCATCCGTTTTTTGTTTTGTTTTTTTCCTTAAAAAAATTTTTCCGTAATAATTACTTATTTTAATAACTTTATTTTATTTTACTCTCTCTCTCTCCCTCCCTCCCTCCCTCCCTCTCTCTCTCTCTCCTAGAGAAATGGAAATAAAACCAAAAATAAACAAATGGGACCTAATGAAACTGCAAAGCTTTTCACAGCAAAGGAAACCATAAACAAGACCAAAAGACAACCCTCAGAATGGGAGAAAATATTTGCAAATGAAGCAACTGACAAAGGGTTAATCTCCAAAATTTACAAGCAGCTCATGCAGCTCAATAAAAAAACAAACAAACAACCCAATCCAAAAATGGGCAGAAGACCTAAATAGACATTTCTCCAAAGAAGATATACAGATTGCAACAAACACATGAAAGGATGCTCAACACCATTAATCATTAGAGAAATGCAAATCAAAACTACAATGAGATATCATCTCACACCAGTCAGAATGGCCATCATCAAAAAATCTACAAACAATAAATGCTGGAGAGGGTGTGGAGAAAAGGGAACAACACTCTTGCACTGCTGGTGGGAATGTGAATTGGTACAGCCACTATGGAGAACAGTATGGAGGTTCCTTAAAACCTACAAATAGAACTACCATATGACCCAGCAATCCCACTACTGGGCATATACCCTGAGAAAACCATAATTCAAAAAGAGTCATGTACCAAAATGTTCATTGCAGCTCTATTTACAATAGCCAGGAGATGGAAACAACCTAAGTGTCCATCATCGGATGAATGGATAAAGAAGATGTGGCACATATATACAATGGAATATTACTCAGCCATAAGAAGAAACGAAATTGAGCTATTTATAATGAGGTGGATGGACCTAGAGTCTGTCATACAGAGTGAAGTAAGTCAGAAAGAGAAAGACAAATACCATATGCTAACACATATATATGGAATTTAAGAAAAAAAAAAGTCATGAAGAACCTAGGGGTAAGACAGGAATAAAGATACAGACCTACTAGAGAATGGACTTGAGGATATGGGGAGGGGGAAGGGTAAGCTGTGACAAAGTGAGAGAGTGGCATGGACATATATACACTACCAAACGTAAAATAGATAGCTAGTGGGAGGTAGCTGCATAGCACAGGGAGATCAGCTCGGTGCTTTGTGACCACCTAGAGGGGTGGGATAGGGAGGGTGGGAGGGAGGGAGATGCAAGAGGGAAGAGATATGGGAGCATATGTATATGTATAACTGATTCACCTTGTTATAAAGCAGAAACTAACACACCATTGTAAAGCAATTATACTGCGATAAAGATGTAAAAAAAAAACAAAAAGGAAAAAAAAAAGAAATAAAAAAAATGAATGAAATGACAAAAGCTTTTAATGATTTATAAAGCAGTAAAAGAACCAACCTAAAATTTTATTCAGTCAGCAAAGGCAGAAACTCTGATTTATTTTTTTGATCAATACTCACATTTTTATAATTCTAAAATAAAACGTATGTCTAGTTCAAATGGATTATTTAGCTTCAAGTATTTTATAGAGGCTCTGAGTTTGTGCAGACATGTAGGACTATAGTTCAGATTCGTGCTGGCAAAAATCTTATAATGCCAAATATTTTGATTGGAATGAGTAGCTGAGTTTAAATAAATGCAGTTTATTTATATTTATATGCTATCACAAAGGAAGAGTCCTTTAGAATTCAGTTATTTCTTGTTCTCAAATGAAACTCCATAGATATCTGCATAATCATTACTTTTGAATTTTAACAATAGGCTATGTCATATTTGGCTCCAGGCCTACCTGAAGGCAATCAAGAAGTTCTACTGATTTTAAGGAAAACTGTATGAAAGTTTCAGATATCAATCTCCTAATCCAAATTTTTGTGTCAATGGCTTCCTAATTCTTTTTTTTTTTTTTTTTTTTTTTTTTTTTTATGTTACATAAATCATCTTCATATTTTATTTGTGAGCAAAATTTGAGGTTGACATACTTATAAACAAATAATATTGGAAGAAAGAGTTTTTTTCACCAACATTGGCTCCCGGTAAGTGTTATTCTCAAAATTAAAAGGTTTTAGTTAAGATCAAATAAAACCGAGACATTATCAGAAGAATATGCATATAGATATCATTTAGACCGTGCCCTAATTAATGCCAGGATTTGTGAAACCTGAAATATAGAGTTGATGTAATCAGGGCCTGCAATCAATGTGCATGTTTTTTTTTTTTTTTTTTATTTTTTTATTTTTTATTTTTTTTTTTGCTTTATCACAAATTTAATCAGTTATATGTATACATATGTTCCCATATCCCCTCCCTTTTGCGTCTCCCTCCCACCCTCCCTATCCCACCCCTCCAGGCGGTCACAAAGCACCGAGCTGATCTCCCTGTGCTATGCGGCTGCTTCCCACTAGCTATCTACCTTACGTTTGGTAGTGTATATATGTCCATGCCGCTCTTTCACTTTGTCACAGCTTACCCTTCCCCCTCCCCATATCCTCAAGTCCATTCTCTAGTAGGTCTGTGTCTTTATTCCTGTCTTACCCCTATGTTCTTCATGACCTTTTTTTTTCTTAAATTCCATTTATATGTGTCAGCATACAGTATTTGTCTTTCTCTTTCTGACTTACTTCACTCTGTATGACAGACTCTAGGTCCATCCACCTCATTACAAATAGTTCAATTTCATTTCTTTTTATGGCTGAGTAATATTCCATTGTATGTATGTGCCACATCTTCTTTACCCATTCATCCGATGATGGACACTTAGGTTGTTTCCATCTCCGGGCTATTGTAAATAGGGCTGCTATGAACATTTTGGTACATGTCTCTTTTTGAATTATGGTTTTCTCAGGGTATATGCCCAGTAGTGGGATTGCAGGGTCATATGGTAGTTCTATTTGTAGTTTTTTAAGGAACCTCCATACCGTTCTCCATAGTGGCTGTACCAATTCACATTCCCACCAGCAGTGCAAGAGTGTTCCCTTTTTTCCACACCCTCTCCAGCATTTATTGTTTCTAGATTTTTTGATGATGGCCATTCTGACTGGTGTGAGATGATATCTCATTGTAGTTTTGATTTGCATTTCTCTAATTAGTAAAGATGTTGAGCATCCTTTCATGTGTTTGTTGGCAGTCTGTATATCTTCTGTGGAGAAATGTCTATTTAGGTCTTCTGCCCATTTTTGGATTGGGTTGTTTGTTTTTTTGTTATTGAGCTGCATGAGCTGCTTATAAATTTTGGAGATTAATCCTTTGTCAGTTGCTTCATTTGCAAATATTTTCTCCCATTCTGAGGGTTGTCTTTTGGTCTTGTTTATGGTTTCCTTTGCTGTGCAAAAGCTTTTAAGTTTCATTAGGTCCCATGTGTTTATTTTTGTCTTTATTTCCATTTCTCTAGGAGGTGGGTCAAAAAGGATCTTGCTGTGATTTATGTCATAGAGTGTTCTGCCTATGTTGTCCTCTAAGAGTTTGATAGTGTCTGGCCTTACATTTAGGTCTTTAATCCATTTTGAGCTTATTTTTGTGTATGGTGTTAGGGAGTGATCGAATCTCATACTTTTACATGTCCCTGTCCAGTTTTCCCAACACCACTTATTGAAGAGACTGTCCTTTCTCCACTGTACATTCCTGCCTCCTTTATCAAAGATAAGGTGACCATATGTCCGTGGGTTTATCTCTGGGCTTTCTATCCTGTTCCATTGATCTATCTTTCTGTTTCTGTGCCAGTACCATACTGTCTTGATTACTGCAGCTTTGTAGTATAGTCTGAAGTCAGGGAGCCTGATTCCTCCAGCTCCATTTTTCGTTCTCAAGATTGCTTTGGCTATTCGTGGTCTTTTGTGTTTCCATACAAATTGTGAAATTTTTTGTTCTAGTTCTGTGAAAAATGCCAGTGGTATTTTGATAGGGATTGCATTGAATCTGTAGATTGCTTTGGGTAGTAGAGTCATTTTCACAATGTTGATTCTTCCAATCCAAGAACATGGTACATCTCTCCATCTATTTGTATCATCTTTAATTTCTTTCATCAGTGTCTTATAATTTTCTGCATACAGGTCTTTTGTCTCCTTAGGTAGGTTTATTCCTAGATATTTTATTCTTTTTGTTGCAGTGGTAAATGGGAGTGTTTCCTTGATTTCACTTTCAGATTTTTCATCATTAGTATATAGGAATGCCAGAGATTTCTGTGCATTAATTTTGTATCCTGCAACTTTACCAAATTCATTGATTAGCTCTAGTAGTTTTCTGGTAGCATCTTTAGGATTCTCTATGTATAGTATCATGTCATCTGCAAACAGTGACAGCTTTACTTCTTCTTTTCCAATTTGGATTCCTTTTATTTGCTTTTCTTCTCTGATTGCTGTGGCTAAAACTTCCAAAACTATGTTGAATAAGAGTGGTGAGAGTGGGCAACCTTGTCTTGTTCCTGATCTTAGTGGAAATGGTTTCAGTTTTTCACCATTGAGGACGATGCTGGCTGTGGGTTTGTCATATATGGCCTTTATTATGTTGAGGAAAGTTCCCTCTATGCCTACTTTCTGCAGGGTTTTTATCATGAATGGGTGTTGAATTTTGTCGAAAGCTTTCTCTGCATCTATTGAGATGATCATATGGTTTTTCTCCTTCAATTTGTTAATATGGTGTATCACGTTGATTGATTTGCGTATATTGAAGAATCCTTGCATTCCTGGGATAAACCCCACTTGATCATGGTGTATGATCCTTTTAATGTGCTGTTGGATTCTGTTTGCTAGTATTTTGTTGAGGATTTTTGCATCTATGTTCATCAGTGATATTGGCCTGTAGTTTTCTTTCTTTGTGACATCCTTGTCTGGTTTTGGTATCAAGGTGATGGTGGCCTCGTAGAATGAGTTTGGGAGTGTTCCTCCCTCTGCTATATTTTGGAAGAGTTTGAGTGGCTTCCTAATTCTAACTAATAAACTAATTTCCAAATTCTCTGCCTGCATTGAAAAATTTCCACTTTGGGGACTGTTATGAACTGAATTGTGTCCCTTTAAAATTCATATGTTGAAGCCCTAAGCCCAAAGTGCCTGTATTTATAGAGAGGACCTTAAAGGAGGTAATTAAGGTTAAATGATGTCCTATAAGACTGGTATCCTTATATGAAAAGAGAGGGACACCAGAGCTGTTCTCTCTCTTCACATGCACACAGAGGAAAGATTATGTAAGGACACAGGAAGAAGGTAGCCATTAACAAGCCAGGGAAAGAGGCTTCACCAGAAACCAAATGTGGTGGCAAACTCTATCTTGCATTTCTAGCCTTCAGAACTGTGAAAAAATAATTTTTTGTTGTTTAAGCCACCCAGTCTGTGGTATTTTGCTATGGCAGTCCAAGATGGCTAATACAGAGACCTAGTCTCCCTGTCAGTCTTGTTGCCTCCTTCTATTGTAACTACATTCATATTAGTATCTTTCACTTATAGTCTTGCTTCTTCTTACTTATCTCCCACATTATTTTTTATTGTATAAGTTTCAGGTGTACAGCATCATAATTATACCTCTGTATACACTAGAAAGTGAGTGACCACCACCTCCAGTCTAGTTGCCATCCATCAACATATAGTTGATCCTTATTATCCACTTCACCCATTCCCCAAGCCACTTCCCCTCTGGTAAACACTAATTTGTTCTCTGTATCTAAGAGTTTGTTTTTGTTTTATTTATTTATTTATTTTGTTTTTTAAGATTCCACATATGAGTGAAATCATACAATATTTGTCTTTCTTGACTTATTTCACTTAGCATAATACCTTCAAGTTCCATCCATGTTGTCACAGATGGCAGGATTTCATCTTTTTTATGGCTGAGTAGTATTCCATGGTATAAAGACCACAAGTTTATCCATTGATCCATTGATGGACACTTAGGTTGCTTCCATATCTTGGTTATTATAAATAAAGCTGCACTGAACATAGAGGAGCATATATCTCTTTGAATTAGTGTTTTTGTGTTTTTCAGATAAATATCTAGAAGTGGAATAGTCGGGGCATATGGTAGTTCTATTCTTAATTTTTTGACAATCTCCATACTGTTTTTCATACTGGATGCACTATTATAGTCCTAATAACAGTGTATGAGGGCTCCTTTTTCTCCACAAGCTCTCCAACATTTGCTATTTCTTTTCTTCTCAATAGTAGTCATTCTAACAGGTGTGAGGTTATATCTCATTGTGGTCCTGATTTGCATTTTCCTAATAATTTGTGCTTTTGAACATCTTTTCACATACCTGTTGACCATCTGTGTGTCCTCTTTGGAAAATGTCTGTTCAGATCCTTTGCCCACTTTTAAAACCAGTTTTTTTTTCTTGTGAGTTGTATGAGTTCTTTATATATTTTGAATATTGACACCTTATCAAACATATGATTTGCAAATTTCTTCTCCCATTCAGTAGGTTACCTTTGCATTTTGATAATGGTTTCCTTCTCTGTGCAGGAACTTTTTGGTTTGATATAGTCCCATTTGCTTTTGTTTCCTTTGCCTTTGGAGTCAGAGCCACAAAAAAGTCATCAGGTCTGATGTCAACTAAGTTACTGCCTATGATTTCATCTAGGAATTTTGTGGTATCAGGTCTTACATTCAAGTCTCTAATCCATTTTAATTGTTGTGTATGGTGTATGATAGGAGTCTAGTTTCTTTTTAATTTTTTTTCCTCCTGTGGCTATCTAGTTTTCCCAGCACCATTTATTGAAGAGACTATCTTTTATTCATTGTATATTCTTTGCTCATTTGTTTTAATTTAATTGTCCATGTACATGTGAGGTTATTTCTAGGATCTCTAGTCTGTTCCATTGATCTGTGTGTCTGTTTTTGTTCCAGTACCATACTACGCTGATTACTATAGCTTGGTAGTACAGCATGAAATCAGGGAGCATGATACCTCCAGCTTTGTTCTTTCTCAAGATTGTTTTGGCTATTCAGGATATTTTGTGATTCCACACAAATTTTAGAATCATTTGTTCTAGCTCTGTGAAATATGCCATTGGAATTTTGATAGGAATTGCACTGCTTCTGTAGATTGCCTTGGGTAGTATGGACATTTTAACAATATTAATTTTTCCAATCCATATACATGGAATAGCTCTCCATTTATTTGTGTCTTCTTCAGTTTCTTTCATCAGTGTCTTATAATTTTCAGTGCACAGGTCTTTCACCTCCTTGATTAAGTTCATTCCTAGGCATATTATTCTTTATAATGCAATTATAAATGGGAATGTTTTCTTAATTCTGGTGGTTTGTTATTAGTGTATAGAAATGTCACATATTTCTGTATATTGATTTTGTATCCTGGAACTTTACTGAATTCATTTATTAGTACTAACAGTTTTGTGGTGGAGTCTTTATGTTTCTTTATATATAGTATCATGTCATCTGCAAATAGTGACAGTTTTACTTCTTTTCCAATTTGGATGCCTTTTGTTTATTTTCTTCCCTAATTTCTGTTGGTAGGACTTCCAATACTATGTTGAATAAAAGTGGCAATAGTGGTCATCCTTGTCTTGTTCCTGATCTTAGTGTAAAAAATTCCAGCTTTTCACTGTTGAGTATGATGTTAGCTGTGGTTTGTTATTATGTTGAGGTATGTTTCCTCTATACCCACTTTGTTGAGAGTTTTTATCATAAATCGATGTTGAATTTTGTCAAATCCTTTTTCTGCATCTATTAAAATGATCATATGATTTTTGTACTTCATTGTGTTAATGTAACATATTGATTGATATGCAGATGTTGACCCATCATTGCACCCCTGCAATAAATCCCATTTGATTGTCGTGTATAATCCTTTCAGTGTTTTGTTAAATTTGGTTTGCTAATATTTTTTTGAGGATTTTGCATCTATATTCATCAAGGATATTGGTCTGTAATTTGTGTGTGTGTGTATGTGTCTGTGTGTGTGGTGTCCTTGTCTGTTTTTGTTTTAATCAGGGTAATGTTGGTTTCATAAAATGTGTTTGGAAGGTTTCCTTCCTCTTCAATTTTTTGGAAGACTTTGAGAAAGATAGGTATTAGCTCTTTTCTGAATGTTTTGGAGAATTCACCAATGAAGCCATTTTATCTTTTTAATTATAATATGTCTTAGGGTGTGTCTCTTTGGGTTCATTTTATTTGGAACTTTCTGGTCTTCCTGTACCTAGATGTCTATTTTCTCCCCCAGATTTGGGACATTTTCAGCTACTATTTCTTCAAACAATTTTTCTGGCCCTTTCTCTCCTTATTCTCCTTTGGGGACCCCTACAGTGCAAGTCTTATTCTGTGGATGTTGTCCCAAAAGTCGCTTAAGGATCTTCCCCCTTTTAAATTCTTTTTTCATTTTTCTGTTCTGTTTGGGTGAGTTCCATTGTTTTGTCTTCCAGATGACTGATTCATTCTTCTACTTCATCCAGTCTGCTGTTGAACCCCTCCAGCATTTTATTTTTCAGTTCAGTTATAACTTCTGTTTGGTACTTTCTCACATTTTCTGCCGCTTTATTGAAAATCTCCCTGTGGTCATCCATTCCTCTCCTGAATTTGGTGAGCATCTTTATGACTGTTACTGCAAACTCTATGTCAGGTAGATTGCTTATCTCCATTTTGTTTAGTTCTTTTTCTGAAGTTTTGTCTTGTTCTTTCAGTTGGAACATATTCCTTTGTCTCCTCATTTTGCCTAATTCTCTGCTTTTGTTTCCATGTATTAAGTATATCACCTATCTCTCCCAGTCTTGAAGAAGTGGCCTTATTTAGGGGACAAACTGTGGGGCTCAGGAGTACAATCTCCTTGGCTACCAGAGCCAGGCACTCATGAGGTGTCCCCTATGTGAGTTGCTTGTGCCCTCCTGTTGTGGTGGAGCTGCAGCTGCTGTGGGGCACTTGTGGGGAGGGTTGGGCCCTGGCTGGCTATAGGACCTGGTGGGGGCTGCCATGGGGTACTGTTGGGCAGGGCTATCACTGGGCCAGCTGTGAGGCCCAGCTAAAGTGCAGCGGTGGGGGGTCTCTCAGCAGGGTGTGCCCACTGGTGCCAAAAGCAGAGAATTCCAAAATAGTCACCTCCTATGCCAGTATGAGTAAGGTAGCCTGAGATTGCATAAATAGCACCTGCCAGTGACTCAGTCCCCAAGGAGTGTCTCAATTGTTTTCTGCCTCTCTGGCAGATGCCTCAAGATTCATAGGGTCCTTTCACCTATTGTCCATGCATTTTTCAATCAGATGTTTCTGTGCTGGTTTTTGGGTTGTGAGAATCTGCTCATGAGCCCTTTAAGAGCGGGTTTTCTCTTTCCTGCAGTTCTATAGTTTTCCTGGGCATATTCCCCATTGGTTTTTCAAAGTCAGTTGTCTTGGGAGCTCATCTCTCCTGTGCAGGATCTAAGGACTGGGGTGCCTGATGTGGAGCTCAAATCCCTTGCTCCTCAGGGAAAAGATCCATACCTTTGTGATCCCTCCTGACTGTGGATTGGCACAGCAGGGGTGTGGGTTTTTCCTTGGCAAGCCCATATCCTACCCATCTCAGTGCTATTCTTTTATCCTTTGTTTTGGAGGTTCTGTTCATTCAGTTTTCAGGTCCTTTTTGGAGGGAATTATTCCATATGTTGTTGTAGACTTGTTGTGTCTGTGGGAGGAGGTGCATTCAGGATCTTCCTACACCACCATCTTAAATCCTCCTTCCACTTATTTCCCACATTTAACTACTAGCATTGTCCCTAAACTTTAAAGCCTATGTCAAATCCCCCTCGAAACTTTAAAGCCTATGTCAAATCCCCCTTGTTTCCTATTTCCCATATGTTCCTCTCCCCTAAAAGCATATAATCTCTCCTGCTTGGAGCTCCATTAATACTTCCCATATCTCCAGTATAGATGTAATATATTGACTAACATTTTATCTATTTGGACATCTGTTTCATCTTCTCTATTAGATTAATTAAACAATATATAAATTTGTTAACTCTTTTTGCAGGTCTACTATGTGCCAATTTATGATTACCTGTTAGGTGTTTTTCTTTTCAATTACTGTCTACAGAGCATTGAATACAGAAAGTATTACGTAATATTGAGTTCTATTTATTTGAGTTGGTTTTGTATCAGGCTAGATAACTAGTATAATCCATGTGCAATTATCAGAAAATATCAAGATATGTAACTAAACAAAGGTAAGCAACACAAACTAATTTACTTCTCACTATACTGTATGGCTTCCTTTATGTTGAAATCCTTTATGTGGAACTCATGTGAGCTCACTATTGAATTTGTGGGGATAAGAATCAATTCTCTCATTTAGAAAGAAGAAGCTATGTAAAATTTTGCCCCAGATTCTTTACTTAAAATAGTTCCCAGTAGAGAACATTTTCTTTCTAATTTTTCTTCTCACTCCAGCTGCCTAAAAATCCTTTTTTTTCCTCTTGTTATCATTTTATGAATTATTCTGTGTCTGGCCTTAATACAAGATTCATGAAACAATAGGATATATCTAGATATATATCTGTCTCTTATAGATGTACCTATATTCTAATGGAGATTACGGAATGCAAAGTAAACATTAGTAGGCTGAAAAGTACGAGCCTGAAGATAGCTTTTATAATATTTATTTTGAAAATTTAAGTTGACACACCATTTTAGGTTAGTTACTAGTTTTTTTTTTACCTTTTAAAGCATATGTGAAAAATTTCACAACGTATTATAGAGCTATTTTTTGCCTAGATGAGGTTAGCATCTTTAATAGAAAATATTTTTGACACAGTCTATATTTCAGAATGTATGCCAAATCAATTTGCCTGCCTCCTATGTAAGTAGTATACTTCTCCACCCACTTGGTTTTAGGTTTGGTCATGTGACTTACTTTCCCACTAAAATATGAGCAAAAGGAACAGTGTACCAGTTCTGAGCAGAAGCTTTAATAGTCATTGTGTATGTCTGTCAATTTCTTATTCTCGCCCTTGCCATGAAAGAGTAGCATATACTGAGAAGTTGCTCCTTTAGCCTTGAACCCAGAGTGGAGAAACATGAGGAGTAGATCCACAGTCCCAAATCAGAAAACCTAAGTCTAACACAGTTTAAGTAGAACCAAAGACATGAGAACCATTTTGTAAGACAGACAGAAGTTTGCTCTTGTAAGCCACTGAGATTTGGGTTTATTGACTAAGAATTTAGATATTATAATGCCCGTTATTATATATCTACCAAAGACAATCTTTATTATTTAAAACCTGACAAATAATTGACTGGGGTTCAAGAGACATCCAGGTCTAGCATATATTTACGTATTTACCTCTGGTTAGAATATTTAAAAATTTAACAAATTATATATTTTAGGCTCATATTCTTTAAATTTTGTACCAGAGACTTCTACTTCTTGGTGAGATAGAGTAGGTATTCTTCTAAAATTCTTATCCCAAAGTTCAACTAAAAGTCAGGACATACTACATAAAACAAACATAAGAAGACTCTGAAACATGGAGAGAAGGTGATAAGTTTTTCAGGCACCTCAGAAACTAAGGAAAAACAGTGGTTAATACCCTGGGTTTTCTTTTCGTCTCATATATCCCAGACTGGAACCTGAAGAAACAGGCAACAAAGAGCACTGACAAAAAATTTACAACAAAAGCTTGCTCTCCTTCATTAAAGGAGCAGCCTAGTAAGACAGAACTTTTAGACAGTAACTGCTTTACTTCAGCTGAACATCACAGAAAAAACTGTGGCCTCATTCCAATGACACCAGGAAAGGCTGACTGAGGAACCTCAACTTCCACACCTGCAAGGTTGCCATGAGTCAACTCAACATCTCCACTGGGATGATGTCAGAATGCCAAATAGAGAATTTCATCTCTGCTAGATGGCAACAAAGTGACTGCCTTGCTCCCTCTCCACTAAAGTAGTGTCAAAAGGAGGCCTAGAAAAGAGTTGGAATGTTTACCATGGTCATTCTCACCATGATGCCACTGGAGCCCAAAGAGGATCTGAAATTCCCACCCCACCCAGTAGTAATGAAGAACCTTCCCTGCCCTTGAATATCACTTCAAGTACAACAGTATAGACTGGTTGAAAGTAAAATGATGGAAGAAAGATATTCAATGCAAACATTTATCAAAAGAAAGCAAGAACAGCCACATTAATATTAGATAATGTAGACTTCAGAGCAAAGAAAATTACCAGAGACAGAGAGGAACATTATATGATGATGAAAGGGTCAATCCACTCCACCCAGAAAACACAGCCATCATAACTGTGTATGTACCAAACTGCTAATAAGTTGCAAAATATGTAAAACAAAAGCTGAGAGAACTGAAAGAAAAAATGAACAAATTCACTATTATAATTGGAGACTTCAACACCCCTTTTAAAATTTCAACTAGAAAGAAAGTCAGCAATTATTTAGAAGAACTAAACAACACTATCAATCAACAGGATCTTATTGACATTTATAGAACATTAAAAGTCCCAATAACAGTAGAAAACACATTCTTTTCACATGCTCATGGAACATATACCAAGACAGACCATATCTTGGGCCATAAAATGAACCTCAACAAACTTTTAAACTTGAAATTATACAGAGTGTGCACTCTGACCACAATGGAATCAAACTAGAAATCAATAATAGAAAAATAAAAAGAAAATCTTCAAACACTTGAAAATTAAATCACATACTTTTAAGTAATCCAAGAATAAAAAAAGAAGCCTTAGAAGAAATGAAAAATACATTAAACTTAATGAAATATCAAACATTTCATACCATGTTTGGTGGACATATCAAATTTTGTGGATCATAGCTAAAGCAGAGCTGAGAGGAAAATTTTATAGCACTAAATGCATTCATTAGAAAAGAACAAAAGTCTTAATATAACAATCTAAGCATCTACCTCAAAACAGAGAAAAAGAAGGCAAAATAAACCTGATGAAAACAGAAAAAGGAAATGATAAAAAGAAGTCAATTAAATTAAAAACAGAAACACAGTAGAGAAAATCAATGAAACTATGGGCTGGTTCTTTGTAAAGTCTAATAAAATTGACAAATCTCTAGCAATGCTGACAAAGAAAAAATAGAGATGACACATTAAATATCAGAAATTATATGGGATATTATTACAGATGCTGTGGACTTCAAAAGGATAATAAGGACATGCTCCAAAGAATTCTACTTACATAATGCACATCATTCTACTTACTTACACAAAACAGACCAATTCCTCAAAGAACACAAATAACCACAACCCACCTGATATGAATTAGATAAACTGAATATCCCTATGACTACTAAGGAAACTTAATTTGTAATTTTAAAACTTTTAGAAAAGAAATGTCAGGGTCCAGATGATTTCACTGGAAAATCCTACGAACATTAAAGAAGAATTAACACCAATTCTATAATCTCTTTGTAGAAAACAGAAGAGAAGGGAACACTCCTCTATTCATTTAGGAAGCTTGGTTCCCTGATACCAAAACGAGATAAAGAAAGTACCTTCCCTCCATTGCCCCAACCCAGAAAAAAAGAAAGAAAAAAAAAGATCAATAGCTCTCCTAAATATAGACACAAAAATCTTTAAAATATTAGCACATAGAAATAAGCAAAATATAAAAATATTATACACCATGACCAAGTATCCTGGGATACCAGTCTAGTTTGATATTTTAAAATCAATCAATATGATCCACCATATTAACAGGCTAAAGAAGAATAATTGCATCATCATATTCAATCCAGAAAAAAAAAGTTGACAAAGTTTAATACTCATTCATGATAAAAGCTCTCAGAAAAGTAGGAATAGAGGGGAAATCCCTCAGTTGATCTAAAAAAAGAACACAGCTATCATTATCCTTAATAGTAAAAGAGTGATTACTTTCTTCCTAAGATTGGGAACTAGGCAAAGATGTCTACTCTCACCACTCTCATTCAACATAGTGCTGGAAGTTCTAACAAGTACTATAAGGCATGAAAATGGAGATAAAAGGCATAAACACAGAGAAGAAAGAAATAAATGTGACCTTACTTGCAGATGACATAATTTTCTACATAAAATCGTAAGGACTCTAACAATTACTCCATATTGAATCCTTTATTGTCATCTTATTGGTCTTATTCCAATAGGTTTCATGAGAACATGATATGAGAGTGCTAACAAGAGACACGGCACTTCAGAGTTTTCAGTTATCTTCATCTGTTTTGTTCCTAGCATATTCAACTTTATTTAGATAGGATATTTAATGTTACAATGATTTGAAGTTAAAAGAATAGATTATTTAGATCCCTCTACTGTTGTTGTTTAAGATAGTTCCAGGGTCAAGCCTTAAGATGAGTTCCCAAGCCTTAAAAAAAAAGGGGGGGGGTGTGGTAGACTAGAGAGAGACTCATGGGGGGGGGGGAAGAAAAAGAAAGATAGATGAAGCCAAGATAATTTTTTTTTTTTTTTTTTGTGGCCTCTCCCGTGGCGGAACACAGGCTCCAGACGCACAGGCCCAGCGGCCACGCCTCACAGGCCCAGCCGCTCCGCGGCACGCAGGACCCCCCCGGACTGGGGCACGAACCCGCGCCCCCCGCACCGGCAGGCGGACTCCCAACCACTGCGCCACCAGGGAAGCCCAAGCCAAGATAATTTTAAAGACACATTCCAAGGCCAACTTCCTAAGAATTAAAAGGCCATCCAACAAGAGGTGTATGGAAAGGTTAGACTGTCTTTGGGAATTTGAGCATCCTTTGGAATCCAAGCCTGTTTATGATTAGCTGTAAGGCTTACCTGATAATTGATTATTTCTGCGTGCCTTTCTAGATGTGGTTGAGAACAATGAAAGGTTATAAAATACAACTTTAAGAAATATTGAAATGGGGATTAAATTTTGCTGCTTCCCATCCTCCAAAGAAATCTTTCATCCCATAGCTTTAAACTCTGACAATCTAACTTAGCTTCCTTTCTTTTGACTGAAGTCGTAACATTCTCTTGAGTTGTATGCCTGGAAGTAAGACTGGTATTTTTCCTTTTAGCTAAACATTATTCTGGGCCAAAGGTATACTGTGCAAATAAAACTGTTCTGCCCAAGTCTGGAATATCCATTTTTCTCTTCTTGTACAATTGCTTCCAGACAGCAACTTAGATTCTTGGTGTGATCTGAACATATTTAGAAATCACATTTATAAATCCTCATTGTAATTTGTATGCCTATTTATTGGGCGTAAGTCCAAGCTGGGGGACAAAATTATTTAGTATGCTACATCATTTATCTAAGACAAATAAGAAAAATATACGTTTGTTTTAGATAATGTTCAAAGGAATAGGAACATCATGACTTGTTAAGTGGTGTCCCCTTGGAGTCTTAAAGAATTCTTTTCATTAAAGAGCTACTTTGGATTATACATACACATATATATGTACATTTATACAAGGTAAGAAAGTGAGATAAAGAGAGAGAGAGCCAACAAACAACTTAAATGTAAAATGATATCATTAAAAGGATCTTGATGAAATCCTGGTGAAGGGTATATGGAAATTCCCTTGTATTATATTTGCAACTTTTCTTTAGGTTTAAATTTTAAGTCTAAAATTATTTACAAATTTTAAGAAGTGATATTTTGGAAATGAAACTTCATGAAAACTCTTCCAAAGTAAGATTTATTCGGGGGCAAAGGTGATAGTTGGTGTCTCCAGTGGTGTATAGATATATAAATAGAATAATGCTTATGATATTAATGCTTATTGACATTTAAAGATAGTTCCATGAAGATAAAAATTTCCAGCATTTTAATGGTAGGGACAGTCTTCCATATAAATTACAGAAAACAGTAGAATTACTTAGCAGAGTAGAACTGTCATGCTTTAAGGGTAATATACATATAACAAAGGTAGCATATCATTGGCATTTTATCCTTCCTACCCATCCAAGAACAGCAACTACATGAATCACTTTGACGTAACATCGAGTCTTTTTCTCTTCTTGCAGTGACTTTCTCATGACCATGTAATACTATTTTTGGAGGGATAAAGTGGATACCCCAATAAATATGGGGTTATAAACTACATAATATATAACTGATAGGCATGTAAAGAAAGAAACCAGGTAATTGTAATATACATTCTGAAAATGGGGAAGCTCATTTCCTAAGTCAATTCAGGAAAATTAAAAGTGAAAATAATGATTAATTCTGCTGGACTTGTCCATTTTACAATCCAAATAAAATCCAAATAAGGAAAACACAATTAAGGGTTAGCCTTCTTTAGTAGATCTGGTTTTTAAGGAAAATTTATGAACTAGAAAATGAATGAAATTTGGTAATGTTTCTCCAACTTGAACATAGGCCACCAATTTCATGTTTGGATCCTGGAGAGAAATGAAGGAAATGTTTCCTATATATTTTAGGTTGTTTACTTTTTACCACAACTGCCTACTCTATTCAGAAAATTAAGACCATTAAACTCTGAGAAGTTCAAAATATAGAATTAAATGAATTATCAGAATTAAATAAATGCTTTCCACAGAACAGTTACTTCATTATGTAAAGGTTTAGCCTCTGAATGGAACAGATAGAAATGCAAACTGAAATCTGTAAGTACTAATCATTTTAATAATGTTTCAGTCTCTTACCTATCAATTGAGTTTTGGAGATATTGGTCTAATTTTTAATAATTTTCTTCCTTTTCTAAAATTTATCTCATCCGCAATTACATCTATCCCTTTTTATCTTTATCAAAAGCCATTTCCATGTTAAACAGATTAAATTTTTTTCATTCCAGACTTTAACATGTAGTTTTGTACCTAGCTTAAAAAAAATCTTAACCTAAAACAAACTGGACCACCACTCCAGCCTTGATTTGTGTTTAGAGCTTTAAACAAAAAGTTTGCATTTGTTACCCTCAAAGTCTGTAATTAGTAGTTGAACCACACAAAGAATCAACATGATGTCATGTCTAGACAACATGTAAATTAATATGAAAGCAATTGATTTACAAACTCTATACTAATACAAATTAATCTGAATTAAGTTTAATCCTCAGTTATTAACTGATTAAGTGTCGCTGTTGGTAGCTACAGAATGGTGATTTCCATCTGTGAATTTTAGGGACACAACTTAATCATTGACTTTGTATGGAGAAATAGTGAAAGAAAGCATAGACCATACACAATGATGCTCCATCACTGTTCCCTGCACAGAAGAGCTAGAGAAGTAAAACTGAAATACACAATTTAAAAACATACAGGAAGCTTTTCTCAAGTGTCATAATTAACTTTTGGCAAAGGGGATGTTTCAGGCGTGTTGACTCTGGCTGTGACTGGCACACCATCCCTCTTAGAAAGTGCATTCATCTGTTCTGAGGGAGAATTTGCTCTTGCTTTGAGCAAACATGAAATCAAAATTGCCAATATGTTCCTTCTTTTTTAGTAGAATTATTACAATTTACTGTGGACAGGAAAACACATCATTATTAAGTACTGACCTCTGTGAAAGACCCTTGGACTTTGGGGTTACAATACTCCCAAGTCTTTGGAGCAAATCAACAGGTGCATACTCTTAACCCAGAAGAGGTTATTATTCTACCACCTCACACATAGTCAGGGGTGCTAGAAATGTCATATGTGTCTCATTTACTAAGATATATATTTACTTCTTTTTAAATATTATGGGTCCTCCTCAAGTGTTTTTTTTTTAAGTATTTGTTTTGTTTTGCTTTTTTTTGAGGAATATTTATTCAAGTAAAATTAGCTTTTACTCATTTTAGAGTTCTAAAATCTCAGCATGAATATCATCGGAATATAAGAAAATATACGAAAAATGTTGGTTTTGCTTCCATTAGCTAGTTTCCGTGATTGCATAATATTTTTTCGGATAACTAGAAATCAAGAACAATCCTATCAAATTAAGAAAAATGTTTTACGCTTCTTAATTTGGTGGTCATGTTCACTTAGTTTGTCAGAAAACTCTATAACTTATGTTGGAACAAAATTCAGGAGTGTTCTGTGACTATAATATACATAAGTTTGATAATTAAAAAGCAACTATGTTATTTCAAAACAAGGGTCATTGTATTTATATAGACTCTTTTACAGACATCCTACTCATTGTCATAATAACTGAGGCTGTCATGACCATGGTCTGCGCCTCACAGGAAGCCCTAAACAATTCTGACAGGCTGCAGCTCATTAAGGGACAGTCATTTTGTTGAAATGTCTATCAGCTCGCAGGGATGCACTAAGATGAATAGGCCCAAAACAATAGGCCCATTTGTTAGAGCAGTAGCTTCTCTAATACATGATGAGACAATCAAGCCAAGCTGCCTTCGGCACAAAGACATAATTAATCAAATGGACAAATGGTTCAAAAATTGCTCTAGTATATTCTGTAGTGGACAGAGGTTTCCATGGAAACATTGGCGTTTGCATCACAGTTAATGACCATTCTGTACAATGAAGTCTCCCCCTTCACAGACACTTCTTCACTCCCTCTCCACTATGCCTGCTCTCCCCACTTCTTCAGCCATTAAAAAATACAACCTGGAGAAAAACAAACAAAATAGGGAGAAGGAGGAAGCTTAAAAGAGGACCCTGAGTGTCTGATTTCCCTATCAGAAAAGTCTAATAGTTCTATATCTCTGTGAAACTAATTGCAAATTTTTTATTGTGTTCTCAATACTTAAAAAAATACATAGGTAGAAAACCAACCTAAAATGTGACTTTTCACACTATTAAATAATTACAGTGACTTCACTGAAGTATTTACAGATACAAATTAGGTTACTGTGATGATTTAAAATGTATTTAAAAATTAAATTGTAACATTTCTAAAACGTTAAATGAAAATTTAGTAAAGCCTTGTGTAAAGGGAGACTTTACATTTATCTTCGGTCTCTGGAAAAGGATACATAAATATTTCTTCAGTATGACTGCTTTTTACCTTGAGTTGTAAAGCATCATTGATTAATATTTAATCAAGTTAAGGGTTATCCCTACTTTGGCACCTAATAAAACATACTCCCTATAGGTAACTGCATCTATTCTTTGAAGGCAGTTTCTTGTTACTATATGATGGCTTTTGAGTTTGAATCATTGCTCTCCACCCTCCCTCCAAAATGTAGTTTGTCAGAGTGTTCTTTCCAGTCACAAGAAAGGCAATTGTTCAGAGGTGACCTGACAAATGAAATATGCTCCATCTTGGTAGTTTAAGAACCACAAAAATGGCTAAGTTTTATCCCTATTTGGCGGTCTTCTGTAGTACTTGAAACAAGAGTTTGATCTTTGGTAAAGATACGGCAGAGTAGTTTATTGAAATATTTATTGGGGTTTTTTGTTTCCCTCTAATTGTATTTTTGTCTTTTCACTTTCTCTAAAAATCTTCTTTTATGTCTTTGTATGGGTAGCTGGATTGCCTTGTAGTGTCCCTTGAGACATGTTTCCTTACTGGTTTTTAAATCTTTACTTTTAAAAGCCCGTGTCAGTGGAATCTTTTGCAGGTGAGAAGCATGAGGAGGAGAGAATCCTGAGGCTTTGGAGTGAGGGTAGGCTGGGGGGACAAATGCAGCAAGGGAGCTGCGAGCATTTTTCAAAATTGGAAAGGAGGGAGACTCCTGCTAGTCTTGAAAAAATGAAGGGCCCAGACCACTACCCTGGGTGTGAGAGAGTTTTATGTGTCAGCTTCACTGAACTAAGCAATGTCTAGTGAGCTGTTAGGACATTATTTGTGAGTGTGCCTGTGAGGGAGTTTCTGGAACAGATTAGCATTTGAATTGGTAGACTGAGTAAAGAAGCTCACCCTCACCAATGCAGGTGGGCATCATCCAATCTGTTGAGTGCCTGAACACAACAAAAAGGCAGAGGAAGAGCAAGTTTGCCCTCTTTGCTTAAACTGGGAAATCTATCTTCTCCTGCCCTCAGACATTAGCACTTCTGGTTCTCAATCCTTTGGACTTGGACTGAATTACAACCATTGGCTTTCCAGCTTGCAGATAAAAGGTCACAGACCTTTTCATTTCACTCTTTTCTTGCTTGCATTTATTTTAAAAAAATGTGGAGTCTGCTGTAATTCTCTCCTTGTTCCTCTGTATGGAAAGTGTTCTCCAATTCCTGGATTCTGTCAATATTTTCTCTTTATCTTTGGTTTTCTGCAGTTTGGCTATGATTTGTCTGTGTAGTGTTTTGAGTTATTACCCTGCTGCTGTTATGTAAACTTCCTGGTTCTGTGGTTTGGTATCCATCATTAATTTCAAAAGTTCTCAGCTATTATTTCTGCAAATATTCCATCTGCTCTGTTCTCTTGTTCTTTTCTTTCTGATACTCCAATTATATGCATGTTGCAGCTTTTGATCTTGCTCCACAGTTTTTAGATACTTTGTTCTATGCTATTCTGTTCTATCCTGTGTTTTTCATTTTCTTCTTTATTTTCCTCTTTGCATTTCAATTTGAGAAGTTGCTGTTTACTTATGTTCAATCTCACTGATTTTTTTCCTCAGCCATGTCAATCTGCTGACGTGCCCATCAAAGGCAGTCTTCATTTCAAATACTGCGTTTTTTATTTCTAGCATTTCCTTTTTATTTTTTAAGTTAAGTTTCCATTTTTCAGCTGGCATTCCATCTGGTCTTGCGTGTTGTCTACTTTTTCCTTGAAAGTCTTTATCATATTAGTCATTGTTACTTAAAATTTCCTGTAAGATAATTCCAACATCTTTTTTATATTTGCGTCTGGTTCTGATGTTTGCTTTGTCTCTTTAGATGGTATTTATTTTTGCCTTTTGGCATGCCAGGTAAATTTTGTTGTGACCAGACATATTGCATAGGGTAATAGCTACTGAGGTAAACAGGCCATCAGTATGAGATTTATGTTAATTTAGCTAAGAGCTGGGGTAACTTTAATGTTTATTTTAGTTATAGGCATTAGAGGCTTTGACTTACTCTGGTGATCTTGTTTTTTCTCCCCTCTTGGCTTTCAGTTTCCTTGTGTACTTGTCTTTAGAAATTGTTTGCGCCTTAAAGTTTTTAAGCTTTAATCCACTGTCATTATTTATGGATGTTTGTTAGTGTTGTGACAGGTGACGGTGGAAATGAGGGTGTGTTTAACCTCCATATTAAGCCTCAGTCTTTTAATGGGCCTGTGTCTCAGGAGTTTGGCCTATGAAGTATTTCTGCTCTTCTTCCAGGAGTACAGCTTTCGTCTCTCCTGGCCCCCAATTCCCTCTCCAATCCCAGTGTTTCCAGCATATTTCCTTGAAGCCATCTTCCGTGTAAACTGTGGCTTTTTTCCCCCCTTAGGTGAGATGGGAAGTCAGGATCAAGCTAGAGTTAAGGAGGATTTCCTTTCTCCAAGCTGAGATAAGTTCTCAGTATTGCCCTCTGGTGATGTCCTTTATCCTGGAGATTAGGTCTTTATTTAGAGAGAAGTGTCTGGGAGGGCTTCACAGTGGCTACTTTTTTCTTCTCCCTGTCAGAGTCACTTGAGGAGTTTTCTTAGCTCTTCCAACAAAAACCTGTTGGTATTCCTGGAGGAAAAGCTGTGACAGTTCGGGGTCCCCTCTGCAGCCTCTGGCAATTCCTAATTCTTTTTTTTCTTTTAATTAATTAATTTATTTTTAAATTTTATTTTATTTTTTATATAGCAGGTTCTTACTAGTTATCTATTTTATACATATTAGAGTATATATGTCAATCCCAATCTCTCAATTCATCCCACTCCCCCCCCACCGCTTTCCCCCCTTGGTGTCCATACATTTGATCTCTACATCTGTGTCTCTGTTTCTGCCTTGCAAACCGGTTCATCTGTACTATTTTTCTAGATTCTACATATATGTGTTAATATATGATATATGTTTTTCTCTTTTGGACTTACTTCACTCTGTATGACAGTCTCTAGGTCCATCCACGCCTCTACAAATGACCCAATTTCATTCTTTTTTTATGGCTAAGTAATATTCCACTGTATATATGTACCACATCTTCTTTATCCATTCATCTGTGAATGGGCATTTAGGCTGCTTCCATGAACTAGCTACTGTAAATAGTGCTGCAATGAACATTGGGGTTCATGTGTCTTTTTGAATTATGGTTTTCTCTGGGTATATGCCCTGTAGTGGGATTGCTGGGTCATATGGTAATTCTATTTTTAGTTTTTTAAGGAACCTCCATACTGTTCTCCATAGTGGCTGTATCAGTTTACATTCCCGCCAATAGTGCAAGAGGGTTCCCTTTTCTCCACACCCTCTCCAGCATTTGTTGTTTGCAGATTTTCTCATGATGCCCATTCTAACCAGTGTGAGGTGATACCTTGTAGTTTTGATTTCCATTTCTCTATTAATTAGTGATGTTGAGCAGCTTTTCATGTGCTTCTTGACCATCTGTATGCCTTCTTTGGTGAAATGTCTATTTAGGTCTTCTGCCCGTTTTTGGATTGGGTTGTTCATTTTTTTTAATATTGAGCTGCATAAGCTGTTTATATATTTTGGAGATTAATCCTTTGTCCACTGATTCGTTTGCAAATATTTTCTCCATTATGAGGGTTGTCTTTTCATCTTGTTTACAGTTTCCTTTGCTGTGCAAAAGCTTTTAAGTTTCATTAGGTCCCATCTGTTTATTTTTGTTTTTATTTCCATTACTCTAGCAGGTGCGTCAGAAAAGATCTTGCTATGATTTATGTCAAAGAGTGTTCTTCCTATGTTTTCCTCTGACAGTTTTATAGTATCTGGTCTTACATTTAGGTCTTTAATCCATTTTGAGTTTATTTTTGTGTATGGTGTTAGGGAGTGTTCTAATTTCATTCTTCTACATGTAGCTGTCCAGTTTTCCCAACACCACTTATTGAAGAGACTGTCTTTTCTCCATTGTATATCGTTGGCAATTCCTAATTCTTACTAGATAAGGGATCTTTGACTGACAGTTTCTGCTTCAGGTAAGCAAACATCAAGTACTTTAACTCTCTGGGCTTTAGGAATGCAGTTTGTCCTGTGAACTTAGTCCTCTGATGGGTCTGAGAAAGTCACTGATTTTCCATTTCTTTAGCATTTTTCTTATTGTAAGGGTAAAAGTAATGATTTCCAACCAGTTTACATGTTGGGCTGAAACCTGAAGTCTTCAGATTTATGGATATTTATTTTATTTTTGGGTTAAAATTCAATACTACTATCATTTATTTTTTTGCTCAAATTATTTCAGCCTTGGTCATTGAGAGCTCTTTTAAAATGTAGATACTGTGTCCTCTTGACATGCACCTCCATTTTTCTCCAACAGTGAGAAATCTGCAATTTATTTATTTGTTCAAACCTAGCATTCATATAAAGTAGTTTGATAACATGTCCCATAAGTGTGTAAAACAAGTTTCCCAACTAGACTACAATGCTTCTTTACAATCTGTTGTGTCTTAAGCCTTAAATTATTCGGTCAAAACACTGTTTTCCAGAGTTACTTAGGTTGGTTTTTTTTTTCCTCACTCACTTCAGTTGTTCATTTCACTCATCTGTAGGTTCCTTAGTCATAGTCTGCATTCCACCTTGGGTGATTTCTGTAGACCTATCTTCAAGTATTCAGATTCTTTCCTTGGCTGTGCCCAGTTTGCTATTAAGCCTGTTGAAGATATTCTTTTCATCTCTGTCACTGTGTTTTGGATTTTTGGTGTTTCTATTTAACTGTTTCTTATAATTTCCATCTCTCTGCTGAATTTGACCACCTATCCTGCATGTTGTCCACTTTCCCCCTTACAGCCTTCTACATATTAATCATATGCATTTTAAATTCCCTCTCAGATACTTCCAACACCTGTGTCATATAAGTGTTCTAATGATTGCTCTGTTTCTTAGGAATGTGCTTTGTTATTCTTGCCTTTTTGTATGCATCCTAATTTATTCCTGGAAGATAAATATCTTGTGTAGGTCAGAAGAGATTAAGGTAAATAGTTTTTATGCTTGGAAATAGGCATGATTTTCTTTCTGCTAGGACTTTGGGGGGAAGAAATTTATTTCACTTATTAAAACCTGGTTTTCAGGCTTGTTGTTGCTATGGTTACTCTCAGGGTACCATAGGTCTCATATTCTTTTAATGATATTTATGTTTAGGGTAGGGGCTTGCAGAGGGTTTTTTAGTTCAATGCCTATTCCATGCTAATCTTTTGGTCTTTTCTCTACATTGGGCCTCTGTGAAGATCTGCTTTTTGGAAACTGTTACTTGATGTTTCTTTTCCTGGGGTGTGTGCTTTGGGCAGGGCATGGTTGTTCTTGTTTTAGGCACTGTGTCCCTGGTTCTCAGTCCTGTAAGTTGCTTTATAGTTTTGAGTCCAGTACATCTTTATGTCCTTCTTCCAGGGTTTGAAGTTTCTTTTTTTCCTGTTTCCTTCCCCTAGCTGCAATGGGTTATCACTAGAGCCCTAAGAGCACCAGTGGGTGCTCACCTTCTCCCCTCCCCTGCCTGCCCCAGGCACAGGGTAAAGTTTCTGGTTTTGTAGCGAAGATAGAGAAGAAATACCTCAGTTGAGCTTTGTGATGCTCCCATAGCAGCTGCTGTTTTTCTCCTTCAGTTCTGCATCACAAGGGAGATTTTCTCTGAAATCTGTCAAAATTTTCTGAGTCATCAGTTGCAGACTCCTCCAGTATTTGCAGTTCCCAGGGCCTTCACTCCCTTGCCAGTGCACATTCAATCTCTACTGGTTGGACCACAACACCAGCTTAACCCTTCTTGTCCAGCTGCATCCCATCTTGGTAAGCCACTGCTCATATCATATGTTTTCCTGCAAGCTCCAGAATTTTTTTTAGATTTTTGGGCCAGTTAGCTGGCTTGAAACCTCAGCACTCCAATGGGTTCAAGAAAAGTTGTGAAAAAAGTTGCTATTGTGTATATACCTTTTTATATCACTGTGAATTCTGAACCATGCAACTGTATTATATATTCACAAATTGTAAAAAGAAAGAAATGCAAGACAAAGTGGTACCTACTCAAAACTCTCACATGTGAGAAGCAATCTGTTCAAAAAGGTAAAGTAATAGGTCTTCATAGATTATTAATCTATGTGACTTTATGCTTAACTGTATAGGAAAAGCTAATACTAAAATTTCCCATGTCTGAGTTTAAACTCTAAAAACCTCACTTTTGCTAAAAATAAAAACAACAAATAATCAGAACACATATTCAGATAAAAAATGATGCAAGGATACAATTGTTTCCATGTGCTAATGGAATTTTATGATGTTCTTTGCTTTCAAAATTTGAATTAAGCTGTACTTCTGTACTGAAACTTAATTTTTATTTATGGCATAGTTATGCACTAATAGCCTTCCTGCCTTTGGTGGTAATCTTATTCACCTGGCCATATAAATTGTTCTGTTTATTTTTGATTTTCATTACTTTGAAAATTCTTTCATTGAACTTTGTTAACTATTTAATTTATAACAAATTTGCTTTCCTTCTAGGAATTTATTCTTTGCTATATATATTTACACACATATGATGCTTTTATTGAAACCAGTTAATAGGTATGTGTATATATAATATTTATATATATGTATAATATATTGCATATTTTTCCTACTTGTGATATAGTTTAGCCACTCTAAAATGATCATATGTATACTCTTTATATATTTATATATCCTTGAATAACATTTATCATGTGCAGAACCTCACTTTAGATGCTGGAAATTTGGCAGATTCCTCTTATTTTACAAATGAAAAATGTAAATAAACAAACTAGACATAAAGGAAGTGTTTTGTGCTTCACTTACTAATGGATTGCTTGATAGCTAAAATTAGAATACAAACATTTGATAAATAAACTTTTCTGCAGTTTTTCTCTTGTCAGGGATCCAATTGACATGTATTCTGATCACCTTCTGTCTTAGATTAATGTATTTAATTTGGAATAATATACATTTTGTTAGCACTGTGATGTCCAGGATACTGTTTTGTTTCTAAAAGAAAGAAATAAATCCTCAGGCTAGAACAATAAGCAGTACCTGCCTGCCAAGAACTTACAATCAAGTGGGTCAACCTAAAATAGCAACATCCTGTGAATTAGATCTGTTTGTGATTTCTTATGATTTTCTGACTTCTAAAAATCTTTTCAGTGGGCTGAAGAAGTACATACTTAGAACTCTTAGATAAGAGCTGGTGAAATTTGCATTAGGGTCATTAAGAAGAAGGTGAGCCTGTATATTTCCAGATGCCATGGAATATACTATGGTCTCCTTCATCCTGGCTCTCAGACATAAAGCACAGACAAGTCACAGAGCTTGTCAGATAATGAGGAAATAGCCATCTAGACCTTTTCACAATGGACTTCCTTTGCATCCAAGAGAGAAACTGAGTTAAACTTTACTGAGAGTGTGAAAATAAAATTCAAGAAGTACGAGCACTGTTTTAGTGAATACTTAGATTTTGTGAGGTATAAGAGAAAGCAACAAAACAAAACAGAAAGATGGAATATTCACAGAGGGATAGAAAGAGGACAAAACCAGCTCAGGGATATAAAAAAGAAAAAAGTTTCAATCGGAAAACAATATTCAATATTGAAAACAGAGCAGAGCGGTTGGGATAGATGAGAATGAGGGTTAGAAAAGGATCTTCACATTTTAGTAATATGGTATAGATTCCAATATTTAAATAAGATTATACAATTCTTTCAATTTAATGAAAAGGGGGAAGGTGCAGTTTATCTTAGTTTGAGTAGGGTCAACAAAAAAGTATCGCCCCCACCCAGGTTATTGAAAGAACAATGAAAAGCAGTAAAAAAAAAAACAGTGAAAAGTAGTAAAAAGTGTGAGCTTTAGATCCAGGGTGCCTTAGTTAAACTCCAGTTCTGCTGCTTACAAGCTGTGTGACCTTAGTTTAGTTTTTTTAACCTCTCTGCCACTCACTTTTCTCATTTGTTAAATAAGAATAATATTAGTATCTACTTCATAGTACTGTTGTGAGGATTATATAATAAAATATATTATTGATAAGTGTTTGCTTTAACGAGTTCTTTACAAACCCTCAGAGTCATAGGTACCAGGGAATTCAGAATTTGAAGTAAGAAGGATCATATACTATATGTCACATAAAACACCTCATGGGTTCTGGGAAGTCCACATGAATATTTCTGCAGCAAAATTTATCAATTTTAATACTAAATGGAATAAAGAATATAAATAGCTTCTTATGAGTTCATTTTAGGTGTTGATGACAAAAATAATGCTGGTCGGGAGAGGATTTGACCACCAATTGCAGTTCCAAAAAAAGTTCAGTTTTCAGAGCTTTTTGGATATAAGATTTGCTATAAAGGATCATCATCATCATCTAAAACTAGACATGAAGGAATGATATTAGGCGTCAAGTTTACCTTTGACAAGGAGAAAAGCCACTTTTTAGATGCCTGGATGCACTTTGAGCAGTCACAGTGACGCAGAGCCCCTTGTTTTGGTAAGCGTTCTTTTCTTATCTTATAATGCTAGCCAAGATCTCTGGTCAAAGGTTAATAAGTATTTGTAATAGCAGAATCTTTGTCTCATTCCATATCTTAAAGGCAATGTGTCTAAATTTCTTTATTAAATATATTATATAGCAATGTAATTTCCCTGGTTAAAGCACCAGAAAGCTTGATGGAAATTTAGTATGTTGGTTAATTGTTTTATATGACTCACAGAATATTCATTCAAGTAGCTTTCTTCTATTAGTGGCTCCATATAATTTTGACAAACTTACAGATGATTTCTGTGTTTTCTGAATTATTCTATACAAAAAACTAAGTGGACTTCTGGTTTCCAGTTCTGCATGTAAGTAGCTCAGAAGTTGCTCCTTACAACAAATAAAAAGCTGAACAGACTGAAAAATCAACAAATCTTCCTGGATCCATAAGAGAGGGGAGGACACAGAGCAAACCCTGCTGTAAAGATTGGAGAGACAGGTAGATACAGGGAGTCATGGATCACTGGAGCAGAGATTCAGAAGTGGAATAGCCACAGGAACTAGGCCTGTGGTAGGAAAATCTAAACTGTAATTGAGGAATTGCTAGAGGCTCAGCGTGGACAAGTATGAGAGTTTAAATCTCCAGGAGAATAGTTATGGGGGGTCCCCACAATTTTGTGAGACTGACCAGAATTCCACAGCAAATATCAGAGAAGATTCCCCTTGTGTTTTTGGCAGAGTGGGTGGGATGTAGGGAAAGGAACCATTTTGAAATATTCCAGAACACTCTATTCTTCTTAATAGGTCCTGCCATCAAGAGAAACCAGCTAACTAAAGCCCAAGCTGCCTGCGTATTAACAGAGCCTAGCTAACCTGGGGCTGGGAAATACCCACACACAGCTAACTCTAGCCATCCTCTCCTACTAAGTGGTGAAAAACTCTGAGAAACACTTGTGAAGTTCACAGTTCAGAGGCATAGGCTCACTGAAGGATTGGGACCTAATTATAGGACTACAGAGCATTTTCCCTCTCTGCATATCTTACCACCACATTACTAAAGACCTATTCACAGCAGTTCCTTTTACCTGCTGCATCATGGATAGCTATCAAGAAAAAATTACAAGGGATACCAAAAGGTGAAAACATAATTTGAAGAGACAGAGCAAGTATCATAACCAGACATGGCAGAGATGTTGGAATTATCAGACTGGGAATTTAAGACAATTATAATTAACATGCTAGGGGCTCTATCCATAGGTAAAAAACATGCAAGAACAGATGAATGGGGACTTCCCTGGTGGCACTAAGTGGCTAAGACTCCATGCTCCCAACGCAGGGGGCCCGGGTTCAATCCCTGGTCAGGGAACTATATCCCACATACATGCTGCAACTAAGAGTTTGCATGCCACAACTAAGGAGCCCTGGAGCCACAACTAAGGAGCCCTGGAGCTATAACCAAGACCCAGCGCAACCAAATAAATAAATAAATAAATAAATATTTTAAAAAAAGAACAGGTGGACAATGTAAACAGAGAGACGGAAATTCTACGAAAAAATCAAAAAGAAATGCTAGAGATAAAAAACAATATGACAGAAAAGAAGAGTGCCTTTGATGAGCTTATCAGAAGAATGAACACAGCTGAGGCAAGAGGATATCTGAGCTTGAGGATATCTCAATAGAAACCTCCAAAACTGAAAAGTGAAGAGAAAAAATATTAGAAAACAAGCAAACAAACAGAATATCCATGGACTGTGGAGCAACTACAAGAGGTGTAACATATGAGTAATGGGAATACCAGAAGGAGAAGAAAGAGAGAGAAACTGAAGAAATATTTGAAATGATAATGACTGAAAATTTCCCCCAATTAACGTCAGACACGAAATCACAGATCTAAGAAGCTCAAAGAATGTGAAGCAGGACAGATGCCAAAAATTACACCCAGGCATATTCTAGTCAAACTACAAAATATCAAAGATATATTTTAAAAATCCCAAAAGAAGCCAAAGGAAAAAAGACATCTTACCTATAGAAGAGCAAAGAATTACCTTCAACTTCTCAGAAACCATGAAACAAGAGAGCATAGTGAAATATTTAAAGTATTGAGAAAAAAAGCCTACCAACCTATAATTCTGTACCCTACAGAATATCTTTCAAAAGTGAAGAACAAAGATTTTCTCAGATGGACAAAAATTAAAGGAATTTGTTGCCAGCAGACCTGCCTTCACAGTGAGATTTCAATAGACCTCTTTTGTTAAATTTTAGAAATATTAAGTAAAAATCAGTAAGAATATTGAAGACTTGAGCAAAACTATTAATCAAATTGACAATTTAGAGCATTATACTCAATAACAACAAAATACATATTCTATTTAAGTGGACATAGAATGTTCACTAATTGAGGCCACATTGGGAATAAGTTTAAATAGATGAAAATCAGACAATATTACCTGACCACAATAGAATTAAGTAGAAATGCACAATATAAAGATATTTGAAAATCTCCAACAGTTTGAGAATTAAACACTTCTAAATAACTTAAAAAGTTAAGAAGAAATCATAGGGCATATTAGAAAATATTTTTAACTGAATGAACATAAAAACTTGCCATGTCAAAATGTGTGAGATGTAGCTAAAACAATCTTCACAGAGAAGTGTATAGCTTTTAAATATTTACATTACAAAAGAAGAAATAATCTAATGTTCTTCTTTTGGTAAAGATTTCTCTTTTGGTAATGGTTGATTAGCTCTTATTGGATCAATACTTCCACAAATAACAGCTATAAACTAAAGGGGGATATGTAAAAAGAAATAACTATCTAAGGTCACTGGAGACTGAGAAAATTAGGTAGGCATTTTAGATGAGTTTCAACACTTGGTAGAAGAGTATTATAATGGGTAAGTTTCCTGGTTTCACCACTTTTAGCCTGAGGGCCAACACCAATAGTGCAACGTGGTGCACCTAAACTATGAAAGAGAGAAGACTTTCTTACTGGATTGATAAGCCAAAGGGCAGTGTTTGGGACAACTACACAGCTGGAAAGTTAAGAGCGGGTGAAGTGGGTTGGGAAAAAGTTCTCTAAAAAGAAAGATAAGGTTGAAACACCATGGTATATCTAAATATTTGGTTGAACTCTAACCAAAATCCATGGATAAAAAGAGAAATGAGATTTCAGCTGCCATGCATCACACAGAAAAAACTAGTGTGAATTCTGTACGATGACTGCCAGCTTAAAAAATAATCAATATTCTTTGGAGGAATATAACATAATCTAGAATCTGTATAAGTATAATTCACAATATACTTTGTGTAGTTTGGACATAAAGCCAAACTACTCAAATTTCAAACAAACAGAAAAGTGTCACACTCAAGAAAAAAAAAATCAATCAATGGAGACAAAACTAGAGATGATGGAGATGTCGGAATTAGCAGAACAGATTTTAAAGCAGATACTGTAACTATCTTCAAAGGATATGGAAATATGTTGATAATGAAAGAAAAGATAGGAAATCTCAGCAAAGGAATAGAAAGTATGAAAGAAGAACAAATAAGAAATTGAAAAGTGGAATATACAAATATCTGAAATAAAAATTTTACCTAATGGGATTAACAACATATTGGGAAGCTCTGAAGATAGAGTGGATAAACTTTAAGATAAATCAATATATTATAAATTACCTATATTGGGTAACAGAGAAGATAAAATGAAAAAAAAAAAAATGAAGAGACTCAAGGTGCAAAAATCTAAAATAATCTAACATATGGTAATTGTAGTTCCAGGAGAGAAAAACACGAAGGGACAAAATAAATGTATGAAGAAATATGGCTTAAAACTTCTCTAATTTGCTGAGACACATAAATTTACAGAATCAAAAATATCATTGGAACTCAAGCATGATTAAAAAAAAAAAGGATCAAGGCACAACAAACCGATGAAAACTAATGATAAATAGAACATTTTGAAAGCAGCCAGAGATAATCAACATGTTCCATATAGAAGAAGAAAATTTACTTGAGTTCAGTCAAGGTAGCCCTTATATCTCCCCTATGTAACATAGAGCTTAAGACATTAGGAATTTAGTAAATATTTGCTGAATAAATAAGATTTATTGAATGTCCAAATGAAGCAATATTTATTTAGAGTTAGCACAGGTAGTGAAATAGCACTAGACTTGCGGTAGAAGATCTTAATTAAAAGTTTAAATTGACCATCAATTACCTGAGTGGTTCTGAACAAGATCCTTAGTCTCCATAAGCCTAATCTCATTTTAAAATTGAAATAAGATTATTGTGAAGATTACATAGGACAACCCATGTGCAAATGCCTGTTTTTGACATATAGAAGATATTTTGTAATATTTAGTTGAAATATTTAATATTTCATATAACTAAATATTTCTTAAAATATTTCATGTTTTAAATGTTTCTCATAAAGATATACTGTCTAATTTTTGAAAAGAAAGGCCATATTTCATGTGTTGTTTTTCTATAAAAATGGTTTATAGACTAAAAAGAGTTGCCCAAAATAAAGGCAAATAATCCTCTGACATCCACAATATACTTAAATCTTGTCCATATATCCTCTTGATTCTTAGGATGGTGATAGGAATTTTAGTTTAATGCTTCTAGTTACTGATCTTTTACAACTGGCCATCTACCAGAATTTCCTTAAATAGACTTTAAAAAAAATTTTTAAGATTCTAATAAATAAATTAAAATTAAAGAATTTTCTTAAAATTTTTTCCACTGAAATATAGTTGACTTACTATATTAGTCTCAGGTGTACAACAGAGTAATTCAATAATTTTAGAGATTGCACTCTCTACAAAGTTACTGTAAAATATTGACTACATTCCCTCTGCTGTATATTACATCCTTGTAAATTATTTATTTTATATCTAGTAGTTTGTAGCTTTTAGTATCCTTATTTGTCCCTCCTCTCACCCCTCTCCTCTCTAGTAACCACTAGTTTTGTTCTCTGTATGTGTGAGTCGTTTCTGTTTTGTGACATTTATTTTTTAGATTCCACATGTAAGTGAAAAATGCAGAATTCGTCTTTCTCTGTCTGACTTATTTCACTAAACATAACACCTTCCAGATCCATCTATGTTGTCACAAATGGCAACATTTCATTCTCTTTTATGGCTGAGTAATATTTACTCCATTAGATAAATATACAAAATCTTTATCCATTCACCCATTGATGGACACTTAGGTTGCTTCCATATCTTGGCTATTGTGAATAACGCTGTTATGAACATTGGGGTGCATATATCTTTTCAAATTAGTGTTTTTGGTTTTTTTGGATATATACCCAGAAGTGGAATTGCTGGGTCTTATGGTAGTTCTATTTTTAGTTTCTTGAGAAACCTCCATGTTGTTTTCCACAGTGGCGGTACCAACTTACATTCCCACCAACAGTGTACGAGGGTTCCCTTTTCTCCATATTCTTGCAAACATTTATTTGTGTTCTTTTTGACAACAGCCATTCTGACACGTGTGAGGTGATATCTCTTGGTTTTGATCTGCAGTTCCCTGATGCTTAGTGATGTTGAGCAACTTTTAATATGCCTATTGGCCACCTGCATTTCCTCTTTGGAAAAATGTCTATTCAGTTCTTCTGCCCATTTTAAAATTGTGTTGTTTGTTTTTTTGATGTTGATTTGTAAATTAAATTAAATTTTAAATTTCCAAATTAATTTAAATATTTTCATTTCTTATATATTATGAGTCTTGGTTAAAAATATTATGATATATCTTGTTAATTATCATATTGAAGATCTCTGATTGTAGATAATAACAAATTCTTTGCTTTGTATTACATTGTGAGAGATTATATTAAGCCAAGTTGATGATGTAATCTTTAATACCAAAAATAGAAATAGGATATTTTCTCAGTGCTAAGGTACATTTTCTCTTTCACATTTTAACTTTTTTGAAATCGGGATACAAATTTCTCTGTGTCTCCTTGGAAAAATGCCTACCCATTTTTAAATTGGGTTGTGTTTTTTGATATTGAGTTGTATGAGGTTTGTATATATTTTGGATATTAATCCCTTATCAGACATATTGTTTGCAAATATCTTCTCCCATTCAGTAGGTTGCCTTTTCATTTTGTTGATGGTTTCCTTCACTATAAAAAAGCTTTTCACGTTGACTAGGTTCCATTTGTTTGTTTTTGCTTTTGTGTCCCTTGCCTGTTGAGACAGATCCAAAAAAGATTGCTGAGACAAATGTCAAAGAGCATACTGTCTGTGTTTTCCTCTAAGAGTTTTATGGTTTCAGGTCTTTTTTTTTTTTTTGCGGTACGTGGTCCTCTCACTGTTGTGGCCTCTCCCGTTGTGGAGCACAGGCTCTGGACGCGCAGGCTCAGCGGCCATGGCTCACGTGCCCAGCCGCTCCACGGCATGTGGGATCTTCCCGGACTGGGGCATGAACCCGTGTCCCCTGCATCGGCAGGCGGACTCTCAACCACTGTGCCACCAGGGAAGCCCTGGTTTCAGGTCTTATATTCAGGACTTTAATCTATTTTGAGTTTATTTTTGTGTATAGTATGAGAAAATGATCTAGGTTCATGTAGTTGTCCAGTTTTCCCAACACCATTTGTTAAAGAAATTATCTTTTCCCCATTGTATATTCTTGCTTCCTTTCTTGTAGATAAATTGACTACATGTGTGTGGGTTTATTTCTGCACTCTTTATTCTGTTCCATTGACCTAGCTGTCTGTTAGTGTCTGGTACCATGCCATCTTAATTACTGTAGCTTTGTATTATAGTCTGAAGTCAGGGAGCACAAAACCTTCATAATACCTTTCTTCTTTTTTCTCAAGATTGCTTGAGTGATTTGGGGTCTTTTTGTGATTCCATACAAATTTTAGGATTATTTGTTCTAGTTCTGTGAAAAATGTTCATTGGTATTTTGATAGGGATTGCATTCAATCTGTAGATTGCTTTGGGTAGTATGGACATTTTAACAACATTAATTTTTCAAATCCATGAACATGGAATATCTTTTCATTTATTTTTATCATCTTCAATTTCCTTCATCAATGTCTTACACTCTTCAGATGCTCATTCTTGCCACTTCTATTTAACACAGTATTGGAAGTCCTAGCCACAATAACCAGATAAGAAAAAGAAGTGAAAGGCATCCAAATGGGAAGGGAAGAAGTAAAACTGTCACCATTTGCAGATGACCAACTATATATAGAAAACCCTAAAGTCTCCAAAAAACCATTAGAACTAATAAATAAATTCAGTAAAGTTGCAGGATACAAGATTAATGTACAGAAATCTGTTGCATTTGTATACACTAATATTGAACTATCAGAAAGAGAAATCAGGAAAAAAATCCCACTACAATCAAATCAAAAAGAATAAAATATCTAGGAATAAATTTAACCAAGGAGGTGAAAGACCTGTACTCTTTAAAATTCTTTATGAGACATTTATTTCATATTTACCATCCCATCTCATGAAATATTACTATCGAATATCTACCTCCAAAGAGCTACTAATAATTTTAACATTTGTACCACAATTAAGTTTGGTGATTTAATAGTTTTAAAGATAAATTGCAATGCTTAGCTCCACTCATTACATTCGTAATTAGGATTTACTTAAGGCACATAAAGTACACACAAATGTAAATTCTTTGGTAAAAATAAACTTATCAGAGATAGGGTGACAGCAATAATTTTAAAAAATATTTTAACATAAAAAAACAAAGACATCATGTTTTCTGTGATATTAAAGGGAAACATATAGGAATGTGCTTTCCTTTTTCTATGGATTAATATTTCCAAAAGAGATTTCTAATTTGACAATGGCTCTGATACAAACTATGACCTCCTATAAAACTCAGAGGTCAAAGGACAAAATATTACTAAATAATTAACAACACTATGTTTTCCTGGAATCTGGAGATTAAAAAACACATATGTTGTACCCTAAGCCATGTTAGGTGGGGATTATTAATTTAATACTGTGAAGACAAATATTTTTAAATCACAGATTTTTATGTGTGAAGTCCAAATAGGGAATTATCTTTATAAAAAGAGAGAAAATTGCAACTACTTTTCAAATGTAACCTTGACATTTTGAAAAGTGCAGTAATAGATCTGTCCCCATGGAGACAAATGTTTTACCCTTAATTTCTGCAACCAAAATTCAGCACATTATACCAAGCTCTGATCCAGTTTCTAGCCTACCTTGGGGGTTTATATGATTACAAGGATATGTCCAAGTAAACCATAAAGGTTCACAATGAATGTTTTCATTCTCCACTCTTCCAACTGAGTAGGATGTTATTTTTTCTGTGTAAACCTTGGGTTTTTCAAAATAAAATCTGTTTTTATTCAATAAAACAAAAAAATGGTTAAAAAGGAAAAGTCTGTAAGAACTTAAAAGCAATCACAAGCTCTGGGAATAAGATTTGGGTCCCATGTCCCCATCCTCCCAGTAGGACACATTTATAGAAACAAAAAATCACTTACAAACAATCAGAGTTTCTCTATATTTTTTCCATGAAGAATAAATGGAAGAAATGTTTACATTCACAAAACTTTACTTGTTAGAGGGCAGATAGCAGAAGCAAGAAGAACTACAATCCTGCATCCTTTGGAACAAAAACAACATTCACAGAAAGACAGACAAGAAGAAAAGGCAGAGGGCTATGTACCAGATGAAGGAACAAGATAAAACCCCAGAAAAACAACCAAATGAAGTGGAGATAGGCAACTTTCCAGAAAAAGAATGCAGAATAATGATAGTGAAGATGATCCAGGACCTTGGAAAAAGAATGGAGGCAGAGATAGAGAAGATGCAAGAAATGTTTAACAAAGACCTAGAAGAATTAAGAAGAAACAAACAGAGATGAACAATACAGTAACTGAAATGAAGAATACATTAGAAGGAAACAATAGAAGAATAACTGAGGCAGAAGAACGGATAAGTGACCTGGAAGATAGAATGGTGGAATTCACTGCTGTGGAACAGAATAAAGAAAAAAGAATGAAAAGAAATGAAGACAGACTAAGAGACATCTGGGACAACATTACACACACCAACATTTGCATTATAGGGGTCCCAGAAGAAGGAGAGAGAGAGAAAGGATCCGAGAAAATATTTGAAGAGATTATAGTTGAAAACTTCCTTAACATAGGAAAGGAAATAGCAACCCAAATCCAGGAATTGCAGAGAGTCCCAGGCAGGGTAAACCCAAGGAGAAACAGGCCAAGACACATAGCAATCAAATTGACAAAAATTAAAGACAAAGAAAAATTATTGAAATCAACAAGGGAAAAAAGACAAATAAATACAAGGGAACTCCCATAAGGTTAACAGCTGATTTCTCAGCAGGAACTCTACAAGCCAGAAGCAGGTGGCAGGATATATTTAAAGTGATGAAAAGGAAGAAACCACAACCAAGATTACTCTACCCAGCAAGGATCTCATTCAGATTCCATGGAGAAATCAAAAGCTTTACAGACAAGCAAAAGCTAAGAGAATTCAGCACCACCAAACCAGCTCTACAACAAATGCTAAAGGAACTTCTCTAAGTGGGAAACACAAGAGAAGAAAAGGACCTACAAAAACACACCCAAAACAATTAAGAAAATGCTAATAGGAACATACATATCGATAATTACCTTAAACGTGAATGGATTAAAGGCTCCAATCAAAAGACACAGGCTGGCTGAATGGATACAAAAACAAGACCCATATATATGTTGTCTACAAGAGACCCACTTCAGACCTAGAGAAACATACAGACTGAAAGTGAGGGGATGGAAAAAGATATTCCATGCAAATGGAAATCGAAAGAAAGCTGGAGTAGCAATACTCATATCAGATAAAATAGACTTTAAAATAAAGAATGTTACAAGAGACAAGGAAGGACACTACATAATGTTCAAGGGATCAATCCAAGAAGAAGATATAACAATTAGAAATATATATGCACCCAACATAGGAGCACCTCAATACATAAGGAAACTGCTAACAGCTATGAAAAAGGAAATTGACAGTAACACAATAATAGTGGGGGACTTATAACCTCACTTATACCAATGGACAGATCATCCAAACAGAAAATTAATAAGGAAACACAAGCTTTAAATGACACAACAGACCAGATAGAATTAATGGATATTTATAGGACATTCCATCCAAAAACAGCAGATTACACTTTCTTCTCAAGTGCACACAGAACATTCTCCAGGACAGATCACATCTTGGGTCACAAATCAAGCCTCAGTAAATTTAAGAAAATTGAAATAATATCAAGCATCTTTTCTGACCACAACGCTATGAGATTAGAAGTCAGTTACAGGGAAAAAAACATATGGAGGCTAAACAATACGTTACTAAATAACCAAGAGATCACTGAAGAAATCAAAGAGGAGATCAAAAAATACCTAGAGGCAAATTACAATGAAAAGACGATGACCCAAAACCTATGGGATGCAGAAAAGCAGTTCTAAGAGGGAAGTTTATAGCAATACAAGCCTACCTCAGGAAACAAGAAAAATCTCAAGTAAAAAATCTAACTTTACACCTAAAGGAACTAGAGAAAGAAAAACAAACAAAACCCAAAATTAGTATAATGAAAGAAATCATAAAGATCAGAGCAGAAATAAATGAAATAGAAACAAAGAAAACAATAGAAAAGATCAATAAAACTAAAAGCTGGTTCCTTGAGAAGATAAACAAAATTGATAAACCATTAGCAAGACTCATCAAGAAAAAGATGGAGAGGACTCAAATCAATAAAATTATATATGAAAAAGGAGAAGTTACAACAGACACGGCAGAAATACAAAGCATCCTAAGAGACGACTACAAGCAACTCTATGCCAATAAAATGGACAACCTGGAAGAAATGGACAAATTCTTAGAAAGGTATAAACTTCCAAGACTAAACCAGGAAGAAACAGAAAATATGAACAGACCGATCACAAGTAATGAAATTGAAACTGTGATTAAAAATCTTCCAACAAACAAAAGTCCAGGATCAGATGGCTTCACAGGTGAATCGTATCAAACATTTGGAGAAGAGCTAACACCCATCCTTCTCAAACTCTTCCAAAAAATTGCAGAGGAAAGAACACTCCCAAACTCATTCTATGAGGCCACCATCACCCTGATAGCAAAAACACACAAAGATACTACAAAAAAAGAAAATTACAGACCAATATCACTGATGAATATAGATGCAAAAATCCTCAACAAAATACTAGCAAACAGAATCCAACAACACATTAAAAGGATCATACACCATGATCAAGTGGGATTTATCCCAGGGATGCAAGGATTCTTCAATATACACAAATCAATCAATGTGATACACCATATTAACAAATTGAAGAATAAAAACCATATGATCATCTCAATAGATGCAGAAAAAGCTTTTGACAAAATTCAGCACCCATTTATGATAAAAACTCTCCAGAAAGTGGGCATAGAGGGAAACTATCTCAACAGAATGAAGGCCATATATGACAAACCCACAGCAAACATCATTCTCAATGGTGAAAAACTGAAAGCATTTCCTATCAGATCAGGAATAAGACAAGGATGTCCACTCTCACCACTATTATTCAACAAAGTTTTGGAAGTCCTAGCCACAGCAATCAGAGAAGAAAAAGAAATAAAAGGAATACAAATTGGAAAAGAAGAGTTAAACTGTCACTGTTTGCAGATGACATGATACTATACATAGAGAATGCTAAAGATGTCACCAGAAAACTACTAGAGCTAATCGATGAATTTGGTAAAGTTGCAGGATACAAAATTAATGCACAGAAATCTCCTGCATTCCTACACACTAATGATGAAAGCTGTGAAAGAGAAATTATGGAAACACTCCCATTTACCATTGCAACAAAAGAATAAAATACATAGGAATAAACCTACCTAGGCAGACAAAAGACCTGTATGCAGAAAACTATAAGACACTGATGAAAGAAATTAAAGATGATACAAACAGATGGAGAGATATACTATGTTCCTGGATTGGAAGAATCAATATTCTGAAAATGACTATAATACCCAAAGCAATCTACAGGTTTAATGTAATCCTTATCAAATTACCAATGGCATTTTTTACAGAATTAGAATGACAAAATCTCAAAATTTGTATGGAGACACCAAAGACCCCAAATACCCAAAGCAGTCTTGAGGGAAAAAAAACGGAGATGGAGGAATCAGACTCCCTGACTTCAGACTATACTAGAAAGCTACAGCAATCAAGACAATTTAGTACTGGCACAAAAACAGAAATATAGATCAATGGAACAGGACAGAAAGCCCAGAGATAAACCCATGCACCTATGATCAACTAATCTATGACAAAGGAGGCAAGGATATACGATGGAGAAAAGACAGTCTCTTCAATAAGTGGTGCTGGGAAAAGTGGACAGCTACATATGAAGGAATGAAATTAGAACACTCCCTAACACCATACACAAAAATAAACTCAAAATGGATTAGAGACCTAAATGTACAACTGGACAGTATAAAACTCTTAGATGAAAACATAGGAAGAACACTCTTTGACATAAATCACAGCAAGATCTTTTTTGATCCACCTCCTAGAGTGATGAAAATAGAAACAAAAATAAACAAATGGGACCTAATGAAACTTAAAAGCTTTTGCACAGCAAAGGAAACCATAAACAAGACGAAAAGACAACCTTCAGAATGGGAGAAAATATTTGCAAAGGACTCAACGGACAAAGGGTTAATCTCCAAAATATATAAACAGCTCATGCAGCTCAATATTAAAAAAAACAAACAACCCAATCCAAAAATGGGCAGAAGACCTAAATAGACATTTCTCCAAAGAAGACATACAGATGGCCAAGAAGCACATGAAAACCTGCTCAACTTCACTAATTATTAGAGAAATGTAAATCTAAACTACAATGAGGTATCACCTCACACCAGTTAGAATGGGCATCATCAGAAAATCTACAAACAACAAATGCTGAAGAGGGTGTGGAGAAAAGGGAACCCTCTTACACTATTGGTGGGAATGTAACTTGATACCGCCACTATGGAGAACAGTATGGAAGTTCCTTAAAAAACTAAAAACAGAATTACCATATGACCCAGCAATCCCAGTACTGGGCATATACCCAGAGAAAACCAAAATTCAAAAAGACACAGGCACCCCAATGGTCATTGCAGCACTATTTACAATAGCCAGGTCATGGAAGCAATGTAAATGCCCATCAACAGACGAATGGATAAAGATGTGGTACATATATATAATGGAATATTACTCAGCCATAAAAAGGAACGAAATTGGGTCATTTGTAGAGATGTGGATGGATCTAGAGACTATCATACAGAGTGAAGCAAGTCAGAAAGAGGAAAACAAATATCTTACATTAACTCATATATGTGGAACCTAGAAAAATGGTACAGATGAACCAGTTTGCAGGGCAGAAATTGAGACACAGATGTAGAGAACAAATGTATGGACGCCAAGGGGGGAAAGTGGCAGGGGGGCGGATGGTGGTGTGATGAGTTGGGAGATTGGGATTGACATCTATACAATAATATGTATAAAATGGATAACTAATATGAACCTGCTGTATAAAAAAATAAATAAAATAAAATTCAAAAAAATAAAAATAAATAAAGACAGTGGGGAGTTTGTGATGTCAGAGAATCCTATGAAGTATAAAATTCCTGAATGAAAAAAAAATTTACATGTTATGTCACTGATATGTGCCATTGTTTTCCCCTTATCTCCTATTTATAATATTAACTGAAATAACATAGGCAAATGTGTTTTACCCATGCCTAAAATAAATTAGTAGTCCTAAATATGCTCAATTGGTTTTTTATTGGTTCATTTGTTTAATTAACTAATTCACTTTTTCCCTTATACTCTGAAAAGATATTAATTTAAAAATTCTAATCAACATGATAAAAAAGTAGATCTCATGTTTATTATTCACAGAATTTTCTAAATCTCTAGAACAAAAACAAACCTTTTCAATGAATCTCATCACTGGCCTATTTTCACTGGTAATGGCATACATGTGACTCATCAAAATTCTGCCTCTGTGTGTGTGTGTGTGTGTGTTGAGGGACAGGGGAACTTAGGTTTTTGTCATCACCATGACAATGTACTTGACTTAAACATTATCTCTTTCTCTTATATTTCAAAATTGTCTTCCTGAGTGTCTGAAGATCTGGCCTTTTAAGGCAAAATTACATAGTTAACCCAATCTACTTCAGTAGCTTACTTACTTCATTTTTATTTTCCACATGGAATTTTGCCTGTGTGCAACTTCATTTCCATAGTAGGCATATAGAACATCATGAACACAGTTCACGTACAAAGGAAAATCTTTATGATAATTCACTTGATGCATTATTGTTTTTAACCTAATTTATTTTTTTTCATGGAATTTGTTTAATACCTAAAACTATATAATGCATTTGCTTGTTTACTTACTTGCTGCCTCTCTTCTACAGAAAAATATAAAGTTTATGAGACCAGGAACTGTCTCTTTGTTGCTCTATCCTCACTCAAAACAGTACCTAGCACATATTAGATGCACAATAAATATCCCATATTTCTAGTACAATTTGTTGAAAAGATTATCTTTACCCACTGACTATGTCAAAAGGCAGTTGGCTAGGCGTACGTGGTTCTGTTTCTGGTCTATTTTTTTCCATTCACTTATGTCTTACCTTTATGCCAAGGCTCAATTGTCATGATTACTGACCTTTATAATGAATCTTGAATTTAAGTGGTGCAAATCCTCCAAATTTGCTCTTATTTTTCAAAATTATTTTGGCTATTCTAAGCTCTTCACGTTTCCACATGTATTTAGAATGTACTTTTCAATTTCTATAAAGTGTCTGCTGCGGAGTTGATTAATATTGATTTAAACTACAGATAAATTGGGGAATTATTTGTTTTGCGAACCTTACTTTTCTTTTATTCCAATTTCCTTTGGCTACCTTTATATTGTTGAAATGATTTCATTGTATAGGCTACTTCAAATCATTTTTTAGAATCAAGGGGTAGATAAATAATCTGACACAGACCTGAAATATAAACAGAAGAGAAACTTTGATTATTGTGCTTCCCTCATCCAGATAACAGTTAATATTTAGATCCACATGAGATGCTACTATCACTATACTGATCAGTGATTCTCAACTACTCCTTGGGGCATGCTTCCCTATTCTATTAGTGTGACTGATGATTATGTACTAAGAACACGAAAGGCAAGGAGGCACAAAACAAAGTTGCAAAGCATTGGCATAAAGCGAATTGTTCTTCAAGACTAATGTGAATAGCAAGAAGACATCCGGATTCAGTGCAAAGGAGGTAGAAGTTGACTGGCTACACTCTTCAGTTCTCTCTAATGATATGCACAGTGGAGTTTAGTATAATTTCTAACTCAAATTTAGTTTCTAAATGCTATCTTTATTAAAATATCAAACAATTAGGGTAATACAAAAAGTAAAATAATAGTTTAGATACTTAGTTATGTTTTAATTTCTGTGTGTACATATTTCTGCTGATGATGGCTCTAGACTATATTTCTTCAGTATATGAAGAGGGAGAGGACAAGAAACATGAGTTGTAACACCAGAATCAGACAGTAGCAGTGATATTAGGTAAAAGGGTACAGGAATAATCTTAATTAAGAATATCTTCTAGACTTCTATCGTCTAGTTGGAGCAGACGATTCCAAATATCAGCCTAGAGTCTTATGCTCTTTTAAAACACCACATACATAATGGCAAATAATTTTGATGATTGTATAATTTTTCTATTTTTTATGTCAATCAGGAAAATACTTCCCTAGCTTATCTATACACCTTAACACAGATTAAATCTCTGACCTGGAGATGAGGTAAATGATTAACCCAACTAACTCAGTAGAAGTCTCAATATTTTTCTTAACAGCCATAGACTGTGTGTGCATATGGAGGGGGAAAGCGTCTGCTTAAATTGTTCCATATTCTTTGTTATGGGTTGAATTGTGTCCTTCTCCCACCCCAAAAAACTTGGAGTCATAATGCCCAGGACCTCAGTATATGACTCTATTTGGAGGTAGGGTCTTTGCAGAATTAATCAAGTTAAATTGAGGTCATTAGGGTGGGCCCAAATCCAATGTAACTGGTGTCCATATAAAAAGGGGAAATTTACACAGAGACCAACACACATAGAGGGAAGATGATTTGGAGAGACACGGGGAGAAGATGACCATCAATAAGCAAAGGAGAGAGGCCTAGAACAGACTCTTTGTTCACAGATCTCAGAAGGAGCCAATCCTGCCAACACCTTAATTTCAGACTTCAAGCCAGAACTGTGAGACAGCACATTCTCTTGTTTAAGCCATGCAATTTGTGGTACTTTGTTAAGGCAGCCCTAGAAAACTAATACCCCCTCATACTGATACAAAATGCGGTTATCAGACAGTACAGGAAGTCCAAAATGAGTCCATCCAGTCTTTCCTATTCCCTTTTGATAGCAGGAACATTTACACTCATGACCCTTGATATGGCAAGTGATGGCTTTGGTTGTGGTAGTAGGCATGATTGATGAAATTTTGTCATATGCATGCTCTCAGCCACTGGGATAGCTTGTCTATATACTACTTAATTATCTAAATACTTCTCAGTGAAGTAGTCTATGCCCGAGTGTAGGTTCTCGGGTGATCTACTTGAGGTAGTTAGGAATTGCAAAGGCAGAAGTCTCAGTATATTCCAGTCAAAGAATTAAGCCACTGGAATGGCTAAGTCTGAGTAGTAAACCCAGGAAAGTAGGTCACTGAGTATTGGAAATTCTCAAAGTCATGCAGATCTCTGTGACAGTGGGGTTGAGAGTTAGGTGTCAACGAGGAGCACAGTAACTGATCCATTTTGTCTCCCTGGTTGAGGTTTGATTATTAAATACATTGTCGTGTATCAGGTTAAATTTGAAAAGCATAGGAAAGGTTGGTTAGACATTCTCTCCCCAGTAAAACACTACAAAGGTAATACAAAGATAATATTGAATCTGTTGCAAAGCACATCAATATGAGAATTGAGAATGTTGAGATTACAATTTATATGACTTGGGACTGACAATTTAAGAGTCATCCAGACTCAAGCCCATAGCCACAGGAATAGCATTCCACCTGTATTATAAACATCACCAAGAAGAGTAGCATTGAGAGATGCTATTAAGTATTATTCAGGCTTAGGACATGTGTTGTATCTTTTTGGCAGGCAATGCCAGGCAGAAAACCCTAGTATGTAAAAGAACGTGGGAAAAACATCTATGTTTTTCATCTATGTGATCATATTCACTCAAAAATATTAAAAAATATAACCTTTCAACCTTGGAAGATGCCATAAACGCTCAAGAGACTGTACCAACCTAGTGATCACTAGAACCCACTGAATGAGATCCAGAGAAGCTGCAGTCTTGAGGCTGATGAAAAACTCTTTAGGACCCTCTCAAAGTTTTCACTGAGACAGAGCACCTAATGTCCTGGAAAAAATCTCATGGCTCATATTCTGGTTAAATTTTGATCCAAGGGGAAAGCATTTATGAACTAGTTTGAAATGTGAAAATATAAACGTGAAGAAGACAATGTAATGGAGGTCAATGAGGTAAATTTTCATCCATTTCTACAGTTTCTTACATAACATCAGAAGCCACTGTGAGCTATAAAAGGACTGTTGCAATAGTGCAGCTACAGGATCAGAGGTTGAGTAGCAGACACAAGATTCTGGGATAGAATCAAGACTGTTTGAGAGTAAGAGCAAGCAGAGTGGGTACAAAGAAACTGAGGCAAATCCAGGGAATTGTAATCAACCAGAAATATCCACCTTTTACTTTTCTAATATATTGACTATATATACTTTGGGTTTACTTAAAGAATCAGGAAAAGAACAGACATTTAGATGGGATATGATTTCATATCACATGTAGCTTTTCTTGTATTCCCAGCCACTGTGGTTGTATGAGAAAACAGTTGGAAGGGATGCTTTTACTAAAGAGTGGTAAGTTCTGGTGGAGGAGGGTAGTTAATAATTAACACTCTCATCCATATGGATACTCCCAGATGTAAGAACTTAGGAGTTTTGTGAAAGGCATAGAAGTATATCACAGGAAGCAGTCTTCCAGGATTGAGTTCATTGATTCAGTCTGGTTACCACTGTGCAGGTGACAGGAAGAGGTTGGATGGAGACACATACACATAAGAAAGATTTTGCAGAGTGTTCTCCAGAATCACGATATGAATTGAGGATGCTTTCAGAGATTTGGTGTAGTGATGGCTAAGAGTTCAGGCTGGAAGCAAGACTGCCTCGGTTTGAATCTTAGCTGTGGAACTTACTACAGCAGTAATAACATAAATTCTAAGGAAATACAATATTCTCTTGGATGAATATAATGCAGCTTATTTACCTATTCCATGTTGACGCACATGAGTTGTTTCCAGGTTTTACAGTGAGTAATATATGAACTTTAATATATACATGGACATATGAACACTTTCCTTTCATGTTTAGGAGAGGAATTCTGTAATAGAGGGATGTTTAGTTAATGGACACGACTCCAGTGCAGGATGAAAGGATTCCTTTGTTCAGCTATGGCATTGGGTTGCAACGTCCTATCTCTGTTACTTCTTTGACATAATATCTTCTTTACCTAAATTCTCTGATTCTTAATCCACAACCATGGACTTGCCTGTCATCCTTTCTTTCCTAATAATTCTCTCTTTTCAACTTTTCAAACATGCATACTGTAATGACAGAATTGTTGCCTATGCTCCTCTGATCAAGTTCCACTCAACTGTCTAAGTTTCATTTTTTTAAAATGCCAGCCCCTGTTGCAGTTTTTATCGTAAGTTTCTAGTTCTGACTGTTCCTCAGTATCCATTTTGCTGGACCCATTTCATATGTGTCTCCTCCTTTTATTGTGGCTAGATGTTTTTTTGATTGCTGTTGTTGTTGTTTTTAACTTTGCCCTGGCTAGCCTCTGAGACCCTCAAGTCCAGGACCATAACTCATTTGAATATTTTAGCATGGGTAGGCAGAGTACATAACACTTAGTAGATGACAAATACTACTGAAAAATACATGAATAATTGAACATACACCTTAATTTATATTAACCGAGTCTGTTGTTTAAGCATTGAGTGCCCTCTATTATAATTAAGCAAATGTTTTTCTCCTATCTTTTCTGCTGTATATAGGGTCCACTATTTAATCATCATTATTATTTTTTAATCATTATTTTTTAAAATTAATACTCTGTTGACTAGTTATTGATATGTATGTGTAGAAGGTGAGGTGTTAGTATCAAGGTATATATTTCTTTTAGAGATCCTTTCATGTGATAAAGTGTTTTTTTTTTTTTTCCAGCTTCATGGTACGCTATTTAGGCTAAACTTTATGACACCTCATAAAATATTGGTTTTTAGTCATTTGGTTTGTTACTACTGTCTAAGCCCTTTTTGTTATATATAGTACCAAGGTTTCTATATTTGTGATTTAAATACAATGAAGATATTAACATCATTTTCAGTCGAACTCACTCAGGTATTTAATTTAGTTAAGATCTCTAGTGACTGTATGTTGTCAGGGACAGATTGAAATTGAAATTGACAGGAGTAAAATAAAGTTCTTCCACCTCTCCAGAATCCCAAGTGAGAACAAAAAATAAAGTCTCAAATTATCTGAAAATGTATAAATAAGTAGTCCATTGTTTCCTTCTGGATAATCAATTAAGAAGAGTTAATGAATAAACAAATAATTATTGGATGGACAGAAAGCAATGATTACAGAATTAAGTACATGTGCAGCAAGCTAGGATCTTTGTTTTGTCAATACTTTTAGAATGAATCAACATTATTTGTGGATATTTACCAGTTTATGGTAAAGGAATATGCTAAACTCAGTCTTTCTGTAAAGAACAATAAATTCACTAACTGAGAAATCATGTGTCATTAGCATTTGTTTCTGAAAGTGTGAAAATTTGGTATAACTTTTGTCCCTAAAAGACCCATTTATGAACTTAATATCATTTTATATTAATTTGAAAGTTGGTAAAAATTTTCTGTGCTTGAAGGTTGTTTTTATTGCTTCAAGTATTATTCTGACAACTATAAATGCCAAAGATTTTGAGAAAAGCACTTTTGCACAATCCATTGGAAAAAAATGGATTCAATAACACATGAAGCAAATTCTAAACTTCACGTTTTTAAGTATGTATCTTTATAGACATACGCCTTGATTTTTATTTTCCTCTTCAAAATATTAATAATGATCCCTATCTGTTATCTTCACAAAGTTGTTTAAGACTCAGGTGATATGGTTATGAAAGCAAATTTTAAAATGTATGAGCTTTGAAATTAAGAACTTTCATGCTAGAGAGCACTCTAATAGTCTTTGAAGAGTTTATACAATTAAATCAAGTGCTTAATTTTCTAAGTCATGGCAGTACTCATGTGGAGAATAAGCACAATGGCTGCAGTGCTGAGTTTCTACGGGGCAACTGGGATAAGAAGTGACAGTTTTGTAGGGTACTCTAAAGGTTTTCATTCCATTCTAACATGTTAAAACAAATCAGTATCTGTATGTAATGTTTCACTTGGATTTTTTTTTTTTGATGTTTTCTTGGTTTGGAGAAATTTCTGTCTTGGATGTGACTGGCTATTTGTTTATGTGTAATCTAGGAAATGCCCCTTTATCAACTTCAGGAACAATTTAGAAACGAAGATGGTTTTTCTGGGTGAAATGTAATCCAGTTACTAAATAATATCTGCTTTTAAAAATGCTTTTTGGTTAAATCGTATGTACTTGCATATTTAAGATCCACTGTTCTAAGAGTCAGAATGTTAGTTCAGGTAATATTGATTAACATATCAGGCATATAAACATGTATCTACATATACTATGTGAATAGACAGATAAATAGGTACAAATTATATTCATACACGTACATAGACAAGTATGTAGATTCATACATACATGTCTGAAAAAAAATTAACCTTGTCTAGTTGAAGTGTGTTCTTAAAATCACACTGATCATGTGCGGTCAATAACGTAAAGCCCAGTGACTTTCTTTTATCAACTCACAGAGCAGAGGAATATTGTTCTTGTATGGACTTTTCTCATGTAACTGAGTTTTTGTCTGCAAATCTTCTATCCTGCTTTTTGGCATAAATAGTCAAATGTGCATTTCTCATGTCTTTGAAGGTACATTACTGGGCTCTCAGGTGTATATAAATTGTGTCCAACATAAAGACTGCTCTCAGAATGTTAAAGAGAAGCTCTGTGACTTATTGCAAAAATATTCTATGTTTTTTCTCTTTCCTGTTGTTTGAGAGTATAAGAGTAACATGGTGCAGTGGAAGGAGCATTAATATATATATATACACACACACACATGTATATGTATATATATATATCCAGCTCATTATTTTATTATTTGTCTTTATAAATGTAGATTATCATACTTATCTAGAGATGACAATAAATCAAATTGATCCAGAATCCCTATTCTCAAAATAGTGTTATTGTGCTATCTTCTGGACAGCAGATGATATTGGCTTGGGGGAGCTTGGATGCAGTGACTTATTACTTATCTCTTGGCTATGTAGGTAAATTCATGACCTTTCAGCTCAAAATATGTGCTGGCCATCTGCTTCTGGATGCCTGAGTCAACGTAGTAGCAAGGCAGAATCACAAGGTTTTAGACCTTTAGATCTTCTCCAACACCTCTCATTCCCTTTAGCTTTAAAAATTCCTTATGGAATTTGTCTTTTGAGTCATTCACACTTTAGTGAAAATTCACTCAATTATCATTTAGCAAGTAATTCTTAAATGATACTAGGTGAGACAGATGGTATCTTGGAAATAGATCAAAAAATTCTTCCAAAATTTTTACTTTTTAGGTTTGAGACATCTTAAAAGGAGGAAACAGGATAAAAAGTATTTTTGTACAAATCTTTTAAGCAGTACTGTCTACCTTCCCAGCACTGTGTGGCAGCAGATAAGCTTAGTTTGTTGACAAATTTCTGAACCATTAAAACGACTACTCTGCAAGTCTTCTGTTCTTTCATGTCCTGTCCACAAACTGTTACTATTTTCTCTTTTTAAATTCATCCTTCATCTTTCTAATTTGATCTGCATTGTTGCTACCCATTCATGAAATCAACTTCTTGACTGATCTGCCTGCTTATGGGCAGCGCCTCACTCAATCACTTGCAGAAAGCCCCTGCTGGCTTTAACCTTACACTTGGGAATTTACACTTACATGTACTAATCCTCTTTGCCATTTTGAATTCACAAGTAAGATTCACACTGCCAAGAAAAAGCTACAGAACTGAGAGACTGGAGTTACTGAGTTTCAGATTTTCAGACAAAGAGAATTGGTCTGCCTCACTCTGCCACCATCACAAAGCCATATTATAGAGAAATTCAAGGGTCCTGTCTTGTACCCAGTGTGGAAGGCCAGTAGCATGTATATTTTGTTGTTCAGTTTTGTATTTCCTTTTTGTAACAAATGGTATTAGAACACTCAAGAAAGTATATTTCACATATGGCAGCCATTCCTACTCTGAAATTTAAAAACAAAAATGGGATCTTTTGGTAAGAAAGACAATAATATGATCATAGCACTATATCCACGATAGGCTAGTTCTAGTGTCAAGTTGTAATGAATTTATATCTCGGAAGATGCCCATTTTTAAAAAACTTTTATGTAAGTTTCTCAAGCCTTAAATGTTACCATCTTATGCTCCATTCCTTAAACTAAGTACTTCTTGATTATCCAAGATCATTTTTGTTTTGTTTCATTTTATCCCAACTGTAACACATTTCTCTAATTTTAAAATATTTTATGAAAATGATTTTTACCTTTGTATAACAATATTAGGAGAAAGAGAAAATATAAATGATTTCCACAAAGTCTTATGTTGGGTCTCAACAGCATAAGAGTATAGATCTTGTGAATAAAACTGCAGCTTTGGGAAGCCAAAGCAAATATTTGCAAAGCAAAGAACACCCTCTGAGCCAGACAACTCCTGGGATATGATTCAAAGCTAGGTCACAACAGAGGAAAAAAATGAAATCTTGACTCTCCCCAGAATACCCGACTTTCATTTTTTTCTGGGGGAGCTAAAACACAGAGAGCATCATCCAAGTTTAATTATTCCATGTTAGCCATTTTACAACTTTAAACATACTATCCCAAAACTTTCAACTCTACACTGGATTAATTAAATCATAATTAAAATTGAAAATTAAAATCTGGAAGACTTACTACACTTATCTTTTTATTCATGCTTATGGAGCATGAGTTTGTATATGTGATGGCCACTGAACATCTGTAAAAATAATAAGGTAGATTTGTACACTCCGATGTACAAAAAGTTATCTAAACCACATTATCAATTAGTAAACAAGACATGGGGTACTGTTTATGTGTTATAATACCATTATTAAAGATAAAAAATACTTTTACATACATTCTGTATTAGAGTTCTCCAGAGAGACAGAACCAATAGGACATATAGAGAGAGAAGAAATTTACTTTAAGGAATTGGCTCATATGATTGTGGGGGATGGCAAGTCTGAAATCTACACGGCAGGCTAGCAAGCTGAAAACTCAGTTAGGAGTTGACACTTCAGTCTTCAGACAGAATTTCTTCTTCTCTGGGAATTCTCAGGTTTTTAGCTCAAAAAGTTCATCTGATTAGATAAGGCTCACCCACATTTTTGAAGGTAATCTCCTTTATTCAAAGTCAACTGATTATAGATGTTAACCACATCTACAAAATACCCTAACGGCAACACCTAGATTAAAGTTTGACTAAATAATGGAGTACTTGTACTTGTACAAGTACTTGCCTTGCCTAGCTTAGGCAAGTTGACACCTAAATCTAACCACCATGGGGAGAGAATTATACAAAGGAGTGAATGCCAGGAGCTGGGAAATCAGTGGTGGCTCCTTGCTGTTTGCAGAAGGTGTATAGTTTTGTGCTTGTTTAAGTAATTTTTCACCAGATAAGAAATGCATAAAATCCACTGATGGGCAACATTTTTTCTCAAATAATTTCTACTGAAAAATTAGTATATACTGCTTCTAGATAATACACTGGCAATTCTGAGGATAAACTGGTAATCTATAAACAAACTTTTTTTCATTTTAATATTCAGATGAATCAAGTTAGAAGTAGTCTACTTTCATACCACTATCTCTCAGGACAAGGTCAAAAGCACAAAAGTAACCAAAGAACATTGTTTCATGCCACACCCATTTCCCAAGGCTTTCATTCATTCTATGCCAAGAATGATTCGGGGATGTTTACGTGTGTGTGTGTGTGTGTGTGTGTGTGTGTGTGTGTGTGTGTGTGTAAGTGCTTATGACATTAAAGCAATCTGTGACACAGTAGCAGGTGAAATGATTCACAAAAGTTGTGTCAGCCTGAAGTCAGAGTCAATGAGGGAACCTCAATTCCTTGTTCTTAGTCCAATGTCAGGCTATAGCCCAAGGTTACAGCATATGAGCAGGGCTGCAGATCACAGAAAAGTCTTTCCTGAGATTAATGGCAGGGTTGAGCCAAAGATGACTGAAAGGGCACCCTCTGGCATGCTCATTTATCAGGGATTTACTTGTTGGCTAATGATAGCAATAACAGTTTGTATCTGACAAACACAACTGGATATGTGCAGTGAGAAACTCTATATTTGAAGTTGGATTATACTGGATCCATACAATTTCCCCTTCTATTGCTCGGGCTGTCATCACAGTCTCTGTCAGTGAAGTTTGTGCTTTTTATTTTAATTTTTAGGAAAGGTAATTATTTTCGCAAAAAAAAAAAAAAAAGGTAACACAATTGAAGATCATATTAAATTAACTTTTAATTTTCCTGCATTCTTTAGAAAGATATTTTTCAAATATATATGTAATTTCTAGATTGTTATAATCATAGCAGAGATAGAATTAAAAATTTCACTTTAATTCTTACTGTTAACACTATTCTGTGGTCTATATTTCCTAAAAGTGTTTTTTTGATTGTTTTTGTTATTACAAAAATACATTCTCATAAAAAATGTATAAAATGCTGGTAAACAGAAGAAACTTCGTCACTCTTGATCTTAAAACCATGCTACAACTACTGTTAGCAATATTTTCCCTATGATCTTTATATTTTAAATTAACATATACATATATGTAAATTAACATATACACATATGTAAATTCACATAGGCATATATACACACATGATTATGCATCCACATGCTGTGAAATTTACTGAGTTTTCCTTTCCTTTTTCTGTTAATGCTGTATTGTGATAAGTTATTTCATAATTTATCCTTTAAAAATATAATTTTAAATGGCTGAACATTATTTCTTTGTGAAATTTTATTTAACTAACCACCTGATATCAGATACTTAAACTTTTTTTTCAATTTTTCAGCCCATTAAACAGTACTGTGATGAAGACTTTACTATTATATATTTGTCCTTATTCCTGGAAATAAATTATGAATAATAAGATGCTGGGTCAAAGAATATGTGTATTTGCTATGGCCTGAATGTTTGTGTCCCCCCAAAATTTATGTGTTGAAATTTCGTGCCTGATGTGACAGTATTGGGAGATGGGGTGGGGCCTTTGGGAGATGATTAGGTCATGAGGCACAGTCTTCATGGATGGGATTAGTGACCTTCTAAAAGAGACCCAGAGAAAGTTCCCTTGCTCCTTCTGCTCCTTGCTCCTTCTGCCATGTGAGGTTACAGCAAAAAGGCAGCCATCCATTCTGTGTCTCCAGACACAGAACCTGACCATGCTGACACTTTAATCTCAGACTTCCAGCCTCCAGAAGTGTGAGGAATAAACTTCTGTTGTTCATAAGCTACCTGGTCTGTTGTATTTTGTTACAGCAGCCTGAATGGACTATGACTTAGAAAATTTAATTACATATTGCAAAGGTAATCACTAAAATAGCAGATAGGGGATATATAAATTCCAAATGAAAGAAAGAAAATGGAATTATAACAAATAATCATAAATAAGAATTAACAGAAAAGCAAACTAGAACAGATGTACTAATACACACAAAAAATAGGTAGGCAGGTATGAGTTAGGTGTATTAGAAATTACATTGAATGTAAAAGGCCTAAATTGTTCAGTTAAATGACAAGATTAGCAGATTGGAAATAAAATAAAACTCAAATATATGCTATTTAAGCAAGACATTTAAAACAGAATAGTAGAAATTAAAAGGATAGAAATTTCTCATGATCCCTGGCAATCACTGATCACTTCTGTATCCCTATAGATTTGACTTTTCTAGAATGCTGTAATAATGGAATCACATCTTTTGAAACTGACTTCTTTTACTCAGAATAAAGATTTGAGATATATCCAAAGTCTTGTATATTTCAAAAGTTCATCCCCTTTTCTTATTGAATAGTACTCCATTATATAGATAAACAAACCATAATTTGTTTTCTATTCATTCCTTGAAGGACATTTGAGCTGCTGATAGTTTTTCTCAATTATCAATAGAGCCACTACGAATATTTGTGTTCAGGTTATTGCATAAACATAAGTTTTTATTTCTCTAGAGTAGATACTCAGGAGTGAGACCGCTGGGTCATACACGGTAAATGTATGTTTAACATTCTCAGAAACTTCCAAACCTTTTTGTATTCCCACCAGCAATGTTGTGAGAGTTCCGGTTGCTCTGAATACTAACCAGAACTTTGTTCTTTTGTTTGTTTAAGCTATTCAAATAGTTATGTAGTGGAATCTAATCACGGTTTCATTTTGCATTTCCCTGATGACCATTAATGTTGAATATCTTTGTCATTCTCATATCTTCTTTGGTGAAGTGGCTGTTCCTGCCTTTTGTTAATTTTTAAACTGGATTGTGTTTTCTTATTTTTGAACTTTAAGTGTACTTTATTTACTCTGGATATCTGTTCTTCGTGGATATGTAATATAAAAATATTTTCTCTCATTTTGTGGCTTGCCATTTCATTCTCTTAGCAACCTCTTTCATAGTGCTTTTTTTCTGAAGTCCAATTTATCATTTTTGTCTTTTATGAATTATGCTTTTGGCATTATGTCTAAGAACTCATCACCAAACCCAAGGTCACATAAATTTTCTCCCATGTCCCTTCTAAGTTTTATATTTTTATATTTAGATACATGATTCATTTTGAGTTAATTTCTGTATAAGGTGTAAAATTTATAACAAGGTTCATTTCCTTAGCCTATGAATCTCTAGTTGTTTCAGTACAACTTGCGGAAAAGATTAGCCTTTATTCATTGAATTGCTCTTGCACCTTTGTTAAAAATCAATTGGTCATATTTATGTGGATCTATTTCTAGATTCTCTGTTCTATTCCTTTACCTATGTGTCTGTTTCATCAATACCATACTGACTTAATTACTGTAGATTTATAGTAAGTCTTAAAATTGGCAGTGTAATTCTTCCAAATTTATTCTTGTCTTTCAGAATTCTTTAAGCTATTCTAGTTCCTTTGCTTTTCCTTATAAATTTTAGAGTTAGCTGGTTTATATCTGAAAAAAATCTTGCATAGATTTTGATAGGAATTGCATTAAAATGTATAGAACATTGTGGAAAAAATCAGCATCTTTAATAAGTTGAGTCAATCAATGAAAATGGTAGGGCTGGTCATGTATTTAGAACTTCATTTATTTCATTCATCACATTTTTTAGTTTTCAAGATATAGATCCTACTCTTGGTTTGTTATATTTATAGCTAAGTATTTCAATTTTTGGAGATTATTGTGTTTTTATGGTAGTTTATGGATTTTCTTTTTTAAAAAACAGTTTTTATATTCTAAGTTTGCATAGCTAGTGCATAGAAATAAGATTAGTTTTCCATGTGTTGACCTTGTAACTTAGGACCTTGTTAAACCCATTAGTTCTATAATTGTTTATAGATTCTTATGGGTTTTCTACTTAGATGATCGTGTTGTCTGTGGATAGGAGCAGTTTTATTTCTTTTTATCCCCCACCCCCACAGTCTACATGCTTTTTATTTCTCTTTTTGTCTTATTACCCTTGTAAAGGCAAGAAATACATTTTATAAAACACTGTATTTGAACTTTCATTTCCAGGACAAAATAGACTGAGTACACTTTTCCTTATTTCTCCTGTTAGTACAACTAAAATCTATGGACATTGCATATATAAAACAAACTTAAGAAAACTCTGAAAGGTAGAGAGAAGGTAAACTAGTTAAGATCCTTGAAACCTGAAGAATGACCTGGCAGTGGATTTCCTGGGATTTTTTTGTCTAATATATCCAAGATTAGATGCTGGAAAAACTAGAAATCTGGAAACACAAAGAGCCACAGACAAACTTCAGGGAAAGCCTGCTCTCCTTAGCCAAAGGGCCAGGAAAAGGGAAAGGCTAACAAGATAGAAAATTTTTAGACAATTGCCCTACTCTTGGAAATACCATGGATTCTACACCCACCCCCACAGCTAAGGCCAAGTGAGGAACCTAGATTTTTACCCTTGTCCCACTATAATATGGCATCCCTTTCCTTCCTTCAGAGTGATCATAAAGGGCCCAGTGGCGATGTAAGACTTTTATCCCAGCCTGGATGTAAGACACTACCTCTGCTGCCCCCCAACACAAACATGGTGGTATCAGTTCTGATCATGTCAGGAACAGTAATGAAGTGCCCTCCCCAGCTAGGGTGGTGTAAGCAGAGGTTTTATGGGGAGACTGAACTTCCACCTCTGCAACTCTTGCCCCAGCAGACTCAAAGGAGGCTAAGTAAGGAACTTGAATATCCACCCCTCCTGTGATTGGGAAGGTTGCCCCACCCCTTTCTCTCAATATTATAGTATCAGAAGGTGTCTGCTAAAACAAAAGATTGAAATAAGAGCCAGAGTCTCAGAACATAATACCCAAACTGTCTGGAATACAATCTCTTAACAGACTAATGGTTAAACAAACTATGGTACATCCATACCAGGGGATACTATTCAGTAATACAAAGGAACAAACTATTGATACATGCAACAACTTGGATGGATCGCAGGGCATTATGTTGAGGAAAAAGAATGTTAATCTCAAAAGGCCACATATTGTATGAGTCCCTTTATGTAACATTATCAAAAGACAAAATTAGAGATGGAAAACAGATCAGTGGTTGTCAGGGTTACAGATGGTGGGGGACTAGGGGTGGGTATGCCTATAAAGGAGGCATATCTTGACTACAGTGGTATTTATACAAATAGATGTAGATATAGATATGGATAGACATGGGATAAAAAGAGCATAGAACTAATCACACGTATTGTATCAATGTCAGTTTCCTGGTTTTCATATGGTACCAAAGTTACATAAGATATGATCATTGAGAGAACTGGGTGAAGGGTACATACCTCTCTACTTTCTTTGCAACTTCCTGTGAATCTATAATCATTTCAAAATAAAAAGTTTTAAAAATCAAACAAGCAAACACTCCAATGTATCTAGGAATGAATGTTAGTGAAAAATAGAAAATATTTTGCAGTTAAAGATAATAAAAACTATTCAAAAGGATATGATGCAGGCAAAGCAATATATAGAGAAATCTACAGCCTTAAATGCATATGAAAGAAAAAAAGAATGGTTGAAAACTGATGGGCTGAGAATTTGTTTCAGGAAGTTAGAAAAAGATAAGCAAAATAAATCCAAATAAAAGTTGAGAAAAGGTAACATAATAAATGAAATAAACAAAGAAATATATAGTAAAAAAGGATCAACTGTATATGATCACTTGTATAGGGCTTGTTAAAAAACATTGCCAGATCCCACCCCAAATTTTCTGTTCGAGTAGCTCTGGAGTGCCAAATTATAGTTCTTTTAAACAAATAACACAATTGAGAAAACTCTGGAGAGACTGAGAACGAAAGAGCAGGAATAATTACAAATCACATCAATAATGAAAAAGGAAACATTAGTACAGATGCTACAGATGCTATAGACATTAAACAGATAATGAGGATATTATTATAAGCAAGTTTTACCAAAACTTTTGAAGGTTTTAAATAAAATGAATAAGTTTTCCCAAACCTGTAATTTACCAAATCTAACTTTAGAAAATTAGAAAAACTGAACAGTTCAAAGTCATTTAAAATTTAATCAGTATTAAATATCTTTCAATAACAATAGATGAAAAAGTATGTATTATAGAAAGCATGATGACATTTTAAAGGTAGGAGGGTGTCCATTGCAAAATTCTTCTATTTTGCTATGTGTTTGACGTTTATTATAATTAAAGTGTTGGGATAAAAACCTCTGAATACACACACACACATAAACGCACAAACACACACAAACACGCACACACATATACACACACATACTAATGTCCCTTTTTTGAGAAATCAACCAAGCAAGGAAAATATATTTCCAGTCTTACTAAAGTTTTCCAAAGGATAGAAACCAAAAGTTCCCCAACTTACTTTTTACTGCACCTGCATATCCTTGATACAAAAATCTCACAAATGTTTAAAATAAGAATTGTTGACCAAATTTACTCATTCCTGAACTGAGATGTACTCTCATTGATATATTAGTCAAGTGAATCTGAACTATGTGTGCCTATAGATAGAAAGATAGATAAATAGATAGGTAAATGATAGATATATAAATCTGGTTATCAAGCTTGATTTGACATTAAAAATAAACCAGTGTATTTCACCGCCTTAAATAAACTAAAAATAAAAAGTATAATATAAATATTATCATCTTAAGAGCTGCAAAAAAGCACTTGATTAAATTCAACATCAATTCATAGTTTTAAAAAATCGGTAGAAAACCAAAATTGAAATGTACTCCCTCAATTTAAAAAAGTACCTACAAAAATCAACCAACCAACCAACCAAAAAGAAAAATGGAAAAAAAAAACCCCAAAACCTTCTATAAACATCATACTTAATTGTTAAACATAAATATTGTTCTTCTTGAGGAGCAAAACCATAATGTCTGTTATAACCATTTCCACTCCACATATTATTGGATGTTAGAGTCAGTACAATAAAGGGAAAAACTGTATAAGTGATTAAAAGAAACAAAAATGTCTTTATGTCCAGATGATATAGTTGGTATGTTAAAAATATTAAAGAGGGCTTCCCTGGTGGCGCAGTGGTTGACAGTCCGCCTGCCAATGCAGGGGACGCGGGTTCGTGCCCCGGTCCAGGAAGATCCCACATGCCGCGGAGCGGCTGGGCCCGTGAGCCATGGACGCTGAGCCTGCGTGTCCGGAGCCTGTGCTCCACAACGGGAGAGGCCACAACAGTGACAGGGTTGTGGGAACAACCCTGGGAACACGGGTTCCCAGACCAGGGCTCGAACCCATGTCCCCTGCATTAGCAGGCAGATTCTCAACCACTGCGCCACCAGGGAAGCCCAAGATAGAATCAATGTGAAACTTTAGTTCTATAGAGTACTGATGCCAAAAACTTTCTACTGGCTCATACTGGATATTTGGTTAACTTAATGCTATATATTTAAGTGGTTTATACGAGGTGTTTACAAAATAAAAAGATAACTATGAAAATGGAATTAAATATTAGGAAAGCAAATGTGAGATTTCTACAAGTATAAAAACCCTACTGTCTATAATTTTTTCAAGTAGTGCAACTAACTTTTCCCTATATTTTGGCTGCTAAGGCATACAATTTTATATAAAGAAATAACTGAATTATAAAAAAAACATGATTTGTCTATTTTGCCAGATCTCTTGAATATAAAACTAAATCCACTACAGCCCATTCTATAATTCACTGCTGTATCTCAAGGCTGATAGTGATTATAATTAGCATTTACTGGTCACTTAAAGTTCCAATCCAGACAAAGCTAAGTGCTTAGAGATATTTGAAAACCATCTTACAGATGAAAGGACTGAGGCAACCACACATTAAGAAAAACTGTCCAAGAGCACACAGATATTAATGGCCTAGGGCAGAGCTGGAGGCCTGTGCTGTGAGTCACTGGACTACATTTCATCCACGTTCTGAGTTAATCAGTGGGGTGCTGATAAATGTTTAGCAATAGGAACCTCTGGGATGGAGAGGGACAAAAAACCCTGTATTGTAGCTTGAGTTAATTTCCGTGCTGAAACTATCCCCACCATGGTTGATTTTAAGGTACCAACTGAGGTCAGTAAAAGAAGTATTGGGAAGAGACGTATAATGGCATGCCCCATTGTATAGTGTTTCCACCATGCAGGTATAATAGACATAAATCACCTCAAGCTGATACTGATAATAGTACAATGTAGCAAAATAAATAGGAAATTATGAGTTTTGAGTTATTACCTTTGTTTTTAATATATTTAATTATAAATTTCAGTTTACTTTTTAATAATGGCCGTATTTAACACCAGCTCCCAAAATTTCTGAGAATGTAACAGTAATCTCTGTAAGCTGGTATGAGTCAGCTCTAGTATCCTACAGGAGTTAATCATGAGTGGTTTTGCTCTACCTGTAGCTGTGGGGTGCAAAAAACACTCTTAAATTGGCTTTGCTTATCAAAATCCTTGCACATCCTCTTTTTTGTGGGGGGGGGCTAGGGTTGATGTTTAGTTTTTTTAAAAAAAATTGCTTGGTTTTAGGCATGATGGGTTACCTGGCTAATTCTCTAAATACAAGAACCACAGCTCATTATAGTATGCTGCACAGTACAGTGAATTAATGATATTGAAGTGTTATGTCAGTGAATTAATGATATTGAAGTGTTATGTACCACCATACATACACATGCACAAACGTATACATGAAACAGGTGTCCCTATCTTTCTACGTGTGTGTTCATATTTAGACATAGAAAACAATACAATTTGGGGAATAAGTTAAAATTAAAAAGTAATAGTTCTATAAAGAGTATTAGTAAAAAATACTTGAAGCCTTTGTATTAATGATACTGTATGTATTAGTATTAGTTAAAGAATAAAATCTGATTCACTCATTGTTAAACTTGACTCCTTACCCATGGAAAGTTTAGCAGTGACAATAGACAAAAGATGGTCTCTGGATGAAGCCTCTGCTAAGAATGCTTCTCTTTGAGACACAGAATTCAAGACAAGGTCATTGATTGTGATGCATAAACATCCTTTTCTATTATGTATGGCTTCTGCATTTTTGCCTTGAGATGTTTTTCATTTACACTAGCACTTATCACTCATCCATCTGTACTTTCTGTAGAATATCTTATTCTACCATTGAACAGTCTAAGATAAATAACTGCTTTACTAGAAGGTAAATAATACCCTTGAATTTTTCTTATATTGAAGAAATTTTTTTGGGGGTCCAAAACTATTAAAGGTATGTGATACTGTAATGTAAGGACAGAGCCTTAGCTATAGATCCAAATTTCTACTGCTACAATTAACTTCTTGCTAAATTTGATCATATGTATATTTTTTCCAGGTTATCATGCAAGACTGATAAAGTACCTAATGCAATTGCCATACTTAACAGTTGAAAAGTTGAAGATCATTTTAATTCCCTTTTTTGAGTTTGCATGTTTCATTGTAAAGAATAGTAAATTCTTTGTCCTTATATCTGATTCTGATGTATTCTCCCATTATAGAAGAGTAAATAAATCTACACATCAAACGGTTGTCATAATTTCACTATCCAATCTACAAGTCTGCTTCTGCAAGGAAAGAACTAGCAAGGAAATTGATTTGGGTTAAGTCAGATGAAATGCATGACTCTGAAATAGTATATTCTCCATCACCAGAGGTATTCAAGTATAATTTGGATGACTGTGTATTAATTCTATAATAGAATTATTTAGATAGGATTAATAGAGGGGATTTAAGCAACTGACAAGGGATGAGAGAGCCAAGTGCTCTAAGTTATCTTTAATATCTCTTAACTGTTCAGTCACTGGAACTGCCTCCTTTTCCCCTGGTTTACATAAAATAAAAGAGCATAATCATTCAGTAACCCTCTCTCATAACAAAGCAGTGCCATTTTCCCCTCCCCCCACCACTGGTCTATGTGTTTTCCAATCATACATTTTTTACAACTGCCTTAATTATATTAAATCAGGGTCTGAAAGAAAAGAGCTTGATGAAGTAGAAAACACATAGGACCAGCAGTTGGAATGCCTGAGTTGTCTCAACTACAGCTAGAAACTGTGATGCTGAGAAAGCTATCAGGCTTCAGTGTCCTCGACACCGAGAGAGGACTGGTCTTGTGAAATCTAAGTTTGCTAGGAGCTCTAAAGGTATATGATGATAATATCTGCTATCTCAATTATCTCCAAGATATACAACAGGTTATATTTTCTCAACACTACTTTCACCTCTTCCTAATGAGACTCATATAAAGAAAAGTGTTCCCTGGCTTCCCTGCTGGCGCAGTGGATAAGAATCCATCTGTCAATGGAGGGGACACAGGTTCAAGCCCTGGTCCGGGAAGATCCCACATGCTGCAGAGCGACTAAGCCCATGTGCCACAACTACTGAAGCCCGCGTGCCTTGAGCCCGTGTTCTGCAACAAGAGAAGCCACTGCAACGAGAAGCCCGTGCACCACAACGAAGAGTAGCCCCCGCTTGCCGCAACTAGAGAAAGCCTGCGCACAGCAACAAAGACCCAACGCAGCCAAAAATAAATAAATAAACTAAAAAAAAAAATTTTTTTTTTTAAAAGAAAAGTGTTCCCAATGTGAACGTCATTTGCTAAATTTTGGGTTGAAGTTAAATATCCTTGTTCGTTGATTTGTTACACTAGCTGATTTGAGTACTAGAACTACCCTCCTAGAAAAGATCGCCAAGATAAGCTTAAAGCCAAGTGTGTCCTGCTAATGTGTTTTCCAAAGTATTAGAAATGTAGTTGCAAGGATAATGTTTTGTGGATTGCGCTATCCATCCTCTCTATTTTGCTGATGTCACACTAAGGTGTCAATTAAGGATGATATATGCAAATCATTTAAAGCCCTAAAGAGAAAAAAGAAAAGGTTACAAAATATAAGGTCATGCCCAGGCAATTAAGGAAGCAATAAATGGAATTATAAATGGCTGGCAAACCAAGCCCATAAGAAATGGTATGGGCATTAAATTTCAGAGACTCTGTTTCAGGTAGGCTGCCTGTACCTCGGCCTTAGTACAGAACATGTCATAAGCTGAGCAATGTCTTTTGCAAACACAAGCATAAGATTCTGTGTGAGTTTCCTGCTATATCGTTTGGTGTTGATAACATTTATTAGCCTGGAAGTATCATTTTCAGGAATGTTCTATTACTGAAAAAAAATAAGAGACTTTGCTATTTATAGACTTTTTTTCAATAATCAAGCATATTATATACAGGATATGTAGTAAACACAAATGCATACTTCTTTTACAAGATATGTACTCATATTTGACACTGTAATTTTCTGAGCTACATTATTGATATCAAAACTCAGTACAAATATATGTTTAAAGAAATAATATCAGAATATAAATTCACGTTGCTTCAGAGCATAACCTTGTCTACCTTTCCATTCTAAGAATCTCAAGATATCAGATACCTGATATCTACATATGAAAAAGAGACATGGGTGAAAAATATCAGGTATGCTATTTTCAGAGGGCCAGAGGAAAATCAGAATATAGGTGATCATTCAACCACTGCTGAGTTTTACATTGTTACCAGTAACTTAATGTAGTATTTGCCAGAGTAAACCAGATGACCCTGTCAACGTCATGATTTTAGTTAGGTGACTTTCTTTCTAAACTTCTCATCTCTGCCCAAAACACACTGTGACACCTGGAGGGGTTCAGAGCATTAGAGCAGCATAGAGATTGGTATTGCCTGTTAATATGGTGGTGTGCTGGTGGTGATCTGTACATCTTGAAAGGGGAAGCAATTTGCCTTCACTGCCGCTTAACAAGCAAGTCAGAACTTCAAAGCAGGCTATCACCTAAGGGAACCAGAGCAGAACTTAATTTAAGAGTGCAGTGTTGGGCCTCCCTGGTGGCGCAGTGGTTGAGAGTCCGCCTGCCGATGCAGGGGATACGGGTTCGTGCCCCGGTCTGGGAGGATCCCATGTGCCGCGGAGCGGCTGGGCCCGTGAGCCATGGCCGCTGGGCCTGCGCGTCCGGAGCCTGTGCTCCACAACGGGAGAGGCCACAACAGTGAGAGGCCCGCATACCGCAAAAAAAAAAAAAAAAAAAAAAAAAAAAAAAAGAGTGCAGTGTTGAAGGCTGTATGTTTTGGTGGCGGTTTAAGTGTTTCTTCTTCTGCCTGGAACATGCTGCCTCTCATTCCTCACAGGTCATCCTTCTGTTCCCAGCCTTTATGTTACTTTTGATAACTCTTCTGACTCTCTAGTCTAGCTTCTTCAGTAGGCTCTCAGAGCACTCAGTTCTTCCCTGCCATATTGCTGATTAACACTTTGTTTTACTGTATGTCTGTTTTTTCATTTCCTGAGTAAACTCAAATTTCCAAGAGGGTATGGGTCAGTCCATGCGTCTCCTATGCATCACCTTATGCTTGGTAAAATCCTGGTTTATTACAGGCATGGTACAAATATTTGTCACTACCTCCTCCCTCTCCTCCAGCCTCAAATGAATAGCTGAAAATACATGTTTGCTAGCATATGTGGGGTATCAGATGGTTTCCTATAAATAGTAGGGCTGATATTCTGGAAAAGAAGGAGGATTACAGGCATACCTCGTTCTACTGCACTTCACTTTACTGTGCTTTGCAAAGATTGCAGTTTTACAAATTGAAGGTTTGTGACAACCCTGGGTCAAGCAAGTATATTGGTGCCATTTTTCCAACAGAATTTGCTCACTTCATATCCCTGTGTCACATTTTGGTAATTCTCACAGTATTTCAAACTTTTCCATTATTATTATATTTGTTATGATGACCTGTGATCTGTAATTTTTTTTTTTTTTTTTTTTTTTTTTGCGGTACGCGGGCTTCTCACTGCTGTGGCCTCTCCCGTTGCGGAGCACAGGCTCCGGACGCGCAGGCTCAGCGGCCATGGCTCACGGGCCCAGCCGCTCCGCGGCATGTGGGATCTTCCCAGACCGGGGCACGAACCCGCGTCCCCTGCATCGGCAGGCGGACTCGCAACCACTGCGCCACCAGGGAAGCCCGATCTGTAATTTTTGATGTTACTATTGTAATTGTTTTGGGGTGCCACAAACCACGCCCATATGAGATGGCAAATTTAATTGATAAATGTTGTGTGTGTTCTGACTGTTCCACCAACTGGTTGTTCCCATCTCTCTCCCTGTCTTGACCCTCCCTGTTCCCTGAGACACAACCGTATTGAAATTAGGCCAGGTAATAACCTTACAATGGCCTCTAAGTGTTCAATTGAAAGGAAGAGTTGCACATCTCTCACTTTAAAACAAAAGCTAGAAATAATTAAGCTTAGTGAAGAAGGCATGTCGAAAGCTGAGACAGGTCGAAAGCTAGGCCTCTTGCACCGAATAGCCAAGTTGTGAATAAATGCAAAGGAAAAATTCTTGAAGGAAATGAAAATTGCTACTCCATTAAACACATGAATGATAAGAAAGAGAAACAGACTTATTGCTGATATGGAGAAAGTTTTAGTGGTCTTGGTAGAAGATCACATTTATGAATATCACATTTATAAATGGTGAGACACTCAAACATGTACGTATCTTGATCAGGGACCATTTGTGGGGAGGAGGGTGAGAAGGAGTAGGCTAGTCCCCTGACTGCTGCCAAGAGTTAAATCTAGCTGGTTCAGGTAACTCCCTTACAAGACAGCTTAAATGTTTACTATGACTCAAGGGTTTAGAAAGACACAAAAGGACTAGATAAGATGAATTAAGTTCACAGTATAGGATAAAATATGTACAGTATAATAAGATATTAAGTTAAGTATAAATATGTTTACAGCAGCAAAGCTGAATTCTATGATTTGATTGTGGTGTTAACTTCATTTCTGTTTTACTGGAATTTTGGAAAATTTTGGGTTATAAAGAGAATCGTTGAGGATCACTGGAGAAGGCAATGATTAATTCAAAGTAATGTCTCTAATTTTTTTTTAATTTGTGAAATAGCATGAAAATGTTAAAAATAGTTTTACTTATATAATTGTTTTATTACTTTCAGGGTATGTCGCTGTGGTTGGCTTTTGGTTAGGATCTGGAATGGTGAGTTTTTGACTTTATTACTGACATTCAATTTTATAAACTACTTTGAACCTGAGAGGACACTCAGGAATTAACTTCCATCATATTTTAGAAATGAAATATGCTGAGATTCGTGTTGGACTATAATGTAAAATCTATACTAAATGATTTTTCAAATTATTTAAAATGCTTTCAAAGAGAAATTCTTTAAAATTACTTAAAAAGGAATTTTTTTTTTCCTCAGAAAATTTCTGCCCACCAGAGTAACCAGATGTGATCATTCAGTATCCATTGAGGTTATAATGGGCCTTGGCTGAGAGTACTCTTTAAATTTTCTTCAGAAATTTGAGCCTTTCATCTGGCTATTATACGCAGCTAAAAAGATATCTGATTTTGTTAATGTTTTTTGTTTTGTTTTGCTTTTAACCCCACCAGGCGTATGAGGTGGATCAGATGCTTCAGGGTATTTCAGTCACTTCCATAGTTTTAGTGGTATTAAGGAACTCTGAAGGGCCTGATTTAAGCCTCAGGTACATGAAAAGGCAGGGGTGGAGAGTGAGAATCAGGAAAACTGGGACCAGCCCTGGTTCTGCCACTTCCTCCTTGAATGACTTTGGACAAGTTACTTAACCTTTCTGAGCTTCATTTTCTCCCTTTGCAAAATGGGTATAAATTGGCTACTGAATATGCATCAAACAAATGTCATATGTACTAAAGTGCTTTGCATGGTTCAAGTAAGATATACATTTAAGACTGATTACTGTCATTATTACAATGAAAGCATAGAAAACTGGCATAAGAACAGAAGAAGAGAAAAACATCAATGAAGTGGGAATCAAAGAGCGTGGGAAACATAATAAACATACATTTGGAGAAATGATAGAATGAAAATTTCAAAATATTCAACATGAGTGTTGGCTTATCTCTTGACCTGTCTCAGAACCATAGTTGCCTGGACCAATGGAATTCACCAGAGTAAAATGTGGGGAACAGTGTCTGGGGGATTTGCAGGTTCCTATGGTAACTAGCTGGAGCTCTGAGTCATGGCAGCCCCAATAATATGGTTTAAGAACAGGAAAAACAAAACAAAACAGATGTGCCACTGTTGAATATACCAAAATTCCCTCCCTTGACACAGTTGAAAGTGTAAAGATTTTTGAGTCAGATCTGGATGAATAATCTTGAACAAATTATACAATCTTATTGAGTATAAATTTCCTCAATTTTAAAATGACTCTAATATTCCACACCTTAAAGAACTGATGGAGGATTAAATGATAAATGTAGGTCCTAGCACATATAAGCATAATAAATATTCTCATATTTGTGTTTCTTCCCTGTCAGAAACACCATTGCTATTCTCATGACCTCTCTCTGCTTGTGCACTTACCATCCTTCTTCTGTTTCTCTCTCAAAATGGAATCCTGCATATCTCACTCCTGTCCCTCTCTTCCTGGTGAGTCTTCAATTAATAGATTTTTCATGTAGTTCAACTTCCGTAAAACTTAAGTTCCCTGTTTATAAGTCAAATGGAGACAGATGTTTAACTTCAGAGAGCCAACGAAGCTTCCAACCTAATATTTGCAAAATGCCATTTCCCCGGAAATTTTAAAACTCCATTGTAAAGACTCATAAGGAAATCATTAAGGCACCCATGCCCTCTCAGACACAAAATTCAAGTTTTCATTTGCTATTAAATGGTTGTCTTAGTTGTGTGCCTCTTTTTTCAAAGTACTGTCAGACTACAAATGGTTATTTTAGTGGAAGCATTTTCCCAAAGCAAGAATGTCCAACTTCTTCCCCAGGAAAATGTTTCACTCTTTTCCAGACAAGTTTTGCAAAGTGAAAAATCAATTGTGTTAACATTTACATTTAGTCTTCATCCATCAAGACCTTTAATCCTTTAGTCCTGTGTGCTGAAGACAGACTTATTGAATAATAATAACAACCTGTAAACATATACATAATGCTGGAAGACTATGACATAGACACAGAAATGATGATCTGTATCTATTAGAGAGACAGTTCAGGGTAGAGGGATCAATATCTTAATACAGCACTCTGGAACTTGTGATTTACAATGGGATGATGGATCATTGATTTATCTAATGTGACTTTCATCACCAGAGAATGGCCAGCACTACTGCTGCAGGGGAAAGAAAGCCATGTACCTGAATCTTCCTACTGTGCCCTGTGCCCATTAATTGTTAAACTGTATTTTTTATAATGTTTTATGAAACAGGATCACTGCTTTCAACCAACTATCCTTATGCTTTTTGTTTATGTATTTCTTCATTCCCTTGATCACCAACATACTTGTTTGTTCAATAATTACTCATTGAGGTCTCTGTGTGGTAAGTGCTCTGAAAGATAGTGATATCCCTAGACACAGGAAGAAGGGGCCCCTTTGCTAGTACACCAAGGGGCAAGGAATTTGAGGGCCCAAAGAAATGTGCCTCTCCCTTCCAGACCATAAAATCTGGGTACCCAGAAGGCTTAATTCCTTGTCCAAACAATTCTGAGCCCATTCCAGAACCATGTAATCAACTCTGTCCTTCTTAGGGCTGACAGGGAAGCAATGTGCATATCTTTATGCCTGAGGGTGGCCAAGTCATGGCTTTTTGGGAGGGGTAGTTACTGTGAAAAATCTTGGATGTGCATTTTGGAATCTCTGCAGTCCCCCCATATGCAGACAAGGTCTAAAGAGAAGGGTAACAGACTGCAGGCCAGAAGCTTCCATCTGTATCCTTTTCCCAACTCCTGCCAACAGTAGGAATAGGCCTGGTAAGAGCTGCTGCTAGTACAAAGCTGGATGGAATACATTTTTCTATGTTAATAGGTTATAACATGTGAGAAATCTTACTCTTCACATCTTGATGTTGTTGGAAGACTGTTACATAAATAAGGCAGCCAAAAATGGCCTCTGTATTGGCCCTATGTTGTTTATTTCTTCAAAGCAGGGTGAGAGCAATGATCTCAAAAGCCTGCTGAAGCCAAACTCAACTTTTTACACATTCAATTGTTTTAAATACAGCCTCAAAAAGCAGATTTACAGCCATTTGTAACCTGCTGCATACATACCCCAGGAAACTGAACTTAACAGCTGAGAGCCACAGATAAAACCATGGGTCTACTAAAAAACCAAAACCAAGACAAACAAGAAAACAAAACAAGACACAACTGCCCTTTGAGGCTCTCTGACCCAGAGATTCCCCACAGTGCAGGTGAGTGACACCACCTAGACAGGTAACTCCCCTCTCCAATCCCCCTCTCCCATAGGAGTTTCCTTGTCCTCCTCCCCTTCTGTATAGTGGATCCAAGGCCATAGCCTTGGAGGATCTCCTGCTCTGAGGGACTTCCCCTGCCTTCAAACCTGTCAGTGTTACTCAAATAAAGCTTGTACATGCCACTGTCACCTCATGGTAAGATTGTTTCCTTGATCAATTCCCACATTCTCCAACTCATATCTTACAAGGAAAAAATATTGTTTCTTTTTAGGTATAGAAGGATGGTTGGCAAAACTGTCTAATTTTACTTGGGAACATTTTAGAGAAAAGATCTATTTCTACAGAGGATGTTTGTAATGCAAAAGTTTAACTTATTTTGGGTTAATATTAATTAATTATAGGATCCACATTTTAGACCACATTTTGTACAAACAGAGCAATATTCAGCCTGTTTAATACCCCTGTTTACAAAAGTATAGACAGATGACTGGAGAGTGAGTAGGCAAAATGAAAACTTATATATGAAATATGATTAGATTTATTTTAAAAAGCAAACAAACATAAAAAACCTTCTCTAAAGCAAATTTTCAGCTATTCTAAAGCAGAAGTATTACAATGCCCTTGACTTATTGTATCCCTACATGAAAATTTGCTTTTGACTCACCATACTGAAGACCAGAGAAAGCTGTTTACAATATTTCAGAGTGAGGTAGCACTGTTCTATTACCTGGAAAGAGTCATACAGTTCATTCATACATCTTTCCAATGTTTTACCTTGTTAATAAGTATTGATGGAGCTCCCATGCGTGCCAAGAACTGGACGGGAATTGAGAATATAAGGAAATGGGAGACCATTATTTTTCTTGAGGGTTTGGCAGTCTTTTTATTTTCCCTCCTTGCTATAGGAGATGTAGTTAAATTTATTTGATTAGAAGGACTTTCCCTTCCATTCTATATTGGAAGGAAAAAGCTAACAGTGGGTTTGTAACATACTCTCTCCTTCTCTGGACACCTGAGGTCTTGTTGATCTCCACTAGACATCATTGTAAAATGTCATTGGCATTTTCTCATGAGAGTTCGTATGTAGCAATGTTTTATCAGAGTATACCTGGTCTGATTAGGACATTATTGTAAATTACTGGTGATTTTTAGATTTATTAAATGCAGTTGGCTGGAGAGTTGATGTTAGTAATATAAGTTCTCCATCTACATAACAAATAGAATATAAAAATTAAGAAACTTCAAACCTAAAGGGTTTCCTCCGAGATAACATTTAAGTCATACTTTGTAATCATTCTCTGTTACTCCAAAACCAAAGTACATTCCAGCAGGAAAAAGTCCTAGGCATGATCCTCTTATATTTTATTTAATCAGTTTCCCTCCCCCCCCTTTGGGTATGTATAAGTTCTTTACATATTTGGGATAGTTATCCTTTTTCAGTTACAAATGTTTCAATTATCTTCTCCCAATCTGTACTCTAATATTACTTTCTTTAACATATTTTTGATTAACAGCAGTTCTTTGTTTTAATATAATCAAATTAGTCAAATTAATCTATTTTTTTCAGTTATGATTAGCATTTTCCTTTGTGACCCTATGATTCTACATTTTCTTCTAAGAGTTTTAAAGTTTTATTTTCTCCACCTCTAACTTTTTATTTTTGAAATATTCATATCTATTAAAAAGTTAAGAGAATAGTACAAGGACCATATCTCCTTAGATGTATATGTTTGTGTTTGTATGTAAGTACATATGTGAACACACACACATATATATATTTATATATATATTTATGCAGATATATCTATTTGTTTATTTATTCATATCTCTATATCTAAGGAGAGCTTTTCCTCCTTCCTCTTCCCCTTTTGACTGTGTAGTATTACTATAAACTCAAAGAATTTTTAAAAATTCAATATTGAAAAATCTATTAAAACCAGTATTCCTTTTGTCCCAAATTTGGCCAGTGGGAGCTTTTCAAGTTGGTAAGTTTGTTCTTTTGATGTGTCCTAATTAATTTTGGTTTTGTTCTGTTTTTTTCTCAAAAAAAAAAAAAAAAAAAAAAGATGTTCCAGGATCACTTTGTACTTCCCCTGCCTGAGATTTGGAACAAGCAATTTCTCTAACAAGCTCTGTTTTCCTTTACTAAGGAGTGGTATTTAGACACATATAATAGGCATCAGAAGTACTCATTGCACTCATGTATAATTGCTTCTAAGCCCTTTTGGTGAGAAGAGCAGCAAGCAGGAAAATATTTCTTAATAAAATATTTGTGGTGGGTAGACTTTGAGATGACCTCTAGTAATCTCTGCCTACTGACACTCACAACTTTGTTTAATCCCTTCCTCTTGAGTAGGAGCCAGATTTAGTGACTGATTTCTAGTAAACAGAATGTGGCAGAAGTGATACAATGCAGCTTCTAGAGTAGATTATAAAAAGACTGTGGCTTCTGTTTTGAGTGACTTTTCTTGCTCTCTTGCTTGCTCACACAGAGGTAAACCAATTGGCATGATATGAGCCAATCATAGAGAGGCTCACATGACAAGGAGGAAAGAGAGCCTTCAGGCAATAGCCAGTGAGTAACTGAGGCCTTTAGGAAAACAGCCTGTGAAGAACCATGTGTGTGAGATTGGAAACAGATTGTTTCCTGTCAAACCTTCAGATGAGATTGCAGCTCCAATCTGCTGCAAACTTCTGACAGACCTTAAGCCAGAGGTCTTAAGCTGTACCTGTGTTACACAGATCCTGTGAGAAAATAGGATAATTCTTTTACAGAGCAATGCAATAAGGAATTTAGAAATGTTTAGGTACCCATAAGATAATCATGGCCTCTAAAGTGGAATCTTTCCATACATTCTAAAAAAATAGCCAAAAAACCAAAAAACAGATCAACAAAATGACTAAATAAAACTATTTGTAACCTATGCTTAAAACATAATTAGGAAACAAAGAATACTATGAACATCAAATTTCACCTAAATAGCAAAATGAACATTAATTCCAGTAAAATCAGAATGGCACTGAGAATAGAATGTGATGGTTCAGAAAGGGGTCCGGGAATGATGGGGTAAGGTTACAAACATTCCAAGAAAGAGGAAGTATGACTCTATTAACAAAATATTCACATGAAAACACTGGCTACTGGTGAACCAGAATGAAAGGGGTTGACAGTGCAAGTGAACAGAGATGGGAGTCCTGGGATGGTACCAGTTCTGAGAGACAAGTGTTTGTCACAGAAAGTGGAGATGCTTCTTGGACACTTACTGGCAAAAAGGGCTGGAAGGGAGAAAAAGGTAGAAATTAAGGATATGGCAGAACTAAAAGACTGTCAAAAATCAGAAGATATTGTAATCTTTAATCCATGAGAAACAGCTTGTTGATTAAAGAAATTGCTTGACAATACAAAGAAAGGTGAGTGCAGAACACGAACCCACATGAACAGAAACTACAGGAGATACAAGGACCAATTAAAAGGAGTACACTAGAAATAGGAGATTCTAACACACCAAGACAGATCCAAATGAGTCCATAGGATAAAAAATGAGTATATAGAAAAAAATTTAAAGCATATTAAAAAATATAGGGTGGAGATTGGTTCAAGATGGTGGAGTAGAAGGACGTGTGCTCACTCCCCCTTGTGAGAGTACTGGAATCACAACTAACTGCTGAACAATCATCGACAGGAAGACACTGGAACTCACCAAAAAAGATACCCCACATACAAAGACAAAGGAGAAGCTGCAATGAGATGGTAGGAGGGGAGCAATAACAATAAAATCAAATCCCATAACTGTTGGGTGTGTGACTCACAAACTGGAGAACAATTATACCACAGAAGTCCACCCACTGGACTGAAGGTTCTGAGCCCCATGTCAGGCTTCCCAACCTGGGGGTCAGGCAACGGGGGGAGGAATTCCTAGAAAATCAGACTTTGAAGCCTATGGGATTTGACTGTAGGATTTGACAGGACTGTGGGAAACAGAGACTCCACTCTTGGAGGGCAGACACAAAGTAGTGTGCACATCGGGACCTAGGGGAAGGAGCAGTGACCCCATAGGAGACTGAACCACACCTACCTGCTAGTGTTGGAGAGTCCCCTGTAGAGGTGGGGGGGGAGGGTGTGGCTCACCATGGGGACAAGGACATTGGCAGCAGAAGTTCTGGGGAGTACTCCTTGGCATGAGCCCTCCCAGAGTCTGCCATTAGCCACACCAAAGAGCCTGTAGCCTCCAGTGCTGGGTCGCCTCAAGCCAAACAACCAACAGGGAGGGAACCCAGCCCCACCCATCAGCAGACAAGAGGATTAAAGTTTTACTGAGCTCTTCCCAACAGAGCAACACTCAGCTCTACCCACCACAAGTCCCTCCCATCAGGAAGCTTGCATAAGACACTTAGATAGCCTCATCCACCAGAAGGCAGACAGCAGAAGCAAGAAAAACTACAATTCTGAAGCCTGTGGAAGGAAAACCACATTCACAGAAAGACAGACAAAGTGAAAAGGCAGAGGACTTTGTACCAGAAGAAAGATCAAGATAAAACCCCAGAAAAACAACTAAATGAAGTGGAGATAGGCAACCTGCCAGAAAAAGAATTCAGAATAATGAGAGTGAAGATGATCCAGGACCTCAGAAAAAGAATGGAGGCAAAGATGGAGAAGATGCAAGAAATGTTTAATAAAGATCTAGAAGAATTAAAGAACAAACACCTAGAAGAATTAAAGAACAAACAAACAGAGATGAACAATACAATAACTGAAATGAAAAATACACTAGAAGGAATCAATAGCAGAATAACTGAGGCAGAAGAACGGATAAGTGACCTGGAAGACAGAATGGTAGAGTTCACTGCCACAGAACAGAATAAAGAAAAAAGAATGAAAAGAAATGACGACAGCCTAAGAGACATCTGGGACAACATTAAACACACCAACGTTCACATTATAGGGGTCCCAGAAGGAGAAGAAAGAGAGAAAGGACCCAAGAAAATATTTGAAATTATAGTTGAAAACTTCCCTAACATGGGAAAGGAAATAGCCACCGAAGTCCAAGAAGCACAGGGACCCCCAGGCAGGATAAACCCAAGGAGAAACACGCCAAGACACATAGGATTCAAATTGACAAAAATTAAAGACAAAGAAAAATTATTGAAAGCAATGAGGGAAAAACAACAAATAACATACAAGGGAACTCCCATAAGGTTAACAGCTGATTTCTCAGCAGAAACTCTACAAGCCAGAAGGGAGTGGCAAGATATAGTTAGAGTGATGAAAGGGAAGAACCTACAACCAAGGATACTCTACCCAGCAAGGATCTCATTCAGATTCCATGGAGAAATCAAAAGCTTTACAGATAAGCAAAAGCTAAGAGAATTCAGCACCACCAAACCAGCTCTACAACAAATGCTAAAGGAACTTGTCTAAGTGGGAAACACAAGAGAAGAAAAGGACCTACGAAAAGAAACCTATAACAATTAAGAAAATGGCAACAGGAACATACATATCGATAATTACCTTAAACGTGAATGGATTAAATGCTCCAACCAAAAGACACAGGATTGCTGAATGGATACAAAAACAAAAACAAGACCCATCTATATGCTGTCTACAAGAGACCCACTTCAAGCCTAGGGACACATACAGACTGAACGTGAGGGGATGGAAAAAGATATTCCATGCAAATGGAAATCAAAAGAAAACTGGAGTAGCAATACTCATATCAGATAAAATAGACTTTAAAATAAAGAATGCTACAAGAGACAAGGAAGGACACTACATAGTGATCAAGGGATCAATCCAAGAGGAAGATATAACAATTATACATATATATGCACCCAACATAGGAGCACCTCAATACATAAGGCAACTGCTAACAGTTATAAAAGAGGAAATCGACAGTAACACAATAATAGTGAGGGACTTGAACAACTCACTTACATCAATGGACAGATCATCCAGACAAAAAATTAGTAAGGAAACACAAGCTTTAAATGACACAATAGACCAGATAGATTTAATTAATATTTATAGGATATTCCATCCAAAAACAGCAGATTACACTTTCTTCTCAAGTGCACACGGAACATTCTCCAGGATAGATCACATCTTGGGTCACAAATCAAGCCTTGGTAAAATGAAGAAGACTGAAATCATATCAAGCATCTTTTCCGACCACAACACTATGAGATTAGAAATCAATTACAGGGAAAACAACGTAAAAAACACAAACACGTGGAGGCTAAACAATACCTTACTAAATAACCAAGAGATCACTGAAGAAATCAAAGAGGAAATCAAAAAATACCTAGAGACAAATTACAATGAAAACACGACGATCCAAAACCTATGGGAAGCAGCAAAAGCAGCTCTAAGAGGGAAGTTCATAGCAATACAAGCCTACCTCAAGAAAGAAGAAAAATCTCAAATAAAGAATCTAACATTACACCTAAAGAAAGAACTAGAGAAAGAAGAACAAACAAAAGCCAAAGTTAGTAGAAGGAAAGATATCATAATGATCAGAGCAGAAATAAATGAAATAGAAACAAAGAAAACAGTAGCAATGATCAATAAAACTAAAAGCTGGTTCTTTGAGAAGATAAACAAAATTGATAAACCATTAGCCAGACTCGTCAAGAAAAAGAGGGAGAGGACTCAAATCAATAAAATCAGAAATGAAGAAGAAGTTACAATGGACACCGTGGAAATATAAATCATCATAAGAGACTACTACAAGCATCTCTATGCCAAAAAAATGGACAACCTGGAAGAAATGGACAAATTCTTAGAAAGGTATAAACTTCCAAGACTGAACCAGGAAGAAATAGAACATATGAACATACCAATCACAAGTGATGAAACTGAAACTGTGATTAAAATCTTCCAACAGGGCTTCCCTGGTGGCACAGTGGTTGAGAGTCCGCCTGCTGATGCAGGGGACATGGGTTTGTTTCCCAGTCCGGGAAGATCCCACATGCCGCAGAGCAGCTAGGCCTGTGAGCCATGGCTGTTGAGCCTGCGCGTCTGGAGCCTGTGCTCCGCAACCAGAGAGGCCACAACAGTGAGAGGCCTGCATACCGCAAAAAAAAAAAATTTCCAACAAACAAACGTCCAGGACCAGATGGCTTCACAGGTGAATTCTATCAAAAATTTAGAGAAGACCTAACACTCATCCTTCTCAAACTCTTCCAAAAAATTCCAGAGGGAGGAACACTCCCAAACTCATTCTATGAGGCCATCATCACAGTGACACCAAAACCAGACAAAGATACTACAAAAAAAAGAAAATTACTGATCAATATCACTGATGAATATAGATACAAAAATCCTCAATAAAAAACTAGCAAACAGGGCTTCCCTGGTGGCACAGTGGTTGAGAGTCCGCCTGCCGATGCAAGGGACACGGGTTTGTGCCCCGGTCTGGGAAGATCCCACATGCCGCGGAGCGGCTGGGCCCGTGAGCCATGGCTGCTGAGCCTGCACGTCCGGAGCCTGTGCTCCGCAATGGGAGAGGCCACAACAGTGAGAGGCCCGCATACTGCAAAAACAAAAATAAAAACAAAAACTAGCAAACAGAATCCAACAACACATTAAAAGGATCATACACCATGATCAAGTGGGATTTATCCCAGGGATGCAAGGATTCTTCAATATACACAAATCAATCAATCTGATACACCATATTAACAAATGGAAGAATAAAAACCATATGATCTTCTCAATAGATGCAGAAAAAGCTTTTGACAAAATTCAACATCCATTTATGATAAAAACTCTCCAGAAAGTGGGCATAGAGGGACCTACCTCAACATAATAAAAGCCATATATGACAAACCCACAGCAAACATCATTCTCAATGGTGAAAAACTGAAAGCATTTCCTCTCAGGTCAGGAATAAGACAAGGATGTCCACTCTCACCACTATTATTCAACACAGTTTTGGAAGTCCTACCCACAGCAATCACAGAAGAAAAAGAAAAAAAAGGAATACAAATTGGAAAAGAAGAAGTAAAACTGCCACTGTTTGCAGATGACATGATACTATTCATAGAGAATGCTAAAGATGTCACCAGAAAACTACTAGAGCTAATCAATGAATTTGGTAAAGTTGCAGGATACAAAATTAATGCACAGAAATTGCTTTCATTCCTATACACTAACAACGAAAGATCAGAAAGAGAAATTAAGGAAACAATCCCATTCACCATTGCAACAAAAAGAATAAAATACCTAGGAATAAGCCTACCTAAGGAGGTAAAAGACCTGTACTCAGAAACCTATAAGACACTGATGAAACAAATCAAAGATGACACAAACAGACGGACAGATGTACCATGTTCTTGAATTCAAAGAATCAATATTGTGAAATGACTACACTACCCAAAGCAATCTACAGATTCAATGCAACTCCTATCAAATTACAGTGTCATTTTTTACAGAACTAGAACAAAAGATCTTAAAATTTGTATAGAGATACAAAAGACCCCGAGTACCCAAAGCAGTCTTGAGGGAAAAAAATGGAGCTGGAGCAATCAGACTCCCTGACATCAGACTATACTACAAAGCTACACTAATCAAGACAATATGGTACTGGCACAAAAACAGACATATAGATCAACAGAACAGGATAGAAAGCCCAGAGAGAAACTCACGCACCTACGGTCAACTAATCTATGAGAAAGGAGGCAAGGATATACAATGGAGAAAAGACAGTCTCTTCAATAAGTGGTGCTGGGAAAACTGGACAGCTGTAAGTAAAAGAATGAAATTAGAATACTCCCTAACACCATACACAAAAATAAACTTAAAATGGATTAGAGACCTAAATGTATGACCAGACACTATAAAATTCTTAGACGAAAACATAGTAAGAACGCTCTTTGACATAAATCACAGCAAGATCTTTTTTTTTGATCCACCTCCTAGAGTAATGGAAATAAAAATAAACAAATGGGACCTAATGAAACTTAAAAGCTGTTGCACTGCAAAGGAAACTACAAACAATACGAAAAGACAACCCTCAGAATGGGAGAAAATATTTGCAAACGAATCAACAGACAAAGGGTTAATCTCCAAAATACATAAACAGCTCATGCAGCTCAATATTAAAAAAACAAACAACCCAATCAAAAAATGGGCAGGAGACCTAAATAGACATTTCTCCAAAGAAGACATACAGATGGTTAAGAAGCACATGAAAACCTCCTCAACATCACAAATTATTAGAGAAATGCAAATCAAAACTACAATGAGGTATCACCTCACACCAGTTAGAATGGACATCATCAGAAAATCTACAAACAACAAATGCTGGAGAGGGTGTGGAGAGAAGGGAACCCTCTTGTACTATTGTTTGGAAACAAATGTGTAATTCAAATAATAATTATCAGGAATTAGGAATGTAAGAGTTAATCACTACTGATTTTATAAATGTTCAAAAGTTAATAAAAGACTAGCATGGACAAACTTATGCCAGTTAATTTGGCAATTAAGGTGAAATATTGGAATTCCTTAAAAACATAAACTACCAATCTTAACTCTGGAAGAAATAACCTGAATTTCCCTATAGTTATTGAATGCATTCAATTTATTATTAAAAACTTTCCCAAAGAGAACTCTATAACTGAGAGTCTACCAAATATTTCAAGAAGAGATAACAGCAAAACATTTGTGAACATAGATGAGGAGGAAAGACTTCCCTACTCAATTTATGAGGCCAGCATTGCACTGATAGAGTTTGTGTTGATACAGTTTATTCCATACAAATTATATTTCAGTTAAATGTAGAAGGTATAATTATAATATCTAAATATATACTTTATACAAATATTTAAATATTATGTATTTAATATACATATATATTAAGTATTTGTCCCTGTTTTATATATATAATGTTTATATATATGTGTGTTTTATATATATATATATATATGGAGCACAAGGAAAAAAGAGGCCCTTAAACATTCTCTGGATACATACCAATGGAACATAATAGAGAGCACAGAAATAAACCTATGCATATACAGTCAACCAATTTTTGACAAGAGCACCAAGAATACAGAATCAGGAAAGGATAATCTCTTCAATAAATGGTGGTGGGAAAACTGGATATCCATATTCAAAAAAATGAAGTTTGACCCTTATCTAACACCATGCACAAAAATGAACTCAAAATGGATTAAAGACTTAAACATAAGATCTGAAACTGTAAAACTCCTAGAAGAAAATATAAGGAAAAAGCTTAATATTAGTTAAGCTTTTAGTTAATATTAGTTAAACTAACTAATATTAGTTCTTGGCAATATTTTTGGATATTACACCAAAAGCACACGTAAAAATAAAAAATAAACAAGTAGGACTACATCAAACTAAAAGGCTTCTGCATAGCAAAAATATAATCAACAAAATACAAAGCAACCTATGGAAAGGGAAAAGAAATTTGCAAACCATATCTGATAAGGGATTAGTGTATATCTCCAAAAAGGACATACAAAACGTACCTGAAAATATTTTCAACATCATTAACCACCAGAAAATGCAAATGAAAACTACAATGAGATACCACTGCACACAGTTAGAATGACAATTATCAAATATAAGAGACGACAAATGTCAGGGAAGATGTGGAGAAAATTTGTATATTGTTGGTAGGAATGTAAACTGGTGCAGCCACTATGGAAAACAGTATGGAAGTTCTTCATAAAATTAAAAATAGAACTACCATACGATCCAGTAATTCAATTTATGGGTATATATCCAAAGGAAATGAAATCATTATCTTTACGAGATACTTCACTCTCATGTTCACCGCAGCATTATTCACAATAGCCAAGACACAGAAACAACTTAAGTGACCATCAACAATTGAATGGACAAAGAAAATGTGTATATGTACATATATACATATATACACACACACACATACATACACACATATATATGTATTCTATTGTATATTTATATACACGATAGAATACTATTCAGTCATAGAAAAAGAGAAGAAAATCCTGACATTTGTGGCAACATGCATGGGCCTTAGGGTAAGTGCAATAATTGAAATATCAGACAAGAAAAGACAAATACTATATGATTTCACTTATATGTGGAATCTAAAAATACCCTGAACTTATAGAGAGTAAAAATGGTGGTTTTCAGGGGCTTGGGTACCTATAGTTAACAATACTCTTCATATGCTTAAATTTGCTAAGAGGGTAGACCTTGTGTTAAGTGTTCTCACACACACACAAAATAACAACAATAATAATAATATGATAGGAAATTTTGGAATGTGATAGATATGTCTACAGCTTTGGTGGTTGGTGAGGGTTTCATGGGTATACACTTATCCCCAAACTCATAGAGCTGTAAACATTAAATTTTCAGCTTTTTATATGTCAATCACACCTTAATAAATTGGTTTTAATCTTTCTTCTCACATCTAAGAACACAACCCTAACTAGGCTCCTATGTTATTTCATGAGGAATTTAAATTTCTCCACTGGGACATCCAACATGACAAATCCTATATTTGGTGGCAGCCTCTTTGGATTGATTTGAAATTCTATCTCAGTGTCTGAAGGTTCTAGAAGAAAAGGGATTCTTTCTCACAGAAATGTACTGTGGGTGTAAATATGTTATTTGTTAAGGATGATACTTTAAAATATTGTCATTCATTATCTGTATGTCATTATGTTAGATTCTTAAGAAATGGAACACAAAATAGGTATGTTTTAATTGTAAATGGTTTAGAAAGTGTTCTTCCTTAGACTGAGTGTAGAATAGTGTGTCCTTCCTCAGAGATTTCAGATAGTCATTCAGTCACTTGCTACTCAATGTGTGACTTGAGAACCAGTATTATCAGCATTGGCATCAAAAAAAGGGCTAGTACGGGGCTTCCCTGGTGGCGCAGTGGTTGAGAGTCCGCCTGCCGATGCAGAGGATGCCGGTTCGTGCCCCGGTCCAGGAAGATCCCACATGCCGCGGAGCGGCTGGGCCTGTGAGCCATGGCCGCTGAGCCTGCGCGTCCGGAGCCTGTGCTCTGCAACGGGAGAGGCCACAGCGGTGAGAGGCCCGCGTACCGCATTAAAAAAAAAAAAAAAAAAAAAGGGCTAGTATGTAATGCAGAACCTCAGGCTCAGCCTGACCTAATGAGTCAGATTTTTACTTTAACAGGATCTCCAGGTAAGTGATGTGCACAATAATTTTGAAAAGCATTGATTTAACCTACCATGATAGAAAGAGAAATGACAGTAAGAAGGAAACCCAGCTTCCTGAATATTCTCAGTTGCCAACGACTGTTACCTTTAACATCTACCCCCTCCTCTCTATTCCAATTCTGCTTTACAAAATTTAGCTTATATTCACTCTTGCCAGGAATCTTGCAATAACTTTGTAACTATTCACTTTTTTAAAAAATTGCCCCCAGTCTTAGATTTGAAATCATCCAATCTTGACTTAGACTGTCTAGAAATGGGGAATGTGTAAAGGGGATTTGTATCTCACTCACTTTGAAAACTTATAGAGACTTGATATGTGCTAATTATTGCTAAGGGAAAATAGAAATGAATTAATGGATTCAAGAAGAGATTTAATATTTCCAAAAGCTGTAAATTAAGTATACCAGCAATGAACATAAATAATGTTATTTCAGGGGTGAAGTGTAGAAATGAAGATAAACTACAGTTGCTGAAGGAAAGATCAATAGAACCCAAACTTAAAAAAATACAAATAATGAGATAAACTTTTTCATGAAATGAATACCTCAGAAAAAAATATAAAAAAGAAAAAGAAATGATATGTTAATAATATCCAAAGGGGTTTTCAAAGAAATAAATAAGGATTTTATATATAAATATATATATATATACACACACATACTAATTAATGAGGAGAAAATAATGAAATCCACAAAGACTTTGAAATGACTAGGATATTGACCTGCTTTCTAAAATCATCTTTAACAAAAGATAAATAAATAAATTAATAAATAAATAAAGCTTAGGTAGGGAGTTGAAGCAATCAGTATGCAGTGAAGATCTTGTTAAACACAGAGAAGACAGGGTCGTTTCAGAAATCAACCATTTTGTTTTTCTACTATACAGTCCAGTATGTTGATAAATACACACATATATAAATATATATATATAAATACATAAATGTGTATATATATATTTTCTTTTTCATGCCACATTTTTAAGATAAAATAGGGAGACATAATCTGTTCAGTGAGCTTGCTTCCCAATGATAAGCACAGCTTTGTTTATTTTCACAGGTAACTTGAGACTATAAAAGAGAAAAGCTATGAGCAAACAAGGCTCTGTTTTCTTAAAAGGAGAGCAGCAGTCATCTCAACTCTTAGTAAAATAAAGAGACAAATCCTAAGATAAATATTGGAAGACATCTAGAGGATAAATGAATTATGAAAAGCAAGCAGTATGATTTTACAAAGAAAAAAAATCATGCAGGCAAATTTAATTGCTCTTTTTTCCTTGTGGATCAAGTTATGAGATTAATAGATGAAAGCAGCAATAGATGTGGTATATCTTGATTCCAGCAAAGCAAAAGGATAGTGTATCTTATAAAAATTTTACTCAAAGAATTAGTTTAAATTAGCTTGGATATGAACACTTTTACATGGAGTAAAAATTGGTTGAAGTATCAAATAAAAGGGCTCATAATAAATGGCAGCTTTTCTGGGAAGGAAGAGGTGTCTAGAGGACTGCTACAAGGGTTAGCGGTGAGTCCAGTTCTTTGAAACAGGCTCATTAATGATGGGAATGAGGAAGTAAACATCATGCTAATTAAAGTCACAGACCCTGCTAAGCTGGGAAATATTGCACACATGCCCAAGATTGGAAAAGCAATAATGAGGCCTGAGGAAGTCTGATATATGGTTAAAACTTCATTTTGATTTATCCAACTTGGAAAATTCATTGGGGAAAAAATCCTAGACCACATAGTAGACTCAAGAGCAAGATACCCGCAAAAGCTGCAGGGCTAATTGATATCTGTTCAAGAAGCAACCAAATCTCAGCGGCCTCATCATTTGAGTCAAGATATCATATAAGTCTAGCTGGTTTGGAAATGTGTTATCTAAAGCTCTTATATTCTAATGGTCAAAGCGAGGATTCATACTTATTGTGTGTCGGTCTTTTAGAACACAGAAATTTGTTTTAGGTATCTCATCTCCAGGAAGAGATTAAGAAGAAATAAAGGTGGTCCAAAACACAATAACAAAAATATTGACAAAGGGTTAGCAATGGAGAAACCTTACTAGGATGGTTTACCTAACATGGTATCTCTGTTGAAAGTTTGCTTCATTTGTTGATAAAACTCCATTCCTTTCAGTTGGCCAATTTCATGTATAGTACCATCCTTTAAAAAATGTTAGGGGCCTTATGAATAAAAATGTTTGCCAAAGTATTACTTATCATAGAAGAAAAATACTGGAGGACTTTCCTGCTGGCACAGTGGTTAAGAATCCACCTGCCAATGCAGGGGACACAGGTTCGACCCTGGTCCGGGAAGATCCCACATGCTGTGGAGCAACTAAGCCCGTGCACCACAACTACTGAGCCTGCGCTCTAGAGCCCGCATGCCACAACTACTGAGCCCGCGTGCCACAACTACTGAAGCCTGCGTGCCTAGAGCGCATGCTCCACAACAAAGAGAAGCCACCACCATGAGAAGCCCGTGCACCACAGTGAAGAGGAGCCCCCACTCACCACAACTAGAGAAAGCGCGCATGCAGCAATGAAGACCCAACGCAGCCAAAAATAAATAAATAATTTTTAAAAAATGCTGGAAATAACCTAATGTCAAAAATAGATAACACTATGACAACATAAAGGATAATTTTGCAGCCATAGGAAATATTTTGAAAGGATTGTTAAAACACTGAAATGAAACACCAAATGAAAATAAAGATATCAATAAACAAGAAGCAAAATTACACATACAGTGTCTTCCCAATCTTACAGTAGTATATGACCTGAGAAAAAATATTGAAGGAGATTCACCAAAGTATTAAAAAATGATTATCTCTGGGTGGTTGTTAATGATTACTGGAAATTTTTATTTTATTTTCATATCTCTCTGAATTTTTGAAGGCTATCTGACTGTAATAATTATTAATACAAGAATGCAAATTATAGGACATAGACATGTAAATAAAGAAAAAAAAAGAAAGCAACAAGACTCATACATTAAATTACTAAAGGAAGCCAAAGTCCTAGAGACTACCCTCTCCCATAGTTATTTTTAAGCCAGATTCAAAGAATAGAATGGAAATATGGATGCATTAGGAGTCCATTACATAAGACCATTTTGATGGCATGCAACAACAGCAACTTTATAATATGTATATATGCACATAAGAGCTGATAAATTGGAGCTCAAATGTATTTGTTCCATAGTCTCTTTGGAATACCATTAGAAGTCTGAAATTTCTTCCCAATCATAGAACTCTTAAAAAAAAAAAAAATATATATATATATATATATATATATATATAGCAGTGTGTCCATGCATCGTACTTAGAATGCATAAGTATTTCTGAGGTTAAAGAGATTTATAAACAAACTTATTGATACATTTGTTCTTAATGTTGTAAGTTATATAGATTGGTTTTTCAAAAAGTAGATTAAAATTTTTTCACCGTGTTCCAATCAAGCATTAGCTTACAAAACGTCAGTTTCTTTGTTGATCTAAGGAATGCTCACCTAACCCATATTGTTATTTCATACAATCTGATATATCTTTCAAAAGTGAGGTGTTGCCCATGATTCATACAAAGGCACTGTATTTGAAATGTGAAGAACACATTACATACAGCAAAATTAAGGATTTGAGTCTGGAGATCAAAACCTCTCTGTACTTCTTCTATGATCCTTTCTTTATCAAGCTATACAAAATAGTGCTGCTCATCTACTATACAGTGTGGGGACGTTCATCTTGTTTTACCAAAGGGGATCTTGATCTTTTCTCCGGTTTGTCCACATCTCTTATATGAATGTCAGCAGGACCTTTACTGTTTCTAGACTAATGGCAAAGAAAATAGAAATATTACAACTGCTACTCTGCGTGTGGTAATCATTTTGAAAAACTGCAGTTTAGATACTCACATTGAGCTTTCATTGCAATCCACAGTGCATCAAACAATAAGAATATCTTTAGGGTTGTATTAACCCTTAAAAAAAAGTACAGTGAAAATAAAGGAAATGGCTGGATTTATTCTCTTACACTAGGAGGTGTGGTATATATGGAGTAGATGTTTATTCTCATATTCAACATATTTCTATTTAACAGAATTAGTCCCAACTATCCTGAAGCTGTTTATTCCTTTTCTAGATTTCTCCAGATTTTTTGACACTTTACTGTCAGGATCTAGGGCCCACCCACTGGTTTCAATCAATTAACAAGTAACAGCATGAAGTTGTTTATGAACAACAATGAACAAAAAAAAACTTGTTCAATTCTTTAAATACTGAGATCAGATAGTTTTAGGAAATGTCCAATGTTTTCCTGCCCTAATAGCTCTCTGAAGGAACTAATAGTGTGTGTTTATTAGCTTATTTGATGTGTTATCATCGAACTATCCATCTAGCCTACAAAGCCGTTTCCTTTTATGTTTCTGATTATTCAGTTTATGTACATGGACTTTATAATAAATTGGTCTGGACTCTGGAAATAGTTGATGTTTTCATAAAAACCACATATAATTTCATGATAAGTTAAAACACCTTAATTCCATTTTCACAAATTCTACTCATTTAAATACAAAGTAAGATTAATGTAGTCCTGGAACTCATTTTAATGAAAATTAAAAATGACCTGTTTATTCAAAGATTGTTCATAATTTCGGAAAAGTAAGTTTAAAAAAGGAATAGAACTTACTTAAAAACTAGACTCAACTTCTTTTTTCAAAAAATTAGAACTATAAGTGAATGAAGTAAAGTAAAATGATTCAAGTTTTTTAGCCTAATGATCAATGAAAACACTGAATATAATTGTACTTTAAATATCTGACTAAAGGTTAGGACAGATATTAAATTACTTTTAGCTTCTATTATTGAGTAATTATCAATGAACATTTTGAAATATAAATTAAAATGCTGATATTCAATATAATAAATACATATAATTACACAAAGAACAGACATTACTCAAATTCCAAATTGATGTCTGATAACTTATTCCAATGGAACACAAGTTTTCTTTTCTTAAAACAGAGAGCTTTTCTTAGAATGTATTTCCAATGGAATGTCTTCCAGACATGTAATGGAATGCATAAAGAACGATTTACCTAGTCTGCCATCCCTAAACTCTTCTCATGTTCTTTAGGTAGAGAGGAATGCCGTACTGAGAACAAATTTAGCATTCTTATTTAACACTACCTTTTGTTTCTTTAGTGCCAGATCACTAACACATTACACAATTTTGATCCACACCATAATTTTCTGAGTTAAAGCCTTAACCTAATAACATTTATTTTAATAACACAATTTTCTTATTTTGCAGCAAAATTTCTTTAATACAATGCTCTCTGTAAGGTAAATAGAATCAACTCACTACAGCTGATAAACATACACCAACTAGCTCAAAGGTCTTAGAATAGTATCATAATATTCATCTATAGCACTGTTATGATCACCATCCTCAATATTTTCATTACAGTTTACTGAATACTTACTATCTTCTAGAAGTTGTCATTACTGTTTAAGATTCGTTATTTCATTTATTTCTCACAATACATAAAGCAAGTACTGTGATTGCCTTCAATTATAATGCTGAAAAAATATGATCAAATAAAGGATCACTTATCATCAAAGGTTATTGTCACTTGGAGAATAATTCGTGAGCTAAGACTTTAGAAAAGCCATACTAGGGGCTTCCCTGGTGATGCAGTGGTTAAGAATCCACCTGCAAATGCAGGGGACAGGGGTTCGAGCCCTGGTCCAGGAAGATCCCACATGCCGTGGAGCAGCTAAGCCTGTGCACCACAACTACTGAGCCTGAGCTCTAGAGCCCACGAGCCACAACTACTGAAGCCCATGCGCCTAGAGCCTGTGCTCCGCAACAAGAGGAGCCATCACAATGAAAAGCCCGTGCACCGCAACAAAGAGTAGCCCCCCTCTTGCTGCAACTAGACAAAGTCTGTGTGCAGCAACGAAGACCCAATGCAGCCAAAAATAAAATAAATTAAAAAAAGAAAAGCCATACTACTAACTGCTTATATATCTTGACTTGTAATCAGACCATCTACACCAGTATCCTCAAAAAAAGGTACTAAATCAAATGATCACTATATACCATTCCATAATAAATGAATAGATATTAGAAGCATAGCCAAGCTCTATTCCATTTGCATCACTACTTACATGATAGTTATAATCAGAGAAAGGTCTAGAATTTAGCTGTATGAAGGAATTTGTACACACACAATACTTCACTTAGGCACATACCCAAAATTAAAGACCTAAGGGGAAAATTAACAATTAAATAAACAAGTTCTTTAGGATTAAAATCATAGCAATAACTAAAATTATCTTAAATTTATGATAAAATAAAGTTATTTCTCTAATAAAATAGTTTCTAGTAATTTTCAAATCATATTTACCATAATCCTCCACTACCATTACATTTTTTTTAACATCTTTATTGGAGTATAATTGCTTTACAATGGTATGTTAGTTTCTGCTTTATAACAAAGTGAATCAGTTATACATATACATATGTTCCCATATCTCTTACCTCTTGCATCTCCCTATCATTACATTTAAGTAACTATATATTGACAGTCTATGGATAGTATTTTCTCACCTTATAATTTTTACCTTTATTATAAATCTATTTAATGGTATACATTAAAAATCTGTTGGGCCTCCCTGGTGGCGCAGTGGTTCAGAGTCCGCCTGCTGATGCAGGGGATACGGGTTCATGCCCCGGTCTGGGAGGATCCCATATGCCACGGAGCGGCTGGGCCCGTGAGCCATGGCCACTGAGCCTGTGCGTCCGGAGCCTGTGCTCCGCAACGGGAGAGGCCACAACAGTGAGAGGCCCGCGTACCGCAAAAAAAAAAAAAAAAAAAAAATCTGTTTAATATTATATAAAATCAAAATATCCTTCAGTTAAACTATAATCCCTAAAATAATGTGCTTATAACTATTTAATGATAATTGCTAATGGTCCATGTAATTTATTTCCCCATATTTTAAATAAGACAATGTTTGTTTTGATTTGAATAGCATAAGATTCAATTTGATTATTATTTCAGCATACTACATTAACTATAGAAATAAAATTTATTTGTGGGCATACAAAATTAATATTTTTTTAGCTTTTTAAAAAAATAACAGCTTTATTGAGATATAATTCATACAACATGAAGTTCACTCTTTTAAAGCCTATAATTCAGTGGTTTCAGTATCACTAAACAGAGTTGTGCAACTGTCACCACTAATTCCAGAACATTTTCATCACCACAAAGCGAGACCCTGGTAACTAACCACTAGTAGTCAATCTCCATTGTCTCTTCTCCCTAGCCCTTGAGAGCCACTAATATACTTTCTATCCCTAAAGATTTTCCTGTTCTGGACATTTTATATAAATAAAATCATGTGGCCTTCTTTTACTAGCTTCTTTCATCCATGTTGTGGCATGCAACAGTACTTCATTCCTTTTTATGGCCAAATAATATTCCATTCTGTGGATAAACCACACTGTATTCATCAGTAGATAGACATTTGGGTTATTCCCACTTTTTAGCTTTTATGAATATCCATGTACAAGTTTTTGCATGGACATGTGTTTTCAATTTTCTTGGGTATGTACTTTGGAGTGGAATTGCTAGGTCATATGGTAACTTTATGTTTAATTTTAAAGAACTGCCAGACTGTTTTCCAAAGTGGTTGTACCATTTTACACTCCCACCAACAATGTATGAGGGTTCCAATTCTTCAAACATGCTCACCAACACTTGTTATAGTCATCCTAGTAGGTGTGAAGTGGTATCTCACGGTGGTTTTAATTTGCATTTTCCTAATGACTAATAATGTTAAGCACCATATTGTATCTTACTGACCATTTATAGCCAATATTTTAATAACTATAAATGGAGTATAACCTTTAAAAATTGTGAATCCCTATATTGTAACTTATATAATATTGTGCATCAACTACACATCAATAAAAAAAGAAAGTGAAAAATAATCCACAGAATGAAAGAAAATATTTGCAAATCATATATCTGATAAAGGTCTAGTATTCAGAATATATAAAGAATTCTTGCAGCTCAATAATAAAAAGACAACACATTTTAAAATGGGCAAAAGGTTTGGATAGCTTTTTCTCCAAATAAAATTAACATATTTTTATTTCAATTCAATTGTGGATATCAAATTAGGCCAGTTTCATATGCATAGATAAACATGAAATATTGGTATTTTCACATTATAGATTATGAAGCCAAGGTAATTTATTAATCACAGATATCTGGGGAAGGCGTTACTCTAAAAGTCATATACTCAGGGGCTCATTCATTGGAGAAAATTGGATATGATCAGAAATGAATGTAGATTTGACCCAATAATCAAATGTTTATGAATATCTGACAAACCTAACTTTTAAATCTGCCATACATTGGCTGATATGGCTAGGCATAGTTAAATTATGAAACTGAATCTTTAAGGGATGTATTTCTAAGAACTGCTTAAAGTCTCACACTGAATAGATAATAGAATTTGAGCTATAATGAGAAAATGCCTTATTATTATTATAGCATAATAATTATAGCTGACATTTTTATGTGTTTACTGCCAGGCACTTTGCTAACAATTTAAAAATATTTCTTCAAGTCCTTCTTTGCACAATGTTACAAGATAAGTACTACTATCATCTTATTTATAAATGAGAAAATAGGGCTTAGATATATTAAGCAATTTTCCCAAAGGCACACAGTTAGTCATATGTTGTAGAGTAGGTTATAAATCTAAACCAGTAAGAATAAAAATTCTATAATTTCCCTACTCATTTAAAAAGTTTTTTAAATGAAATTACTTTAAAGTAATCTGAAGTTAATGGAAGAATTTAAAGAATAATGAAGTGCTTACATCCAGGTCAATCAACTTTTTTGCCACATTTATCTTATTTCATTGACTTTACCCCTAAATACTTTGTGTTTTTCTTAAGAACAAGGGCAAAAATAATTTTTTACAAAAACACAGTACAATTATCAAATTCAGGACATTTTACATTTATACAATACTATTATTTAATATGCAATAATGTTGAAATTCATTTATTGTCCCATTACTGTCTGTTATAGCTATTATAATTTTCACTGAGCTATGATCCAATATAGTGCCACACATAGCAGTTACATGTTGTGTTTCTTTATTGTTCTTTAATCTGGAAGAGTTTATGATATAAATATTTTTGAAAAGTACAGGCACATTGTTTTGTAGAATGTCTCATTGGGGTTTTCTAATGTTTCCTAATGATTATATTCAGCTTATCTATTTTTGGTAGGAATACTCCCTAAGTGATGCTGTGTCCTCCTCAGTGTATCATTATTAGGGGGATCCAGATGCTAGTTTGAGCATTATATGTCATGTGTACTTTGATCACTTGGTTTTATTGGTTTTTATCGTGTTTTTTCACTATAAAGTTACCATATTCCCATTTGTAATTAATAATATATAAAATTATTATGTTTCTTTTCAAAACTCACCTAATTTTTGATTATCTTTGCACCCTTTGGTGATCCCTACTTCAATAAATTATTATATTTATTTTGTAGAATTGTTTCAAAAAAGGTGATCTTGTATTATTCCTCATACATTTACTAATTGACATTCTTTATGAAAGGAGCATTCTCTTTTTCACTATAAATTATCAGTATGGACTCAAGGATTCTTATTTTATTCAATGGTTTAAAAGTAAATTTTGTCATTACTTATATTAAATGCTCAAACTTTCCAACATTTGGCCACTGTGAGTCCCTTCAAGGGACTACAATTTTTGATAGGCCCGCCATTTCAAGAAAATAAGTTCTGTCTTACTTTCTAATATAACAAGATGGTCCAGCTTCACCCTATACTTCCTCAAACCCAGCCTTGGATTCAGCTGTTTCTCCAAGGTGCACTGATTACTTTTATTTGGAAAAGATATTTAGAAGTGAAGGTGTGGATGCTAGGTATGCTAATTGCTTGCAGGGTATTACAGCCCCAGAGCCCAAACTCTTGACCTAAGATATACAACCAACTCTGGGCAAGATAGAAAAGGAGTGTAAAATAAAGTTTGTATGCTTATGCTTATAGTGTATTCACTCAACAAATATTTATAGGCATTGGGCAAAGCATGGGACAGGCGACAGATCATAAAATAGGATTCTAGAACTAACACAATTTCTTATGGCTCTTCATGGAAGTCACCACTCATCCTAAAAACAAGTAAAAAGCTAAACACTATGAAAAATCAACAAATCTTCTTGTATCTATAAGAAAGGGGAGGACATAGGGCAAACCACTGCTGTCAAGATTGGAGAGACAGAGTTGAGGCTTACCAAAGCAGAGACTCAGGAGCAAAAACTGCCACAAATATAAAAATATCTTGATATTTTTATTTTGAAAATAGTGTAAACATTTAGTTGTAAGGGAATAAATATCAAATCGGCCTAGAGTAGTTGGTAAATGTATAATAGGGGAGATGGGACTGAATGGTTCTTAAAGAAAAAGTTTTGATTTTCAATATTGGAGTGAGGGGCTTCCCTGGTGGCGCAGTGGTTGAGAGTCCGCCTGCCGATGCAGGGGAAACGGGTTCGTGCCCTGGTCTGGGAAGATCCCACATGCCGCGGAGCGGCTGGGCCCGTGAGCCATGGCCGCTGGGCCTGTGCGTCCGGAGCCTGTGCTCCGCAACGGGAGAGGCCACAACAGTGAGAGGCCCACATACCACAAAAAAAAAAAAAAAAAAAAAAAAAAAAAAAAAAAATATTGGAGTGAAAGAGTATTATTCTAGGTTGAGAGAAACATGAGCAAAGGCAGATAAAATGGCATGTCTATGGAGGGTAAACTTTATTTTGGAATAAAATTTAATCTGTTTTGTTTAATTAATTTAGGTAGATTGAGTCCAATTTTCAGATTATGAAGTATCCTGAAAACCCAAAGTATATTACTTAGGGCAAGAAGAATCTATTATAAATTCTTTAGCAGAAGAGCAATATAATGAAACTATTAGGACATCAGACACATTCATCTTTTGTTGTTGTGTGTTTTTTTTCATAAGCTTCCTTTTTCAAATGTGGAAATTGTCTTGACTTGCTTTTTGTTATTCAGCTGGAAAAAGGTAAGGCTAGAGGAAAACTGACTGCTTGACTGACAAATTCCTACTTTTAACCACTGTGGTGCAGATTGCAACCTCTCCACCAGAATCCCTTCTCACTCCCATCCATGCTGGTTCCATGACTGACCAGCTGTACTGCATTTCCCAGCCTTCCTTGCAATTAGGACAGACCATGTGACCATGTTCTCACCAATACATTATGAAAGGTCTATGTCAGCTGGGGCCTGGACATGAAGGCTTCTATTGTACAAAGGACCACAAACTACAGGAGATGCAAAGAAAGAACTTAGAGGGAAAGCAGATCCCAGAATGACCCTGTGGAGCACAGCCATTGTGATCTCTTTGTCATTGAAGCCTAGCCTTACTTACTGTGCTATATGAAAATCTTCCCCTTCTTGAAAGGCATCTAACCTTCATCATTTGTTATGATGACAAAAGAATTGTGCCAGACAGAAGCTACACTGATCTGGGAATCTTTAATTTATACTGCAAAATTTACTCATTTTTAAATGTACAATTTAAAGGTTTTTAATACATTTGCTGAGTTGTACAATCAACATTTTCTCATGTTAGAACATATCTATGACTCCAAAATATTCACCTACTCCAGACATGGACTTGCTTTCTCTGTTCATAGTGATTCTATCAGAACCATCATCTGAAACTTTCATAATGCCTGATATAGTGGCAACGATAATATCCTGCTTATTAACAATGCCTCAAACCAGGGGCCCCATTTATGGCAAAGATATGACAATGGGTGCCTAAAAGTGGAATCAACTGGTCTTTATACCTCACTATTTGGAATCATCTAGCCTAAAAGAATGAGAGAAATAAGCTAAGCTAAGGTGCCAGCTTGGGAATAACATCATACAGGCTTGTTGTCCTGTCCTCCAGGAAGTAGTATTTGTGTTGAACTAACGGCCAATGTACAGTGTCCTTTCTCTAATAACTAGGACATGGATCTAGAAACAGTGAGGTAGGAATGAGGGAGGCTTCTCTCACCCTCTCATCATCACTTCCAAGGAACCACTTGTATCATATGTCCTCTATAACACTCAACTCTAGAATCTGCTACTAGATGTATAGCTTGTTTTTTTTTTTGTTGTTTGTTTTGTTTTGGTTGGGGGAAAAAGGAGAGAGAGCAGTGGGCAAGAGGAACACATCTACCAGAGGACACACACAAAAATTTCCACTGATTTGAAGCTCTAACTACTGTCTAATTGCTTTGACACTTAGTGCCATTGGAACAGGAGGCAAAATTAGGAGTTACTATACTGACCGGGATGATACTATAAAAAGCTATGGATATGTTATATACTATGGGCAAGAAGAAATATGTCTGAAACCTAGGTGATTCCCTGGATGATCTGAATATTTTTGTCTAATGATAATGGTATATGGGTAATATTCCCAAGAAGGGCAAGTTAAACTAGAAGTTCAGACCTCTTACGGATAAAGGTCTAAGCCACATCATTGTTCATGGGCTACATATCTACGAAAGCACTTGCTGGAGATGAAGAATGCCCATTGTGACTGGTTGAGAAAGAAAATGAAAAATAGCAATTAGGGTTTTGAATCAATTAAGCTACAGTGGCTGGGACTATAGCTTGTTTTATTACCCTCAAATTGAATATATGTAAAAAGATTCCTGCTTATTACCTTGAAAGGGATTTAGATGAATTGAATTTAATGAAGGGCACATGGGATTTGAGTAGTGCAAGGATTTGAGTTGACTGTATTGGATGCATACTTCTTTTTTTTTTTTTTTTTTTTTTGCGGTATGTGGGCCTCGCGCTGTTGTGGCCTCTCCCGTTGCGGAGCACAGGCTCTGGACGCGCAGGCTCAACGGCCATGGCTCACGGGCCCAGCCGCTCCGCGGTATGTGGGATCTTCCCGGACCGGGGCACGAACCCGTGTCCCCTGCATCGGCAGGCGGGCTCTCAACCACTGCGCCACCAGGGAAGCCCTGGATGCATACTTCTTGAACTTTCGCTCAAATACTCTCTCCCAGTCATATGACAACTTCTGCTGTGCTGACCTGTTTATTGTGTCCAGTCAGCTTCACACAAGGAAATGTTACAGTGCTTTAGTGTGGACTTGGGCTATGCACCTCTCATTTCCTGTTCCAGGACTGGGCACTTATATATGTGTAATCCAGAAGTGGAGAGAAGTAAATACCTTACGGGGCATCTCTCAATCAGTAAATGAGGGAGCTGACTGATAATCTTTCTCTAGGCAAGAAACCTCTGTAGATACATTTCAGACAGTCAATAGGATAAAGCATCCAGTTGCCTGTAGAGGTGGCTGATTATTCCATTGGCCAGTGTAATAAGGATTCTTTATAATGGCTCCCTACTTTGCTCCTTCTGTCCCAGGTTCCTACATTCTGGATTGCACTCCTAAATAAAGTACTTGAATTTAACCTTTGGCTCAAGCCCTGCTTTTTAAGAAAAACAAGTTGTCAATTATCGCAGGCTCAAGTGGGTACCCAGGTAAATGTGCATGAGAGTTTTCTCACAGAGTGCAGAATAGATTGAAGAAAGCAGCTAAGAGTTCTTGAATTTCCCAAGACAGAGAAAGCTGGTGGACATTTTTCAGCCTCTCAAGGGATACTGAATTACTAAACAGGCTAGCAGAAGTGTGAAGATTGGAACGAGAATGGCATATTTTAACGTATCAGACAACTGAAGACCGTGGCTAAGCCATGAGTATTGAGTGTATGCAGCACAAAGCAAGGACCAAGAAAAACAAGTTATTCCTGAACAGTGACCAGAAAGAACAGAGACTATCATATAGATCAGACACCACTCCACCTATGTGTTCCAAATCTGCCCCATAAGACTTTTTAAAAATCACGTCCAGCAGAGTATGCAAAACTGGGTGGGAGAATACTAATTTTTCTCTTTGCATTTTACCAAATACGGAGACTTAAACCAGTAAGTTACTGTAAATTAGTAAGACATAATTCTGTCATCAGTGGAAATAAATGTTCAAGAGCACAGTTAATTTCAGATAGATAACTATTGTTTTAAATTCTACACAGGGATTTATACACTGTTTGAAAATATAAATTTCATCTCACTAAGGCTGTATACCCAAATAAGATGGCCCATTTTTTAAAATCCCTTTTTTTAATTTAAAAAATTTTTACCTTTCCATCTACTTCATTTTTTTAACTTTTTATTTTACATTAGAGTATAGTTGATTAACAGTGTTCCTGTTAGTTTCAGATGTACAACAAAGTGATTCAGTTATACATATACATGTATCTATTCTTTTTCAAATTCTTTTCTCAATTAGATTGTTACAGAATATTGAGCAGAGTTCCCTGTGCTATACAGTAGGTCCTTGTAAAATGGTCCATTTTTAGAGCAGATTTTTCTTAGTGTTTTACACAAAGATAGGCTACCAAACTAACATTCTATCTGTGAATATAAGCTCTATTTAAGGGGATATAGTATTATATAGCTTGTGTTTTGTTTGTTTCGTCAGGTGAATAAACCATGGAGGTATACAGAAGATTCTTAAGCTTTCTTTTTCTTATTACTTTAATGTACGGTTTTAACAATACAGTTAGTTTTGTATCCATTGGAAAGAAAACCCTTGGGCTGACCAGTGCTAATGTCAACTTAGTTAAAATGGAAACTACATTTTTCAGATTTACCCACCCTTAAGGTTTAGGATTAGAGCTGACCAAGAGGAACCCATATGAGATGTAAAGGTGGAAGGAAGTGAAGGCCATTACTAGGAGAAGTTCAGGGGTTATCTTGAGTGACAAGCAGACACAGAAGTGCCTGGTGGTCCCAGATTGCCCTCATACTTCTCTGCTGTACCTCCAGCTCCTCTTCCTGACTGATAGCCCTGCTGACTACCAGGTCCCCAGGACCAGCAAGAGATGCTCCCCTGTGGAGTCACGGAGATGGCAGCTGCACATAGAAAATGGCTTCCCAGATATCTTACAATAAATACCCCTTTACAGTACCATTTTGAAGGCTGGATGTGCTTAGCTCCTCAGATTTCCCTGTAAGTTCTGACTTATTCAGTCACGCAAGACTTCAGTAGGAATGATTATTGATTCTTTCCATGATCTTCTGACTTCCTCCCTCTATACGTTATTTTCCAGCTTCTCGCACATTTTAAAGAATGGCTAATCTATACAATCAATTATCCATTCACATAATACTCCTTGTACCTCTGCTTCCCTGAATGAACCCTGACTCATACAAATCCAAACTAATCTCATTTTCAAAGAAACAGACATTTGCTGGGCACCGTTCTTAACCTAGGCATTGGCTTAAATACTAGTAATTCAAATATCTTCATGATTAGTAGGAATAATTCAATCAGACTTAAATAGTGTCTATACTTTTAAATAAGTGACTTCAATCCAAAATTCATTTCAGAACTTAAAGACATTGATGATCCAAATCTTATCCAATCCTGATAGGCATAATAATGTTTCTGTGTTCCTAGCAGTACCCCTAGCAGTGAGTCTGCTTCCCAAGTCCACTGGGCTATAGCTTTGGGGAGTACAAAGAGTAGTGACCGTAAGTCTTAGCCTGCTTTTACTGGTAGAACAACTCTCACTATTTTATCTGCATCTGTTATGAAGAAAAATATATTACCATGGATCTCTTAAACCCAGACCAGACATTTGAACTGTCATTTTCACCTCTGATTTCCATCAAGGTTCACAAAGCTTTTAAAGGCACTCAGTAATGTATCCTCTATATCAAGATCCACAAAGGCGACGTTTCTGTTCTACAGGGGTGAGAGGCAGAGCGCTGGACTCTTTGTAGTCCACGACCAGGGAGTTCAAAAGCACCAACAAAGGACTTTTATGCAGCCAAGGACTTTTTTCTATGACTTTTATTCTGAGCAAAATGTATTCAGCCAAGAAAGAATGGGAAATAGTGGTCTTAAAATAATTTCTGCAGCAGAAACTGGATTTCAAATGATATAATGAACTAATGTGCAGTAAAGGAATAGAAATAATTAGCTTAGACAAGGCATTTGATAGAGTTGGCAGAAAAATAATTGATCTACATTTTATGTGATTCTTTTAGAAAAGGACTATATGGATAAATTAATAAAGTCTTTGATAGCTATATTTCAAAATATAGATACGTGATAAATACTGGCATATCATTTGTGATACATCATATAGACTTGATTATAATTCAGATATATGTTCTCTTTATGAGCCCAAGACTACGCTCTTTTTCATAATGGAAATTTCCATTTTCCATTTAGATGTGCAAATTTTAGTACATACATCTTGTTTATATTTTGATTATTTATAACTTTTACGATTTCATAGAGATGTTGACGAAATTTACAGAATACAGTCACAATGAAGTTGTAGCATGTATAAAACATTGGAACAAGAACTAAATTAGACCAAGACTGGAAAACTTGAAAGAATATGTTTACCTGCTTTGTCAAAAGTTGGAGCTATTCTTTGGACAATCAATTTACACACTCAGGTCATTTATTTAGCTGTAGTATGGAATTGTGCTGATCTATCCATTCTCTGAATTAGGAATAGAGTTATTGGTTATGAATTTTTTATTTCCTCAACACTAAGGTGAATTGCTTACAGAGGATGGAAGTCAATTGCTTAGGAAACCACATAGGTCACTATTATTGCCTCATCTCAGGCTACTTCCTGAGGGCCCTTTACATCCCGGTGGTACAACCAGTAGCTTTGGGCTACTACTTCTGCTTCAAACGAAATACTCTTTTTAACCCAATGACTTCACGGCTTTTAAATGACTGATTTCAGTACTCTAAACAGTGGCAGTTTTAAACTGTCTTTTGCCTGGAGCTTTGCCCTAATTTTGGTATCCGTTTGATCTAGTGCCCTAAATGTAGCTTCTTTGGGACCTCATGACCTATCTCTCCCAGACTCTATCTGATGTTAGTGTCCAACTCTTATTCTGATGTATGCCCCTGTCCTTAAATGTGACTATCTGCTACCCTTAATCGCAGAGTTACAAAGAATAACCATTCATTCATGTTCATTTTTTTCACAGGAATTTATCCTTTGCTGTCCTCAACTTGTCCTAAATATATTATTTCCAATATTCCAACCAAGTTTTTCTTCTAAGTACTGGTATTATAAAATGTTTATGTAGTTTTAAAAAGGCACTCAGTAATGTATCCTGTATATTAAGATACATACTATTATTATCCATGTTATCATCTTTAATAATAAGTTATAATTATTATTTCAATTTTTAAGCAGAACTATAAGCCAGGACTGTGATACTAGGGACTGAGTCATGTTGTACAACTCCTGGAGCTGTGCAGTGCACTCCACACAGCAGCCGTAGTATGTGCTAGACACTTATAATTCCTTCTTATTTCATCTCTACAATAGCAATACGAGATGGTTGTTATTATTCTCATTTTATAAAGGTAAAATTTAGTCATATGCTCAAAGTCATACAGCTAATAAGCTGTAATCTGGAGTTTTTATTTCATGCTTGACTCCCAACCTCATGCTTTTGTCATTACACTGTGACTTTGCTTTAATTTTTAAAAATTATAAACAACATGCTTTAATATATAAAGGATAGAGCTACTGGCTTATGTCAAGTCTTTCTTGTGACTATTTCCTGTATTTCACATTTTCCTTCAATCATTATATATTAAAAGGAGGGGTGGTAAGAGAACACAGCAATCTACCAAACTTTATTCAAGGCAGGACATTTTGGGGGTTTATTTCTAAAGGCAATTTGTTTAGTCCTTAGATTTAGGAAATGCTGCCGTTATCTCTATTACAATGCCACCATCACTGTTAAGGCAGGAATATTTTCAAGGTTATAGGCATATGGGCTGAACTAATCAGCAATTGATTATACTGGTTGTTCTTAGACACCCTTCTTTAGCCTTCCAGAAATGGTAAAGAACACATTCCATGGCCGTATTTGACACATTCATTCACTGGTTGCTCAAAGAGATGAGGGACATAGTGTCAAAAATATTTTGAGGCTTTTCAATATTTTTTTGGGAGGTACTCAGTTTAAAAATAATTGAATCCATTCCTACTTTAAAAATCTTTTGAAGACCAATCTGTTAAATCCAAATAAAATAAATAAAAAAGTAAGACTTATTTTAAAAAGTCTTTTGCAATGTACTATGGCTATGTGAGATGTTATCATTGGGGGAAGTTGGATGATAGGCACAAGGGAACTCTAAAAATTTTTGTAATTCTTATGAGTCTTTAAACTACTAAACAATAAAAGTTATTAAAATGTGAAAAATTGATAAAAATAATTTGTACTCTGTTTTAATTCACTGTGTTTTCAGAATCAGATACATGGTTCTCTCTAGGTCTTCACTAACTGAAATGCCATTCATTGATCACAATACAATTAATTCTGTAATAGTAGTCACATTTATCCATCTAGAAGGTAATTCTAGGACAGTGTGGGATTAGTGTATAGAGGAGAAATGAAAAAGGAAAACAGAAAGATAAAACAACAGAGGGTTTCTAATTGTGAGAGAGGATCGTGAGGAACCATGAACAACATGGAAAAATATAATTTTGATTGTCTGAATTTTTGGTAAATTATGAAATCATTTTTATCCCCCAACAACTGTTTATGGACATCTGTATAGCAACATAAACAAAAAAGTTTAGGAATACAATTTAAGTTTCAGGTGGAATGAAATTATGGGGCTGAAAGGCACTTCTTTGTTTTCTTCTTTATCATCATCATCATCTTCATTCTTGTTACCATTTGTCAAATACCTATTTTTTGTCAGGTACTGTTCTAAATATTTACAAATTTTATATTAGAAGCCCTTAGATTCTAGTTAGAACTATCCGTATTTGATAAAAATATTTGTTTTACTTTCCTACAGAATAATAGAAACAATTCAACCATTAATATAGTTAGTACCTGTAGTATTTTAATTTAGAAATGATATCTTTGTAAAATAACATTATTTTCATACTTATACCATACTATAGAGTGATATGATAACACTAAAGCTTTGACTCATTTGCTTTTGAGTTTCAGTTTGTTCTTGGTATTCTACTAAAATATAGTAGTTACAAAACAGGCCCACAGAAGCTTATAGTTTAGTAGAAGGAAAAAGAGTAGTAAAAATATAATTTAAAATAAATAAATGTTAAAGCTGTAATAAGAATTATAAATGCAAAAGTACAAAGCTATCTAAATCAAGATATTCAGGTTCTATTCTGAGCTCTACCATTCACTAGAAGCGAAACATCTGGACCAACAATTTCTTACCTGAAAATCCTATTTTGCAAACATTTTTTTTTTTTTTTTTTTTTTTTTTGGTATGCGGGCCTCTCACTGTTGTGGCCTCCCGTTGCGGAGCACAGGCTCCGGACGCACAGGCTCAGCGGCCATGGCTCACGGGCCCAGCCGCTCCGCGGCATGTGGGATCTTCCCGGACCGGGGCACGAACCCGTGTCCTCTGCAACAGCAGACGGACTCTTAACCACTGCGCCACTAGGGAAGCCCTGCAAACATTTTGATTCTATGTATGTTAAAGCCGATTTCTTGTCTATATCTGACTTTAATAGCTATTTTAAGGAAACATTTAAATTATAATTATTTGGAAAAGACCAGGGTTAACATTCATTATTAAATAACTTTCAGTATAGCATAAAAAAGACCATAAGACTTTGGTATGGATGCAATCCTAAAACCATATTGTAAAGAAAAGGTGTTTATCAAAATTTTGTCCCACTACATTATATTTTCACAGCATTTTTAGAGTTAAAATGCAATTTTCTTTTCGGGGGCTGAGATAAATTGTACTGTTGATAGATTTTAAAGTATTTATTTATGCTGTTTTGAGGACTGCACTACATATGCTGAACCATATTTTAGGAAAATTTGCTGAAAATGAGTTTGACATGACTTTTTTTTTCTGCTGGGTTATGAGGTCACAACTAATGTATATTAATCGGTTTGGTGCTGGATACTACACATTTCTTTTTATACGCCTGTGCTATACGGTGCTTTTTATGAACCCCGACTCGCAGGTGTTAACGTCCCTGCTCAAGATGTCCGTTAGTAAGGGAGAGGGTAAAATCTGAACCCAGGCAATCTGCCTCCAGAGTTTGCACACACGCCACCTGGCAACTCTGCCTTCCTTAGTAAACAGCTAAGAATGGCCTTGCCTTTTGGATACTAACTAATGTAGACCTTTCCTTCACTAACCTGGTACTAAGTTTGAAAGACACTTTTTTGACAGTTTTAATGTGTTCAGATGTACTGACCTGCCTTCCAGCATTTTCAAATCTTTGTCTTTTTCGTTAGTATAAGAATGGGATTATCATGGACTTGTTAAAATGGCAGGGAAACCTATAGGCTTCTTTTAAAGAGCTCTGACCTAGTTTTGTAAGTGTGCGATGTGCTGTTAAGGTTTAAGGTCAAGATAAGGGTTTCTTTGCCTTAAATTTGCAAATCTCTGTTAATGAACCTCAATTATGGCCTCTACTTGGTTGCTTCTCTATATACCAGAGCCTGAAGGAGACTCTTAGCTCTGACAAATTTAGAGCTGGAGGAATCTTTAGTCATTTGGTTCAACTCCCTGCTTCATAATAGGAGCGTTTAATTGAGTTGAAACCCATCAATCAAAATAACTTGCCAACATAATTACAATATCATGAAAATTAGAGTGAAATGTGTTAATAGAAAACATTGTTCTTTTACAAAAAGTTTTTTGAGTTACTTTGAATACTGTTAAGTTCTAGGCAGTGTATACCGTAAATGCAGTATTAAGTTTGCAAAAAGAGGAATTAAGAGACAAACCTCTAAAAAGGAACCCTTTCACTGTATTAAAATCTTATACAAAATATTTTTTATCTTAATGGGATGGTACAAAGGGAGTAATGATGTTTGTAATTTTTCAACATGTTTTTAATAAATTCACTTTAAATGTATCTCAAGTGTTTATAAATTGTATTGTTTTAGGGAAATAGATTTTCTCTTAACATTTTTAGGATCGGGTGCAATAACAGTTAACTTGCTTTCAAATCCTGGCTATACATTAGGGTCACATGGAGGATTTAAAGAAAAAAAAAATTAATGCTATGATCTCATCCCAGGCAAAATAAATCAGAATCTCTTGGGTGAAACTCTGTCAATGCTAATGTTTGAATGCACCTTCCTCCCACCTAGGTGACTTTCATGATTCATACCTTCTTCTCTTTCTTATTTACTGACCTCCAACTGTGATGCCTTTCTATGCTTGTGAAAATATTTACAGGGTTCTCCCAAAGGCCTCTTCTTTTCCTTTAAAAAATTTTTATCTTTGTGCATTTAAATATACTTATACTTCAATTATTTGGTAAACTGAATCTTGACATTTTCTTAATAATACCTTGACCCTAGTTAAAATTTTCCTTCATTTACACTTTCCCAACCTTTTAAATCTTCCTCTGTTTAGCATGCATTTGGTTGTTTATCTTTGTGATTTAATTATAAGCTTTTAGGTTCAATTTCCAATACATTTTATATAATTTTCCAATAGTATAAAGCACTGACAAGATTATCAACAGCTATCTGCTGAACTAAATTGAATTTGGAAATTTGATAATGTTTACAGTAGGAAATAAGTGTGGAGAAAAACACAATACTTCTTCCTTACCAAGGCATTCTGTTGTTTCTGGTTCACTTATATCCTACTCTTAGCATCCTTTTGTTGAAATTTCTTAGGGAGTAAGTCCAGTTTTGAAATAACTTTTAGAAATATATATATAACATAATATGTATATATATATATATATTTTTTTTTTTCTCAAGATTCATCTCAAATTTAACCTTCTCCATGAACCTTTTCCTAACGCTGTTCTACTTTTCCTCCACTTCCAGAGTTGACTTCCTTTGTGCTCCCACAGTACATTGTACAAATTGGTCACTGTCCTCATTGTTTTTTTTAACAAAATGTCTGCTGCTTGAGGGCAGGGATTATACTTATTCATCTCTGTATATTGAGAACTTGGAACTCAGTTGTCATGAAAAAAAGTTATTTGATTAAAAGGATGGAATATTCTGTGGCAAACAGCCTATATGTATTGTTTATCTTGTTCAATTCACAGCTGTATTAGCAGTCAGGACCCAATTTCTCTCTCTCTCCAGAGTCATCTGAATTAGATGACTCTGCAGCAAATAGGCCGTTAATCTGAGGCTCCTGTGCAGGGTTTCTAATTATATTGCCAATTTTCATCTCTTTTATAGATATTTTGTTTTTTTGAAGGATGATTTTGGGGGATAGGAAAATTTATATAGTACCATGCATAGTCCAAACAAGTAATTATTAGAAATTTGGCTTCATAAGGGAAACCAGTGTGCATATGGGATGATTTGTTTCAAAGAGTGATACCCCTCTTGTAATTTTCTTTTTTTTCTTTGCTTTTACCTGATATTTTTTGATGCTAAGTCAAGCTCTAGATTCTATTCTTACATTTCTCTTTCTCCAAAAAAAAAAAAAAAAAATTGTTCTGTTCTATCTCTGTGCTATGCACAAACTTACATGAATTTTAAGGCATAATTTACTTCAGAAACCTTGTAAAATTTTCTGCTACTTATTAACTATAAATACTACCTATGTTTTTCTATGGTGATTTATTTGTATCAAACTAAAACGCAAATGCTTTTGCTTTATATGGGCTATTTGAAAAAGAAACTGCCTATTTAGAGTTAACTCTATAAACTGGTATCAATACAAATCATTAATATCTTAAATATACTTTTTAAAAATTGTCACTCGTTTTTATTTCTTATCTGTTTGTGATGTTCTTCCAAATCATTATGAGAAGATTCTTAGAAACAAAACTGAACAGCAAACTGTGTCCTTCAAAGCTTCACAAACCCACCTTTTTATTTTGTCTTGTGCTGTTATGTAAAATTTGCCCTAGCATTTTGCTCAGCAAGATGGCAATTATTAACAATATATTTCTCTAAACTGTTGCCGCAAAGCTATTATTCACGCAGGGTTACAAGCGAGTTAATTTTGGAAGAGAGCTGTTCAAAGAGGCCCAGAACTGTTGTGCTTATAAACACTGCCTTTTCTCTTATTTCTAATTAGTGTGAAATGGTTCCAAACAGGAGTCAGCCCCGCGGAAGTCTGTGTAGCACAAAGCCAGGCTCGTTAACGGACACAGGGAACAGTTTTGTTTTGCTGAATAAATAACTGCGTCATAAAGCCTTTCAAAAGGAACACAATCTGATTTACCATGCTCCTTAAATGTTGAACGTTGTTTATGCGCCTCCGAGTCTTTTTTATTAAAATTTAAAAGGCCTATTATTATGACAATGTAGATGATAAGTTTGCAATGTTCCCTGCAGTAGGACTGTACACTTCCCTAGTAATACAATTTCCCTTTCTCTTTTTATTTTATAAATAAATGTTTATGTTTTGTTTTGTGTGTTTCGGATGCATGACGACCCTTCTAAATTTCACATTATACCATGAAAATAATTTTGCTAACAATAATTACAATATTATAAGAAAATCCATTTATCACTTTTTCTACAAAATTTGGTTTATGTTGTATTACAGATTACGATTCTCTTCCAATAAAAATTCCCAACCCATATTGTTAGTAATTTGTATGTGTAAGTGTTTAAAATGGTGTAAATATAATTCACAACTGGAAACCTTCCGACATTTGCATTAGAGTCAATTGGACAATTACATCTGACCGAGAATATAACTCAGATTTCCCATTTGGTATGCACTATAGAAAAGCCCAGACAGCTGACTGTATATTACTAGACAAATCATACAAGCTGTGGTCTTATGTTTGCCCTGGATCACTCAGAAATGATGTGCAAAATTTCTGTTTCTTCTTGGGAAACTTAAATATGTCTTACGTTTTCTGCATCCTTCCAAAATGCTTAGCCTATTTCAAGTATACAAAGTGGGTGGGTGCTCAATGAATGTTTTTTGAATAAATTTATGAATGGATATCAGCAATATTGCTCTCCTCACTCAAAATAACATGAAAAGCTAAACTGCTTTAAATGAATGCATTTAAAATATGCTGACATGAAGTAATATGTGTATTATTGTATTATGTTTACTGTCTAACTGTGGAATGTCATTCATTGTTGTACTCTGAGATACAAAGATGTTTCAGATTCAGATCAGAGAATACTTGAGAGATTATAAAGTCATAATCCCTTATTGCCTTGACGTTGAAATTGTGCATTCATATTTAGGCAGGAATCACAAAATTTAATTCTAAATGTGTTTTTCATTCTGAAATCAGTGGGAAATTTATTTAACCAGTGAAATGCTAACTGCTATGGAAAGTAAGGCTCACTGAAGTGGTGTGGTTAAAAGAAAAGAGTGCCGGGCCTCCCTGGTGGCGCAGTGGTTGAGAGTCCGCCTGCCGATGCAGGGGATACGGGTTCGTGCCCCGGTCTGGGAGGATCCCATATGCCGCGGAGCGGCTGGGCCCGTGAGCCATGGCTGCTGAGCCTGCGCATCCGGAGCCTGTGCTCCGCAACGGGAGAGGCCACAACAGTGAGAGGCCCGCATACCACAAAAAAAAAAAAAAAAAAAAAAAAAAAAAAAAAAAAAAGAAAAGAGTGCCAAGAGAATGTCAGTTTATGTGGTCAGGTGAAAATAAGAATTCAGAAGCCAATGAGCAGGTCTGATACTTTTTCCCCCTCTTCTGATTTAACTTACTAGATCCTAAATTCCAAGATACTTTCTTTTTTTATCTTTGTTAGCATTATCATGATCTTTTCCTTACTGCATCATTCACAAAAACCAAAGAGATGTTTTAAGGAGATAAACAGTATCTATAGGTAAAGCTGTAGACATAGATTATTTTTAAGAAGATATATATATATATATGTATACACACACATATATGCATATGTTATGATTTGGAATATTGTTTAACATTAACTTGTAATTATTTCCCCTGATAGTCTTGGTATATAGTTTATTTTTCCTGTGTTTCAGCTGTATGCTCTGAGGAAAGGGACGAAATATTGCTTAAAGAGCAGAGTATCAGCAAAAACATGACCTGAGAATTTTCCACCTTTCACAATGATACTTCCCACAGCAAAATTTCTCAATTCCTGCAGTGTCTTTTTCTGCCCCTGAAATCTCAGTAGCTTCAGCGCTCTACTCAGAGATCTAGAAAAGAGTTTCTTCCTATTAAAATGTCACATTTAAAGATGGGCAAATCAATTTTAAAAAATAGAAAAATCTACATGAATTAATTCCTAATTAAGAATTAGGAAAATCTACATGAGTTGAAACTACTGAAGACAAACAGTACCTTCTTCCCAGATCTTAAGTTTTCATATATTTGTTTGACACTAGCATCTCTACTTAACATCAGGCAAATAACCCATCTTCTAACCTAACCAACTCTGCTTTCATTGAAACGAGTTGAATTTGCAGTTAGTTCTTATATGTTCATACGTGTGTGTGTGTGTGTATATATATATATATGTTTTGACCAGGCTAGAAGACATCTCTTTTTTTTTTTGTTTTTGTTTACTTTCTTGCCCCCTTGCGGAGTTTTATTACTCTTTCATTAATAAAACCAGTATGTGAAGGGGAAAACAAACAAGATCCAGTTTTTATCTAGAATGTCTTTTTGAAACACTAACAGTAGAACAAATTAAGAATAAGTCAAAGTTGGAGCTAAATAACCACACAGAAAAAACTAGCTATTCTTTTTACCTTCTGATTTCATCTTTCAGTAGTATTTAGTTAGTTCTCAACACTGCCTGATTAATGTGCTTTTCATGAAGCATACAGAATTTTTGCAAGATATCAATTTACTAAAGCTGAAATTAGGTGTCAGTATGCTATGATCTGGTGGTAATTTAGGAAAAAAAATAAGAGAACAAGTAATTTGTTACTTCCTTTATGACACTGGGGTATACCTAGAGTTCACTTTCTAGTAATGTGAAAGTGTTCATTTAAGTTTCACATTAAGAGGGCAATCCTGGGTGAAAGTCAAGCACTACATATCTTTAACACTGTCACAGTGGAGGGCTCATAGATGAAAGAAATGCAGTGAGAATTCACCACCTAATGCTCCTCCCTGTACCATAGGATTCCCTTACCTGTAGTTAGCCTAATTAAACTGGATAGGGGACTGTTCTTAATTGGTTCCCTGCTCTATTAAGTAATGCAGATTTTTTTCCTAGCTGTATAAGGAATCTTCCCTTTTTGGTCATACTCTGTATGACCTGGAAATTATGCGTTTCTGCACTTCCATGCTTTTCTTTATTCCCTTCCTTTGAAATTATGAATATTTTCATTATTTATCACATTAAATAACACTACAGTCTCATAATTTAGATGAAATTTCTCTGAGTGAAGAACACTTTATTAGATTATTTAATTTCCAAATTGCTGCATTGTTAAAATTGTCAATGGTACTAATGGAGTTTTAATATGTATTGAGTGCCTGCTTTGAGCTACATATTATGCTGAGCATTTTCTCACTCATTTCCTCAGTTGGTCACCCCTATTTCTGGTGGTGAGTAGTATGATCTCCACTTTAATCCCTGAGATAAGACATATAGTATTAGACATTCAATATCTTAACCTGGGACTATACAACTTCACAAAATCCATTTACACCATGTTGTTTAAATATAACACATTATTAAAATATCTTTCCCACATTGGTCAACCCAGAGATCCATCCTGAATCCATTACAGTTTCTAATGAAACAACAACAAAAACTTCAAATCAATAATTTTTCACTGTTTTATCACATTTAAAAAAATCATGCACTGTCACTTATTCTTTTCATATATGTTGTTGTTGTCTTGGGTTTTTGTTGTTGTTTTCATTAGACAGTGGTTGCTGTTTTGTTTTGTTGATTTTATATTTCTTTGTTTTGCTTTTGTCTCTATGTTTACTTTTGGGAGCCCAAAGATTCTTTATGCTCTGGCCTATAACCAAGTATTCTGATAATGTCAATTTTAATATTTTTATTCTGTACCCCACCCCCCTTCCCTCCTTCTTCCTTTCTTCTTATTACCAGAAAACCCATGATGATGACCCAAACCAATCCCGTTTCAGGTCTTGAGTTTTTATCAGGACTGAGATTAGAACTGAATCTTCTGATTCTGGGATAACTGCTCAAACTACCTAAACTGTTTTGTTTTGTGTTTTTGTTCACTTTGGTTTGGTTTGGTTGTTACAAATGTTTGATTGTTGTTTTATTTATTTTTCCTAATACAAAGATCACTTTAAAAAATCAATTTAAATAGCACTGATGGTGTAGATCATAAACTATTCTTTCATATAAATCCAAGTGTTCTAGCCTCTTAGACTTCAAAGAGATTACTGTGTTTTAATATCATTATGTGGCTTGAGAAAATTTTAAGAGGCAACTCTACATGTTATAGGACTCAAAATCTAGCAAAAAAACAAAAAAACAAAAACAAAAACAAAACAAAACAAACAAACAAAAATCTAGCCAATAATGTTCATCAACATTTTTTTTCTTAGGTTTACAGAATGATGAAGATTTGCTCTCAGTGGTGGGGTGCATTTGTTCTCAAATGTTCTGATATTTTGTCAAAATGGAACATTTCCGTTTTGGCTACAAAACAAGTGAAAATTTCAAATTGCAGCAATAAACTTCTGTCTGTCAATATTTAAACGATCAACACCAGATTTGCATGCATCATTGTCCTCCTTGGTAATTATTCTGTAGGATCAAAGTTCATAACTGGTGTGATGTACAGTACTGTTGCCTGGCTTAGTTGACTGTGATGCTGGTGTGAAAGTACTGCAGGAGAAAAATGTAAATTCAGGACTCAGGTCATTTTCCATATTTTTCACTAGCTTAAAAAACCTAAAAAAAGATAACTTCTGAGGATTTTTCCAATACATTGATAGTGCGATAAACACTATATTATTACAAGTGGCTACCACTATAAATAGAAAAGCAATACATTGGTATTTGAGCAAAAGAATAGCATCCAATCTTACCATATTGTAATATTAATAATTAAAATTTTGGAAAGGTTGGTAAACAAAACTAATTTGCCCATGTTCTATTTTATTTTAAAAAATCATATTTTTAGAAGTCTATTCTATGGTTTCAAAATTGAAGCCATCAGCCAAATATGCTATCTTTTACAACAGATGTGCAAAACACCTCAGTACAGCTGTTGCTTAGCAAGGCCTACTGGTTTGTGATATGTGATAAATATGTGATATTCTGGATAAACTGAATATTCACAAAAGCTCCTTTTCAATGAGCTGTTAGTAATGAACTGAAATTTTTTATTGTCTATAATTATAAAACAAAACTCCATTGACATAATTGTTGTTATCTTTCAAAGTATTATTTTTTAAAGTATAGAACTTTCTTTTCCCTAAAAAGAGTCACACAAATAATTAGAAGTGAAGCTAGGATTCTAATCCCTGCAGCCTGACCCATTAGCTAATGTACACGTTGCTTATTCAAGCTGATTATTTGGTAAACTGACTGCCTGTTATACTCACTTGCTGTTTCCTTTGGCTTCCTATGTGGTAACAAATACTTTGGATACAAGTTTCCATCACAAACAAGAAATTGTTTATCTTGAAAATACTATTTATCTTAAAGATTTAGATGCCAAAAACAGAAACACAAATGAAATGTTTTAGGCCATTGGGTTGACTATGGTTAGGAAACTACTTTCTTGTGTTTCTAAGGTTAGACTGAGAATAACATTTCATTTTCAATTGACAAAAGAAGGAAATAAGACCAAACTTCCAAAAATCAATTAATGAGCAAATATTAAGAATAACTGGAGCATTACTTAGCAATGTGATATAAAAATACTATAATAATTACAATCAGTATTTGAGTACTTAAAATGTACCAAACATTCTATGGAGTGCTTTATCAATTTTCCATATTGACTTCTTACAACTCTATGAAATAAGTACATTACTATGCAGTTTCCATATGAAGAAACTGTGGTTTGGATTGAAGATAGTGCTATGGTCTGAATGTATATGTCCCCTCAAAATTCATATGTTGATACCCTTATGCCCAATGTAATGGTATTAGAAGATGGGGCCTTTGGGGGTGTTTAGGTTATGAGGGTGGAGCCCTCATGATGGGATTAATGCTCTTAAACACGAGACCCCACAGAGCTCCCTAGCCCCATTCACCATGTGAGGACACAGAAATAAGGTGCTGACTATGAACCAGGAAGAGAGCCCTCACCCAGAATACAACTATACTAGTGCCTTGATCTTGGACTTCCCAGACCTCAGAAATGTGAGAAATACATTTCTGTTGCTTATAAGCCTCCCAGTCTGTCATATTTTGTTGGAGCGGCTCAAACAGACTAAGACATGTAGCTCTCCCAATAATCATTATGTACTAAGTTACTGAGATGGAACGTGAATGAGTCAATAGGGTTTCAGAGCTTATCTGATTAACCACCATGCTCTCCTCATACAGAGCAATAGAACTATCTTTTACTGTACTAGAATATACATGTGTATGTGTATTTAATGAGTTATTTACTACTGTTACTATTAACACTACTTTATAGATGAGAAAACTGATGCATGAAAAGATTAAATAACTTGCTCAATCTAATCTACACAGCTCTATAAAGAGAAAGAGAACTGGAAGTTATGCTCCTTACAAGTCCATGAGCCCCCCCCCCATTAAAATCTAAGTTCTTCAAACATTAATTTAGGACTTATTATTATATGTCAAGAACTGTGTTGAACCAATCCTTTAAAATCATTTAGTCAAAGAGGTTTTTTTATTGTTAGATGAACCAGACACAACCATTAGCTTTTTGGAGCCTCCAGAGAGCTGTCAAATTTTCGCAATGTTCTACAATTTTACCTAGATATTTACTTTAGTGACCCAAATAGAAGAGCTTATTTGATCAAGAATTTTGTAAATAAAATATGAATACGGGTTGCCAGATATCAATAAAATAATCTGTTCAAAAAATAAATGACTACAAAAAATCACTAGAAGTAAATCGCAGAGTTGGATAAAATGAAGCCTGTGCTTCATTTTCAGGTTGCCATGTTCCCTGCTCTCTCTGATAAAGATAACACAAGGGATGTGTGGTAGAATATAATACAGAATTTAAAACAAAAGCCAATCAATGAATTAAAAATCCCTCTGCTTTCTTAGGACAACTTGCTTGTGAAGAGCATAGGATTCAATGCTATTTTTTTTTTAATTCTACTTAAGTGTAGACACAAATTTGATTCTGGATACACCTGGTGTCAAATCAACTCAAAACCAAGAATAAGGGAAAAATTAATATCATTTTAGCTAGTCATCTTAATGGTTAATTACCAGTTATAATTTACTCAGTCTTAAATGCCTTAATATCATATGTAGATATGGAAAACTTTTCAACATGATGTTGTTTGCTTAGTTATTTGTTTTTGACCTGGGCAAGACTCTCAATCCTCCAAATAAAATGTTCATTAAGGCTAATTTTCCATTATGTATTATATAACTTCTGAGTAATAAATTATTAAGTATGGAAGGTAGTTTCAGAGAAATTAAAAATTTGAAGGAACTCCGGCATGTTCAACCTGATCAGTATTTCTAGACTTTATATTTTCCATCCAGAGCCTCATTAGGCTCTAGTTGACCAGTAGTCTGATCTCACTTCCTGTTTTCCAGAGGATTTTATGAGTTGAGATTATTCTAGGTCAATAGGATGGTATTACAGCAAGTTGTTCTGGATGAAACAAATCAAGATAACTTCTCACCAAGATGTCTCAAGGTAAAAAAAAAAAAAAGAGCCAATTGCATACTGTAACCTAATGTTACAATGTAAATGTCACATGCTAGAATACACTGGATATGACTAATTGCTTATGGCACAGGAAAAGTTATTGCAAGAGATTTGGAAGAAAGAGAAATAGATTATTGTTACACATCTCGCTCAGCGGTAAGCACACATTTAATTTTTTATTTAAAAAATTTCAAAGTAAAATTTGCCAAAACATATTTACAAAAAATGGCATATCTTCAGAAGATTTTTTTTTACAATAATGTAGCACATTAAATTACTTTATGTGCTTGGTATCCAGTGTCTCTTTCACCTTTCCCTCTCTTGAGAACTCTTTTTTCCTCTTTGTCCCCTGCACTTCTTTGATTTACAATATTGCTGTGTGTGCAGTCCTATAGAAATGTGAAACAGAGCAAGAGGTTGTAACAGGGGAGGGAAGAAATCTAACAGCTAAACAGGTGCACACAGGAAATAAATAAAAAATCAGAAATCAGGCCCTACGGGTGCTATTAAAGGAGAACTGGGTGAAAAACTAATTTTGTAGCCCTTGTGCCCTGTGAATTATTGTTGTGATTTACTCAATCACACTGTCTAACAAACTCAAATGGCTTAACACTCTAATTATTCTGTGTGCAACATGCAAGAGAGCAATTTCTAACTGGCCAATTATTAAAGAAAAGAAGTGATTCTGGTTTTCTTTGCTTTGTTTATTTATTTATTTGTTTATTTTGTTTTTGTTTCCCACTATAATGGAGGACATATTCATACTTAAAGAACACCTGACTCATATTGTATTTTTTTAATGGTCCACATAATTACATGTAATATGGCAATTGCTTAAATGTTAACTGGTTATTTTTGTATGATAATAATCAGCATAGTATTCTCCTCCGTATTCATTCACTAAAGATTTATTGAACATCTACTATGTAAATACCTACATACAATGACTGTGCCAATTCATATTGGGACTCCAGACATTTGGAAATTTTTATATTTTAGACTAGTCATTCTACATAATATATTTTCCCAATAATATCTTATTTTTTGTTCTAGCATTCTATTCCATCATTTTACTATTTACTTGCTAAACTCATGAACTTTGTACAGTTAAATTTAACAACATGTAGTTTTGTTTCATGGTTACTGGCTGACAAGTTTTGTGCTAAGTGCATTCTATCTTTTAATCATCATAAAAACTGCAATAATTATCTACTATTATTATCCCCACTTTAGAGATGATGGAATGGAAATTCAAATAAGTAACTTGCCTAAGGTCACACCTTTAGCGTATACATTCAAACTCAGATAGCCATACTTCAGAGAACAATCTGTTAATGATTATTCTTTGTATTATCTGGATACCAAGTTCATGAAAGTTGTTTGATATATAAACAAAATATAGAATTTACACAGAATGCTTTTTTATTTTATATTTTATCTAATATCTGGCTGCCTGCTTTTTGTCTTTTAATTTTCAAGAGGAAAGGGGTAGAATTAAATAATTTTATAAAATGTTTCCTTTATATATGACATTGATACTTTTCTGTGGATTTTCTAAGAAAATCATTGCAATAGATGACAAATTCAAAACCAAATGAGTTACATATCAAATGCATTTCAGGGTATTTAGTTCTCTATCTAATTCTACTGACCTATGTTTATTTGTTTTTCTTTAGATAATTCAGCCTCACCTCTTCACTACATTTTTTTTTTCTTTTTACCTGTTTTTTTACTTTTCCTCCCCATTCACATTAGGGTTTTTTCTCCACTTTCCTTTTATCCTACTCATCTGGCAAAACTTTAACTCAGAATGAACCCCACTGTCCACTTTCCCAGAACTCACATAAAACACCTTAGTGGGAGTCTCAAAACAGCCTTATTAATTCCACCATAAATTCCTAATCACCAATCTCAAATGATGCTCAAAGTACCATTAGTTCTATTACTGTTTTACTGGTCAACTCACATTCACACCTTCACCAACAATTTCAAATCCCCTCTAATGTCTTAAAACCTCTGGCTGCTCACTTTCCTCATTAATGCTTACTCTGGGCCAAACACTATGATATGTCATTTATTTTTCATAGCCACTTTGGAACATTTACTCTCAAATGTTTCAAAGGCATATAACCCTTAAAATCCTGAAATCCAAACTCACCATTAGCCACTCTTTGGGAGTTCCTAATTTCAGTGATTGGTACCATCATGGATCCAACTGATAAAACTAGAACGTTTGATGGCATCCTTAACAATCCTTCTTCACACTTTATACCCAATATATATCAAGTACTAATGATTCTGTTTCCTAAATTTCTCTCAAATATGTCTAATTTTCTCTGATACCATTATCTTAGGCCTATGTACCATTATCTTTCACCTGGTCTCTTGAAAAATTGATGCATTAGTTTTCCATGATGTTTAACCAATTACCACAAAATTAGCAGCTTAAAACAGGGCCCTTTGCTCAATGTCTCACAAGGTTCAAATCAAGGCGTTAGCCAGGCTGTATTCTCATCTGGAGCTTGGGGTCTTATTTCAACCTTAATTCAGGTTTCTAGCAGAATTCAGTTCCCTGTGACTACAGGAATGAGGACTCCATTATCTCACTAGCTGTTGGCCAGGGAATGTTCTCAGGTTCTTGCCACGTGGCTACCTCCATAGGCAGTTCACAATATGGATGTTTGCTTCTTCAAGGTCATCAGGATATTCTTTCCGGTTTTGAATCTCTCTTCCAGGAAAAGACTGAACCCTTTTTGAGAGGACTCGAATGATTAGGTCAGGGCCAGGATGATCTCTCCTTTGTTGATCTCAAAGTCTTAGTGCTTAATTAAAACTGCAGAATCCTTTCACCTTCGTCATATAACATAACCCAATCAAGGGAGTTAAGTTCCATCATATTCATCAATCTTACTCAAATTCAAGGAGAGAGTATTATACAGGATATATATAATACATAAGGGAGTGAGGACTTTGGGTGCCTTCTTAGAATTCTGCAAACCACAACTGCCAAGTTGTACCAAAATTAATTCTGACCCATCTCCACCTCCATTCTTTAATGCTGGAGGAATCTTCTCAAACACAACTTGATCATTTTGTTTCCTAAATTAAACTCTACTTTCACTGTCTATTGTTGTTGATATGAATTCAGTAAATGAATTTTTACAGGGACTACGAAAACTAGCATGGTCTGTCTCTATCCACCTCTCTGGCTATATCTTCTACCCTATTCTCTTCACTCTGAATTTCAATCAAAATGATTTTCTCTTGGTCCCTTTATTTACCATGTTCCTTTTCACACACCCTCATGTCTCTGCCTGGACCTTTCTTTCCTCCCTTTTCATCTAGTTATTCTAACTCATTCTTCAGATCTCAAAGTATCACTTCCTCAGGTTAACTCTCCTTTCATAGGCACTCTTTGCAGTATATACCTTTTTCACAGCACTTTTCAAAGCTGAATTTTCTCTGTGTTATGAAGTGAATATTTCTGTCTCCTCTACTAAGCTTCTTAGGGCAGGGGCCAACAAGAGGTTTTATACCCTTGGGTACCTCCTGTATTTGGAATAGTATCTAGCACAAACTCTATCAGCACACATTAACTGACCAATTAAATGAATAAAAGTTTCTTATATAACATCTACATTTGGTTTTGGAAAGAAATACAATGTTCTTCCTAAAGGAATTAATCATATTTCTGCATGTTTATTCATAACTTATATTTTTGAAGCATAATTAATGTTCACCCTTTAATAGAGTATATAAGTGAGTATTGTGAAGATTATGTTATTTGGAAATTGTCCTTTCCATGAAAAACATGATTCAGATTTTGAACAATTCAAAACAAATTATTTAATCTTTTACAGTCATGGGGGGCAAATAATTAGAAGGCACGTGAAAATATTTGCAGAGAAGATGTTTTAATTGCAGGTTTTAAAAAAAGAACTATACTCTGACATGTTGTGAAGATTTGAGAGGCATTTCAGTATTAAAAGTTGGAGATGTAATAAAATCTAGTTGAACAGATAATAGCAAAAAGTAAAGCAGCAGAAACTGATGTAGACCACTAGAAACCTGTTTTAGTTAAAAAAGGTAATTAATCAGGTTGACTTTACTTTCAATCTGATTAACTCTTCTTTATGAAACTACATAAGTAATATCCCAGTTAAAATTAGAATATTAATTTGAATAGAACAAGGAATATGTAGGGGAAAGAAATCTTGCTAAACCTAATGCCTACCAAACAGAGATTTGTTTTGTTGAGTAAGACTAATCCTCTAATTCACCATATTTTCAGTTTGAATTTTCTTAATTCTGCCTAAGTATTTAGATTCAGCATTCTAAGAAGTCTAAATTCAAGACTCATGTCTGCACCCAAGCATTCTGAAAGATACGACCCTGAATACTTTCTGCTCTCAAAGTTGTCAAACTGCCAAAGCACTAGAGGAGGAAGTACTCTCAGTAGTTACTCATATTATTTCTGATTTTAGAAATATTTTTCACCAGTTATAGACTAAGATATTTACTTATGTTAGTGGATATGTTGAATGATATGATTATTTTGAGGGCTTATTGCCCTGTTTATTACAATATTTCTGAAGTGAAGAACTATCTCCCAAACATGTTGAATTCAAATTCAAGTCTATTATTAAACATATTAAGGATTATTACAGAATAATCCTGGTAGACTGGTACCATTATACTATTATCCCTGTTTTTTTCACTTTTATAAAATCAAAATCACTTGAGTTTTATAGACAGTTGCTTATATTAATATTCATAATTTGTACTAATTCATTTTAAATTTAGAGTCAACAACAAATATCCATTAAGAGGTGGATGTGAATCAGGTTTCATTCTGTGATAGAGAATTACAGAAAAGTATACAGAGGATCAAAGATACAAGAATTAGAAGAACATGTGGTGTCACTGATCATTCATTACACACACATGAGTTTTCGCTGCATCATATATTTTTATATAAATCATAACTTAGACAAAGGTATTAAAAGTTTGACAAAGGCTATATACTATTGGAAAGCAGGTGCAAAGCTATATAAATATTAAAATAAATCACAAAGATGGAAGTTATTATATATATGTATATCTATCTGTGCATATGGTATATAATCACAAAAGATACTTCTTTGAGACTGTTAGCATAGACACACCCTTAACGTTGGAGAATGTCAGCACATATATAACACCTGATAGCAAGTGCTTTAATAAAATAATATTTGTGTTAGTCTTATGAAATGAAGTATGACTCATTCTTTAAGACTTCAAAGTTAGTGTTTAAAGAAAAAAAACCTCTCTTCCCAATAAATTTTTCACTCTGCAGTCAGTGACAATTACTCAATGTTCTATATTTTACATTGTAGATTTATTGCTGTCATGATAATATGTGGTTTTTTCTGCCTTTTATTCTTTGTTTTTTAAATTGCTATCTGCTTTGAAAAATAAAAGCACTATATCAATTTTTTAAATTTGTTAAAATCCAGCATAAAATCCTAGTTTCTATCTTAGGCTGACAATGCCTAGGATTTTTATCTGAATTCATCAAATATCTACAGAAACAGATGGCAAGATGAATTATAAAATATTCCTCCAGATTTGGGATAATTCAAGAGTTTGCATGGCTGTAAATGCAAAATATCCATAAGTACTTTTACATACAGACCTAACAAAATATAAATGTTTATAATTAAGGCTAAGTCAAGTCCAGGAGCCAAACATACTTAATCATATTGTGATCCAAGTATTGTGAGAATTTAGGACTAAAATAATGCAATTTGTTCATTCTCATCCATCTGTAGTGTGACTGTTAAAAGTCACATTGTATTTTCTTTTAAAGTAACTTAGTTTCCTCATTGGGACAAAGTGTTAAATATATATGCACACTAAAAGGCTCTTTATCTGACCTAATAACCTCCAAAATCAGCACTCGTGAATAAAAGTTATGGCACAATTGTAGGTGTTTTCACATTATTTTAGGAGAATGGGGAGTATAGAAGTGCTGCAGATACAAATATTTGCTATATATGAATACATACCCTCCTAATGACTGCGAGGAAAGTTTTAATTCCCACCACATAATGGTCCATTTGCCTCGAGTGTTTCAGATGGTTCAATAATCACTAGCCATGTGTGTAGTTTGTTGAATTATTTAAGCTTATTTCCAGGGGGAAAAAAGACGGGGAGGAAGGCAACTGATTCAATGCAAATGAAAAGCTTTTGAAGCTCCCTATGGTGAAGATGTGATTACAGTCAGACAGTTAATAACCTAGACTTAGAAAAATCTGAAGGTTTTAAAACTGTCTGGCCAGTCAGTAAATGAGGTTTTTCCACACTATCGACCAACTGCCATGCGTTGTAATGGTTTCAGATCTGCTTGGAGCTGGAGTGGACCCACAAATGAAGTAAGAATACCACCCCCTGTACTTTTGATGATTAAGAAAAGTAGATTGTAAACCTCAACGGTTTTCCTTTGGATTTGGGACTGAGTCTTCAATGCATACAGTTCCTAACTTCAATTGTTGATTTGTAAAGTACCTATATGTTGGGGTAGGGACTCCCTCTCAAAATGACCACTACCCCTCCACCCATGGACATTCAATGCACGTTGCATAACTGGAGAAAACTGATGCCAGAAGAATTTGTGGGCAGCAGTACTCCTTCTGGTTTATTAGATGAAATTGAAACAGAAATTTGAAGACCTAAGATTTTATTTTAGCTGCTACTCAAAACCCATTTGACACATCTGTAGAAAATATATTTTTACTTTGTTAAATGTTCTTTTAATTCCGTGGGGTACAAAATTCTTTTTGTCTATAAATCTCTTTGCAGAGAGATATTTTTGTGAGTTTTATGAAGACGGTTTAATAATTAGACAAGTGCTATATGCTTGAACTCAGATGAGTCTTTGCATCATTTATACAATGGTCACGGAGAAGTCTGAACTTGCTTTGAAGAAATTAAAATAATGTCAAGTGTTTTACCAAGTTGAGTAAATATGACTACAAAATTTGTCCTGAACCCTGTGGATGAAATCTTCTCCCTAGATTCAAAATCTAGTTTAATTGATCTACTTTCCTAAAATTTTATGTGTCGGTTATCTTGTTGTTTATGAGGATGAGAGAAGAAACCATTTAA